>NC_046220.1:27193501-28458190 GCF_011004875.1 Balearica regulorum gibbericeps | reverse complement strand
TTGCAACTGTCCTTGAAGTAGTTGTAGTGTGAAAAGCATATCAACTAAATAATATAAGAAAATAAGGTTTTTTTGTAATCTTAGCTACCTCAGCTATCACCCATTCCGGAAAGAAAGGGAAAAAAAAGAAGTCCAGTTGGGCTACTTGAGGTAGCTTCACACTGTTAAATTCAGACCCATGAACTCTGACAAAAAATTAGGAGATTGAGATAGCTGCATTCATATTTAATTTTTTCCCCCAGCAGTCCACACTCAAACAGAGAAATGATAGACATGTCTTATTGTAGTACTGCTAATAATTTGCAGTTACTTATGGAAAAAAACACTGACACATTATTAAAAAGAAACTTATTGTACTATTGGTTGTTCTGCTGCTAATTAAAGTTAGAAAACAGTTAATCAGTTAATTAAGAGTGTGGGTGGGTTTCGCTGGTACTGTATACCAGGAGAAAGGCAGCTGGCAAAACTGTTCAGCCAGCCCCTCTTACTTTAATTTATTTTGTGTTTTTACACACCTACAGCTAATTTTCACCTACTTGCTAACATATAACTTAAAGCCCTATAAAGTCTTTTTAACACGCTTGAGATGGCTGGCATAGTGATAGATGACTAATGCCATGCTTAAGAACCAGGCACTACTCAAGACTAAACCAACACGGGAAATACAAGACTGCATTGATTCAGTGGCAAAAGCCACCTTTGTTCAGTTTCAAAATCTCCATCAACTTCAGTATTTCGTGGTTCCAAACTCAACGAGGTAACAACTTCAATTCTTAAATATTCTACTACAAACAATGTTCAAAATGTGCATCCACATTTTCAATGGTTTTAGAATTAGGGCAGCAATGTTGAAGAATATTAATAATGCATAAAGTGAAGTATAAATAGTTTCCTACAGGATTAACAGACAATTTAAACAACTTAAAAAAAAGAAAGGCAAGAAAAAGAACATGGAAAAAAAGAATTAAACATTGCATACAGTGTTTGAACATGTGAGCAAATATAAATGGGGTCACATTTTTATAAACATGTAGCAAGAAAATGTATGATCTATATTGACTACACTGGTTGGTTGTTACCTGTGACACAGGCACGTGTGATCTCATCCTAACTACAATCAAAGATCTTCAGACAACAGTATCACAGAATATGACATATAACAATTGAGTATCATGTGTGGATTTCAGACAGACTTGTCATTTAGTGTGCATTAGTGTTGTTTTGGTGGGGTTTTTTCCTTTTTTTTAAACAGAAATGAGAACACAGCAATTCCTAAATAGTTCACTTACATCATACTTTTTCTCAGTTTGAACCTGATTTTAATATGGAAAATATTAATTACCATAGTAACATTTACACAGAACAATTCCCTTACCATTTATGATATCATAACATTTTACCCAGTCAGTTCTATAAACATCTTTGTAAAGGAAAACTCATTTTTACATTGTATACCTAAATTTTCTTTTGAGCTCTATGAAGGAAATTACACTTTGTAGAGATAAAATTTGTTTGAAATTTTCATTTAAAATATTTTCTATCTTCCATCTAAAAAATTAATACAAAAATAATGTAAGATGAAATTTTTAACACTATCAGGAGTCTTTTTGCCTCTTGAAGTTCTCACAGAACTCAGCATCTTGAGGCAAAATATTTTGATTCTTTGGATTCTAAAAAGGTTCCTCTGGTCAATTTTACTCTACAGAAATAACATTTTACAAAAAAGGAATATTCTGTAGAAGTCAGGGACAGGACACAATTCCAAAACTGAAAAGTTTTGATTTCTGGACTTTTCTGAGTGTATGATTAACAACTACAACTATTTTAATAAGAATCGTTGAAGGAAAAATTCTTTCCCTTCTCTACTTACTTTTCCCAAAGCCATGACATGTCTAAATGCAAAATGCCTGTTTCCTAAACTCGAAATAGGTTTTTATTGCATATTGATATTTTGGAGATGAATCAGTATTATTTGTCTATTTTCTTTACTCACGAATGCTGACTACTGGGCAGAGATAGAATATTTTTTTTTTTAAATCTAATTTGAGAGCACAGTCTTATTCTATGTGGTGGGTTGGCCCTGGCTGGGGGCCAGGTACCCACCAGAGCCGCTCGATCACTCCCCTCCTTCTCTAGACAGGGGAGAAAAGGTACAACGAAAAGCTGGTGGGTCGAGATAAGGACAGGGAGAGATCACTCACTAATTGTTGTCACAGGCAAAACAGACCGAACTGAGAGAGGGAATTCATCTAATTTATTACAAAGCAAAACAGAGTAGAGGAATGAGAAATAAAATTAAATCTTAAAACACCTCCCCCCCACCCCTCCCATCTTCCCGGGCTCAACTTCAGTCCTGGCTTCAACCTCCACACCCCCTCAGCAGCACAGGGGGACGGGGCGTGGGGGTTACGGTCAGTTCATCACACGGTGTTTCGGCTGCTTCTTCATCCTCAGGGGGAGGACTCCTCTCATCGTTCCCCTGCTCCAGCATGGGGTCCCTCTCACGGAAGACAGTCCTTCGCAAACTGCTTCAGCGTGGGTCTCTCCCACAGGGTGCAGACCTTCAGCAGCAAACCTGCTCTGGGGTGGGCTCCTCTCTCCACGGGTCCACAGGTCCTGCCAGGATCTTGCTCCAGCGTGGACTTCTCACGGGCCACAGCCTCCTTTGGGTGCCTCCACCTGCTCTGGCGTGGGGTCCTCCACGGGCTGCAGGTGGAATCTCTACACCCCCTCATGCTTCCTCCATGGGCTGCAGGGGGATCTCTGCTGTGGCACCTGGAGCACCTCCTCCCCCTCCTTCTGCACTGACCTTGGTGTATGCAGAGTGTCTTACATCTTCTCACTCCTCTCGCCAGCTGCAAAAGCTCTCTCTGTAACTGTTTTTCTCCTTCTTAAATATGTTATCACAGAGGCGCTGATTGGCTTGGCCTTGGCCAGTAGCGGGTCCGTCTTGGAGATGGCTGGCATTGGCTCTATCAGACGCAGGGGAAGCTTCTAGCAGCTTTTCACAGAAGCCACCCCTGTAGCCCCCCCCCCCCCCGCTACCAAAACCTTGCCATGCAAACCCAACACATTCCACCCCTTGCCTCTGTGAATCACATATTTAAGAATTATCATTAAAATGTACATTCGACACAAGAATTTCACAAACTAATCACATTGGTGAGGAAAAATAAAAAAGAATTCCCCACACCAAAATCAAAACAACACTATCACAACACCAAACAACAGTGGACAATCTACACACAAAATCTACCTCTAGTCCCTTCACCACTATTTCACTCTCAAGCTACGTTCAGTCAATGTTTTGCCCGTTACCTCTTCCAATTACTGTCCTTATCTCGATTTTCTCAAGCCCCACGTTGGGCGCCAAAAAGGACTGACATGGTTTAGCCCCAGCCGGTAGCTAAGTGCCACGCTCCGCTTGCTCAGCCCTCTCCCGGCGGGATGGGGAGGAGAACGGAAAAACAACGGCAAAGCCTTGAGGGTTGGGATAAGGGCAGTTTACTGGGACAGCAAGGGAGAGGGAAAACAATCAACAACAGTACTGATAACAGATACTCACAATGGGTTGTTACCGGAAAGTGGCAAAATAATTAACTTTCTAAGACTCATTTTGAAGTTTTAGAAAGCAGGCTTTCTTTATTGCAGCACTGGGTGCACGGGGGATAACTCCACCTAACATGCACACCCAAAAGACAAAACTAGCAAGTCTTTATACTATGTTAATATACATATTCAGTATATTTCTGAGTAGTGCTTATCACATTCATGGATTTTCTGGGAACTCGTCAGCATATCCTAATGTCTTTCGCCCATGTTTGTTGGCACCTCCCGGTGGTCCTCGGGGGTCTTCAGACTCAGTCCTGGTATCACATATACCTTATCCCTCAAGGCTGGTTTTGTGATCACCTTGTAACTTTCTTATCTTTGCGCATCTCTTCTTCCAAGGCCGAGCTGTTTAAAATGAGATTGTTCCAGAGCTTCTTATCTTACAACTAATTATTTTCTAAGTTACAATGGTTTCCCTTTTGTTTGGTTACATCTATTGAACAATGGCTCCAATTGCTTGAACTGATCTTAATATTTCAATATTCACAGGTATCAGGTGATAACAGAGAACGATTTACCGATCCAACGACTGACCCACCGGACGCTCAACCCGTCCTGGAGCCCGCCCCTGCCCAACTAGCCCCCTTTTATGGTGAGCATGATGTCACATGGTATGGAATAGCCCCTGGCCAGCTTGGGTCACCTGTCCTGGCTCCTTGGGAAATTAACTCTATCCTTGCCAGAACCAGAACATCTATTATCTAGTACAATAAATGAACTAAAGTTGATTAGGGAAGCACATGTTGATTGGAAAAGGAAATTGAGAAATGAAACATCTGAGCAAGGAATACTTAGGACTATGTATGATTAGGAATTAGCTCACAATACTCTTCAGAGTCATTTAACTTGCATTCTGCATACATAATTAGACTCTAGTGCTGTTTGGCTTGACTCCCGTGCCTAGGCACAATACTTTTCTGCTGCTAGTAACTTTTTAAAGGAATTATATGTATGTTAGCCCCACAGCAGGCATCATAAAATGACTGGACAGACTTTTTAAAGGTAAGATACATTCAGGACTGGAGCACTGCCATGGAGAGATACAGGTTCCTTAGGAAGATCAGATCAGAAAAATGGCTACAGTGGTCATGAGATGGTGGAGTTCAGGATCCTGAGAGGAAGAAGCAAGCAAGATCACAACACTGGACTTCAGGAGAGCATACATACTTTGGCCTCTTCAAAGATCTGCTTGGTAGTGTCACCAAAATCCAGGAATAAACCTCGTAACACCAATGTAGTGTTAAAAGGCAGGCATTCTTTATTGCAGCGCTGGATGCACGGGGGATAGCTCCACCCAACGTGCATGCCAGGTGATCACCAACACACAGGTTGTGTAGGATCAAAACATACATATTCATCGTTTTTCTCAGAAAAGGCAGTGCTGTGATAATCATTTCTTAGAATTCATTTCCACATTCTCCTCCCCATCACGCATGCTCAGTGATTTGAGTTAGTGGTCCTCAAGGGTCTCTGGTGGTCGTCAGTGGTCTTGCACCCAGTGGTCTTGCACCACGTGACCCGCTTCGTGTGGGCATGCGCAGTACCCTTGCTGTGGATGCACCTGTCCGTAACAACTTCATAAGATTAATATCTCCAAACCTATTGTTCAGTTTGGTAGGGACTGTAGATGGAACATAGCAGCATTGTACCTTGCCATGGTCCGTTAGCTTCATTACCTATTAATTACCTTGGTTACAAACTAATTATCTCAACCTGATTCTATAGTTTCTGTTTCACGGCCCCTATCCCACGGTTACATTAGAGTCCCATGTGATACAGGTCTGGAGGGAAGAGGGCCCCAGAAAGCTGGTGAGTATTCAAGGATCACCTCCTCCAAACTCAAGAGCAGGCCATCCCTATGAGCAGCAAGTCAGGCAAAATGCTAGGAGGCCTGCATGGATGAACAAGGAACTTCTGGGAAAACTCAAAACCAAAATAGGAAGCACAGAGAAGGTGGATGAGTAACCTCCAAGGAATACAGAGACTGAGTCTGAACATGCAGACACACAGAAAAGCCAAACCTCAGGTAGCCCAGACAGGTTGCGGAGTCTCCATCCTTGCAGACACTCAAAGGCCATCTGGACATGGTCCAGGGCAACTGGCTGCAGGTGACCCTGCTTGAGCAGGAGTGGTGGACCAAATGACCTTCAAATGTCCCTTCCAACCTAAACCATTCTGTGGTTCTGTGATGTGAAAGTACATTATTTGGCTATGCAAGGACAGAAAAAGGCAAATGCTTTTTTTGCAAAAAATAATCAATGAGCTACTGCCAGTTAATAGCAATTTTCTTTCCTATTCCAGATGTAGCTTCATGTAGTGCCATAGAACTAGAAATGAGGCTTTCCGCACATAAGTGGCCACACATTATAGCTACACTGCCTGAGGTCAAATCAACAGCCAAATTTCAACTCTATCAGTTCAATTCCTACATACATTCTGCAGTTTGCCTCCTAAAGGACAGCTTAATTTTTTGCTTTATACTTAAATTAAAACTCCACACCTCCTGAGATAGCTGCTTTTACAATTCCTAAAACTCATGCAAATGAATAAATTCTCAGATACTGAGGGTATATTACACCATTATAAGATAAAGACCATACCCTTTGTGTGTGTGGGTTTTGTTTCTCTTTTGCTAGTGTATGAAGAGGAAAAGTTTCAAGCACAATTTCTGGAAGTGATTGTTTCACCTCTTAGTCTCCTACACAAAGGAAATATCTCTTGTTGTTTTGGGTTTTTTTTTTTTTCCTTTTGATACATTTTTAATCGACTTCACAGTGAGTTGAATAAACCTAAATCCACCTTACCTGATTTTAGAAATATTATGAGAGAAGTTTAAGACGTATGTGTTGTACAAAGATGTAGGATGAATCACAGAACTAGCTACTTTAATCTTTAACTAAATTATGGATGAGTTGAATCATAGTCTAAGTCGTGAGGTAAAACTTTGCTGATCTCTCAACTCCCAAGACTCAACAGCCAACTGGTTGGTATATTATATATAGAGTTGCTAAAAAGAAGTTTAATAAAGCATCAAAAGCAGTGTTTCTTAATAAAAGAAATTCTGCTGCAATGATCTCCCCAATTTTTGGACAGCTGCGTATTTATTGCATGTCCTCTTTCAAACTCTGTACAGACTCCTAATGAGCTAAAATCAAATACATCATACTGAGCTACACTAAGCTTCCATTGGTTTCCCAAGGTGCGCACTGTTCCATGTATCTTTTTGTTCTCTTTTTGGTTTAGAACAAGACTTGTCTTTCTCCGTGTTGGCTCAGTAACTTACAGAACATGATCCTGCCCCTTCAGTGGCAGTGTACATAGATATTCAATGATAATAAATAATTTTGACACAATATAGGAAGTACAAGAATAAATTCAAGTGACACTTTATTTCTGGAATGTTTCTCAGGCCACAATTATTTTTTTGACAAAAACTGTTTCTTCAAATGAAAACATACATTTTTTCTTATTTGGCTATAAAAGCTGATCTTTAGTCAAGAGGTCATTTTTTTTTTCCTAATGTACTACTGTGGTTCTGAGTAAAATGGGATAAAGTCTAGATTCACAAGATCTGCATATGCACTTGGTGGAACAGAACGCTTGTCCTCTTGCAGCGTAGTGTATTCACCAATGATGGATAATAACTACGTGCAGAAGCCCTTTCTGACTGAAAGCAGGTTATTTTACCCTTCGACAGAATGCACTAGCACTGTATTTCAGTATTATAAAGCTGATATGCATCAGTCTTTTATGTAAACACCATTCGATTTTTCAAAATACTGAATGTTCATTGGTACATCTGTGATCTTAGTGCCCTCACAGATCATCTGAAACAGACACTTGTGACATTGGCCCCAATGTCTCTGCTTGTGATTCTTTATTTATATACATGGGGTGGTTTCTGTGACCCAAATCTCTGCCAGAACCTGGAAATTTTTTTACATGCCCAAATTATTCACATTTGGTAGTAATGTTTTAGCCACATATGTGACAGTACCAGATTGCCAGACTGGCTCAGCTCATAAGTATTCAAACAATTCTGTTTCCAGGAATACCATCAATCATCTAAGAACACGAGGAATACTATCAAATCATCTAATATTCTAACCTGGTAATAGTGGCATATAGGGGCAATTACTGTGTCAACAAAGGAATTCAACTTTAAATAAGAGATTTCACTGACTTCACTAGAAGTCTGTCCAGAGCCTCTGGTTTTCCAGTAAAGCATTTAAACACACCTTGGGTTGCTAAACATCTTGTCATTCTATGATATTGATATACAGAATTGGTAATCAGATACTGAACTACATATATGATGTTAACAACTGATTTTAAGTATGAAATGTGAAAAGCATGTGGTTATAAAAGTGTGGAGATCAACAGTTCCCAAACAAATCTTACACAAAATTACTTTTTTATTATTATTATTATATTTAACATAATAATTTGTTTTACCTTATCTAAGTATATTCTTCCAGATCCTGCTTAACAAAGCTTAAAAGTTTTGTTTGATTTTTTTGCATAGGTCATCAATAAGATGGTCATTATGTTGCCAAAAAGATGCTTGTTATGTCAGTCCTCAGCATTGTTCTTTATTTAACTGCATTAGCATGCAGCTAGCAGTCTGTAAAAGGAATTACTGGACAACCATACAACCTAATTGGAAACCATAATTTCTGATTATATAAAAAAAAGTCTTTTTTATAGCTTCCTTGGAAAATGAAAGCACACTTCTTTTTCAAGCTCACTCAGTGACCTAAAAGATTCACATTATTCTTCTCTTCAAAAGAAAGAATATCGACTTGCTTAAATATATGTAAATAAAATAAAATTATAAACTTTTAAATGCAAATTTTATTTTAAAATATTTAAAATATTATAATGTAGGAACAGCTGTGGTCCAAAAAAGCTCCAAGAAACAAATGGCATTTAAGGAAAAGTTCTGGGAGGCACTCTGCATCAGTGATGTGGGTTGATAGCAGTGTAATAGAACTTCCCTGGGGTTATTTAATACAATTACAAGACTAGCCCTGCTTTCAAACAGCATCTTTCAAAAATGTCTAGTGTTTGAAATAAAGTAGTATGACATCCTTTCAAGCTTCACTTGTGCATTCCAGGGTCATTTATCCACTGCTCAAAATTTAGCTTTCAGCTTTTTCAATGATGTAAATTACCATATTAGTAAAAGCTGTGTATTTCTGGCTGTTGCAGCTTCTAACCAAAGCTGGATATTAAGGGCCAGATTTTTCCTCTCAACAGGACAGGTTAACTACAGAACATTCAGATTCTTTACTACACCTGCATGGCATGGAATTTTTTTTTCAACATTTTGACTTAGTCCAATATTATGTTCAGCAAACAGGCACATGAGGATTACACTTTTCTCTTTGTTAACCAAGTCAGAATTTCTAGTCATTGTTTGTTTGGTTTTGGTTTTAGTTTTGTTTGTTATTGTTTTGTTGTTTTTGGTTGTTTGGGTTTTTTTTAAAATTTGATCTTTTTAGTAAGACAACAGACAAAGGGCACTGTTCAAATCTCTAAAAGCATAAAAAAAAAAGTCAGTGACAACTTCACAAAGAGAATAAGGAAGGGAAAGAAGGACTTATTTTGTTCTTTAAAACCACTGTCATTTCAATAGTCAAGCTTGCAGTGATTTGCAAACAGTACATCAGCACAGCTGAGTGGGTAATAAACAACAGCTGGAGGTTTTGGCAGAGACAAGAAAAACCTGCAGCTATGTTATCAAATAAAAGGTAACACAGAACTCCAATTTTAACAAGATTGTAAATATTTTCCTCTTCTCACACCTTGCACACATTGGCTGAGGCTGAATAGTCTTTTAATTTCCCATTTCTCTAAATATGTTTGTACAAAAAATATTTCCTTTCTCCATATTGTTTACATAGCAAACAGGTAAATGTCATCATCTCTTCTCACTGTAAACAGGCAATATTTTCCTTCCAATGTAAGTTTTGCCCAAGAAAGGACTCATTTAAACAATTTACTGAGACAACATTCTGACTTCTAACATAAGCTAGAAGTCTACCTTTATGAAAACAAAAGCAGCAGCCAAAATTATTCCACTAAGTAAAACAAATCACAGTTTTTTAGCACAGAAATCACAATAGTGACAAATCTACTACTTGACTTGGAAATTAAACACATGCAAGCTGACAGTGTTTCTTTACAGCATAATATTCTGAAGGTTTTTCTTACTGTTGAACACCTGTAAATACTGATCACAGAATGTAGAATCATTTAGGTAGGGAAGGACCTATCAAGATTTAGTCCAACCCCTCTGCTCAAGCAGCATCAGCTAGAGCTGGTTGCCCTGCCCAACCCTGTCCAGTTGAGTTTTGAATATCTCCACAGATGGATATCTACCATGAACTACCATGTAGACTGGTCAGCAGGTCTGTTTGACAAGTCTTCATTGTCCCACAACAGTAGCACTGACCATATAAAATGAGAAGTTTCAGCTTCCAGTATTTTTTCCATTTCACTAGATGAAATTGCCATTTCAGCAGACAGGTTTGTCACATGAGAAGAACATTCCAACATTTGTAGGCTTTCAAACATTTTTTGGATATTGACACTGATATACATGTGAAATACAGAATAGTACTGCACTTTATGTCAATATTCTGTGATATTCAATATTTTTGTGATAGAGTAACTGGAATGTTTACATTCTCAAATGAGAACAAAACTATTTTGCTTGGAATACTGAGAAATATGTTTATTTACTATTCTCATGGCCACTAAAACTTCAAGAGGTAATGGAAAATGCTAAAAGGACAATGTACTAGTTTAGCTGTAGAACATTTACAGAAAGGGAAGCAAGAAAAATCCATCATAAACCTCAACTATGACCTAAATAAACCACCTTAAGTGATGAAGTATGACTCTGTTTATGCTCATTTTACTCTTGGTGATGACAGTTAATGAAGCTGCCAATAGTGCCTGTGTTTTTGTGATGAGGATATCTGTCTGCTAAGAACCAGACTGAGATTTCCCTTTCTCCCTTTTGAGAAAAATGGTGTTTGCATATTCACACAGAACCAGTAATCTCTCATTCATAAAGTACATTTTGCCTTTTTATAACCTAAGAAGCACAAGCACATATTTTACATACCTTCAGCAGTAAAGAAAAGTAAATAAAACAAACAGAACAGACTACCTCTGAGCATAGCTCTGAATCATTTGAAATGGTTCGTTTGACTCAATCTTAGTGCATTCTTGTGGAGCTAAGAAAGTTGACCTAACAACATCTAATCTCCATTATGAGATCATCCTGCATAGCCCTGCTTCTTTGGTCCTCTTCCACAAACACTTATTGCCTACAATGTCACTACACCAAACCATCTGCCTGGCTTACAGGGTTACATTTATAATAAGGCTGAGTTTTCACTGCCATTGCTTTAATGAATGCTTTTTCCATTGAAATTATTTATTCTTTGGTTTTTCATCACATTATTTGATGAAGTATTTAAGTAATCTAGACATTAAAGCAAAGCCACACACTGAAAATTTTCACTCATTTGAAAAACACAGGAGAATACAATAAAAGAGGAATGAAAGAGGAATATGAAACTCAAAGTAAAAGCCCAACAAAGGCCCAGTGTAGCAGCAGCAGCAGCACTTTACACTCATCCATCCTGGAGCCTGTACAAGAAGGTAGGATCTGACCTGCAAATAGTAAAATACAACAACAGTACAGAAACAACTGGTGGGAACAACAGTGACCTTCTTAATTTCATATGTAAGTTAGTTAAAATAATATAATGATATAAATGGAGAGGAAGGCAGGTGTACTGGGTCTGGCTGAGATGGAGTTAATTCTCTCCACAGCAGCCCTTATGGTGCTGTGCTGTGTATTGGTAGCTAGCAAACTGCTGATAACACACCAGTGTTTTGGCTGCTACTGAGCAGTGCCAGCACACATCAAGGCTGTCTTTCCAACATTTCTTGTTCCCCAGCAGCAGGCTGGGGGTGGGCAAGATCTTGGGAGGGGACACAGCTAGGACAGCTGACCCAAACTGACCAAAGGGATATTCCATACCATATGAGGTCTGCTCAGCAATAAGAAACTGAGAATAGGGGGAGGAACAGGGCAGGGGCATTCTTTGGTTTTTTTTTTTTTTTTACAATGTTTGTCTTCTGGAGTAAGGGGCACGCATACTGAAGCCCTACTTCGCAGGAAGTGGCTGGGCATCGCCTGCTGATGGGAAGTAGAGAATAATCTTTGCTTTTTGCTTTGCTTCCGTGTGCGGCTTTTTGCTTTAGCTACATTAAACTGCTTTTATCTTGACCCACGAGTTTGGGGTTGTTTTTCCATTTTCCTTTCTCCCCTCCCTGCCTTACTGAAGAGGGGAGTGACAGAGCGGCTCTGGTGGGCACCTGGCCCCCAGCCAGGGTCAACCCACCACAGCAGGGAAGAAAAAAGGAGGCATCTGGATAATATATTTGATAAAGGTTTTAACAAATTTGTGCCATGCCCCCACCTATCCATATGGCTTATACGAACTACAATCAAACATCTGCCTACACATACACCAGGTAAAATGATGCAATACCTATCTTTTTTATATATACTCTTCAACTTTACAGCATCCAAATATATTATTAGAATTATCATGGTATTAGTTATGCTCAAACCACAAGGCTTTGATAAGGAACATCAACTAGGAAATACATTTCAATATCAAACTATGTGCATTTTGCATTTGACAGGTCTCTATTAAGTGTGTCTGAAAACACATTTTAATGGTCCTTCGTAGAACACAGTGTACTCTGAATTCCTTAACAAAAATTCTGTTGATTGTCATGGAGCCAGACTTTCACTCCCAGTATTTCAATGTTCCCAGAAACAACTAGGCTGCATCATCAGACTTCATTTCTCCATAGAAAGCCAAAATTTTCCAGAAGAAAGATTTATCAACGGAAGACACAGATGGTCCTGTCCATGGAAAAGAATGATAATAGGATGACAGTTCAGCACTTGTGAAGAGGTCTTTGATATTCACTGGAGTACAACAATACTTCAGCACAAAAATAAAGAGAACCTTTTTTCCCAGTGTTAGGAGGCTTCAGTGGTAGAACATCGAAGAAATTGCAGTTCTGGTCATGGTAGAGAAACTGATCCTCAGAAACAAAAGCATATGCTCTTCTGCATCACTGTACAGCAGAACTAAAATGACTCCCCAAGCTCTTTGAAAATAAATTTGATATTTGAGGCTTAACAGTAATAAAGTATGTCTACCTCTCTGAGAATTGCTGCCACCGAAAGCTTGATGAATGACTTGTGCAAGGCTCTGAATTTCATAAGGAGGATACTAAAGTAGTCACAGATTGCACCCCTTGTGCTCCCCTGTGCTAGGCCATTTCCTCACCCAGCTCTGTCAGACTTCCCTCTGTCCAAACTGTTGTGAAGGGAGGGCTGCAGAAGTAGCAGCACTTAGAACAAAAAAATACTTTGTAAAACAAAGGATTAACAGGAGTAACCAGCTATTCCTTCTGTCCTTCCAGAGGAATGATGAGAACAACAACACATGAGTGAATAACTAAATAAATAAAAGCACTGTCAGGAAAACCTAGCCAGATCTAAGCAATCCCATGAGTTTCACAAGTAGATAATACAGTAACTAGTGAATAAAAATATGTTAACACTTGTGGTGGGTTGACCCTCGTTGAGGGCCAGGTGCCCACCAGAGCCGCTCGATCACTCCCCTCCTTCTCTAGACAGGGGAGAAAAGGTACAATGAAAAAAAAACAAAAAGACTTACGGGTCAAGATAAGGACAGGGAGAGATCATTCTCTAATTATCATCACGAGCAAAACAGACCGAACTTAGAGAGGGAATTCATCTTATTTATTACTAAGCAAAACAGAGTAGAGGAATGAGAAATAAAACCAAATCTTAAAAACACCTCCCCCCACCCCTCCCATCTTCCCGGGCTCAACTTCACTCCCGGCTTCAACCTCCGCCCCCCCCAGCGGCACAGGGGGACGGGGAGTGGGGGTTACGGTCAGTTCCTCACGTGGTGTTTCTGCCGCTTCTTCATCCTCAGGGGGAGGACTCATCGTTCCCCTGCTCCAGTGTGGGGTCCCTCTCACGGGAGACAGTCCTTCACGGCCTTCTCCAACGTGAGTCTCCTCCACGGGGTGCAGACCTTCAGGAGCAAACTGCTCCAGCGTGGGTCCCCCACGGGGTCACAAGTCCTGTCAGCAAACCCGCTCTGGCGTGGGCTCCTCTCTCCATGGGTCCACAGGTCCTGCCAGGAGCTTGCTCCAGCACGGGCTTCCCACGGGGTCACAGCCTCCTTCAGGTGCCTCCACCTGCTCCGGCGTGGGGTCCTCCACGGGCTGCAGGTGGAATCGCTACACCCCCTCATCCTCCCTCCATGGGCTGCAGGGGGACAGCCTGCTTCACCATGGTCTTCACCACGGGCTGCAGGGGAATCTTGCTCCGGCGCCTGGAGCACCTCCTCCCCCTCCTTCTGCACTGACCTTGGTGTCTGCAGATGTTCTTACATCTTCTCACTCCTCTCTCTGGCTGCAAAAGCCCTCTCTAACTGTTTTTGTCTTTCTTAAATATGTTATCACAGAGGCGCTGATTGGCTTGGCCTTGGCCAGCGGCAGGTCCGTCTTGGAGCCGGCTGGCATTGGCTCTGTCAGACACAGGGGAAGCTTCTAGCAGCTTCTCACAGAAGCCACCCCTGTAGCCCCCCCGCTACCAAAACCTTGCCACGCAAAACCAACACAACACTACAGTCATTGTTACCACTTAAATCTCAGATCTGACTTCCTGCAGCACCTACAAAAAACTCACAGGAAATCAGCTAGATGCAATGAGATCAATGAGACTGAACACCTGAGGCATATAGTAAGGAGAATTCCAAGTATTTCCCCATCCATAATGCCAGCTGTATATAATAAAGGTTCCCAGCACCAACGACAACAGCACCACTTGTAACCTTGACTTTCTCAACAAGATATATAGTATACACATTTGGGAATGGTTCAATTATATACATCCCGTGAAAACTTGAGAAGTTTCTTGTCCCCCTGTTATTTCTTTTATGAAAAAAATGAGAATAGTGTTTCCAAAATCTCTTAACAATGTTATGAGCTTATACATGTTTTCAGAAAGATACTGTGGATATTTGTGTTTTCGGTAAAATACTGTGGACATGAGTAAGCAAACAAAACAAAAATCCTATGAGATTTTCCAGTGGGGTTTAACATACTTTGAAATTTACATTTTTTTCAAATCATATGAAATTTTGCTCCTACAAGACTTCTAGAAACATTAAAAATTATGAGTAAAAATGAGAAAGTATGTAAGCATTAGGAACACTAAGCATAGTAATTCTTCTGTTTCATATCTCCTAAACACTGAGAGAAGGTTTGAGCTTTAATTGCTAACTTCAGGAAACAAGTAAAATGTAAGCCTCTTTTCCTTCACATAGCAGAAATTAAATGTGCTTCATTGACAGCAAAGCTCCTAAAGTGCAACTGCATGTCCTAGAATTTTTTTAAAGTATCTACTTACAATGTACAATGAATTGTTGAACTTCCAGAAGATAAAAGAAATTCACTTAAATTCATTTTTAAATTCTAGATGGGGTACTTCTAAACAGTGGCCAGACTATTATACGTTCTGCATCCATTGAAATCCATAGAACAGTAATGATGGGTTCTGACCAATTTTTAAAAAAACACAAGGCCTTCATTTTTCACACAGCTGCTTCTAAATTCATAATACACTGATACACACAGGTAACCACAGCAACAGCTACTTAACAAATAAACATAGTTTTTCATATTTTTATATATATATATATTTGTTCAAACAAATCAAAGCAATAAAACCATTGCAACTTTCCCTAGAATTTCAGTACATTTATTCAAAGTGCTGTGGTCTAGAATGAGACAATGTTATCTGCTAAGCACCACATGTACTTTATATGGCATTAAGCTAAACAATTAGGTGTGGTCACTCAAGTTTTCTATATTCAAGCTGTTTCATTCATTCTTTAATGGGATAAAGTAAACACATTTACTTAAAACCTTTAATCCCATCCCTGAGCTAGTTAAAACTAATTAAAAATGGGACATAAATTTTATTCTACAGAATTATTAAGGATTTCTTTCTGAAAATCCATTCCCCTATTTATCCCTGACACAGAGTGGTTCTAATCACCAAGTGCAAATGCTTTTGATGACTGCAAACTGCTCTGAATTTCAATAGAATAATTAATTGTTACTGTCAACAGAAATTATGTCATTATATTCAGTAGGACAAACTATGTTTCCAGTCACAATTTCATGAATCTGGAGTCACACACTGAATTAGAGATTTGCACCACATTTATATTTGTAATGTAAAAATAATTCTTAGATAATATTTTTTCTTAAACTTTTAATTACTTTTAGGAAGCTTACTAAAGTGATGACTCTTTGAGTCTAACTATATCGTTAACACTGAATACATTTATTGTAGTGTTTCTCTTCAATTATGGTTATGGTTTACCACAGCATTTGCTGTAGTTGCATGTAATCATTATTGCCTGTCTCATTTTACTATACCTAGACAGTCCATTAAACTGGGATTATTAATTGCTCTGCTCATGCTACGTAGCACAGTGATTTGCACATTATCTTTTACAGAAGAGAAGCAATAGACTGGCACTCAGTTCCAGTGACAGCTCTTCCTAGAGTTCGTAAAAACCATATGGATTCCTTGTCCAAGAAGGAGACTAACATTGTAAAAATCTTCCTGGGTGGCTGAACAGTTCTTTCAACTTTACACTAATAAGAGGAAAAAAATCTTTAAAATAGGTCAGATACTTATCCCTGTTACTACTTCTAGATCTCATATGACAATAATAATCCATGCTATTATAAAAAAAAGGCATTTGAGGTAAAAGTTTTTCTTAATTAATCTCAGTAATCAGAGGTATAATATCACATCGAACAAATTAACTGTATTATGTTTCAAGCAACTTATTTTTCACTGGTATAGCTAAAAAGTTTCTCAAAGATTTCTCAGGAAAAAGAAACAATACATTAACTTAACATTGTCATTAATATAACACTAGTAGGATATCATTTGCCTGCTATATTCAAGTGTGGTAAATTACTAGATACACACATCCTGTATTAATATTGTCAGCAACCAATAACTAATGAAACTATTGCTTTTGTCAACAGAGGATTCCTGCAACAGAAGGAGTTGTGCTGAGATGCTGAGGCAGTGTTAGTGTAGATATTAGGTGATTTTCTCACCTTATACTGTACAGAGCTGCCATGTTCTCCACAATTTTACATCTTAGTTCCTCAATCACTAGCCGAGCCCTAGCTCTATAAATTTCTGTAATAACTTCCTTAACATAAATCCATATTTAATTTAACCAAAAGGAATTGCTGTAAGTATTCCAATATACATTTTTGGCAGTAAATGACAGGATGAAGACAAACAGACTGTCTCTGCCAAGTACCAAATCCTGTACAAACACACTGAGCCACATGTACGTTCAGTGCACAATTCATGGTCACATATCACATTAATGAAGTCAGATATCTCCCAGCACACAGAAGAGAACCACAGAAATCCTTCCTGAGAAACCCTCAAGCTATAGGTCCCATCACCTTATAACCTACCCCTTGCAGCATCCATTTTCCACCTTCTTGCTACTCACGTCTACTGAGGATGAAGAGGAATTTTTAGCAGGGCCCATTCAAATAATCTAGTCTTTGCCATTTCTGATCAAATTTGCTCAGTCTACCCCTTTACACAGATATCCAAGAGGAATAATCTTAGTTCCCTAAATAACTGGATACCGTTGGAGTACAGGCTTCTGTGCCAAGCACTACACATAAATTGCCAAACTACAAACAGATTGAAGATCAAAACTGGGTGACTTAGGAATATCTGTTGCAGATGATCAGTTACTAAATGTAATAGGTTGAACAGCAGCAATGAGGGAAACAGCTCCTTCCTTATGGGAGCAGCAATCTTACAAGAGAAGTAGTTAGAAAATCAGGAACAGCTGGTTACACTGTAGTAAATAGAACTTTTTTTCTGATGATGAAACTATCCTATTGTGTTATACCAGATTTCTGCCACATAGATTGTACTTACCTTGTGTCCAGCCATGAAAAGATTTTCCTCACAGTCTTTCCTTGAGTGATGCCATATCAGTGAACAGCCACTTAAGGTATTTACCTGCTGTTCATCCATGAATGGGAAGATGCAGACATGGCCTCAAAGATACCTAATGCAACATTAGCATTTACTGCAATAAGATCATCTTCATCACTGAGAATTGCACTCAGGTAGACTAGACTTACAGAAAAAATATTTTAGGAAAAAGAAGATATGCAATAACTTGAACCTTGTTTAATAGACTGTACCTGGTTTTAATCATCTTATGCATTACCATTGAAAATGAATTTGCTTCTTCACATTCAAATACTGAAAAATGTGCAATGTTGTAACGGTACATTGTAAATGGTTCCTTAAGGAAAAAAAAATGTCGGCTACATTTGTTATCAAAAAAATAAATTTTAGCAAAACTAAAATTTACCAAGGTAAACAGTCTATCATGGAAATCCCATATCTCGGCTCCAATTTCATGCCTTCTCCAGCCATTTCACGTTTAGAATGGAGGAAGCTTTGTCCATCCACAACCCAACCACAGCTTAAAACCTTCAGTCTTTTGGAGAGTGTGAGGGATTCTGCACAGAATCTCTTTACAGAGAAAAATCTGACATAAGACATATCGTAGAGTTCTTCCCTCTATAGAGAAATGGAATTTGCCTTATTAATCAAAACAGCTTTGAATGCCTTAAGAAACTAGTGTTGTCCCCTGTATCCAGATCCAATGACTCGCTAACTGGATATCCCTGGGATGTTACCCAGGTTTTCTAAGAACCTTATCAAAGAAAATAAATAGTAGATTTTTCCCAAGCAAATATAGTTGCCATCAAACTTGCTTGTACCTAACAGTGAGAAGAAACAAAAGTGCTAGGGAAATTGGTTTACGTTTTTGTAGTAGTAAGTAAAAGAGAGAATGTTCTTCAAAAACATTGAGAGACAGCAAGTGTCTGGGTCTAGAGTTTCAAAATTTTTTAGCATAACATAAGACAGGTAAGAGATTGCATCCATTGCATCTAACAGAGATTCTCTTAGATGAGATAGATGAACATGTTAAATATCTGCTAGTCAGCATCACTTCTCATCCAACATGCACACTAAAAAAAAACTTTCTCTATGAACAAATTGGCTGGAGTAATTGTCTCAATTTTTTTTTAAATACTTAATTTGTGTATGCATATACTTTTTCATAATAACTTTAAAATGTTCTTCTGTTATAAACAAAAATCCCAATGAATATTAAAAAATAATCAAAATATCACAAAAAGTGGTGATAGCAGATGGAAAAATATAATTTTTTTCAGAATTGTAAAGCATGATTCAGAATAACACCTATTGGAGCCCTCATATTTGCAATTGGAGATTTTTTTCATAATAATTTTCCTTTGGAATTTAAGATCAGAACAGTTGCTTTAGTCTCTTTCTTGAAGATGAAAAGAGAAAAGGACACTTCTTGTGAATACAACTCAGTGTTCAGAATGCTTTTGTTAGCAACTTCAAAAATAAAAGTATTTCTACCAATGTGATGAACTTGAGCTATCCTGGATATAGCTAAACCTTACTTGGGGTAGAATAAATTACTGTCTGATTTACTGAAATTCCTCACCTCCAACTCTATTTGCAGTTTTTCTCTCTTTTCACTGGTTGCTAATCCAAAATGGGGAACAAATGGAGACAAAAACCCCACAGTTTTTGCCACAGTCTTTCTTTTGAGCTAAATACACATGGTTAAATAAATTCATATGGTGGTTGGATGATTCAGTGAAGAATGTGTCAGTCTAGGTAACAGGAAGCTCAGATAAGCCAGTACTCAAAAGTTTAATTTTGTGTTCAAATTAATTATTGCATTAAGACTCCTATGCTAATCACACAGCAGAGAAAAAATAGTTAAAATGGAATTTTCCCATAATCTTATTCTGATTTAAACAAAAGAAACCTATATCTTATCTCATTTAATGTTATTTTTTCCCTCTAAAGCCAAGTATTTTGTACTTATCATTACTGAATTTCCTTTCACAGATTTCGGAAAAGTTCTCTAGTGCATCAAAATCAGTTTGAATTCTGATCTTGTTTCTCAAACTACTTGCAAGCCTTGTTATCTGGCTGTTATCCGTGAAGAAATTACAAGTGTACTCCCTATCCAGTTATTCAAATCATTACTGAATATGTTAATGTGGAACAGCACCCTGACACCTCTTTTGGCATGTCCTTCCAAATAGGCACGAGTACCCAGCTAGACAGAAAGCCACCAGTGACAACACGCTGAATGTAGTTTTTGAACTAGCTGTGCACTCACACAACAGTAATTTCAGCTCTATATTTGTTTTTTAGCTTGTGTGGGAGAATGTGAAGAGCAGATAAAGCTTACTGAAGCTTATGATTGTTTCTCCACTGCTCGTGAGTTCCCACATCCTGCCAAAGAAAAAGTTGAGTTCAACTTTCGAAGAAGTATTAGAAGAACCAGCATGCACTTCTCGTCTTCTCATTTACATGCATACAATTTAATAGCTTCTGTCTTTGTGCAAGTAACATTAGGATCACTTTTCTGTCATTGCACACATCTACATTCCCCCTTTTAAAGATATATTCTGTGCTTTCTCTTCTATATTTTCTGAGTATCACTCACTGTTGTGGTTTAGCCCTGGCTGGCAGCTAAGCACCATGCAGCCACTTGCTCACTCCTCACCCCTGACGGGATGGGGGAGAGAATCAGAAGAGTGGAAGTAGAAAACTCGTGGGTTGAGATAAAAACAGTTCAATAGGACAAACATCATCATTATCATCATCATCATCATCATAAACAACAACAACAACAACAATGAAACAAGTGATGAACAGCACAATTTCCCACCCAAAGTCAATGCCATGCACGACCCTCAGCTGCCCAGCCTCCCAGCCCACATGCACAAGCGAAACAAGGCAAGGAATTCATTCACCACATCTCATTGGCAGGCAGGTGTTCAGGCATCTACAGAAAAGTAGGGCTCCACCACATGTAACAGTTACTTGGGAAGATAAACACCATCATGCCAGTGCTGCACAAGACCCCCAGCTGCCACCCAGGCCCCTAGCCACGACCCCTCTCAGCCCACCCCGCAGTTATAAATGGGACATGAAGTCGTATGGTATGGAATATCTCCTTGGTCAGTTTGGGTCAGCTGTCCTGGCTGTGTCCCCTCCCACCTTCTGGGGTGCCCCCCACCTTGTCATTGGATGGGCAGTATGAGAAGCTGAAAAGTCCTTGACTGCTTGGTAACAACTGAAAACATGACTGTGTTATCAACTTTATTCTCATCCTAAATCCAAAACATGGCACTACACCAGCTGCCGGAAAGAAAATTAGCTCTATCCCTGCTGAAACCACGTTCCATGAACTCCCAGAAACAACAGCTCATGGCTTCATAAAATTCTTTAAATACTTAAGGTTAATTTCCATCCATCCTCTTTAAGTGAATCATCTCTAGCTAATGCAAAGCTTGTTTAGTGTGGTCCCCTACTCTGGCCAACATCTTCAATTCCTTTGTAATTTAAATTAACTGTGTTAAGAATCCAGTCAAGATGAAACTTCCCTTTCCTATCTCCACCCCAAAAAGCTTCTTATTTTATTATTTGGCACTTATTGATAAACTTTCTAAGTTTTGAGCCATTCTTTCTTTTGTATATTTATTTCTAATATTTATAAAAGATTTTGGGTTTTTTCTATGATCCTTTGCTGGTTACATTTTTCATTTTTCTGATTCTATCTGCCCATGCTTGTGCTATGCTTTTGTATTCATTCCTGGCACAAAAAAATACTAATTTCATAGCATCCTTTTTTCCCCTCCTTTTCTTCAAGTTACAGATCTGTTTACAAAACCAGCAGGTCTTTGCTATATGTACCTAATGATTTATTACTGAATTAAGGTTATTGTCCATTAAGCCTGTATCAACTGCTCTTATAGGGGTCTGACAGATATATTGCAGCAAGTTTAGCTCTGCAAGTTTAAGATTTTACCAGTTCTAAAATGTCCTGTCACCTGTGTGAGGATGAAATAAAATGGTGTGCACTTCACAGTTAACATTTACTGTCTCCTTTCAAACTATTGGTAAAGGTGGTTGAAGCTGACACCTAAACAGCTTCTGTCATCTGTGGTTTGTGGGCTTTAGAGAAAAATCAGAGTTGACAAATTTTTGCAGTAAGCCCCTCAGAGCCTTTAAAATACGTTAGCTTCTCAAGCGTCTCTTCCCATTGGAATTTCTTCCCAGCATCTCAATGACTAGCTGATCTTTTGTTTGGAGGTTTTATTTAGTTCCTCAGTTCTGCATCTACCACAATCTTCATTTTATGAAGATCCATCTGAAGTATCTCCACCTTCTGATGCCTGTGCCATTCCACCCAAAAGCCTAAGTAAACACTATTCCTCTATGAACTTCCTTCACATTCCGACACAAGTTTGCACCTAACATATTCCAGGAATTTATTAGGTAGCATGCCTTTTCTCCTGTCTTTTCCAAAATAACTATTTTAGCTTAAATTCTACATTATCAGGTCATGCCTTCTAAATGCTCCTGTTAATTCTTAAAAACAAACAAACAAACAAAAAGAACAACCAAAAAACCCCCCCACAAACCAAAACAAAACTTATCCATTGCGTCCAAAGTAGAATAAATTCTCATAATTTCAGCTTCTTCTGCTTTTTGGGGGTGGGTAAGTATGTGGGGGTTTATTTGTTTGTCTGTTGTGTTTTCATTTTTTTTCTTTATCCAGACCCATTTAAAAGCCCTGATTTCTATCTCTGATGGGTGCTCAGGGAAATCTATATTTTGTTGATGTATAACACAGTATTTCCTTATCTATTTCTCACTCTTCACATCCTTTCTCAAAATAACGTGCACTGCTATTTCTTTGGAAAATACTCACAGTGATTAGTGCTATAGAAGAACCTGAACAGACTAAACCAAAATGCACTCTGTGCTAATCTTTATCTGTCACAGCCTGATTACTTATCTGTGCGGCCCAAAGGTGGTTTGCCCAGCTGAAGCAATATATTTTCACTGCATTACAGCATATGCATAGAGGTTATCCTCTCTCTATGGGAGTTAGACCCACCAAAGCAATTTGTGTGATTTGTCACAGAACAGAGTCCTACATCCCTGTTTATCTCAGGCCCTAGTTAAAATTTAATACCATAATTACAGATCCTACAGCAAATGCATAAACATATAATCCATACATACTTTACTGATGCTTGGGAAAAACTGAGGTCTTACTATATTATAAGCATTCCTGCCTTTTGAATTTTCTTCACATTACATTAATTTGGGATCAATTTCTTTCATTCTAATTCATGCTGAGTAATACTTCACCATGGAAATAATCCCATTGCTACACCGTCAGAGAAGAAAATTAGACTCAGTATATTGGAATGAATCAACAAAACATTTTAAGTCATCAAGAGGAATTTCCCATTTTCAATCTCATAAAGGTTCTACCTTATCAAGAAATGTCTGGTGTTTGTGAATATCAGCAAATAAAGGTATTTTAACAAAAATGTGATGATAGGTTGTACAAGTATCAATTGTCTCAGAATGGAATTAATTCTTAGCTTTGCTTTGTTCAGCTTCATGTTTTACCAAGAAGCAGGCAAGCATTCACTGTGGAAATGTGTTCAGCAATATTACTAATCCAAAGAAATGTTTTTTCTGCTGCCAGAAAGAGACGTTTCTTCTCAGATCAGGAACATCATAAATAAAATACATGTATGCATAATATGGATAAGGAGGACAGAAACATCTCTACCAACTCGGATGTTATTGCTGTTTATATCTCAAACTTTGCCACTCGTTACATAGAATTTGATTAAGATTATAACAGAAATCTAATTTTATTTCTTTAGTTCTAATTTAATGTTTAAAGCTGAAGACCACCCTTATTTTCACCATTATTGAAAAAGCAACAAGAGTTGTTTCAGATGCAAGGTGAATAACACCAATTACAACACCATTTTGCTGATTCTGAGATACATATTTACATATGGTATTTTAACTATCAAAGAATTTTTGATTATAATTTAAGAAAAATGCATCAGGAACTCTTCTTTTTCTATATCACAACAGTTTTGCTCATCAGGGACTTTGGAGTTAATTTGCATTAAAAGGCAATGCAGACCCACAGAACACTTCATGCCATTTTTCTGGCATTTGCTCTGAATTTCAGTGATAATTTCAGAACCCAAACAGAAGATAAAAAAGTTCTAAAACATGTCTTTCTTACATAAAGTATTTATTTTTATACGGCATGTCCAGCAAAATGAAGAATCCTATGTGGCCATGTTCTCAGTCACAAGTTTATTACTAACTCAAAGATGAAAGAAAAGAGAAAACTATTCACCACATGGAAGACATACCTTTCAGTGAGTTAAGATTCTGTTTTAACTGTACTCTTTTTACTTTATTTTTAATTTGATTTATTTCATGCAAATAATTCTCACTCTTCGTGGGAACTTAGAGCAGTCTCTTCTGGTTTTTCTCTCTCAACCTCTTATTTATTTATCTCCATAGAAAAAATACTTAAAACCTGACACCAAGAAAGAATAATACAATTACAAAATATTTATGAGCTATCACCACCTTAGTGGATAATTCCATCAGAACAGTTTCACCTAGAAAAGAGCAGAAAGTAGTGCCAGGCAGAATCACTGAAAGGCATCAGTAGCCACACAGCTTAATGCCCTTCTAGAAAGCAATACTGCCTGCAGCAGTCTCCAATACAAGCTCTGTTAATTCCATGAAAATTAGCCACCAGTTTCATTAGAAGCTCATGACTAGTTTTTACAATTATCATTTGCCTAACACAATGAAGCCAATTAAAACTGTCTGTAGGGCTGGGGGGGAGGGAAACAATTTAGAAAGAGAAAACTAAGCTGAATTAAGATTATAAATAATTGAAGCACATTTTAGTCATAAAAGAACAATTTAAAATATTACCTTTTCATAGAAAACAAACAACCAAAAAATATATTATCATTCAATTTTCACAGAGAATTAAAATGATGGAAGTGGCATTATTGAAAACACAAATTCCCAGTCAACTCCAAATATGAAGTGAAAATTCTGCAATAACAAAGCTCATTATATGGTTATTCTTTTCAACAGCATAGCACGTAACATCATGGAAGTGCACCATTTGTTTTCCCCAACACAGTGGTGGCAATTACACCATTACAAGCAACTAAGAAAACTGTTGGGTTTTTTTCCCACATCTACCATGATATTGACAGATAGCTAACTGTTGACCTAGCTCTCCCTGATAATCCTAAAGTAACAAAACACAATTGGCAGCTGAAGTTGTGTGAACCTGGGTTTTTATGTTTACACCAGCATGAAGACCGAGCAAGGGAACTTAACAAGGAAACTCTATAAAAATTTAAGATATTTAAGACTATCAAGCCAGATCCTGCAATAATACAGCCCACCATAGTGCAACTCTCCTGATCATGGCAGCACTAAAGGTTGATTTTCCCTCCAAAAGCAACACTCCCTATCCATTCTTCATAAAACTGGGGCACGCTCTGGAGCACCCCTGCACCCTTTCTCAGCCTGCAACAACACACACATAAATCACAGCTTCCAAACAAAACAGCTGGTGAAAATGCAGTACACGTTAAAATGCATCAGCATGTACTCAGACAGTGGTATTGCTTCCCATCCTTCCAAGCCAATCCTGGATTCACAAATCTAGTTTCTGAATATTCCCTTCTCATTAACTAGTGTCATAGACCACATAGAATGATTTTTAATCCAGTCCTATCCTGTGATGAGCAGGTTTAAAATAACAAATTCACTACTGTCTTTCACATTATTTGGCACATTTGCTAGGTTACTTACTAAATGCACTAAGCATGAATGAACACCATGTCAGATGTAAACGAAAGAAATAATGTTTCAGCATCAGATACGAAAGGACATTTCACAAGAGGTTTCCTTTTCTCTATCACATAAAGGTATGTGTCCTGGTTCTGGCAAGGATAGAGTTAATTTCCCAAGGAGCCAGGACAGGTGAGCCAAGCTGGCCGGGGGCTATTCCATACCATGTGACATCATGCTCACCATAAAAGGGGGCTAGTCGGGTAGGGGAGGGGCGGCGCAGTTTCAGCGCGGTTCCGGGATGGGCTGAGTGTCCGGTCGGTCGGTCGGTCGGTCGGTCGGTCGGTCGGTCGGTCGGTCGGTCGGTCGGTCGGTCGGTCGGTCGGTCGGTCGGTCGGTCGGTCGATCAATCAATTGTTCTCTGTTATCACCCATTGTTATTATCTGTTATCAGCACTGTTGTTGATTGTTTTTTCCCTCTCCCTTGTTGTCCCAGTAAACTGCCCTTATCCCAACCCTCGAGGCTTTTGCCGTAGGTTTGTTTCCCGTTCTCCTCCCCGTCCCGCTGGGGAAGGAGTGAGTGAGCGGCCGCGTGACGCTCAGCTGCCGGCTGGGCCTAAACCACGTCAGTCCTGTTTGACGCCCAACGTGGGGCTCCAGGGGTTGTGATAACGGTAAGTCTGACCCAAGTGTGTTAAAGCAAAATTGTCATAAGAATTTATGATGTTATTGAAACAGGCGCTGGTCATAATGATGTTCTGTTTGGTTACATGGCTCTGGTTTGTAAACCCGTGTTTACTCTATGCAATCCTTGCGGTGCTGTTTATCACCTCTGGGAGAGGGGTTCCTGTTCTCATGTTGTTGTATTGTGTGATAATGACTTATGATAAGATATCATCGACAGTCATGAGTCTGAGCTGGTACTTGTATGTAGCATTTTGATCAGGCCTGTACCTCAGTCAATGTTTTTTAGAATTGATTAATGACTGCACCCGATCTATGGGGAAGACGGGGGGGATACCTTCTCCCACTCTTTCACCTCCCCTTTTCCCTTTTGGTTGGTTACAACAACTTTTGAGAATTTTGAATCCCTTGGAATGTTCAGGCCAGTATATTCCTATTGCTAGGTCTCCTGCGTGTTTTCCAAGTCCTGTTCAGGGTTAGCAAAAATTGTTTCAAGAATATTACCCAGGGATATACGCCAAGACTGAATGGTCAGGGCTGGCATGGCATGTGGGAGAGTATGGGTGGGTATCTAGAGACCGTTTCATCCCCAATGGTTTGGAGCTTCACTCCTGAACAATTGCAAGACCCTGATAAGATGGTAGAATATTTGAAAGGAAAATGCTGTGGGGATTCTAAGGAGACACAACTTACTGTACTGTGCTGGGCCCTGGCCACAATCTATCGAACACTGCTTGATAGTAGACAGCACCACCCAGAGGGAGAGAGCGGACCCACAGGCACTGCAGCTACCCAGGCCCCTGCAACAGGCACTGCAGCTACCCAGGCACTGTAGCTGAGCCAAATGATCAACCCATACCAGTATCAGTCGCCCCTATACACAAAAAGAAATACGCAAAGAAATCGGTTCGCATCGTGAGAGATGATGATGAACCGGGGCCATCACGAGAAGAAGAAGAGCCGGAACCAGAAGTGATCACCCGATCTCTGTCCCTGAGTGAATTGCGAGATATGCGGAAAGACTTCAGCTGCCTTCCAGGGGAGCACATCATTACCTGGCTGCCCCGCTGCTGGGATAACGGGGCCAGTAGCCTGGAACTGGAGGGCAGGGAGGCCAAGCAGCTAGGATCCTTGTCTAGGGAAGGGGGCATTGACAAAGCAATTGGGAAGAAGGTGCAGGCCCTCAGTCTCTCGAGGCAACTCCTGTCAAGTGTGAGGGAAAGGTATCCTTTCAGCGAAGATGTCGTATGTCGGGCGGGCAAAGTGGACCACCATGGAGAGAGGTATCCAATATCTGAGGGAATTAGTCATGTGGGAGATGGTTTATTACGATCCAGACAACACACAGTTGCCCACAGACCCCGATGAAGTCCAGTGTACCCGACCCATGTGGCGAAAATTTGTGCGAAGTGCACCATCATCGTACACCAACTCACTGGCAGTAATTGGCTGGAAGAGTGAAGAGGCACCCACAGTGGATGAAGTGGCTGGCCGACTCCAGCAATATGAAGAGAGCCTTTCTTCCTCCCTCATCTCAGCTGTGGAGAAGCTGTCCCAGGATGTCCGGCAACTCAAAGAGGATATATCGTACTCCCCACCCCCACAGACCAGTATTTCAGCTGTTAGGAGCAAGCGTTTTTCTGCTCCGGAGAGGGGATATAGAGCATACACACCATGAGGTGTCCTGTGGTTTTATCTGCGTGACCATGGAGAAGACATGAGGAAATGGGATGGGAAGCCTACTTCAACCCTGCAGGCACGCGTACATGAGCTACAAGGCAAGACAGCTGTACAAAGGAACTCTTCCAGAAAGGATGCTGCTCCAGTTTCCACCGGGCAGCCCCCCAGACCAAGTGGAAGGACAGATCGCACTTCTGATCCTCTTGAAGGGACTTCTAAGTCCTTTCTGCAAGAGATGAGCAGCGAATATGATGAGCAGGATTAGAGAGGCCCTGCCTCCAGCCAGGTGGAGGAAAGGGACAACAGAGTGTATTGGACTGTGTGGATCCGATGGCCTGGCACATCAGACCCACAAGAGTACAAGGCCCTAGTGGACACGGGTGCACAGTGTACCTTAATGCCATCAAACTATGAAGGGGTGGAACCGATATCTATTTCTGGTGTGACAGGGGGAATCCCAACAGTTGACTCTGTTGGAGGCTGAAGTAAGTCTAACTGGGAATGAGTGGCAAAAGCACCCCATTGCGACTGGGCCAGAGGCTCCGTGCATCCTAGGCATAGACTACCTCTGGAAAGGGTATTTCAAAGACCCAAAAGGTTACCGGTGGGCTTTTGGAATAGCTGCCTTGGAAGCAGAGGAAATTGAACCATTGTCTAGTTTGCCCGGTCTCTCGGAGGACCCTTCTGTTGTAGGGTTGCTGAGGGTTGAAGAGCAACAGGTGCCAATTGCTACTACAACTGTGCACCGGCGGCAATACCGTACCAACCGAGACTCCCTGGTTCCCATCCACGAGCTAATTCGTCAACTGGAGGGTCAGGGAGTGATCAGCAGAACCCGCTCACCCTTTAACAGTCCCATATGGCCAGTGCGGAAGTCCAATGGAGAGTGGAGGCTGACGGTAGACTGTCGTGGCCTGAATGAAGTCACACCGCCGATGAGTGCTGCCGTGCCAGATATGCTGGAACTTCAATATGAACTGGAGTCAAAGGCAGCCAAATGGTATGCCACAATTGATATAGCTAATGCATTTTTCTCGATCCCTTTGGCAGCAGAGTGCAGGCCGCAGTTTGCCTTCACTTGGAGGGGCGTCCAGTACACCTGGAATCGACTGCCCCAGGGGTGGAAACACAGCCCCACCGTTTGCCATGGACTGATCCAGACTGCACTGGAAAAGGGTGAAGCCCCAGAGCACCTGCAATACATTGATGACATCATTGTATGGGGCAACTCAGCAGAGGAAGTTTCTGAGAAAGGGAAGAAAATAATCCAAATCCTGCTGCAGGCTGGCTTTGCCATAAAACGAAGTAAGGTGAAGGGGCCTACGCAGGAAATCCAGTTTTTAGGAATAAGGTGGCATGATGGGCGGCGTCAGATCCCCATGGATATTATCAACAAAACAGCAGCCACATCCCCACCAACCAACAAAAAGGAGACACAGGCCTTCCTAGGTGTTGTGGGTTTCTGGCGAATGCACATTCCGAATTACAGTCTGATAGTAAGCCCTCTCTACCACGTAACCTGGAAGAAGAATGATTTCAAATGGGGCCCTGAGCAACAACAAGTTTTTGAACAAATTAAACAAGAAATAGTTCATGCCGTAGCTCTTGGGCCAATCCGGGCAGGACCAGATGTCAACAATGTGCTGTACACCACAACTGGGGAGAATGGCCCTACCTGGAGTCTCTGGCAGAAAGCACCAGGGGAGACTCGAGGTCGGCCCCTGGGGCTTTGGAGTCGGGGATACAGAGGATCCGAGGCCCGCTACACTCCAACGGAAAAGGAGATATTGGCAGCCTACGAAGGGGTTCGAGCTGCTTCAGAGGTGATTGGCACTGAAGGACAGCTCCTCTTGGCACCCCGACTGCCAGTGCTGGGCTGGATGTTCAAAGAGAGGGCTCCTTCTACACATCACGCAACTGATGCTACGTGGAGTAAGTGGGTTGCCCTGATCACACAACGGGCTCGAATAGGAAGCCCCAGTCGTCCAGGAATTCTGGAAGTGATCACAGACTGGCCAGAAGGGAAAGATTTCGGAATGTCGCTAGAGGAGGAGATGACACGTGCTGAAGAAGCCCCACTGTATAATAAACTAACAGAGGATGAGAAACCATATGCCCTCTTCACTGATGGGTCCTGTCGCATCATGGGAAAGCATCGAAGGTGGAAGGCTGCTGTATGGAGTTGTTCACGGCGAGTTGCAGAAGCTGCTGAAGGAGAAGGTGAATCGAGCCAGTTTGCAGAGGTGAAAGTCATCCAGCTGGCCTTAGATATTGCTGAAAGAGAAAAGTGGCCAACACTGTACCTCTATACCGACTCATGGATGGTGGCCAATGCCCTGTGGGGGTGGTTACAGCAGTGGAAGCGGAGCAACTGGCAACGCAGAGGCAAACCCATCTGGGCTGCCCCGCTGTGGCAAGATATTGCTGCCCGGCTAGAGAAGCTGGTTGTAAAGGTACATCATGTAGATGCCCACGTACCCAAAAGTCGGGCCACTGAGGAACATCAGAAGACCCAGCAGGTGGATCAGGCTGCCAAGATTGAAGTGGCTCAGGTGGATTTGGACCGGCAGTGTAAGGGTGAATTATTTCTAGCTCGGTGGCCCCATGACACTTCAGGCCATCAAGGAAGAGATGCGACATATAGATGGGCCCGTGATCGAGGGGTGGACTTGAGCATGGACGCCATCTCACAGGTCATCCACCAATGTGAAACATGCGCCATAATCAAGCAAGCCAAGTGGGTAAAGCCTCTGTGGTATGGAGGATGATGGCTGAAATATAAATATGGGGAAGCATGGCAGATCGACTACATCACACTCCCGCGAAGCCGCCAAGGCAAGCGTTATGTCCTTACAATGGTGGAAGTAACCACGGGATGGCTGGAAACGTATCCTGTGCCCCATGCCACTTCCCGGAACAGTATTCTGGGTCTTGAAAAGCAAGTTCTGTGGCGACATGGCACCCCAGAGAGAATTGAGTCAGACAATGGGACTAATTTTTGGAACAACCTCATAGACACCTGGGCCAAAGAGCATGGTATTGAGTGGGTGTATCACATCCCCTACCTATCATGCACCAGCCTCTGGGAAAATTGAAAGGAACAATGGACTGCTAAAAACTACCCTGAGAGCAATGGGTGGTGGGACCCTCAAACACTGGGACACACACTTAGCAAAGGCCACCTGGTTAGTTAACACTCGGGGATCTGCCAATCGAGCTGGCCCTGCCCCATCAAAATTTCCATGCCCAGTAGAAGGGGATAAAGTTCCTGTTAGTGCGCATGAAGAATAGGTTGGGTAAAACAGTTTGGGTTATCCCTGCTTCAGGCAAAGGCAAGCCCATCTGCGGGATTGCTTTTGCTGAGGGACCAGGGAGCACTTGGTGGGTGATGAGAAAGGATGGGGAAGTCCAGTGTGTACCCCAAAGGGATTTGATTTTGGGTGAAAATAGCCCATAAATTAAATTGTATGATGTTAATAGCTATATACTGTATCAATGTTATGACCGTAAGAATCACCCAAAACTAATGAAGGATGGACTTTGGAACTGCCTTCAACTGGTGCCCAGGAACTTCATCGAAAATTACATCTGTGACGTCCAGACTGCGAGCATGGACCATACCAGATACACCAGCCATGAAAAATACTCCCGATGCAGCGTGCAACAATCCAGCAGCACGCACCATTGTTCCTGCTCTGAGACACTGTAATGGCAGATGGAACCCGAAGCCATGGACTAAATGAACTCAATGGATGCTTTATAGAGCGATGGTCCATGGAGTAAGAGAATGGTGTCAGTGAAATAATCTGGGCATGATGTAGATGGTATGGAGTAAGGGGTGGATAATGTCCTGGTTCTGGCAAGGATAGAGTTAATTTCCCAAGGAGCCAGGACAGGTGAGCCAAGCTGGCCGGGGGCTATTCCATACCATGTGACATCATGCTCACCATAAAAGGGGGCTAGTCGGGTAGGGGAGGGGCGGCGCAGTTTCGGTGCGGTTCTGGGACAGGCTGAGTGGTGGGTAGGTCGTTGGTTCGGTAAATTGTTCTCTGTTATCACCCATTGTTATTATCTGTTATCAGCACTGTTGTTGATTGTTTTTTCCCTCTCCCTTCTTGTCCCAGTAAACTGCCCTTATCCCAATCCTCTAGGCTTTTGCCGTTGGTTTTTTCCCGTTCTCCTCCCCGTCCCGCTGGGGAAGGAGTGAGCGGCCGCGTGGCACTCAGCTTCCCGCTGGGCCTAAACCACGTCAGTGTGGTTTTGGCATCCCCTTTTTTGGATAAAAAGGCCTGGGCCAAAAATAAACAAATATAGAACAAAATAGGATGGATTTGGAGACATACGAAGATGACTGAGTGTCTGTACACAATAGCTTAAAAAAAACCCCCAAACAACAAACAAACAAAAAAACCCCAAACAAGCAGCAGAGGTATTACAAGGTGTAGGTCATTGGTAGTTTCTTTTAAAATTAAAAGATAGGTTACTTTCTAGAAAGGCTATACTGACTCATGGAAGCTGAAGCAAGATGCCAGCAGAATGAGCCAAAAGTAATGATAGCATTTGGTGTACTTGTTCAGTGGCCTCACAGAGCAGATAAAGCTAGCCATCTTCCCTGGTAGGCATAAAAATAATAATGAAAAAGTTAAAAGAATCATCCCAGCAATTAGAACAGGATGCTAACAGTATGTTTGCACCAGGTTTCACCCACTTCTTATGTTACTACTGAGTCAGTAGAGCTATTACAGATAGCTCTAGTAAGTTCCAAAAGAGACTTTTCAAAGATATCTTCTGAAAGGTTAAAAAGGTAGTGCAGTTGCAGCTAATTAGGTGAGGCCACTGCTTACAAGTCATAGAATGATTTGGGTTTTTACTACTATTTCTCCTCCTCAGAAACTGTGTTTTCAATAGACAACAATCATGTGCTTATTTTACCTTTCTTGTAGTTTGGGTATATATCATAAAATGGAGAATTTTCCTTTGTTTCATTTCACTTCTCCTATACCTACAGCAGGTGTCTGAGTCATTCTGTGATTCCCAGAGGTGAAATCGGAGCCACAGGGAGCAAAATGCCTAAGTGATAGAACAGAATATTCCCAATTGCCTCACACAAGCAGATCAGCAGTAGGAAAACATATTTTATTTGGTTTCCAGTAACTTTACTATCACTTGATCCAGCACAGTGAATAGTTGTGTAATGTCTTGATTAATGATGGCAATACATCCAAGGAGCTAAGAGTGCTTTTAAGGTTACTGTTACGTAGCTACACATACCCAAAAAAAAAAAAAAAAAAGCATGTGACATAATACACATAATTGGTTAAAAAACAGTAATTCAGAACAACCTTTCACCACCACCACTAATTGCACCACATAAATAGCATTAGAAAAAGGCACATGGAAAAGATGTATCAACTAATAATTAAAATTTATCCCTTACTTTGGAGTTCTACAAAACTGCTGAACATGCAATTCAGTGGAGCAGAGAAGCCGTTACCTTTTGTAATGCAGTCTTAGGGGATTGCAGCAACATAATAGAAAAAGGCAGGCTATATTTAAAGGCAGCTGCATAAAAGCAGTCGCATTCAACTGCAGACATCTTTTAAAGGCCATGATTACTAGAAATTCAGCTGTTTATTCTCTTTCATCAATAGAGTCAAATTTCAGCGGGACTCAGTGGTACATTTACATGCATAAAACCGGTAATTACACATTAAACTGCCTGCTTCCTACATGCAATTACACCTTCCATGTGCAAATGGGTCATTTTTATAGATTTGTGGAAAAGTTCATTAACATTAGAAAAACATTTTTGTTCAGGTAATCAGACTGGAGAAGAATAAAATGAAGAGCCCTAGTTTCAATCACACCTCCTATTCACTTGAAGTCAGCATCAGATTTTTCCTCCCAGGAAAATCTCCCCTCCTCTTGCAGGGGAGCTGCCCCATCTCCCCACCCCACTCCCCACACACCCTATTTTGATATATATTTCATTGAAAAGCAATGCACAGATGCTTGTGACAGATGGTACACCAGATATTGAGTGATAATGAAACCATCATTTCTCTAAATTATCACTATTGAAATGACTCAGCATACTTCACAACAATTCTTTGTGCAGATAGTCCAAATCAATGATGGAGAGACAGTGGTCTGCTACCTAGAAAATGAAATTGAGTATAGATATCTTTGGGCTTGGGAAGCAGGGCAGCCCAGGGGCAGTCCCAGCTGGGAACACACCAGGACATAAGTCCCATGGGTGGGCCCAAGGCTGGGCAGGGCAGAGCTGGAGAATGGAACTAATTCTGTGCACAAGAATCTGTAAATCTAAATGTAATGCTTTGAAGTAGCAAGTAATGCTAGGGACTTGTAACTCACCACTGTCAAAGTTAGTGAAGAAGCTTGTTTTCTTTGCAATAGTTTACTCCTGTCAGCTGTTCTACCCTACAAAAATCACCCCATTGTTTTTATTGAGAAGTAGTGCCAAGGCAAATTGATTTGATGTGGGGTATTTGGCTATAAAAACTACTCCACAGACATAAACCACAGTCATCAAAGTACACAGTGGAAGTTTGAGGTTCATTAGATATCACCAGAATAAAGCAGCTGTGATGTCAAATGCTCAGTGGTATCATTCCAGAAAAAGCAGTTACTTGCATGTAGCCCCAGCCGGCATCTGAGCTCTGAGCACCACATGGCCACTCACTCACCCCTCCCACCCCCCCATGGGATGGTGAGGAGAATGGAAAGACAAAACTTTGGGTTAAGGACAATTTTTTGGGACAGCAAAAGGAGAGGGAAATAACAACAGTACTTAGAATATACAAAGCAAGTGATACACAATGCAATTCATTCATTCCACAACCCAACAACCACACACTCAGACTGTCCCGGATCTGCCCCTGCCTGACTAGCCCCATTTTATGCTGAGCATGACATCATATGGTATGGAATACCCCTTTGGCTAGTTTGGGTCTCCTGGCTGTGTTCAGTTCCAGCTTCTGGTGAAAATTAACTCTATCCTAGCTGAAACCAGGACATTGCGTTAGTGTGGAAAGTTGCTTCAAATACCAGGGCTTGCTCTGATTCTTCTCCTATTGCAGCAGGAAGAAAATTATTACATAGGCTGGCAGCTTGCAAAAAGTTGATACCTGACCCAGGACACTCTTACTTCCACGTTTTTCCAGGTCTTCCCATGCCTGCCTAAACCCCATTCATGACAGGTGTTCCAAAGTGCACACATATCTATATTTCATGTGAGCTTAGACCAGCCTGGCAGGCTGCTCCAGCAGCCCTTGTTTCCAATCTTTTCATTCATTTTTTTTACTCACTCAGTCATCCATCTGTGCAGACCACATCATGCTACAAGGATATTGCAGAAGAGTATCAAAAGCCTTGCTAAAGTTGAGGTAAATGGTATCCACTGCCACCTTCTCTTCCACAAATCCAGTCTAGTTAGCCTAGAAGGCAACCATGTTGGTTCAGCATGATTCACTTTCGGTGAATACATGCTGGATCTTCCCAGTCACCTTCTCTTTCAAGGGCTCAGAACTATTCTCCAAGAGGACTCAGTTTACAATTTTCCCAGGGACTAAGGAGAGGCAGACTGGCCTACATTTTTCTGGGCTGCCATTTTGTGTTTTTTGAAGGTTGGTGAAAATTTGCCTTCCTCCAGTTGCAGAAGACATCTCCAGAACCTTTCAAAGATGACAGGAAGTGGCCTCACTATGATATCAGCCATGTACTCTCAGCACCCTGTTACTGACCAATAAACCCCTACCATGGAAGAAGGCTCAGAGGAGATGGGCAGGGGTGATGTGCCCATGAAGCTCAGGGAATAATGCAGGGTGTGACTGACCACAGCTGTTGCAAAGAAGATGAATTTATCTCAACACAAAAGAGACCAAAGCATGGCCTTTGTTTTAGATAAACAGATGAATGGATCAGTGGTGGTATAAATTTTTCTCCCTGGGTTCAGTAAGAGAGTGTGGATGTTTCCCTGAGTTAGCCAAACCAGCGTGGGGGGGCCGAATAGACACCTCAGTCCAACGTAGAGTATAAAACCCAGAAAACTAGCTAAATAATTTCAACGAGAGTAACAGATTCAAGCTGGCTTCAACCTACATAGGCCTTCCCAGTGACTGGGGAGGCCCAGCGTCATGTGAGTATGTTATAGAGACCACTAAAGGAAATCACATTGGTACTGTGAATGAACTGTGTATTGCAAGCCCTATACTTTTGCTAAATGTAACTTTCATTTGTATTGTGTTTTCAGTATATTTTGTATGCCTTTGCTAAATCAGAAATCCTGTGTAACATCAACTGTTTTCAAATAAGTAAATTTTATTTTAAACATTTACAATGTCAACACATGAAACATCCAAAAGGACCTGGTCAGAGAGTGTTGGACACACCTTCCGATGTAGCTTATCCAGTCCCAAGGACTTGTATCTGTCAAGTTCTCACAAATAATCATTGACTAGATCACCTTCTACTGCTCATAATTATTCTGCCTCTAAAAACAGATGCCTAGATGTTGATGGTGAAGGTCAAGGCAAGGAAGGTATCTGGTATCTTACACTTACTTGTGACTGCATTCACTAAATCACCTTCACTCTTCAGCAACAGGCCTATTTTCTCCTTATTCAGCCTTGCTAAATATGTATTGTATTAGAAAAACTCTTACTGTTTGTTGCGTAAAAGGGCCCTTTCTCACGTGTGGCTGAGGGAGGCCCTCCTGTTGAGTCACGATGTTCAGAAAGGACCCCCTTGCTTTCTAAACTCCTTCTCAGAGAGGAGCCTAGGTGCGGCTAGGTCCAGTCTTAGTCCCAGATTTGGTCAACAGTTTATGTCTAAAGGATTATGTGTGTAGCCACTTATCAGAGCCAACATTTGCCTGTCAGAGCCCCACTAAAGACTTTCACTGAAACAGTTTTGCAAAGTTGGAAAGAAAAATAGGTAATTTATTGAGACGACAGATATAAAAAGTTTAGAATTGCTGTTGATAAATGAACTTACTGCAATAATTTTGAGCTCAAGCTAATAGTTCAGCACTTTTTGTTAATGATAGTTTTCCCAGGGTAACATCCGACATAATCGGAGGCGCAAGTCTTACCAAAGAGGCGTCCCTGCTTGAGGAGAAGAGAGGTCCAGACCCATCCAGATAGTTAGAGTTCTCATCCTCAAAAAAGAGGATTCTAAATGCCAGATTTATACTGTTGGTGAGGCCGGACTAAGTCAGGTATTGTGTGCCAATTGGCCCTTAACAACGCTTGTTGTTGTTGTTAGGGGCTGGGGGGGCGGGGGGGGGGGGGGGAAGCGGCAGAGAACAAAGGCATTCCGCTGTAGAGGAGCGGTGGTCTGTTTAGTTTTACCAAAATAACATCGAACTGTGAAGGCTTCCCCTCACCCCAGGCGTCACTTGATTGAGGAGTAGAACCCTCAGGTGCTGCATCTTGTTAAGATGAACAAATTGCTCATCTCCTGCCCTTGTTCAGGTCCAGTGCTTATCAGTGCAAGATAAGCAAGTTGCTCAGTCCCTGCTCTCACCCAAGCCTGACTCCCTCAGGGCCCCTTCTGCTGGCTCATAATGGCCCTGTATTTGGCACCAACAAGCCTGGACAAGTCTGGCATCCCACACTGTTGTCCTTACAAGTGTTCACTTTCTGAACTTTAGCTTTCCTAACACCATTCCTACAGGTCCAGACAACTTATCTGTGAGACTTCTATCTTTATGAGACCAAAGACCTGAAAACACCTCAAATTTATGATAACCTATTTTAATGCAGGTAGTTAATCTTCTTCAACACCATAAGCACTCCCAACATCAAAAGTGATCTGTATACCAACATGGGCTGATAGGTTTTACTCATATTTGCTGTTCAGGATGGGAACTCCCATGAGCCCAGGAAAAGTTTGAAAGAAAGGAGGAGGTGGAGAGCGTATCAACTGACTGCAGTGAAGTACATATAAATGCCTCTGTCATTCATCTCAATGCCTTTGACAAATGCATGACAAACAGTACAGACATTCCAATAAAGATGCAGTCCAAGTTGTAACCGTAGGATAGGGGCCGTGAAACAGAAACTATAGAATCAGGTTGAGATAATTAGTTTGTAACCAAGGTAATACGTAATGAAGCTAACTGACCATGGCAAGGTACAATGCTGCTATGTTCCATCTACAGTCCCTACCAAACTGAACAATAGGTTTGGAGATATTAATCTTATGAAGTAAGTTGCTATGGACAGGTGCACCTACAACAAGGGTATTGTGCATGCCCATAAGAAGAGGGTCACCCAGCGAACACGGGTGCAAGACCACTGACGACCACCAGAGACCCTTGAGGACCACCAACTCAAATCACTGAGCACGCGTGATGGGGAGGAGAATATGGAAATGAATTCTAAGAAATGATTATCATAGGACTGCCTTCTCTGAGAAAGATGATGAATATGTATGTTTTGATCCTACATAACCTGTGTGTTGGTGATCACCTGGCATGCACATTGGGTGGAGCAATCCCCCGTGCATCCAGCGCTGCAATAAAGAATGCCTGCCTTTTAACACTACATTGGTGTTACGAGGTTTATTCCTGGATTTCGGTGACAGTTTCTAGCGACCCAGATGGGACTCTGCTTTTGAACCTCGACGGATCCGTGGGATCGCAGGACCTCCAGCCGGCACTGGGGAATTCTCGGGGAGAACCTCCGATCCCCGGACCGAAGAGCTCTGAGCAAGACCCCTGGGAGAGGTAAAGGCATTCTTATTTGATTTGAGTATTTGTTTTTTTGAATATTTGCTCTTACCATCGTGGCGGGACAGGCCTGCACCAGGGGCGCAAGTTGAAGGCCTCATTTAAGGAGCCCCGTGGCTCTCACCATCGTGGCGGGACAGGCCCGCACCAGGGGCGCACGGGAGGCCTGCTCGTAAGGTGCGGTGAAAGCTGCGCAGTGTTGGGCTAGAGAGACATCTCGGGTAAAAGTCTCTGCTAGGCGAAAGCCTGTGGAGCAGGGCCCACAGGGGAGGGGAAGCCTCCAAGGTTGAGATTTCTCTTACCACCGAGGCAGGACAGGCCCGCACCAAGAGAAATCCCTGAGGGAGCTCTAACACGGGTTGGGGTCCCTCTGACTAGTGCTTGTGATAGTGCACAATCACAACCACTGAGTCCTTGGGATATGGGTACTTTTCCGAGTAAGAAATCAATCCCGTGAAAAACACCACTGGGATGTATTTTAGAACATTGGAAAGATCTGGGAAGAACTGATCCTTTGACTCGGAAACAGCTGATTGAGTATTGTAATCACTGGTGGCCACTGTATACTTTAGAGAATGGGGAAAAGTGGCCGGAGAATGGGACATTGCAGTATAACGCAATTTTGCAATTGATGCTATTTTGTAAAACGGAAGGTAAATGGAATGAAATGGCATATGTGGATTTGTTTTTCACACTGCAAAATCATCCAGAATGGCAAAGGCAATGTGAATTGGTTTCATCTAGTTCTGCGATAATGGCATTAAAGGGGCAGGAATCTGATAAAAATTTGAAAAAAGGTTGCTCAGCTTGTGACATTGGTAAACGGTGTTTTAAATGTGAATTTGAAGATGATGATGTTGAATGATTGGTTGCACCTCGCAGAAGGTTAGGAAATGATCAAGGGGATCAAAATCTGGGGGTCAATAATGCTTCCGCCCCTCCTGTGGAAGGGGAGGCGGAAGGATTCAGCCCGATTGCTGGGAGGACAAGGGGAAAAGGGGGAGGAGACGGATTAACTCCCCTCCAGGCCCCTCTTCGACAGGCAGTTGGCAATGAGGGTCCGGTAATGGTAAAAGTTCCCTTCTCAATAACTGATTTAAGACCAGGGAAAGAAACTGCAGGCACTTATCCAGATGATCTTGAAAGAGTTGCCAAAGTAGTTGAAACAATAATCAGAACCCAGAACCCTGATTCGGAGGATTTCAAAGTAATATTGGATACTTTGTTGGAAGACACTGAAAAGAAAATGGTGTTAAATACAGCCAGAAAACAAGTGGAAGAAGCTCATGCTAATGGGATTATACAAGGGACAGTGGACCAGAATTTTCCATCCACAAATCCTGAGTGGGACCCTAATCAACTGGGGCCCAGAGGGATGCTGACTAGATATCAGAAGTGGATTTTATTTGGTGTTAGACATGCAATGCCAAAAGCAATTAATTGGTCTGAACTTTATGAAGTAAGACAAGAATTAAATGAGTCCTATTCAGCCTTTATGGAAAGACTAAAGGTGACTGCTAGAAAATATACTAATTTGGACCCAGAAAAACCACCACGGAAGAAGCTATACATTTGGCCTATATATTTATGGGACAATGAGCCCTAGAGAAAAAACCTCCAGAAACTGGAAGGGGCTGAGTCCAGAGACTTAGGTAAAATGCTTGAAGTAGCCTGGACTGTGTATAACAACAGAGAAAAAGAAAAAGAAGTCAGACAAATGCAAAGGGATGGAAAAATTCTGGCAATCTTGACTGAGAATAATAAACATGTAAAGCAAAACTCAGCTATAAATCAGCAGAGGTTGGTGGTGCGACAGGGTGAAAAGAAAACTGGCCTTTCTTGAAACTTAAAATTTAAGCTGGGAAAACAGTGGGTAACACATCAATTTTTGTACATGCCTGAATGTCCATTGCCTTTATTGGGATGAGATTTATTAAGCAAATTAGACACACAAATAATTTTTAAAGATGGAGAGATCAGATTACTGATTAATACCAGAATCAAAGCCATAGAGGCGAGAGTATTTATGTTACAGGATTCCTCCAAGGAGGAACAGATTTCAGAAGCGGTGGACAATGCAGTAACCCCTTTGGTATGGACAAGTGAAGTTCCAGGACGATCCAAACTGGCAGAACCGGTAAAGATTACTTTAAAACCTGGAGCCAAGCCGGTAAGACAAAAACAGTATCCTATTAAGTGGGAGGCTCGAAAGACATTAGAGGAATTAATTACAAAATTTTTAGAGTATGGGCTGTTAGTAGAATGTGAATCAGAATACAATACCTCTATATTACCAGTAGGGAAATCAGGAGGTAAGGAATACCGATTGGTTCAGGATCTGAGGGCCGTAAATCAAATAGTTCAAGATATACACCCAGTAGTGGCCAATCCCTACACTTTACTGACATCTTTGAAAGAGGAACATAAATGGTTTACTGTACTGGATTTAAAGGATGCCTTCTTTTGCATACCTCTGGATACAAAAAGTCAAAGCTTATTTGCTTTTGAATGGGAAAGTCCTGCTACAGGACAAAAAACGCAACTAACATGAACTGTACTTCCACAAGGATTTAAAAATAGCCCTACAATATTTGGAAATGAGTTGGCAAAAGAGTTGGAAACGTGGAAGAAACAGAATCAAGGAGAAGGTATATTATTACAGTATGTGGATGACATCCTGATAGCAGCAGAAAGTAAGGAAACATGTTTTGAAATGACCATCAGTTTATTGAATTTCCTGGGCCAAGGAGGGTACAGAGTCTCCAGAAACAAGGCCCAGATAGGAAAAGAAGCAGTGATTTATTTGGGATTTGAGATATCTCAAGGACAGAGACAACTGGGAAATGAAAGAAAAGAAGCCATTTGTCAGATCCCCGAACCTAACAGTCCAAAGGAACTGAGAGCCTTTCTGGGAATAATTGGGTGGTGTCGACTCTGGATTCTAAATTATGGACTGTATGTGAAACCCCTATGTGAAGCCCTGAAGGAATCTAAAGACCAATACTTGATTTGGACACCTGAATGCCATAAATCATTTAAAAAAAAATCAAAAAGGCATTAATGATGGCCCCTGCATTGGGTTTACCTGATCTAACCAAACCTTTTGAGCTGTTTGTGCACGAAAGGCAACATCTGGCCCTTGGAGTGCTGGTGCGACAGCTGGGATCTTGGAAGTGACCGGTGGGGTACTTCTCCAAACAACTTGACACTGTGAGTAAAGGATGGCCAGGACGTTTGTGTGCCGTGGCAGCAATGGTGCTGCTGATTCAGGAAGCTCGAAAATTGACTATGGGCCAAAAGATAGTGGTATATGTACCGCATATGGTAATAACTGTCCTAGAACAAAAAGGGGGTCACTGGTTATCCCCTAGCAGAATGTTGAAATACCAGGTTGTCCTATTGGAACAAGATGATGTGGAATTAAAAACCACAGCAATTGTAAATCCAGCAATGTCCCTGTCAACAGAAAATCCTACTGAGAAACTGGGACATGATTGTCTGCTAACCATTGAACAAGTTTATTCCAGCAGACCAGACCTGAAGGACGAACCCTTGAAGGATCCTGATCTGGAGCTGTTTGCGGATGGAAGCAGTTTCGTGCAAGAAGGAAAGCGAATGGCCGGGTATGCTGTTGTTACCACCACCAAGATATTGGAGTCAGGGACGCTACCTGCAAATACGTCAGCGCAGAAAGCAGAATAGGTGGCGCTGAAGCAGGCCTTACGGATGGCAGAAGGGAAAAGAGTAAACACATGGACGGATTCCAAATATGCACTTGATATGATCCACGCTCATGGAGCTATCTGGAAAGAAAGAGGACTGTTATCAGCCCAAGGATCACTGATAAGGCATAAGGAGGAAGTTCTTCAACTCCTACAAGATGTGCAGAAACCAAAGGAAGTGGCCACAATGCATTGCAAGGCTCATCAATTTGGTCAGATGGCTGTAAATATAGGTAATCGGTTGGCGGATAAAGCTGCAAAGGAGGCTGCAGAACAAGGTATCCTTGCACTAGTACCAGTAAAACAGATAAAAATTCCAAATTTAAAAGCAAGATACAGTAAACTAGATGAACAATTGGCAGAGCACTTAAAAGCATCTCAGAATATGGAAGGATGGTAGGTAACACCAGAAAATCAGGTAATAGTAACTCCACAAGTTATGTTAGAACTTACAAAAGAGCAACATGAGCAGACACATTGGGGCATAGATGCTATGGTTACAAGTTTAAGAACATCTGTAATGTGTCTAGGATAGGAAAATATGAGTGGAAGTATTGAAAAGTTATTATTTCAAAACTTCCAAAGGGGGGAAATGTAACCGTAGGATAGGGGCCATGAAACAGAAACTATAGAATCAGGTTGAGATAATTAGTTTGTAACCAAGGTAATACATAATGAAGCTAACTGACCATGGCAAGGTACAATGCTGCTATGTTCCATCTACAGTCCCTACCAAACTGAACAATAGGTTTGGAGATATTAATCTTATGAAGTAAGTTGCTATGGACAGGTGCACCTACAACAAGGGTATTGTGCATGCCCATAAGAAGAGGGTCACCCAGCGAACACGGGTGCAAGACCACTGACGACCACCAGAGACCCTTGAGGACCACCAACTCAAATCACTGAGCACGCGTGATGGGGAGGAGAATATGGAAATGAATTCTAAGAAATGATTATCATAGGACTGCCTTCTCTGAGAAAGATGATGAATATGTATGTTTTGATCCTACATAACCTGTGTGTTGGTGATCACCTGGCATGCACATTGGGTGGAGCAATCCCCCGTGCATCCAGCGCTGCAATAAAGAATGCCTACCTTTTAACACTACATTGGTGTTACGAGGTTTATTCCCGGATTTCGGTGACAAAGTGATACTCAATAGAAAATATTATGTACTGAGATTTATGAGAACCACAATGGACAACAGCATCACATTTCTACGCAATATGGAAATGTCAGAAGTTTTTTTTTTTCTCAATGTAAGTTAAAGCACAAATGTAGATTCTTATGTTGCAGCTTCATCTTGCCCTCTTGTCACCAAAATCTGGGAATAAACCTCGTAACAGCAATGTAGTGTTAAAAGGCAGGCATTCTTTTGCAGCGCTGGATGCATGGGGGATAGCTCCACCCAACGTTCATGCCAGGTGATCACCAACACACAGGTTATGTAGGATCAAACATACATATTCATCATTTTTCTCAGAAAAGGCAGTGCGGTGATAATCATTTCTTAGGATCCATTTCCATATTCTCCTCCCCATCACGCATGCTCAGTGATTTGAGTCGGTGGTCTTCAAGGGTCTCTGGTGGTCGTCAGTGGTCTTGCACCCGTGTTCGCTGGGTGACCCTCTTCTTATGGGCATGCACAATACCCTTGCTGTGGATGTCCATAACGACTTCATAAGATTAATATCTCCAAACCTATTGTTCAGTTTGGTAGGGACTGTAGATGGAACATAGCAGCATTGTACCTTGCCATGGTCAGTTAGCTTTATTACGTATTACCTTGGTTACAAACTAATTATCTCAACCTGATTCTATAGTTTCTGTTTCACGGCCCCTATCCTACGGTTACACTCTTACACTGATGTTTGTTGCATTAGACGATTCTCCTTTTCCCAAGCAGTCACTCTGTTATTGCTCCTTTCATCTTGAATTCATTTTCCACTGCTGTGTGTTAATCTTCTTGCTCAGTGTTTCAGATATCAGACTGGATTTCTTTTTTTAGGTCCTCTCTTTTTTTGAAAATGGAAACTCTTTCTAGGACAAATTCTTAATCCTTTTTCCCAGGGCTATAAATGGAGAATCACCTGGATGCCACAGAAGCAGTATGGGGAGACCAGAACACAGCTAAAGGACAGAGCACGGTCTCTCTGTTTACCATGGAACAGTCTTCCAAAGTACTTAGAGTCTGAATTCATAACATGTATGAGGTAACAGACTCACAGACATGAATATTAATAAGCATATTGCATCACTTTTGGGGGCAGAGGACAGGAGTTTGAAGGCACTCTGCTTCAGTTTTCTAGACTAAGGAAAAGGATCCATAGTGTGTATTTCCCTTCATGTACTTTAAGAATGGCACTGGTTTTGGTTCTTGTGTTCTTCCTTACATTTCATTTTCAGTAAAACTACTAATGGCTTAAGCAGCCTGAAAATATATTTTTAGCATTCTTCTTTTGTATATAACTGATATTTTTTTAATACCTCAGTAAGGCAGCTGGACTTTCTGCTGCTATTAAAAGGTACAATTATGATTATAAATGTCAGAAAGCAAGCCATGGAAACCAATTACAGTCTAATAAAGTGAACAGAAATACCAAAGCATAAAGATCCCGAAATCCTCAGCACTTCCCTCTCCAATCCATAATCCTCCTCAGTCAACTACTGCACAATAGAAATCTCATTGCTTTCAGAATAAAATGTAAGAGGACAGCATACAAAAGCCCTATTTTAGAGAACTATAGCTCTGTATTTTACGTTTTCATTGGACTGAAATTTTACATGGCAGATGTGGATTTAAGAAAATTTGCTTTTATGCACAATATTATATGTAAAAGGACAAGTTATCTGTTTATTAGTGCAATCATAATCTTTTTAGCCATGAGGGAAGATCGATTGTCACACTAAAGTTGAAGGTTAAGAAGTAACTTCTTCTGCAGTGCATTTTATTTCTTTTCACTTCATAAAGAGCAAACAGGTTTCATAATTGGAAAAAGTGGGCCAGGGACAAGGGCTAACCTTTCCACAGAGAGGTTCAAACTCCAGTACAGAAGTGCTAGAAATTGCTGTTCTTCTGTAGGCTTCTGGGGCTTTAAACTTTCAGAGGCTGAGCAAGATATAATCTGTGCCTTCTTCCTCTTGTAATTTTTCTGCACTGCTAGCAGAGTGAAAACCCACCACATGCTTGTCTGGCAATGTCAGTCCTGCTGGCTGTCCCCAGCTACTGTCACTGCTCCTCCTGGGCACTGTGGGGCTGTGCCCTGTCCTCCTGCCTGTTCCACTGCCACCCTCAACATCCGGCTCCCTGGCCTGTGCACAGCAGCTCCTCCCCATTATAGCGTTTCTGTTCTGATGAAATAAACCAAACAGCCCAAATCCAGCTAGCACTGGAAAAAAGTGTATCTTTACAAGTGCCAAAACTCAAGTGATTGTCATGCAGAACTCATGGAAGTTCTTCCACATAAATATATTGGACATTCATCCAAAAGTCTTCTGCTTTGCTTAATGTGTATGGTATTAAAACTACCTGAGTTCTAGGTTTGGTAATTTCTGTCATGGAAATTACTCAGAAAAGTTTGTTGTGTCAGATAACTTCAAGCTTCCAGGCTTCTCTGTAGGGGAATGAGATGCTCTTTACCTGCTGCTTCTTTCTACTCCTGTATTTATCATTGATGTAGACATGCCACTGCCCAACTCTTTTAGAACTGGAGTTTTCATACATTACCGTCTTTTGGTGTTAGGATCTAAACCAAAATATAATCCTATTAACCTGGGTGGCAAAGCACACTTAGGTATTTCGTCATGACACAGTTTGTTCACTCAGCAGTTCACAATACTGAAAATAACTGATTGCTGACTTTTGGTTTACTTGTTTTTTTCTGCTTGTTTCCTTATAGAGATTCTTTTTGTTAATTTCATGTAATCAAACAAAATATAAAGTACATAAATTGAAAATAATGCAAAGTAATAAGAAATTGCCTGATTGTCCACAACCAAATTCTTACCAGAAATTTTATAATAGTAGTAAAAAAATATACAAGAACCATTCTCTTGGCATAAAATCACACCTGATTAATTAAATATGTTATTTGTCTCTCAAGATTGCAATAATTACTATTTTACAGATGCATCATACTCCATTATTTATTTTTTATACACAACTCAAGATGTAAAATTCCCATTCTTGTTCAGAGAAAATTAAATCAAAATGTCAATATACTACCCTTTGGATATAATACAAAAGCTTTCCTGTACCTCTTGGAAGGTAAAGATTGTTACCAGCTACAAAGAAATGTGATCTCTGTGTGTAGGGCTTTGAAAATAAATAGATAGATAGATAGACAGACAGCCCACAAACATATCAAATACATATCTTGATATGTATTACGCACTCCTCTGCAATCCTACTTCTTCTCCTTTCCCCTACAGTGCCCAAAACAAGATTGACAATGGAGTTAACAGAATCTCCTGGAGACATGGATACTAATGAAGTCTTCTGTAAAGGAAAGTTACTTGTTCAAAGCAAATAAATTCTTTTTTGCAAACTCCTTCAAATTTTATTTCAGCATACATGCAAGACACAGAAACCTACAGGCTTTACAAAGAGTGTAAACCAAATTTATTTAAAGTGTGGCAAAAAGGAGAAGAAAGGACAGAGAAAGAAAAGGGGTGTGTGCATTGTTACAAATATTGGCCAGGTACCTGTCCTGGTTTCAGCTGAGAGGATTGATTTTCTTCATAGTAGCTAGTATGGGGATATGTTTTGGATTTGTGCTGGAGACAGCATTGATAATATAAAGATGTTTTTGTTCTATGGACCTATTGTTGAGCAGTGTTTATGCAGGGCCAAGGCCTTTTCTGCTTCTTGCACTGCCCTGCCAGCGGGATGGCTGGGGGTGCACAAGAAGTTGGGAGGAGACACAGACAGGACAGGTGACCCAAACCGACATTCCATACCATATGATGTCATGCTCAGTTTATAAGGAGCTTGGGGGAAGGGGGGGGGGGGGGGGGGGGGCAGTGGTGTTTGGAGTGATGGCGTTTGTCTTCCCAAGTAACCGTTATGCGTGATGGAGCCCTGCTCCATCACCTGCCTGCTCCATCACCTGCCTGCCCATGGGAAGTGGTGAATGAATTCCTTGCGTTGCTTTGCTTGTGCGTGTGGCTTTTGCTTTACCTATTAAACTGTCTTTATCTGAACCCACGAGTTTTCTCACTTTAACTTTTCCAATCCTCTCCCCCATCCCGATGGCAGGGAGTGAATGAGCAGCTGCATGGTGCTCAGCTGCCAGCTGGGGTAAAACCAGACAGTACCACAACTTTCCAACAAGATTCCTCTTGTGAATACATTTGCATGTGCAATTATTTAAAAAATAAGGATATATCTTTTATGAGAAAGTTTGTTCAGTGTTGTGGACCTGAGCATTTATTAGGAGAATTAGAACATTTTAAAGTCAGAACTGTCCCTAAGAAAATGCATTGGAAATAATTTGGTCACAATTTTATTTTACTTTTCTAAGTCCTCATCCAAATGAAACAGAAAAGTATCTTTTAAGTAGTTAAAATTGGCTAATACAGATACTATTTTTGATGCTTCATACAAACACATTTATTCATGCACTATGAATTTTATTCCCTAGCTCTTTCCTTTTCTCCCTTCTTATCTCCCATAATTTACCTTAAATAGAAATGGTGGAAACATTTCTTAATCTAAGTGACATTTAATGAGATAGAAATATACTTTGTATATTATGTTCCTCAAACTATGAATTTGCTGCTCCCTGTATCTGCCTTTTTTGTCTTTTACAATTTTGCTGTAAATTTAAGATTAAATGTTAGATAGTCTATTGAATAATTTTGTGCAGGCATAAAAAGTTACTTGTGTCAACTGTGAAGTGTAAGGCAAGTCACAACTCTGTTCAGTGACTAAACATGTGTCAGTAAAATTAAGCTTACGCTCTTGACTGTGTCATTTTAGCAGATATTAAGTAATGTAAGGCCACCAGTAAGCAAATATCAGACAACACATTTCAAACTCCAAACCACATGCCATAGATAAACACTGCTAAATTCGTTTTCTTAGATTCACTGATTTAAAGGTCAGAGAGAATGAATAAACTCTGACCTTCTTTTTGTCACAGGGTTCATGTGAACATCCCTATATAGAGACAGACACTTTTCACAGGGAATGCCCAGCAGTTTGCCATTAAGTACAATTATAACTGCCTCAGGCACATATACTCAGAACTACCTCTCTGTGCCTATGATCTGCTCCAGCCTCAAAGCTCACACACAGATATACAGAGAACCACTGGCTGAGCTTAATCAGGAGTTAATGGAAGTAACAGCTGCAATCTCCTCAGAAGAAATCTTAACAGAGCTGGTGACATTTTTTTTTCTCTGTGAGTGCAGCTTTCTGAAGATTTTTTACAGCAAGAAAGTCAAGTGCTTTTATGCTTTGCCTTCTTGGACACCTCTTATGGTCAGCTATGTGGCCCATGACATTCAACATAATTCTCTGTGACTTCTTATCAGTTTAAGCATCTAGGTGATACATACCATAGAGAGATATGCAGTCTACTTCTAGCACTGGCAACCATATAGCTACTTCAGTGCTATGTTCCACTAAGGCTGTTTTTCAATACAACTAATTAGGCTAAATAGAGCATAACACTAGGGTATTAATACTGGTTCAGAGGCAGTTTACATATTTCACTGTGGCAGTAAGTTATGCTATGTAGACATAGGCTGGTGTGCAAGATAAAACTCATCTCTTTACACAGGGTGTCTTGAGAAAAAAAGCAGACTATTATTCCTAGAAAATAAATTCCCTGAGAATAAGGGAAACATTTCACATAAATACTAGGGCTTATTTTCCAGCCAAAATAGCTAGGTTGTGCTACAAAGGTATATGTGCTTAGATATACTTCTTAGGGCCTTTCTCATCAATATTTAGCAAATATCCATCTGTGTGATAATTCAAGCATAAACGGCACAGGGAGAAGTGATTCCTAACATACCTTTCAGTATGACTGTAGCAGAGGAAAAAAGAACAAGATGCACGAGTAAAGAAAACATGAAGTAGGAAGCTGGGTGTGTCACTATTTCTTGTGGAATTTTGTATGGCTTTGTCCTGGTTCTGGCAAGGATAGAGTTAATTTCCCAAGGAGCCAGGACAGGTGAGCCAAGCTGTCCGGGGGCTATTCCATACCATGTGACATCATGCTCACCATAAAAGGGGGCCAGTCGGGCAGGGGCGGGTTCAGCGTGTAGGCGTGGCTCCGGGATGCGCTGGTCGGTCGGTCGTCGGATCGGTAAATCGTTCTGTTATCACCCATTGTTACTATCTGTTATCAGCACTGTTGTTGTTATTTCCCTCTCCCTTGCTGTCCCAGTAAACTGCCCTTATCCCAACCCTCGAGGCTTTGCCGTTGTTTTTCCGTTCTCCTCCCCGTCCCGCTGGGGAAGGAGTGAGCGAGTGGCGCGTGGCACTTAGCTACCAGCTGGGGCTAAACCACATCAGGCTTAGACAGAAAGAAATCTGCAGCACTTTGTAAGCTTGCTAATTCCACAAACCATTATATCTGACCAAAATTTCAGTCTTTATTTTGGCACAGGATTGAACTTGAGGCTACCACTTGTATGAACATGCTGTTACTAAACTATCATGCTATGACTGGCTTTCTCACAAAAGCCAGTATCCACACAGCACCACAAAAAATGTCTAGCATCAGTCACCATTAGGATCTAGAAACAACATATAGATGATATTAACATAATTTCTAATAAATCTAAGTTATTAAAATTTATTACATTAATTAAAAATGCTACATGTGAACAGGACATAGCAGATGTGATACATTAGTAAACTAGAAAAGAGAAGCTTCATGTATACTGGGAGGGCAGGGTCAGAAATAATCCACCTGAGAGAGATTAAAATCAGATTAATAGTTGCAGTGACACAATGGATCTGAAAGAAGAATGATAATAAAACAGAGGGATCAAAATGGAGAATAGGAAGATGCTTGAGAAATAGGAGAGTTCTGAGGCATATGCTAGCTCAAAAGCTTCATTATCAGACAGGAAAGACTAAGTGAAATGAAAATGACTGATAGATACCACGACTCATCCAGATTTATTGGAGAGTTAAAAGAACTCTAAAAGCCAACTGAGTAACCATTAAGATCAAAGAACAATTGTCATAACAGAAGGAAAGAGATGACAATTTACAGGCAAGAAGCTGAGATTTCTCATCCCTGCATTTTAAAGCCCTGATGAGGAAATCTAACAGCAACACCACTCATCTTGTCAGTTTAGCTATAATCTCACCTTCATGAAAAAAAACAAGACACAGGTTGCAATAATCAAACACAAAATACCAAAAATGGGAAAAGAGCACATGGAATACAAACTTCTCTCAGGAGGTCTCACTTCTCCTTCCAGTACTTACTTATTGAGCAGCTTATAACAAAGGTCAGACAAAGGATTTCAGATTCCAAGGCTGCTAACTTACTCATAGGACAGGTCAGGAATAGGCTTAAGTCTGAACATTTCTAAACCCCAAAGCAGTCATTGCATTTTTCACATTGACTCAATTCTTGAGTTCTTACTAGACTCTCTTCTATAATGGGGGGAGAGGATAAAGAGAGAAAAGAGATTGAGTAATTTTTGAGGAATCTGCACTAAGGTATTAAGAATGAACCAAGTGTCCAATGTTCATTAGGCATTTCACTACTCAGCAGCTGGAATATACTGGTTTTGGGTTAGGAGTGGAACATCAATTACTGCATACAACAAAGCTGGAGAGAAAAGAATTAAAACAAACAATATGCCCAACCCTGGTACACACTGATGTGGCTTCTGCTTCAATTTTAACATGTAAATCTCTTGAATTCAACTCATAAACATCTGTTGTACAGAAGGTATTTTACTTATGTATTTGTAAATAAACTTTATGGAAAATTTTCTTAGCTTACTGAATGAGGATAAGTAGCACTGAATTTTCATTTTAAAGAAACACTGGGAAAATGCAGCTACAAGGTAAAAACATTTCATACCATCTTTTCTCCAGTGTTTATTAAGTAATCTTAATTTCTCTTTCTCTCACTGTCATTTTCACAAGCTTAATACATGATTGGTACAGATTATTATTCTACAACTATATCATAAAAACAGTGCCTATAAATGTCCCCTTTTAGATTCACTCAGTAACAAATGGTGGCAAATACCTTGATTTTAGGACACTCCTTTATATTCCATTAATGATTATTTTTTACTCTTAAATAAAACTGTTCCTCAAGCGATGGCCAATTAATTAATCTTCATCCTCCCAAATATGTAAGGCAAAGAAAGTTACATTGTTGGCATCAAGTCACTAAGCGAATTCCAACTAGTGTGCGAACTACCTGTTCCACAGTGCCTAAAATCATGGGGGAAGAGAATTTATTGGTGCGTAAGAAAAGCTGCAAATCATCTCAGCCCTTCATAAACTTCCAGAACTTTTCCATATAAAAGTCTAGAGTTAGTTTTTATTTCATCTCTAGGACTCTGGTAGTGGTATCTACATGCACACAAAAATATCTACAAGGGCTCTTCTGAGATTACAGCCTCCCTGAGGTACAGCCTCAAAGGAGTGGTTAGTCTCTCAAGATCACACTCAAACCACAGCTAAAAGCAGAACTTGGGCCATCTTCAGTGCTGAGTCCAAAGGCAATTGAAAGGATTCTGTTCTGACCTCCCCTGAATTCTTTCATGATAAGCTCAAGTAGTGGTAGCTAGAAAACTAACATATTTCTTCTGCTACTGGGTAAGAGGTCTATGGATTCATTAAACCCTGAACATCAGGAAGACTTGCGGCCAAAGTATAAGCCAACTTTATGGATTCCAAGACTAACAAAGGCTAGCCTGTGTGGCTAGCAACTGCATTAAGAAATTGCAGTGTCAAACCTCAAACATCACCTGAAGTGTTCAACTGCTTATCATGGGAATGATGAATTCATCTGTCCCAAAATGATGGCAATACTTGCTTCTGTAGGTCATATACAGGGCAAAAATTAGTATGTATACATAGGAAGTAAAAATATGATTTGATTTGGAAATTCACATTGCTGTACTCACCAAGATTAAAACCCTCCACAAAACAATTTCAGTAAATATCAGCTTTTCAACATCTGTACGTAACAGAGAAATCCATTATCTACATAAATATTACAGCATGCAGATGACACAATGTCAAATTCCCTTTCTGTACATCACAGCATGGTTTCTATCTCTTTCTCTCCTTTCCCATGTCTGGCACGTAGTGAGAAATGCCTGTAACAGGGAGCGTAGGAGAAACAAGGAGAGAAAAAGCTATTAAAAGAATAATTTAAAAAAAAGTTTATTCTTTTATGAATGGGGACTGTGAATGCTTTTAATTGGGAGAGAGATTGACTGAATTAATTTCTTCTCCCCGCTTTCTCTCTAAGCTCAATGTTTTATATTTGCAAGCCAACATGTGGTATAGAACATCAGCTACTGTATCCTTTTGCTTTTTTATTTTTCTGATTTTCTGTTTCAGTAACTATTCGCTAATTCACAGCAGTGGAAATTTAAACCACAGATCTATGTCACACACAAACCTCACTGCTTTCTCAAGTATGCAGAGATGTGGACCAAAATTGTAGTCCTTGTTATTCAGAAAAAATTCTCGTTCACTGACCCTTCTTTAGTGTAAATGATTTAGCATTTAGTATATCATGTAAATCAGACTAGACAGGTGCACACTGACCAGTACTTGGACTTACTATTTACTGTTTCAAAACTGGTTTAATTCAGCATTCACTGTTCATATCATCAGTATTACATCAGTGTGTCTGCTAGGTACAAGTGAAGCATTGACTCGATAAATTTGTTAAGCAGACAAAGAGCAAAGTATTTACTCAGCTCAGTAAGGTTATGGGTTGTTCTCAGGCATAATGAAACAGTACATTACTCAAGCAAGAGATTGTATTTTCCCGTAGTGTGTCACACTCCTATATTAGTATTTCAGACATTTAATCTTTTCGGTTTGATTGAGGTTTTTCTTAAGCTATACCCAGAACTCATACGGAACATTAAAATTTGAACTCACAAAAAAATATCATGGAACAGAGGAAAGCAGAACCTTTCTCATATTTCTTTATTCCCCTTCTTGTTCCCCTTCATACAACACAACTGTGCCCAGACAACACAGTTTTCTCTCCAAAACTATCTGTTTCCCTCTCCTAGTCAAGCTATTGCTGTGGCCTTATGTAAAATGTCAGCTGGTTCTCTCCAGCTGAATGATACTAGATAAAGCAGCTTGATGCTGCATCTGTTTGGGAAGGAAAACAAACAGATGATGCAAGTGTTTAATTGAAATTGCACTCCATTACAGTGAAAGAGGAAAGAAATGTTATGCATAAGAAACATTATATAAAAGAACATAGATCTTCAAGAACTGCAGTCATGGGAGATGAAGGTAGATTTCTGACCATATTTTTCTGTTTCCCCAATTGCTTTAATTTACTTTCAAACAACATGCTCCAGCTTTTGCATGCAGAAAACATATTAATGATTAAAATGTTTCACTTCTCTGTACAATGATTCAAGTACTATATTAAATAAGGTATAGGAATTAGGCTTTAGATTAGATCATTCTCCTTTCCAAATTGCGCCTTTTTGTAGATGCTAACATCAAAACTTTCTTATGCTCCAGCATGGGGTCCCTCTCACGGGAGACAGTCCTTCATGAACTGCTTCAGCGTGGGTCTCTCCCACGGGGTGCAGACCTCCAGCGTGGGTCCCCCACGGGGTCACAAGTCCTGGCAGCAAACCTGCTCTGGCGTGGGCTCCTCTCTCCACGGATCCACAGGTCCTGCCAGGAGCTTGCTCCAGCGTGGGCTTCCCACAGGGTCACAGCCTCCTTCGGGTGCCTCCACGGGCTGCAAGTGGAATCTCTACACCCCCTCATCCTCCCTCCATGGGCTGCAGGGGGACAGCCTTCTTCACAATTGTCTTCACCACGGGCTACAGGGGAAGGGGCTCACCAAGGGCTTCACCAAGGGCTCCAGGTGCTCCGGCACCTAGACCACCTCCTCCCCCTCCTTCTGCACTGACCTTGGTGTCTGCAGAGTTTCTTACCTCTTCTCACTCCTCTCTCTGGCTGCAAAAAGTGCTAACTTTTTTTTCCTTCTTAAATATGTTATCACAGAGGTGCTGATTGGCTTGGCCTTGGCCAGTGGCGGGTCTGTCTTGGAGCTGGCTGGCATTGGCTCTATCAGACACAGGGGAAGCTTCTAGCAGCTTCTCACAGAAGCCACTGCTGTAGCCCCCCTGCTACCAAAACCTTGCCACACAAACCCAGCACAGGCTGTTTTGAAAAAGTTAAATGAAGTCCACATTCAACAGAGAAAAAAGATCCTTCAGTCGTAAGTATATCTAAGAATTATTTTTTGCAGATGGCTGCAGTAAAGATGAAATATGAAACTAATACATTGAAAATGAATCATAGATATTAGATTTTTAATGGTTTTTCAGCTTCAGAATTACCTGGGATGTAAGGATGTAGTCATAGAAATAACTTTTGAGACTATCTGAGATTGCTTTTCTCCCTCTGTAAATTTTGTCAAATACCAGAGGGCTCACAGAAGTGTCCTTCTTCTGAATATGTTGTGTTGCAAAGCTAAAGCAATGAAAGGGTTAATTACATTTCAGTTCATTGCCTGCCAGGGAGGAGATAAAAATGGAAATTTCCTGAATGCAATTCTTCTGCTCTCTCTACTGAAACTATGTACTGTATGTTGAGGACATCAAAGGACAGATATGATTGCTTCATTGAAGCAGAGTTTTTGAGCTATAACCCTCCACCAAAAGATATTTCATTAAAGAATTTCCCACTTAGTGTCCATGATTATTCCTGTCAATGCACTCTCAGGGAGGAAAGATGACAGTCATTATAGGTGATATTGAGGCCAATGATTTCCTAAATTGGTGATGAGATAACGTGAAGCTACAGCAGGGAATACAACAGAATTTCATCGTACTGTTCATCCTGCACAGAAATGTCATACCAGGCATTACAGTGCAAGAAACCCCTTTCTAACAGGCTAGTTTTATGGTCAATATCTTTCCTCCTTTTAACAGTTTGCTGCCAGAATGCTGCAGAAACTAGATGAGCCACAGTCTGTTCACATAAATTCTAAGAAGGACAATAACATAGCATGTCAAGGAGAATGGAGATTGTAACACTAGCCAGGAAAAAGTCAGTGTTTACCTACAGATAACATACCGCAGAATTTGAGATATTATCAATAAAGCCTAATGATAATGCAGTTTATGACTACCCCCATGGTGTAACTTCTTTGGGGAGAGCTGAAAATACTATGGGACTTTGATAGTGAATGAGGATAACCACAAAATTCTTACACGATCCCAGTCATTTTACCTTATTATTGATTTAGCTGAGCCCAGTATAATTCCCTGCTTATGCAAACAGGCACAGGCACTTTAATTTTTTAGCAAAAATAATACTGTAAAAGCTTTAGTAAGACACTGCAGTAACTGTTGGAAAACATTAACTGTTAATTTTCATAAATCCCCAGATCTAGTGTTTGGGTGCTCAGAGTTTATTAATGAATTTAATTACTGTGCTACACATCTGGTACTCACTGTGATAACACTGCACTCTTTATTCAACAATCTTCAACAAAATATTTAGTTGCCATTATCCTGTGCAGTAAAAATAGAAAATAGTAAGATCATTTGCACAACATGGGAAAGAAAAGATGATATACCAAGAAGGCAATACAAAAAGAAGACTGCTGTACAATTTCTTGAGGTGTTTTTTATTTTAAGGCATTTTTGGGGTCTTGCCAGAAAATAGACTTATGGCCCAGAAACACCTATCTAGATATAGGAAAACAAAAGTAAACATAATGTGCATAATAACATCTCTTTCAAGTTTTCAGATTTATTTTTTTAGAAATTTTGGTAGTTTAATGTAAAATCTTAATTAGGGATTTAAAGTAGAAAACATAATACAGAAACCTTTTCCATTTCAATGGCATTACAATGTCACTTGAGTACCTAGAACAGTATAATTTCATCATAGAACAGATATCAGACCATAAGGTCATCATATTTAGCTTGCAAGCAAATAAAAGGGAATGACTTTTCATATAGAAGCACAGTAGCTATTCATCTTAAAGACCACAAATGGACTTTTCTTCTCCGTTAAGACCATCCAAGCAGAGCTCCATTTATGGTGGTTATTTCCAAATAAGAAGCTAGTGTCCATCTCATTTCATAAGAATATTAAACACCTGTCTCATAACATTCATTAATAGCTACATCCACCGATGAAGTCTTACTTTGTGTAATAATAGCAAAGAAGTTAATATGAAAAACTGACATGTCAACTAGCCACTTAAGTTTGCCTTGTTTGTGTGTTTACCAGAGAAGAGATTTTTTTTAATTTAAAGAAACAATAGCAATTCCAAGCAATATGTTATACTGGTGGACTGGTCTTATGTTTTTAACTGCCAGCAGTTTCTGTGGAATCACTCTTATTATTTCTCAGGGAGAATTACTCCTTTTTGACATCACTATTGCTCTTTGTTCTATTCCCAGTTCTAATCTATGGCTACCCTTTCAGACTGATGTAACTCTGTCATCTTTGAGATTATCATTTTCCATTTGACTCACCTAAATATGAAAATACAGTGGAAATCTACTGCAAATGACATCAGCAAGCACACATGCAGAAACAATCCATTCCGAGATTCCTGCTACTATTTAGAATTTATGGGTTTTTTAAAAACCTCAGAATTTCTTTTAATGCTTCATTTTCATGCTTAACATCATCAGTAATCGGTTTAGTCTATGAGAGAAAAAAAGCTAGATCACTGTAACACAAAGCTATCATCCCTCACATTTTATAGTGAATTCATCTTTAATATAGACAAGTGAGCAAATGAAACCCTGGACTGCATTACAAGTTCTTCATTTCACACAGTAACTGATGTGGATGCTTTTAGCAGAAAAAAAAGAAGAAACACCTTTTTAGAGCAGTTCCAATCATATTCAGCTGGTTGTCAACCATCTGTATTTTCAGTTGGAGTTTGCAGAGGGTGTTTTGCACTAAAATCCTGAATAGTTCAAAGCTTGCCAAATATATTTACGCTGTTACCTCCTTCAATTTGCAGCCTTTATGAAGGATATGAGCTGGAAGTGCTCACAGGAGCTCCTATTAAAAGTCTATTGCCAAACAAAGAGCTGGGATTGTTCTTTTTCCAGTGGACTAACATTTGTCCTCTCTCTTGTGTTCTCTGGAAACCATCCTTCATCTTGAGGCCCACAAAACCCCCATACATTTCAGAGCAGTTAGTCTGCTGCTGCTTGTCAAAAGACAAGCTTGCACCAAACATGAATTTCACTTTCTCACCCAAAAATAGATTTGGGTTTAATGTCATTGAATGACTTGAAAGAAAGCCTACACATGTTCCGGACTATAATATCTCCAGTTTACTTGAATTTTCAGTAATAGGTACTTTCCTTTTGCCACATAGCAAGGTGTGTTGGTTTTGTGTGGCAAGGTTTTGGTAGCGGGGGGGGCTACAGGGGTGGCTTCTGTGAGAAGCTGCTAGAAGCTTCCCCTGTGTCTGACAGAGCCAATGCCAGCCGGCTCCAAGACGGACCCGCCGCTGGCCAAGGCCAAGCCAATCAGCGCCTCTGTGATAACATATTTAAGAAAGAGAAAAAACCAGTTAGAGAGCGCTTTTGCAGCCAGAGAGAGGAGTGAGAAGATGTAAGAAACTCTGCAGACACCAAGGTCAGTGCAGAAGGAGGGGGAGGAGGTGCTCCAGGCGCCGGAGCAAGATTCCCCTGCAGCCCGTGGTGAAGACCATGGTGAAGCAGGCTGTCCCCCTGCAGCCCATGGAGGGAGGATGAGGGGGTGTAGAGATTCCACCTGCAGCCCGTGGAGGACCCCACGCCGGAGCAGGTGGAGGCACCTGAAGGAGGCTGTGACCCCGTGGGAAGCCCGCGCTGGAGCAAGCTCCTGGCAGGACCTGTGGATCCGTGGAGAGAGGAGCCCATGCCAGAGCATGTTTGCTGCCAGGACTGGTGACCCCATGGGGGACACACACTGGAGCAGTTTGCTCCTGAAGGTCTGCACCCCGTGGAGGAGACTCACGTTGGAGAAGGCCGTGAAGGACTGTCTCCCGTGAGAGGGACCCCACACTGGAGCAGGGGAACGATGAGTCCTGCCCCTGAGGATGAAGAAGCGGCAGAAACACCGCGTGATGAACTGACCATAACCCCCATTTTCTGTTCCCCTGTGCCGCTGGGGGGGGCAGAGGTTGAAGCTGGGAGTGAAGTTGAACCTGGGAAGATGGGAGGGGTGGGGGGAGGTGTTTTAAGATTTGGTTTTATTTCTCATTCCTCCACTCTGTTTTGCTTAGTAATAAATAAGATGCATTCCCTCTCTAAGTTCGGTCTGTTTTGCTCGTGATGATAATTAGAGAATGATCTCTCCCTGTCCTTATCTCGACCCACAAGCTTTTAGTTATACCTTTTCTCCCCTGTCTAGAGAAGGATGGGAGTGATAGAGCGGCTCTGGTGGGCACCTGGCCCCCAGCCAGGGTCAACCCACCACACAAGGATAATGGCAATCTAGGATTTAAAGTTCAGTCATTTACCAAGACAAAACCACTGTTCCCCACTGTGAGTTCTACTGGCCTCTAAAAGCTCATCTTCAGAAAACGTCTGAAGTTCACGTGTGATCCATACACAGACAAAATTAGCAGAATTCAATGCATGCAATTAGAATTAAGTTGAATGAAATCAGAGATAACTATAGAGCACTTGAGCAAAAGACTAAAGATGCTAGAGTGGGTGATACCAACTTCTGCATTATTTAAAATTTCAGAAAAAAAAAAGAACATTCCATCTGGGCAAAAATTTGCAATTTTTCCAGGCAAGTATATTTGTTTCTTCCTTGTGAATCTTCATATAGGTACTGAAAAAGATTTCCATCAGCTACCTAGAAAGAAACTATGCATTTCCAGATATTAAGGCATAAAATCAGTTTGTTCACAGTTGTTTGCCTCATCATTATCTGAGAACATAGCATTTAACAGTCAGCTTTTTTTGCTCATAATCTGCTGTTAGCTTATCTGTTCTGTAAATTGAATGATGCATTCACAATTTCATGCAGAAAAAGAAATTAACTTATAAACTGAATGTATTAAACTGAATATCCATCCTCTTTCTTAGGAATGCCTCATTTCAACTTAAGAAATAGAACTACACTGTGTGAAATGCAAATACTAGAATCAAATATATAATCTGTAAGCAAGATGAACTGAGGAATGCCAGAGTTTTGGTGTTCTTTAGAAGATATTTGAAAAGATCATGAGAGATCACACAACTGTGTTCCATCAGACACAGGTGTGTCTGATGCATGCTACGATTGACCTATCATAAAATAAGCCCTGACACTACAACAAAGGACTGATATTTTAATTATTCCAGGTCTCTCAGAAGTTGCTCCTTGTATTCTGAACACTTTTGAAAGGTATTGAATTACTTTACTAATACTTCTGTTCTCAAACACAAGGGGGTTGGTTTTATTTATTTTAATAAACTGTTAATATTTTCTGACTTGGAGGACTCAGACTGCTAATGCTAAATAATTGGTGGAATAAAGTAAGACAATCAGGATACAACTGAAAAAATGAAACTAAAAAACACTGAACCTTTTTTTTCATTCCATATGGTGACCATAGATATTTGCTAGCACCATGAAATTGCTGAATGCAGAGGAGCCATTTAAATATTTCATAACAATTTTATGACTGACAATTTGAAAGCTGGAGAAGGGACTGTTTATAAGGGCATGTAGTGATAGGACAAGGGGTTACGGCTTTAAGTTGAAGGAGGGTAGATTTAGATTAGGTATAGGAAGAAATTTTTTACAGTGAGGGTGGTGAGACACTGGAACAAGTTGCCCAGAGAGGTTGTGGATACCCCATTCCTGGAAGTGTTTAAGGCCAGGTTGGATGGGGCTTTGGGCAACCTGGTCTAGTGGAGGGTGTCCCTGTCCATGGCAGGGGTGTTGGATCTAGGTGACCTTCGAGGTCCCTTCCAACCCAAACCATTCTATGATTCCATGAATTTTATGACTATCATTCTAGTGAAATGTCTTCAGTATTTGTGTATTTTCCAAGAAAGCAGTCTGGTTCCAAAAGAGCATGCAGGTCTCCGCAGGCAGTTAAATATCGTAAGTTGTGACATACCAATTTGTTCAGGATAAAGAGAGATATTGACAATGATTCTTCAATTTCTTATAACATACCAGATGAGAGAAATGAGTTTAATATCAACAAATCATGTTCTTTTATGACTATTTATTTCCCATTAATAGTGCAGCTAGAAATACATTTCAACCATACCTTGGGTAGACAAGTCATCAATTATGTGTGCCTTGATTATTTTAAACAAGAAGGTGGGATTCATTTTAAATAAGAAGGTGGGACAGTTTGTAGCCTTTAACTGAAGTTTTACCATTGCTTAACTGCTGAACAAGGTTACTAAACATGTTCTGCAGTTTACACCTTTACCCAAGGAGAAAAAAATCTACTCTCTTTATTCTCAGGGACATGAGATCAAATTACGTATTCTCATCATGCAGCTCCACATAAACTGATTGTGCAGTTCTTCAGTTTCAGTTGAAATGAAAACATCATTTTTAACATTACCAAGGTCAACCACACAAAGCCAACAAATACATATAATATACAAGTATATATACTATATATGTATCTAAGTATGCACATATAGAAATCTGCATTTTTTGGAATTCGGTATTTTTATTTTGATTCTGCTCTCTGGGTTGCTCTGTACTTAACAGACCTGCATTAGTCAACACTAAAAGAATAATCCAGTGCTTTTTGTGCCCCTTTTACCACTGAAAGGTTTGTGGGAGGCAGCTACACTTCCAAAAGTGAATTTTAGAAAGGAATTTGTCTTTGAGACAACCTGGTCTATGCTCTTATTACCCTACTTTAGCGTGGTGTTCTCTTCTCAAAAATCTGAGTAGTTGAGGACAATGTCTTATTCCTGGTTATTTCTGTGTCTACAGACAGATAACCTGTCCCACATTGCACTGTACTGGTAGAAAGTCACTACCACTAGTCCATCGTTGAATGTGTGTCTTGATGACCCACCCGTGATGCTGTTCTTCAGAAATCTCACTAATATAAAATAATTTTATTTAACTAGACATTAAAGCTGTTAGAGGACAGAAGTAAGCAACTGGCATAGACTGGTGAACAAGCAATTTCTTTTGCCATATGCAAAGTCTACATCTGACCTCCACTTCAGCTACATGGATCACAATAGAATGCCAGAGAGCAGCACCAACCACAAACAAGAAATTTTAAAGACCTCTGAAGAAAAGAATACTGGAAATAGAAGCAGTCTCACTCGAAGTTTTAAAACATGTATTTATATATTTGTATTTGAAGTATCTTTAAAAATTGTGTTGGCAATTATTGCAAATCAGAAGGGGAGAAAGTGGACTGTAAATATGATTCATCTACTGAGGATCTAATCCTGCTAAAATTTCTCACCTAAGCAGGCCTTACTTTTGCTATAGCACTGCTAATTTCATACATGCTATACAAATTATTTTAATCAAAGCAGTAAACCCAGAAATGTTACAAAGCCAGTATATATATTAAAAAAGAATGTGACAATACCACTTCTTGATTTTAGACAATTTGGGAACTGTGGATGCACTTCACCCTCATGTAAAAGATTTTGTGTACATATATGCTTCCAAATAAACTAAAAGCAAAACTTCCTTCACTTTCCGCTCCAAGCAAGAGTTAGAGCTCAACTATGCAATCAAAGAAAGCAGACTTTAACATCCACTAGTGAATAGGGAAGTTATCCTGCCTCCACTCAGCAGATGTAAAAATGTAGGTGTCCTGGGAAGTACTGGAAACAGTTAAACAGTCTACCTGTTCTTTCTTTCATGTCGAGTGTGAGCATAGAGGTCTAAAATCTCAAAAACTTTCACAGGAAGGTTTCTGATAGGTTCGCATTTACAGAAGAACTAGTTAGGCTTGGCCTTTTCAGCCTAGAAACAAGACAACTGAGAGAGGAGAGGACAGAGGTCTACAAAATCATTAGGGGCATAAACAAGACATCCAGCAAAAGAACTAAAGGGCATCAAATAAACATAGCAAACTCAAAAGTAAATAAAAGGAGTGATCTCTTTATTCAGTGTGTATTTAAGCTGAGGAGAACTTTCCCATCTTTTACCAAGTATATCAGGCATAAACCTGGATTTAAAGGAAGCTGATCAGGACTACAGGATATAGAGGTCCATTGGAACTGTATCAAAAACATTCTAAAAAACCCCACAAAATCGTCTATCATCTGAGAAAACCTCTGAGCTGCAAAGCCTAGTAGGCTGTGACAAAACAAGGGTGGTAAGAATTGTCACAAGTACTTGTCCTGCTTTTGTGGTCTGACGCAACCATTTCAGTACTCTCCAAACACCTGACTAGGTGGACCTTTGTCTCACCTCTTAGAGCCATTTTCTTATGTAAGCAAAAACCCACAGAAGCAGTAATATCAACTGCATAGTGTGTTGATGGCACTGTGCTTATGCCACTGTTGCCCACAGAAGCCATATAGTATAAAGACAATCTGGCCCTAATAATACTAATTGCAGTATCATTGCTGAATAGAAATGGGGGGAATACCTTTCACTGATGTCACTAAATTGTACTTAATTTTATTTTTCTTGTTATTAAATGAGGTGCTGAGCTCATTGTGCAAATTATTTAATGATTTTTATCATGATTATCATTTAATGAGCATTACTACTAACTAAGGCAATGATACACTATATGATATAATTTTTGACCTCTTTTTATGAAACATTGGGTTTAGCATCTCCTTAAAAACAAAGTTGCTGTCTATAGTAATTTAAGAATGTGTTAATTAAAATTTAGAAGACAGAACAGTGTTTAAAACCTGTCTCTGGAATTTTTGCAACAAGAAAGGTTCTCTCTCTTCTGTCATATTTTGTCACAATTTGAACAGCTTGTCTTAACAATTATGTTGAATAAAATGAAAAAACACTCTGCTAAGAAAGGAGGGATTAGTATGGTTGGAAGGTAACCTAAGCATTTGAAATTGCTGATACACTCCTATGGGCATATTGGTTTCTTCTCAATGTCTTCTAAATGTCTTTTCCCAACGTACATAGATCAGACTGAATTTATAGAACTATGTGTCACTAAAAGATGTATGTATCTATAGAACACTGTATTTATATTTTTCATATTCAAATCAGGTCAAAGGAGTATTTGCACTCTAATTTGATTAAGTTCAGAAATATTACCTCAAGTTAATTTCTACTTTCTAACTACTTCAAATTGGTTGCATGAAAATACTCACTCAAAATTTAAACCATCATTAAAAATACCTGTATAGAGAACTACATGGCTCTGTGAGCACAAATGTTGATAAACACGATCACTTTATCACTATCTTAAGCAGCATCATGAAAATAAAACAAAAATGGGAGTGCAGCTGGAGGCAAACTAATCCTGGGGTGTGCACATGCATTTTCAAACCATCAATAGTTCAGAAACACACAAAGGAAAAATTAAAAAAAAAAGTACCGAAAAATCTTCTTATTTTAATGCAGTAAGAATAGTGATCGCAAAAAAAAATTTAAGGAATCACATTCTAAAATGCTACTAAATGGTATCCTAAGATTTTGTATTGGAAAGTATTAAAATAAACTTTCAGCAAGGAGGAAAGGAAAAAACAAAATGCTACTGTATCTTAAGGACTATCATCACTTTCACCAGTAACTTCTATGGAAAATCTGTTTCAACTTCAAAAAAGACATTTTTTTTTTTTTCCTAAGATATTAGAGCACAGAATTGCTCTGAAATTATTTTGAGTTTTTCTTTTAAAATTCAATGTCAAGTGAGTGTCAAAATTTTATTAATCTTTCCTAGAAATAAAAAAAATAACAACACATAGAACTCTAAACACCCTAAATTATTAGAGATTTTTTATAAAAATTGCTAAGACTTTTACTGAAACTTCACTCAAATAAATAAGCCTAGAGAGAAACATTTTTGTCTTAATGTTGTGGTTTAATCCCAGCCTGTAACTAAGCACCACACAGCTACTCACTCATTCCTTCCCCTTCAGAAAAAAAAAAACTCATGGGTTGAGATAAAGTTTAATCGGATAACAAAGGGAGAGAATAACAATAACAACAATAATAGCAAGTGATGCACAAATGCAATTGCTCACCACCTGCCAAGGGGAAAAAAAACCAGCCCAACCAATGCTCAGTCTGTTCTGAGCAACGATCCTGCCTCTAAGCTAGCCCCAGTTATACACTGAGCATGACATTATATGGTACAGAATATCCTTTTGGCCAGTCTGGGGGAGCTGTCCTGGCTGTGCTCTCCCAGCTTCTTGGGCAGCCCCAGCCTACTTGCTGCTGGGGTGATGTGAGAAGCAGAAAAGGCCTTGACTCTGTCTAAGCACGGCTCAGCAATAACAAAAACATCTCTGTGTTACCAACACTGTTTTCAGCACAAATAGAAAACACAGCCCCATACTAACTACTATGAAGAAAATTAGCTCTATGCCAGCCAAAAGCAGCAGATACCCAGCTACAAAATCAAGCTGTTCTCTTAAGTCTTCCAAACTCTAAAGTAACTCTGAGTAATTTTTTTATAAATGCATATAAATTTTTTATAAATTTTTATAAATTTTTCTACAACTCCAAAATTACATGCAGGCTGTAAAATTGTAGTTACTCCAGTCACCTTATCAGTTCTTACCTCAGGTAAGCTAACAATGTTCATGTACAGTCAGTGTTATTTTCAGCTCCTACTATTGAGTGACCAATGAAATTCCCTTTAGAAAGGTACAATATTAAATGGCTTCACATCTGTGGACCAGAATATTTGCCTGTATCTGACTGGGATTTAAATACATCAGAAGGGCATACACAGTCACAGTAAGCTGTCCATAACGACACACTTGCTGATTCTTCAAATGTGCTCTCAAGCAGAGGAATAAACAGCCATCTACAACCCAGCAGTTGGCCAGTGATTAAGCTATTTATCCTGCATTAGAGGTGGAAAAGCCAAGAAACTCAGAAGGGAAACTATTTTTGTTCCAAATCACACAGGAAGTCAGTGACAAAACTGAGAACAAAAACCAGATAGGCGGCATCATGGTGATTTTTGAGCCCACCCTTCATTTCCCAGACTCTGTCACTTCTCTGCATCAGTTTTTATTTGAACTAGAGTACTTTTGAGGGGAAAAAAGCAGCAACAATCTCAGCCATTTCAGATTGCAATAATAAATTACAATGGATCAGGAAACTGCTCTTCAGACAGAATCCAACTAATGCCTAACCTACCAGTGTTTTCCTTCATTTAAACATGCTCTGATGCTCAGCTTCCCATTCCTTCCTATGCACAAAGATAAAAATCCTGAGAGATTTCACAGTACGTATCCCCAGAACAAAATATCTAGTGTAACTTTAATTAAAAACCTCTAGAAAAAAAAAAAAAAAAAACTGTTCTTCAAGCACTGTAACTTTAGGAATGGAAAACTACTTCAGTCTGTTCCCACTGGTAGAAATGCTTGCTTAGTCTGAATGCTTGCCTGAATCATCACTAAGGCTGTTTGTGCAGAAATACTAACAAAAATATCAAGGCTGTTGGGGCTGTTGATTTTGATGAGGTGTTTTTTTTAAAGGTCAAGGCTAATCTATTTAAGATTATCTGGCAAAATGTTTTATATTCTGAACTGCTGTATCCTTTTTTCCTTCAGTTTAATTCTATAAAACTTAGTAGTTCTTCATTCTTTTTAACTTGAAACATATATATGTGATGTGGTTTAGGCCCAGCCGGCAGCTGAGCGCCACGCGGCCGCTCACTCGCTCCTTCCCCAGCAGGACGGGGAGGAGAACGGGAAAAAAAAAACGACAAAAGCCTCTAGGGTTGGGATAAGGGCAGTTTACTGGCACAACAAGGGAGAGGGGAAAACAATCAACAACAGTGCTGATAACAAATATTAACAATGGGTGATAACAGAGAACAATTTACCGGACGGACGGACGGACCGACCGACCAGACAAAGCCCGTCCCGGAACCGCGCTGAAACTGCACCGCCCCTCCCCTACCCGACTAGCCCCCTTTTATGGTGAGCATGATGTCACATGGTATGGCATAGCCCCCGGACAGCTTGGCTCACCTGTTCTGGCTCCTTGGGAAATTAACTCTACCCTTGCCAGAACCAGGACAATATGCTTCAAAAGATTTAGTAACATAAATAAACTAGGTTAGGAATATATGCATACAGAACAAAATTTACTCCTATTAGAGTGACGGAAAAAAGAAAAAAAGATGTTGTAAGCTCATTTCTGGTTTATTTTCACTTATGTCACACAAAGGACTTAATATGATTCCAAGTAATAAGTTTAAATAGTCTTGAATCTGCTTCTCAGTTTGAACTCATGGTGACACTGAAATGACATTTCAAGACTTTCTGGAGCGGATGCTACAAGCCAGACATCTCAATTGTCATGTCATGTAAAGAATATCTCACTGGACTTGTGTAGACAATGCAGATGTTTTAGGAAAAAAAAACATTACTAGTGATTCACTGTGGACATTTTTTAGTTCATCATGTGACTATGAGTGAAAAGCAAGCCTGCACTCCAAGGAAGAATATGTCCCTGAAGAGATGCAAATTAAAGATAAAATCCACCTTCAAAACCTCCTCCTTTACCTGTCTATTTCCACCTCAGTTAAAAGATGGCTTAGAAAATTCAATGTGCTTGAATTCCCCTAGCTTATTTCTCTGAAACTTACACCATAGAAAACAGTCATAAAACCTGATTTGTGCTAAAATTCCCTTCTGGCTTATGTTCCACATTGTCAAAGACAAAAGGACTCCTTACAGAGACTTGACAGAGAGCTCTAATTTGGTTACATTATCCCCTCTAGAAAGCAACCTGTCAAGGTAGGGCAACAAAACTGAAGCATGTCTTCTCTAATGCAAACCTGACTCATCATTTACATTTGCCCTTTAACATAGTGTTTTGTTCTCATAAATATAACCTGCATATAGATGACAGAAGTCCTTCATCCCCTGTGCTCTTAGAAAAAGTAATTGGAGCCGGTAGCCAGAATCAATGTATGCTAACATGTTCTTGAAGTCTAATATTATTAAGTAGATAGCCAACAGGCTCACCAGGGAGAACAAAAGGGGAATCTTCTAACATACAAGAAAATGGGAAGAGTGGATAGTTTAAACATACAGATTTCTACAGCCTGTAGTGTAAAAAACTCAAGTACATCAAAGTAACCTATGTACTGTATGTCTAAATATTGGATTAATTCTAATTGTTTATCATTTTGTATAAATGCAAGAGACAGAAGTCATAGTGTTATCTTGTTGAACTAATTACTGTTGTTAATTAGTAAAATGTGTAGGTTTTTTGTATAGGTTTTTTCTGCTTTCCTTGTTTATAAATTCATTGTCTGACTTTCACATAAAGTTGTATAAAAAAAATTACCCAGTAAAGTGGATCAGATTATACTGGTAGCTGCATTTGTTTTCTAGTGCATATGAAAAGCCAGAGGCTTTCTTCCATTCTCACTGCCCACAAATCTCTAGCAGTAGAAGCTGAAATTATAGCATGAGTTCTTTTTCTGTTGATGAACCATTCACTCTGTTAATCAGAGGCCACTATCATCACTTGGTTTTCTTTGCCTCAAAAGAGATTTGCTTCAGTAAAATTCAGTAAATGGAGTAAACAGTGAAGTAAAACATAAAGAGGTTCATTTATTTCTCAAAATCATTAATAGTAAAGAATAATTCTTCAGAAGAAGAACTACAATTTGGGCAAAATATTCAACAAAATATTTAAATATTTACTCTGATATTTAAAAAAAAAAATTTCCAATAATATACAATACTTAGCATAATACTTGCTTAAAGGTTGAAGCAGCTGGTTGCCATTCCAGAATGCTGTAAAATACATGTAACTGGAATATTTCAGCATTTTATGTCTGATTCATCTAGGTAAACAAAAAGGCATGACCATGGATTGTTATTTGTCTGATTAGAACAGATCAAAGTTATGTTCATATATATTCTAAACAATAATCTATTTTCTAACAAAAATCTAATCACATATTCTAAACCAATAATCCAATGGTAAAAGTTGTTTGTGGCTATATTGTGATCGTTTAGCATGAACACTCAAAAAACCCCACAAAAAACCCTACATCTTGTGTATTTCTTTTACTTGTTAGATAGGAAAAAGATTTTCCAGCCTGCAAAACCAGCTTTTATGCTTTTTTTTTTTTTCCAATGCATTGCAAAGATATTAGAGTGGAATTAATTTAAATTTCTGAGCTTTGACAGGCTAAATATTTTCACATATCACATTTTCTCATACTCTGAATTCACCTCGTTTAATGCATTCACTCTAGCAAGTAAAGGAAAAGATTTCTTTACTTCAGAAAGTGCAATAACATGCCCCACTTCTCCATTTGGTAAAGGGTTTCATCTGTCCTATTGATCTTCATTTATTGATCTAATACTCTCTTTTAAAAAAAACCCACAGAACTATAATGTTGCAACATGAGATGACAATATGATTCCACAGAGCCATTTGGAAACAGTCCTGTCAGCGAGTAACACAGTTTAAACAAACTTGACATCACAGAAGTTGAGTCCCCATAAGCAGTGTCTGGTAGGAAATTTGAGCAAATGCTTTTTTCCGGTTCATAAAACTTTGTTTTCTAATCTCAAGATTAATAATATTGTTGGACAAGATTAATCAGACAGGAGATCCCTAGAGCAGCAGAACAGCCTAAAGCTGGCAGGTGCCTTATACCTGGAAAAGTAAGGGACATAGCACTTGACTAAGAGCCTGGACAATAACTCCTCTTGTTTCTGTCCTCCTCCTAAATTAAGAGGCCAGAAATATTTATTCTTGGCCATCCACCAACATCAACGCAGTGATTATGTCTCACCAATTCAGATAGAAATAAAACCAGACTGACATCAGAGAAGAGAAACTCATAAAAGAAATTATGACATGTACACACCTGAAATTAATAATGCTTAGATATCACTAAGGATGAAAACATCTGTGGAAATGGAGATTTCAGCCTTGAACGTTGTATTAAAACGTCTGACTAAAATAAAGAACCTGGGGAAACAGAAATAATTAGAGGCCATGCTCTTCTTTCAGACTCCCTATAAAGCACTGTATTCATTTATAAATGCAATTATTTTAACTCCTGAATAGCCATCCACCCCCCAAAATCTTTTGTGAGCAAGAAGGGCGATGCAATATGACAAGTAATCTTATCCTTTAATCGCTTAGATCACGTTGCATCATCGATCTCTGTGTAGAGTTTGTGAGAATTTCCTGGGATATTCAGGGCATTCCAGCTAAAAACCCCTGTTGCAAACAGTAGCAACAAATCTCAATAACATTGCAAAATTCAAAGCAAGGAGGGGAGGAAGATTTTTATTTCCAAATAATATTAATTTCACCCATTCACATGTACGCTGTCATATCCACATATTTATAAGCAGCTAAATGTTTATTTCCACCTAGTCTCAACAGAGTTCCCTGAGGTGAGGCAGAGCACAAGAGACACAATCTTTGGAGGCTTCTTCCTATCTCCTGGATTGTCCTTAGGTGGAAGACTGACTGCTGATTTTTCAATGTGCCATGGGAGGAACCAGGGGAGCCCAGAAGGCTGGCCAGCAGTGCTGGAGTGTGGGGAGAGCCTGCGGGACTTTGTCCCATAGCCTCTGAGGGAGGCACAGGATGTTACCAAATGAACCCTCTTGCCATATGTGCCTGGAGATGTGTACCACAGCCAGAGCAACCTGATGGGGCCCTGGGAAGACACAGACAAGATCTCAGTGACTGGCATGAAGCACTGATGCCAAGCACAAGACAAGAGTTGGGGAGGATAGAGTGGGTATCGGTGTTGTGGTAACCCCAGATGCATGTGCTGGGGCCACAGTGCTGCTGGGGTGAGCACTGTGGCCAAGGCTGGCCCATTGTGCCATCCCCAAGGAATGGACTGTGAAGTCCCTGAGCGATGAGTTCTGATGTCACCAAGGGATGGACTGTGATGACACATCCCTCGCTGCTTGTATCCGGGCAGCGAGTCTCGCCCAGCCGGCTTGCGCCGTCGCTCCAGCTGAGTACACAAGGTTTGGAGTGTTGAGCAAGGCTTTCAGTTGGTGCTGGTGTCGTGCCTGGAGAGTTGTTGACTGCAGCTCCCAGTGTCCATTCCCAGAGCCACTGGAGGATTTTCCCCCGTCCTGCCAGCTTTCAGGCAGCCGGGGCACGCAGCAGGCACGCTCGCATCAGCAGAGGTGAGCTGTACAGGGACACTTCACCCTGGGGAGTGGGGAGGCTTTCCTTCTGGAGGGACCTGGCAATTTCCCCCACCCCTGCCCAGGCCAGCCAATGACCATGGCCTCTCTTCCTTGTCTAGCACGACACCTATTGCTGCGGCGCCAGAGAGAAGGAGCAGCTTGTTGTTGCCAGCTCTCCTCAGCCCACTGCAGCACGTGAAGAGCATGGCCACAGAACTGGACAACCGCTGTCCCATATGCCTGGACAGCTGGGAGGAGGCCAGCTATGTGATGCCATGCTGCCACCGTTTCTGTTTCACCTGCATCCGGCAGTGGGCTGACAGCAAGCCTGAGTGCCCCCTCTGTAAGAGGAGGGTGAGCTCCATTGTGCACTCGGTGCAGGCATACAACAACTTTGAAGAGTATGTCATCAGATCATCTATGGCATCACCAGTTGCTGTCCACCAGGCCGCCCGCAGCCCTTCAGCATCTCCACCACGGGCCGCCGGACAGGTGCCCAGGGCTCCAGTGGGCAGTCCCCAGGCCGACACCTGGGGCACCCTTTTCTGGGACCACCCAGCTCTCCTTGAGCCCCTGCTGCCCTGGCTGCATCAGGTGCTGAGGCTGATCTTTGAGGATGACCATCTGCAGGCAGCCGTCGTGGAGGACATCATCATGTCCAGCTTGGTCCTCTTTGGACTGGACAAAGATGTCCTGGTCCGGCTGCTGGGGCCCTTCCTTCATAACCGCACAGCGACATTTGTGCATGATCTCATTGGTGCTGTTGTGCGACTGTGCGGCGGGGAGGCCCACCATCTGCTGTGCCTGGAGGACGCCCATGCTGCAGGGCGGCGAGAGGGCAGCCCTGCGGCTGCCCTCAGTCCCACTGCCTCCCGAGGAGGGTCTCCCACACCCAGCCCAGCCCCCTCCGGCAGCCCTGCCAGAGACAATGTGGACGAGCTCCTCAGCACCTCCACAGCCACCCTTGGTGGGGATCCTGGCAACACTCTCTCTGCCTCCGTTCCCATCCTGGGGGAGCAAGAAGAGCCCCAGGAGGAGCCAGAGGAGGCTGCGGCAGGTCCCTCGACTTCCAGCCAGGGCAGGGAATGTTCACCTGGGGAGCCACGGCGACCACCAAAGAGGAGGGCCAGCAGCCCTGAGGCCTCTTCACCACCCAACAAGAGGCCACCCCATCGGCAACACTAGAACAACGTCCCAGAAGCTGCTGAAACCAGGGCTGGGCCATCAGCTGGGGCATGTGCCGGCCCCGAGAAGATCAGAGGCCTCTCCTTAGTAGTCTAGATCTAACGATCAGACAAAGAAAATAAAGGCATGAGAGCTATAGGAAAAGTCTCAGTGTTACTAACAATACAGGCGGCATTGCTGTCCCTTTCCCTAGTGCTATGCCTATTGTTTCCCCTCTTTGTCCTTAGAAGAGCACCATGGGGCTTCTCCTTCTGGTCTGGCACAACCTCTTTGCCTTCCTCTGACTATCATGAGACCTGGACCTGTGCTCTTGGCGTGCATCTCTCCCCAGAGCACAGCACCATAGGTCTTGTCCCTCTGCTTTTGCAGGGCCCATTTCCCTTGAGCAAGGTGCCATGGCACCTGGCCTTGTGCTCTTGCAGTGGCCATTTTCCCTGATTCAGATGCCATGGGGGCGGGCCCTATAGACCCAAAGGGCCTCTTTGCACTGATCTGAGCACCACTGAGTTGGATTGTCTGGTCTTGCTGGGTCCTCTTTCTCCTCATTTGAGTGCTATGGGACTTGGTCCTCTGCTCTTTCCCTTGAGCAGGGCACCATGGCACCTGGCCCTGTGCTCTTGCAGGGTCCTTCTCCTCATTCAAGAACCACGGGCTGTGGCACTACAGGTTTGTGGTTCCTCTTTTCTTTGACTGGAGCACAGTGGTGCCTAGCCCTGTGTTCTTGCAGGGCTTCTGAGCCCCAGTTCATGTCCCACACTGCCTGACCTACTGGTCTTTGAGGGCTTCCTTCACTTGAGTGTCATGTGGCCTGGCCCTCTGCCATTGCAGGGCCCCTCAGCCCTGATTGAAGCATCATGGAGATCGGCTGTGTGGCCTTGCAGGGCCCCTGAGTCCTGATTTCAGTGCCTGTGGGCCTTTGGAGCACCACAGGGCCTGGCCCGCCGCTTGCTCATGCAAGGCCTCTCTGCCCTGATTTGGGCATGGCCCTGGCAGGGCCGCTTTCCTGTGAGCAGGCTGCTGTGTGGCCTGGGTCTGTGCTCCCACAGGCTCCCTTTGTCCTGATCTGATCAATATGGAGGCAGGCCCTCTGCCTCTGCTGGCTTCTCTGCCCTGAGGAGGGCCCCAGGCTCAGGAAGAATTCATATTCGCTCTCATGCAAGCTGCTACAGCAGTTTGACACAAATCAATTACTTATTTTGAGGGTTTTTTCTCCCCTTTCATTTCACTCTGGTGAAATAGCATTTCCCCAGTTTCCTTCTCAGTTTTGTGGGAAAGATCAAGTTAACACCAGCCAACTATCGAATGATGGCAGAATTCAGCCTGAAGGGCTTTTTGTTTGAAGCAAGAATTTGTCATGTCTGGTCTGTAATCACAACCTAGAACCATACTGTTACTCCGACATCAGAAGTAGTTTATTCCCTCTCTACTTTAAAAACTCATTAAAAAACTATCATAAGAAATTGCTTTTAAAAGCTGGCATGCCTGGTGGGGCAGCAGATGACAATACTTTTTACTGAAAGTTCAGACAAAATTTATACCAAACAGCCAAGTGGGAAGACCCACAGCAACACTCATTCAGCTATCACCAGATTAATACCATTTTAGAAAGCTTATGGCAAAATGATATCATTGTCTCATCAAAGGAGAAAATTTAGAGATCTTCATTTTTAGGACATTTGCCATTTTACATTTTCAGTCTGAAAGAAAATTACAGATTTCAAAGCCTGTCTGAGTAGAACTGTTTTCACTTAACAATATAATGTTTCATTTTCCATTTTTAGTAATTAATTCACAGTTCCTTTTACTTTGCACATGCAAAGCATTATGCAATACTACATAATCTGAAAAATCAGGTATTGGTGGTCTTGAAAGTGGCACCTTAAATTACTGGATGCTTCTAGTCTTGAGCTCATTGCCCCCATGACTGATCTGTAAAAGTAAGTAATACTTTCCTCTGATAGCAATGAAAGCAATTTAATCAAAACATAAACCCAGATAAAAGTCTATCAGAATGTAACCCAATTTTTATAAATGGGTATGAATAAAATGCAAAATAAAGAAAGTGTAACCGATGTGTTTAACTTTTTAACCATGGTGATGGGATCAAGATGAGATTATTAGCAATAGTAGGGAATGAGAAAATATTTTAGGAATGAGGACCTGAGAGCTTGGTGGTACCATGGAACTGATAAACTGTGTGGTTGGTATGTACCATGGAACTGATAAACTGCATTATTGGTACGTGAGCCAAATAATATTTCATTTTCTGTCAAAATCATGTCCTTTGAGTGAACTTTGTTCATTATAATCTCATTATAATACCAAAACACACCTCCATGCTAAAAACTACCCACCTCCAAGGTACGACCACCCCTCACTGGGCATGCTCTCTGAATTTCTTTAAGTATATAGCTTTAAAAGCAAAGTGAGAAAGTTTTACACCAATCATAACGAAGTAACTATGTAACTATGTGATGTAATTGTAACCATGTGTGCATTGAGAATATAAATATGTGCATGTTTGTAGGCTAGGTATGCACGTTGGGTGGAACTATCCCCCGTGCATCCAGCGCTGCAATAAAGAATGCCTGCCTTTTAACACTACATTGGTGTTACGAGGTTTATTCCCGGATTTCGGTGACAAAAGCAACAAATACATTGACTAGTGATAGGGTAAATATTAGATAATGCTCAGTTTTTGTTTGGTTACATCTCCAGCCACTGAAATAGAGAAAAGTCTTCTTAAAAAAAACCCAAAACAACTAAACCAAAAAACCCCAAAAAACTTTCACAGTAGTTAGCCACCTTTCCTTATAGATAAGCTCACAGTGACAAATCTTACGAATTTTTCAACCTTTGACATTTTGGCAATCAGAGGTCAAAATGTTCACCTTAATTTTTCAGACCTAGTCAACGTTAAATAACTTGACACACAGTATTCATTCAAAGACCTCACAGTGATTGTCAGTGCTGGCTGCAGTACACTACTTGTAAGGATCTGCTCTAAACAGCCTGTCAAGAGTGCAAAACTTTCTGAGATGGGAGTCATAGTAACAGTAAAATAATACTCCAGAAGTGGACGTGCAAGTCACCCTGTTATTTGCCATCTGCCTGCTTACTTAAGGTTTCCATTCCAATCTATTCTGCTTTTTAAAAATTTTTTTTCTCCTCACTTAGTACAATCTTTTGTACAAAAGTTCTCAACAGCATACTTCAATTCCATAAAAACAAAGGTGTCCCTTGGTGCAACTCTTCCTCTGCTGACTTGTGTGTGTTTGTTCTGTGTTGTGTTGCTCTGAGAATCAATTAGGTTTTTGAAGACTTTTTGAAGACTGATTCAAAAAGGTTCAGATAGGCATGGCTCTATTCAATAGACAAAACAATGAAAAATTGTGCTGCATAATTATAATTCCCTTCAGCTGTATTAAAATAAATGCTGAGGTATTTCTTTTAGGAACAAATTGTATGGATATCCCCACAAAAGCATTGAACTGAAATGGGAAGTTCTCTCCCATCTTTCCGCTGGAGCTTTTTACTTTAAGTAAACACATTTTGCATGCCAATTTTATATCAGTGTTTTCCACAGGAATCTGGTTGACGCTACTACTTATTCCTATATTGCTGGGAGGACTTTTTTGTGGCTGTGTGGTGCTTATTTGTTTTCTCTTTAACTCAGCAGCTATCAAAATAAACCTTGTGGAACCTTTTGTGTCCAAGAAGTCACCAAGGAGAATACCAGCCACAAGCAGTTAAATTGTTTTCATTTTCTACAATGCCTTTTACTCTCCAGTCTGCAACCAACAAAACACCAGAGCTATTAAATGCAACCCATAAATATGCCTGTTTTCTAAATATTAAGTGACAGATTTTTATAAGTTGCAATTAAATTAATGTGGCGTTTAGAGTTTCTTTTACAGTATTATGTCAGTGCCCTGCAATATTAATGGAGTCTGTAGTTAAAAATACTACAAGAGGTATGTATCCATCAAGATTAAAAATGCTCAAGTGCTTTCTTACTGAATGATTTATTGCTCCTTCAGAGGCATTTTGATAACCATATGGTGTTTCTTTTAAGGAACTATTACAAGATTTAATGTGAAAATTTGAAACTAATACAGTGATGCTGCACACAAAGTTATCCGTGTTCTTCTTTCCTTCCATATTTTCCTTAAGCCCCAGCTATCACTTCAAATCATAAATCATGAACTATTATGGCCTAACATTAAATTATTAATTTTACTATTCAGAAATGGCAGAAAAGCCTCCACGTTATCAAAAGGGTATTATTGGAACATGCATGCTCTTTAAAAACATGTTCATAGAATATTCTCTGCTTAAGATCAAGAAAGAGTAGCTTAAGATGCATGTTGGAAATTATTACCTATAAAACATTTCAACCATTTTTTAAACCCACCAAAGTATGTATTTGTGCTTAAATATGTTGTCTCTGGGTAGTCTGACAGGAAGCTATTCAATTACATACATTCATGGATGCTGTTATGCATCAAACCTTGTGAAAATGAGTGTTCAGAGACAACAGATATTAACAGAATCCGGCAGTTACAGTTTTGTTCTCTATATATTAGAGCACAGAGGCTATGCACCTCTTTGTCCCATACAGGCATGAACACAACACATAACAACACTGACACCACAATAGAAGTGTTACATGCTTATGCATATTTAGTGAGCTGACATGATTGGTAGTCAGATAAATCATACCTGCATTTCCAGATTCTATTTTTTGTCTTCTACATTTGAATGCAGAACCTCTCCCGATTTGTGTTTACATACTCCTACTAGAACACGTGAAAAGGGACATAGTTTTGTATATTTTTCTGAACAGACACCACCTCTTCTTAACTTTTTGTGTTGGGTTTGCGTGGCAAGGTTTTGGTAGCAGGGGGGCTACAGGGGTGGCTTCTGTGAGAAGCTGCTAGAAGCTTCCCCTGTGTCTGATAGAGCCAATGCCATCCGGCTCCAAGATGGACCTGCTGCTGGCCAAGGCCAAGCCAATCAGTGCCTCTGTGATAACATATTTAAGAAGGAAAAAAAAACAGTTAGAGAGGGCTTTTGCAGCCAGAGAGAGGAGTGAGAAGATGTAAGAACATCTGCATACACCAAGGTCAGTGCAGAAGGAGGGGGAGGACATGCTCCAGACGCCGGAGCAGAGATCCCCCTGCAGCCCGTGGTGAAGACCATGGTGAAGCAGGCTGTCCCCCTGCAGCCCATGGAGGAAGGATGAGGGATGTAGAGATTCCACCTGCAGCCTGTGGAGGACACCATGCTGGAGCAGGTGGAGGCACCTGAAGGAGGCTGTGACCCCGTGGGAAGCCCGCGCTGGAGCAAGCTCCTGGCAGGACCTGTGGACCCGTGGAGAGAGGAGCCCACGCCAGAGCAGGTTTGCTGGCAGGACTTGTGACCCCGTGGGGGACCCCACGCTGGAGCAGTTTGCTCCTGAAGGTTTGCACCCCGTGGGAGAGACCATGCTGGAGCAGTTCACGAAGGACTGTAACCCGTGGGAGAAACTCACGTTGGAGAAGTTCATGAATGACTGTCTCCCGTGAGAGGGACTCCATGCTGGAGCAGGGGAACGATGAGAGGAGTCCTCCCCCTGAGGATGAAGAAGCGGCAGAAACACCGTGTGATGAGCTGACTGTAACACCCATTCCCCGTCCCCCTGTGCCGCTGAGGGGGGGCAGAGGTTGAAGCTGGGAGTGAAGTTGAACCCGGGAAGATGGGAGGGGTGGGGGGAGGTGTTTTAAGATTTGATTTTATTTCTCATTCCTCTACTCTGTTTTGCTTAGTAATAAATGAGATGAATTCCCTCTCTAAGTTCGGTCTGTTTTGCTCGTGACAATAGTTAGTGAGTGATCTCTCCCAGTCCTTATCTCGACACATAAGCTTTTTGTTACACATTTTCTCCCCTGTCTAGTGAACCAAGGGAGTGATAGAGTGGCTTTGGTGGGCAACTGGCCCCCAGCCAGGGTCAACCCACCACACTTTTATATAATTACAACTTCAGGCTACTCGTAGCAGATAAGTTGACTTTGCACTTACCTCTTGCTTTTTAAACTACCAAAATTGTTCTTTCTGGAATTAAAAAATCCTTAGAAGCAATACAATAGATTTGGTGAGAGAAAGCAATCCTACACATTGCTTTTACAGGAAAATGAATGCAAACATAATGTAAGCAGTTCTCCATCCAGAACACCATTCTGTGTAGAAGCAATTAACCTTGTAACTTCTTGTAACTTTATATCATGAATCCATCAACCGAGTTGCTGTCAATTCAAATCTTGCTAGGGATTCTGAGCCTTTCTATAACACTTTCACATTTGCCATACTCCTTAAATATGATGGTTAGTCAGGTCACTCATTCTTTCAACAGATCCACACCTCGTACTTCCTTGAAATAAACTTGATTTTCTTTTAGGATGGAAAAAATAAACAGATGGTACTGATATTACTGTTAAAAAATAGATTTCCTGGGATAACTTGCACTGCTTGCCAGCATACTGTTTTGTTTTTTTTTTTTTCTTAACTTTGGCTCTTTTGATACAGAAAAACATTAAACAGTAAAACATATGTTGTCAACAACTATTTCTTCTGAAACATCATCAGAGTATACATGAAAGCTTTGAACAAATAAGTATAAAGCTTTTACTATATGCTTGACTATTTCTTATGGCAATGAAGTTAACTCACCTGTGACATAAGCTGTTGCAATGAAAACAATACATAAAATTGATAGAAGTTATTTTTGATAAACATATATTTCGATCAAGATAGTGTGTAATATAATCATAGAAATGATTCAGGAAATTTACACTCTGTCCTCTCAAAGGTAAAGCATTAATATGGTTGTCTTTTGAAAGAAACTATTCATGAAACACATCTGACAATTCAAGTGTTGGGCTTCCCACAAACTTGTGACATTTTGGTTTTTAGAAACTTCCCTCTTTATAAAACAGGCATTTAGCTTATGTCTTCTAAGTGTGAATATTACAAGCATTATTTGCTTTCTTATTATTCTGTGGTTAGAGTATTTTGGTTGGGGACTAAGAGGCTCTGTTCCTTTGCTACCTCTCTTGGATGCACTCAGATTAAATTAAATCTGGATATGAACAATGCAACCACATCTCTATTTTCGTTATATTGGCAAAACACTCCAATCAACATAAAAGTATATAAAGGATCTAATTATAACAACTGTGTTAAATGAAAAAAATTGGCTTAGCAGGATGTTCAACTGTTTTGACAAAGCTACTAAAATCTAAATCAAACTTGGGATACACATATTTATTACATTATTCATAACTAAAAAGGGCAGACATATCTTTAGTGATACAATGAACTAATTAGTGATCTTAGACCCAAACAATGTATCTAAACAAGAAACAAGAATCCTTGGAATTAAGCCAATACATCTAGCTCTATCTGTATTTTATACAGGATGAAGTAAATGGTAGTCTATTGTTTCCTAGTTGAAGATGTGCAGTTTGGGAGGAGGAATGGATGATGAGGAGAATAATTTATGAATCCATAAATTATTGAATCTGTATGTTGAAAAATACCTATCTTACACAATATAAATAAATATTTTAACCACAGATTTCAGTCAAGGAATGTTGTCTAGGTATATTAAAAGGATTAGTTTTCAGATATTTAAGTTTAAGACACACTAAAACAATGATTAAGCATACAAATTTTAAGAGAGATCAAGCAAACGGCATGTGAATTTTGAATTATAAGCACAGCTTTTCCTTTCAGTGATTTTTTTCCTAATGTCCAAGACACAATTTGTGGCCATTTTACTTCAGTACCACTACCCAGAAGCACTGGCTCTTTAATTTTTGCAACTGTCCTTGAAGTAGTTGTAGTGTGAAAAGCATATCAACTAAATAATATAAGAAAATAAGGTTTTTTTGTAATCTTAGCTACCTCAGCTATCACCCATTCCGGAAAGAAAGGGAAAAAAAGAAGTCCAGTTGGGCTACTTGAGGTAGCTTCACACTGTTAAATTCAGACCCATGAACTCTGACAAAAAATTAGGAGATTGAGATAGCTGCATTCATATTTAATTTTTTCCCCCAGCAGTCCACACTCAAACAGAGAAATGATAGACATGTCTTATTGTAGTACTGCTAATAATTTGCAGTTACTTATGGAAAAAAACACTGACACATTATTAAAAAGAAACTTATTGTACTATTGGTTGTTCTGCTGCTAATTAAAGTTAGAAAACAGTTAATCAGTTAATTAAGAGTGTGGGTGGGTTTCGCTGGTACTGTATACCAGGAGAAAGGCAGCTGGCAAAACTGTTCAGCCAGCCCCTCTTACTTTAATTTATTTTGTGTTTTTACACACCTACAGCTAATTTTCACCTACTTGCTAACATATAACTTAAAGCCCTATAAAGTCTTTTTAACACTCTTGAGATGGCTGGCATAGTGATAGATGACTAATGCCATGCTTAAGAACCAGGCACTACTCAAGACTAAACCAACACGGGAACTACATAAAGCTTGTTTATAAATAGAAGGAAGTGTTCACAGGAGAAGCAGTCTATAGGGACCTGAGAACTTATGTACTTGAAGTAGACAAATTTAAGGCTAGTCTTTTCCAATTGTAAGAGTGCCCTGCAATGTTCTGGGAGAGTACCATATTTGGAAAACCTGGGTCAAGATTGCTAGAGACTGAACATTGCCAGTTTAAAGACTATGGTATTGTTTACATCCCAGGTTCTGACCCACGGATAATAATAAAATATGTGTACCATAAAATGTGAACCACAGCCTTAGATCAGTGATGGATTATCTTAGATACAGTGTAATGAAATAACTGGGTGCTGAGCTATTTGCTTGCTGCTGCTGAGAAGAGACTTCTTGCTACCTTCTCCTTCCCTCCATCCTATTTTCTCTGATGCTTATCAGAACTGTAGCTGAATTGATTCAGCTTGCTGATCCAATGTAAAAATATTGACCTCACAAACTTAAATGGCACATCAAACAGTCTAACAAGCACCACAGGTATGGGGAAAGCAGCATGAAACCCAAGAGGAGAAAGACAAGTGCAACCAAGTCCCCTTTCAGATCAGCAGCAGCATTGAGTCATATCCTCAGTGTTGTGCACCCCTTCCTCCAAAAGATTACAGGTTCATTTAAAATCCCAAGTCACTGAACCATTTTATACCTTCACTATCATTTTCTGTTGACAGTCTCCAAGGTTTAACATAGTCCTACAAGTTGGAAATAAAAAACCACAAAAACCTAATACATTAAGTGTTGTAGGTTGTCACTTTGCCGGTGTAGGGTTGCTCCCTACACTAGTGGTCATCAATGCTACAACAGAAAGAAAAAGAAAGAAAGAAAGGGAAGGGAAGGGAAGGGAAGGGAAGGGAAGGGAAGGGAAGGGAAGGGAAGGGAAGGGAAGGGAAGGGAAGGGAAGGGAAGGGAAGGGAAGGGAAGGGAAGGGAAGGGAAGGGAAGGGAAGGGAAGAAGGAAGGAAGGAAGGAAGGAAGGAAGGAAGGAAGGAAGGAAGGAAGGAAGGAAGGAAGGAAGGAAGGAAGGAAGGAAGGAAGGAAGGAGAGAGGAAGGAGAGAGGAAGGAAGGAAGGAAGGAAGGAAGGAAGGAAGGAAGGAAGGAAGGAAGGAAGGAAGGAAGGAAGGATCCAAAATAAAGATACTGAAAATATCAGTATCATTCCTTTTCATTAAGTAATTTACAAGTTACACCTAAACTTAGAAATTGTTCTGTGCCCACTCAGCAAAAAAAGCAGAATCAAATATTCAGTGCATCCTAGCTAAAAAACTGAAACCCTGGTATATCATTCTGCATAAGAGTAGAAACCACTGTTTTTAATGACATTTATTAAATTGACAAATTCTTACACTAGGATTTCTCTGCCCCACCAACAAAAAAACCCCAAGCTGTCATAGAAAGTCTGTGCAAGTCCAGTCTGGAGTGCCTGCCACCCCAGGCCACAGAAGCAGTGTTCTTCAGATAGTGGATCACGTAAGGCTTTGGTTCCTGTACAAACATACAGGACATATAGGATCCTATCAAGTTCAACTATCCCCCTACCGTTCTGCCAAAATAATCTTAAAAATATTGCTGATAGGAAATTTAGGTCCTAATAAATTCCCTCACTTTACACAAATAGGTGTAAATTCAGCTTATACTTTCCCTTTTGATTTCAGAAAGATAATGGGAAAGACCAATTCAATTCATTATAAAACCACAGTCCTATCCCCAAAAAAGGCAGAGTGCCTACTTGCATTTCCCATTGTCTTGAAGGAACCAGGTATCACCTACAGAAGACAATCAAGTTATTACTTGTCTCAGTTCTTGGCTTTTCACCCATATGTTCTTCAGAAACATTGTAACTTCATCCCCACTCACTGCATCCCACTGTCAAGAAGTGCAGTATTCTGTACTGTGACACTAGCAGTGCTGGAAATGTAAAGAGGAAGATGTATTTCTAGGAAAGAAATATGCGAGGTATTTAAGATCCAACCACACACAAGGGGGTATGCAAAGGAAGGACTGTGGCTATATATAATCCAATGGCTGAAAGAGTTCAGTCATGGCAGTGCCAATGCAGTCACCCTTAACAGGCCCTGGCATAGCAGCCAGACTTCGCCCTTTTGGACTCCAGGGTGTCCAGTTAGAATATTCCATAAGCACTAAATCACTTTTTGGAAACCAGCTGTCCATAGTAATAAGACTAAATTACAAAATGTTTTATCACATCTGATGCAATATTCAATAATAACTGAACTAAGTCAAGCTTCATTATTAAGGCTTCATTTAAGATTTCATCAGGAATTACTGCATTTCATGTTTCCTGCAGCAGATGACATTTCAGCAGCTAAGCTTCAAAGGATTGCCATTAACAGATGATGTCAAGTGTAGAGAATGTTCAGTGGTTGCTAGTTTCTTATGCCTTTCAAACACATGCCCAAGGAGCTCATTAAAAACATTACTGGATTTTCTCAAGCTCTATAAACTGTTCAGGATAAACACATGTGTTTGTTTAACAGACTCTGAGCACCAACATATCTTGGCAAAAATCTAAATAAAATAATAAAAAAGCAATTTTGTCCTAAGGCTAGTGATTCAACAGTTTTTTTCCTTAAAGTCAACTAAATGGAAAGTAATAATATGGGGCTCATGTTTGAACCTTTTATTTGTCCAATAAAAAAAATCAAAACAGCTGCTTGGTTTTGCATCAGGTAGTTTGTCCACAGTTTGCTCACATTTGACCTTTTCTACTATACACAGATCTTTCTCTGAACACATTGGTTGCAGACATAAAAAAATATTTTAGGTAAGGCAGACAAATTTTTCCTGGATACATGGCGCTATTGGTATGCTTAAAATTAAGCTTATGTATATGTGTTGTCACTAATTGTAAATAATCCCACACTGCTTCCTGGTTATTTCATTAGGCTATAGTAATGATTCTAATTCCACAAATAACATAAAGTACATATTGTCAAAGTTATCATAAATTTCTCTTGGTTGAGCTAATATTAAAGTTATTTCCATAATATTATACTTTTTTTCTTTCAGTCAAACATTGCAAACTTTCCTGAAATAGTTGGTGAGGGTTTTCAGTACAGTAGAAGACACTATCACTTACTTATTGCAGTGCGACAAACCTTTAAAGGTAAAGTTCAAAACCTATACAGCAAGTCTACTGGGAGAAAAGCTAAATATCACAGTCTAAAGTCTGAGTTTTTTCCTGTTGCAGAAAAGAAATATTGAATGAAGAAATATCAAACATATGGTAACTGTCTAAACATTTAAAGCATTCTACCTTCAAATGTAGTATCTGTGCTATTCATATGTGGATTCCTTCAGAGTTACATTCATTTACTATGGAAAACAGAAAAAGTTATAACTAGAAAAAAACCCTAAATCTATCAATAATACACATATAATATGGCTAGGGGCATCAAAATATGAGTACCATTAAATGTGTATTTAGCTTTCAGACAAGTATCCTTCCATCTCTTAGTGTTAAATATATTTACTAATATCATCCAGGAAAACCAGAAACACAGTGTCTGAGAAAGCCTATCTACCCAAAATAAGAACTTGATAGAGGAGTTTTCCTGACTGTCATGGTTTTACCCCAACCGGCAGCTAAGCACCACGCAGCCACTCGCTCACTCCCCGCCATAGGGCTGGGGGAGAGAATTGGAAAAGTTAAAGTGAGAAAACTCGTGGGTTGAGATAAAGACAGTTTAATAGGTGAAGCAAAAGCTGCACAGACAAGCAAAGCAAAGCAAGGAATTCATTCACCACTTCCCATGGGCAGGCAGGTGTTCAGCCATCTCCAGGAAAGCAGGGCTCGGTCACGCGTAACGGTTACTTAGGAAGACAAACGCCATCATTCCGAATGCCGCCTCCCCCCCCCCCCTTCCCCCAAGCTCCTTATAAACAGAGCATGATGTCATATAGTGTGGAATATCCCTCTGGTCAGTTTGGGTCACCTGTCCTGTCTGTGTCTCCTCCCAACTTCTTGTGCACCCCCAGCCATCCCGCTGGCAGGGCAGTGCAAGAAGCAGAAAAGGCCTTGGCCCTGCATAAACACTGCTCAACAATAGGTCCATAGAACAAAAACATCTCTATATTATCAACGCTGTGTCCAGCACAAATCCAAAACATATCCCCATACTAGATACTATGAAGAAAATTAACCCTCTCAGCTGAAACCAGGACACTGATAAAACAAAAAGTCACATGAAAATTATAAAATACAAAGCAGCAAATATTATTTTGATAGGATGGGATAGGCTGAATAAAGTAACCTAAGCACAGTTCATTCCCAAGTTAAGTAAAAATATGAAATCAGTATCTCCAGCTGTGTGCTGATCTGATAAAAGTAACTAACCTATGGGCTATTCTTTTAGTTTCCAAGTGCTTTATGTTTAGATAGCACCGTGTCGCTGCATTCCACAGGGAATTAAGTGGCACACTTTTCTGATGGCACTACTCCAGATTTCAGAGTTTTGTCACCAAGAAGCTATTACTTCTAAGAGAAGGTAACCCTCACTATTCTTAAGACACTGAAAATGCCTGTACTGTGGGTCAAACAAAAGTCCTCCATGATGTATCAGAGTTATTAGGGCAGAATCTGAGGGGACTCTCTGTATCAACCAGCTTACACTTTGATATGATGTGAAGTGTGAGATTGCCTCCTCACAGCACCCTTAAGAAACATTGTGCACTTAAATAAAATATACAGAATGGAAATTATCCTGTAATAAGTTCAGTAGAAATTGCAAAAAAAATCCACCGGTTTTTCAAGGCTACTCATAGAACTTCAAGAGTATTTGCAGCTTTAATAAAAAACCATCGAGACAAGCATTTTAATATTTTTAAATGTACTGATCCAAAGCCCTGGACACAATGGGCTAATGAAAGATGCAGAGTCTCTGAGAAAGGAACCACCATATGACAACAAAATACTTTAGGAGTTACTGTATGGTACATTGTCCACAGAAGTCAGTAAATCCTGGATAAGCAGTAAAAGCGCTGAATGCTGTCTCAGGCAATATCAACCAGCAAAGCAGCTAATGCTTTTGCAGTGGCAGGATAAAATATCACTAGACTACAAAACAATGAATATTATACAAGTTATTAAACAAAAAAATTAAATGTAAATATACTGTGTGGTAATGAACAACTTTCCAACCTTCAATATCCCAGCTTTGCAGATTTGCTATGTTTTCTGCCAAATGAACTGACCTGAGTGGTTAACTTACAGATAATGTTAAAATAAGTCCTATTCAAGAATTCTCCAATCATTAAGCAGAGACCATCAGGCAGGCATACTGAAATACAATTTTCCAAAAAAAGGAAAACTTCTTTTTCTGATGTTTAATAGAAAAAAAATCTAGCAATAATTGACTAAATTATTGTTCTAAGTTCATTGAAGTTATAGAATCATAGAATCATAGAATGGTTTGGGTTGGAAGGGACCTTAAAGATCATCTAGTTCCAACCCCCCTGCTGCGGGCAGGGACACCCTCCACTAGACCACATTGCCCAAAGCCTCATCCAACCTGGCCTTAAACACTTCCAGGGACGGGGTTTCCACAACCTCTCTGGGCAACCTGTTCCAGTGCCTCACCACCCTCACAGTAAAAAATTTCTAACATCTCATCTAAATCGACCCTCCTTTAGCTTAAACCCATCACCCCTTGTCCTATCACTACACCCTGGATAAACAGTCCCTCTCCATCTTTCCTGTAGGCCCCCTTTAGGTACTGGTAAGCCACAACTAGATCTCCCCAGAGCCGCCTTTTCTCCAGGCTGAACAATCCCAACTCTCTCAGCCCGTCCTCACAGGAGAGGTGCTCCAGCCCTCTGATCAGCTTTGTGGCCCTCCTCTGGACTCTCTCCAACAACTCCATGTCTCTCCTGTACTGGGGCCCCCAGAGCTGGAGGCAGTACTCCAGGTGGGGTCTCACAAGAGCAGAGTAGAGGGGCAGGATCACCTCCCTTGGCCTGCTGGTCATACCTCTTTTGATGCAGCCCAGGACACGGTTGGCTTTCTGGGCTGCAAGCGCACACTGGCGGCTCATGTTGAGCTTCTCATCAATCAATACCCCCAAGTCCTTCTCCTCAGGACTGCTTTCAATCCATTCCTCACCAACCCACATGCAGGACCTTGCACTTGGCCTTGTTGAACTTCATGCTCTCAAGCCTGTCAAGGTCCCTCTGGATGGCATCACTTCCCTCCAGCATGTCAACATATACATATGGATATATGTGTATATCATTAGCTACCTTAGCAAAAAGAATTGTGTGTTCTTAGAAATATTTCTACCTTCTTCACCTGTTATGCCAACATAAAGGGAGTGACAGGTACAGGGCAGATATAGATAAAACTCCATTAAGTTCTGTATATAACAGAAAATAGCTAAAATGAGAATTTCTGCAAAGACCAAATTACAGTTACGATTTCAGCCAATTTGTCAGCTAAAAATATCAGAGCTGGTATAATTTCCCAGGTTATACTCCAAAAGAATTCAAGAGTTAAATGCATTTGGTACCTCACTATTCTTTAAACAGTGTGCCGGGTTTTAGAAGCGAGGTTTTAGAAGCAAGGATAAGCAGACATTTTTCCAGTGAAAAAGAAAAAAATCTAGCAAAAGTTAAATCTTGCAGATTTCAGGAAGCTGTACCCCATACCTCATCTGTAAAATGCCTCAAACACTGAAGTTACACATAGAAAAATTAGATTCCCTTCCTAACACTTTTCTTTTTAAATTTCCAAATAAAAATACCATGATTTAACAACACAGAACAGTCCAATGGGCCAAATAGCTATATCTGAGCTCGAATTTTTACTGTCTATGGAATCTTGTCAGAATTCAATGAGATAAATTACTATTTAAAAGATTTGTGATTCAACATCAAGTAAGCATATATGTCATCGACTCCGAAGCATTCAGTTCACATCCATGATTGACTGCAACTCATAGCCATAGCTAGTGTAAGCATCTCAGTACTTTATATGACCAGATTTTCTCTTGGAATGATGTCATATTCTGGAAAGAATATGCATATATTGGTGCATGGTTTCTACCACACTTACTGAATCTACCTGTATAAAAAAAGAGACAAAAATCAGAAAAACTCTTTTTTCATTGAAGTGCATTATTTTCTCCATTTTTAGGTCTGCAGTAATTGAAAAACAGAATTCAGGCTGAAGCTCAATTACAGCAGCCCAACTGCTTGCAAATTACCAATGTTTTCAGTAGAAAAGAATGTCTGAATGTCAATTTTTCTGCCAGGTTTACAGTGCTGTTTCTGAACAGTCAATATGCTCAAGATTTTTATTACAACAGGCCAAGTAAGTCATGCAAAATGCTAACTAATAAAGCCGCAGGGTAACTGCACTTTAAATTTAGACAACGAGTTAAATAAATTTGGATATGATGCCTTTAATCTCAAGTGTTACTATTCCATTTACAGACTTGTATCAAGTACATATGACACTTTAATCATCCACAATTGAAATATGATCTTCTGTAAACTGAAACAAAGCAATTCTTTAACATACAGCTGTGACTGTAACATAAAGTATTTATTTAACATAACAGCTGTGACTACTCAGGACAATATCTACCTAAAAGTTGGAGTAACCACCTGAATTTCCATTGACTCCTGGGAGTGGTGAAAAAGTTAATCACCTCACGACTGATGATATCATGATATTGTGCCCCAGTGAAGTAGCATATAATATACAACTAAACTTGGGAAAATTGAATAGACTGAAAATGATGGTTCAGCCTTGAGTTTAGTCAAGGTTAACAGTTGCTCCAAGGGGGAGCAACACTTACTCCAGCACCCAAATGAAATTCCTTGGGGCTGTTAAACATAAATGCACTCTTAGGTCAAAGACAGTGGTCTCAGTTGGAAGCTCATCAGTGTTCTTTACAATAAAAAATTATCTGTGTAGGCTTCCCTGCAGTATTGATCTCTGTAGCATACATGTTATGAAATGCAAGAACACAGGGCAGCCTGGAATCCACCTAGCACACTCACAACTATACTGGAATTGCTGTAAATGTCAGGCTGTATCTTTAAACTTAGTCCTATTCTTGATCTTTATCCTCATCCCTCTTGAGATAGCTGCCTGCAGAGCGGGAAAGAGGACTTACCTGTTCCCTGTTAAAGTCAGAGCTCTAGCTCTCCAGTGCTTGCTCTACCAAGCACCTGGTCCCAGGTAATGCAGAGGTGCAGCATCTATAGTCCCACTTCCTTTCACACACAGAAAAAAATGGGACTATTTTCTTCTGAAAGCACACAGGAGACAAAATTTGTAATTCACCAGAATATATTAACTTGCATGTTTGATTAATAAATCTTAGCAGAATAGGTTTCTCAAGTCTTTTAATGCACATTTCATCTATATGGCCACTTACTTGACATTTCAGACCAATATGGAGAGAGTTCCTTTAGCATTTATGTTGCATGCAAAATCCAATATACAAGCCTGTACAGCACAAGTATTACACTTAATCCATTAAAGGCTGTTTGCACTTAGTGACCATGGAAAGATAGCTGTTTCATGAAATCATTGTACATTTTTTTATTCTCATTTTACATCATATTCACTGAGCATGGAATTTCTCGTTGTTTAAAGAATGATATGTGTCATTCTCCTATTAGTCTCAAGGCACCTGGAAAACATCAGATGCTTAAGTCAGGTGTGCCAAATATGTGCATTAATCTTTCCCACAGTGAACAGCAGGCCAACATATTTCAGCACTTCAAAAAATACATGTATTTAATAAAACGTAAATCACAACAACGCCTAGAACTTCTAACCAAGCAAAGATAATACTAGAACTTACGTACACAAAAACATAATGCTTGCCACAAGAGAGAAACCAAATGGCTTATCCAGCATCACCAATTTGCAGCAGGATAAGGACTACAATCTAATCAAGTCTCAGACATAAACCTTGCCAAATAACATCTGTGGCTACACAGTCTTTGTGCTTCAGCTTAGGGAACAAACCTTGACTCTTAAATCAGTTCAGCTAGAGTTGGTTCAGGACTCACATAGCATGGATATCAATGGAGTAGGAGCATAGTGCGCATTAAGGTGCTCTGTACAATCCAGGCCATAAATGTAGCCATGGCTTTTATTACTCTTATTACTTCATTTGCCATGTTGATGTTCTCTTTGCCTCCCCTCTCCAGAGTGGTTCTATATACAAGTTAGGAGTATAAGAAATGTTTAAAATAAAAATAGTATCTCTTTGTCAAGTTCCTTGGTTCTCTAATGTACCCTTGACATATGATACATACAGCTGGTCTTATTTGTCCAAAATCTCCTGTTTTTCATGTGCCTAGCCCATGGCCAATCACAGATGAGATAAAGCTAGAAGTGAGGGATATTATAATGTGTGGTCTGCTTCTTGAAGTTCTAGTATGCATATATTATACAGGAAAGTCTGTCTTGTGCACCATATTTGATAAATGTATCTAAATACCTGCTTTCTTTGCTGACAGGCATTTCGTGGATGAACCATCTATACAGGACTTAACTGTGCACCCTTTGCCAGGGAACTCAGTACCCAGCAGATCAAACTTCTCAGAATGCAATCTTGTATTGCTGCTTTCACTGAAAATGCAATCAGGCTTATATTCATTCATTTAGCACAGGCTGAAACTCAAAATCCATGAAGGTACTTCACAGTTGATGTTTTGACAAATGAATAGGAATTATTTGAGGCTTCTTAATAAGGCATTTTCTGTATTTACAGTGTCATTCTTGATAGAGTGACTTCTGTTTCTGATGTTATAAGCTCTATGCTATAATTTTATGGAAAAAGGCAGTGAGCACATGTACCAAAGTGACTGGTTTGCATTTGGATTGCTACTGAGCGATATTCCAAGATGACAAAGTATTTTAAGATACATAGATATGTATTTTCATATGAAACAACTCCGATTTCAACAACACTAATGCAACCCACAAAAAACACAGCAAGCCCACACTTGACTTTTTGTATTTGAAACATTTTGTGCCGTGATTTAAGCAGGGCTACAAGGGATGTTCCAGATGCTGTATAGCTGCAAAATATGGGGACAATGCCATACTGGCAAACATTCCATTTTAGAAAACATTTCCACTGACATTCATTAATCTAATATGCTTTTTAATGCATTAATCTCTTGTTGTGCTTTGATGCACAGTGTGGGCACAGTCCTGAAATCTTTATTTGACTCATAAGAGTCTAAGAAAACTAAAAAGTATTTTACAACTGGGACCAGACTTTTCAGCTTTCAATGGCTTTATATTGAGTTCTAATCTGCCTTTCCTTTTATTTGAAATATAATATGAGTCATCGTATTTGTCATTCCTTTGAAAATAATGCCAAAAGCACTGAATATTCTCTTTCTACAGGGAAGACATGTCTTAAATTATATAACACTGAGGTCTTTCTGTTTAAATTAGCATGTAATTTTGCAAAGCTCTAACCCATATTTCATATTCAAATAGGTTATCATCACTATTTTCACAGTCACCACAAGGACTCTAAGCAATGATCAAAAAAAGCCTAAAAAAATACGCTGGCAAAGCTCTTAAGCCACTTTTGTGAATTGAAAATTTGTGCTTTCACCATTTCACTGTTCTTACCAGTCTAGCCATTCTACAGAAAAACTGAAAGTTCAGTTCTGGAATGATTAGTTCACAGTTAGGCTCCTGCATTCAGCAGTTCACACTAAGCTGAATCACATTGAGCCTTGTTCTTCTGCCATCACAACCAACAACTAAACACCCCTGAGAATCACACCAAAGACACTGAAATATTCTACTTTTTTCCTGTCCTCTCATCTTTCTCTTTTTTTTGGTTTTTTAAAATATAAGGATGCCAAAATCAAACATGTTCAAGACGAGATTCTGCTTGTGACTATATCCTTCTATTAAAGAAGAAAGCGCTTTTAACTCCTTGTTCTTAAATGATTGCTAATTTTACCTTATAACTTTTAATACTTCCGTATTACACCATAGAGAAATAAAGCCTTCTATTGTCAATTATGCTTTTTAACACCAAATTATACCATACTGTAGTACAACTCAAGAGTAAATAGCAGACTAGCTAGATAATCTTGGATCATATCTGATTTTGTAGTTTATATTGATGAATTATTTTAATTAATATCTACGGGTTCTGGCCATACAATAACAATTTGATTTTCATGAAGCAAGAGAGCCAACCTGGACAGAAAATTTTTCAGACAGTTAATAAGAGTTATCTCTACATAGTTAATAACTTATTTTAGCAACACTGATGGTCCATTTTAATAATTTTAAAAAGATGAAATTTTAAATGAAGTATTGAATTACTTTTTAGAAGACTAATTATGCTTCCTGAGGCTGTTAAAATTGGTGTTCTTGTTCAACAAAAACAATGCCACACTTTCATCACTTACAATCTCTGGGTAGCTGAGCTCTCTGAGTTCTTGTTTTGGTCTTTGTTTGGTTTCCAGGGTGGCTGTTTGGGGGTTTTGGGAACGTAAAATGCTATTGGTGGTATAATGATTCAAGCAACATTTTAGATAGCCCATCATTATCCCTAGAATTCAGACTGCAGTACAGTATGGTGAGGACTGATGTTAATCGGTAAGATACATGCCCTGTAAGCATATTCCCTTTTCACGTACAGTGCTCTGCACTAAGGCTAAGATTTAGAGGACACAGTATACATGTTCATTTCAATATATGTTTTATGATTAACTGTATTCACTCTCAATAAGGGAAAGCAAGTGAGCTCATAAATCCTGATAGAAACATTGGATGGAGAAATGCAAATTCCTACCAAATGCTAATGAAATGAGCTGGTTTTATCTGTCTGTTGGTTAATACTGTTTTGTATTACATAAAATAATTTAGCAGGATATTCTTCAGCTCGAGGGGATATATGTTCTGCAAAAGAATTAAATATAGATGTTACAATTAACAAATTTTCACTTTCCTCTTCAATTTGTAGCATATCAGTTCCAAAATTAGTTTGCATACTCTGTCCCTCAAAGACTTAGAAACTGTAAAATATACCTTGAAAAAAAGTTTTCAATGGGCCTACATTACTACAGTGTACAAAAAGTCAGAATGCCACATTATCTTATTGTGGAGTTACCTGGCATCCCCAGTTTTATACTGCAAAATATATAAATTATTAATTCGTAATTACTTTGACAGTCAATGATCTAAAGGCATTTAGATTCCTTTACAATGATACTTTGAGTGACAGTCAGCTCTCTGCCTCACTGCTGTGAGTGCAGGTGATTATGGTAGATTTTTTTTCCCACTTCCAACAATTGTCAGCAGTCTTCTTCCGACATTCTCCCTCAGGTGAATGGAGCTGCTCGGTCCTATAGTAACAAGTCTAACAATAATTTCTTTAAGGATTTTTCAATATCCCAATATTACTAAATCAGCTTTATATTACTGCTATTTTAGGTTCCTACTCTGAAATCATTGCATCACCACAGATTTTCCAGCATATCGCGGCTTCTATTATTATACACATAGAAATCATACTCATCTTTATGCTGCATTCACATATACCTTTATTTAAGGTATATTGCTATGGCCTGCTTGACAGGATGGTTATGAATCAAGGGGCCCAGATTTCTGCTCAGCTATGGAGGTGCATTTCCATCTGTAGCACCCATTGTCTGATGACCAGAGGGAGCAGGTGAACCAGATCCTGAAGCAGCATCTCCATTGTATTAGTTACTGCCAGGGTGATCAGGAATCAGTTCTTTTTGGCAAAATTTACCTGCAACAGTAGTGTCCACTTTTCCATGGAGAAAACCCTTTTGAATGCTGTTATGGTTCAGTCCCAGCCGGCAGCTGAACACCACACAGCCACTCATTCGCCCCTCCACCCTGGTGGGATGGGGAGGAGAGTGGAAAGAGAAAGGTAAAACTTGTGGGTTGGGATAAGAACAGTTTCCTGGGACAGCAAAGCGAGAGGGAAACAACAACAACAGTACTTAGACCAGAATATACACAAGGGATGATAACTCAAGACAATTTACTGACCCGATGACTGACTTGACGCTCAGCCCACACTCAGCCCATCCCAGAGCCACACCAAATGGCCCCTCCCCGACTAGCCCCCTTTTATGGTGAGCATGATGTCACATGGTATGGAATACCCCCTTTGGCTAGTATGGGTCACCTGTTCAGGCTGTGTCCCATCCCAGCTTCTGGTGAAAATTAACTCTATCCTAGTTGAACCCAGGACAAATGCACAGTGTGATTTTCACCTCCATGACCATCCAGCTACTCCAGCATTTGTCTAGGAGCTTTTCCCTTGTGGACTCAATTGAGTGGTTGCTGTACACAAAGAGCAGCTGCGAAAAGAAGACCCTAGCTGTCCAGTAAACACGTTCATTTGGTGCACCCATCTTCTAAGTCAGACCACCATTACCTGGTGGTAATCATGGCCTGGGTGAGTAAGGTCACATTTCATCTGCAGCTTCTTTTGCTTCCAAGACTCATGTGTCCCTGTTAAAACCTGTTCACCCAGATCCCTTCCAGCATCATCCTTGACCTCTGACTCTGGTTATGGTTCAGGGCCAGAGGGATATCGTATCTGGCTATCTTGGATTGCCAGATATCCTGGGGCACCCTGCAATATTTGATTGATTTGGCAGGGTACAACCTCGAGGACAGTTCCTGGGAGCCAGTGTCAGAGGTGCATGTTCCAGCTAAGATTAGGGCTTTCCATGCCTATCAACCTGGTAAACTGGGTGCACTGCAGGGGGGAGGGCACAGGATGGTGTCAGGATTATGCAGTTATTTGCTTAAAGGAGACAGCGTTCTGTAAATATTATGTCTACAGCTGCCCTTGGTGTGTAATCAGGAGTGCTGATAAAACTGGATAGCAGGCAGACCTCAGCCTCTTTGAGCAATTGCCCGCTAGAGCCTTGAAGTCTTTGTCTCTAATTATAGGCCTGCCCTGACTATCTCTAACTTCCTAAACAATTCTCATCCATACATTACATAATCCTCATGGTTCGATCACTACTAATATCCTAGTTTACAGTACTTCCCAGCATTTCAGTAAAATCACTGAGGTAATTTTCATTACCGGAACTACAGGTGTCTGCTCTACATCTGAATGCTTATGTAAGAACAGCACATCCTTCTCATGAGGGAAAGAAGACTGGAGAACAAATTTTAGCATTTTCTGATGCAAGGGAGAAAAAACAATCTTGTTATGAAAATTTTAAAGGTCAAGCACTTAACACCAGACAATTAACCTTTGCCCACCACGTTTTATAAGAATTAAGCTGTGGATTTCTTGAATAGCCAAAACAGCTGTAACCCTAGGATAGGGGCCGTGAAACAGAAACTATAGAATCAGGTTGAGATAATTAGTTTGTAACCAAGGTAATAGGTAATGAAGCTAACTGACCATGGCAAGGTACAATGCTGCTATGTTCCGTGTACAGTCCCTACCAAACTGAACAATAGGTTTGGAGATATTAATCTTATGAAGTAAGTTGCTATGGACAGGTGCACCTACAACAAGGATACTGCGCATGCCTGCATGAAGGGGGTCATCCAGCGGACACGGGTGCAAGACCACTGACGACCACCAGAGACCCTTGAGGACCACCAACTCAAATCACTGAGCACGCGTGATGGGGAGGAGAATATGGAAATGAATTCTAAGAAATGATTATCATAGGACTGCCTTCTCTGAGAAAGATGATGAATATGTATGTTTTGATCCTACATAACCTGTGTGTTGGTGATCACCTGGCATGCACATTGGGTGGAGTTATCCCCCGTGCATCCAGCGCTGCAATAAAGAATGCCTGCCTTTTAACACTACATTGGTGTTACGAGGTTTATTCCCGGATTTCGGTGACACAGCCAGTACCACAGACTGTCACTTTAGCTGAACCTGATCAGTGAAGAGAACTGTGATGCATATTGGGGATATCAATCCCCTCACTGATAATCAAAGTAAGTGAATCAAATGTAAGTATCTGAATATGAGCCCATATGAAGCTCTGATGATTCCCAGGCTATTCAGCAGTACAGTTTCAGGGATGGTAATGTTTAGCCACAGCCAGCTGCTGAGCACAATACCGCTGCTTGCTCACCCCTCCCCCAGTGCGATGGGGAGGAGAATGGAAAAACAACGGCAAAGCCTCACGGGTTGGGATAAGAACAGTTTACTGGGACAGCAAGGGAGAGGGAAACCATCAACAACAGTACTGATAACAGATATCCACAATGGGTGATAACAGAAAGCAATTTACTGATCCCACGACCCACTGACCGACTGGGTGCTCAGCCCGTCCCCCGAGCCACACCGAACCTGCCCATCCCTGACTAGCCCCCTTTTATGGTGAGCATGATGTCACATGGTATGGAATAGCTCCCGGCCAGCTTGGGTCACCTGTCCTGGCTCCTTGTGAAATTAACTCTATCTTTGCCAGAACCAGGACATTACCCACCCCTTATTCCATACCATCTACATCATGCCCAGATTATTTCACTGACACCATTCTCTTACTCCATGGACCATCGCTCTAGAAAGTGTCCATTGAGTTCATTTAGTCCATGGCTTCGGGTTCCATCTGCCATTACAGTGTCTCAGAGCAGGAACAATGGTGCGTGCTGCTGGATTGTTGCACGCTGCATCGGGAGTATTTTTCATGGCTGGTGTATCTGGTATGGTCCATGCTCGCAGTCTGGACATCAAAGATGTGATTTTTCAATGAAGTTCCTGGGCACCAGTTGAAGTCAGTTCTAGTTCCATCATCGTGGCACTTTGTTCAGTTTCAAAGTCCATCCTTCATTAATTTTGGGTGATTCTTACGGTCATACCATTGATACAATATATAGCTATTAACATTATACAATTTAATTTATTGGCTATTTTCACCCAAAATCATATCCCCTTAGGGTACACACGGGACTTCCCCATCCTTTCTCGTCACCCACCAAGTGCACCCTGGCCCCTGAGCAAAAGCAATCCTGCAGATGGGCTTGCCTTTGCCTAGAGAAGGGATAACCCAAACTGTTTTACCCAACCTATTCTTCATGCGCACTACAGGAACTTTATCTCCTTCTACTGTGTGTGGAAATTTTGACTGGGCAGGGCCAGCTCGATTGGCAGATCCCCGAGTGTTAACTAACCAGGTGGCCTTTGCTAAATGTGCGTCCCAGTGTTTGAGGGTCCCACCACTGAGATAAGGGAGGCACGAACTTTGTTCCGACACAAGTAAACTTAAAATAAACAGTGTGATTAAGAATAGTTTACACATATCACAATGATGAGAAGAAGAACCAAGGACAGAATCCCTGAGGCAGTAGGAAACATCTTACGAGACAAATAACCTTGCAGTCTGGGAAAGGATCAGGGAGAGTACTGCACCTGCATAAGGGAAGAAGGTCGAAAGATTATGAAGGGGATGATATTTACTTCATAATCAGAGACCTGTCCTGGTTCTGGCAAGGATAGAGTTAATTTCACAAGGAGCCAGGACATGTGAGCCAAGCTGGCCGGGGGCTATTCCATACCATGTGACATCATGCTCACCATAAAAGGGGGCTAGTCGGGTAGGGGAGGGGCTGCGCAGTTTCGGGCGCGGTTCGGGACGGGCTGAGTGTCTGGTCAGTAGGTCGTTGGTTTGGTAAATTGTTCTCTATTATCACCCATTGTTACTATTTGTTATCAGCACTGTTGTTGATTGTTTTTCCTCTCCCTTGCTGTCCCAGTAAACTGCCCTTATCCCAATCCTCGAGGCTTTTGCCGTTGTTTTTTCCTGTTCTCCTCCCCGTCCCGCTGGGGAAGGAGTGAGTGAGCGGCCGCGTGGCGCTCAGCTTCCGGCTGGGCCTAAACCACGTCAAGACTCCTGCCCACCCTGACTAGAGGACACTACGCATGCGCCAGGAGGAGGAGTCGGGGAAAGATCTAATTTTAATTCGAGATGGTAAAGGTTATGAATATGTATAGGCGTCTTGTGAAACTATTATGAATATGTAATAGTCTGTAGCATACAAGGAAGCTAAAAGCTGCTGTAAGGCACGCACGATTGTGGTGGGGCGACCCCCCATGCTTCCCAGTGCTGAATAAACATACATACCTACTTTACAGCCTTCTCAGTTGTGGAGTCTGCTTTCCGCACGTCACCACCCATTGCTCTCAGGGTAGTCTTTAACAGTCCATTGTATCTTTCGATTTTCCCAGAGGCTGGTGCATGATAGGTAGGGATGTGATAGACCCACTCAATACCATGCTCTTTGGCCCAGGTGTCTATGAGGTTGTTCCAAAAATGAGTCCCATTGTCTGACTCAATTCTCTCTGGGGTGCCATGTCGCCACAGGGCTTGCTTTTCAAGACCCAGAAGAGTGTTCCGGGCAGTGGCATGGGGCACAGGATATGTTTCCAGCCATCCGGTGGTTGCTTCCACCATTGTAAGAACATAACGCTTGCCTTGGCGGGTTTGTGGGAGTGTGATGTAGTCGATTTGCCATGCTTCCCCATATTTATATTTCAACCACCGTCCTCCATACCACAGAGGCTTTACCCGCTTGGCTTGCTTGATTATGGCGCATGTTTCACATTGGTGGATGACCTGTGAGATGGCGTCCACGCTCAACTCTACCCCTCGATCACGGGCCCATCTATATGTCACATCTCTTCCTCAATGGCCTGAGGTGTCATGGGCCCACCTGTAACCATGGTATAGGGGCCATGAAACAGAAACTATAGAATCAGGTTGAGATAATTAGTTTGAAACCAAGGTAATAGGTAATGAAGCTAACTGACCATGGCAAGGTACAGTGCTGCTATGTTCCGTGTACAGTCCCTACCAAACTGAACAATAGGTTTGGAGATATTAACCTTATGAAGTAAGTTGTTACGGTCAGGTGCATCCACAGCAAGGGTACTGCGCATGCCTGCAAGAAGAGGGTTATCCAGCAGACATGGGCACGCAACCACTGATGACCACCAGAGACCCCTTGAAGACCACCAACTCAAATCACTGAGCATGTGTGACAGAGAGGAGAATATGGATATGGATTCCAAGAAATTATTATCATAGGACTGCCTTTTCTGAGAAAAACGATGAATATGTATGTTTTGATCCTACATAACTTGTGTGTTGGTGATCACCTGGCATGCACATTGGGTGGAGCTATCCCCCGTGCATCCAGCGCTGCAATAAAGAATGCCTACCTTTTAACACTATATTGGTGTTACAAGGTTTATTCCCGGGTTTTGGTGACACACCAAGCTATAAATAATTCACCCTTACGTTGCCAGTCGAAATCCACCTGAGACACTTCAATCTTGGCAGCCTGATCCACCTGCTGGTTGTTCTGATGTTCCTCAGTGGCCCGACTTTTGGGTACGTGGGCATCTACATGACGTACCTTTACAACCAGCTTCTCTAGCCGGGCAGCAATATCTTGCCACAATGGGGCAGCCTAGATTGGTCTGCCTCTGCGTTGCCAGTTGCTCCGCTTCCACTGCTGTAACCACCCCCACAGGGCATTGGCCACCATCCATGAGTCGGTATAGAGGTACAGTGTTGGCCACTTTTCTCTTTCAGCAATATCTAAGGCCAGCTGGATGGCTTTCACCTCTGCAAACTGGCTCGATTCACCTTCTCCTTCAGCAGCTTCTGCAACTCGCCGTGTAGGACTCCATACAGCAGCCTTCCACCTTCGATGCTTTCCCACGATGCGACAGGACCCATCAGTGAAGAGGGCATATGGTTTCTCATCTTCTGTTAGTTTATTATATGGTGGGGCTTCTTCAGCACATGTCACCTCCTCCTCTGGCGACATTCCAAAATCTTTCCCTTCTGGCCAGTCTGTGATCACTTCCAGAATTCCTGGACGACTGGGGCTTCCTATTCGAGCCCGTTGTGTGATCAGTGCAACCCACTTACTCCACGTAGCATCCGTTGCATGGTGTGCAGAAGGAGCCCTCTCTTTGAACATCCAACCCAGCACTGGCAGTTGGGGTGCCAAGAGGAGCTGTGCTTCTGTGCCAATCACCTCTGAAGCAGCTCGAACCCCTTCGTAGGCTGCCAACATCTCCTTTTCTGTTGGAGTGTAGCGGGCCTCGGATCCTCTGTATCCCCGACTCCAAAACCCCAGGGGTCGACCTTGAGTCTCCCCTGGTGCTTTCTGCCAGAGACTCCAGGTAGGGCCATTCTACCTGGCTGCGGTGTACAGCACATTTTTTACATCTGGTCTTGCCCGGATTGGCCCAAGAGCTACGGCATGAACTATTTCTTTAATTTGTTCAAAAGCTTGTTGTTGCCCAGGGGCCCATTTGAAATCATTCTTCTCCCGGGTTACGTGGTAGAGAGGGCTTACTATCAGACTGTAATTCGGAATGTGCATTCGCCAGAAACCCACAACACCTAGGAAGGCCTGTGTCTCCTTTTTGTTGCTTGGTGGAGACGTGGCTGCTATTTTGTTGATCACATCCATTGGGATCTGACGCCCCCCATCATGCCACCTTATTCCTAAAAACTGGATTTCCTGCGCAGGCCCCTTCACCTTACTTCGTTTTATGGCAAAGCCAGCCTGCAGCAGGATTTGGATTATTTTCTTCCCTTTCTCAGAAAATTCCTCTGCTGAGTTGCCCCATACAATGATGTCATCAATGTACTGCAGGTGCTCTGGGGCTTCACCCTTTTCCAGTGCAGTCTGGATCAGTCCATGGCAAATGGTGGGGCAGTGTTTCCACCCCTGGGGCAGTCGATTCCAGGTGTACTGGACGCCCCTCCAAGCGAACGCAAACTGCGGCCTGCACTCTGCTGCCAAAGGGATCGAGAAAAATGCATTAGCTATATCAATTGTGGCATACCATTTGGCTGCCTTTGACTCCAGTTCATACTGAAGTTCCAGCATATCTGGCACAGCAGTACTCATCGATGGTGTGACTTCATTCAGGCCACGATAGTCTACCGTCAGCCTCCACTCTCCATTGGACTTCCGCACTGGCCGTATGGGACTGTTAAAGGGTGAACGGGTTCTGCTGATCACTCCCTGACCCTCCAGTTGACGAATTAGCTCGTGGATGGGAACCGGGGAGTCTCGGTTGGTGCGGTACTGCCGCCGGTGCACAGTTGTAGTAGCAATTGGCACCTGTTGCTCTTCAACCCTCAGCAACCCTACAACAGAAGGATCCTCCGAGAGACCGGGCAAACTAGACAATGGTTCAATTTCCTCTGCTTCCAAGGCAGCTATTCCAAAAGGCCACCGGTAACCTTTTGGGTCTTTGAAGTACCCTTTCTGGAGGTAGTCTATGCCCAGGATGCACGGAGCCTCTGGGCCAGTCACAATGGGGTGCTTTTGCCACTCATTCCCAGTTAGACTTACTTCAGCCTCCAGCAGAGTGTACTGTTGGGATCCCCCCGTCACACCAGAAATAGAGATGGGTTCCACCCCTTCACAACTGGATGGCATTAGGGTACACTGTGCACCAGTGCCCACTAGGGCCTTGTACTCCTGTGAGTCCGATGTGCCAGGCCAACGGATCCACACAGTCCAATACACTCTATTGTCTCTTTCTTCCACCTGGCTGGAGGCAGGGCCTCTCTAATCCTGCTCATCATATTCGCTACTCATCTCTTGCAGAAAGCACTTAGAAGTCCCTTCAAGAGGATTATAAGTGTGATCAGGCCTTTCACTTGATCTGGGGGGCTGCCTACTGGAAACTGGAGCAGCATTCTTTCTGGAAGAATCCCTTTTTTCCATCTGTCTTGCCTTGTAGCTCACGTACTCGTGTCCACAGGGTTGAGGTACGCTTCCCATCCCATTTCCTCATGTCTTCTCCATGGTCACGCAGATAAAACCACAGGATACCTCGTGGTGTGTATGCTCCATATCCCCTCTCTGGAGCAGAGGAACACTTTACTCCTAACAGCTGAAATACGGGTCTGTGCAGGTGGGGAGTAAGATATATCCTCTTTGAGTTGCCGGACGTCCTGGGACAGCTTCTCCACAGCTGAGATGAGGGAGGAAGAAAGGCTCTCTTCATATTGCCGGAGTCGGCCAGCCACTTCATCCACTGTGGGTACCTCTTCACTCTTCCAGTCGATTACTGCCAGTCAATTGGCGTACGGTGATCGTGCACTTCGCACAAATTTTCGCCACATGGGTCAGGTGTATTGGACTTCATTGGGGTCTGTGGGCAACTGTGTGTTGTCCGGATCATAATAAACCCTTTCCCACATGACTAATTCCCTCAGATATTGGATACCTCTCTCCATGGTGGTCCACTTGGCTCTCCAATATACAAGATCTGCACTAAAAGGATACCTTTCCCTCACACTTGACAGGAGTCACCTCCAGAGGCTGAGGGCCTGCGCCTTCTTCCCAATTGCCTTGTCAATGCCCCCTTCCCTAGACAAGGATCCTAGCTGCTTGGCCTCCCTGCCCTCCAGTTCCAGGCTACTGGCCCCGTTATCCCAGCAGCAGAGCAGCCAGGTAATAATGTGCTCCCCTGGAAGGCGGCTGAAGTCTTTCCGCATATCTCACAACTCATTCAGGGACAGAGATCGGGTGATCACTTCTGGTTCTGGCTCTTGTTCTCGTGGTGGTCCCGGTTCATTATCATTTCTCACTAAGCAAACTGATTTCCTTGTGTATTTCTTTTTGTGTATAGGGGCGACTGATATTGGTATGGGTTGATCTTTTGGCTCGGCTACAGTGCCTGTTGTGGGGGCCTGGGTAGCTGCAGTGCCTGTGGGTCCGCTCTCTCCCTCTGGGTGGTGCTGTCTACTGTCAAGCAGTGTTCGATAGATTGTGGCCAGGGCCCAGCACAGCGCAGTAAGTTGTGTCTCCTTAGAATCCCCACAGCACTTTTCTTTCAAATATTCTACCATTTTATCAGGGTCTTGCAATTGTTCGGGAGTGAAGCTCCAAACCATTGGGGGTGAGAAGGTCTCTAGATACCCACCCATACTCTCCCACATGCCATGCCAGCCCTGACCATTCAGTCTTGGGGAAGATCCCTGGGTGGTATTCTTGAAACAATTTTTGCTAACCCTGACCAGGACTTGGAAAACATTCAGGAGACCTAGGAATATACTGGCCTGAACATTCCAAGGGATTCAAAATTCTCAAAAGTTGTTGTAACCAACCAAAAGGGAAAAGAGGAGGTGAAAGAGTGGGAGAAGGTATGCCCCCCTGTCTTCCCCATAGATTGGGTCCAATTATTAATGAATTCTGAAAGATATTGTCTGAGGTACGGGCCTGACCGAAATGCTACATACAAATACCAGCTTAGACTCATGACTGTCAATGATATCATAAGTCATTATCACACAATACAACAATATGAGAACAGGAACCCCTCTCCCAGAGGTGATAAACAGCGCCGCAGGGATTACATAGAGTAAACACGGGTTTACAAACTAGAGCCATGTGACCAAACAGAACATCATTATGATCAGCAACTGTTTAAATAACATTATAAATGCTTATAACAACTTTGTTTTAACACACTTGGGTCAGACTTCTCATTATCACAACCCCTTGTGCCCCACCTTGGGCACCAAAAAAAGACTGAAGTGGTTTAGCCCCAGGCGGCAGCTGAGCACGCTTGCTCACCACCCCACCCCCCCACGCCCCCCACCCTCCACCCCCACATCCCCCACCCACCCCACCCCCCCGTGGTGGGATGTGGAGGAGAATGGAAAAACAATGACAAAGCCTTGCGGGTTGGGATAAGAACAGTTTACTGGGACAGCAAGGGAGAGGGAAACCATCAACAACAGTACTGATAACAGATATTCACACTGGGTGATAACAGAAAGCAATTTACCGATCCCATGACCGACTGGGCGCTTAGCCCCTCTGGAGCCATGCCGAACCTGTCCCTCCCTGACTAGCCCCCTTTTATGATGAGCATGATGTCACACGGTATGGAATAGCCCCTGGCCAGCTTGGCTCACCTGTCCTGGCTCCTTGTGAAATTAATTCACCAGAATGAGGACAGATGGAGAAGTAAACTTAAACATAGTGACATGGTGTCACAAAATTATTGTCTGTTTAATCTTTTGTGAAAGAACAATATTGGGCAAAATATTAGACAGACAAGAGCTGAACTCACACAGTCAATCTCAGACAGTTGCACTGTTTGTCACTACCAGACTAAGCTCCCTGACAGTACTATGTTCTTTGCTAATGACAGACTAACAGATCACTTCCTCTGACTTTTTCTGTCACCAGTATTTGCCTCACTTTGTCAGGCAGCAGCTGAAAGCAAGACACTCCAAGGTTTCCTGCTCAGTTTGTCCCTTTCTCCAGGTCCTACGTCTCAGGGCAGCAAATTTTACCTGTTGGGAAGAATAGTTCAGCCTATATCCCCAGTCGGTATTTTGAATATGGCTTTTTACTCTGGTAAATCAGCAAAGCTGTACGAAGTTCTGTCCCTTTTGTTGTCCTAAATCTGAGTTCTTCACCTGGCGTGCAAAAAGCCAATCACATACAAAGTCGAGGTATTTTTTTATTTCAATTCTGGCCAGAATATGGTGCCGGACATCTAACACCAGCTGACACAGTGAGTACATCAAGTGTGCCTTTTTTATAGTAACAAGATGTAGCTGATTGGTGTTCTTAAACTTTCTTAACCACTGATCACATGTATTCACCACACATATGCATTTTATTTTATGTTTCAAACATCTGGGGAGGTGTCCTAATTAGCATGCTCATTATTCGCAAAGGGGTATTGAATCAAAAAAAATTCACTCAATAGCCAATGTGACTATTAAGCAGGTATCCTTTATTGCAGTGCTGGGAGTCGCACTGGGATATTTCCACGAACATGTGTCTCAACAAAAAACAAATTGTACGTGATTTATATTACAAAAGAGTTACATATTCATTAGGTTTCCGATAAATTTAATACATATTCATTATTATTCCAGGAACTCATTAATATATGCTAATGTCCTGATACGCCTGCGCAGTTTCTTCCTGAGGTGGTCGTCGGGGTCATCCTCCTCAAATCTTCCTCTTTCTCCTCTTCTTCAGTGTACAGAGTTGGGTGACCTCTTCTTCCTTATCTCCATTTTGCAAGCTCAGCAACCTTGTTATCCGTCCTGCCCAGATGGTCCCAGGCTTGTTGGCATATTGGGCTCCCTTTATCAGGATGCCTCACACTTTGTGTCTTTTTCTAGTTCATACCCAAGGACTATTCCCTAATTTATGGCTTCTCTTATCCTTTTTCTACATCCCAACTATATTACTAATTTTTTTTTTTTTTTTGTACTGGAGCATGAGACAGGCAAAGCCTGAGTTTGTGGGGCCTGACTCAAGTGTTGCCAAATTATATATTCTGTTTTAAAATTGTCCTATGCTAATTAGTTTCCCTTATTCAGTACACATTTTAGTATTAAAAGCACTACAGGTTAGCTGAGGATACAGTATTTCTTGATACTATTCCAAGGCTAGATATATTATTTTATATACACTTATAATAGGGAAAGGATACCTTGAAGGGCCCAGTTGTTCTAAATCCTTGGTCCATTGAGAGATCCTATCCTGCTTGCTATAGTTTCAGAACATACTGTTAAGGATACTTGAAGCGGCATATACTTTGTGTGTCTTAACACTTATTTTTCCTACACCAATTTTGAAGGCTACAAAGATGATTCAGAAGCATACAAAAACCTCCTATTCGTCTTGAAAGAAAACTTACCAAGGATCAAAGCCAAAAATTGAAAACTGAGAATACTTTTTACTATACCCATTAACAGAACAAATATTAACAGAATATCTAGGAGGTGTGAGGTAAATGGAAAGACATTCTGTTGTCTTCTAAGGGATCAATCAAAGGATGTGAAGGAATAGGATATGTCACATTGGTCTTCTGTTTTGAGTTTATACTAATATAAAAATTTCATTTGCTATACAGAAGGATTTGTGTCAGCCATCTTATTTCACAACATCTGCAGTGCAGATCCAACAGGGTAATGAGAGATATTCAAGCTTTCTTAAAGTCTGCTTCTTCAAACCAATGAAAATAACAGAAAGTCCATGTTCAGAATCTGTCCACATTGTGTCACCAAAATCCAGGAATAAACCTCCTAACACCAATGTAGCGTTAAAAGGCAGGCATTCTTTATTGCAGCGCTGGATGCACGGGGGATAGCTCCGCCCAATGTGCATGCCAGGTGATCACCAACACACAGGTTTTGTAGGATCAAAACATACATATTCATCGTTTTTCTCAGAAAAGGCAGTGCCGTGATAATAATTTCTTAGAATCCATTTCCGTATTCTCCTCCCCGTCATGCATGCTCAGTGATTTGAGTCGGTGGTCCTCAAGGGTCTCTGGTGGTCGTCAATGGTCTTGCACCCGTGTTCGCTGGGTGACCCTCTTCTTGCAGGCATGCACAGTACCCTTGCTGTGGATGCACCTGTCCGTAACGACTTCGTAAGATTAATATCTCCAAACCTATTGTTCAGTTTGGTAGGGACTGTAGATGGAACATAGCAGCATTGTACCTTGCCATGGTCCGTTAGCTTCATTACCTATTAATTACCTTGGTTACAAACTAATTATCTCAATCTGATTCTATAGTTTCTGTTTCACGGCCCCTATACCACCGTTACAATTGGATTCATAAAGGTAGTTATCATTGCCAGAAGAAATCCGCAGTTAGATCTCCATGCCTCCATAAGATGTTACTGGCTCAATAGAGGTTTGCTTATTTAATTCTCACAAGATCAGCAATAAAAATACTCATCTGCAAAGGATCATTAAATCTTTATGTGCAAAATGGTCAGCTGGCTTACCAGTTTGCTATTGCTTATAGATGAGCAGGAGGTACACTGATAGACTAACTGCATTATAGGCTATATTATAGTGTAAAAGGTACAGAAGAATAGAAACCCAATTAGTTCAGTTCACAACACAAGCTTTGGAAATTATCCACCACATGTATTAAAGAATACTTAATTTTGTTGTTTTGTTGGTTTGTTGGGGTTTTTTTGAGAAATTGAAAGATGTGCAGTGAATGAGATAGAAGTTCTCAAGACCAAAAAAATGCTCAGTTTAAGCAGATCACATCCATGACATTCTGCTCAATTGTCAGTAGCTGTGGGTTACTTTTTCTTAATGTCTGACCTGGGATGTTGTAACCTGAATTTCTGAAGTGCTGAGATAATGAAAACAATATAAGCTATGATTCAAATGTCAGAAAGATTTTGTCATGTTTCCAGGTCCTGCTTGGCTCCAAATTTAGCAGATACCGCTGATCTCTCTGTCTCAATTTTTAATCTTAAAATTGGGAAGGGGGACAATGTCCCTTTTCACATGTCTAAGAGAAAACAAATGTCTATGCTGGCAGATGAGCCCATGCAAAATTAGCAGAGAAAACATGGCATCACACAGGCAGTGAGACTAAATTAGCTGCTCATTAACTTTCTCATTTTGTCTTTTCTATGCTCCAAATAAAGCTACCATGTGAAGGAAAGCAGTTTGTAGTTAAAGAATATGGCATACAAATGGAAATACATTAAGACTAAACAGGCATACTTAACCCTGGTATTTCCTATTCATTGACTGCTTTTAAACAGTAAGGTTTTAATGAAAGAAAAGGTGATGTTAATTATAGCTTAGAGCATTCTGGCCAGATTAGTATAGGTCTTGAGCAGGGCTGAATCACAAGATTTTTATCTCTGAAGTAGAATAATGAATAGTGCAATTAAAAAGTGGCCACGTTTCAGTATTTTAAAGCAGCCCCGAAGATACCACAGATATCAGCTGCTAGCTGAGGCACAATCGGATTCCTGGATCCTCTGTCGAGGCACACAACAATACATTCTTTTTTCTGTATTGTGTTAATCAGCATGAGATCTTAGGAACTTAAAAACTTATCCCCAAATCACAGTAGCAGAAGAAAACAATTTCAGGGGAATACTTGTATAAAGCCATGCTTCATCTGTGAAAATAGTATCTACAGGTTTTTAAGGTTTAGACCTCAGAGTTACTATCAAGCATGTATAAAACATTGTTTCTCATTCGTCACATACTTCCTTAAAGGTCTACGTTCTGAGCTGATAAAAACATTGTGTGTGTTGAGAGAAGACATAAAACAGGCACATGCTTCGCACACAGGCCAAATCTGATCTATACTTAGGTCATTCTTCTAAAGGTTGGGGTGTAAACCACTCCAAGAAAAGGCATCTTTGTGCACTGAGTCAGTGGAAAGGAAAAGACAACAGCAGAAAACAGAGTCAGTCTGAAGCAATCAGGCAGCCCAAACACGTATTTAAACACCAGCTTTGTCAGTTTGTGGTGGGTTGACCCTGGCTGGAGGTGAACTGCCCACCAGAGCCACTCTGTCACTGCCCTCCTCAGCTGGACAGGGGAGAGAAAATACAACGAAAGGCTTGTGGGTCGAGATAAGTACAGGGAGAGATGATTCACCAGTTACTGTCATGGACAAAACAGACTCGACCGAAAAAAATCACTTGATTTATTACTAAGCAAAACAGAGTAGAGCAATGAGAAATAAACCCAAAACTTAAAACACCTCCTCCCCACCCCTCCCTTCTTCCCAGGATCAACTTCACTCCCGATGTCTCTTCCACCTCCCCCCCCCAGCGGCACACAGGGACAGGGAACAAGGGTTGTGGTCAGTTCATCACACCTTGTCTCTGCCGCTCCTTCCTCCTCAGGAGGAGGACTCATCACAGTCTTCCCCTGCTCCAGCGTGGGGTCCCTCCCATGGGAGACAGTCCTCCACCAACTTCTCCAACATGAGTCCTCCCAACGGGCTGCAGTTCTTCAAGAACTGCTCCAGTCTGGGTCTCTTCCATGGGGTCACAATCCTGCCAGCAAACCTGTTCCAGAATGGGGTCCTCTCTCCACAGGTCCACAGGTCCTGCCAGGAGCTTGCTCCAGCATGGGCTTACCATGGGGTCACAACCTCCTGGAGTCACAACTCCACCTGGAGTACCTCCTCCTGCTCCTTCTTGGCTGACCTTGTGTTTTGAGTTTGTGTGGCAAGGTTTTGATGGGGGGGGGGGGGGGGCTGCAAGGGTGGCTTCTGCGAGAAGTTGCTAGAAGCTTCCCCTAGGTCCGACACAGCCAATGCCAGCAGGCTCTAAGACAGACCCACCGCTGGCCAAGGCTGAGCCCATCATCAATGGTTGTAGTGCCTCTGTGATAACATACTGAAGAAGGCAAAAAAAAAAAACCAACCTAGCAGCAGCTTTTGCAGTCAGACAGGAGTGAGATGATGTGAGAAACTTTGCAGACACCAAGGTCAGTGCAGAAGGAGGGGGAGGAGGTGCTCCAGGGTCACAACTCCTGCCAGCAAACCTGCTCTGGTGTGGGCTCCTCTCTTCATGGGACCACAGGTCCTGCCAGGAACTTGCTCCAGTGTGGGCTTTCCACGGGGTGCCACAGAACTACACAAACTAGGCCAGTCCAGTTAACAGACAATCAAACAAAAAAGTATTTATTTTATAAGATGGAAGGGGAAAAAGTTTTGTTCTAACTGAAAGCACTCTGGCTCCAACAGACATATTAACAATTCACAAGTTCAGGATGTCAGTCAGGATATTAATACTACACCGTTGACTTAAGAGCTCCTAAGGTTAATGGTTGATGACACAAAATGCACAAAATCAGTCACCCGTGTAAGATGAGGTCTCTCAATCTGTACAGAAGATGAACCATAGGTGGCATCCCAACCCACAGTGAGAGCCTCCAACCACAGACCCGCTGCCTTGAAGGAGACCGACTCAAGATGGCCCCCTCGCAGGATTCCATTTATACCTAATTCGAATCTGACCTGTGGTCATATATGGTCACATATGTCCCTATTGGCCAAAGACAAAGCTTTGTTTCCTGTCAACTGAAACTGCCAGTGCCCTGTGGGCGTAATTCAAACTGTGGCGGGAAGGTTTTCCTGTGGGCTTTGTCGGGGCGGGTGTATCTGCCACATGGGGTCACAGCCTCCTTCAGGTGCCTCCACCTGCTCCAGCTTGGGGTCCTCCACGGGCTGCACGTGGAATCTCTGCTCCCATCATCCTTCCTCCATGGGCTGCAGGGGGACACTTCCACAGGCTGCAGGGGAATCTCTGCTCTGGTGTCTGGAGCACCTCCTCCCCCTCCTTCTGCACTGACTTTAGTGTCTGCAGAGTTTCTTACATCTCACTCCTCTCTCTGGCTGCAAAAGATGCCACTCCTTTTTTTTCCCCCTTCTTAAATACATTATCCCAGAGGCACTACCACTGTCACTGATTGGCTTAGCCTTGGCCAGCAGTGGCTCTGTCTTGGAGCCAGCTGGCTTTGGCTCTGTCGGACGTGGGGGAAGCTTCTAGCAGCTTCTCGCAGAAGCCACCCCTGTAGCCCCCCTCTCCCCTGCTACCAAAACCTTGCCACGCAAACCCAGTACACTGTTTGCCAAGGTTACAAAAAAAATTAAGCAGATTTTTATTGTCAGAGGTGTCAGGAACTCTTCATGTGCCATTCTTATTATGAGACAACATTGATTTTATATTATATTCAACAAACAGGTAACATATTGTAACCGTAGGATAGGGGCCGTGAAATAGAAACTATAGAATCAGGTTGAGGTAAGTAGTTTGTAACCAAGGTAGTAGGTAATGAAGCTAACTAACCATGGCAAGTGGCAAGATGACCGTGGCAAGATACAATGCTGCTATGTTTCTTTTACAGTCCCTACCCAACCGGACAATAGGCCCGGGAATATTAATCTTATAAAGTAAGTTGCTATGGACAGGTGCAGGTGCACCTCTATGGAGAGGTGCAGGTGCACCTGCAACAAGGATACTGCGCATGCCTGCATGAAGGGGGTCACCCAGTGGACATGGGTGCAAGACCACTGACGACCACCAGAGACCCCTGAGGACCACCGACTCAAATCACTGAGCATGCGTGATGGGGAGGAGAATATGGAAATTGATTCCTAGAAATGATTATCATAGAATTGCCTTTTCTCGGGGAAAAAATGATGAATATGTATGTTTTGATCCTACATAACCTGTGTGTTGGCGATCACCTGGCATGCACGTTGGGTGGAGCTATCCCCCATGCATCCAGCGCTGCAATAAAGAATGCCTGCCTTTTAACACTACATTGGTGTTACAAGGTTTATTCCCGGATTTCGGTGACAGTTTCTGGCACCCCAGATGGGACCCTGCTTTTGAACCTCAACGGATCCGTGGGACCGCAGGACCTCCAGCCGGCACCGGGGAATTCTCGGGGAGAACCTCTGATCCCCGGACCGAAGAGCTCTGAGCAAGACCCCTGGGAGAGGTAAAGGCATTCTTATTTGATTTGAATATTCAAGGAGCCCCATGGCTCTCCGGGACAGGCCCGCATTGGGACAGGCCCACACTAGGAGCACGGGAGGCCTGCTCGTAAGGCGCGGTGAAAGCTGCGCAGAGTTGGGCTAGGGAGACGTCTCAGGTAAAAGTCTCTGCTAGGCGAAAGCCTGTGGAGCAGGGCCCACAGGGGAGGGGAAGCCTCCAAGGTTGAGATTTCTCTTACCACCGTGGTGGGACAGGCCCGCACCAAGAGAAATCCTTGAGGGAGTTCTAACATGGGTTGGGGCCCCTCTGACTAGTGCTTGTGATAGTGCACAATCACAACCACTGAGTCCTTGGGAGATGGGTACTTTTCCGAGTAAAAAATCAATCCCACGAAAAACACCACTGGGATGCATTCTGGAACACTGGAAGGATCTGGGAAATATTGACCCTTTGACTCAGAAACAGCTGATTGAGTATTGTAATCACTGGTGGCCACTGTATACTTTAGAGAGTGGGGAAAAGTGGCCGGAGAATGGGACATTGCAGTATAACGCAATTTTGCAATTGATGCTATTTTGTAAAAGGGAAGGTAAATGGAATGAAATGGCATATGTGGATTTGTTTTTCACACTGCGAAATCATCCGGAATGGCAAAGGCAATGTGAATTGGTTTCATCTAGTTCTGCGATAATGGCATTAAAGGGGCAGGAACCTGATAAAAATTTGAAAAAAGGTTGCTCAGCTTGTGACATTGGTAAACGGTGTTTTAAATGTGAATTTGAAGATGATGATGTTGAATGATTGGTTGCACCTCGCAGAAGGTTAGGAAATGATCAAGGGGATCAAAATCTGGGGGCCAATAATGCTTCCGTCCCTCCTGTGGAAGGGGAGGCGGAAGGATTCAGCCCGCTTGCTGGGAGGACAAGGGGAAGAGGGGGAGGAAATGGATTAACTCCCCTCCAGGCCCCTCTTCGACAGGCAGTTGGCAACGAGGGTCCGGTAATGGTGAAAGTCCCCTTCTCCATAACTGATTTAAGAGCGTGGAAAGAAACTGCAGGCACCTATCGAGATGACCCAGAAAGGGATGCCAAAGTAATGGAAACAATAATCAGAACCCAAAACCCCGATTGGGAGGATTTGCAAGTAATATTGGATACATTGTTAGAAGACACTGAAAAGAAAATGGTATTAAATACAGCCCGAAAAGAAGTAGAAGGAGCCCATGCTAACGGAAATATACAAGGGTCGGTGGACCAGAATTTTCCGTCCACAAACCCTGAATGGGACCCTAATCAGCCGGGGCCCAGAGGAATGTTGACTAGGTACCAGAAGTGGATTTTATTTGGTGTTAGACATGCAATGCCAAAAGCAATTAATTGGTCTAAATTATATGAAGTAAGACAAGAACTAAATGAATCCCGTTCATCCTTTATGGAAAGACTGAAGGTGACTGCTAGAAAATATACTAATTTGGACACAGAGAAGAAAAAAAACAAACCAAACAAACAAAACCACAAGCAAACAAACAAAAAACCACCACAGAAGAAGCTATACAATTGGCCTATATATTTATGGGACAATCAGCCCTAGAAAAAAAAAACCTCCAGAAACTGGAAGGGACTGAGTCCAGAGACTTAGGTAAAATGCTTGAAGTAGCCTGGACTGTGTATAACAACAGAGAAAAAGAAAAAGAAGTCAGACAAATGCAAAGGGATGGAAAAATTCTGGCAATCTTGACTAGAATAATAAACATGTAAAGCAAAACTCAGCTATAAATCAGCAGAGGGTGTTGGTGCGACGGGGAGAAAAGAGAACTGGCCTTTCTTGAAACTGTTAAAATTTAAGCTGGGAAAACAGTGGGTAACACATCAATTTTTGTACATGCCCAAATGTCCGTTGCCTTTATTGGGATGAGATTTATTAAGCAAATTAGATGCACAAATAATTTTTAAAGATGGAGAAATCAGATTGCTAATACCAGAATCAAAGCCATAGAGGCGAGAGTGTTTATGTGACAGGATTCCTCCAAGGAGGAACAGATTTCAGAAGCGGTGGACAATGCAGTAACCCCTTTTGGTATGGACAAGTTCCAGGACGATCCAAACTGGCAGAACCGGTAAAGGTGACTTTAAAACCTGGAGCCAAGCTGATAAGACAAAAACAGTATCCTATTAAGTGGGAGGCTCAGAAGGGATTAGAGGAATTAATTACAAAATTTTTAGAATATGGGCTGTTAGTAGAATGTGAATCAGAATACAATACCCCTATATTGCCAGTAAGGAAATCAGGAGGTAAGGAATACCGATTGGTTCAGGATCTGAGGGCCGTAAATCAGATAGTTCAAGATATACGCCCAGTAGTGGCCAATCCATACACTTTACTGCCCTCTTTGAAAGAGGAACATAAATGGTTTACTGTACTGGATTTAAAGGATGCCTTCTTTTGCATACCTCTGGATACCAAAAGTCAAGGCATATTTGCCTTTGAATGGGAAAGTCCTGCTACAGGATGAAAAACACAACTAACGTGGACTGTACTTCCACAAGGATTTAAAAATAGCCCTACAATATTTGGAAATCAGTTGGCAAAAGAGTTGGAAACGTGGAAGAAACAAAATCAAGGAGAAGGTATATTATTACAGTATGTGGATGACATCCTGATAGCAGCAGAGAGTAAAGACACATGTTTTGAAATGACTATTAGTTTATTGAACTTCCTGGGCCAGGGAGGATATAGAGTCTCCAGAAACAAGGCCCAGATAGAAAAAGAAGCAGTGATTTATTTGGGATTTGAGATATCTCAAGGACAGAGACAATTGGGAAACGAAAGAAAAGAAGCCATTTGTCAGATTCCTGAACCTAACAGCCCAAAGGAACTGAGAGCCTTTTTGGGAATGATTGGATGGTGCCAACTCTGGATTCTAAATTATGGACTGTATGTGAAACCCCTATATGAGGCCCTGAAAGAATCTAAAGACCAATACTTGACTTGGACACCTGAATGCCATAAATCATTTAAAGAACTCAAAAAGGCATTAATGATGGCCCCTGCATTGGGTTTACCTGATCTAACCAAACCTTTTGAGCTGTTTGTGCACGAAAGGCAACATCTGGCCCTTGGAGTGCTGGTGCAACGGCTGGGATCCTGGAAGCGACTGGTGGGGTACTTCTCCAAACAACTTGACACCGTGAGTAAAGGATGGCCGGGATGTTTGCATGCCGTGGCAGCAATGGTGCTGCTGATTCAGGAAGCTGGAAAATTGACTATGGGCCAAAAGATAGTGGTAATTATTACCGCATATGGTAATAACTGTCTTAGAACAAAAGGGGGGTCACTGGTTATCCCCTAGCAGAATGTTGAAATACCAGGTTGTCCTATTGGAACAAGATGATGTGGAATTAAAAACCACAGCAATTGTAAATCCAGCAATGTTCCTGTCAACAGAAAATCCTACTGAGAAATTGGAACATGACTGTCTGTTAACCATTGAACAAGTTTATTCCAGCAGACCGGACCTGAAGGACGAACCCTTGAAGGATCCTGATCTGGAGCTGTTTACGGATGGAAGCAGTTTTGTGCAAGAAGGAAGGCGAATGGCTGGGTATGCTGTTGTCACCATCGACAAGATATTGGAGTCAGGGACACTACCTGCAAATACATCAGCACAGAAAACAGAATTGGTGGCGCTGAAGCAGGCCTTACGAATGGCCGAAGGGAAAAGAGTAAACATATGGACTGATTCCAAATATGCACTTGATGTGATCCACGCTCATGGAGCTATCTGGAAAGAAAGAGGACTGTTATCAGCCCAAGGATCACCTATAAGACATAAGGAGGAAGTTCTTCAACTCCTACAAGATGTGCAAAAACCAAAGGAAGTGGCCGTAATGCATTGAAAGGCTCATCAATTTGGTCAGACGGCTGTAAATATAGGTAATCGGTTGGCAGATAAAGCTGCAAAGGAGGCTGCTGAACAAGGTATCCTTGCACTAGTACCAGTAAAACAGATGAAAATTCCAAATTTAAAAGCAAGATGCAGCAAGCTAGGTGAACAATTGGCAGAGCACTTAAAAGCATCTCAGAATATGGAAGGATGGTGGGTAACACGAGAAAATCAGGTAATAGTAACTCCACAAGCTATGTTAGAACTTGCAAAAGAGAAACATGAACAGACACATTGGGGTGTAAATTCTATGGTTACAAGTTTAAGAACATCTGTAATACGTCTAGAATAGGAAAATATGAGTGGAAGTATTGAAAAGTTATTATTTCAAAACTTCCAAAGGGGGGAAATGTAACCGTAGGATAGGGGCCGTGAAATAGAAACTATAGAATCAGGTTGAGGTAAGTAGTTTGTAACCAAGGTAGTAGGTAATGAAGCTAACTAACCATGGCAAGTGGCAAGATGACCGTGGCAAGATACAATGCTGCTATGTTTCTTTTACAGTCCCTACCCAACCGGACAATAGGCCCGGGAATATTAATCTTATAAAGTAAGTTGCTATGGACAGGTGCAGGTGCACCTCTATGGAGAGGTGCAGGTGCACCTGCAACAAGGATACTGCGCATGCCTGCATGAAGGGGGTCACCCAGCGGACACGGGTGCAAGACCACTGACGACCACCAGAGACCCCTGAGGACCACCGACTCAAATCACTGAGCATGCGTGATGGGGAGGAGAATATGGAAATGGATTCCTAGAAATGATTATCATAGAATTGCCTTTTCTCGGGGAAAAAATGATGAATATGTATGTTTTGATCCTACATAACCTGTGTGTTGGCGATCACCTGGCATGCATGTTGGGTGGAGCTATCCCCCGTGCATCCAGCACTGCAATAAAGAATGCCTGCCTTTTAACACTACATTGGTGTTACGAGGTTTATTCCCGGATTTCGGTGACAATATTAAAATCTGGGACTTTATGATTAGATAAGTTCAAAAAATTTGGAATAGGAAGCACTCAAAGTAATTTAAGACATAATAAATAACATTTGGGAACAATGTGGTTGAATAGTAAAAGGATTAATTTTGTTTGCCGAAATTGAAAGTCTCGGCAAGTTTATAGGCAGATAAGCTGGTTAAAAAGATTTGTCTTCCCGTATGATGTCTCAGGAATTTGTTGGGAGGAGAAACTAAAAGATATTGGACATAAATTTTATTATTATGCTTACTACTAATTATTTATCATCTCTCCTGTTTATCTCAAAGGTCAGTTCAGTGTCCTTCCAACAAATTCAGCCTGTGGGGAAAAAATAAGGACTTCACTGAAGAGTTCCAGTACATTCATAAAAGAATTCTATCAACAGCATATAATTCTTAGAGGAAAGCATGTGTTCCTAAAATAGGCAGGAAAAGGGTGAAGTGGAATATTTGTAAGAAAAAATATGAAAATTATTTAGATCCTATTACATTCAATTTTTTTAAATGTTTGTATTCAAATATATTTAAACTTGTGTCATTCTGCCCTCTTACTTCCTCAGACCTGTTTTTTAAAGCCAAAATTCTGCTTTATAAATTGATTTTAGCATTTATCATTTTTCTCTGGGATGCAAAATGATATTGCCACAGGTTCGTAAGGATTTTTCAGATTCTAATTTTAAAATATAATAACTGAAAAGTAGAGAGAACTGAGAAACTGGGAAAGAAAGCTCAAAGGCATTGTCTAAAAAATAAAAAAAAGAAAAAAAGAAAGTGATTTTTGAAGGTTTTATTTGGCAATTAGAAGATTCAGCAGAGACATATACATTAAAACAAAATGTGGAGGTGAAATTAGATAACATGATCAAGAAAAAGTTTCAAATGAAAAGTATTCTTAGCGTGATCAAAGAATTGTCCCAGGCAGTGTGTGGTTTGGAGCAGCACTACCCAGTATGAGATGGAGTGCTCTTTTGCCTGCTACATTGAAAGAGCCTTTTTATTGCTAAGTAGTTTTATTTTGCACAACTCTAATGTAAATATTTCACTGAAACTGGTCATAGTTCTTTCCCCTACTTCTTCCTACCACTACAAAATGGCAGGTGCCATCATGTATTTTCCACCCAGACACAGAGAGATTATCCTAATACTTCAATAGCCCTGACATTTGCTCAGAGAAAAAAAAAAAAAAGGCCAAAGAAATAAAAAAGGCCAAAAAAAAAAAAAAATCTGTAAAGCGTAGTAATAATGGTAGGTTTTAATTATATGTGAGGACTAGCCACCATACATTATAACAAAAGTAGCTAAGTGAAATTTCATCCAAGTATCTCACAGTAAAATACCTGAAGGGGTATTATTTAACTGAATAGTAAACCACCCAAGAGGAAGCACTTCATCTGAAAGAAGACATGACTTTATAGAATACCTGACACTGATGCACAAGTGAGATAAATGAAAATAATTAGTGAATAACCTCAAAGGGGAAGAAAATTTGCTTTAGGGAAACATTGCAATGGTAGTCCCACTTTAATCCTTCCTCTGGAAAGCACAACATTATAAGACATTTGTACTAGGAAGGAACTGCAGGTTTGATTTAACCTAATTTTTAGCAGCATCTGCAAAAACCCATACAAAAACATTCCTAGACATGACCCAGTTGCAACAGGAGCTCACCTAGCCAGTAAATTATTCTTTTTTAATAATTTAGGAATTACCCACCATCACCTACTCTTTTCATCATGAAAAAGAAGGCCCCACTGAAATGCTGAAGGGTTATAGTCAGCACCTATTCCACCTGGAAGAATATTGTTGTGCGTACTGAGCTACAAAGAAATAGATTTATTCCTGTACAGGAAGACTCCAAAGATGACTTACTAAAGTTGTGGCTAATTTCTGTTTAGCTAAGGGCTGGCTACAATTTGTAGCACCATGCTGACAAAACCACTTGGGCTGGTGGGAAGAAGCCAAAAAAGACAGGGTTCTTTGTCATTTCTTCCCCAGACCAGTTCCTCCAGGGCAGGTGACCAAAAGTGAGTTCTTTAGGATCTATGGGATAAAAAGTATTAAACAGCAGTGGAGATTATCAGGATATCTGTGAGGCTCTGATAGCAAGTGAATGTCGCAAACACCCGTCTTGACATGGACAGGGATGGGCTGATGATGACCAGGGAGTGTTGAACAAGAACGGAGCCTGCGGAGGCAGGATAACGTCTTGTGAGACCACTCCTCTATTCCTGAAACACGTAAACAATGACCATCTGTGCTCTGTGCACCATGTGCCCGTGACAGATCACCACTCGCTTGGTCAGCCGTGAAGGGGGGGGGGCAGTGAGTCCCCCGCACCCCCACAACCCACCGACTCATTTCTAGAACATTTCTGAACATTCCTGAGCACATACTGCGCCTGCTCAGTGATGACAGACCCCCGCCTATGGGGCGGGCACATCGGGTTATAAAAAGTGGAAACATAAGTTTTCGGCGCGCGCCCACCACCTGAAGACTACAACTACGAGCAGAGAACAGCGCTGGGTCCAAGGGTGGTGATATCTTTTCTCTCTCTCTCTCTCTCTTTTCTTTCTGTCTTTCTTTTCCTCTCTCTCACTCTCTTTGTAACCTAATTTTCGGCACGTTAGGGTAATATTGTCACACGTTTTGCTAAACGCTTACCTTTCATAGTTCTGCTAAATTTTGAGCATTGTTATGACCTTTGCCAAGCCTCTCTCTCTTGTAGTTCCACTGAATTTTAAGTAAATTTATAGTTGGCTTGAACCTCTGAAGTAATTGTCGTTACTTCTCATTACCGCGCAGAGAATTAAAAAGTTAACCTCACCCTCACCCCCCCTGCATGGGACGGGACAATATCATAGGAGTTAGGTGCTGCATTTCATTATTCCTTTAACTGGAAGTATGCATCACTGAGTACATTCTTTCAGAATGCTTAGCCCTGTAAGATTTAACTGAAGACTTAGTAAATTTTTAAGTACTGAAGAATTTGGGGGAGTGTGAGGTAAGTCATCAGGTTGGGTCATGTCGTGGGGAAAGAAATTGCATTGTGTATCACCTGCTTTGTATATTCTATTGTAAGTACTGTTGTTGTTTCCCTCTCCCTTTGCTGTCCCAGTAAACTGTCCTTAACCCAACCCACGAGTTTTACCTTTTTCTTCCCATTCTCCTCCCCATCCCACCGGGGGGGAGCGGTGAGCAAGCGGCCGCCTGGTGCTCAGCTGCCGGCTGGGACTGAACCACGACAATATCCTATTCATTTTGCAACTGTTCACTGAAAAGTCTTTAATCAGCTAAAGATCAGTTTAAAAAAATCACTACATTAACTTTTTCTCTTATGTCCAGAGTCAAGTTCAGATTTCATAAAAGAAAATGCTTATTTAAGACTGCTACAGGACCATGCAGAAGGTACAGAATAAGAACAATTTATGGAGTGTAAAAACTGAACTGACAATTATTCTATATCTTAAATTCAGTATCGGATTTTGTAATGGTTTTATATCACACAGTGGTATGCAAAGTCTTTGAATCTTCTGAAGTAACTATTTATGGCACTGTTACCTTTGCATAGTGCACAGACTGTTTTGATTGACCCTTGGTCTTTTCCTATTTCCTATTGCTTCTGTTCCAGAGTAATCTCTTTCCAACCATGAAGGATCTGATTTCATAAATCAGATTTCTAAGATGGTCCATACCACAGGTTCTGTAGTTTTGCTTCAACAATCCTAGCCCAAACAGCAAGGCTTATGCTATTCAAGAGGATTCAGTTCCTAAAAGCTTTCTACTGCTGTTGTCCTTAACCTCTGTTATTGTAGGTTTTAAAATAAGCAACCACAAAAATGTCACTGGTAGTCAAGGTGACACCTCACCCTTCCAAGTTCAGCCCAGGGTCTCTCTTGCCTCACAACTCTGCACCACAGGTCCAAGCACTACACAGAAAAAATTCTTTTCCAGCACCAAGCACTCCTAAAAGCCAAACTCTTCTTTGGGAGAACTAGCTTCCTAAGGAGCTATCTACCTCTTCATGCCAGATCCTGATCCTTCCCAAAATATATTCAGTTAGCTTTCTTGACTTTCAAAGACATTTATTACCTCATTCCTCTCTTGTTTGGAAGAGAAACTTGGCTGAAGCACAATGGAACACAGATTGGGAAACATAGTACAGAGAACTACATGATCCTGTAGATGGGAATTTTTTTTCACGTCAGCTAATACAAAGTGCTGCCAGGAGGCACACTAAAAGGAAACGTAAATCAGTCTCATTAATCATTTAATTAGGAAGGAGTATAATGAAGGTGCAGATATTACTAAGTAAACATATTCTTTATCTTGGCTACATTTGTGTAACATTTACTATCAGAGGTGACTCCATTAGTCAGTTCCATTCGGTAATGAACACATTGTTGCTATGTTAATTCAATAACTAATTTTAGATATCACTTATCTGCATATGTCGTGGTTTAGGCCCAGCCAGCAGCAGGGTACCCCGCGGCCACTCACTCACCCCTCCCCCAGCATGATGGGGAGGAGAAGTATAACAAAAGGCTTGGGTCGAGATAAGGACAGGGAGAGCTCACGCACTAATTATCATCATGAGCAAAACAGACTGAACATAGAAAGGAGATTAATTTATTACTAAACAAAACAGAGTAGAGGAATGAGAAAAATAAAATCAAGTCTTAAAACACCTCCCCCCCACCTCTCCCACCTTCCCAGGCTCAGCTTCACTCCCAGCTTCAACCTCTGCCCCCCTCAGCGGCACGGGGGGGTGGGGAATGGGGGTTACGGTCAGTTCAGCGCACGTTGTTTCTGCCACTTCTTCATCCTCAGGGGGAGGACTCCTCTCAACATTCCCCTGCTCCAACATAGAGTCTCTCCCACGGGAGACAGTCCTTTGCGAACTGCTCCAGCATGGTCTCTCCCACGGAGTGCAGACCTTCAGGAGCAAACTGCTCCAGCGTGGGGTCCCCCACGGGGTCACAACTCCTGCCAGCAAACCTGCTCTGGCGTGGGCTCCTCTCTCCACGGGTCCACAGGTCCTGCCAGGAGCTTGCTCCAGCGTGGGCTTCCCACGGGCCACAGCCTCCTTCAGGTGCCTCCACCTGCTCTGGCATGGGATCCTCCACGGGCTGCAGGTGGAATCTCTACACCCCCTCATCCTTCCTCCATGGGCTGCAGGGGGATCTCTGCTCTGGCGCCTGGAGCACCTCCTCCCCCTCCTCATGCACTGACCTTGGTGTCGTCAAAGTTTCTTACATCTTCACACTTCTCTCTCTGGCTGCAAAAGCTTCCCCCAACTGTTTTTTTTCCCTTCTTAAATATGTTATCACAGAGGTGCTGATTGGCTTGGCCTTGGCCAGGGGCGAGCCCGTCTTGGAGCTGGCTGGCATTGGCTCTGTCAGACATAGTGGAAGCTTCTAGCAGCTCCTCAAAGAAGCCACTCCTATAGCCCCCACCCGCTACCAAAACCTTGCCACGCAAATCCAACACAGCATATTAACATTCTTCTGTCTTTTTTTAGTAATCATGTGTCATTTGAATAATACAAACTTGTATGAGATAGATTGACACAGTGACAGATAGTTGCATTGCTTGCATTTGCTAGTTTCTTTTTCTTTCAACCAAAATGCTCATAACTATGCTGGGCATCATTACTGTTGATTTACGTGATAGTCGTACCCATGATTCCATGATCTGAAACAGTGATCCTACTGTTTAGTAAAAACATTGGAAATACAGGTCAAGGCATGAAAATCTTGCTATAAAATTGTTTTATGTTTAAAAAGTTCTAAGTGAGTACCAGCTCTATTCTTCCTGAACAGTTTGGGACAGGAAATTATGATATTACAGTAGGCATCAGTTGGCAGATGTAACAATAAATAGTTTCCAGTTTCCAAAGTTTATCCCAACTTATTCCAGAAAAAAAAGGGGGTTTAAAAGGTTCTTAAATCTTTCCCCACAGTTTCCCAGTGTTCCTGCCTATAGCAAAATATGAAAATATTTGCCTCCTGCCCTACTGTCGATGACTGTCTACTGAGACTAAGGAGTATTTTGCACAGTTTTGAAGCCATAATAATTTTTGGTCAGGAAGGAAACTAACTTTAATTACCTGTGACATCATTAGGTAATACAATATTCAGATTAGAATATTCCTTTGAGAGATCACCAACTTATTTCATTTCTACTCTGCTTGTGCCTGGGATGGATTATCATATCATACCTTTGCACCATAACTTTCATAGTCACAAGGAAAATACTGCATTGCATTTGCAAATCTTTGTCACTTGTCTCTGCAGTACGGATATTAACAGTCGTCACTGAACAGTAAGTGCACTAGAAACATCTGGCATTACCAAGAAAACGTGGTGCTTTTCCTTCAGCTTACTAAACAAGCTTACTCTTCTCCTTAGCACTACTAAACAGGAACTGAGTATCCTGGACAAGCTACAGCAAGCGCATGACAAGGCATCGTGAGTGACAGCTGGTGCCTTTCAAAAGAACTGGTTTGGATATAAGGAAATATTTCAGTCTCTACTTTAAAATGTATCATTCAGTCACAACACTTAATTCACCACTGGAAATAACAGGATCAAGTTCTCAGAAAAAGACATATTCTCCAATAACCAGACACTTCATTCAAAGTTTCGGCCTTGATTTCAGTGAAGTTAACTCACTGCATACATGTCCTCAGTGAAGTGTTTCTTTATGACTGACACATAGATTAGATTCCAAACATAGATTCCAGCAGGGAGAGGAACTGTTTTAATGTTGTCTGCTTTGAAGCTGGATCACCATTTTTAGTGCGGTCTTAAAAAAAAAGCACTTTTTTCCAAGTACAAAGGGTAGTTGGGTATCGGGACACCACCATCAAAAGGAAGAAAAGGTCAATGTCAGTAGAATTTGTCCCTTCCCAGCCATATGCCTAAAAGTAGCTATTCAGAGAGGAGAAAATAAACTGTCGCCTTCTTGAGTATGTGAACAAGATCAGTAAACATATCTGGAAACATCATCTCCTTGTGCTGCACAGCCTTCCTTAGGAATGTTAAAGAGATCTGGATTTGGTGATTACTGGATACAGGCAGTGCAGTGGCAAGAGGAAACCAGAAGAGTTTGTAAGGCATGGACAGCATCTAATAGTGAATCACCACCACAAATGGACCCGTTAGGAAGCTGCACATAATTCAAGGAAAACATTTAAATCTATATAATTTGCAAAGTATATCTATCCAGTTCTGAACTGTAGTTCTGGACTCCTGTCAACTAAAAATGATTTCATGTTCAGTGAGCTTCTCTTTTCCTAGACTTAACATAGACAAATGTTGAAAATATTTGGCAATGTACCAACATACTGCTTTCTTTTACCTTTATATTTACAATTCCTCTTTGAAACAGTTGATGTGACACATTGTGTGAAGTCAATGACACAAGGTGACATTAGAGATGCATTTTCAAAGTTAACTATGAGGAGCTGAAGATGCCTTTTTTAATGTTAATGCAGTTTGTGCATGAAACTCCCAGAGCCTTGTGTGGATGTTTACCTCTGTGCCTGGAATGAATAATTCCAAAAAAGAAGTCCCTAAAGTACAGTTTGCAATGCAGACATGAATATACACAGCCAGGTGCTGCCCTTTGCAAGGGAAAAAGACTGCTTAAGATAAAACTTTCAGTATGAGTTTCCCACTCTATTTAATGTTACTCTTTGGCTTCATTAAAGCAGATCCTTATTTGCAGATCAGACTCAGAGGACTAGCCAGAACTGGGTAAAGAATATTTATGGTCATATTACACAGTGTTTTAGCAAACTTTTTTTCTGTCTTTATCTTCAAATACAGCATGATTTTATTTTAGTTTAGGTACAAACAAATTGCCATGTCTTCTGTTCCTTACCTGAATTGCCTACTTAAAAGGCATACTATTACTTCTTACATTTGTTGAAACAATGAAGGAAGAAATACTTCTTAAGTTTTCACTATATCTGTAGGTAGAGGAGATTTTCTAGGTAACAACGTGCAAGGCTTTTTCTAGTTTGAAGTAGAATTACAAGCTATTTTCCACTTTATGGCTCAAGCTTATTACTTACAACATTGTAATAATTCTAAAGTATTGTAATGAAATCTGCAATATATAGGCTACCAATGTAAATATAAACTGTTAGCCTGATATCTAATCCTTTTTTGTTTCATTTTATATTATCTATTACTAATTTGATTTTTCAAACTCAGAATGCACTTAACAATCAGAAAATACTTTGAACTCTTCATTAAAGTATTAATCTTAAAGCCTTCTAATTAAATGGACAAGTAAAGTCTGAACACAAATATCTCCAAAGGCATTGGCTAGAAGTAATGAGGGAACTTCTAAGCAGACAAAATACAATGACCAGATGGACAGCTATTCCAAAGAATTAGGCCCAACATTGAAGAAAATTCAGCAGAAGGGAATTTCCCTCCCATAGTATCATAACATAGATTTTGCAGACACTATGCAACTTGTGTAGAGCTATCACTTAATTCAATATGCAGATCAGGTGATTTTTTAAATTTTAATTATAAAACCATTTGGAATGCTTTTTTCTGCTTATATGACTTTTCTTCTTTGAAAAAGCTATCCACTGTGCCTTTATTTTGGATGTCTTCTAGTATTTATTCTTTTCTTCGAGTTGTTAGATGCTAATATATTCTCCAGGTGGCATTTAGAATGGTTTTGTTGCAAGAACATCCTGAAGGATTACTTACAAACGACCCAACAACAGATGCCAGATAAGACGACCAGCAGATAAGAGTCAGGAAACACCTCTTGCAACACACTGTGACAAGATTGCTCGATGAGGTGACTCATGATCACATATGGAAGAAAGACTCATGAAAAGGAACACCAAAAGCACCTCTTCAATAAAACCACTAGGGACCACCAGAGACTTAAAGCTCATGTATAATTAAGATGCAAATATTATAATCAGTTCCAGGAAACATAATGAATATGTGTGATTTGGGGGCAATATAACCCTCACTGGCTGTAGTTGGTGGCATGCATGATAGGTGGAGCTATCCCCCGTGCATCCAGCACCGCAAAAAAGAATGCCTGTGCTTTAATGCTACATTGGTGTTAAGGAGTTTTATTCCCGATTTCGGTGACAGTTTCACACCAACTTAAATACTGAATAAAGAATGCTGCTTTGTCCCTAAATTGCCTTAAAACATACTGACCTGAAACTTTCAAAACCTTGATTCAATCTGCATGTGTATTGGCTCTATTCAATTATGCCGTTCCCACAAGTCTAACTTTTCTTCCTTACTAGATCATAGAATCATAGAATCATAGAATGGTTTGGGTTGGAAGGGACCTTAGAGATCATCTAGTTCCAACACCCCTGCTGTGGGCAGGGACACCCTCCACTAGACCACGTTGCCCAAAGCCTCATCCAACCTGGCCTTAAACACTTCCAGGGATGGGGCATCCACAACCTCTCTGGGCAACCTGTTCCAGTACTTCATCACTCTAACAGTAAAGAATTTCTTTCTAACATCTCATCTAAATCAGCCCTCCTTCAGCTTAAACCCGTTACCCCTTGTCCTGTCACTACACTCCCAGATAAACAGTCCCTCTCCATCTTTCCTGCAGGCCCCCTTCAGGTACTGGTAAGCCGCAATTAGATTTCCCCGCAGCGTTCTTTTCTCCAGGCTGAACAACCCCAACTCTCTCAGCCTGTCCTCACAGGAGAGGTGCTCCAGCCCTCTGATCAGCTTTGTGGCCCTCCTCTGGACTCTCTCCAACAACTCCATGTCTCTCCTGTACTGGGGCCCCCAGAGCTGGATGCAGTACTCCAGGTGGGGTCTCACAAGAGCAGAGTAGAGGAGCAGGATCACTTCCCTCGGCCTGCTGGTCATACCTCTTTTGATGCAGCCCAGGACACGGTGGGCTTTCTGGGCTGCAAGTGCACACTGACGGCTCATGTTGAGCTTCTCATCAATGAATACCCTCAAGTCCTTCTCCTCAGGGCTGCTTTCAATCCATTCTCTGCCCAGCCTCTAGCTGCACTTGGGATTGCGCCGACCCATGTGCAGGACCTTGCACTTGGCCTTGTTGAACTTCATGCGGTTCCCACGGGCCCACCTCTCCAGCCTGTCAAGGTCCCTCTGGGTGGCATCCCTTCCCTCCAGCGTGTCAACCCCACCACACGGCTTGGTGTCATTGGCAAACTTGCTGAGGGTGCACTCGATCCCACTGTTCATGTTGCCGACAAAGATGTTGAACAGTGCCAGTCCCAGTATCGACCCCTGAGGAACACCACTCGTCACTGTTCTCCACTTGGACATTGAGCCGTTGGCTGCAACTCTTTGAGTGCAACCATCCAGCCAATTCCTTATTCACTGAGTGGTCCATCCATTGAATCCATGTCTCTCCAATTTAGAGACAAGGATGTCGTGCGGGACAGCGTCAAATGCCTTGCACAAGTCCAGGTAGATGACGTCAGTCGCCCTTGCCTTATCCACCGACGCTGTAACCCCATCACAGAAGGCCACCAAGTTTGTCAGGCATGATTTGCCCTTAGTGAAGCCATGTTAGCTGTCACCAATCACCGCCTTATTTTCCATGTGCCTGAGCATAGTCTCCAGGAGGATCTGCTCCATGATCTTGCCGGGCACGGAGGTGAGACTGGCCAGCCTGTAGTTCCCTGGGTCTTCCTTTTTACCCTTCCTAAAAATGGGGGTTAGGTTCCCCCTCTTCCAGTCAGCGGGAACTTTGCCAGACTTCCAGGACTTCTCAAATATGATGGCGAGTGGGCTGGCCACTTCCCTCAAGACCCGCGGATGCAACTCATCAGGTCCCATGGACCTGTGCACCTTCAGGTTCCTTAGATATTCTCAAACCTGATCTTCTCCTACAGTGGGCGGTTCTGCATTCTCCCAGTCCCTGCCTTCTGCGACCTGGGCAGTGTGGCTCAAGCATTTGCCAGTGAAGACTGAGGCAAAGAAGTCCTTGAGTACCTCAGCCTTCTCCATATCCTGGGTAACCAGGTCACCCGTTTCATTCCGGAGGGGACCCACATTTTTCCTCGTCCTCCTTTTATCACTGTCACACCTATAGAAGCTTTTCTTGTTGTCCTTGACATCCCTGGCCAGGCTAATTTCTATCAAGGCTTTGGCTTTCCTAACCTGCTCCCTGGCTGCTTGGACAGTTTCTCTGTATTCCTCCCAGGCTACCTGCCCTTGCTTCCACCCTCTGTAGGCTTCCTTTTTTTGTTTGACTTTGCCCAGGAGCTCCTTGTTCATCCATGGGGGCCTCTTGGTGTTTTTGCTTGACTTATTGACTTATTGGCTGGGGTGGCTGGAATTCTTTTGATGTATCTTCCCAGTGTTACCCTGTTGGTTCCTGTTGCATCCAGAGCCCCTGGCTCGTCTCCTCTAGGCTTCGACCATGCTGCGGTGTATCCAGCACGTCTCTGAGCAGTAGGCCAAAGGCCCTCACCAGCACCCCGTCCTTCCAGCCTGGGCACATCATCCCACAACATGTCACTGGCAAGCCTGATGTTATCCCCCTCCCCCTTCGAGCCTAGTTTAAAGCTCTGTCGATGAGCCCCGCTAGTTCCTGGGCAAAGATCCTCTTCCCCCTTTGAGAGAGATGAATCCCATCAGGGTTCATCAGGCCTGGTGCTGTGTAGGCCGTCCCATTGTCAAAGACCCCAAAGTTGTAGCATTGACAGCAGCCACGGAGCCATATTACTTTGATCACTATGAAACTTCACATACCTCTCAGACTTCTAGTTCTTTCATGGAAAGATTTTGATTTATGCTTATTTGTCATGGTTCAGTCCCAGCTGGCAGCTGAGCATCAGGCAACTGCTCGCTCACCCCTTCCCCTCCCCCTCCCCCCCAGTGGGATGGGGAGGAGAATGGGAAGAGAAAGGCAACACCTCGTGGGTTGGGATAAGGACAGTTTACTGGGACAGCAAAGGGAAAGAGAAACAACTACAACAGTACTTAGAACAGAATACACAAAACTGGTGATGCACAATGCAGTTTCTCACCCAATGACCATACAACTCAGACTGCATGCTCAGACCCGTCCCGAAGCCTGACCATACCCCAGGCACGTGCCATGGAGCCACACTGCCCCTCCCCGACTAGCTCCCTTTTATGTTGAGCATAACGTCACATCGAATGTAATACTCCCTTTGGCTAATTTGGGTCACCTGTCCTGGCTGTGTCCTGTCCCAGCTTCTGGTGAAAATTAACTCTATCCCAGCCGAAACCAGGACATTATTGAATAGGAGTTGTCCCCTAATATTCAGCAATAAACAATACATTAATGATCCCTACCAACTTGACAGGGAACATTTCAAAGACCTTGCTTAACTATGGCTGGCATGTCAGAGGTACTGTAAACTCATTTTTCTTTCCAAACTGTGCTTATATTGAGATTCAACTGCAAATGTAACAATGACAAGGCTATTGCTTGTGTTCAAGAACATTTTGATGAGCTACTCCAACATATTTATAATACTCCACAAACTACATACATGAAAAATGCTAAGAAGTGTTCTGGATTTTTGCAAAGCTGATAACCTCTAGAGTGTTCTTTAAGCATCCATAGAGATTTCAGGCTAAAAAACTGGAGACATTAATAATAATAATGATGAATATAGTGACAAGTATTTTGCTTGTAGGATTGTCATGAAAGGAAGCTTTCCTGCCATGCACATAAACCAGACCTTAGATTTTGAGCTCTACAGAGAGCTGCCTCTCCAATGAAAAAGCTAGGTAGAAGAAAGAGGGCATTTTTAGATAAGCTTAAGACTGTAACTGGTGGCCAAAATTAAATATTTAAAGGAGGAGGTGTTGAGAAATTCTTTTACCAAACAATGATTAGCTTTGAATTTAACAAGGTCTATGAGTGATTAATGTGTATGGAGAAGATATCTTAACCTTGAGAACAGAAACATCCTCGCAGGATTGCCCAAACAGGGTTGATAAGGAAGAACAGCTTGGCCGGACAAGAGAGCTGGGAAACATCCAAGGAGAAGTTGTCCTCAAGACCATAAAAGGGAAAAAGGAGTAGGGGGCTAATTCCCCAAACAACCACCGATGACCACCCGAGACCCCCCGCATGCGCAGTGTAGTTTTGCAATGCCAGTATTATGTAAATGTAGTAGATAGGCAGAGAGGCGGAGACTTCTTGGAAATGTATGAATATTCATGTATTTAAGGTATATAAAGGATGAATGCACCATAGGTGGAGCTATCCCCCATGCATCCTGTGCTGTAATAAAGAATGCCCGCTCTTTAATACTGCATTAGTGTTAAGGAGTTCTTTTCCGGTTTTTTCGGTAACAGAGGCAGCAAAACAGATATTACCTAGATACTGGCCCTCCTCCTCTGCTTTTCTGCTACAATAATTTCTCCTCTCTTGAGAGTTTCTTCTTTTCAGAGTAGAACAGTTAAGAAAAATAAGAAGTGATTCATCTAGTTCAAGTTTGGTTGCAATTATTTATCCAGATTAAAAGGCTTACTCATACAGCCCTACAAGCAAGCACTCAGAGGAACTGAATTAGACTTTTCTGTGTAGTCCTGTGTCAGGTATGTAATAGGTAAACATAGTGCATAGTCTTCTCTGTTCTGTATGATATTGGTTTTAACGTGCTTATCACACACTACATTTACTGAATACCTTCTAGATGTAAAATTTTTTTCTCAACTGCTCTCTGGGAACATAAATGCCTGTATTTTACTTTTGGTTTAGGAGAAGAGCGTATTCATTGGTTCAATTTCTTTTTTCTTGACTTTGGATGTGTTATGTATTTAACAGGTATGTTGTCAAATAGTAATGATATCAAAAAGCAAGATACAAACATTGACTCTTCCATTGGAATGGGAGATGACAATAGTACTGTATTTTAGTATTGTTTGTACATAAGCAAGCAAATACAAACCAACAAACAAATAAACAAACCTTCTGATCCTCCATGCCTTACTGTCATTTTCTGGGTCACCCTTCATAGAGACACCCAGTACTTTTTTTTACCGCATGTATTACATCTTGGGGAAAAAAAAAAAAAAAAAAAAAAGAAAAGAAAAACAGAAGAAGATCATATACCTTGCCCTCATCCCAAAGTACTAAACTCCAGATAGTCTGGCAACCAAACTTCCTACTTCAGTAGATTCATACTGAGAAGTACTTATCCTTATAAGTTTCAGGCACTCATTTTGTGTCAAATTGTTCTAATGTAACAGGGAATACAATTGGAAAAGTGAACACCTGTTCAGCAAAAGCTTGCTATGATTTGTGAAATAAAAGACCAGCAGGAAGGGTACATAAATCTATATTCCCAAGTATAAGATCTTATATTTAACCACAGAAGAATATAGTCGATTTTAAGCAGACACCTTCCAGCACTGCCTATGCAACTGTGGTATCTCAAGAGCAGAAGTTACTTCAGTGACACTGGAAATTATCTTAAGGTAAAATTTAATTTAAAATGTTGATTTCTCTTAATTTCTTCTGCCTTTGTTTTTGCATGAGTCTTCTGGAAAACAGAGATAAAGAAGGAAAATACTAGCTTTTTCCACATCATAAATCTCCTAAAGACTGAAAAAAATGTGGAAGAACTAAAAAGAAAGAATAAGAAAATGAAAACAGCTGTATATTGTTCTTACTACTTTATCTCCAAGAAATGGCCGGGTAATACTCACTCTTACAGAATCACGGGACTTTGTGGGCAGAAGGAGTCCTTATCCCATCACAAACTGGATGTGTGTTCTCGGCTGGAATTATACAAGCGCAAGGGCTGTTATGGATATCAATGAGCTTTTGTTTATCCTGGAATGGGAGGAATATAAGAAGCACAGAGATTCCACAAATTACTTATACTGAAAATTAATTATCCTTAAAACAGAAAACTAGCGATTGGAGATGATGCTTACATTTTTCAAAAGAAAATTTTCATAATCATAGCCCAAGAGCAAGGTTATACACAGCTATCTAAGCACCTTGGGCCATAGAAATGAAAAGTGTAGTTCCTCCTCTCTGCCTTTTTTTTCAGAGGAATCAGTACTGGCCAACTCACTGAAACCTAGTTTCTATGCTCAGATATGGTATTTTAATTGACTTTAAATATACCCTGTCCTTTACTTCATTTTCAGTACATTTGAGCACTGAGGTATTTATTTTGGTCATAAATTCTGTCATTTTATTCAAAAATGTGGTTCTTGTGCTGTATTTCACAGCACGCAAACTTTTCAATTTGTTTTTTGAAGGTGTAAAAATGTTGGAATATCAGATTTTTTTGCCTTACTATTCGATCATGTGTCATTTAGAAGTTTTATTTCAAGCTATTTAAGGAAAGACATTTGTAGAACAGTTTCTCTTTTATTACTTTGCACATAATCTGTTCTAAAAAATTAACAATTTGTAACTAATATAGTAATTAAACATATTTAAGCAGTCAGTCTTCCTACATATTGAAGCTTGATCTATTCCATGGGGAATTAACATTCCACTTTTAATTTGTTTTTAATGGCCCATGAAACAGTCCATTGAAATGGCTAACCCTGACTTTCCACAACTTCATGTGACATCTGCAATATTGCAGTCCATAGGCTGGATCAAGTTTCACTGAAGTCAGCAGGGTATTTATTATTGGCTTAGGCTTTGAATCATGCCTAAAATGTGAGGGAAGCAGACAACACAAGTATTTTGCCTCTTTTCCATTTACTGCTTCCTTTCTTTTTTGCTATACAGTTCAGAACTGTGTAGCATCTTAGATGACCTGCATAGCTGTGTTTCATCTTTCTGCTAGAGAGGCAAGTTATCACTCTCTTAATAAGCAGCACATTCACTGTGACCCTCCTCAGCAGAAAACTCAGAGATCTATCATTTTCTTTGGCAACAGCATATGGTCAGCACTGCACATTATAGGAGTCTTTTATAGAGGCATTAATAGATGTTCATCTTGGTTTTGCCAATAAAGGGGTAGATAAGAATTATTTGAATTGTATATCCAAACCTTGAAGGTTTTAATTCATATTCTGCATTACTAGAGGCATCTACTTACCACAACTAGTAAAGCCCATTTTACTTCTATTTATTGAATAGTTTGAATCTTCAAAGATGGTAAAAAATATGACTATCAGATACAGAACATGTTCAGTAGGACATTAATTCCTCTCCTCCTTACTGCTGCTTTACACACAGGACAAAATTACTCAAAGAAAACTTCTACTTTTCAAAGCTGTCTATTGTTACTTGTTGCAGGAAATTATTCCACTAGGATCTTTTCTGGTTGGATGTCTAGGTTGAATTTCATCTCCCAACACCCAAAATGTTAATTTTATCCTATGTTTCAATTCTCCAGGCAGAACAGAGTTCTAGCCCTACTTTTCTAAGATAGCCTGAAAGAAGTGGGTAATACTGCCATATCAGAATATGAGATCAAAAGATACTGCTGTTCCGTAGAAACTAAAACTTCTGCTACAATTTGCTTTCACTGTGACCAGGGAGATATGCCTCTTTAAAACTGTAACTTGCCTTTCTTTCTGACATTGGGATATAGACCATCAAACGAGTGTATATATTAGTTTCTTCAAATGATCCTCAGCAGCTATGAAAACCGATTTTCTTTTAATGAGCTAAACCCAGTTGTTGTGTCCATTTGTTATATTTAACAACAACTACTAAAAAGCAGAATCAAGTTCCTTAGAGATTTTTGAAATCGGTACTATGGAGATCATACTGTATTTGAAATACATTCTACATTTCTCTTTTTATTTCTGTTTGTTAAGCACTTAGGCATTGATCCTGTCCATATGTTCTATAACTCAGTGAGTGTAAGTGAACCTAAACAAATCTCACTATACAGCTGCTAGCTTAAACCTAGGAAGTTCAAAAGGCTTTTTAAAATAAGATATTTGGCTCCCAGGCCACTAGTGTGGTGTGGTGTATGCAGAGCGTAAGTAAAGCACAAGTGTTTGTTTCAGAAATTTGTCATTACCATGGAGTCGTCACTTCTCTGGTGCTGAGCAACATGGCGGAGTCGTCACTTCTCTGGTGCTGAGCAACATGGCAGCTAGGATCAAATGCCAGGGAAGCTTGGACAGAAAGTATAGCTGGATACAGTGGAAAACATCTCATGTGACAGACAGATACTTAGGGATTCAAAATGATGCATAAAAAAACAGGTCAAGCATGTTATAGGTTAGGGGCAATAAAGAGCCAAAGTCCTTGCCAATTAAGTTAATTTGATTTATTAAAGCAAGCGACAGCAAGCAAAACAGCGCTGGGCGGCCGGGGAAGTCTCAGCTCCCGCCAACGGCTCGCGCCTACCCTCCCAGACCCCAGAGTTCTTATAGTCTTCTTAGTTCCGGCTTGTTGTACTCTGCGTCGGCGCGGCCTGTTGCTAGGTGGTCGTGATCTGCGCTCGGGTGGTCGTGGGAGGGGGGAGGTGCTCCTCTTCCTCGCAGCTGAGTCCTTGACCTATAGGTAAACTTCCATATTTGGCCATTGCATTTGTTACACTTAAGCCAGCTATATTGCTCAACAAAAGGCCTGCAAGCTAGCTATATTGCTCAACAAAAGGCCTGCAAGCTAGCTATATTGCTCTGGAATTAGCCACTTTGCAGGTTTCTTTTTGTTCTTTATCTGAACATAATTGTCAGGTTTTTTCAGTTCTGCCTTCTGAGTTCATGTTATTTTACTTTACCCCTTTATTCCTTCGTTTTATGAACAAACCTTTATATGTTTATTACAATCCCCCCTTTTTCTTTTCCACATTTTGTTCATTAAAATGTAGTAGCTCTCGATGGCTTAAAGCGAGTGTTTCTCTTACCTCTGGGTCACTTGGGAAACGTTATTGGTGTGGGGGAACGGTTCCAATACATTTACCTTGTCCTGTAACCGATGTTAGGGTTATACCTGGGGTTTTAGGATCCTTCCAGTTGCACTCAGCTGGGTTGCTTCCATTAACTCGTTTGGGGTTTTCTGATATCCCTACTGCTTCATAAAAAGGAGGTTTAATCGTAAAACAAAGCCAGCAACGGTTAGTCAGGTTAGGTTTGGTTACATTCAAAAGCTGATAAGTAGCCTGCATAAGCTTCCAAAGGGCATTTTGTGGAGGTTCAGGACTGGGGGGCATAAAAGTCTTGTTATTAGGCATCCGCTATCGGTTCCAGGTTGCCAATATCTTACCTCCCAGGTTCGTCCTACTAACCATCTAGGGTCTTGGGGTTCCAGAATTAAGACCCCTAGAGATATACAGTCTCCTCTTTTCCATATGTTACCAGATTGGGCATAACCGGGTGGGTTACATCGATGTGGTTCCCAGGTAACCTTGAGATACATCTTTCTTTGGAGGCGTCCACCCCATCGCAATAGTTTCACACCCCCAATAAGCACAATAATAATCATAAGGGGAATTACAATATCCATGTCCTGGGTTTGAACTGGGGCACCAATAGGTAGCTTTAGAATTCCACCCGAAGCGGAATTTTAGAGTCTTCCCATCTACTTAAAGTCCAACTAAAAGGTTGATGTTCATATTCTCCATTGGCAATAGAGCAAATGGTTAAAAGCACACAGCTAATAGTTTGCCAAAAAGGATAGGGTCCCCGCCAATTGGGTATCATGATGCTAATCCTTTGTATTTCCCAAGGGTGTCTGCCTTTTTGTATCTTCTTGTGGGGATTTTCCAGGTTTTACAGGGGACTTAGAATCCTTGGGGCAATTCTTGCAGCATCGCTGCATTATCCCATTCGATTGGTTCCCACCTCCACTATTTCTTACCTCTCTGCCTCGCCCCCCCCCCCCCCCCCCCCCCCCCCCCCCCCCCCCCCCCCGACTCGGGTGCTTCAAGCCGCGGGGTGTACCATCTTCTCGGCAGCAGGGGTATTCTTCAGGAGGTCCATCGATACGCCCCTTTTACGAGTTCCAGTTCCTATCTTTCACCAATGGTGAGTCACACCGGATTCCCTTCAGGGCTCTTCGGCAGCACCCTTTAATAATTTGGACTACCAGCAGAGCTGGTTCGTTTAGATGGTAACAGTAATTTTCAGGATTAATTCCTTTAATAAAGATTTCCCACCACTGATGGGATTCCTTTGGCAGTTCCCCAGTTTCTTTCCCCAATTTTAGAGCTATTCTAGTACCTTCCCTTTCAAAGTCATAACATGCATCACATATTCCCCTAGGAGGCCTCCCTCTATGGCAATGGGTCCACCACCGTTCTTGGCAAACTTTACAAATAAAACATACAAAAGAATAACATTTACAATCTTGATTTCCACAATATATCTGAAAATCATCTGTAAGGGCGTGCTCATACCCTGCCATTATAGCTTTCTTGGATTACCTTCACAGAGTTCATAGGTTATCTACACGGATTAAGGGTTGTTATTTCTTAAAGGTGATTTTTAAGTCCCCAGGTGTGCTGGTAATCTTCCAAGACCGGTTGTCTTGAGCTGGTATGGGTCCCTTTACGCGACTGGTATGAGTCCATCCGCGCTCAGCAGTTCTTATGGCAGTGTCAGTAGTAAGCAAAACAAGAAAAGGTCCCTCCCATTTAGGGTTTAAAGAGGATTCTTTCCATGATTTTACCAGAACCAAGTCTCCAGGTTGGATATTATGGATGGGTGCCATCAGTGGGGATCGTTGGGTAATCAATCCCTTTTTCCGCAGCTCATTGCGTCTCTTCATCAACCTGGTAATATATTCTGCAAGATACTGGTTTTCTAATATAGGGTGATTAGTTGGTATTTCAATGTCATACGGCATCCCATATAACATTTCAAAAGGTGAGATTCCAGTATCACATCTGGGTTGAGTACGGATGTTTAATAAGGCCAGGGGTAGACATTTGACCCATGATAATTTAGTTTCTAGCATTAATTTTGTCAATTGTTTCTTTATTTCCCCGTTCATCCTTTCAACCATTCCAGAGCTTTGGGGGTTGTCACCGAAATCCGGGAATAAACCTCGTAACACCAATGTAGTGTTAAAAGGCAGGCATTCTTTATTGCAGCGCTGGATGCACGGGGGATAGCTCCACCCAACGTGCATGCCAGGTGATCACCAACACACAGGTTATGTAGGATCAAAACATACATATTCATTATTTTCCCGAGAAAAGGTGATTCTATGATAATCATTTCTAGGATTCATTTCCATATTCTCCTCCCCATCACGCATGCTCAGTGATTTGAGTCGGTGGTCCTCAGGGGTCTCTGGTGGTCGTCAGTGGTCTTGCACCCGTGTCCGCTGGGTGACCCCCTTCGTGCAGGCATGCGCAGTACCCTTGTTGTGCAGGTACATCTGCACCTGTCCTTACTTTATAAGATTGATATTCCCGGGCCTATTGTCCGGTTGGGTAGGGACTGTACAAGGAACATAGCAGCATTGTATCTTGACACGGTCACCTTGCCACTTGCCATGGTTAGCTAGCTTCATTACCTATTCCCTTAGTTAGAAACTACTTACCTCAACCTGATTCTATAGTTTCTATTTCACGGCCCCTATCCTACGGTTACAGGGTGATATGGGGTATGGTATTCCCACTTGGTTCCCATAGGGATTAGGGCTTCTTTGATAGCTTTAGAGGTGAAATGTGGTCCCCTGTCGGAGTCAATTACCCCCACTATCCCATATCTAGGGACGATTTGTTCTAAAATGGCTTTTATCACTACTTGCACAGTGGCCCTGGCAGTTGGGATGGCTTCTACATAGTGTGTGAGGTGGTCAACCATTACTAATAAATACCGATATCTTCCTGCTTTAGGGAGTTCAGTAAAATCTGTTTGGACTTTTTCAAAGGGTCTGAGAGCTATTTCTCTTCCTCCAGGTACTTTTTCTCTTAATTGTTGTTTGTTTACCTTTTGACAGTTCAGGCATGCACTCATTAGTTGCTTAGCCAAATTATAAATCCCCATGCATACATACTTGTTAGCAAAGTGGTCTACCATGGGTTGTACTCCCCAGTGAGAGTGGGTTTTATTATGTAATTCCTGCAATATTTTCCAGGCTAGCCCCTTTGGCAGGACTTCTCTGCCATCCGGTAAGAACCACTTATCTCCCTTTTGAGTTGCTCCTTCCTGTTTAAGTATTTTCTTTTCTTTATCTGTGAATGCCAATGGCATCCTTCCCGGGGGTTCAACTTCTTTGTTTACCACAGTGTCCCTTTGATAGAGAGTCAATAATGCTGCCCTTTTTGCCTCCTTGTCAGCTAGATTGTTTCCCCATATTTGTGGTGTGGTTCCTCACTGGTGCCCTTTAACGTATACTACTGCTATTTCTGTAGGTCCTCTTAAAGCTTCAAGAGTTTGTTTGATTAAGTCCTCGTGGATCAATCCTTTTCCCTGTGAATTTATTAGTCCTCATTCCTCCCAAATCTTTCCAAAGGTGTGTACCGCCCCAAATGCATATTTCGAATCAGTGTAAATAGTTCCCCGTTTTCCTTTAAGCAATTTCAAAGCTCTTAAAACAGCATATATTTCGCATGCTTGAGCGGACCAAGGTTTGTTCAGGGGCCCCGATTCAATGACCTCTAGAGTTTTCCCATCAACTAGAGCATATCCCGATTTTTGGGTTCCTTCTATTACTCGGGAGGACCCATCCACATATATCTTTTCACCTTCTTCCAATTCTTGGTCCTCTAAATCTTCTCTAATCTTAGTCTGCTGTTCTGTGCACCGAATGCAATCATGGGTCAGGGTCTCTACCGGCTCTCCATACAAAAATTGGGCAGGGTTTTGGAGGGAAGTAGTTTCAATTTCCAGTTTTGGGGAATGTATTAAGATGCTTTCATATTTTAGTAATCGAGCATCTGTGATTCATTTCTCTGCCTTTTGTTGCAAGATTCCCCGAATGTTATGGGGGGTATATACTTTTAAATTCCCTCCAAAAGTGATTTTATTTGCTTCCTCTACCAAAAGAGCGACAGCCACTATAGATTGTAAGCATGATGGCCATCCCCAACTAACGGGGTCTAATAATTTTGAAATCTATCCCACAGGCTTTTTCTTCCCAGCCCATTCTTGGGTTAGTACCCCATAAGCTGTTCCCTCATGACTGTTCACGAACAGGTAAAAAGGTTTTCTTATATCGGGTAGACTTAACACAGGGGCATTTACTAGGTCTTCCTTTAAGTCTTCTAATCTTTTATCATCTTCCTCACTCCATTTGACTAATCCATCAGTCACCAACTTTTGATACAAGAATTTAACCTTATTGCTAAAATCCTCAATCCACTGCCGACAATACCCCAATAATCCCAAAATCTGCCTTATCTGTCTTTTGTTTTGGGGAGCTGCCAAGGATAAAATGCCATTCACTTTCTCTGGATCCAATTTCTTACAACCCTTAGTGATCCAGTGTCCTAGGTATTTCACCTTCTCCTCAGTAAATTGCAGTTTAGACTTGGACACTTTCAGTCCCTGGAGACTGAGGAAATTCAGTAATTTAATACTCTCAGTTCTTACAGCTTCTTGATCAATTCCTGCTAATAACAGATCATCTACATATTGAATGAGGGTTACTCCTTCTCCCGGGTGGTAATTTCTTAATATTTGCTCCAAGGCTTGGCCAAATAGATTAGGGGATTCCGTGAATCCTTGGGGAAGTACGGTCCATCTTAGCTGCTGTTTTCAATGGGTGTCTGGGTCTTCCCATTCAAAAGCAAAATAGTCCCGGCAATTTTCTTTTAATGGGCAGGCCCGAAAGGCATCCTTTAAATCAATCACCGAGTACCATTGATACTCCGGGCTCAGTTGGCTCAACAATGTGTGTGGGTTGGCCACTACTGGGAACCCAGAGACGGTTCGCTTGTTGATTTCTCTTAAATTGTGTACCAATCTGAAGTTCCCATCTGGTTTTTTTTACGGGTAAGATGGGAGAATGGGGACATACAAGGTTCCAAGAGGCCTTTCCTTAGCAGTCTATCAATTTCAGGTTTTAGCCCCATCCTCCCCTCTTTTGATAGGGGATATTGTTTAATTCTTATGGGAATCTCAGGGTTTCTAATAGTTACCTCAAAGGGTTCAATGTTCAGCCTACCTACAGTATCAGGGGTATACCATACTTCAGGGTTTATTCTTTCCTCATCCTCTACTCGGAGAGGACACAACTTAACTCTTAATTTATTTTCTACCACTTCCAGATTAATTCCTAATTCAACCATTAAGTCTCGTCCTAGCAAGTTGTATTCTGCCTCAGAGACGAGTAATAAGGACCCCATTCCCATTTTGGAGTCCGTTTCAAACAATACATTTTTAATTACAGGTACTCCAAAGGGTTCTCCCTTGGCCCCAACTACCTGTACTTTTTCTCTTGAGATTGTGCACCCTTGGGGAAGAGCCTGGACGGTAGATCTTTCTGCCCCTGAGTCCACAAGGAACTCGATTTCTTGTTGCTGGGGACCTACTTTGAGCTTTACCAGGGGCTCTGTTTTTTCCTGTGTCCCCAGCAAATAGAGCCCCCGACCCCCCTAGTCTTCTTGGAATGCCTTCTCATCTGCTTTTCTCCTTCGACAATCCTTTTTCATGTGCCCTCTTTTCCCACAGTAAAAGCACTCCACTCCCCCCTTCTTTGTCCTCCCTTCTCTGTCCCTTCTTGGTCTCTCTTTTTCAGAATCCCTTCCATTCCTCCTTGGGGGAGGTCTCCTTGAAGGAGGTCCCCCTTTTTGTCCCTCTCTAACTGCAGCTACCATCATTCTTACTTGCTTCTTATGAGATTCATCCTCCCTACGTACATACACCTTCTGGGCCTCCCTTAACAACTCATCCAAGCCTCTCCCTTGCCAATCCTCCAGCTTTTCTAACTTCTTTCGAATATCCATCCATGATTTGGCAACAAATTGGGTTTTTAAAAGCGCCTGCCCCACAGGTGAATCAGGATCTACTCCAGAGTAAAGTTGGAAGCTCTTTCTAAGGCGCTCTAGCCAATCTGTGGGGTCTCTGACATCCCCAGAATTTAAGGGGACTACCACGAATCCTATGCCTAGGATTTGAAGTGGCTGTCCTGGCTGGTTAGCATTGGGATTAGGGAGCATTCCCATGCCTACTTCTCTAAGGGGAAAAAGTTTTGACTCCTCCTGCCTTCTTTTTGTCTGACTTCTGGTCATTGGGTGGGCTGGTCCTGGCGTCTCGGAATCGGAGTCAGACTCCTCATAGTGGTCCCTTATAGGGGCCGTAGGATTAGGCGGTGGTAAAGGTGCCGGGGGTGGAGGAGGTGGGACATACGGCGGGGGTGTTCCTGATACCTCTTCTCCTGACCAGGTCTTTTTCTTTTTCTCTTTTGTATTAAGGGCGAATAACTCAACTCTGGTTTCGCCCACTATCCACAGTGCAGCATACTCACTTTCTTCCAAATTAAAAGGTTCTTTTGAGTTTACATAAATATTTAAGGCTTGACAGATCCAATCCTCAAAGGCCCCATACACAGGCCAATAGAGGTTGTCTCCTCTAATCTGCTTTCCACCCCATACTTCCATACAATAGTGAATCATTTTTACTTTGTCCTTTCCCTTCCTAGAGGGAAAATTATTCCAATAAGTTATCATTAGTCCTAACGGACTGTCGGGTGGAATCTGTGGGAGCTTTACCTGGGGCTCCCCCGCCATGGGATCACGGGGCTTGCTCTTCCCGTGTCCCATCTTCCGGAGTGCCTTCGTACGCACACAGATGCGCTGCCCCCTGTTCCTGGCCCAGTCCCTCACGGGATATGGGAACCGCAGTACTTAGGGGTCCACACTCACTTCATCCGCAATTGGACGTCTCACACAGCACACTCCGGGAAACCCAACCCCAACCGAACGGTACTCCGGCCTATACTTACGCGTCCTGCGTCTTCGTTCGGGGTCTTCGTGCACAAAGATTACGGGGTTGCCGGCTTTCTTTTGCTTGCTGTCGAATTTAGGGTTCATCGGTCGGGGTCCGAGTGAGTAGCTCAGAGCACGGCCGCTTTACAGCGGGGCGCCTCCCCACTACCGGGTTTCCCCACCAGATTTCCCGATCCGAGTCACGGCACCAAATTGTTATAGGTTGGGGGCAATAAAGAGCCAAAGTCCTTGCCAATTAAGTTAATTTGATTTATTAAAGCAAGCGACAGCAAGCAAAACAGCGCTGGGCGGCCGGGGAAGTCTCTGCTCCCGCCAACGGCTCGCGCCTACCCTCCCAGACCCCAGAGTTCTTATAGTCTTCTTAGTTCCGGCTTGTTGTACTCTGCGTCGGCGCGGCCTGTTGCTAGGTGGTCGTGATCTGCGCTCGGGTGGTCGTGGGAGGGGGGAGGTGCTCCTCTTCCTCGCAGCTGAGTCCTTGACCTATAGGTAAACTTCCATATTTGGCCATTGCATTTGTTACACTTAAGCCAGCTATATTGCTCAACAAAAGGCCTGCAAGCTAGCTATATTGCTCTGGAATTAGCCACTTTGCAGGTTTCTTTTTGTTCTTTATCTGAACATAATTGTCAGGTTTTTTCAGTTCTGCCTTCTGAGTTCATGTTATTTTACTTTACCCCTTTATTCCTTCGTTTTATGAACAAACCTTTATATGTTTATTACAAAGCACAAGTCCCCCTGTAACCGTAGGATAGGGGCCGTGAAATAGAAACTATAGAATCAGGTTGAGGTAAGTAGTTTCTAACTAAGGGAATAGGTAATGAAGCTAGCTAACCATGGCAAGTGGCAAGGTGACCGTGTCAAGATACAATGCTGCTATGTTCCTTGTACAGTCCCTACCCAACCGGACAATAGGCCCGGGAATATCAATCTTATAAAGTAAGTTGCTATGGACAGGTGCAGGTGCACCTGCAACAAGGATACTGCGCATGCCTGCATGAAGGGGGTCACCCAGCGGACACGGGTGCAAGACCACTGACGACCACCAGAGACCCCTGAGGACCACCGACTCAAATCACTGAGCATGCATGACGGGGAGGAGAATATGGAAATGGATGCCAAGAAATGATTATCCTAGGACTGCCTTTTCTGAGAAAAATGATGAATATGTATGTTTTGATCCTACATAACCTGTGTGTTGGCGATCACCTGGCATGCACGTTGGGTGGAGCTATCCCCCGTGCATCCAGCGCTGCAATAAAGAATGCCTGCCTTTTAACACTACATTGGTGTTACAAGGTTTATTCCCTGATTTCGGTGACAGTTTCTGGCGACCCAGATGGGACCCTGCTTTTGAACCTCGACGGATCCGTGGGATCACAGGACCTCCAGCTGGCACCGGGGAATTCTCCGGGAGAACCTCTGATCCCCGGACCGAAGAGCTCTGAGCAAGACCCCTGGGAGAGGTAAAGGCATTCTTATTTGATTTGAATATTTGTTTTTTTTTGAATATTTGCTCTTACCATCGTGGCGGGACAGGCCCGCACCAAGAGCTTAAGTTGAAGGCCTTACTCAAGGAGCCCCGTGGCTCTCCAGGACAGGCCCGCATTGGGACAGGCCCGCACCGGGACAGGCCCGCATTGGGACAGGCCCACACTAGGAGCACGGGAGGCCTGCTCGTAAGGCGCGGTGAAAGCTGCGCAGAGTTGGGCTGGGGAGACGTCTCAGGTAAAAGTCTCTGCTAGGCGAAAGCCTGTGGAGCAGGGCCCAGAGGGGAGGGGAAGCCTCCAAGATTGGGATTTCTGGTGGCAGCAGAAATCCCTGGGATTTCCGGTGGCAGGGGAAATCCCTGAGGGAGCTCTAACACGGGTTGGGGTCCCTCTGACTAAGTGCTTGTGATAGTGCACAATGACAACCACTAAGTCCCTGGGAGATGGGTACCTTTCCGAGTAAGAAACCAATCCCACGAAAAACACCACTGGGATGTATTTTGGAACATTGGAAAGATCTGGGAAACATTGATCCTTTGACTCGGAAACAGTTGATTGAATATTGTAATCACTGGTGGCCACTGTATACTTTAGAGAATGGGGAAAAGTGGCCGGAAAACGGGACATTGCAGTATAACACAATTTTGCAACTAATGTTATTTTGTAAAAGGGAAGGTAAATGGAATGAAATGGCATATGTGGATTTGTTTTTCACACTGCGAAATCATCCGGAATGGCAAAGGCAATGTGAATTGGTTTCATCTAGTTCTGCGATAATGGCATTAAAGGGGCAGGAACCTGATAAAAATTTGAAAAAAGGTTGCTCAGCTTGTGATATTGGTAAACGGTGTTTTAAATGTGAATTTGAAGATGATGATGTTGAATGATTGGTTGCACCTCGCAGAAGGTTAGGAAATGATCAAGGGGATCAAAATCTGGGGGCCAATAATGCTTCCGCCCCTCCTGTGGAAGGGGAGGCAGAAGGATTCAGCCCGATTGCTGGGAGGACAAGGGGAAGAGGGGGAGGAGACAGACTAACTCCCCTCCAGGCCCCTCTTCGACAGGCTGTTGGCAACGAGGGTCCGGTAATGGTGAAAGTCCCCTTCTCCATAACTGATTTAAGACCAGGGAAAGAAACTGCAGGCACTTATCGAGATGATCTTGAAAGAGTTGCCAAAGTAGTTGAAACAATAATCAGAACCCAGAACCCTGATTGGGAGGATTTCAAAGTAATATTGAATACTTTGTTGGAAGACACTGAAAAGAAAATGGTACTAAATACGGCCAGAAAACAAGTGGAAGGAGCTCATGCTAATGGGATTATACAAGGGACAGTGGATCAGAATTTTCCATCCACAAATCCTGAGTGGGACCCTAAACAACTGGGACCCAGAGGAATGTTTAGGTATCAGGTGGATTTTATTTGGTATTAGACATGCAATGCCAAAAGCAATTAATTGGTCTAAATTATATGAAGTGAGACAAGAATTAAACGAGTCCCCTTCAGCCTTTATGGAAAGACTGAAGGTGACTGCGAGAAAATATACTAATTTGGACCCAGAGAAGAAAAACAAAAAACAAAAAAAAAAAGCCCCACAAACAAAACCACAAGCAAACAAACAAAAAACCACCACGGAAGAAGCTATACAATTGGCCTATATATTTATGGGACAATCAGCCCTAGAAAAAAAAAAACCTCCAGAAACTGGAAGGGACTGAGTCCAGAGACTTAGGTAAAATGCTTGAAGTAGCCTGGACTGTGTATAACAACAGAGAAAAAGAAAAAGAAGTCAGACAAATGCAAAGGGATGGAAAAATTCTAGCAATCTTGACTAGAATAATAAACATGTAAAGCAAAACTCAGCTATAAATCAGCAGAGGGTGTTGGTGCGACGGGGAGAAAAGAGAACTGGCCTTTCTTGAAACTGTTAAAATTTAAGCTGGGAAAACAGTGGGTAACACATCAATTTTTGTACATGCCTGAATGTCCATTGCCTTTATTGGGATGAGATTTATTAAGCAAATTAGATGCACAAATAATTTTTAAAGATGGAGAAATCAGATTGCTAATACCAGAATCAAAGCCATAGAGGCGAGAGTGTTTATGTGACAGGATTCCTCCAAGGAGGAACAGATTTCAGAAGCGGTGGACAATGCAGTAACCCCTTTTGGTATGGACAAGTTCCAGGACGATCCAAACTGGCAGAACCGGTAAAGGTGACTTTAAAACCTGGAGCCAAGCCGATAAGACAAAAACAGTATCCTATTAAGTGGGAGGCTCAGAAGGGATTAGAGGAATTAATTACAAAATTTTTAGAATATGGGCTGTTAGTAGAATGTGAATCAGAATACAATACCCCTATATTGCCAGTAAGGAAATCAGGAGGTAAGGAATACCGATTGGTTCAGGATCTGAGGGCCGTAAATCAGATAGTTCAAGATATACGCCCAGTAGTGGCCAATCCATACACTTTACTGCCCTCTTTGAAAGAGGAACATAAATGGTTTACTGTACTGGATTTAAAGGATGCCTTCTTTTGCAAACCTCTGGATACCAAAAGTCAAAGCATATTTGCCTTTGAATGGGAAAGTCCTGCTACAGGACGGAAGACGCAATTAACGTGGACTGTGCTTCCACAAGGATTTAAAAATAGCCCTACAATATTTGGAAATCAGTTGGCAAAAGAGTTGGAAACGTGGAAGAAACAGAATCAAGGAGAGGGTATATTATTACAGTATGTGGATGACATCCTGATAGCAGCAGAAAGTAAGGAAACATGTTTTGAAATGACCATCAGTTTATTGAATTTCCTGGGCCAAGGAGGGTACAGAGTTTCCAGAAACAAGGCTCAGATAGGGAAAGAAGCAGTGATTTATTTGGGATTTGAGATATCTCAAGGACAGAGACAATTGGGAAACGAAAGAAAAGAAGCCATTTGTCAGATTCCCGAACCTAACAGCCCACAGGAACTGAGAGCCTTTTTGGGAATGATTGGGTGGTGTCGACTCTGGATTCTAAATTATGGACTGTATGTGAAACCCCTATATGAAGCCCTGAAGGAATCCAAACACCAATACTTGACTTGGACACCTGAATGCCATAAATCATTTAAAGAACTCAAAAAGGCATTAATGATGGCCCCTGCATTGGGTTTACCTGATCTAACCAAACCTTTTGAGCTGTTTGTACACGAAAGGCAACATCTGGCCCTTGGAGTGCTGGCCCAACGGCTGGGATCTTGGAAGCGACCGGTGGGGTACTTCTCCAAACAACTTGACACCGTGAGTAAAGGATGGCCGGGATGTTTGCATGCCGTGGCAGCAATGGTGCTGCTGATTCAGGAAGCTGGAAAATTGACTATGGGCCAAAAGATAGTGGTAATTATTACCGCATATGGTAATAACTGTCTTAGAACAAAAGGGGGGTCACTGGTTATCCCCTAGCAGAATGTTGAAATACCAGGTTGTCCTATTGGAACAAGATGATGTGGAATTAAAAACCACAGCAATTGTAAATCCAGCAATGTTCCTGTCAACAGAAAATCCTACTGAGAAATTGGAACATGACTGTCTGTTAACCATTGAACAAGTTTATTCCAGCAGACCGGACCTGAAGGACGAACCCTTGAAGAATCCTGATCTGGAGCTGTTTACGGATGGAAGCAGTTTTGTGCAAGAAGGAAGGCGAATGGCCGGGTATGCTGTTGTTACCACCACCAAGATATTGGAGTCAGGGACACTACCTGCAAATACATCAGCGCAGAAAACAGAATTGGTGGCGCTAAAGCAGGCCTTACGGATGGCAGAAGGGAAAAGGGTAAACATATGGACGGATTCCAAATATGCACTTGATGTGATCCACGCTCATGGAGCTATCTGGAAAGAAAGAGGACTGTTATCAGCCCAAGGATCACCTACAAGACATAAGGAGGAAGTTCTTCAATTCCTACAAGATGTGCAGAAACCGAAGGAAGTGGTTGTAATGCATTGAAAGGCTCATCAATTTGGTCAGACGGCTGTAAATATAGGTAATCGATTGGCGGATAAAGCTGCGAAGGAGGCTGCAGAACAAGGTATCCTTGCACTAGTACCAGTAAACCAGATGAAAATTCCAAATTTAAAAGCAAGATGCAGCAAACTAGGTGAACAATTGGCAGAGCACTTAAAAGCATCTCAGAATATGGAAGGATGGTAGGTAACACCAGAAAATCAGGTAACAGTAACTCCACAAGTTATGTTAGAACTTGCAAAAGAGGAACATGAGCAGACACACTGGGGTGTAGATGCTATGGTTACAAGTTTAAGAACATCTGTAATATGTCTAGAATAGGAAAATATGAGTGGAAGTATTGAAAAGTTATTATTTCAAAACTTCCAAAGGGGGGAAATGTAACCGTAGGATAGGGGCCGTGAAATAGAAACTATAGAATCAGGTTGAGGTAAGTAGTTTGTAACCAAGGTAATAGGTAATGAAGCTAACTAACCATGGCAAGTGGCAAGGTGACCGTGTCAAGATACAATGCTGCTATGTTCCTTGTACAGTCCCTACCCAACCGGACAATAGGCCCGGGAATATCAATCTTATAAAGTAAGGACAGGTGCAGATGTACCTGCACAACAAGGGTACTGCGCATGCCTGCACGAAGGGGGTCACCCAGCGGACACAGGTGCAAGACCACTGACGACCACCAGAGACCCCTGAGGACCACCGACTCAAATCACTGAGCATGCGTGACGGGGAGGAGAATATGGAAATGGATGCCAAGAAATGATTATCCTAGGACTGCCTTTTCTGAGAAAAATGATGAATATGTATGTTTTGATCCTACATAACCTGTGTGTTGGCGATCACCTGGCATGCACGTTGGGTGGAGCTATCCCCCGTGCATCCAGCGCTGCAATAAAGAATGCCTGCCTTTTAACACTACATTGGTGTTACGAGGTTTATTCCCGGATTTCAGTGACACCCCACTCAACCTCACTTCAAGCTCTAGATAAGGATTCATTAGCCCTGTAGCAAAACAGCAATCACAATCTTTTTAAAAATAGTACTGCTGTGAACACAACCAAAAAATGAGCTGAAAACATATATAGATGTGTTCAAAGTATCAGATCCTACTCTTCACAGATAGAGAAAATGTAGTTGTCCTAAAGAATGAAGAAAGAATTTAGAGAGGACAGCTCACACAAGCCAGGGAAGAAAATATTGCAAGGCTTACTCCACTATACCAAAGAACAGCTGATTTAGATTCTCATATTTATAGAAAATGCAGCAAACATTTGCAAATGTCGCCCTTTAATATTTACTAATCAGATACAATGTTAAAAAAAAGACATACTTGTACATTAAACATAAATGTGCAATATTTACTCTCATAGTATGTCTAAAGAACCCTCCAGAGAATTTGGGGAACAAAGGGTAAATCAAACATATCTTGGTGTCAGTAAAACGAACACTTCAATAAAGGAGAATTCAATCACCAAGTACTACTACTAAAACCAGACAGAACATCCTATAACTTCAACCTGCAATCACAGGTAACTGTATCATCCTTTTACAAATCCAAAATCCAACTTACCTACAGTTTTTATGGTTCCTTTTAATTTATATTCAAAATTTTTTTTTTCCTTTGAAAATTACGTCCAATGCACCCAACCAAGAATACACAGTTGTGTATATTCAGAAGAGCTAGACATTCCACTAATCTCTACAGCCATGCTCATATTACATCGGCAATATAATAGTGCAAGGAAAGAAATTTAGACTAGTTCTTAGCAAATATAATAACATATAAGCAAAGAAAGATCATTTAATACATTAAAGCACTTCCTGATATAATAAAAAGAGAGGTAAGTTCTGTGGCTTGCTTTCTATCGAGGAAGGAATGACTGTGGTCCAAGATAGACTCCTGTATACCTCACCTATACCAGAGGTACTTGCACTTATACCAGGCATATATTTGACTCCAAGCTGGTTGAAAAGAACATAAAATGAATGTAAGCTTCTTAGGTTTTTTGATTGAGCTGTCTAAGGCCTTTGTCTAAAATGGGCTTGTAATTGTCCCTTGGATTACTAATAAGTGCCTGCTACTGGGAGGACTAGTATGAGTGGACTGGGTGCCAGATGCTGGAGGCAGACAGGGGGCATGGGTGCTCCTGGCTTGTGCTGAAGCAAGTGGGGGGGTCTCACTGTCAGCGACTGGAGTTAGCCATGGAGTGGGAACAGCGAGTGTCCCAAAAAGCAGCTACTGGGGGTGACTGGCATGAGTGAGGGGGCTCAATGCCAGCGGCTGAAGAGGAGGGAGTGTCTATATTCTCCCCAAACGCACTTTGCACAGTGTGCATGTGCAATTACCAGCAAACTTCAAGCTGGACCAGCCGGCACATTGGGGAATTGTAGGGCAGGCAAGGGTGCCCACAATTAGGGCGGGGATGCCAGACATGCAGAGGGGCCATGCTGGTAGTTGGGGATCTGCAAACATGCGTGTGCTTGTGAATCTTGAGGATGTCCCACGTGTGCTGTACTAGTGACCTTCTGTGCCTGCCAGCCCAGGAGGAGGAGAGGGCTGGGCTGCCTACCCTTGGGTTTGTGTGAGTTCTCTGTGGGGGTGCTGTCAGAGGCTGCTCTTCCTCTGTGGCAGTGTGAGTGACTGGCTGTGTCAGTGTCCTCTGTGTATGTGTGTCCATGTGTCTGTGTCTGTCTGTATGTGCATGCATGGTTGTCTGTGTGCATGTGTGCGCATATGCTTGTGTGTCTGCGAAGCGCACTAGGCTGGGCTCCTACAGCCAGGCAGGAGGGAGTCCTAGTCACGGCTGCTGGAGGTGGTGGCTGCTCAGAACATCCCTTGACAGAAAGGATGAAAGTGTAAATGAACAGTCAGGGAGACTATTTTCATGGGATGCTAGTTTTAACAGCAAAGCCAGTTCAAGGAATTTCTTCCCAATTCACCAGGGCTACACTTCACCAGACCCTGAGTTGGGCTGTAAAATGATACATTCAACTGTGTCATTGAAATTATCTGGGCAAAAAATGTACTGTAAAACACAAAAAAGAAAAGAGATTACGTTTAATGCGAATCATGTCAGTGAAGCCTCACAAACAGTTGCAGCTGCACAATTGCTGAGGGGATTACAGGGGAGAGGAAGTTCCTATGCTTTAGATCAGTCTCATTTAACTGCAATTAAAGAAAAGACCTTCCAGTAGACCTTCTCCTTATTACTGATAGCCATTGCCAGTGAGGACTTTTTCTCCATTTAAAGCATTTCTAAAGAGGAAAAAAAATGTTATGCATCAGTAAAACTCAAAAAAGACCAAAGAGATCATAAGCAATAATTTTTAAAGCCCTGACATTTAATCACTTGCTGTCATGTATCTTCTAGTCTATATTGTTATCACTGAAAGTGGAAAGAAGAAAACTGAAAAATAGGTCAGGCAATGAACATATTTCCAATATGGTACTTGATAGGAGAGGTTCTCTTTCTTGCCTTTCATTCTTATGATCCCTCACAACACAGATTCTCTCAATAGCTGTTTGAGGTTGTTCTAACTCCTGCCAGGTGAGTATGATCCTAAGGGACTGAAAGTTCACCTATCAGCCAGCTCCTCCAATGATTATAGCTGCTTACTAGGGACTCTCTTGAGACCAATGGAAATTACTGCTTTTGACTACACTGTATTTTCAATGAAATATGAACATGAACATTGTGCATTCAATGATAAGCCAAACTTTACAACTTGCTGCAACAGCCAGAGAGGTTTCTTACTCTTTTGGAAAGCTTGCACAACTCTCCACATATGTATATAATGAGGACATGGTACAGGTATTTTTTTTATCACTTTTCACACTGAAGTGTGAAATACGGAAATTAAGATTGAGTTTGTCAGTTTAGGCTCCTTGGTTGGGTTGTTGCAGCTTTTGAGATGTGATGTGTTCCACAAATTGAGCAAAGTCTGACAGATCATCAAGCAGTTAAAAGAATAAATAACAAAGCATGTCTTCAGCTAAACAATATGGGTTCCAAGTTAACAAGCACAAGCTAATAGCCATTCTTAAACTGTTGAAAGAAAAGGAATGCAAGAAAAGAAACTCCTAATTCCAAAGTACCCAAGGACAGACAGGCAGGTCAGACAGAACTATAAATTAATCACTTGGGAGACTGCAGTCTTTTTGTCTACACAGCATGCTTATTCTGTTAAATAAATTCAATGCCTTGGCAGGAAAACTGTATTCTGGTCCTGCTTGATGCCAGCACAGCCAAAGGCTTCCAACTGCTGATAATGACTAACCTGTCAAAAGGAAATGGGAAATCAAATGGTCTGGCTTGAGATCAACTGTCTCCAGTATATATTCATTTTTCAGGTGTTGTAGATTTTTGGTCTTTCACTTCTTCACTCAGCTTTTTCTGTCTTTCTGCTATTCTGAAGAGATCTATTTCTACAATTCCTTTTTATGGTTCTTTCACTCCAGATTTCCTCTCCAATTAATTCTCTCTAGCTGGAAGGTAGTGAAAAGGAAACAGGCTGAAAACAGGAGAAATGTGGACAAATAAAAGCTACTGAAGGCTACACTTGTTTTTCTATTAGCCTAGACCAGAAAAATAACATGTACTGTAGACTTAAGACAGAAAACAATGAACAGCGGAAGTGTCAAAAGACAGAAGTTTCAGAAGATGCTGAAAGTTCTAATACTTATCTAATTTTTGGAGGTCTGAACAAAAGCAGAAAAACTTTAACATGCTGAAGATATTACCATTTGGGTTTTTCTCTTTTAAGACAAAAAAATCACATGAGGCATAGAGAAATTCTGGGGAAGAGTCAAATCCAATTTATATGGAATGACAATTGCAGCTCTAATAGAATCATTATGAAGTGGAAATAGTTGTTAAGTCCCTCTGAATTTACAAGGTGTCATTCAAGCCTCACTCAAAGTGAATTCATTCATCGCATTATCCAAAAAAAGGCTTCCTTTGATGCAAAGTCACTGATGGTAGTTAACAGCTAGTATTGTAAAAGAGTGAGTGAACCCAAATGCCGCTCAATGAAATAACAGTCAGAAAGTCAGTGATCCAGTAAAAGAGATGGGGCTTACTGTATCAAATGAGTCCAGCTAGGATTCAGGAAAACTGAGGAAGCTTTATAGGAAAATTGGAAAGCTAAATTCAGCATGTAGCTACTTGTATACTGCTTTTACAAACATCTTTTTACTATACATCTGAGGATGCCCTGACAAGTGGTAGAAATCTCAGTCTATCACCACAATATTTTAGGCACTGAACAATGCTTATGAAAGAGTTTTCCAGAGAGTCAAAAATATGTCTTTTTCTGCTATTCTTCAGCTGTTCTATACATTGGAGTTTTGAAACTGCTCAAATATGATTCAAAGTAAAACAAAACTAGTTTAAAGAAAGATTTCAACCTATAAGCTACACTGCAGGCTCCTAAGAATAAGCATCATTCATATGAACATATATATAGCTTGTATTTTCCCTCATGTGCTAGGTGGTTTGCTCTGGCACTTGATAGTGCTGAGACGCACTATAAAGCCCCAGCAGCTGGCACCATGACAAAAATCCAGTGACTAGCTTATCTTACGAATAAATAATGAAATTTGGATCAAGGCATCTGTCAAGCTCTACCATACAGAAACTGGCAACAGGAGTGTCAGTGCTTAGAAAAGGGAACCAAGGGCATTCTATAAGGTTGGGCTCTTCCCCAGTGAATAACACTGGCCAGACTTAGGTTTTGTCACTGAAGCACAGTCCCCAGTAAGGCCTGCTGGTATTTGCAGCTGATATCAATTAAAGAAGGCACAATGTAGTTCTTCAAACATCAGAACAGCATCCTGCTGTTCACAATCCCACTTTTGGGGATTCATCGTAATGAAGAACTGTTGAGAAGCATAGGCTGATCCCACCTAATGAGTACATATTACCTCAGTAGACATTTATATTCAGAGCATGATATTGCAGAACCACAACTGTTTTATTTGACAATATGCCTTTTCACAAAAATGCATCAAAATACATTTAACAGGAAGATTCCTATGTCTGTTTTTGAAAATCTTAAAAAAGAATGACCAGTCCTCTACTGAACTCCCTGAAGATTCATTGTATTCATGTGCTACTGTGCTATGAATATCCTGAAGCTCTTGGTCTTCAGCATTATTTTGAGGCAAGCACAGTCACTCATACATATCTGGCACCACACTATATGAAACACATTTCCCAAATGAAAACAAATTACAAATTACAAGGTACAAGCAAGTCAATTAGCCAGTTGTAAATTGGCTGGCAGGGTAATGCAGCTTTTCATATCCTCTCATCAGAATTGCCATATTTATGCACAGTACTACCCACACTACTGTAGGTGTCTAAAGTGCATATAAACTGATTCTTGCTAACCCTTTTAACAGATCTATAATGTTCAGTGTGCTGCTTAACAAGGGGACCAGTGAGGCTTGGGAGATCCAGGCTACTGAGTTTTTTATATTTCAGCCGTAAAATCATAGACATGACTTTTATTAGAAAACAAAATAAACCCTATTTTTTCTTTTAATTGAAAATGTTCTTAATGCCATTAAAAAGAAATTAAAATAATAATGACTATTCTTCAACTAGCAGACTGAGATTCAGCTAACAACACATAAATAATGCATGATCCAGTCTCTGTGAAACTAAGACAAAGTGCAACCTTAGGAGTACTATTGCAATGGGCATCAGTTTAAGAGAAAAACTCCCTCTTCAACGACATAATCTTTGAAGCACCAAGTAAGTCTCTGAACAGTTAAAAAAAAAGGCAGAAAGCCTGAAACCTAAGGAGTGATAAGGCTTCAGCAGTAATTAAAGTAAATTAACTTATCAGCACCAAACAACACCGGGCCTCTGAGAGCCCATCAACTACAAATACGAACTGGAATTCCATGTCTCATAATGCTGAAACTACATAATATGTAATAGCGTACCTTCAATGGAGCAGGAACTTCTACATTAAGTCCTTGTGGTATTCTAGATAAAGGTGCAGAAGGGTGTGTATTTAACATACTATTTCCATACACAAATCCTGTGCTTCCCACACAACAATACTCCAGTAGTGCCTACCAAAGTTCTGAATACCACCTTTAGAAATGGAGAGTGCTTCTCAGTGTCTGCAATCTCACACATTTCTTCAGATAGCAATGAGTATCCTAGATACAGTGCTGTTCTAAAGCAGAAGCATCTGCCATGTGAATCCAAATACTATGTTCTATGTCTGTATTTCTCCTCAGACCAGGCCACTGATATGTAAAGGGAGAGGAGGAAAAAACAGAAGCAATGTTCCTCAAGTTCTCTAGCCTCTTCCCATGTGCCTAAAAGCATGTATGTGTAGGGAATAGCTAACCAGGATCTTTAATAGACAATACATTTTTCAGCATGACTTTCAAACTGATCTACAGTATTGGAAGCTCCATAAAAGTGATACTACACCAACCTCATCACAATTTCTACAGAATCCTACTGGCTACTGCATGGGGCACCCTAGCAAGGAACTGCAGGGTGCTCTGCCTGGGACATGGACAGGAACTGCCCAGTGCCAATCACAGATGTTTCCAGATGGCCCTGAGATGACTGTCAAAACCCCATTGCCCACAAAACAAACTCCAGCTGCCAGGCAGGGGAGCCCCTGCTCACACTCTAGCTCACACATATTTAAGAAAAAGTTGCAGCGTCAAGGGGAAAAAGTAGAGGAGGAGGCACATGGAAGGAGACATTGCTAGGGACAGAGCTGGAGATACGTGTTTGAAATGAGACGCTCCAGGACAGCAGTATCACTCAGGGACATTCCTGAAGGACTGCAGCCTAGGGTGGCCCACACCAGGGCATGGACACCCACAGAGGAACTGCAGCCCATGGATGACCCTTTCTGGAGCACAGGAAAATGAGTAGGAAGCAAGGAGTGTCATACACAAACCACTACACATGCAACCCCAGCCTCCCAGGCTGCCCGTTGCTGTACCAAAGGGATTGGAATGGGTGAGTGTAACATGCAGACAAAACAAGGGAAGGTGAGACTAGGAAGGGGAGAGGGGAGGTGCTTGACTGAAATTGAGCCTGGTAAAGATGGAGGGAAACCATCTCCTTAAGTGTTTCTTTAATTTTTTCGTTTGTTTGTTTTGTTTTGTTTTGTTTTTCTCAATACCTGAATCAGTGATTAGAAGTTTATGTTAATAAACTGCAATACATTGATTACAGTAAAATTTCTCTGAGTTGAGACTGTTTTGTTTCCCTCATCCCCATTAAATTCTGTAGGAGTTTTATATAAAGGATTGAATCTGATTTGCAATGTGGTACAGTTTTTTATTTATAGAGCCTTACATGAGTCTAGTTAAGTTCTAAATCTAGCAGCATGCAGCTGTCTAGTCCATATCAGAAATTTAAATGGAAGGATATATACCTCTGCACCTTGACAACATGGTGCCACTGCCCTCCTGCAAAAGTGAATGTTATGAATGCAAAGATAACATGTATTAGAGACTACACAAGATAACAGAACTAGCTTAATTCATATGGTAGCTTTCAGCTCCTGGTGAATATGAAGCAAAGAGGAAACATGGCTACTGACTTTCCAAAAATACATTAAGCACCTTCGCCTTCTCAATGAGATTTTATGCAAATCTGTATCAGTTACCAGGACACATTCTTAAGAACTACGTCCTGCACCCTAACATGTAATTTTGTCACCATGAGATCAATTAAACCCCCTCACGTCAAGGGAAGCAATGAGAAATCTGCCACTTGAGTCTTTTCACAATTAGATGTGAGAAAGCAGTCAAGACCAGGAATATATTATGGAGTATCGGCAGGAGGCCACTAAATGAGTCCCTTCCCATTTCTGATTTCTGTGGGTTTATGGATCTGGAAGCTTTCTTAACTTAGGGTAGAAAGATTTCCAAGGCTCTGATCAGCAGTCCCTGCTGACCGAACCAATATTTTATTCCCTAAGCTCTCTATCTAAATCTAGCTTTGATTTCCAGTTACTTCCTTCCAACATTTTTTAGGCAATTTCTAAGAAATTTCAACATTTATAGATTCTAGAAATAGCTTTTCTACTCATGTACCTGTTCTAGCAAGGTTCCAATTTTTCCTAAAAGAAGTCCCAAATACATCCTTTGTTTTTTTCTTCAACACTGAAAACTACCCCTCTTGCTGTGTGAAGAATAGTCCTCTATTTCTAATCCCTTGTTCGCTGCCCCAAGTTATGCTTATATGACTGCATTAATTTGTTATTTATTGGAGCTGGAGTGAGTGATCCTCTCCTTATAGTTTCTCAATGTCTGCTAAGAAAATAGCATCAAGAATTCTCTAAAGAAATAATTTTTGCACTGGGGCTAGCCAGAAAGCCTATTTCTTACAGTTGATCTTCAGGCACAGGTGACAGATAAATGGTGTGAACCCACAAATTTGGGCCACAAAGAGTCACACTTACCTGGAGCAAAATGAAAGCAACTGTTGAGTGGTTGCTTAATATCCAGGGATGAGGGAACAGCTGTTTAACAGCAGGGGACAAACTCAAGGCATAGAAGAAACATGACAAAAATAAACAGATGCCTGCACTGACGTCCGCTGAAGATGATGTCTTCTGAGGTAGGCGGGCTTAACAGAACTAGTCGGGGACAGAAGTATCAGCAAGTGGCAGAACGGGATTTGTCCAGAAAGAAATTGTAGGGAAATCCATCCGATAGACATGATAATGGAGATGGCCTGGATGAGGCAGACCTTTTGGGGGTACAGGGCCCAAAGTATAGAAGGCAATCAATACAGGCATCAAAAATCATAGTGAATATGTAATTACTTCAGATTTCTCCAATAGTGATGTGTGCAAGCACATCTTTTTCATGCAAATCTAAAGATTTGTTATATCATACTCTAGGAAGTAAAATCAGTTGCTTTTCTGCTCATTCTAGATGCTGTTAGAGATTTACTCTCTAGAATAAAAAAGTAAAGAGTCACAGTGAAAACCAAAAGATACTGAAAATCAAAGCCTCCTTCTCAGAACACTAGGTCTACTTGTCGAACAAAAAAGTAGCTTGCCAATACCTAATGTTAGTCTCAAAGGGACAATCTAGATTTCCAAAGCCCTTCAAATCCTGTGGCACAGTGACAAATGATGTAAAGCAGTAACTTCATCACCCAGGAGCTTGTCATTATGTACCCTTCACAGAATAACATCTGGGAAAAATTGAAAGAAACTGTGTCCTTTCTATCCTCAGTATGATCCCTAACACACTTTAATCAGCTACAATACTATGATAGTTTTCTTTTATAAAATACTTCCAACCTGAGTAATGGGAGAAAATAATATCAAGTTACTTATAAAGCCCATTCATGCTGCAGTTTTTCAAGTGATGGAGCTACATCAATATCACACAAAATCCATAACACAAAAAAATAAATATTCACAAAATCACGGGGAAGATATTTTAGGTTGTTAAGAACTTGCAAGTCTTTTTTCCTCTTCATGCCCAGCTGTGCCATACAAGTGCCTATTTTTAAAAATAAGCACTTAGGCACAGCAGCCCACATAGGCATTTAATAATCCCAAATGGACTATCATTCTTTCAGACTGTGTGCTATGAATATTTGGCTGGATGGTCGCACTCAAAGAGTTGTGGTCAACGGCTCAATGTCCAAGTGGAGAATGGTGACGAGTGGTGTTCCTCAGGGGTCGGTACTGGGACTGGCACTGTTCAACATCTTTGTCGGCAACATGAACAGTGGGATCGAGTGCACCCTCAGCAAGTTTGCCAATGACACCCAGCTGTGTGGTGGGGTTGACACGCTGGAGGGAAGGGATGCCACCCAGAGGGACCTTGACAGGGTGGAGAGGTGGGCCCGTGGGAACCGCATGAAGTTCAACAAGGCCAAGTGCAAGGTCCTGCACATGGGTCGGCGCAATCCCAAGTGCAGCTAGAGGCTGGGCAGAGAATGGATTGAAAGCAGCCCTGAGGAGAAGGACTTGAGGGTATTCATTGATGAGAAGCTCAACATGAGCCGTCAGTGTGCACTTGCAGCCCAGAAAGCCCACCGTGTCCTGGGCTGCATCAAAAGAGGTATGACCAGCAGGCCGAGGGAAGTGATCCTGCCCCTCTACTCTGCTCTTGTGAGACCCCACCTGGAGTACTGCATCCAGCTCTGGGGGCCCCAGTACAGGAGAGACATGGAGTTGTTGGAGAGAGTCCAGAGGAGGGCCACAAAGCTGATCAGAGGGCTGGAGCACCTCTCCTGTGAGGACAGGCTGAGAGAGTTGGGGTTGTTCAGCCTGGAGAAAAGAACGCTGCGGGGAAATCTAATTGCGGCTTACCAGTACCTGAAGGGGGCCTGCAGGAAAGATGGAGAGGGACTGTTTATCTGGGAGTGTAGTGACAGGACAAGGGGTAATGGGTTTAAGCTGAAGGAGGGTAGATTTAGATGAGATGTTAGAAAGAAATTCTTTACTGTTAGAGTGATGAAGTACTGGAACAGGTTGCCCAGAGAGGTTGTGGATGCCCCATCCCTGGAAGTGTTTAAGGCCAGGTTGGATGAGGCTTTGGGCAACGTGGTCTAGTGGAGGGTGTCCCTGCCCATAGCAGGGGGGTTGGAACTAGATGATCTCTAAGGTCCCTTCCAACCCAAACCATTCTATGATTCTATGATTCTATGATTCTATGATTCTATGAATTATTCTTTCCACCCTATGATTTTGCCTACAGATTTCACAGTTAGGAACATTTCCAATGGACAGCTGAATACTTAATGACCAATTTTCCTTCTGTCAACAGGCGAACAAATCCAGATTTCTGAGTAATCTTTCATCCTTCTCATGTTAGGTATTATTATTTTTCATGAGAACAGGTGTATTGGGTCTGGCTGAGATGGAGTTAATTCGCCCTACAGCAGCCCTCATGGTGCTGTGCTGTGTATTGGTAGCTAGCAAACTGTTGATAACACACCAGTGTTTTGGCTACTACTGAGCAGTGCCAGCACACATCAAGGCTGTCTTTCCAACCTTTCTTTCCCCCCGCCCCCAGCAGCAGGCTGGGGGTGGGCAAGATCTTGGGAGGGGACACAGCTAGGACAGCTGACCCAAACTGACCAAAGGGATATTCTACACCATATGACATCTGCCCAGCAATAAGAAACTGAGAATAGGGGGAGGAACAGGGAGGGGTCATTTGTTGGTTTTTTTTTTTTTACCATGTTTGTCTTCCAGAGTAAGGGGTATGCTTACTGAAGCCCTACTTCCCAGGAAGTGGCCGGACATCGCCTGGTGATGGGAAGTAGAGAATAATCTTTGCTTTTGGCTTTGCTTCCGCGCGCAGCTTTTTGCTTTAGCTACATTAAACTGCCTTTATCTCAACCCACGAGTTTGGGGTTGTTTTTCCATCTTCCTTTCTCCCCTCCCTGCCTTACTGAAGAGGGGAGTGATAGAGCAGCTCTGGTGGGCACCTGGCCCCCAGCCAGGCTCAACCCACCACATGGTTCTATGATTCTATGAATTATTCTTTCCACCCTATGATTTTGCCTACAGATTCCACAGTTAGGAACATTTCCAATGGACAGATGAATATTTAATGACCAATTTTCCTTCAGCCAACAGGCAAACAAATCCAGATTTCTGAGTAATCTTTCATCCTTCTCATGTTAGGTATTATTATTTTTCATGAGAACAGGGAAACAGTTATATAAGTCAATATTGTCCTGTACAGTTAAACTTTGAAATTTTATCTTTTGCTTTTTCTCCCAGAGTTCCTTCTGGAAATTATTTTCTATTAAGATTCATTTTAAAATACAGCACGATGTGGTACGGATCTATAGTTCCAAAAAGGACAAGAATACACACACAAAAATGAATTTTTATAAACTCATAAAACTGTCCAAAAGCAGTAGTCTAAAATTCAGAAAATTATCCCATAGATCAGAGCTTATTCACACACAAAATGCCTTATAGTGGACAGCAGGGTCTGGGAAAGAAAACAAAATATGTATCTCAGAATGAATTTACTTCAGAAAAGATATGTGGACTGACTTTCTCGCATGTTTCATTTTTTCCAATATGGCTAAAATTCCAAAACTGTTCACATTATTCCTATCATTATTACTCTATCGCAGTACCTGGAAGGTCATCAGGGAGAGATTACATAAATGAGAGGCGGTGTAGAAACAGAGACTTAGAAAAATGATCTTTTCTTTTGTTTCAGCTCAACAGATAAAGTTAATTAACTAAAAACATTCTACACCTCAAATGTATCTAAAAAATAAAGTGTTTGATGGAAGAACAAGGACGGAAACAGCAGAAAATTTACACAAATATCTTGGTTGGTTTGACTATTACATACAGTAGGGAAAGAATTTAATTTTTTGTAAGAACAAGAATCATCCTGGCAAAGTTTACAAACAAGATGAAAGAAAGAAAATCCTTTCTGATTTTACTATGAAAATGTCACCATATGGTAATAAGTGTCTTTACTCCATTTGCATAACTTTCTGAAAATTATTTTATGTAACAGGTACTAAAGTTCTAAAATGTAAGGCAGAGTTAGAAACTGGCCATTGTCTACACAGAAGGAAGACACTATAGCCTTGGTCCTATTTTGAACACCTCTGCTGCTCATCTGCAAGAGATACTTACATTTTTCTCCTCTTCTAGAAAAAAAGTCTAGCACCAAGCCCAGACTTTTAGCTGGTCTATGCAAAGCTGGCTTTCCCAAGGTCTTTTAAGAGAACAGAGAGAAAACAGATCTCTGCTTCTCTGCAACACCGTATTTTCTGGTGTGGCAAAGCTATAACCTTTCTCATTTGCCACTTGCATCTATGGTGACAAAATATGTTTAAGCCTGTTAGCTCATGTGTCTCCTCAGAAGACCAGAAAAAGGGATTTCAGATGTGTATGGTCCACTAGCTCAGGGTGGTAAAAGCTGGAGACAGTGGCTTCCAGAATGAAAGTCCAACTAGCCCACCATTATCACTGTGCTTGAAAATAGGAATTTTCTTGTGCATATTGCAAATGCAAAATGTAGAAGCTGTAACTATGATAACTTTTTGGGAAAGATGTGTACATATGATGTTAGGCTTGCCTCTCACTCCATCTTGCTGCCTGCTTTAACAACAATTAGACACTTGACACTTAATTCAGATCTTTTGTGTCATACTTGAAATTGCATTGTCTCATATGCTGCACAAGACAAATTTCAAACTTCTTCTGATGACATCATCGGACTTTAAACAGCAGGTATTGGACTGCTGATATGAGGCTGAACATTTTCACGTTGATTAAGCCACAGCGATTCATTATAATGTGTCTAGTAATTAGGGAATGCAGCAGTCTTAGCTAACAGCCCCATGTCCTGGTTTCGGCTAGGATAGAGTTAATTTTCACCAGAAGCTGCGACACGACACAGCCAGGACAGGTGACCCAAACTAGCCAAAGGGAGTATTCCATTTTGCATGAGCTATCTGACTGAAATATGGGAAGGCGAATGTTTAGGAGCTGACACTGATATGAAGACTACATCCACAAGGAACATATTGCTAGTACATTAGATGCTAAGCAATAATCATTATATTTTTTCAAACATATGGCTGCATAGAACAATACACATTATTGCCTTTTGAATTCTGATGTCATATTTATTAAAGTACTAAAAATCTCAGGGCTAACTGTAAACCCAGGCCATCTCCTAGAAAGAATCCTTGCCAAACGTAAATGTATGCTCTATAAGACTCGAGTGTTTGTAAAGAGGTACATTAATTGCTTTCCACTACTGCAGAAAGAGACGGAGTACTTTCATGAGGGATTGCACTGTAGAGATATACAGTTTGGCACTTCCAGAGTATAATTCTGGGCAGTCTACAGACAACAAAACATCTTTATTATGTGATTTAGATTGTAGTGTACATCTCCCTATTCATGCTTTCTGGCACCTCATTCAAGCTGTGCAGGAAATATGGCAGGCATGGTGTTTGCTGTTTATGAATCTTGGTACAGGACCATAAGACAGCCAAATAAGTTCAAGAGGTCAGGAACCCATCTAAATTTTGAGTTCATAGAAGAGGAGTGAGAAAAACAGAAGAGGAATCCCAACAGATTAAATTAGATATGCTGCTAAATCAAGTAGTCAACCACTTTGCAGATGGGAAAGAGAACTTTGCTGGGGACACATTAATTCAATGGTAAGACCAAAATGTTCTCCAGGCCTAACATACCCATTACTCTGAAGTCACAATTTTCTCACAAGGACAAAAATACTCTTGCATTTCTGTCAGCCTTCCCTAATCCCTTCCAGAGAAGACCCACACACCTCCAGTATGGGATGACTCCACTGGGATTCAGTCCTTCACTAACTGCTCCAGTATGGATCCTTCCCATGGGTTGCAGTTCTCCAAGAACTGCTCCAACATGGATCCTCTCCATGGGGTACAGTCCGTCAGAAACAGACTGCTCCAACATGGGTTCCCAGTGGGCCACAGTTACTGCCAGAAAACCTGCTCCTGTGTGGGCTTCTCTCCACAGACCACAGCTCCTGCCAGGAACCTGCTCCAGCATGAGCTCTCCGTGGGCTGCAGCTTCCTTCAGGGCCTCACTCCCTCTCCTCAGCAAGAGGACACCTGCATTTAACCAACTTTTTGATTCATCCCCCTCCATGGGGAGGAACTGGCTTTGATATGCATGCGTACATTAAAGTGAAAAAAATTGCCTTATAAAGAGAATACATTTATAATTTCAAAAACATTCATGTTCTTTACAGGAACAGAAGCATCACCTTTAAGAAACTGCAGAAACACAAAGGGAGATTCACCACAAGTGAGGTAGCAGTCCTGTGGCCAAACTTCTCACCTGCAATGATGGTATATGAAGGTACAAGTCTCTGTGCTGAATTAGACAGAACAGAGACGTAAATGTAGGTCTCCTATTCCTGCTCAGTGTTCAGGCCACTAGACTTTTTCTTTTGTAGCATCCATTGCTCTTTAGTTGGACCAAAAATTTCAAGTGTTTCCACTGAAAGATTTTCAAAACTGGAAAGAAATTTATGTTTCAATAGATCAGAATTTTCTGAGATATCAATCCCCTGACTGATCATAAAACTACTTAACCAATTATACTCCATCACTACTAGCAACAGAAGTCAATTTCTGTACTGCAGCTAGTTTTATCTTAAAAAGTTGCAGAAATCTTTTTTTAAACTGTGTCATTTAAATGTCCATTTAAATCTCTGATTCCATCTAAAAGACATTAGATTTAGATAAAAGATTAGATTAGATAAAAGACATATAATTTTTCCCATTCCTTCTGATAAGGCAGTTCAGCATTTGGTACTAAGAATGGTTAAACTGCAGGGTACAAGCAATATCTCTTGATTTGTCCAAGTACTATAAAAGATATTATAATGGCATTCCTACATTAACATTTCTGATGTAAGATCCATGATTATCCCTCATTTGCCCAGAAGTGAACAGTTATCATGAAGGTGCTACGAATAAGCCACAGAAACATTTTCTCTGCTGTGCACCTCCAACAGAGGAATGATCTCAGAAGAGCACAATTTGGGTATTTATGTTACAGAAAGCTACAGATAAAAGCAGCAAATGGAAGTGTCCATATATCTGTATTACACCACCTGAAAAGGATTTTCAGGCATTTGTAATGAGTTTCAAGCTAATCTTTGCACCCTCTATCTTTCTTTAGATAAATAGAAGACAACAGAACATACTTGCCACCTTGAAAATAAATGCTAATGAAAGGTCACTCCAAGTCATACTGACACACTTAAAAAAAGTTTCATTATTTTTCTCTGAGTTTTCCCATGTTTACCATGTTTATTTTATTAAAAAAGCATGTTTGTATATATTTTGAAATATACAAAAATGTGCAGTAGCTTAAGGAGAGTAAGAAGAATGGGCCTAAGTTACAAGGCTCAGTTGTGATTTCCAGGCAAACCACCACATCATCCTGTTGCCTGGAGGAGCATCAAGCACAGAAGCAGTAACTAAAGTACGTACATTAGAGCCAGAAACAGAAATGACTGAGTTCCCTTGCATGAGAGGAAGTTGTCCCTAAGACTTTCTGAGGTCTGTGCTGGTTTTGTCTAGGATGGAGTTAATTTTCTTCACAGTAGCTAGTACGGGGCTGTGTTCTGGATTTGTGCTGAAAACAGTGTTGATAACACAGGGATGTTTTCGTTACTGCTGAGCAGTGCTTACACAGAGTCAAGGTCTTTTCTGCTCCTCACCCCACCCCACCCCACCAGCAAGTAGGCTGGGAGTGCACAAGAAGTTGGGAGGAGACACAGACAGGACAGGTGACCCAAACTGACCAAAGGGATATTCCATACTATATGACATCATGCTCAGTTTATAAGGAGCCTGGGGGAAGAGGGAGAGGGCAGATGGCAGTGTTCAGAGTGATGGCATTTGTCTTCCCAAGTAACCGTTACATGTGACAGAGCCCTGCTTTCCTGGAGATGGCTGAACACCTGCCTGTCCATGGGAAGTGGTGAATGAATTTCTTGTTTTGCTTTCCTTGTGCAAGCGGCTTTTGCTTTACCTATTAAACTGTCTTTATCTCAACCCATGAGTTTTCTCACTTTCACTCTTCTGATTCTCTCCCTCATCCCATCAGGAGGAGTGAGTGAGCTGCATGGTGCTTAGTTGCCAGCTGGGGTTAAACCACAACAAGGTACTATTTCAAGATACTCCCAGAAGGATGAAGAACTTGCTAATACCCCTGTTACAGCTGCTCAAGATTATAAATAAATGATTAAACTATTTTGCTGAGGTGTGATTCCCAATTTCATGCCAGTTAACTTGTAAGTCAATTATAGAGACACTCATCAGTGAAGAATGAGTGCAAGATGATGCAAGATTATATCCTTCTAACCAAAGGAACAGATTCCTTAAATCACCAAATAGCATATAATTTCAGTGAGGGCAAAGATGTGTCTTTATATCTATCAATTACACTCTTCCATGTCGATATAATTACTGAGACATGTCTTGCAGGAGACAACTTGTAGAAATTATACATCATATTCTACTTAACAAAAAATTATATAATAATGTATCATTTATAAAATAATTATGTATCATATTCAATGGGCTTATCAAAGATTGTTTCCATTCCCTTATATGTAACTGAAAAAAGCTTTTGTTTGCTTAACCCACTTTGTCAAAGCTTTCCATGCTTACTTAGCTGAATTCTGATTCCACTTATAAGATTTTAACACCTTATAGATTGTTGCATGATGGGGTTGGGGTCTCTAGCATCATGTCTTCTTAAGGATTGAAGTTCTTGGCAGCAACCCTGTTTCAGTGAAGTGATAATACGCACACAAGGATTACAGAGTAGTGTGAAGTAGGAGAGACTTGGAATGATGAAGATACATAAAAAGAAATGACCAAGCTTGATGGCAGGAAACAGGAGATTAACCATGTGGCAGCTTTCACATTGTATGGTTTTTTATTTAACATCAACCTAAATGGACATTATTTACAAATAAGGTGTTGTGGTGAGTTGACCCTCGCTGGGGGCCAGGTGCCCACCAAAGCCACCCTATCACTCCCCTCGTTCACTAGACAGGGAAGAAAAGGTGTAACAAAAAGCTTATGGGTCGAGATAAGGACAGGGAGAGATCACTCACTAATTATTGTCATGAGCAAAACAGACCAAACTTAGAGAGGGAATTCATCTCATTTATTACTAAGCAAAACAGAGTAGAGGAATGAGAAATAAAATCAAATCTTAAAACACCTCCCCACATCCCTCCCATCTTCCTGGGCTCAACTTCACTCCCGGCTTCAACCTCCTCCCCCCTCAGCGGCACAGGGGGACGAGGAATGGGGGTTACGGTCAGTTCATCACATGTTCTTTCTTCCACTTCTTCATCCTCAGGGGGAGGACTCCCCTCATCCTTTCCCTGCTCCAGCATGGAGTCCCTCTCACGGGAAACGGTCCTTCACGAACTTCTCCAACGTGAGTCCCTCCTACGGGCTACAATCCTTCACGAACTGCTCCAGCGTGTGTCTCTCCATGGGGTGCAGACCTTCAGGAGCAAACTGCTCCAGCGTGTGTCCCCCACGGGGTCACAAGTCCTGGCAGCAAACCTGCTCTGGCGTGGGCTCCTCTCTCCACGGGTCCACAGGTCCTGCCAGGAGCTTGCTCCAGCACGGGCTTCCCACAGGGTCACAGCCTCCTTCAGGTGCCTCCACGTGCTCTGGTGTGGGGTCCTCCACGGGCTGCAGGTGGAATCTCTACACCCCCTCATCCTCCATCCATGGGCTGCAGGGGGACAGCCTGCTTCACCATGGTCTTCACCACGGGCTGCAGGGGATCTCTGCTCCGGTGCCTGGAGCACCTCCTCCCCCTCCTTCTGCACTGACTTTGGTGTCTGCAGAGTTTCTTACATCTTCACACTTCTCTCTCTGGCTGCAAAAGCTCTCCCTGTGTCCTGGTTCTGGCAAAGATAGAGTTAATTTCACAAGGAGCCAGGACTGGTGAGCTAAGCTGGCCAGGGGGCTATTCCATACCATGTGACGTCATGCTCACCATGAAAGGAGGCTAGTCGGGCAGGGGCAGGTTCGTCGTGGCTCCGGAACGGGTTGAGCGTCTGGTCGGTCGGATCGGTAAATTGTTCTCTGTTATCACCCATTGTGAATATCTGTTATCAGTACTGTCGTTGATTGTTTTCCCTCTCCCTTGCTGTCCCAGTAAACTGCCCTCATCCCAACCTTTGAGGCTTTGCCATTGTTTTTCCATTCTCCTCCCCATCCCGCTGGGGGAGGGGTGACCAAGCGCCGCGTGGCACTCAGCTGCCGGCTGGGCCTAAACCACGTCACCCTGACTGTTTTTTTTTCCTTCTTAAGTATGTTATCACAGAGGCGCTGATTGGCTTGGCCTTGCCCAGCAGCGGGTAAGTCTTAGAGCCGGCTGGCATTGGCTTTATCAGGCACAGGGGAAGCTTCTAGCAGCTTCTCACAGAAGCCACCCCTGTAGATCCCCCCTGCTACCAAAACCTTGCCATGAAAACCCAACACAGGTGTGTTCCTAAATATTCCTCTGCAACTTTTCTAATTGAAATCTTTTTTCATGTCCTGAGTTAATCTGTCAAATAAAGTTCTGGGGTCTGACTTTGCTATTTCCTTAGTATTTCTTCAATAGTTTCCCAGATATATGATGATATTAATAAGAATGAAACCAAAGGCATGTTGGTTTTGCTGTGTCCAAAATTTTAGATAATAACTTAACTGTCAACAGAGTTCTTTCCTTGTATCATTGGAAATAGCTTCCTTTCTTCACACCTAGAATTGCAGGCATTAAGTGCAAGATGATCATTATTCAATATGCAGTTTTAGAAGGGAAACATAGTCCCTAAGAAAGATGATAGCTGTGCTGTGGCCTTGCATAGACACAGCCTTCAGAAATGACACTAGTCTGCAGGAGCAGCATTTTCAAAAGAAGGTGGCATTTTTCCAGAAAAGGCCGGGGGGGTCTGACTGAATGTTGGGTCTGGCCACAGGTACTATAGCAGCTTTTTCAGCAGTGATAACCTCCTAGAAAATATTTTAGTCTGCAGATCACAGAGAGCAGCTGCCAAAAAATGTGTGTCTAATTTACAAAATTAGGAGGGGTGTCTTAGAAGTGGTCTACAGAGAGAATGCTGCTGCTGCTCACAGTGTCAAAATGGGAGAGTTTTTTGATGCATCAGGTCAGCTGGAACTACCTGCCATAGAGACTGGAGAGGCAGAAGGAGCAAAGAGCTGCTGATGGAGAGTAGCAAAGTGGAGGAGCCAAGTGCATGCTTTCAATAGGAAGAAACAGATCTGTCAGATTGCTAGGTCAAGTCCTCTATCATCTCAAATGCAAACTGCAGCAATGCTGCATGCAAGTTCTGGGGATGCTGCATGCAAGTTCTGGGGATACTGCTGCCACACTTCTGATCTTCTTCTGTTTCCCCTGACAAGGGGAAGACCCATACACAAAGTAAGACAGATCTGACCACCTTATGGACAACTCTGTGGCAGTGTACAATGCACAGGCCATACACAGCTTTTTTGATATTAATGTAGGCCCATCTGGTTGAGCCCTTCTGTTGGTCCTTTTTTTGCATGTCAGTATTTCTTAACTAAACATTCATCTTTTTATAATGCAATGACTACTGCTATTTGGTCTTTTTGCCAGCCCTAGCCCAAATCCCATCAGAAATGCTTAGTTACTGCCAGTTCACATCTCACTGTGTTTTTTTTTTACTAATTGGCTCTACAGTAGTGTTTGCTTTGCCCACCCTTAGCAAAATGGCCCTGGACAGCAACAAATGCTAAGTTAGGAATGTGAGTATAAATAATATATGTGGATCAAATACCCGAAACTGCCTGAAATGTCACTTGTCAACAACTAATTATATTAAAGAGGAGGATGACCATCATTATTATGATGATTATACAGTAACTGAGGAATTTCAGAGACACTTTTGAAAATTATAAAATAAGCATGAAAATTTGTAATAGTTAAGTATTGCGGCTTATCTGTTGTGTATCTGATACTTATCCTAAACTACAGTTCAATAATTGTCACTTAATTATGTGTTGTTACTAAAGCAATAAACCACATTGATACCAATTTAAGGTTTTCCCTTCTGCCGGTTTGACTGAAGAAGTAGCATCATGAAGGGAATTTATCTCAGAGTTCACACATGGATCAGCTGCCTAACTCCTACTCCGGTCTCACTGTCTTTACTTTGGGTAAGAAAACAGGTAGGTGAGAGGAGGAAACACAGGGCAATTGCAGCAGCAAGCAGAAGGTCTGCACTCTATAAAAATCACATAGCTAAAAATCAATTGCAGAAGCAGGAGGAGGTAACAGATCAGAGGCTGATAAGCTCTGCAAACTCCCTGGTACCACAGCTTCCAGCAAGAGTGTCAATATGTGCCCACCGCCTGAAGACTACAACTATGAGCACAGAACATCGCTGGATCCAAGGGTGGTGATATCTTTTCTCTTTTTTCTCTCTCTTTCTCTCTCTCTCCCTCTATTACTCCCTTTGTCTCTAACTTCATTTTCAGCACATTAGGGTAATATAGTCACAAGTTTGCTAAACCTTTCATAGTTCTGCTAAGTTTGAAGTATTGTTATACCTTTTGCCAAGCCTCTATCTTTTGTAGTTCCACTGAGCTTTAAGTAAATTTGTGATTGGCTTGAACCTCTAAAGTAATTGTCGTTACTTCTGATTACTGCGCAGAGAATTTAAAAGTTAACCTCACCCTCACCCCCTGAGTGGGATGGAACATCTTCCTTCCTCACCACTAACACTAATCTCTTGACACAGCTACACGATGCAATGCAATAATCAAAACAGTCTGGTGGAGGTAGCACATTGCAGTTAACCCAGCTCCTCTAGTGAACATTAGTGCAGAAAGCCACTAACATGACTGAGCAACTTCTGGACCTGCAGATGATTGAGCTGGTGACAGCTGAGAGACGCAGCATGTTTGAGGCATGCCTATAGTACAGGAGAACACTTAAAGCTTGGAGCACCTAAAAGCTGGTCTAAATTCCATACTTCTAGTATCAACAAACTGCTGATAGGAAGGATGGGGAGGACAGCAACAGATATTTTGACAGTACTGAGGCAAAGGAGACATAGCAAATATAGAAAGTCCTCAATCCTTGCTTACTTTACTGACAGGGAACTCTTGCAGAGATCTGTTAATTTATTCCTATATTGAAGATAATTTCAGGCACTGAATTTCTGGCTTTCCTTTGGCCACTTCAGACAGCGGGGAAATACAAACATATCTTAAGTACAGTTTAGTTCCTCTGGTAAGCACTGCTGCCTGGATATCATGATTACATGCAGGACCTTCTACATCTGCAAAAACTCTACCTTGCAAATTCTCAAAGCCACTAGATCAATTTTTCAGGTACTTCCATTTGAAAAGTCAATCTCTAAGCTGTGTGAAAAAGGGGTGACAGAAAAATAAGAATTGAAATGCTGAAAAGAAACTTTACTTGTCAGCCACTTCAATGAATATGAATTCCAGGCTTGTGTCCAGCAGATACTGATTACTACTTTGTCTCCCTATGTAGTAAAATTATCCTCTAACTGCTTTCTTTTCACTGATCTCAAATGTGTGACTTTCCAGCAAGAACTGTAAAATAGAAACAGTGAGCAGCACCACCCAATATACCAAGAATAACTTAATAACATATTCACCTTTTTTTCTTCACTTTGTGCTATATATATGCATTGATTTTTGGAGACAAAGCTTATCCTGCTACATGAAGGCTGAAGTCATTGTTGATTATTGTAACATTTCAGTTGAAGTCTGGAGAGAAATACCTTACAGAGCATGGAAACACACTGTTAATACATAATCCTAATTTTCAAATTACCTTAATAGTTTGCATGTTCTTTCCAAACTTCGATGAAAATTGTGCATAAAATTTTCAAAATTATTAAGTAAAGAATATTAATTGTGCCTTTTCTATGAAATATGAGATCATTTAATAGATATTCTAAACTTCTGAAAAGCATCTGCTGCAGTATACAGACCCCACAAATTAAAAATGAAAATATTTCATTGGGTTAAAATTTTTGCTTAGCAATCCAGTTTTCCAAGAAATAGAAATTCTTTTTCTCTAGATTTAACATGGCAAGCCTGGAGATGAGACATACCTGAAAACCAACAAATGGGTTGATGGCATCTGACAATGGGATGAGCTCTGCCTGGTGAGGACCTGCCCTGCTGTCCCTGGGGGAAGTCCCCCTAACTTTCAGCAAGCCACCTGCCTTTCCTGTGCTCTGACAACAGTACACACCTGTCCCAAAGATGACAAACCTTGTTCAGATATAATCATGGTCAATGAGCAAAGCAAACCGATATAGCTACTATTTAATTTTATATGTACATCCAAGAGCTGATGCAGTATGTCTACAAAACTCTAGCTGTATATGAAAGCAACACATACAGAAAAAACAAAGAGTATCCAAAAATAAGTCAAAAAGTGATAACATTCTTAGAGATTCTGTGCTCCATTCATATTGAATTCCTTTTCAGCAGGAAAAAAAAAAAAATTGTTCTTGTCTTCTATGTGTGCTGGAAGGCTAAATGGTTACTAGACAAATTAATGCTAATAATGTATTAATGTATTAACCCTAAAACCGAATCTTACCAATGAAGAAAGTTACCACAGTTCAGGAATGAGGAGTTTTAGTATGCCTATAATATTTGCATGTTCATAACTGAAGAATAGTTAAGATGTACAAAGAGACATGGACCCATGAAAAAAAGAGTCCCAACAGTAGAAGGTACAAGAACATAATGTCCTGAGGAAAGCCTTCCCTTTCATATTCCTTTCTTTTCTTAGAAAGTTAGACACTCATGCTTCTTCTATTTCTGTGAGATCAGGGATAGTTTCAGAAACTGTCTCCTGTACTTTCTCACTCCAATTTAAAATGCCTTCAAATTATTTTATAATACTAGTAGAATGTAATTGCCATCCCTGTAAAGCTTAGAGAAATGCATTAGAAATAAGATTAGTATAAACTGAAGTAAATAGTCTTCCTTTTACTAGTTAGCAGGAAAACAGGCAGTATTTGTTTTATTTTCTCCTATTTTTCTTGCGTCTTTAAGTTCCCTTACTCTCACTGTACCAATTCTTTAGATATGACAATTGAAATCATATCCCCTGACCATATCTGCCCTGAAGATACTACTGAGGGGTCAGAAACCTCATTTTCCAGAAGCTTTTCTGAAAAAGATTGATCTGAAAATTACTAAAAAGATTTTGCAGAAATGTAGCAGTGTTGTTGGACCAGCAAAGATTAAAACATGTTAGTTTTGTAAGATAAAACTACTTTTCCTGTTCATGATCTCATGTATACTGTTTATTAAATTATGTGTGTATATTACTTACTGTATTGCAAAAGTGTGGCAAGGAGTCTGTACTTGTCCACATAATATTCTTTGAACTTCTGATATTTCTGAAGTTAAATATTTCAGAAATTTCATTTAATAATTAAAGGTCGAGATTTCAGAATTCATTGTGATTTAATGCACAAGAAAACATGAAGCTGTTTTTACCAACTCTGCATGCTACCATCAAGGGATCTAAGTCAATGACAGATAGCTCAGGAATACAGTTCCAAAACTCTTCACACTCACTTTGCAGTACCTTATATATGCTTTAGAAAGCAAACAGTCTGCTTGCTCCAAAACCAGCCATCCCTCATTAATGCCACATTCTCACTTCTAATTTGGTCTCATTTACAGTGCTTAATACCATATCCATTATGGACAACTGCTCAATCAGTGTAGAGGCTATTCTAATTTCAGAAAAGAATGTCACCTAGCTATTTATTCAATTTACAAAATGAACCTAAATTAGGTTTTCAGAACATTTATCAAACTATATTAAATCAGGCAACCAAGGATATTATCTGTCATTGGCAGACACAGTTCAGAAAATCTTGAAATTGTAACAATCACCTATACCTGATTTACATAAAGAAAGTATAAAATCATTTTCCTTTGTGATGAATATTTTCCCTGGAACATTTCCTACTCTCCCAATGTTGAGATGTTTAACTAACTATGAATATATCAGTAATATCCATATTAACATGTACATACGTGTTATGGTTTAACCCCAGCCAATAACTCAGCACCACACGGCCGCTTGCTCTCCCCTCCCCGCTCAGTGGGATGACGAGAATGGGAGAAAAACCTCATGGGTTGAGATAAAGACAGTTTAATAGGATAACAAAGATATTAATATTAATCATTTTTAAAGTGATGCTCAAATGCAATTGCTCACCACCTGCGGAGAAAAAAACCCAAACCGAATGCCTAGTCTGTTTCCCCATCAGGGAAACAGAGCATGATCTGATGATATGTATATATGTGTATAAGATAATCATGCATAAGATGAAAAGTGCAATGCTCTTTCATATAAAGAGTGTGTGCCAGTCAGAACAAGTTTCAGTGACAGTAGTAGTTATTCCTGGAAAAAGGGAAAAGAGTTTCATCTTTGGATACCCATGGTTAATTACAAACAGCCAGAAAATCAGTGCAGAAGACAATACCTGAAATATCCCCTAATTCTTAACATCTTCCTACAGAATCACAACAGTACTTTCATTGACATGGAACAGGAGTGAATAGCTCTTTTCTCTGAGTTTCTGTCTATCAAATTGTATTTCTGTTTGTAATTTCACTACATCTCTAGTTTTAGAGCACAGCAAAATCCTTGCTGCAATACAGAACTGAGCAATAAAAGGAGCATCTCACCTGCCAATCAGGAAAGGAAATCTCAAAGACTAATTATTAATAATTAGACTGATTATTAAACTGTCAAGAATCAGAAGGCTGGTTTCCCAGTAGATTTAGATTTTCTAATTGAAGGAATAAGGAATACTGAGCATCAGTAAGCTATTTGGCCTGACAAGCCAATCCAAAAGGATATGTAACTCCCTGGCCCTTTTTCCCCCATCCAGTCACACAGAAATTACTTAAATAACTGCTTTGACAACATAAACTATCAATTGCATTTAAAATGCTCCATGCTAAAACTTAACAATTGCTGGCAGATGTTGAAGAGGCAGTCAGGCTCACTCTGTGTCCCAGCTGCTTTAAAATGTAATCAGAGAATGACAAATTCAGTTCATTGAGAAAAGAAAAACAAATGCCTTGTCACAGTGTTGAATATGATAACCCCTGAGTATGGGGTAAAAGACACATTTTAGAATCATAGAATCACAGAATAGTTTGGGTTGGAAGGGACCTTTAAATGTCATCTAGTCCAACCCTCCTGGAATGAGCAGGGACATCTTCACCTAGATCAGGTTGCTCAGAGCTCCATCCAACCTGACCTGATCCTTGTTTCCAGGGATGAGGCGTCTGCATCCTCTCTGGGCAGCCTGTTCCAGTGCCTCACCACACTCCTAGTGAAGAATTTCTTGCTTAAATCTAGTCTGATTCTACCCTTTTAGATTAAAACCATTATCCATTGTCCTATCACTACATGCCCTACTAAAATGTCTGTCTTATAAGGCCCTCATCTTTCTTATAAGCCCCCTTTTAGTATTAAAAGTCTCCCTAGAACCTTCTCTTCTCTGGGCTGAACAACCTCAACCCTCTCAGCCTTTCCTCACAGGAGATGTGTTCCATCCTTCTGATCATTTTTGTGGCCCTTCTCTGGACCCGCTCCAACAGGTCCATGTTTGTGTTGTGCTGAGGACTCCAGAGCTGCAATACTCCAGGTGGGGTCTCACCAGAGCACAATAGAGGGGCAGAGTCACCTACCTCAACCTGCTGGTCACGCTTCTTTTGATACGGCCCAGGATATTGTTGACTTTCTGGGCTGCAAGCACACACTGCTGCGTCACGTTGAGCTTATCATGTAGATGTTCTTGACCTAATTCTGTAGATTAAAATAGAGCCAATGACTAGGCTTTAAGTTTTAGTGGAGAGAAAAGCCTTTCACAAGCATTCCAGCTACATCTCTAAGCACACACAAAATAAGTTCCATGCTAACCAAGTAGAACTGTTATTCTTCCATGAGATGTCATTTGTATAAGTGAATTGGTTTAATTTCCAAAATGCACTATATGCTTATTTATTTTAAGAAAACTTGTTCTCTGGATCATATGGTTCTGATATATGATTGTGTCCTTGATTTATTTTTCTTTTAGTAAAAATTCACATTGTTTAATTGTGAAAAGTTAGAGGTCTGCTGGAGGAGATTATCTTGGTAATCACAGGTATAAAAATGACTGATTAGTGTGCAAATGAGGTTTAGGGAGGTGATTCTCCACCTCTAATCTGCTCTGGTGAGACCCCACCTGGAGTACTGTGCTCAGCTTTGGGGTCCTCAGTACAAGAAAGACATGGACTTCTTGGAGCAAGTCCAGAGAAGGGCCACAAAGATGATCGGAGGGCTGGAGCACCAAAATTAATTCTTGTGCATAATGCTATCAGACTGAGTGTTGAAAAACCTCTCTAAGAATTGGATTTTAAAACATGCAGGGAAATAACTCAACTATATTTTCTGTGATATACAGACATACCAAAATTTCCTTGAAAATATGTTATTTGTCTACTAACTTTGTAATCAAGATGACATTCACGTTAAAATAGCAATGTCCTCCTTTTATTCAACAAAGCTGAACTCTTCATGGTTTGTTTTTATCGATTCCTTCTCATATGCTGTGTTAATTAACAGATTTGCTCAAAACCCCAAAAGCTCTACAGAAACAAGTATTATTCTTTTCTTTCAGGAATGTTTTAAAACATCTGCCAGTCCCTATGCTTGATCTGCTGTATACTCTCCCCTCCTAAACAGGAACAGAGCAAAGAAAACAAAAAATAAAAATCAGTGGCTGCATGGCCTGATTAAGGACCATAGGAACAAGTCTTTTATTTAAGAAAAATATGAATAGGAAATGACACCAAAACCCTGCAGGGGGAAGTAAAAATGCAGAATGCCTCACAGAACATCAACCTAAAAGGTCAAATTACAGTTCTAAATGCCACCTTACTTCTTTCTCTCAAATGCTCACAGAAGCTGAAATCTTGAAGGAAAACTAAAGTTTACTGGCTAAGGATATTCTCTAACATTATCATCAAACAAGGCAATGTAAAATTAATAAACATATATGCATATGTACTATAAAATTTCAGTGTCTAACCATACTTTTATTTTTGTATCAAGACTATAAGAGCATTGAGAATAAAAATGATAAGGTGAAAGTTGTATTTACTTCTAAATATGTCTTCGGTATCTACTGAAAAATAAGAAACCAGTAAAAACAGACATGCAGTGCCTGTAACCACATTACCAGCTTCCATTATTCAATTACTTCTCCTTAAGTAAGAAGATTCCAAATAAACTTAAGTGATTTTTTTCCTGCCTACTTAGTGAATTCTAAAGTTAATTTTCATGAATACTAGAGGATAAAGAAGTCAAGAAGCTTTCATAGGCTCACCTATTGGTAATCAGATCAGATAATATCAGAACAGGATCAGCATGCCCACTACATTGTTGCATATCTTCCCTGTCCAAATGCAGCTCTGAAACTTGATGCACCACTTTTAAAGTTGAAATATTTGTTGCCTGTTTCTTTTTTCCCTGATTACTTTAAGTGTCTTTTTGTGAGCACATTTTCTAAGAACTAAGTACTAATAATAGTAATCTTGTATTATTGGTCTTCATTTGAACCACTGCAAATAGCACTACCTGGTTCTTACTTTTGAAGTGCTTCGTGAACTCTTAGCAGCCAGAATTTCAAGCTATCAATCAGTATAAAGAAATGCAACTGCCTCTTCCAAACAACATAATGAAGGCCTGCAATACACCAACAAAACTGCCAGTAGATTTCAGGGGAAAAAACACTTGAAAATGAAAAACAGGTCTTGTTTGTTCTCTAGAGAAACTAGCACACCAAGTCTTAGTTTAAAGACAAACAAGAAAGAAAGAGGGTAAAAAATTACTTATATTGAGAATGATTGGGTTTGCAGCCTGAACAACTTAAACAATGTTTTCTAATATTTTATGTAACTTGATAGAGGCAGACAGCAAATTCCAAACAAAACAAAGAAAGAATTTTTTTATGTTTATGTTTATAAAAACCACTGACTTCTTTCTATTGGTGTTGAAAAAAACATAATGGAAATAAGGAATATATTTTGGAATTTATTTTCTAGAAAGCAGTAATAGATTTTTTTTTTCTAAATACCTAGTTAGCTATCACTGCAACATCGTAAACTGCTATACAATATACAATACAATGCTACTCAACCATCTGCTTTATTAAAAATGGAAAAATCTCCATTAACTTCACTCAGAGAAAACTTTTATTCCAAGACTCTATTGAGTTAGTGAGCATTACTGAGGCCAAGCACACTCCTACAAACTCAAAACAAAACTAAGTTTCATTCCTGCAATTCACAAAAGACTTTCTGAACTCTGAAAAAGCTGCCTCCTTTTGTTCAAAGACCACTAGGATGACAGACAACACCAGCGTAAGACATTCCTAGAGAGTTTTCTTCCCTGTGTTCTGTATTTTATCAACAGAAACCAATAGCATAGTTCCCATTGACTTCAGATGGCGATCAGAGCTGCAGTCAACATTGACCTGGGACAAGAGGCGGCCTTGCAAAAGTCAATATGAAGGAGATGCCTTCAGAGGCATATCAGGTCAGAAAGTGCAATTACTGAGAACTATAATTTCAGATCATGAGAATGAATGTCATAAATAACAAGAATTCTGAATTATTCCACAGTCTCAAGCATGTATCAACTTAATACCCTGATTAAAAATTCTGAATGATACTAGAATGTGCAGTCGTTCAGCATTACTCTCACTAACAAATCCATTGCCTAGAGGCCATGGATTTACAGAACTTGGTATAGTATGTTACCAGTGATTTATAGTCACTCTTGTAACCTTTAAGTGAGTGTTTTATTACCAAAATCTCTATGGGAAGTGCTTATGGAAAATGCAAAAAGCATTTAAGTACTTTTTCTAAGGAAAAAAAACACCTGCATATTGCTAAGACATAAACAATATTCAAACAACCCAAATTTAAATGAGATCACATCCACACATATCAGAGCTACAGTAGCATATCATAAAAGAAAATATGAGACAACAAGAGGTTTGGGTTTTTTTCCCCAATTTCCTCCTTCTGAATGCTGATTGTTTCCCTAAATCATTGCCTTCAGCACCAAGCCTCAGCAGGTCTGTCAGCATGCTTATTGCTTCCATGATTGTGCTAAGAAAAATTGGAGAACCACAGGTTTTTGAAAGAGATATTCTTGTCCCAATGAATGAAAATTAAATGTCATCCTTCAAAAGAAATGATTGTTGATGGCCAGTGTAAGTCTTTAGTGCTCTCTGAATTGGCATGCACCATTTAGCTCCCTTTAATCTCTTCTTCCATTTTTTTTTTTTTATTAGCTTAGCATGTCAAAGTGGACAGACAGCATTGCCCAAACATAATTCTTGTCAATCACTGCAATACTATCTCTCTCAACCAAAAGACTATGCAGCTGAATATTTAAAAGATCTTATGTTATCCTTAGATTGGCACAGCAATCCAAAAAACCACAAGCAAATAGCTATAGTCAGCCTAAAAGAAATAAATTGTAAGAATGCCTTATAGGAAGACAGGGATCTCTCTTAGGATTATTCACATAGTAAAATGGTCATCAGTCTGAGACTCTTTAGGTTCTGAATGCTACTTCCAGAAGAGTGAGGATCCCACCTCTCATGGATTTATACTAAGCTTCAGTGACATTTGAAAACTTTTACCCCCTTTGATTTGTTCATACATGATCTAGGGGTAGCATATGATTTAGGTTCATGAATCTCAACTGAAAAAAAGCACTCCTATGGTCAGAAAAACTGCCACAAGTTCATACAGACTTTGCGCACAGACCACAAATTGTTTTTGAAAACTGAGCTATTGCTCACAAAGTAAAATTTTTAATCTTCATATTTAAAAAAATTAATTTGTGATGTAAACTAAGTGTGAACTGGCATGACTCAATATGACTACAAACAGGCTGAAAAATACTGTTCTAAGATGTAAGGTGCCTGGCCTTTCTTCAGCATGAAAACTGTAAAACCTGAGGCTTTAACAATTTCATTGCTGATCTGTTAAGAAGAGGTGAGGAAAAAGGAAGTGTTAACATATCAATATTTCAAGTGGATGAGTGGAACAAAAGGGGAGAAGAATCCCACTGAAAAGGAAGGAGAAGGGAAATAGAAAAAAATTAAAAGATAAAGAGGAATTCAAGAGCAGGTATCATGATTTCAAAAAGGCAACAAAATATTTATTGATTGGATTTACTTGCCACCTTTTTGTCTTCAGTCGCTCAGGGCAGAAAAAAGAATCCATCCACAAGTACAAAAGTAGCTAATAAGTAAATGACCATCAAAGAAAATATGTGAAAATGGTTATAAATACATTAACCACTACAGTGAAACTCTTAGGAGAACATTTAGGTCTTCAGCAAAACTCAAATTACTTAATAGATGTAAAGCCTGTAGTACTTAATCATGTTTAGAAAGTCTATTACACCTACTTCGTGACAAGTTCATCAGAATGCCCTAAAAGTGCTTAGACTGTCAATCCCCACTAGCCTTATGGGATTTTTTTTTTTTTTCAGAACCTCCCACTATTTCTGATAGTTGGACATTCATCCTGGTTTTCTAAACTTATTTGTAGTCACCTCATTTGCTCATTTACCAGTATTGTTATATAGCTTAACTAGTCCTTTTCCCTTTCTAGAGGTCATGCCTCCATTTTGCTAGGCCAAACAACCTATAGGGGTTTTTTATCATTGCTCGTAAGAGATTGCACATTCACCTATGCCTGTATAAGACATAATTCCTTTTTCTTAAACACTGCCTAATAAACACTCTTATAGTAGAAAAGAATATAATATACTACCAAGAAATCCTGGGATCTCATTGCCTCTTTTCTTGAAAACACCCTTTTTCATGACTGTTGGCTCATACTTTTTCTGTTATCAACTACACTAGATTTCTCTAATCTTTTGTCATTTCCAACTAAACAGCTTTCAGTTAATATGAACTTTCTTATTACCACTCTCTAAGGATATGACCAAACAGTTGTATAATTAAATTTCATCTCATATCTTGCAGACTATTGCACAAAGTGACCTTGTTTTTCATACTTCTTTTGATGATGCTAACTTTATCAGCAAGCCTCATTTGCTCTCTTCAGCTAAGGACTGTAATGAAAATATTAACTATATTGGTCCCAAGACTGGTATCTGAACAACTTTACCTGTAACTTTCCTCCAACCTGACAATTTCATTTTCAGAGCAGGCCAATGTAATATCCTCTTTAACCATCTTAAAGTCTTTACACAAAATATATATACAACAAAATGTTTTGAATTATTTTTGAACATGTTACCTTTGGTTAGTCCATGAGGTGTTGTTTTTTTTTTTTTTTTAGATTCATAGTCCATTACTTCTACATCTGTATTTTTTCTTAAAGAGTTCCATTAAACTTGCAAATAGCTAGGAACACACTAATGCTTTTATTGCTCTTTTCCTTACAAGGCACTGTAATGTAGAGGAGTCCTTGAACACTATTTAATGAAAACTGTCTGGGAAAATTAACTTTCCTAATGAAAAGGGAAATAGAGGCAAGGGCTCCAAATGCTTTCATGTGCCCTTCTTCTGAAATACACACTATCACTTACAATGAAAGCTTACTACACAAGTAGTGTAGAAACATGGGACACTTCTTTGAGTGCTCAAGGGAAAAGGTTAGATAACTTGGTTAGAAAACATTCAGTTGAGTTTTATTTCCACTCTGGATTATGCAGTTTTCATATTCTAGCCTTTATCCCACTAGTGTTGTAGGTTAGCTCCTATTTTCAGTACTATTGTCCTAGATGAACATTGACACAAAAGTTCAATCCAGTTATAGGGCTTTGCCTAGACTACTCCAAATCTCTAGGTTCACAGGACAGTAACTTTGTTTCTTCCCCTTATTCTTTTATTGGTGAATGAGAATAACATTGAGGGGGTTGTATTTACTTGTTTTGCGAAGTCAGACTCAACTTTCAGCAATTATTACTTTATTCCTAACTGTCCTGATTTCAGCTGGGACAGAGTTAATTTTCTTCCTAGTAGTGGGTATAGTGCTGTGTTTTGGATTTAGGATGAGAATAATATTAAAAAAACACACTGATGTTTTGGTTGTTGCTAGGCAACGTTTACATCAAGTCAAGGACTTTTTCACCCCAGCAAGTAGGCTGGGGGTGCACAGGAAGTTGGGAGGGGACACGGCCAGGACAGCTGACCCCAACTGGCCAAAGGGATATTCCATACCATATGACATCATGCTCAGTATATAACTTGGCGGAAGTTAGCCAGGGGTTGTGACTGCAGCTTGGGAACTAGCTGGGCATTGGTGGTCTGCTGGTGGTGATCAATTGTGCTGTGCATAACTGATTTTGTTTTTGATGATGATGATGATGATGATGATGATGATGATGATGATGATGATTTACTACCACCACTATGTTTTTCTGTCATATTAAACTTCTTTATCTCAATCCATGAGTTTTACGGGTTTTTTCCGATTCTCTCCCCCACCCCACCAGCTGGGGGGAGTAAGCAAATGGCTGTGTGGTTGTTTTAGCTGCCTGCCTGGTTAAACCACAACACTAACCTTCCACATATCTAAGATCTTTAAGCTCAAAAAACTGAGAAAATCTTTTTTCCATTTCTGAAGACTTTCTGCTAGTCCTTGGCTTTGCTGAAGCAAGTACTTCATACTTTTGCATTCATTTAATATACAAATTCTAGCTATTTTGCATACTTGATGTAATTACTTTTCCATTTATTTAAACTCATTCATTTGACTATATGAAGTTTACCTCTGATGTACTCTGAAGTTGACCTCTGCTGTTTTGCAGCTGACATACTGGCCTCCTGTTTATCCTTCATTTACAGTGAATCCATCTTTAATTATTGCAACTATTGAACTATTTTCTAGAACCAGTTCTTCTACATCACCCTTATTATTTATCAAAGTCAAATCTGAAACCATCAACACCTTTTGTCTGTTAAGTGAATTCGAAGAAATGTTAGCTATCGCATCTGCAAATATCCAGGTTTACCTGACAATACGTTTCTTTTCTAATCTTCATTTGATAAATTTGATTCTCCCATCATTCTGTTATAGTCTAACTATCAAACCCACTCAACTAATAGCAGAATGACAGGTTTGACCAATATGCAAATCTGGCACAACCCCCAACATTTTTTTTTTTAGTGGAGTCTTTCTTACCATATACTTCTTGTAGTAATTTTGGCAGAAAAACCTTCTTTCCGTGTGGAGAACAATGCTTTAGCGAATAAAGACGGTGTGGGAAATCTGCGATTTCCACCTGTGCACTAAAGCAGCAAAAAACAGCAGTTCAAAGAAAAGATATGCACAAAACAGACCTTGCATTCTTCAGCAGCTCGTAAATAACATGTGACTGGCCAAATCCAGGAAATAAGGAGCTGAGAACAGACTGCCAGGCGCCCATCAGGTGCAAGAGAAAAACAGAATAACAGATCTTGCGGCAAACACAAATCAGGTGATGATTGGGGAATAAAAGAGCCTCCCCTTTTAACAAGAAATACTATACAATCAGAAAATTCTGTAATAAAGTTGATTCTGTACTTGCACCCTACGGAGTCCGTGCCTATCATACACCACAAATGGCGCCCGAATCAGGACTTGAAAAATAGAAGAAGGACTTGGAAAAGAGAAGAAGGAAAAGCAGTGCGGAAAATTACTGGTGGTGTACCACTGCGTAGCTGGACGGAGGAAACTGCACTGCATCGAGTGCTCATATTCATCACCGGTCGCTGGACGAAACAGGTGAGCAGCCATGGGGAAGTTTTTTAGACTGTCAGACAGAGGCACTAAAAAGAGGGGGCATATTGCTTCTTCAACACATTCCTGTGTTGTATCCACCGAATAGACCCCCCGAATACGTTCATTTACCATATGATGTAATAAAGGAGGTCCGCAAATCGATAAAGGAGTATGGTTTGCAGGCATCATTCACAATGAACTTGTTACAGGTTATAGGAGAATCTTACGTACTGACACCCTTAGATTGGAAATCCATCCTACGTCTTGTGTTGTCTGCAGCACAGTACTCTGTGTGGTTTTTGGAATACCATGAGCTGGTGCAAGTTCAGGTGATGAACAATTTAACAGCAGGCACTGCTATTGGTCTTGACGAGTTAATGGGAGAAGGGCATTATGCTACCGGGATAGCACAGGCTGGACTATCACGGAATATTCTTGCCCAAGCCACAGGGTTAGCCTTGAGGGCACTCCAACGGGTACCAGATTTCGGCAAGCGAGAGTCATCATTTGCTTCCATTTGTCAGGGACCTCAGGAGCCGTACATACAATTTTTGGATCGTTTGCAAACTGCTATACAGCGACAGATAGACTCTTCTGAAGCAGCAGAATTGTTATTGTTTCAGCTCGCTATTAGAGAATGCAAACACGGACTGCAGGCGAGCCATTGATCCTATTCGTAATCACGCAAAAACTTTGAATGATCTTATTAGAGCATGCCAAAACGTGGGCTCTGAGCAACATAAGACAGATATGCTAGCTGCTGCCTTAGCTCAACAGTTGGCAGTTGCACGAGCTGCTACTAAATGTTTCTCCTGTGGTCAGGAAGGGCATGTGAAGAAAGATTGTCCAAAAGCGGTAAGAGGAGGACGAGGACAAGGAGGGCAGGGAAGACAACTTGCTCGATTATGCCCTCGTTGTCAAAAGGGATACCATTGGGGTAATCAATGTTGTTCTAAGTTTGACAAACAAGGCAATCCACTCCCTGAGAATACCTCAGGAAACGGGAGGAGGGGCGCGAGGTCTGGTGCCCCGAGACTATACAACAGGACCCAGCCCCAGCCCCCGCCAGCACAGTCCTTGACATGGCCGGCACAAATAAGCAAGATGAACGCTGGCAACTGACTACAGTCAAGTCTCTCAGACCAGCCACAGCAGGCAGCGCCGGGTTGGACCTGGCCACCAGTCAATCCACAGTAATTCGAGATCAGTCAGTACATCTAGTGCCGACAGGAGTGTATGGACCTTTGCCTAAGGGTTTATGTGCCTTATCGCTCGGTAGTTCCTCCACTTCCAGAGCAGGTTTATTTGTTTTGCCTGGGGTCATAGATTCCGATTATACTGGGGAAATAAGAATTATGGTTTGGACCCCTACGCCACCTTGTACTATACCTATTGGAGAGCGAATTGCGCAATTGCTTTTGCTGCCCAACATTCAAATTCAAACTAAAAGTTCCGCCCATGTTGGCGAAAGGGGGTCCTCTGGGTTTGGTAGTACAGGTCTGCCTCACATTTTTTGGACACAGAAGATTACCACAGGACAACCGATGTTGACTCGCAGAATAAACGGTCAGGTGTTCACTGGCTTAGTGGACACCGGAGCGGATGTTTCTATTATTCAACGATCGGACTGGCCACAGGAATGGCCATTAGTACAGGCATTTGCTGCTGTTACTGGAATTGGAGGGACACAGATACCTTGGCAGAGTATGCATTCCTTGATTGTGGAAGGTCCTGACAACAAACAAGCAGTTTTAAAACCATATGTTTTAACTGTGCCATGTACTTTATGGGGTCACGATCTCTTGCAACAATGGAACATGACAATAACGACATATTTTTAACATGGGCCACTGACGTTCAGCCGTGACTTAAACTGACTTGGTTAACAGATAAGCCAGTATGGGTAGATCAGTGGCCTTTGAAAGGTGAGTGGCTAGAACAGGCTCATGAATTGGTGCAAGAGCTGCTACAATTAGGCCATATTGTTCCCTCCACAAGCCCTTGGAATACTCCTATATTTCTTATTCCTAAAAAATCTGGCAAATGGAGATTGTTGCAGGACCTCCGAGCTATTAATGCAGTGATGGCACCTATGGGGGCCTTGCAGCCAGGAACTCCTAATCCCACTATGATTCCAGACAATTGGCGTTTGAAGGTTATTGATTTAAAAGATTGCTTTTTTACCACTCATTTACATCCTGAAGATTGTGTTCCTTTTGCCTTTTCGGTTCCTGTAATTAATAATGATAGACCCATGCAATGGTTTCATTGGGTGGTTTTACCGCAAGGAATGAAAAATAGCCCAACTATATGTCAAATTGTTGTTAGTGAGGCCTTGTCAAATATTCGCAAAACATATGATGCAATCATGTTATATCATTACATGGACGATATTTTGTTGGCTGTGGAAACTGAATCATCTCTTTCCCAAGTTTTTGACAGTTTAGTAGCTGAGCTTCGGCAATACAGTCTCCAAATTGCGACGGAAAAGGCACAATCACTGCCTCCATGGAGGTATCTTGGCTGGAAACTTCTTGATTCGCATGTATATCCACAGTCTATACGACTTGCTACTACAGTGAGTACTCTAAATCACTTACAGAAGTTGTTGGGGACAATTAACTGGCTTCGACCACTGTTGGGAATAACGACACACGAACTGTCGCCTTTGTTTTCGTTGTTGAAGGGGAATCCTGAACTAACTTCTCCTAGACAATTGACAGAAGCAGCCCAGTCGGCACTGCAGACAGTGCTAGATAAAATTAATTTTACATTTGCTCATCGAATTTCTCTGCAATTGCCAGTTCGATTGTTTATCATTTATCATTCCTTTCAACTGTATGCTCTCCTAGGTCAGTGGGACGAGAAGGTGCGGAAGGAAGAGCATGCTTTACGCATTTTGGAGTGGTTATTTTTGCCACATTCTTTTGTGAAAACATTGACCACTGCCCTAGAAATGATTGCTAGACTTCTTTCGCAGGGTCGTTTGAAATGTCAACAATTGACAGGACAAGATCCTACCTTCCTTCATCTATCATTAACCAAAGAAGAATTTCATGTTGTATTGTGTAATAGTTTGACTTTCCAGGCTGCATTGGCTGATTATACTAATGTTGTTTTGTATTCTTTGCCACGCCATCGTTTATTAGGTTCTCTGCACCGTTTACCTCTTCAACCACGGTCTTTGTTGAGTCCTGTTCCTCTACAAAATGCTCGTACTGTGTTTATCGATGGTTCTGGCAAAACAGGTAAGGCTGCAGTTGCATGGCGTCACGCAAATTGCGAGGAGTGGGCCTCAGATGTTTCTCACTTATCTGGATCGACGCAGATTGTAGAGTTAGCTGCAGCAGTCCGTGCCTTTGAGTTATTTTCTAAGGAACCTCTTAATATCGTTGCAGATTCTGCATATGTTACAGGTATTGTTCAGCGCTTAGAATCCCCTTTTATACAAGGGGTAGACAACAAACAGTTGTTTGATTTTATTGTTAAAGCTAGCCCAACTTTTAAAAATAAGACAGCATTCTTATTTCATTGTCCATATTCGTTCTCACACTAACTCACCAGGACCCCTTGCCGAAGGTAATACAATAGCAGATCAATTTACAATGGCTGCGGTTTTTCCTCGACGTTTTGATCAGGCAAAATTAGCTCATGAATTTTTCCACCAAAACGAACACTCATTACGAAAGCACTTCTCTTTAACTACTGCACAAGCTCAAGATATAATTCGAGCATGCTCGGATTGTCAGCGCCTGTCCCCTTTGCCAGTGTTGCCAGGGACTAATCCCAGAGGTTTAAATGCTAATGATTTGTGGCAATCAGACGTCACACATATTTCTTCTTTTGGACGCTTTAAGTACGTTCATGTTTCTATTGACACCTTCTTTGGTTTTCTGGTAGCCACTGCCCATTCCAGAGAATGTGCCAGAGACGTTGTGAAGCATTTTTTAAGATGCTTCGCGACCATGGGGGTCCCACGGAAAGTTAAAACAAACAATGGTCCAGCTTATGTTTCTCAACATTTTCTGTTATTCTTACAGGATTGGGGAGTTGAACATATTACTGGAATTCCGTGTTCCCCTACTGGTCAAGCAATAATAGAACATGCCCACCATTTTTTGAAATCTATTATTGATAAACAAAAAAGGGGGAATCCAGTAGGGACAACACCACAGGAAATATTAGACAAAGCTACTTATGTTTTAAATTTTCTTAATCTATCTGGATCTAAGCAATATAGTTCCGCAGTAGATAGACATTTTAGAACTGAGGAATCCTCTACCGTGAAGCCTCAGGTGTTTTATAAAAATTTGGAATCTGGTCAGTGGGAAGGACCGGTCCCCTTGCTTACCTGGGGACGGGGATATGCTTGTGTTTCTTTTCCCTCAGGTCTATATTGGATCCCTGCAAGGTATGTAAAGCCAACGCAAGTAAAAAAGTGGACTGAAAATGAACAGAACGATAAGAAACACCAAGATGATGTTGCATCTGGGATTGATCAACCTCACAATTAAGATATGGTGGCTTATAGAATTGCAGATGTATTATAATGATAGTTTTAACAGATCAGATTTATCTTTCTCCCGGCTCATTCAAATATTTGGCAGATGGGTCTTTCCTTTTTTAAGCAACAATTATATCAAGTACTAATGACAGAGAACACAACTAAGGCTAATGTAACGCTTTTGTCTGAAGCAGAAATCATGGTCTGCACAACCCATCCTTATTTTTTGCTCTAACCTCCAATGCTACTATTCTATCATGTAATGGATCTTTTTGTATTACCCTGTCTTCACCAGACTTTAGGAGTTGTATAACTTTTAGCAATTCATAAAATAGTGAAACAACATTTAGAAGGACATTTGATTTATCTCTTCAACATAATATTCAGTCTTTACAAGATCAATTGAGGGACCAAATTAAAAAATTACGGGAACTAATGAGTCAAAGTGTATTCAACACATTAAAAAATGACCTATCATCATGGCTAAATCTAAAAACTTGGTTTAGTGGTTTAAATCTTCGAATGTGGGTGTTTATTGGCATAGGCACTGTGTTGTTTTTCTTGTTCTTGGTGGTTTTTTTACAGATTCTATAGTCGGCTATCTGACGAGTGCAGAAGATAGAGGCACATGTTATGGACACACTGTTGCTCAACGTGATTGTCATAAACAAACACTTTAGTGAATAAAGACAGCGTGGGAAATCTGCGATTTCCACCTGTGCGCTAAAGCAGCAAAAAACAGCAGTTCAAAGAAAAGATATGCACAAAACAGACCTTGCATTCTTCAGCAGCTCGTAAATAACATGTGACTGGCCAAATCCAGGAAATAAGGAGCTGAGAACAGACTGCCAGGCGCCCATCAGGTGCAAGAGAAAAACAGAATAACAGATCTTGCGGCAAACACAAATCAGGTGATGATTGGGGAATAAAAGAGCCTCCCCTTTTAACAAGAAATACTATATAATCAGAAAATTCTGTAATAAAGTTGATTCTGTATTTGCACCCTACGGAGTCTGTGCCTATCATACACCACATTTCCGTACTATTCTTACATCTTCTTTGCAATCTATTGCACCATAAACACTATACCCTTGCCTTCAATACTAAAGCTCTGGTCTTCCCAAGACTACTATCCTGCCATGTATTTCTTCTATTTCTTTTATGATCAGACTCAAAAGATTTACTCCACCAGACATCTACTGCAATCAGTAAAAGGTCTTTCTTTGACCTTCATCTCCACCTTCAGATGTGCCTTCACCCTTTTTAAATCTTTATTTCATGTACCTCCCCTATCCCGAAGAGTTAAGGACTACAAATAGTGATGAAATCATGATCTGTGCTAAGTATAAATACCAATGACGAAAGAGTTACCAAACCACCTAATTCACATTTACCCTTCTCCAGGAGCTACCTTTCTTTTTGATTAATTCCCAGCTTGCTGATTTTGTCCAATGTTTACCACAGTTGATGATCTCCAGAACCACATTCCACTTTCCTGGGAATTCCTTTCACATTTCCTTCTGTTTTCCAGAGTGTCTGCTTCAGAAAATAAGTATTTTCTTGCAAGAGTTATGAGATTCAAAATATTTGAGACAAAGCACACAGAGAAACAAAATACCAAGTTTATTCTCTGTCACAGATAATCTGAAAAATCTCCAGTTCAGTCCAGGTGCCAGTTCTTTTTACAAATGTAAATCCTGCCACTGGTAGCACTGCAGTCTAGTGCCCCCTGCACAACCTCTGGGCAGGCAAGGCTTGCCAGAGACCCCAGCTGGCAGGGCAGTGCAGGCAGCTGGCTGGGCAGATCACCAAAAGAGTATCACTGAGAGAACACGAAATGCATCAGGCAGGCAGAAAGAAAAGAAAAAACAACTATTTAAATTTAAAAGGCTTTTAAGGACTTCTAAAAATCAGTATCTGAGGTTTGCCATTGGCCCTGATGGTAAAAATTTCATTATCAGGATGACACTGCCAGCTGTCACCTTGCCTCTTGTCAGAGCAGCAGCAGCAGGAACTTGTTAACTGCTGCTGGCTGTGCATTCAACATGAGCCACTTATTGCCTCATGCTCCTTGGAAATAACTGGGTTTTGGCCTGGGCAGCACAAGGAAGTAACACACAGCACACCAGTAAGAGATAGTAGCTCCAATAAAAACTCACACTAGAGACAGTACTTGTATAGCCACAGTGTTTATAACTCCCCTAAATAACAAATGGAGATGTATTTTCGCTCTTGTGTAGGCTGTGCAGCCCAGCACGCGGCAGGCAGCTGCTTGGGGCACTGCAGCATGGCCCAGAGGTAGTGCTGCGGGGCGGGGCCCGGCTGCTGTGGTGGCTCCACCGGGACACGGGTTGGGAAGGCCGAGCCGCTCAGTGATGAGTGCAGCAGGGTCGTTCGCGCAGTGTTTGGCACAGGCATCACTGCCTCGCGCAGTGGGCGGCGGGGAGGGAGCTGTGGGGATTGGTGAGCAGGGTATGCCTCCCTGGAGAACGAGAAGATTGCCAGGGTCATAGCAGAGAATCTGCAGAGTCCAGATCCAGAGGCGCAGGAGCCAGGCAGCAAGGACAGCCAGAGGCCATGTTCACACAGGTGGCAGCGAGTGGCCATCGGGTTGGGGAATGCTGGAAGCATGCTTGCTCCACTTACAGACCTACAGCTTCAGCATAGGCATAGTGCCTTGGTCATCAGTGAGAGTGGGCAGCAGCCATCACAGAATTCATTGGGACCAGCTGAGTCTGAATTTAATGTCTGCATAAAAGAAGAAGGTCATGGGATAGCTGTAGGAACTTCTCTTCTGCTGACCTCACCTGAAATCTCAGGAGACCTATTGCTTGCTGGTGAGCCTGATTTAATATCTTCATTTAATGACCTAGCAGATGGGATGGAAGCACTCCCAGCAGGCTTGTGGATTACACCAAATTGTGGTGAGCAACAAGTAGAGCTGCCTTTTAGGGGGACTTGGATAGGCTATAGAAATGGACTGACCTGAATGTCATCCTACACCCTGGAGAAGTGTGCTAACCACAGTAGGGTTTGGAGTTTGTTTTGTTTGTTTTTTCTTTTTTCTTCTTTTTCTTGAAAATTGTATACATGCCCCTCACTCCACATAACAGTGTAAGACTAACAGTCCTAATAAATGAGTCAATTTAAGCTGATTCCTGAATATTCTTTCTTCCTCACCATTTGAATGATTTGTATTAGAAATCTGTAAATCTGTATCAGATATCAATAGTCTAAGCATGCTGCCTACTACCAGTTAAATGGTACAACTAGCATTTTGGAGGTTGAAGCCTTTGGGATAATTTTAGCTGCATGTCATGCTAGGTAACCTTGGGGTAGTCAACAGCCATCTAAGAGTCATAAATGTATTTGTCAAGGGTTAGAGTAGCAAATGAAGAATCACACGTTACTCTACCATTAAAAAAATTTAAAAACCCACAAACATATAGCTGCACAGTGGATGCAGTTTGACTTTGTCAGTTTGACTTTGTCAGCTTCACTTTGTCACCTCAAAAACAAGCCACTGAATACATCTTGTTAGGGAGAAAATAATTCTAAATGTAGCTTTGTGTGATGCCTGCTTCAAAGGGAGGAAAAAACCCAACAGAGATTTCATTCTTCATCATAAAAAGACACAACAGAGGCTGGAAACTGTACATGCTAAATAACTGTCTGTTATAATGATGTTGCAGTCATCGTATGTCTCCATTTTCTTCCCACTGTGTATAATTAAACATAATTATGCACATACATACATTTGTGATTGAACTGCTGAATGGAAGCATTTGCTGTTTGATTATCTTCCATGTTGCTGCACATAACATTAGAAATACTGCATTTTATCTGAACATTTTAAAATAGGTGAACAAATAATTCAAAACGTCAAAGCTCAACAGCTATTTTTTACAGTTGGTTTATTATTGAAGTAAGGTTTTCTATTCCACTTTCACATTATTCAGAACATTACGTAGTGTCATTAATTTAAGTGTTACTTCCCACTAATGTGTTTGGTAGTGACTGATGTATAGGTAATAATAAATATTTTAATTGAAGAAATACATAGTTACCATTGCTTAGCTCCTATTTACAAAACCCAAACATATAGAATTTTTTGTTCATGAAACATAGGACACAGTAGTCACTAATACTTGAAGCTATGAGATAGACTTACACCACAAGAGCATTAAATATTAACCCTCCTGGGTTTGATGCAGAGGAAATAAAAATATATGTAAAATTTGTAGCTAAACCACACAACTAGTGATTACATATCTGCTGTTAGAATTCAGAGGTCCTTCTAATCTGACCTTCTACTGAGCTTGCTGAAAATTTTTACTCTATCAGAAGTCATCATTTTCAACATAGCAGTAAAATGATAATAGAAGTAAGGTAGAGGAGATGGCCCTGCTAAGAGCCATAAAAGGGTCTTGAAGGATAGTGCTCCCAATGACTCATGATATAGTTCATACTGAATGACTCTCAGTGGCAGTAATGGCCAGTGGTCAGCTTGAACAGTACAACTCACAAGACTGTGTTAACCAAACATCATCACCCCAGCAAAACAATACATTGTGAGGAGCATGAGCAAGTACATGTCTTCTCTGCTTACAGTTGCCTTCAGTAACAAAGAAGAGAGCCAGCTCCACTTTTCAGAGGTTCAGTGGAAAGAAGTCTATAGACTTCTGTGTGTGAGCAAGTAGGAACAAGGATTCAAAAACATCTAATGCAGGACCGTTGACATAACTATTACCACAGCTCTGAGCTTGGGCACAATGAACACAGGGAGGGCTCTCTCAAAGGACCCAACTCTACTTACTGGACTGAGCATTTTAGATACAGATTCACATATTGGTAGGGGTTCGAAGGGACCTCTAGGGATCATCAAGTCCAACCCCCCTGCTAGAGCAGGATCATGTAGAGTGTGTTGCACAGGATTGCATTCAGGTGGGTTTTGAATATCTCCAGAGAAGGAGATTCCACAGCCTCTCTGGGCAAGTGTGCCAGTGCTCTGTCACCCTCAAAGTGAAGAAGTTTTTCCTCATGTTCAGATGGAACTTCCTGTGTTCCAGTTTGTGCCCATTGCCCCTTGTCCTGTCACTGGGCACCACTGAAAAGAATCTGGCCCCTTCCTCTAGACATCCACCCACTAGATATTTGTAAGCATTGATAAGATCCCCTCTCAGTCTTCTCTTCTCCAGGCTAAACAGACCTGGCGCTCTCAGCCTTTCCTCATAAGAGATATGCTCCAGTCCATTAATGATCTTTGTAGTCCTCCCCTGGACTCACCCCGGTAGTTCCCTGTCTTTCTTGAACTGGGGACCCCAGAACTGGACACAATATTTGACATGCAACCTCACCAGGGCAGAGCAGAGGGGGGAATAACTTCCCTCAACCTGCTGGCCACACTTTTCTTAATACACCCCAGGACATCATTGGCCTTGGCCACAAGGGCACGCTGCTGGCTCATGGAGAGCTTGTTGTCCACCAGGACTCCCAGATCCTTCTCTGCAGGGCTGCTTCCCAGCAGGTCAACCCCTAACCTGTACTGGTGCTTGAGGTGGTTCTTCCATAGGAAGAACATGGTTAAATTATAAAAGCCTAACCCTTTTATTTATTTTAAAATCCATTTAATTGGATTTTAATATCATGGGTTTGTAATTTTCTAGGCATAGCTACAGTCTTAAATTTAAACAAGGCTATAGCTAACTTTCTGCTAATGAAGATGTTCTCTTTATAATACAAGCCTCAAAAATTTGTGTATACTTTCAAAGATGAGCCGGTGAGAGCTTCAAAAAGTCTTCCCTCCTAATCCTGCAATACCAAAAGCTAAATTCCCTAATCTCATATATTACATTTTACTGAACCTTTGTATTGTTTTGTCCTTTCTGGAAACTATTCACAGTACTCCAGTTCCAGATTCTGCACCTTCTTTCTGGGCAATATTTATCTTCTCCTTTTCTTTACTGTAATTACTCTCTGCTCCTTGATGTCTTCTTCCTGCCTTCAGCCCTCTTTCCTCATCAGCTTACTGAGGACTTCTTCCTTCCTTGGACTTTCAGATCCATGTTCCTTGGCTTTAACTTTCCTCCTGATGGTATCTTTTTTCCTCGACGTATGGAGCTGTTGAAGAAAAATATCTTGTGGGGCTGAAATAAATAGATAAATAGCCCTTCTATTCAAGTGGCCATTTAAGAAACTCATTATTTTTCTCAACCATGTAGTAGCAGCCTAGCTACTTAATTTCAATGAAGCAGCAGTCAGAGCTTAGAAGCAAGCTTGTGGGGTTTGCGGCATTTTAAAATATCTCCACAGCATTAATTTTATTAAAGTTTTCGATTTCATTCAGACACTTAATTCAGCAATCAGAAAATATGGACAGTTCCTCAGGAGCTGTGAGGCACAGCTGACTCTTGTGCATCTCCAGGCACTGGACCCTATCTTAGGTTGCCACATCTGACAGTTCCAATCAGAAATCAGGACATACACCCTTCCACATCTGCCTTATACACAACCGCAGGTCAGAAAAGATGTGACCACTGAAACATATATCAGCAGGAGAATTTACAACAGGACATTGGACTGGAACTGGAACAGCCATCTTTATCATAATCTCAGAAATTTCGGAAGAAAAGCTGAACAAAGAATATTCTCTCACACAAAATGCTATTTTATTAGAATGTAAATCTTCCTCAGTAACGTGAATTCCACTGGAGCCTTTGAGAGAAACCAGTCTCCATAGTATCTGGCCTGGCCTGCCTGCCTCACCATCACTGCTTGGATCCCTATAAGCTTCTCTTGTATCCCTTGTTTTTTAAGAAAGTTCTAGTTCATGTTTCTGATCTTCTGTTCCATTCATAAACATAAACTTTGTCTCTTATAATAATGAATATGCTAACATGTGCATGTCTATGTATGTAGGGCTACAGAGTGGAAAGAGTATTGCCTGTTCATTTCAGAGTAATTTTGAAAGATCTGCAACTGCTGAGGTACACACATACAACATGGAACCTATGCTTATGTTATATGGTCTTTATTAATGGCTGAAGTTTGGAAAGTAGGAGTTGATGTAAAAATTCAACGTAGAAATAGGACAATCTTCCTGAAAGACAAGTTTCAGAATGAAATCTGAACTTTCCCTCTTTTGAGGATGGAAGACAGCATAAGATTACAGAATGGTCCACTCTGTTAGCATTTACATTTTCCCATAATTCAGGAGTTCTTTCACAATACCCTCACTAAAGATTATCTTTAAAACAGAAAAATAGCCATCATGATATCAGATTGTAGGTATCTGAAATATCTGAAGAAGTTTTGGTTTCCGGCATGTCCTAGGACAATGAATTCTGCTGTTCAGCAATGGAAAAAGCAAGTTTGCGTAAACTCTGTTAAGAAATGAGAACAGTCACCCATCATGCATGCTTTTATAAGGTTTCTTTTTTTAATAGGTAAGTAATCCCCTTATGTACATTCATTTTGTTTATCAATATCTAAGTTAATCTGACATTTTATCACTTTATAATTTTGTTATTGTGAGATCCTTTTACAAAATCATTTTCATGGACCTTACATAGATAATAACAAAACCTTAAGATGAATGGGCAGATATGAATGCATTAACTTGTCCTGATGAAATGAGAACTTTTAGGTAAGTACCTTTTAAAGTTCAGCTGAAAGTGCTTAAGTTCTTATGCTCTGAATATGACAAATTTAGCTTTCTAATGCCCAGTTTACCATTTCTGATCAATGATTTTCAGAATTACATTAAGAAACTTCTTGAGTAAACAGTATGATTATTTTTTTTTCTGTTTTCCCCTTTCCCTCACACTCTCTCTATGCACTTAAGCATTTTGTTGTTGTTTACTATTTATTTCACAGCTGGCCGATGTCTGGCCAAAACTGCCTCATATGATCACTGTTCACATGCAAGAAAAATACAGTCTCAAACACTCTTTGACTCCCTTTTTTCTGAATATAGCACCAACATGATACACTCATCAATATGCTAAGTGCTCATCTTTCAGAAAGTGCCTCACAGCATACACTGTGTGTTTTAAAGACAATATAGGTTTGTACAGTTACCTTCAACAGGTTCTCTTGTATGAAGGGCAGCAAAATATAGGCCATTTGATAGTAATTTCAGCATTCAATTAAGTGTGTAGATTATATAATAAGAAAAAACATGAACAAGACGTAAACCCCATGTGAACAGAAAGCCTTTTGGTCAAGACAAAGCATGATATTGGAACCTCTAGTTTCTGGGCAATACTCCTACAGGTTAAAAATTGAGTGTCACAGAAATTAAATAAATTTTGTACTAAGAATTCTGGTAAATTTAGGACATTCCTCTTCTTTATGTGATTTGTATATTGTGGTGTGCTGATACTGTACAAATACAAAAGAAAAAGGAGTCTCAGACCTAGAAAGGAAAATTACCAAAAGAAGTCCAAGACTCAAGTGGAAATATTAATTAAAACAAATTTAGCTCATGACAAGTACATTGACAATGTCAAGAACTACAATGGCAGAACTGTTATGTTAGTTAAAAATTCATTAGGCTGTATACCATTGGGGTCAATTCCTTATTCCTCCTAAAATGTCTTATGTAAATGCAAGTAGAGCCTTTGGTGTTTTTTAATTCCCCACCTTTGAAAAGAAGGGTAGCAGCGCTACTCTGCCTCACAATATACCACAGAGCCATTATAAAATTTTTACATAGCATATTGTGCTAATGTAAACATAACATTATCAATGCAAGAAATATCCATAGATGCATGCATAGAGTTATACGGCTTCATGAAAGGAATAGAAAAATATTAAACATCTAAATGATCAAGAAAAAGCCATTCACTGAAGTCTACAAACATCTTAAGACCTTGCAAATTCATAATATTAAATTTACAGATGAAATTCATGTCTTTGATCTAAAAAATATGACCAAATTATAGTGTTCATCTTCTCTGCTACTAGTTTACTGCTAGCAAGAAATAAAGCTCATATATAGAACTTTTATTACTTAAAAAAGATGCATAAGCACAAGGTGCATTAAATACAGTCTAACCACATTAATTTTTAGAAAGACTTCTATATATTTTACATATATTTATGGTGTATACAGTTGATTTGATTTCTCAGGCACAAATGATATTAAACCAATACATTCTTCCTGATCTACAGTATGTATTTTGGACCTGGAGCATTTCCATATAAACAGACTTCTGAGTCAGAACTCAGTCTTGTGAAAGTCAGCGTGCCTCTGAGGAGGTGCAGAGCCTGCCAATACAGAACAGCCTAAAGGTAATGATTTGAATCACACCTGTGTATGTTATAGTATCAGAGCCTTATTTTCAAACCAAGATGAAACCACATTTGATTCTGACAACAATATGAAACTTATCAGCCTTTGAAGGTCCACAGGCCACCTGCTGTCCTTGTTGGTGATGTAAGGCTCTCGTTCATTAATCAATATGTGAAGAGTTAGATGTTTTAATTTTAATGCTGCTTCACAGTTTCAGGATTTTCACTGTTTCTGGTTTTTTACCCAAAACTCTTTGTTTTAAGAATTGCAACATGACAGCATGCTCCTTTATTCCCTTAACAATCAAACTACCATTTGATTTAACTTAAGTGGAAATGTGTTCCTTAATAGCAAAAATTATCGTAATTTTGTCAATATAATCGCAGAGCAATTGTGTTTAACTATACGCTTCAGACCTTGCAGAGTATCTATGGAAACTAAATCTCAGTTACTGTGGCTCTTTTCCTTTACTGGTATCAGTCACTACTGTCTGTATTTCTGTCTTACTCTTTTCCATGCTGCGAAAAGGAAAAAGCAGATCTTGAAATCAATGTGACCCCCTCTTCCCTAAATGAATCCTCAGGCCTATTCTTTTCATAGTGATGGGCGTAGGTCTTTAAGAGCAGCAACAGTGACACCCAATGGTCACTTACAAATTATACTTCAAACAGTGCTCAGGGAACACGAGGTACATGTTGTTTCCCACTGAAAGTGAATAGCTCCAAGTAGTAGTTCAAAGTGAATTCCACGTGTATGTATTTCTCATTATGAGCCCACGATATTTTAAGTTAATTTGAATTAATCTTTCGTTTGGATCAATCACCAATAATAGACAAAGATAAAAATAAACTACTAGCAAAGGAAAAAAGCACCTTAGGGATCTCCTCATATTCTGGAAAAATCATGAATTTGTAAGACTATGAGCTGGGACCATTTACCTAGAGGACACAGAAATACAAATATCCTAGGTCAAAGATACTTAAAAGTTTAATGACTTCGGTGATTTCCATTGGTGGTGGACAAGCCAGCCACTCAGATTTCTATTTTTTATATATCATGAACACATATTAGAATGAACACGTAATTAAAACTTACCTTAAGATGAAGATTTTAATAATTATATTTCAGACTTCCATGCAATTTATTTTACATCAATTTCTTCATGCATTGAGTCCACACCTAGCAAAATTCCTTTTCCCTGACTCTGTCAGGAATAACGAAAGTGCTGAGCTACCTGTTACTTTTAGCTGAGGTATTTCTCTGAAGCAATATATTATAAGGAAGAGCATACTGCAATGTGAGTCTTCAGAACAGTCCACGCAAACCTATGAACTGCACCAATCCTGCCTGTGATTGCGCCAACCCTGCTTTCACTAGTGCAGAAGACATTTCCATTTTCTTTTGTTACAGTTATAGAGATCTATAATAAAATGTATCCATATTTTGTCCAGATCTGGAGCCTGTTTAATGCTTAAGCATTATAAAATATTTCTGCTTCTATAAGACATTTTAAAACATGCAATTTAATGAGGAAGGGGAAAAAAAGGCTTAGAGTACTTTAATTTAAAATAGTTGTTTCAAATAACAATAAAAAATCCAGGCGTCATACTAAATTCCTTATTAAAAGTAAATCAGTCTTTAAGAATAACTGACCTGAGTGACACGAAATAAATGGTTTTAGAAAAAAACTAAAATGAGTCATGATAGAACAATGTGAATATCATAATTTTTGTTCTTACTAACACAAGGAAGCTACTCTCATCCCTAGTGATAACTGAATCCCTAATCAATAAATGAAACATAAAATGCTGAGGGCTACCCACCGTCTTTGCTGATTAGGAACAGGTACAGCAAATCCATCCAGACTAGGTCCTGTCCACCCTGTAGACTGTCTGCACCAGTTTGGGAGATATGAAGACTTACAAGGAGGATTTATTTCCTCACATTTACTGGCATGACCTGGAGGCTATCTTCACTCCCACACACCAGATGACACAAAGCCATGAGGTTGGCACAGCTCCTAAAACAGGTTAGAGCTGAGCTCATATCTTTAGCCACATGGTTGCATAGTGAAGGTATCATTCCCCACTACCTCTGCGAGGTGCCTTTCTCCACTTTCTTATAAACCTTGTAGACTTCAACGAGCTGAAACATTTCTGTAGCTGACTTGTGCTTGAGGTACTTTCATGACATCACAGGTGTAAGGCCGAACTGGTGCTTTTTCCTGTAACCCTGTAACAATTTAATTTTTGTTGCCTTTTGAAATGGTTTTGTCTTGTTTTTCTCACATCTTTACAAGAAATTAAGAGATTGACAATAAAGATCTAGAATATCCCCTCAATAAAGCATAAATCTCATTAGTGCTGATAAGGATTATGAATCTGATGAGCATGATTTTCAAATGGCAGAAATTATATTAAACTCACAATAAAGTATGTGATGCCACATGTGTGAATAAAGCCTAAATTAAGAAAATATACTTCATCAGGAAGAGAAACTGTACATTGAACTTTTATAGGATCCTTCATCTTGTCATAAGGTAAATAGTGCCGAATATTTTAGCACCACAGAAAAATTTCTTCTGGCTTCAACAGGCCTTATTTGCCGGTTGCTAACTACAATAGAAGAGTCATTGAAAAGGAAAAAAAAAATTGTCTTCAATTGCCCCCAGAATAAAAATTCCTCATAAAAACATAATCATAAGTTTAAACAGGGTGCTTCAGGTTATGATGTCAACAACTGCAAATTAAAGGCCTTTTCTATAGTAAATACCCAGCCATCCATTTTTGTATATTTATATTAATTGGGTTTACATTAATTTTTTTTTATTTTTGCTACTGTTTTATTGATCAAAAAGTGAAGTACCTGTGGTTAAGTAATTTGTTTATGGTCAGGTAATAAGTCAAGGTTCATAAGTCTAGGAAAAAAAAAACCAGAATGCTGGTTCATTCATGATGGTGCTAGTTATCAAGACTGTCTCCACAGAAGTACACTACTGTGGGAGGTACATTACTGGAAGCATGCACAGTCCGTAATCATTTGAATGCTAAATTAAGTTAACTGTAGTACAGACATCACATCAGCAAGAAGAAAATGTAACACCCAAAGAATTAACACTGAACAAAACTTGTGTCAGCAAATATTACAAAGTCTTTGGATCATTTAAAGCTGACAAATTAAACCACTACTAACAAAAGATTGTTTAGACTCTGCTTAAGCTCTTTTATTTACCTAGCAGAAGATGTTTCAATTAATGTCAAGGACAGTTCAGTGTTTTTAATTCAGTGGTTGGTATGATCCCTGGATATAGCTGACATGTCAGTTTATTAGGTTTGGCAATGCATTCATGAAAGTCGCTGCACATTAATGTAAGATCAGTATCATCTTCATATACCTATTACTATTTCAGTAGGAAGTATCTCAACATACACTATTCGCTGTGAAGTTCAACCTTTTTACTTCTTGAAAGAACTCCAGAAGATCCTACTAGAAGAGAGAAGCAGATGGCTATTCACCAGTTGGTAAGGAGGAATATAGGAATCTACCTACCTCTAAACAGAAGAATAACTGTTAATAGCATTTAATTATTTATGCACATTTTAGTACATGCAAAGACATAACCTTGTATGTCCCATCCAGACACTAGACACTTCTGATGCTTATAGCTAAATAAAGCATTGTGATAGGAGTATAAACCCTGTTTGTGGAAAGTTACACACTTACAGGCATACAAACTATTTACCATTAACTTTTTAAAAATTATTTTACTTCTGTGCATTAGTATAAGAAGATTTAGCCCATTCAGATAGTCATAGTTACTCTAAAAAAGTCACTCCCTCAATAATCTCTGCAAAAAGTATTTCAGCATGTAAATTATGGACAAGCCATTAACTGAATATTCACTCTTTGTTGGTTTTGACTGAATATGAAGATTTCTGAAGATTTTCCTTATTAGACATCCAAAACGAATGTGGCATAGCTTTTCTTCCAACAGATATGCAGTGGGTGCTGTTACTATTGACTGAACAGTGGAAGTTCAGGCTGCTTTGCAAATCTTTTCCTAAATACAAGATACTGAAGACTTAGTTTCAATTATTTAGGAGTACAAAGGGAATTTTATCTCCACTTTGAGCTAGTAGTCTTACCATTACATTAATACTGCTGGAAATATCACTGCATTGCTAATAGCAAGTGAACATCTAAAGTCTTATAACACTGGCAGGATAACGTGTTTATAAACTGAAACTAATTTTCTTGCTAAAACCAGACAGATAACCAAAGCAAAAAAAATGCTGATACTTGACCTCTGCCTTGCAGCAAGTAAGAGACTATAGCTTGTGCAGGGTTACTCTCAACAGAACTAATTTTCTCTGAAATACATTTTCCCAGTGAGTGGACATGAGCTAAAAATTGCAGATTTAAAATTGCCAAAGAAACAAACAGGCAAACAACAGTCCCAAAGACAGAAAGTTAGTCTAGTTCAATTACTGCAAGAATTTTAAAATATCACTTGAAATCCACTTCAAAATACACGTGATATTGGCACCCCACGTAACAGACTGGTTCTTTCCACAACAGCAACACAACATGGGGAAATAGAAAGACTTTTGTCAAAAATTTGTGTCATGATTTTGTTTAATTATAATTTAATATAATATAATTATAATAGAAGCTACATTTTTCCATACCACAGAAGTCAATGGGCAGGGAAACCCTGCTCCCTTTGGACTTGCAAGTTAAAAATAAAGTAGCAGTAATACATTCCAAAATTCTGCCCTGTAGCTTGTCCTAACCACAGGGAATCATAGAGTCATAGAATCATAGAATGGTTTGGGTTGGAAGGGACCTCAAAGATCATCTAGTTCCAGCCCCCCTGCCATGGGCAGAGACATTCTCCACTAGACCAGGTTGCCCAAAGACTCACCCAAATATCCTGCTACATCCAGTGGCTGAAATTCTGTAAATCATCAAGGAGAAAATATATATGGATAATAAATATGCCATACCAGCAAGAGCTGCTTTGCAAGATGTATTTATGTATATTAACACTTATGTACACATATACACAAATAGAAGGTACAAGTTATTAGCCATTAGAAATTGTGCATGAAGTAATGACATTCTGCATTATTATATTGCCCTAAAATATTATTTATTACTTTCTCATACAACTTATCAGTTGTCCTTGATGCACTGTCTTCTCAGCAAGTCAGGCCCTCTGAATAAATGTGCATTCCAGTGCTGCAGTCATAATCTACTTAACAAAATGTGAATGAAAGCAGATAAAAATTACTCTATCACAAAACAAAAAAAAAGTACTTGTATTTCACTAATTATTTTGTTCCAAAATCTTGGAAATTGTTCTTTAAATTGTTATTGACAGGAAAATGTGCATGTTGGAAGGAAGCTAAACTTTAAATTTCAAAGTGCACAGACTTGTACAAAATGTATCCATTAACTTAATGTACAAAGTGTAAAAAAGCCAAGGTCCAAGCACATATCCACGTATATTTGAACTTCATAATTAGTCACATTGCAGAAAATCATAGAATCATAGAATCATAGAACGGTTTGGGTTGGAAGGGACCTCAAAGATCATCTAGTTCCAACACCTCTGCCACGGGCAGGGACACCCTCCACTAGACCACTTTGCCCAAAGCCTCATCCAACCTGACCTTAAACACTTCCAGGGATGGGGCATCCACAACCTCTCTTGGCAACCTGTTCCAGTACCTCACCACCCTCACAGTAAAGAATTTCTTTCAAACACCTAATCTAAATCTACCTCCTTCAGCTTAAACCCATTACCCCTTGTCTTGTCACTACACTCCCTGATAAACACTCCCTCACCAAGTCCTTCTCCTCAGGGCTGCTTTCAATCCATTCCTCGCCCAGCCTCTAGTTGTGCTTGGGATTGCACCAACCCACATGCAGGACCTTGCACTTGGCCTTGTTGAACTTCATGCGGTTCCCACAGGCCCACCTCTCCAGCCTGTCAAGGTCCCTCTGGGTGGCATCCCTTCCCTCCAGCATGTCGCCCACACCACACAGCTTGGTGTCATCTGCAAACTTGCTGAGGGTGCACTCGATCCCATTGTCCGTGTCACGGACAAAGATGTTGAACAATGCCGGTCCCAGTACCGACCCCTGAGGAACGCCACTTGTCACCGTTCTACACTTAGACATTGAGCCGTTGACCACAATTCTTTGAGTGCGACCATCCAGCTAATACCTTATCCACCGAGTGGTCCATCCATCAAATCCATGTCTCTCCAATTTAGAGACAAGGATGTCGTGTGGGACAGTGTCAAATGCCTTGCACAAGTCCAGGTAGATGACGTCAGTTGCCCTTCCCTTATCCACCGACGCTGTAACCCCATCACAGAAGGCCACCAAGTTTGTCAGGCACGATTTGCCCCTAGTGAAGCCATGTTAGCTGTCACCAATCACCTCCTTGTTTTCCATGTGCCTGAGCATGGTTTCCAGGAGGGTCTGCTCCATAATCTTGCCAGGCATGGAGGTGAGACTGACCGGCCTGTAGTTCCCTGGGTCTTCCTTTTTACCCTTCTTAAAAATGGGGGTTATGTTCCCCCTCTTCCAGTCAACAGGAACTTCGCCAGACTGCCAGGACTTCTCAAATATGATGGCAAGTGGCCTGGCCACTTCCCTCAAGACCCCCGGATGCAACTCATCAGATCCCATGGACTTGTGCATCTTCAGGTTCCTTAGATATTCTCAAACCTGATCTTCTTCTACAGTGGGCGGTTCTGCATTCTCCCAGTCCCTGCCTTCTGCGACCTGGGCAGTGTGGCTCAAGCATTTGCCAGTGAAGACTGAGGCAAAGAAGTCCTTGAGTACCTCAGCCTTCTCCATATCCTGGGTAACCAGGTCACCCGTTTCATTCCGGAGGGGACCCACATTTTCCCTCGTCCTCCTTTTATCACTGTCACACCTATAGAAGCTTTTCTTGTTGTCCTTGACATCCCTGGCCAGGCTAATTTCTATCAGGGCTTTGGCTTTCCTAACCTGCTCCCTGGCTGCTTGGACAGTTTCTCTGTATTCTTCCCAGGCTACCTGCCCTTGCTTCCACCCTCTGTAGGCTTCCTTTTTTTGTTTGACTTTGACCAGGAGCTTCTTGTTCATCCATGGGGGCCTCTTGGTGTTTTGCTCGACTTCCTCTTTGTTGGGATGCATCGCTCCCAACATGCTGAGCTTGGAGGAGGTGACCCTTGAATATTAGCCAGCTGTCTTGGGCCCCTCTTCCTTCCAGGGCTTTGTCCCATGGTATTCTAGCAAGCAGATCCTTGAGGAGGCCAAAGTCTGCTCTCCTGAAGTCCAGGGTAGTGAGCTTGCTGCACACCCTCCTTGCTACCCTGAGGATCCTGAATTCCACCCTTTCGTGGTCACTGCAGCCAAGGCTGCCCTTGAGCTTGACGTCCCCTACCAGGCCCTCCTTATTGGTGAGAATAAGGTCCAACATGGCACCTCTCCTCATGGGGTCCTCTATCACTTAGAGGAGAAAGTTGTCGTTGACACATTCCAGGAACTTCCTGGATTGCTTGCGCTCAGCTGCGTTGTCCCTCCAACAGAAGGTGGAGTCCCCCATAAGGACCAGGGCTTGTGAGCGTGAGGCTGCTCCTATCTGCCTATAGAGGGCTTCATCTGCTCGGTCCCCCTGGTCAGGTGGCCTGTAGCAGGCCCCCGCTATGATGTCCCCTGCCCCAGCCCTCCCTTTAATCCTGACCCATAGGCTCTTGGTTGGCTCCTCATCCATCCCCAAGTGGAGCTCCATGCACTCCAGCTGGTCATTGACATAGAAGGCGATGCCCCTTCCTTGTTTCCCCTGCCTGTCCTTCCTAAAGAGGCTGTACCCTTCTATCCCAATACTCCAGTCATAGGAGCTATCCCACCACGTCTCTGTAATGCCAATAACATCATAGCCTTGCAGGTGCACACCTGTCTCCAGCTGCTCTTGTTTATTCCCCATGCTCTGTGTGTTCACGTAGAGGCATTTCAGTTGTGTCCCCGATGAGGCTGACTTATTGGCTGGGGTGGCTAGGATTCTTTTGATGTATCTTCCCAGTGTTACCCCGTTGGTTCCTGTTGCATCCAGAGCCCCTGGCTTATCACCTCTAGGCTTCGAGTGTGCTGTAGTGTATCCAGCATGTCTCTGAGCAGTAGGCTGAGGACCCTGTCCCTCCAACCTGGGCACATCATCCCACAACATGTTGCTGGCAAGCCTGATGTTATCCCCCTCCCCCTTCAAGCCTAGTTTAAAGCTCTGTCAATGAGCCCCGCTAGTTCCTGGGCAAAGATCCTCTTCCCCCTTTGAGAGAGATGAATCCCATCGGGGTTCATCAGGCCCGGTGCCGTGTAGGCCGTCCCATTGTCAAAGACCCCAAAGTTGTGGCGTTGACACCAGCCACAGAGCCATGCATTTATGGACTGTGTCCGCGTGTTCCTCCCAACATTGCTGCCCTCCATTAGAAGGAGGGAGGAAAATATTACCTGCGCTCCCGAATCCTTCAGTGACTGTCCTAAGAGCCTGAAGTCCCTTTTGATCGCTTTTGTGCTATGTGTCTCTGCTTCATCCCCACCCATATGGAGGAGCAGCAGTGGATAATAGTCAGAGGGGCATACCAGGCTGGGTAGTTTCCTAGTGATGTCCTTAACATGGGCCCCAGGGAGGCAGCAGACTTCTCTGAAAGCAGGGTCTGCCCTGCATATCGGGCCCTCTGTACCCTTCAGAAAGGAGTCCCCTACAACTATAACTCTCCTTTTCTTCTTTGTTGGGGTGGTCACAACCCGAGGCATGGGCCTTTTGCGCCTAGGTGCTACCTCTGGAGTAGCTTGACTGTCATCCGTATCCTCGCTTGAGTGGCCTTCCACAGCCAGAGCCTCGTACCCATTGCACAGAGGTACAAGGGAAGGCGAGGTGGGTGAGGAGGAGAAGGTTCGCCTGCCACGTCAAGCATGGACTTGTTTCCATTCACTCCCCTCTTTGAGGCTGCTGCCTTCTGCTTGGCGAGGGGAGGATACAGGGTCCCCTTCACTTTGGCTTTGGTCTGTTAGTTGTCCCTGTTTCTACTTCAGGGAGGGCAGAGCTTGGCTCCATCAGTCTATCTCTCTCTCAGCCTCTCTGATGCTCCTTAACCTCTCCACTTCTTCACGGAGTTCTGCCACCAGGCTGAGCAGATCATCTACCTGGTCACACCTCAGGCAGCCAATCTCACTACTGCCTTCCCCTGCCAGTGCCAAGCATAAAAATAAAAAATATTTTTTGGCACAACCCAGAGTATCGCAACTTGAGCTTACATAGAGTTACACAACTGACATCTTTTACAGAAATATCTCTGGCAGTACCATTTTATTGCTTACTTATTAAATTTCATGCTATGCAACAAAATTAACCACCAGCTCTGTTGGATAAACTGCACTGTATTACTTGGCTAAAGTGGTTTTGGAGAATTAACTGTCATAGCTGGATTTTGCATAGTGGTTTTAGAGTCTTATCTCTGCAAGTCTTGTATATGCAACATGAACATGAAACTAGTCAAGTTTATAAAATGCGTAGAGTATTAAACATAATATGGTCATTTTATCTGCCAAAATAGGTAAAAATAATTCTAAACAGGTAACACTAACACTAGAATTGAGGTCAAGCAATATGACAAGTAATAATTAATTTTATATCCCTTAAAGTACTGTTTGGCAAGAAGTTAATAAACCCTAGTTAATAAAACATCCAGTAATCTTTGTCAGTTACATAGCAATAACTCCAAAACCCTAAAGTATATGAACAGATTTCACATGCAAAAGACAGTCACTTCTACATGTTTAAAAACATTTCTGCATCTCTTGCGTCTTTACACATCAAGGTCAGCACAGAAATTCCACTACAAAGTAGTGTCTTGCTATATTTTGCTTTTCAAAAACCATCAGTTCGTTGGATCCCCTGTGAAGATTAAGTCAATGAGAAAAATGCCAAAGACTACATTTTCCTACAACTTCTTCAAAATTGATGTGAGAAATCTGAAATATGGAAGGTGTTTCATTATGAATTCTGCAATGAATAGACATATTGTAATATTGTGAGGTAAAATACTACCTCTTATACTAATAGGAGAAGAAGATTTTAAAGTTGTAATCGGGGAGGTGGGGGAAGAAAAAGAAAAAACATGGGTAATTTCTAAAGCTTTTGTAATTTCCAGGGACAGTAGACAGAAATAGTAGTTATATTAAAGATACTTGCTTTAAATGGAAATTTTCCAGAATAAACTCACTAATAAATCTAAGACTTTCCTCCCACTCCCATCTTTTCTGACATTAGGTGCATCAATTCATTTGAGACAGTACAAAGATTTCATGGTCATTCATCTCAAACTTATTTGTACAGCTGTTGCCAATAAATAATAAAAGATGAATGTAAAGAAAAAACCTATAACACATTGAGTGCATTTATGTGCAGTGTGCATATCCCAAAGAGTTAACATAGATGCGGCACAATCCCAATACGCCACAGACCCAACACTACTGAAATTATGGAGATTACATCATCCTTGTACTCATGGTATCCCCAAGCACACTGTGACGGACAGAAATAGACTCACATATGCAGAACAAGTTCAGGGAAAAAAACCCACAAGCATTTCAGAAGATATTAAAATACATTTAGATTGTAATAGTACAATTCTTAACAGCAGGCACTTACTAAGAAATAGTCTTCTCAGTGGTTAATGGTCCAAGATGCAGTTGAGGACCATTAACTCCTCTCAATTTGTCATTAACTGGCAAAAGAACAAGAATCTAACTGTGATTAAGAATAATTCATTTAGTTCTTTGGAGACTAAGTTACCTTCTTCACAACCAAACATTAAAACACAAGGAATTTAGCTTTTCTGTTTCTTCAATTAAAGTTTAAAGAAAGGAGAATCACCATCCACAATGAATCATCATTAAGCTGTCAACATTTGCAGCTCACCAAAATAAACTTCCTGCCTGATATATCCAGGGGAGATATGCCTGCTCCAAAATATCCAACCAGAAACTATCAAAGAGGATTAAAGGGGAGAAAAAAATACTGCTAATGGTTAGATTCAGATTATTTAGTGAAGGAAAATGGATATACTGCATACGTACTACCTCCCACAGAATTGCAAAACATGTTTTCTCTAGAGGATTAGAGAAAAATACCACCAAATTTTACCATGGCCTTAATACATAATCTTGGGGAGGTCACTTATGGTATTATCATAGGTTCATAGGCTTGAAAGGACTTCTGGAGGCCTTCTAGTCCAACTTCCTCTTCCAAACTCTAGTTCAAAAACTAGAACGATTTGCTAAGGGCCTTGTCCAGTCCGGTTTTTAAAACCTTCAAGGGTTCATAGCCTCTCCTGACTACCTGTTCAGAGTCATTGCCCCCTCTCATTATAAAGCTTTTTTTATAAAGCATTTCAGTTGTGCCCTTATAAAACAACAGAAAACCCACTTTAACCCACTTGTATTCCTATTCCAATAGAAGGTTTTTTAAACATAAATGAACAGTCACAAGTTAAATAAGATTAAGCAATGTTAAATGATAGATGAACAAATTTACATCTTGAATCAGTCAGATACAGCAGTAATGCTCACCAAACTTCCCACCCTCCATGGTGGGGGTGGGTATCGTTCCACTGCAGTGTAATGAGCTCACACTAACTCTGTCATCAAAACCTGGGAATAAACGTCGTAACACCAATGTAGTGTTAAAAAGCCTGCATTCTTTATTGCAGCGCTGGATGCATGAGGGATAGCTCCAGCCATGCATGCCAGGTGATCACCAACACATAGGTTATGTAGGATCCAAATATACATATTCATTGTTTTTCTCAGAAAAGGCAGTCCAATGATACTGATTTCTTGGAATTCATTTACATATTCTCCTCCCCATCACGCATGCTCAGTGATTTCAGTCAGTGGTCCTCAAGGGGTCTCTGGTGGTTGTCACTGGTCATGTACCCATGTCCGCTGGATAACCCTCTTCTTGCAGGCATGCGCAGTATTATTGTTGTGGATGCACCTGTGCATAACAACTTACTTCATAAGATTAATATCTCCGAACCTATTGTTCGGTTTGGTAGGAACTGTACATGGAACATAGCAGCATTGTACCTTGCCATGGTCAGTTAGCTTCATTACGTATTACCTTGGTTACAAACTAATTATCTCAACCTGATTCTATAGTTTCTGTTTCACGGCCCCTATCCCACGGTTACAACTCCATCAAATACCATCAGAAGGTCATCCCTTTATCCTCCACCTCACTCACCCTTCTATCCCACCACCTTTGTCCCGGCAACAGCCACTTCTTTTTGCTAATATCTGAGAGGTAAACTTTTGGGCAGTTTGACAATTGCAGCTTCAGTAACTGCAAAACTGCGGCCTTGCCCTGTATGTCCTTCAATACTGGACTGAACGTCCTTGCACACAAAAGGTGTTCTAATCTCATTCGCGGTCTTTCAGTACTATTGCAGTGTAATAAATGTAATATTGTATCACGTTTTAAAAGTAGCATATAGATTTACTTTACATAGAACTGAATAAGGGAAACTAATTAGGGTAGAACAATTTAAAAAAAACCCAGAATATAACTTGGCAACACTTGAGTCAGGCCCCACAAACTCAGGCTTCACCTGTCTCATGCTCCAGTACAAAAGAAAACAATTAATAAAATAGTTGGAATGCAGAAACAGGATAAAAGAAGCCGTAAATTAGGGAATAGTCCTTGGGTATGAACTAGAAAAAGACACAAAGTTTGAGGCAACCTGATAAAGGGAGGCCCAATATGCCAACAAGCCTGGGACCCTCTGGGCAGGATGGATAACAAGGTTGCTGAGCTTGCAAAACAGAGATAATGAAGAAGAGGTCACCCAACTCTGTACACTGAAGAAGAGGAGAAAGAGGAAGATTTGAGGAGGATGACCCCTGACGACCACCTGAGGAAGAAACTGCGCAGGCGTATCAGGGCATTGGCATATATTCATGAGTTCCCGGAATAATAATGAATATGTATTAAATTTATCGGAAACCTAATGAATATGTAACTCTTTTGTAATATAGATCACAAACAATTTGTTTCTCATCAAGACGCACGTTCGTGGAAATATCCTGGTGCAACTCCCAGCGCTGCAATAAAGGATACCTGCTTAATAGTCACATTGACTATTGAGTGAATTTTTTTTTTTGATTTGGAACAATGACAAACATCCTTCTAAATATTCTCATGTCTTCCAGGCACTAATTGGAAGGAAGTACTAGGCTACATTTCTGAGATTTTGGTCATTCTCTGCACGATGAAGTAAAAGTTTCACTTTGATTTTGAACAGGGACAGAACAAAAGCTAGGATAAGCCCTGAAGTTTTAGGTGACTGTGAAAAGAGATTCTTACATACTGTCTCCAAACAAATTTGTTTTGTTTACATTTCTGATCAAATTATTCCAGAAAAAAGTAACCTTGTCATTTGCACATACATTCTTCTTTTCTGCCTTCTGAGATACAACTGTTTACCTCAGCGTCCAAATCAAATTTATGGTAATATATACTACCAATGTCTTACAGTCAAAATAGCCGAGGGAAAGAAAGATGTTTCATTTGCAAAATGCATCAACAGGATTGCCAATAAAATTCTAACTCCAGACTGTTTATAATAGTGATATGGTAGGAAGTGGAATGAACACAGCTTGAATTTCAGATAAATCACTGGGCATGCTGTGTGGGCTGTTAGAAAAATCTTGCTTTGACTTATTAATTGAGAACATCTGATCTGGAAGCTTCAATAGAAAATAAATATGGAATACCAAGATGTCATTTTCACAGAAATACTTTGCCAACCATTCTTTACATGGTTGTTTTACAGACATGTTGTTGCTTCTTTTTATTGTCCATTTTATTGTATGTTATTGTATGTATTGTATTTTCTTCAAAAAGGAAAGTTTTTTCCACATTTATAGAAGGGAAGGGAAGGGAAGGGAAGGGAAGGGAAGGGAAGGGAAGGGAAGGGAAGGGAAGGGAAGGGAAGGGAAGGGAAGGGAAGGGAAGGGAAGGGAAGGGAAGGGAAGGGAAGGGAAGGGAAGGGGAAAGGGGGGAGGGAGGAGGGGAGAAGGAAGGAAGGAAGGAAGGAAGGAAGGAAGGAAGGAAGGAAGGAAGGAAGGAAGGAAGGAAGGAAGGAAGGAAGGAAGGAAGGAAGGAAGGCAGGCTGCAGCAGATGGAACATATTCAGCCTTTCCTGTTCACCATATTCCCTTATGTGTGGAACCATTCAGTATTTGCTGCTCAGAGATCGGAGGTACCAGGATTGTAGAGACATAAAATGGTCTGTATGTGCTGAGCCATGCAATCATGTTAGCATGGTGCTAAGCTTGAGCTACAATGTCTTTTCTTTCAGGAGACCTTATTAATTTGAGTTTAACATGACAGTAATCAAAGTCATGTGTCTTTTGGTCAAATCAGAACAGGAGCAGAACTAGTTTCCAGCTGCTTGCAACACACCATGACAATGTGTTTATTAAAACCTCTGTTTAGAACAATTAGCTGGAAGGTAGGAGATGTGTATTCCAGCTCCATTTAGCACAGAAATATAATTAATTCAAATACAATTAATGAGACTTACCCAAAGGCACATCTTCAAGCATGTGGAGAAGCTTGCAAACAGAAACTGAGATGCCTCTAGACTTTGTGCATTTCCTGAGACAGACAGCAATCACTGAAGTATTTCTAGAATCTGAAATTTGGACTTCTGTCCCAAACACAACTTTCTTTCTGTAGGTCCTACCTCTGGCTCAGTGTATCAGTTTTGCGCAGACATTGCACTCCTCTCAGACTGAATGCGTATGGCTGCCCACATATGCTGAATGGCTTTCTGAAATGGGCAAAGATTTTTCTGAATTACACCAACAATTAAAGCCATTATGGCAATACAAAAACTGCTTTCATGTTTTTATTGTTTTTCCTAAAGAGGAAGCGAGTATTTCCATCAATGAGCCTTCTTGTAGATGTGATATGCACAACTGGGATGAAAGCGTGGAAATTAAAACAGATAATCACTGTGAGCCAAGAGAAGGACCCCATGGCTGCCCCCAATGATGGTGAAAGCCCAGATAATATTTCCACAAATGGAGCATGAGACAACTGGGCAAGGTGCACTGAAGAATGAAGGAAAGAATCCCCGATCAAAACCCACGTATCTCTTTTCTAACTTTGTCTTATGGTCTGGAGGCACAGTGTTATCTACTGTAAAATGCAGATACTATAAACTGGTCTGTATTCAAAGGTAATAAATTATACCTCATGGGATGGCTTAAATCACCCAGCCATTGATGAACTCGGTTAGAAAAAAATGTAAACGCAAGACCATATCCAACTATTTCTCTAACCCAGTTCTGCGATCATACTTTTTCCCAGTAAAGTCCAATTCCAAGTAAAAATACTTCCATAACACTCAGAGGTTGTTTTAGCCATTTTTCTAACTTGATTACATTTGCAGTATCCTGACGATAAGATTAGGAGATTGTAAAAGATATAAGAGGGAGGAACTAAGTAAAAGGCAAAAACCCCAGTGCACATAAAGGATGGAGTGGCTCATCTCGCTATTTTGAGCATAGCACAAACAGCTACAGATTTGTACTTTCTTGACATCTTAAGACCTATTATTGCGACCTCAACAATAATTTTGAAGGGATACAACTCCGAAAACAAACAAGTATAGTACCCTATACAAGATGTTTGTAGCCTGCCACCAGCAGATTTATTTTAAATTGTAGCATATATTTCCAATGCTCGAAGTCACATTTTTTAAGAGCTACAATTTAAGAAAATGTAAGTTTTCTATCTGTTGTCCCAAGGCCTGAGATAGGCTAACTAGGTACCTGGCATTCTGAAAGATTTACTATTTTCTCTAAAATTAATTTCAATATTATGTAAAACATATAGTATAGCATCGGACTTGTGCTTGTTAAATTTCTATATTGATGGAACCTTGAAAAATTCAACCTCTCAGTTTCCACTGAGCAAACCAAACCTTTTGAATCCCTGCCAAGCATGCAGTATCAGTGTGTGACACTTTCACAGCTTCTCAAGAGCCATTTGGACCCCCCACACGCACACTGTGTCCAACAGAGGCTCACCTTTGCATGGGGTGTGTGGACACAAGTACTGCATGAAGCATCTGTCAAGATTTTTGGCACTGGGCCATTGCTGAACAGTACACCATTGCCAATAACAGTTTAATTTGTCAAGGAAAAAAAGGCAGAAAAACTTTCTAACACACTGCAGCTGACATGGCGTCTTTGAAATTTGATTCCTTTTTAGTCTGTGAAAAAAACCACAAATTATCTTGTAAGAAGCCTTATAAGGCTAGGACACTCTGTGAGAATTAGCAGGAAAATTTAAACCCAAGAATCTGAGTCTTATACTGTAGAAGGGAAAGGGTATTTTATACAGGCACATAATTCTTTAAAAAAACAGGCTCTGCAACAGGGTTGAATTGGAAGTCTTAAAAAAAGTCATCGTCATCATCATCCCTTTCCCTCTGCAGAGAGAACAAAAAGATTTAATCGTTACTGGTGTATTGCTCTGCTTCAGATGCTGACAGTTACAATTTTACTTTCATTTTAATTTTCTGCTTCCAATATGCTGATCTCTGCAAATGAATTTGCTGCTTGAAGAAATAAACTCCCATTAGGATCATATTTTTAAGAGCACAGCAACTTCTTACACTTGTATTGTTAGATCATGTAATCACTACAGTGTAGTTAATACAATAATTTAGAAGCATATGGGGGGGAGGGGAAGAAGGGGACCTCAGTGCCCCATTTTATCTATCATCTCAATTACTCTTACTGTCCTAATATCCTTTCTGAAAAGAACTTACTCACTGTAGAACAACTAGACGTCTCCCTCTGACAACAACAAGGAAACACTTAAAATGCCAGATAGAAGAATCACAGAAGGCTTTGCTTTTTAATGCAAATTGAAGTTTAGGATCCCCTGAGGCTGTCTACATTGAAGACCTATTCACCTAAAGTTGCCTGAGCAAGTGTAAAAGCTGAAATGGTGGATAAATTAGTCCATGAAGGAGCTTCTACCTTCAGTATTTAAAATGGAGCTCAGGTACCTCTAAATTTTACTGCCGTTGGACATATAGATAGTGCCTTCAGGCATCTCATTAAGTGGCCTTATTTTTCAGATTGCTTACAATAGAAAACTTTCAGCACAGCTTTCCCTGGACACTCTGAAGAGTCTCCATAATAAAACAAATGGCCTCTTCTAGCAGTGCTCATGTTAAAATACGTATTATTCTGGCCTCCTAATAATGTTCTCTTCCCACCTACAAGTGATGTTTGCAGTATACTAAAAGACATTATTGTTCAGGCAAATATTAATAAACCTAATCAGCACATCTTTCTTATTTACTTTTTTGTTTGTTTGTTTCTTTACATGAAAAAGTAATGAATGCTCCCCATTACTAATTCCATATAGGACATGTGAGATATTCCTACTTTGTGAATGAAATTTTAAAATGGAAATGAAAGGAAAATACTCTGTCTGCCATAAATATAATGTGAAAAAGTTACAAGATAAAACTAGTAACCATCACTTTCTGCTTTATTCATTTCAATATGAAAGTGAAGGACAACAAAATATATAATGAATGCAGCAAGCACTACATGCATACCACTATGGAGTCCATAGGCAAATGAAATACCATTCAAAGTAAGTCTGAATCTATTCAAAGAATACAGTCTTATAAATAAGACACTACAGCCCATTCACTGTGTGTATAAAAATATTTCACACTTCTTCCACAGAGCACACAGTGACTACATTAGGCCCTACTGAGCCCATGTCACCTGGTTCTGCTGATGATTTAAAACCCGAAGTATTTGCAGAGACTGTCTATATATAAAACCTACACAAGCCAACAAATGGAAGAATTAACTAGATCGCTTCTGTCTGTCTAGTTTAGTTAGTTAATTCTTCAGAAAGAGGCAAACAATCATTGTGCCTATACCAACTTTAATATTGCTGATTCTGTACACAAGGGATATTGTTAAAGAAAAATTCTACCAGACGTGAGTTACCCTAGGTTTGCTTTATTGCAGCGCTGGATGCACAGGGGAAATAGCTCCACCAAACGTGCATGCCAGGTGATCACCAACATACAGGTTATATAGAATCAAAATATACATATTCATTATTTTTCCGAGAAAAGGCAGTCCAATGATAATCATTTCTTAGAATTCATTTACATATTCTCCTCCCCATCACGCATGCTCAGTGATTTGAGTTGGTGGTCCTCAGGGGTCTCTGGTGGTCCTCAGGGGTCTTGCACCCGTGTTCGCTGGATGACCCTCTTCTTGCAGGCATGCGCAGTATCCTTGCTGTGGATACACTTGTCCCTTACAACTTACTTCATAAGATTAATATTCCCGGGCCTATTGTCCGGTTGGGTAGGGACTGTACAAGGAACGTAGCAGCATTGTACATTGCCATGGTCAGTTAGCTATTACCTTGATTACAAACCTCTTTCCCACGATTATAGGCTTTAAAACAGTTCTAGGCCTTAAGCAGTTTTCTAGTTAATATAAGTTTTCTTATAGCTAAGCTTCTATATTTTTACAGATATCATGTGGAATTACACCTATTTCAGCATCAAATGCCATCGTAAGACAATGCACAAAACACAGAGTTCCCCCAAACACTGAAATGGTACAGTAAGTTGCAAAAGAGCATTAATATGCAATTATATATATGCAAGGTACTACATAGAATGCCCACTCAACCTACTGCACAAGTTTTTTCCAGATTTATGCCTGCAGCAATTCCATCTCTTCTTTCTAAAGGCCTCTCCTGAAATTGACTTCATGGTACAATAATCTTCGTTAACAAATAGCATATAATAATATATTCTAGCTGAGTAGGAAACACCACTAGCACAAAGCTAGTTGAACATAAAAACATACCTAACTGAAATGTGTATAGATCTTTTTCCCTGTTTATTAAATTCTATTATCCTGGGAATATACCTGTTGATCAGTTCATATTCTATTCTTGAACAGCTTTCATCTTCATGGCCACTAAGTACTTTCATTAAGTAATAACGTGCTGAAACTTACATGCATTTCCAACTCTCCATTATTTATGTAGCTTTTGTATGTAGCTAACACAAATATGTTTTATTTCCAGTGTTCAGGACAGATGTTCTACTGGATCAGATTCTATCCAGTCCACATTGATTTCCATCACATTTTATTGTCAACAAACTGTTGCTCTGTAGCTTAAGGGATTCAACATGCACATCAAATCATCTCATTACATGATACACTTTCTGGCCCAGCAGTGATATCCCCATAAATACTTCAGGCAGTGATCATAGCAGCTGCTCATTATGGTTTTTGAGTTTTATAGAAATTTTAGTTCAAAGTCCCTGTGCTCTTCCAAGCAGTTTTATGTTTGTTATTTTAATAAAAAGGGGAAGGGGAAAAAAAGCAAAGTTTATTTCTCAATTAGTACATGCAGCCTCCAGCAACAGCCAACTTACCTGCTACAAGCACTACTGCAAAACAAAATAAAACAAATTAACACCAAACCAGAAAAAACAACACACAATTGTGCGTAGCAAAGAATTCAAAGTTCAATTAGGTTAGTAAGTGGACCCATTATTTAACAACACTGTGCATTCTATACATCTGTATCATCCTAAATGTAACCATTATAGCAATTCATTTAGAACAGCATGATTCTGAATTGACTTATAAAAGCTTTAAATTTACTTTAAATCAAGTGTGTCGTTAGCACAGCATGCACACTGTACAAGTTCAAAGGGAAAAAAAAAAAAATCAAAATACTTAGCATCTACTACTGATTGGCTCAATTCTTCACCATCTTACCTGTTTAGTCTTCTGATACTTGACTGTTGCACCTTGAAGTTTTTTTACACGGGATGTTTGGATAACACTTTTTTTCTCCAGCAGGCCACCTAACACTGAGTGTTGTTTGAGTGTAATGCAGGAAACCCCAGAAAACATATATTGTTTGCTTTTCACACATAATCTTAACTTTTTTTTTCAGTTTGCATGCCCTGAAATGAAAAAAAAGGTAACAGATTGATATATAACACAGGAAAACTTTCATTGCATTAGCCAATATCCCACCAGTTAGTTTGAGGACTGCTCACTGGCAACTGTGTAAAGCACTTTAAAGTTTACATGGGGGAGCAAGTAACAACATGTGAAAAACTCTTGAGTAACTTCTTAGACTTACTGGGCTAAGAAATGTAGTCATCTTCAATGCCTTAATGCCTGACTCTCACTATTAAAGAGGAAGAAAATTTCGTTACACTGGATAATTTTTAAACTTAGCAAAGCTGAGGTATATGTTATTTCTCTTTACATACATAGCCTCAAATTTTTGAAAAATAAAGAAAAAGCTAAACAAAATATCTATTTGACTATTCACTGGACTGTAGCTTCAATATTCAAAAAACATCCAATATACCTCAGCTTATTAACATAGGAGGCAATAAAACAGAATGCTTTTTGTAATATACCAATAAAAAAAATTCTAACTCCAAAAGGCTCTAAGGTAAACTTTCCATAACAGCTCAAGTATTTGAGATAACAGAAATGCATCAAAAGGTTGTAATAAGTCCTACTCACAAATGCAGGAATACCCATAAAGTAGGAAAGACTTACACAGGAACTGAATTAATAACATCTAATTTCTTTGAAAGTTTTTTAATAGGTTTGTCTTTCCTATGGGCTTTATGCTTTAAATGAGAGCATATGTTTGTCTAAAGGTGTAAACATGATGAGAAAAACATTTCATGGTAGAAGGTACTGCCTCAGTATCTCAAGGAGTTTTTTATATCCCTTTCCTTACAAACTTTTATGCACCTGCTCAGATTGAAAACTGTGGATACTGAAGTCAAATATTTGCACATAGAATGGTAGGATCAAAACACTAGGCAAGACCTTTTCCACCTATTCCAGTGAACAGGGTGTGCAAGAGATAGTTCTTCAATAGTAAGTGCTACGGAATGGTAAAAATGGTACTTGTACGAAGCTAGAGCCCTGTTTGAATTAAAGCTAAGTGAATCTGAAATTTGTGTTATCTTGAAGATTTTTAAATATAAAAATAATTGCCTGGATTACTCTCAGTATTGGTTACTGCAGGTTTAAACCAGAAGAATTAAATTTTTTCACCACTTCTTAGGGAACCATTTTGAAAGAATAAATTTCTTTTTTACAGGGTACTTAAAATTCTCTTTTCTGAGGAAACAGAGTAAGACAAGAGCAGAGAGGTAAATAGTCACACAAGAAAGTAAACAATAACTATATCTAAGCGAAAGAAAAGCAAAGTATTTTACAACTAGAAAAAAGCCAATCCACAAGCTTGGATCAACTAAGCCTGTTTTCCTGTGGACTTGTTCTACATCTTCAGCACACCTCCCAGCCTTCCCAGCACTGTCTTACTGGGCATCTACAAGCAGCAGTTACTCCTCCAGATCTACATGCAATGGCCTGGCTGACCTCTAGCTGTAAAAAAAAGCAGATGACTGAGTTATAACCTTCTTTAGGGGGTGGCACTCAGGTCTCTGTTCTGATGAAGTGTAATGAACTTTTCTGGAAGTTTAACATATTCGAGTCTTCTGTGTCTGTCAAGTTTGGTACAGATTCACTTGCAGCTAAAAACTTCTCAAGGAGGACATTGAGGAAATCTTAAGCAAGAAGGGAACTGACAACCATAGGTCACACTTGTCTTGCTTTCTTGGGAGGTCAAGCTAAAGAGATTCCTCACTGCAGTGTTGTTTCAAATGATGGGGCACCCTAAGAAAAGCAGAGCCACTCTCAAGAGAAAGTTGTTAAAAATCAAACCCACGTAGCTGGAAAGGACACATTGGCGTATTATCTGGTAAGCAAAAGTCACAAAAATTAGACTAGCATATGCATATGAAAGACACAGCCTTACAAGAGGGTAAATAATTTTTACAGCTTCAGAAAGCTGAACTTCTTTAAATTGCGTATAATGTATCTTTTTTCTTCCAGCTATCCTACTACATGTAGGATACTAATGTGCACACAGTATCAGATTTGTTTCCAGGAGGTCATGTCCCTATACAGTCAATCACTGGTACGTCCTTGTGTTCCCATAGGCACAAATAACTGATTTACAAAACATTTCAGATTAATGTTGTTCACTTTGACTAAAATGAAAATAGCAACATAATCTTCATCTCCTGTATGAATTTCCTTCCACGTGTCACATTTTCAGCCCTCATTTCTCTTGTCTCACTTCATGTCTTCCGTTATAGCTGTTTTAGTATGTTTATTTGCCAATATCTTGCTGAAACTGCTTCAGTTCACTTATTGCAGGTAATTACTTCAGTGTTTTGGAGCCTCCATATCTGTAGCCTGACAGTTTGCCATTTGAAGGAATGGCAACAGATGCCCGAGAAAAGCAAACCACAAAGGTGGAGATGTGCATTTACATTAATCAGCAGGCTTTTCCTAATCTATGAAACCATCTAGCCAATTAAAACATGATGTGTGAGACATTTTTAAAAGATGACTAGGTAAGAAAAAAACTTCTGAGAAGCACTAAGTTTCTCTTTCCAGCTTGCTTTTCTGTCATAGCTGTCATTTCTTACAAGGTTAATAGGTTACCAAATCCTTTCAATTTTGTGACACCAACTTCCTCCAGCTGGATATTTAGTAAGTGCATCAACTATTAAACAATTGTCTTGTGATTTGTCTAAGCACCGTGATTCCCTTTAAATAAATAGCAAAACCTTCACTGTCTTCAGACCAACTGACCCTACTTTATGATTTTGTTTTTATTTCCAAACAAGTTAAATATTTCCTCACTTTGCTCCTTTAAAGACAATCTCTGAGTAAAATATTGGGGGCAAAACAGGTCTCAAGTTAGCCTAGCCATTATTAGGAGTTCCTGAATAATTTGGAGGGAATGACAATCTCCATACTCAGCTTGGATTTTATTTTCCTGGTTTATATTTCACCTCTGTTCAACAGCTCCAATTCATGCTAAAAATTCACATATTCAGTATGAATGCTTAAAGATTAATAATGATCAGAAAAGACTTTACATGTGACCCTGGCACTTCCATTTTGTGCATTCACCAAGGTATTCTGTAGACTGGAGAGGAATGGGTGTTTTATAACCAGTTACCAGCACTCACATTATACAGATTTTGAAATATATACACAGAAGCAGGCAGCACAAATTCATGACTCCTCTGTATGTTTGTGTAAGATGGGCCAGCAAGGCAAGGTGGTGGAGTTGCTCTTTATGTGAGAGTGCAACTGGGATGTATTGAGCTCCACCTAGACATGGATGAAGAACGAGTAGAGAGCTTATATGTAAGGATTAAGGGGCAGGCTAATATAGGTGACACTGTTGTGGGTGTTTACTACAGGCCACCTGATCAGGAAGAGGAAGTCGATGAGGTCATCTACAGACAGCTGGAAGTAGCCTCATGATCACAGGCTCTGGTTTTCATGAAGGACTTCAGCCACCCTGATATTTGCTGGAAAGGCAACACAGCCAGGCATGCACAGTCCAGGAGGTTCCTGCAGAGCATTGATTATAAATTTTTGACAGAGGTGGTGGAGGAGCCCGTGAGGAGAGGTGTGCTGCTGGACCTTGTACTAACCAACAAAGAAGGACTGGTTGGGGATGTGAAGGTTGGGGGCAGCCTTGGCCACAGTGACTGTGAGATGGTGGAGTTCAGGATCCTGCGTGGAAGAAGCAGGGTGCTAATTAGGATCACAACCCTGGACTTCAGGAGAGCTAACTTTGGCCTCTTCAAAGACCTCTTTGGGACAATCCCATGGCTTAGGGCCCTAGAAGGTAGGGGGGTCCGAGAGACCTGGTCAATAGCCAAACACCACTTGAAGCTCAAGACTGCTGCATCCTGAAGAGTAAGAAAGCAAAGGGAGCAGGAGACCTGCATGGATGAGCAAGGAGCTCCTGGAAAAACTCAAAGGGAAGAAGGAAGTTTACAGAATGTGGAAAAGGGGACTGGCCACTTGGGAGAAATACAGGAATGTAGTCAGAGTATGTAGGGATACAGTGAAGAAGGCTAAGACCCAGTTGGAATTAAATCTGGCAAAGGATGTCAAGGACAGTAAGAAGGGCTTTTTCAAGTACATCAGCAGCAAAAGAGAAACTAGGGAAAATGTGGGCCTGCTGCTGAATGAGGTGAGTGCTCTGGTGGTGGAGGATACAGAGAAGGCAGAGTTACTGAATGCCTTCTTTGCTTCAGGAACCAGGACTCTGCTCAGGAATCCCAGACCCTGGAGGTAGGAAAGAAAGTCTGGAGAAAGCAAGACCATCCCTTGGTCAAGGAGGATAGAGTTAGAGAACATTTAGGCAAAATCAACATCCATAAATCCATGGGCCCTGATGGGATGCACCCACAAGTGGTCAGGGAGCTGATGTTATTGCTATGCCACTCTCCATCATCTTTGAAAAGTCGTGGAGAACAGGAGAGGTACTAGAGGAAAGCCAATGTCACTCTAGGCTTCAAAAAGGGTGATGAGGACCCAGGAAACTACAGGCCAGTCAGCCTCATCTCCATCCCTGGAAAAGTGATGGAACAGCTCATTCTGAGGGTCATCAATAAGCATGTGGAGGAGAGGACTATCAGGGGTGGTCAACTATGGTGGGTTGACCCTGGCTAGGGGCCAGGTGCCCACCAGAGCCACTCTATCACTCCCCTCATTCACTAGATAGGGGAGAAAAAGTATAATGAAAAGCTTGTGGGTCGAGATAAGGACAGGGAGAGATCACTCACGGATTATCATCATGAGCAAAACAGACTGAACTGAGAGAGGGAATTCATCTAATTTATTACCAAGCAAAACAGAGTAGAGGAATGAGAAATAAAATCAATTTTAAAACACCTCCCCCTACCCCTCCCATCTTCCCGGGCTCAACTTCACTCCCAGCTTCAACCTCCTCCCCCCTCAGAGGCGGCACAGGGGGATGGGGAATGGGGGTTACGGTCAGTTCATCACATGTTGTTTCTGCCGCTTCTTCATCCTCAGGGGGAGGACTCATCGTTCCCCTGCTCCAGCGTGGGGTCCCTCTCACGGGAGACCGTCCTTCACGACCTTCTCCAACATGAGTCTCTCCCATGGGCTACAGTCCTTCACGAACTGCTCCAGCGTGGGTCTCTTCCATGGGGTGCAGACCTTCAGGAGCAGACTGCTACAACATGAGTCCCCCACGGAGTCACAAGTCCTGCCAGCAAACTTGCTCTGGTGTGGGCTCCCCTCTCCACAGGTCCACAGGTCCTGCCAGGAGCTTGCTCCAGTGTGGGCTTCCCACGGGCCACAGCCTCTTTCAGGTGCCTCCACCTGCTCCAGCATGGGGTCCTCCACGGGCTGCAGGTGGAATCTCTACACCCCCTCATCCTTCCTCCATGGGCTGCAGGGGGACAGCCTGCTTCACCATGGTCTTCACCACGGGCTGCAGGGGGATCTCTGCTCTGGTGCCTGGAGCACCTCCTCCCCCTCCTTCTGCACTGACCTTGGTGTCTGCAGAGTTTCTTACATCTTCTCACTCCTCTCTCCGGCTGCAAAAGCTCTCTCTAACTGGAATTTTTTTCTTCTTAAATATGTTATCACAGAGGCGTTGATTGGCTTGGCCTTGGCCAGCGGCAGGTCTGTCTTGGAGCTGACTGGCATTGGCTCTATCAGACACAGGGGAAGCTTCTAGCAGCTTCTCACAGCAGCCACCCCTGTAGCACGCCCCCCCCCCCCCCCCCCCCCCCCCCGCTACCAAAACCTTGCCACGCAAACCCAACACATCAACAGAGATTAACCAAGGGGAAATCATGCCTGACTAATCTGATAGCCTTCTGTGATGACATGACTGGGTGGATGAGGGAAGAGCAGTAGACCTTGTCTACCTTGACTTCATAAGGCTTTTGACACTGTCTCCCATACCATCCTCACAGGCAAGCTTAGGAAGTGTGGGTTAGATGAGTGGGCAGTGAGTTCAGTTGAGAACTGGCTGAATGGCAGGACCCAGAGGGTTGTGATAAGCAGCACAGAGTCTAGTGGGAGGCCTGTAGCTAGTGATGTGCCCCCAGGGTCAGTCCTGGGTCTGGTCTTGTTCAACATATTCATCAATGACCTCGATGAGAGGACAGAGTGTACCTCAGCAAGTTTGCTGACAATACAAAACTGAGAGGAGTGATTGATATACCAGAAGGCTTCACTGGCATTCAGCAAGACCTGGACAGGCTGGAGAGTTGAGTGGAGAGGAACCTAATGAAATTCAACAAGGGCAAGTGTAGGGTCCTGCACATAGGGAGGAATAACCCCAAGCACCAGTACAGTTTAGAGGCTGACCTGCTGGAAAGCAGCACTGGAGAGAAGGACCTGGCAGTCCTGATAGAAAAGAAGTTACTCAATAGCCAGCAATGTGCCCTTGTGGCCAGGAAGGCCAGTGGTGTCCTGCGGTGCATTAAGAGGGTGGCCAGCAGGTCAAGGGAGGTTATCCCCCCACCCTGCTCTGCTCTGCTGAGGCCACATGTTGAATATTATGTCAAGTTCTGGGCTCTCCATTTCAAGAAAGACAGGGAACTACTGGAGAGAGTCCAGGGGAGGGCTACGAAGATCATTAAGGGACTGGAGCATCTCTCGTATGAGAAAAGGCTGAGAGAGCTGAGTCTGTTTAGCCTGGAGAAGAGAAGGCTGAGAAGGGCTCTAATCAAAACTTATAAATATCCAAAGGGCTGGTGTCAAGAGGATGGAGCCAGACTCTTTTCAGTGGTGCCCAGTGACAGGACAAGGGGCAATGGGCACAAACTGGAACACAGGAAGTTCCATCTGAACATGAGGAAAAACTTCTTCACTTTGAGGGTGACAAAGCACTGGAATAGGCTGCCCAGAGAGGTTGTGGAATCTCCTTCTCTGGAGATATTAAAAATGCGCCTGGATGTGATCCTGTGCTACCTGCTCTAGGTGATCCTGCTTTAGCAGGGGTGTTGGAGTAGAGGTCCCTTCCAAACCCTGCCTTCTGTGATTCTGTGTAGCAGACTCACTCTGCTGGGTATATTTGCCATGGGAGCAGCACACAAATAATGTACTCCACATTTTTTGCATCATTTATTACTGAAATATAAGATTCATTGGCTCCCTCTGTATTTTTGTAAAGCTTCTCTAATCTAGAGATTTCTGTCTTTGGGGAAAAACAAACACAAGAATTCATACAAGAACAGAATCATAGAATCATAGAATGGTTTCACTTGGAAGGGACCTCAAAGATCATCTAGTTCCAACCCCCCTGCATGGGCAGGGACATCCTCCACGAGACTAGGTTGCCCAAAGACCCATCGAACCTGCTCTTAAACACTTCCAGGGGTGGGGATGCCACAACTTCTCTGGACAACCTGTTCCAGTGCCTCACCACCCTCTCAGTAAAGATTTTCTTCCTAATATCTAAGCTATATCTACCCTCTTTTAGTTTAAACCCATTACCCCTTGTTCTATCACTACACTCCCTGATAAACAGTTCCTCCCTATCTTTCCTGTAGGCCCCCTTTAGGTACTGGAAGGCTGCTATAAGGTCTCCCTGGAGCCTTCCCTTCTCTAGGCTGGACAACCCCAACCCTCTCAGCCTGTCTTCATAGGAGAGGTGCTCCAGTCCTTTGATCATCTTTGCAGCCCTCCTCTGGACTTGCTCCAACAGCAGCCTGTCTTTCTTGTGCTGGGGACCCCAAAGCTGAGCACAGTACTCCAGGTGGGGTCTCATGAGAGCAGAGTAGAGGGGCAGAGTCACCTCCCTCAACCTGCTGTTCATGCCGGTTTTGATGCAGACCAGGATATGGTTCGCTTTTGGGGCTGGAAGCAACCATTGCTGGCTCATGTTGAGCTTTTCATCAATCAGCTACTCCCAAATCCTTTTCCTCAGGGCTGCTCTCAATCCATCCTCCACCCAGCCTGTAGCTGTGCTTGGGATTGAGTCTTGTGCGGTTAACGGGTAAAACACTTGCCACAAACAACAAGTACAACCAACAACTAGGCAAATTTATCTGGCAAAGACAACAACCGGTTTTATAATGCATAAGTTTCTTAAGAGGAAAGGAGAAGAACAGAAGAAGGACAGAAGGAAAAGAAGAAAAAGAGAGGATAGAACAGGTATCACCACCCTTGAATCCCGCAATGTCGTCACAGGAATAGTGTCTTGTTCTGCAGGTCTTGGTCCACCTGTAACTGTGGGATAGGGGCCGTGAAACAGAAACTATACAATCAGGTTGAGATAATTAGTTTGTAACCAAGGTAATACGTAATGAAGCAAACTGACCATGGCAAGGTACAATGCTGCTATGTTCCATGTACAGTCCCTACCAAACTGAACAATAGGTTCGGAGATATTAATCTTATGAAGTAAGTTGTTATGCACAGGTGCATCCACAACAATGATACTGCGCATGCCTGCAAGAAGAGGGTTATCCAGCGGACACAGGTGCGCGACCAGTGACAACCACCAGAGACCCCTTGAGGACCACCGACTCAAATCACTGAGCATGCATGATGGGGAGGAGAATATGTAAATGAATTCTAAGAAATGATTATCATTGGACTGCCTTTTCTGAGAAAAACAATGAATATGTATATTTGGGTCCTACATAACCTATGTGTTGGTGATTACCTGGCATGCACATTGGGTGGAGCTATCCCCCGTGCATCCAGCGCTGCAATAAAGAATGCCTGCCTTTTAACACTACATTGGTGTTAGGAGGTTTATTCCCGGGTTTCGGTGACAGTTTTTGGCACCCCAGATGAGACTCTGCTTTTGAACCTCAACAGATCTGTGGGATTGCAGGATGTCCAGCCAGCACCGGGAAATTCTCGGGGAGAAGCTCCGATCCCCGGACCGATCCCCAGAGCTCTGAGCAAGACCCCTGCGAGAGGTAAAGGCATTCTTATTTGATCTGAATATTTGCTCTTATCACCATGACGGGACCGCACCAAGAGCACCAAGAGCACTAGTTGAAGGCCTTATTTAAGGAATCTGCAGCTCTGGCCACTGTGGCAGGACAGGCCTGCACCAAGAGCACAGGAGCCTGCTGTGGCATGGTGGAAGCCGCGCAGAGTTGGGCTAGGGAGACGTCTCAGGTAAAAGTCTCTGCTAGGCAAAAGCCTATGGAGCAGGGCCCGCAGAGGAGGGGAAGCCTCCAAGATTGGGATTTCTCTTACCACCGTGGCAGGACAGGCCCACACCGAGAGAAATCCGTGAGGGAGCTCTAACACGGGTTGGGGTCCCTCTGACTAAGTGCTTGTGATAGTGCACAATCACAACCACTGAGTCCTTGGGAGATGGGTACTTTTCCGAGTAAGAAACCAATCCCATGAAAAACACCACTGGGATGTATTTTGGAACATTGGAAAGATCTGGGAAGAACTAATCCTTTGACTCAGAAACGATTGAATATTGTAATCACTGGTGGCCACTTTATACTTTAGAGAGTGGGGAAAAGTGGCCGGAAAAATGGAACATTGCAGTATAACACAATTTTGCAGTTGATACTATTTTGTAAGACGGAAGCTAAATAGAATGAAATGGCATCTGTAGATTTGTTTTTCACACTGCAAAAGCATCCAGAATGGCAAAGGCAATGTGAATTGACTTCACCTAGTTCTGTGGTAATGTCATTAAAGGGGCAGGAACCTGATAAGAATTTGAAAAAGGTTGCTCAGCTTGTGACATTGGTAAACGGTGTTTTAAATGTGAACTTGAAGAAGATGATGTTGAATTATTGGTTGCACCTCGTGGAAGAGTGGGAAATGATCAAGAGGATCAAAATCTGGGGGCTAATAATGCTTCCGCCCCTCCTGTGGAAGGGGAGACGGAAGGATTCAGCCCGATTGCTGGGAGGACAAGGGGAAGAGGGGGAGGAAATGGATTAACTCCCCTCCAGGCCCCTCTTTGGCAGGCAGTTGGCAATGAGGGTCTGGTAATGGTAAAAGTTCCCTTCTCAATAACTGATTTAAGACCAGGGAAAGAAACTTATCGGGATGATCCCGAAAGGGTTGCCAAAGTAGTAGAAACAATAATCAGAACCCAAAACCCCGATTGGGAGGATTTGCAAGTAATATTGGATACTTTGTTGGAAGACACTGAAAAGAAAATGGTATTGAATACGGCCAGAAAACAAGTAGAAGGAGCTTGTGCTAATGGATTATAAAAGGGATAGTGGACCAGAATTTTCCATCCACAAATCCTGAGTGGGACCCTAATCAACTGGGACCCACAGGGAAGTTGACTAGATATCAGAAGTGGATTTTGTTTGGTGTTAGACATGCAATGCCAAAAGCAATTAATTGGTTTAAACTTTATGAAGTGAGACAAGAATTAAATGAGTCCTATTCAGCCTTTATGGAAAGACTAAAGGTGACTGCTAGAAAATATACTAATTTGGACCCAGAAAAAAAAAAAGCCAGAAACAAACGAACAAACAAACAAACAAAAAACCACACCACGGAAGAAGCTATACAATTGGCCTCTATATTTATGGGACAATCGACCCTAGAAAAAGGTCCAGAAACTGGAAGGAGCTGAGTCCAGAGACTTAGATAAAATGCTTGAAGTAGCCTGGACTGTGTATAACAACAGAGAAAAAAGAAAAAGTCAGACAAATGCAAAGGGATGGAAAAATTCTGGCAATCTTGACTGAGAATAATAAACACATGAAGTGAAACTCGGCCATAAATCAGCAGAGGTTGTTGGTGCGACGGGGCGAAAAGAGAACTGGCCTTACTTGAAATGGTTAAAATTTAGGCTGCGAAAACAGTGGGTAACTCACCAATTTTTGAACAGTTGTCCATTGTCTTTATTGGGACAAGATTTATTGAGCATATTAGATGCACAAATAACTTTTAAAGATAGAGAAATAAGATTATTAATACCAGAATCAAAAGCCATAGAGGCGAGAGTGTTTATGTTACAGGATTCCTCCAAGGAGGAACAGATTTCAGAAGCTGTGGACAATGCAGTAACCCCTTTGGTATGGACAAGTGAAGTTCCAGGACGATCCAAACTGGCAGAACCGGTAAAGGTGACTTTAAAACCTGGGGCCAAGCCAGTAAGACAAAAACAGTATCCTATTAAGTGGGAGGCTCGAAAGGGATTAGAGGGATTAATTACAAAATTTTTAGAATATGGGCTGTTAGTAGAATGTGAATCAGAATACAATACCCCTATATTACCAGTAAGGAAATCAGGAGGCAGGGAATATCAATTAGTTCAGGATTTAAGGGCCATAAATCAGATAGCTCAAGATATACGCCCAGTAGTGGCCAATCCATACACTTTACTGACATCTTTGAAAGAGGAACATAAATGGTTTACTGTACTGGATTTAAAGGATGCCTTCTTTTGCATACCTCTGGATACAAAAAGTCAAAGCATATTTGCTTTTGAATGGGAAAGTCCTGCTACAGGACAAAAAACGCAACTAACATGGACTGTACTTCTGCAAGGATTTAAAAAGAGCCCCACGCTATTTGGAAATCAATTGGCAAAAGAGTTAAAAATGTAGAAGCAACAGAATCAAGGAGAAGGTATACTATTGCAGTATGTGGATGACATCCTGATAGCAGCAGAAAGCAAAGAAACATATTTTGAAATGACTGTCAGTTTATTGAATTTCCTGGGCCGAGGAGGATACAGAGTTTCCAGAAACAAGGCCCAGATAGGGAAAGAAGCAGTGATTTATTTGGGATTTGATATATGTCAAGGAGAGAGACAATTGGGAAATGAAAGAAAAGAAGCCGTTTGTCAGATCCCCGAACCTAACAGTCCAAAGGAAATGAGAGCCTTTCTGGGAATGATTGGGTGGTGTCGACTCTGGATTCTAAATTATGGTCTGTATGTGAAACCCCTATATGAAGCCCTGAAGGAGTCCAAACACCAATACTTGATTTGGACACCTGAATGCCACAAATCATTTAAAGAACTCAAAAAGGCATTAATGATGGCCCCTGCATTGGGTTTACCTGATCTAACCAAACCTTCTGAGCTGTTTGTACATGAAAGGCAACATCTGGCCCTTGGAGTGCTGGTGCAACAGCTGGGATCCTGGAAGCGACCGGTGGGGTACTTCTCCAAACAACTTGACACCGGGAGTAAAGGATGGCCGGGATGTTTGCGTGCTGTGGCAGCAACGGTGCTGCTGATTCAGGAAGCTCGAAAATTGACTATGGGCCAAAAGATAGTGGTATATGTACCGCATATGGTAATAACTGTCTTAGAACAAAAAGGGCGTCACTGGCTATCCCCTAGCAGAATGTTGAAATATCAGGTTGTCCTATTGGAACAAGATGATGTGAAATTAACAACCACAGCAATTGTAAATCCGGCAATGTTCCTGTCAACAGAAAATCCTACTGAGAAATTGGAACGTGATTGCCTGCTAACCATTGAACAAGCAGACCAGACCTGAAGGACGAACCTCATGTAGTTTAGGCCCAGCTGGCAGCTGAGCACCATGCACCGCTCGCTCACCCCTCCCCCGGCGGGATGGGCAGGAGAAGGGAAAAACAACGGCAAAGCCTCGAGGGTTGGGATAAGGGCAGTTTACTGGGATAACAAGGGAGAGGGAAATCAACAACAGTACTGATAACAAAGAACAATTTACCGAGCCAATGACCAACCAGCCCACCGACCGACAGACCAGACACTCAGCTCATCCACGCCACCCCCTCCCCTGCCCGACTAGCCCCCCTTTTATGGTGAGCATGGCATCACATGGTATGGAATAGCCCCCAGCCAGCTTGGGTCACCTGTCCTGGCTCCTTGTGAAATTAACTCTATCCTTGCCAGAACCAGGACACTTGAGACATACATTGATGAGAGTGGAAGGATATCTGAAGATTTAAAAATCATACATGACCAAACAACAATCTTACATGAAGTTACTAAACATAATACCTCTTTTGGGTTTGAAGAGATTTGGAATACTCTTACTTCTTGGCTACCTAATTGGTCGTGGTTGAAAAAGCTATTTTTATTAGTGATTTTTATTATAGTGTTTTGTGTTTTTGCCTGCATAGTGATTCAGTGCTGTCACTGCTGCACTAACCTCTGTTCAAGATACACTAAATTTGTATAGTGAGAAATTGTAGCATGTAAGCTACAAATCCTCAAAAAGAAGGGATTGATACCTGTGAATATTGAAATATTAAGATCATTTCAAGCAATTGGAGCCATTGCTCAATAGATGTAACCAAACAAAAGGGAAACCATTGTAACTTAGAAAATAATTAGTTGTAAGATAAGAAGCTCTGGAACAATCTCACTTTAAACAGCTTGGCCTTGGAAGAACAGATGTGCAAAGATAAGAAAGTTACAAGGTGATCACAAAACCAGCCTTGAGGGATGAGGTATATGTGATACCAGGACTGAGTCTGAAGATCCCCGAAGACCACCTGGAGGTGCCAACAAACATGAGCGAAAGACATTAACATATGCTAACAAGTTCCCAGAAAATCCATGAATGTGATAAGCGCTACTCGGAAATATACTGAATATGTATATTAACATAGTATAAAGACTTGCTAGTTTTGTCTTTTGGGTGTGCATGTTAGGTGGAGTTATCGCCTGTGCACCCAGCGCTGCAATAAAGAATGCCTGCTTTCTAAAACTTCAAAATAAATCTTAGAGAGTGAGCTATTTTGCCGCTTTCCAGCAACACTCCAATTTAGAGACAAGGATGTTGTGCAGGACAGTGTCAAATGCTTTGCACACGTCCAGGTAGATGATGTCTGTCACTCTTCCCTTATCCACCAATGCTGTAAGCCCATGGTAGAAAGCCACCAAATTTGTCAGACATGATTTGCCCTTAGTGAAGCCGTGTTGGCTGTCACAAATCAACCCCTTATTTTCCATGTGCCTGAACATAGTTTCCAGGAGGATCTGCTCCATGAACTTGCTGGGCACAGAGGTGAGACTGACCAGCCTGTAGTTCCCCAGGTCTTCTTTTTCTCCTTTCTTAAAAATGGGGGTTATGTTTCCCTTTTTCCAGTCAGTGGGAACTTCACTGGATTGCTACAATTTCTCAGATATGATGGAGAGTGGCTTAGCCACTTCATCCACCACTTCCCTCAAGACCCCCGGATGCATCTCATCAGGTCCCATGGACTTGTGCACCTTCAGGTTCCTTAGATATTCTCAAACCTCATCTTCTCCTACAGTGGGCGGTTCTGCATTCTCCCAGTCTTTGCCTTTGCCTTCTGTGACCTGGGCAGAGCAGCTAGAGATCTAGCTGGTGAAGACTGAGGCAAAAAAATAATTGAGTACCTCAGCCTTCTCCATATCCCAGGTAACCAGGTCTCCTGTTTTATTCTGGAAGGGGCGTGCATTTTTCCTTGTCTTCCTTTTATCACTGACATACCTACAGAAACTTTTCTTGTTGTCCTTGACGTCCCTGGACAGATTTATTTCTGTCAGGGCTCTTTAGCTTTCCTAACCTGATCCCTGGCTGCTCAGACTGTTTCTCTGTATTCCTCCCAGGCTACCTGCCCTTGCTTCCACCCTCTGTAGGCTTCCTTTTTTTGTTTGACTTTGCCCAGGAACTCATTGTTCATCCATGCTGGCCTCCACGTGTTTTTGCCTGACTTTTTTCTTTGTTAGTATGCATCCTGAGCTTGGAGGAATACTAACCAGCTTTCCTGGGCCCCTCTTCCCTCCAGGGCTTTCTCTACCAAGCAGACCCCTGAAGAGACCAAAGTCTGCTCTCCTGAAGTTCAGGGTAGTGAGTTTGCTGTGCAGCCCCCTCGCTGCCCTGAGGATCTTGAACTCCACCATTTCATGGTCACTGCAGCCAAATGTCAAATATTAAATCACAATTGTATGTTCCGCTACTGTGACAAAAGATTACAGAAGTATTTCACACCCATTCATTCCTAAACTGAAATATAACTCAACCCATAACCCTTTTGAAGACTTTCAGACCGGAAAGATGCTTTTCCAGTAATTTTCCTACATTTATTTATACCTGATCTACCTTTAACATTTTTTAGACCAAGAGGCAGTGCAAGGCCCACTGTCACCACCTCAGTAATGGTCAGCAACTGAACTTCAAATATGTAAAACCAGCTAGCAAGCTGCAGTATTCCTAAGGTTCTCATGTTTCTGTCCATAATATATCAGTAGACATACCTGGGTCTATTCTGCTTACCACTAACCCTTTTCTGGTCATTTTGTTCAGATATCTCTAATCATGTGCAAGACTCTGCAAAAAAAGTATGTATACAACATACTTTATATTTTTAAGTAATTATATGCATGGTAGCCACACGCAAAATAAAATTCATATTTTCCCCTTTCTCAGTATTCATGAAGCCAGGAAGAATGTTCTTTTGCCATTGCAGTGAATTTTGGTGTTAAACTATTCAATTTGGAGAAGTGCTAAAACACAAAGAATTAGCTTATTTTAACAGGGGCTCCAACTTCCACTCTCCAAACAGAGCTTGAGATTACGTTATCATCATCCTTCCTCTGCAGAACAGAGACAAATTCAGTCTTGATTTTGAGATAAAAGAACACACACCAACAAATAAAGTTTAGATCAGAAGTTTAGTCTCAACTGTAACAGCTAATTACCATCACTCCTCTGTAAGACTCCTGGAATCCTACAGATTTACCGAGAAGAGGCTCCAATAAAGTTTTGGAGACTTATTTGCCCTATCCATGCAGGGCAATATACTGAGGTTTAGAATCTTACTTCTGGCTCACAGAAGAAATAAAACTTTTGCTCAACTACACTGTTTAGTTGGAGAGCCTCATTTGCACTAGGATTTGTTTCTAAAAATAATCATGCTAGTTAGAAGTTGCAACTTTCAAAACATTTAAAATCATCTTTATTTTGGACAATACTCGAGATTCTTCTTAAACCCCAAATCTGTGGTAGTTAATACAACCTCAAAGACATGAGTCCATTAATTTAGCAGTCCAAGCACTCTAAACAGTAGTTCATAGAGCATGTACAAATCACAGAAGACTGTTAACTGCTGTTTGAAACGTTTCAACACTGTTAGTAGGAAAAGAACTAATAACACCCAGTAAGACATACACACAGTATTAACTGCTAAATGTTGTTTAATGTGAGATACAAGCTGATATTAAAAACAAACAACTCAGCAACAACACACACACACACACACCCCCCCCCAGAAAAAAAAACAAACCGAAACCAAAGGACACTCTGCAAGAACAGATAGGTCTTCCCTTGCAAGCATTCATATAGAAATTACACATGGTGAATGGGACAAAAGCCACACTGAGGAACATCACATAGAAACAGAACCATTTAGGTTGGAAGGGACCATTTGAGATTACCCAGTCCAACCTCCCTGCTCAAGGAAGATCAACCAGAACAGATTATTCAGGATCATGTCCTGTCAGATTTTAAACATCCCGAAGAACTCCATAACTTCTTGGGCAGCCTGTTCTGATGTCTGACCACCTTCACAGTTAAAAAAAAATAAAATTCTTGTGTTCAGAAGGAACTTAACATGATTCAGTTTGTGCTCACTGCCTCTTGTCCAGTCAGCTGGGCATGAGTAAGAAGAGTATGGCTTCCTCCTCTTCAAGGCTCTGATCCCCCTGAGCCTTCTCTTTTCCTGGCTGAAAAGAGTATCCCCAGTTCTCTCAGTATGAAAGATACTCCTGTCCTTTAATCATCTTTGTAGACCTGCACCACATTCTCTCCAGTAAGTCTGTAACTCTTGTTCTGAAGAGCGCAGAACTGGACATAACACTCCAGGTGCGTCCTCATCAGTGGAAATTGAGGGGAAGGATTACCTCCCTCTATCTGCTGCAGCCCAGGATTCTATTGGCCTTTTTTGAAAAAGGGGAGTATTGCTGCCTTGTGGTCAGCTTGTCCACCATGAACCCAATGGCCTTCTCTGAAGAGCTGCTTTCCAGGTGGGTGGCCCCCTGCACATTACTGGTGCTTCAGGGTATTTGTCCCTGGGTATGCAGGTCTTTCCACTTCCCCTTGTTGAACTTCATGAGGTTCCCATTTGCCCATTTCTCCATCTTGTCAAGATCCCTCTGGATGGTAACACAACCCTCTGGTCTATCAGCAACTCCTTCAGAGCACAAGCTATCCCATCATTCAACTCATTAATAGAAAGGATGAAGTGGATTGGCCCCAGTATTGATGTGTGGGGTTCAGCACTAGTGACTTCACTTGAACTGGACTTTGTGCTTTGACCCTTTGGGCCCAGTTATTTGGGCAGTTTTTAATTCACCTTTCCTGTCCAAATACCTAACATACACTTGTTCAGCTTGTCTGCTACTTTCAAAACTGAATTCAGAGTTTTAAGCCATATTCCCAAACTTTATAGAAGATTAGTATTTACTTTCAAAGGAAGTTACCCACCTTGCTATAAGCCCATTTATCAGGAAACTATCTTATTGGGAGACATTCAACTAAATACAGCAAGCATAAATTCAGTTGTATTCTGCCCCCTTCCTCCACTGCCTCAAAAGCTGTGATGTTTTGTGCTTTCAGGAGATGTAGTCTATTTTGCTTTATTTCCTGCATAGTTCTTTCTAAATAGTTATAGAGGATCCTTTTCTTGAGCTGTATACATAACTTCTACCTAGTTTAACAGCTGCATTTAATTAGATGAAACATGGCCCACATGCCACAATCCTTTGCTGTAGCACTCGCTTAAAAATCTTGGTAGATTCAGTGAGTAGTGTTCATGTAGCCAGAAGAAAGGAACACACACAGCTACATAATATGTAGAGTGACATGCATAGCCAGTGCAACAGATAGGAAGTTTACAGTGACAAAGTAAAGCAAGTGCAGAGGATATCTGACTCATTAAAAATTTCTAGCCAATATTGATATTTCAGTAGCAGGCAATATAGTTTAATGTCAGGTGAAAGTGGCTAATTTGTGTAGCATATCTGCTGTGCTATACAAATACAGTTTTAATAGTTGTTCCTTCTGACTTATACACTGCATGCTAAACACTATATTTTCCTACTGTTGATGCTTGCATACATATTTTTGCTAGCTTTCAGTATTGTGTTTCTTGGAGTTGAGAAGCCTAGAGCTCAACCACTTAGAAATGACATAGTAAACACAGAAGTAATAAGAAAATAGGTTTTATTTTCAAGTTTTATAGAAAAATTTTAACAATCCCTAAAGAAAGCAGGTAGACAGCAACGTTCTGTATTTATTCCAGTTAGAAACTCAGGCACTTAAACATTTTACTGATACAAACCCAGCTATCCTGTAATAATTATATACTTTTTTCTACAAATACTAAAAAGTGAACTTATGACATTAAGATAACATGCAAAAATATTTTTAAAAACATGTCCATATTTGCACATTCCCAAGTAAATCTACTATCAAAATCCCCAACTAAGACATTTGCCCAGATTATGTGCACTTTAAAAGAAGTCAATTTTAAACATCCACATTTCCCTTTAATACACCTTTATAAGTAGGTAGAAATGGGGCTTAGAGATCAGTTCATCTCATTTTACCTCTTTTTTTTTTATTGGAATATTCCACCTTATTTCACTTAAGTATTAGACATTTCAAAATGGACTGCAAATTTAAGTGTCACATTTTTTGATATACACAATAGCATACTAAAAAGGATGTTTAGCAAGTTAGAGAACGCTACACATTCACAAATATTTTAACTCGTTCAAGAATTGACTATGATCGTTTATATTTAGGTAATGGTGTATGAGAACTTCAGTACAAGTGTTGTAACAGTGCTTATTCTTATCAGCTTCTTTTGAAAGCCCCTGATTTGCTCATGATTTATGTGTGTATAGCAGATACCATTTCTGAATCCTTTTGTGACAGGGCTGCACTTGCTGGTGGAGGCTTATAGAAACATACTGCCATGATGACAAAGATGATAGTGATGATTTTGCAAGCAGCACCTGAATGCAAAGAATAGAAGAGTCCTTGTTGCAGTCACCTTCAATAGCAGACAAGAGTATTTCAGTCATTTATAAATAAGTTTCACATGGTGAGTTACTCTTGAAGACTTTTAAATGGATGGTATGAATTTCCATGTATTTTGCATGAACTGCAAAGGGCAGGTAAAGGCAGTCTTCCAACCGACTTCAGATCCCTCACCTGCTTGCCAGTTCTGCTTGCAGCATCTATTGTCATTACTTCAGTTCTGTATTTCTTCACCCCATTCTAGCCTAAAGTGCAAGTCTTGCTTCTTTCAGTACTTACTTCATTTCATCAATATTCTCTTTGCCACAAACTAAAACTCCACACATAGAAACCTGTTAAGTATTCTCTCCTCAGCTACCTTAAAAGGTTGTTGCATTTACTTATCACTGATACATGGTGTTTGTGCTACATGGTGTTTGTGCTACTGGGGGTGTGGGGACACAAGTAGAGGGGAAAGAGAAGAGAAAGGGGAAAGAGATTGTATTTTATTACAAATATGCCTGAGAGATACTGGAACCCAAAGCTGTGACTTCTGCTTTTTCAGTTTCAAGATTAGATGTTATCAGTTCAGTTTATGCACTGTAAGTAAGTATCACAGCTGCTAGAAAACAGGACAACAGCAGTTATCACAGATGCAAGCTTAGCCTACCATCCCTCCCCCCAGACATACATATCTCACATAGCTGAAGGGAACAAATTGTTTAACAAGTTGGGAAAATTTGACTTGTGTTCAGAGATATTTTCAAGATCTTCATAATAATTTAGGGAAAAGAACTGAAATATGACAAGAGGAAGAAAGCTTCTCAGACCTTAAGCTGCCAGACCAAGCCAGATAACACTGAAATGTATGCCAATCCCTTAAAATTCAGTAAGTAAAGCATGACAATGAAGAAAGACTGAAGAGCAAAACTATTTTGTAGTATTGTTTTTAATGAAAGTTTTCTACGTCTTTTAAAGCCACTTAATGTGGTCTTGCTCTTTCCATGATATTTTGCTTATTATTTATAAAAAACCCCATTTTTTAAAAAAGCACTGCTGCTAAAAAAAATAAAAGTTTAACATTCTATTTTAAAGTAATTCCCATCTAGCTGTCAAGATCAGTATATCTATTATCTTGTACATGTACTTAATATGAAGAAGTCACTTACTTATGCCCATCAGCAGATAAGCCATTCTTTCATTGTCATAAAGCCAACAGGCTCCTTTAGTTTTACATTCATTAACATCCCACAGAGTACAACTGTTGTCTATAGCAACACCAAACAAAATTGGTCCAGGAATAGTACCTAAAAAAACACAGTAACATGTTAGAACATTTGAATTACTTGAAATAGTCTTACCTGGTCTTAATGCATACAGTGAAATGCCAAGCTGATGGGGAAGATAAAATGCGATAGCCACACACTAAACAACATTTTAATCAAAGTCACAGGGCTCATATTACATAGCAAATGTGCCTCTTCCATTGCTCTCTAGTAGATAGGATGCATAGAGTGTCAGTTAATCCTTTATACAGCTCTCACTTTATCAACCAAGAAGTTTCTTCAAATACTTGAGCTTCTTGTAACTTCCTTAGTTTTCATTGGTAAAGAAAAATGTGATTAAAATTAGGGGAGAAAACAGTTAATCAAGGAAGAGGATTGCAACTGAAGTCATGCCTTCTCAGATCACAAACACTAACTTGTTCCAAACGTAGAGAATTAAAATATAATGTTAACATGTTCAATTATACATTTTTTTCCATCCCTCAGATGTAGACGAGCTTCTAGGAAAAGTTTCACATAAAATGAATAGTGTTTAAAGTTATTCCTGCATAGAATTTATTAGATTTATGTAATTTTTGTTACAGCAGTAGTTTATAAAGCACAAATATACCTGTATCCAGGTATATCCAATTTTGTTGTAAACACTCTAGGTACATCACTGCATGTCTACCTAACCTACCCAAGGTCTAAACTGTTCTTGAGCTAACAAGCAGCTATGTCCTCACTACAGCTTTTCTGTCCAGGACCCCTATGTGATTCCTCAAGTTTACAGCATAAATATCTTGTTGGTTGTAATTCTGTTAGTTGCTACCGCCTTCAGCCACAGTCAGTATAAGCAGTGCAAAAAGTTCTCCTATCCTCTGCTCCACAGTGAAGTCAAGAGTTAAGACTCTGCCATAGATATCTTAAGTTTGATTAAAATTAAACAGAGGAACCCTCATATAACACTACATACTACCTGCCACCTAATGTCTACCTATGAGGAAGTTTACTCTTGTTATGCTTTATTGGTAGAATGACTTAAATTAATTGGAATTTTAATAGGTACAGCAATGCAGAACTCACACTGCTAGATATTTTATCTCAAACGGCAGTGAATGGCTGCAGTAGTAAATACTTTTATGTTAGGTAACTCAGTAACTGAGCCTTGACAGAGTCTTGAATTTTACATACCATTTAAAAAAATGTCCAAGACAAAAACAGGAGTTGAAATATGCCTGAGAAAATTCAAATGAGTGATTTAGAGAATACCTACATTTAGCTTTATGTTTTATTTAAGGCAGTTTACCTGTCTTACTGATATCCTGGATATTTTTAGATTTAGAAAGTAGATTTCTCACATAAAAACTCATAATTATTTACACACACATGTAAATAATAAATAAATTGTACACACACATGTACAATTCAATGTACATCTACAATTTCAATAAAGGTTAAAATTACTCAAAGGAATTAAAAGGGAAGGGAAAAGGAAGACTCCACCTATCCACTTTAAAATATACTGGCATGCCCAATAAGGATAAAACTGTTTGAGACAGTGTCACTTTCTTTTAAATTTTGTAACTTGAGATGTTAACTACATGAAGCTGTTTTCTATTACATCACTTTCTCTTATCTCAACTCTCAGAATAGGCCTTCTTGTGGGGGAAGTGACAGCAGGTGCTTTTTGCTGAAAGAGTAACAGTTACTTGTGTTTTGTTTGTGCCAATAAGAACAAGAAAGGCTAAATTGAGCACGCATGCCCTATTTAAAGAGGAATTTGAATCCACATAGCATCTGCTTATAACAAACGTATTCTATAAGCCAATGACAGGCCTCTTCATGCTTCTTAACGCATTATTCTGAAGCCTAGAAAAGCATCAAATAAGTAGACTATTCAGAGGCAAGTGTTTCAACAAGAAAGTCATACCCAGTAGTCGCAGAAACACTGACTGTACTCCAAGAGCAAATGAGCGCTGTTTATCTGGCACACACCTGTAAACAAGATTTGCAGCTTAAGACTTGGTAAACAAGTTTTAACTGTTCTATTTCTCTGTTTTATCCTTCAGTAAATATGCCTGGACTTAATATACTCTTTTAACCTGTTTCTTGCAGAGGATTTTAGAAACCCAGTGTGCAGAACAAGAACTTCAAGAGGTGTTTTGACAAAAGAACATAGCAACTCCTACAGCTCATCAAGGAATTTTAGATTGAATTAGTTTAACAAATCAGTATAAATAAAAAGCTAGCTATCAGTAGCACACTGATACACTGTTGAACAATTTTCCATAGAACCACCAAGGATTTGAGGACAGTGCTAGAATGTAATCCTGAGCTACTCTTACTAAAGCAGCAATACATGAATTGAGACTAGGTTTCAGCACAGCACAAGGTTGTGTATTTCCCATAACCTTTATATATAGTCACCTGGCCCTACAATTAATCAGTTCTGGCCTATGCTATACAAATCAATATATTGATTTAACAACTAGTAGAATTTACCTCCTTACCTCCTACCGATTTCTTTCAGATACTTCACTAGCAACAAACATTTTATCCTGACAGTGTCTTAAAGATGCTACCATAAAGATTAAATACAACCTAACTTCCTTAATTTATACAATTTAATTTCAGCACTGTTTTCTTTAATAAACTGTATCACTGAAGCACTGTCATTTAAAAGTGACAGTAATTAAATATTCAGGGGTTATTTTCTCATTCTGGAGTATGTATGAGGGTTAGCCATAGAAAAACATCCAAGATGAGCAGTTATCAGCTGTTACTGTTAGGATCCCCCTACCCATAAAGGCAAGTAGAGGAAGAAGAATGAGTTTTGCATAGTGTGGGTGGTTATTTCTAGCACTAGAATACAGTCATAAACATGTGGGTTCACACTTGAAGTTGCACAAAATAAGCCCGCTGAAAAGATAGCAGAATACACTGTAGTAACTTACCTCACATTTAGCTATTTAAATTACTTTTTGCACATTTAAACTGCTCTACAGTCCTCTCCTATAAAAACTGTTTCACCATTTCAGTTGAAGCATACAAGGATTCAAAATGCAAATGTTATTCCTTAGAATTATCTAAAAAGTATGTCAGCTCAGTTTTGAAGATAATTGAACACTTCACATTATTCTGCCCCCACACTAATATGAAAAGCTGTTGATTCCAGATTTACACCAACTCTGAATAGGAGGCTACTGCAAAGCACTGTTGCAGTGTATCACTCCCGTCCCCAACTGCTTGCCTAGAAAGTTGGAAAAAGAGTATCTAACCATACCCTTCAAAAGCATCATGTGTATAGTGCATGTATGACTACATGTCATGAACATTTAGCTGTAGAAGTACTAGAGGTACAAGTCAGGTTTCGACATACAGTGAAACAGCTCTACTTTCAGAATGAGGATCATGTATTAAAAAAATTATCTAGCTTACATGCATATGAGTTTCAGCAATTTGAAAGACAGTCAAACCACTGGTTAACAGCTTCATACATGATGTCAGATTTTATATTAATGACCATATATACAACATCAATATCACATGAAAGATAATCTACAGTTCTTGACAGACTGCAGTTTTACAAGTCAGAACTCTGAACTGAGACAGGAATCAAAGATTGAGAATGAGACTGATTGCCATTTTGTTCTTTCCTTGGTATAATTTGAAATCCTGGCATTACCAATGCACAGGCTAGTTGAATATTTTCTTCATCCAAGCATATGGCACATTTACTCCTTCTTGCTTTGACTAAAACAACCAGGAGCACTCCCATAAAAGAGGGATTTTTGCTACAAGTAGGAAAGATTTTATTTTAATAGATTCAAATGGTATCTACTAACCTAATGTGATTACAGAGATAGTGAAGAGTGGTATGACTGTGCTCTATGTCAACTACTACCTGCTTACTAACACAAAGTACTGCACCAGGAGATTCCTTGCACATTGCTTTAAGTCCACATTCCAAAGCAAAACATATTAGAGTATTTCATTGATCTGAGTTTTCAGAAGGATGTTACCTACTTCTCAGCTCAAATATCGTACCTGAGAATGGCCACAGTTGTTGGAGTAACAGCCATAAATGTAAAAACAACAGCAAAAAAGAAGAAGGTCAGAAATAAAGGTAAAAATTTGCATTGTGTTGGACACTTCCCAGGAACAGCTTCATAGAGAAAGTCTTCTGAACCATTTTCTCTTTTTGGTTTCCCAATACAGGAACAGTTGTGGTACATCTACAAATAATTTATAAAACAAAATTTAGCTCTAAGAATGACATTAAGTGACACTAATATGGTTAATGTTCATTGGGTCTACATCACACTGAATAAAAAAAATAAACGCTGACTTTACAGTACAGGAAATAGTCAGCTTCCTGATGACCATACGACACTGTAACCTCCACTTTTAAAACTGGTTCAGCAGCACTTGACTGATTCAGCTGACCTAAGTAAAAATTATTTTTGGTTTTGTGATATTAAGACATTTGTGTGGAGCAAGTTTTTAAGTGCAAGCATAAAAACCATAAAACTGAAAGATTTTAGAGTTAGAGGAACAACCATATGCAATACAAAACCACCAGCAGACTAAGCCTTGAAATACTAACTTCTGCACTCAAAGCTTATTACAAATTGGTGAAGATAACACCAGTTACAATTAAGAAAGGGCAAGCTACAGTGTTCAAAACAAGATTTTTTTAATAGCAATATATAATATAAAATTTTTTTGAAAATATATAATTTTGAAACAAATCACCTCTTTGAAAAAGTTAAACACTATGGAGTGTGTCAAGGGTTAGAGGAAAGAAGGAAAGATCCTTTTTCTTTCCCCATAAGAGACTGGTTTCATTTGCAAAGTGTAATTTCTGAACAAAGGGTAGCCAAAAGCTTTAGTTCCCTGATAGCAGAAGATACCTTACATGGTTCTCAAAAGTCTGAGATAATATTATACTGAAATAATACTGAAATAGGCTAATGTTAACTGTTAACTAGTTTATTAACCAAAACTGCTGATTATTTCTGTACAATTCAAAAGTTATACTCCAAAGAACTTTAACTGTGTTAACTACTAAAAACTGTTACTTGAACAGGGTTCATTCTTTAGATTCACATCTACTTGCACCACTGTTTCTTCAAGCCTTATTCTTCAAGCTTAGATAATACATACTGAGTTACAATAGTAAAAAAAAAAGTAAAATAGTAAAAACTGGATGCCACAACAGCTCAGATTCTTCAGACATGTTGGCAAGTCCCAGATTGACAGTCTTGGCCATAAACAGGCTGGATTTCACACTGGGCTTTACTTGACAGGAAGAGAGGTGACCTCTACTCTTAAGACTTAAGCAGGAAAGAACAGAAGCAAACATCAGACTGCTGGTGTAAGAAGGTGAAAAGATAGAATAGTTATGCTCTTCATTTAAATCCACCCAAGTTTGTTTTCAAAGAAAACAATATATCAACGAATTGTGAAGTTTTCACAGCAAGAAACAGTCAGTCTACCTACATTCTTCTAGATAATACCTCTTCTCATTTACCATTGTCCTTTTCTGACATACAAAGCACACAGAGGCACCCTCTGGTTCAGCTTGCCTACCACCTTAAGGATCTTCCTAAACTCCTTCTACCTCCCTGCTCAAGAGTTTGTTGTACTAAGAGACAAGCACAGAAAGTCTGAGTTTTAAGAAGACTAGATAATAACCAACCACTTTCATGGCTGACCATTCCTACACCCAGGCAATTAACATTCAAAGTTTGGAAACTCACAGAAGCAGTTTGCCATGTATACAATAACCATTACATTATGCTTACAGATCTACATAAGAACTGCAGTTTAATGTTAAGGCAGTTGCTGATTTATGATTTTCTGATTGTCAGTTCTATTTAAAGTACGTTCAGGTTTAATGTATTTTCAGCATTAGAAAGTTCAGTAGAAGTAACATTTACAACACTACACAAGTAAGAAACATACTGTGACTGACCAGTAAACACCTACACTGGAAGAAGACTCAGAGGAGGTGGGAAAGGGTGATGTGCCCGTGGAGCTTACAGAGAAATGCAGGCTGTGAGTGACCACAGCTGTTGCAGAGAGCACTATGCAGAAAAGAAACAGCTATGTCAGTTGATTGGATCAACTAGTGGTATAAGTGTTTCTCACTGAGTTCATTAAAACAGTGTGAAAGTCTCCCTAAGTTAGCCAGAGCAGCATGGAGGAGAAGTGTGGCTCAGCACAACACAGAGTATAGAAAGCCAGACTGGGGAGGCCCAGCATCATGATGCTGAGCATGTTAGAGACCAGTAATGGGAATCACACCGGTATTGTGACTGAACTGCGTATTGCAATTGCTATATTTTGTTCCGCATGACTCATATTTGTGTTGTGTTTTCAGTATATTTTGCACCACTCTACTAAATCAAAAAACCTATGCAACATCAACTGTCATCAAATAAGTAAATTTGCTATTAAACATTGCAGCCACAAGTGGAATATCTAAAAGGACCTGGTCAGAGAGTATTGGACTCTGATACATACCAACATTGATCCTACATAGACATGTGTTTCACCAAGTTTTCCCTGTAGTAGCTACCACTTAGATTCAGAAATATCGCAATTTCCTGTCATACTAAGAGAAGAATGTTTTCAACATAGAATGCATTCTGCAGGAAACTAGAACAGACCATGTCAGTTATCTTTGTAGCATAAAGTACCTTTTTCACATTGTTAAAGAGATGTGATGCACATCCTGCGAAACAGGGAGAAAAGTACTGGACTTCATCTCTGCCACAAACTGGGTAGAACATAGAGCTCAAACATCTGCAGTTAGCATTGCATGGTGCTGTTAAGTTATATAGGGTACCTGTTCTGAAAGGTAAAAATTAATAGGCTTTTAATAAAGTAATTTAATAACAGCAGGTTTCTAAATAAGTAATGCAGTAATTATAAGATAATAAATCTCAAAATATTCAATACAGGGGATTCATGCACTTAATTGTTTAAAAATAAGATTTTTCTAGTAGTTACAGCTCTAGAGAGAATTCCAATTTATTCTGTACCTAGTTATTTTTGTGCTACTATTACTTCCATAGAAAATTCCTCCAATTTCCCTTCACAAAACAGATGATTAAATTCAGTGTCCCAGAATTCTGTGTCTTATATCTCCTTTCTCCCACACACTTATGCACTTGAATTTGTTCAATTTACAGGTTTTTTTTTAAATAAAGCAACAAGATTAAAAGCAGTGTTTGGTGTTGTTTATTCTTCTGACCATATTCTAAGTTGTTGGTTTTTTTCCATTTTGGATTCAAGTCCAATTGCAAACCCACTGCATTTTACTACCTTTAATGCTGCTATGCAGACATGTAGATTGTTCTAGTAGCAAGACAACTGCACATGCTAAATGCAGAGTGCTGTAACATAGAAGCAAAGTCTTATCACACCTGAAAGGACCTTAAAGATTTTTAACTGGCTGTTTAGTGATTAACTACTGAAGAATAGAGTTAATTTAATTCTTGCTTATTATAACTACTCTCAATTTAGGCGTTTACTTCCAGTACAGGCCATAGTATGGTTGTATTTGAAGTAGTTCCACTATATTACTAGCATGAAAAAACAGTTTGGGGTGTAGGGCAACCTTAAGATAAAATTAGAAAGAATAAAAACACCCTTTGATTTTCTAGTAGTACTGCATGTAATAAGTAAAGAAGCTTCACAGGTTAAGAGTTCAGTCAGCTGAAATCAGGATACTGACACTGCCAGTAGTTTAAATATTGTACTGTAAACTGAAAGTTCCAGATTCATTACCTAAACAGGCAGGTTTCTTCAAGAGAATTTAAGATGGTCACAAATACTAAGAGGAGAAATAATTTATCTATGAATTAAGCTGATTACTTACATAGCATTCAAACTGCACAGGGAATATTAGGAACATTATAACTACCTATATACTTCATTTAGTTGTAGTACAGTTGAACCCTACTAAGTTACATCAGTTCATTCTTCATACACAGAAGAATCAAAGTTAGTTTGCTCTGGTTTAAAGCACTGCAGTGCATCATAAGCAACTTCACTAATCACAGGTTTGTTCATACAGTGCCTTGTTAGCCTATGAGGCATGTCAAGCCTGGAAGTATTTAATCAAGTCAATAGCAACATTTGTCCTGTTTACATGTGTAAACAATGTCTCTTTTCCCTCACCTACAAAGGGGGACTGAACCTTTAGTTATGCATGGTCAGAGAAATATTAAAATACAGTTTAGTGTATGTAGGTAGATCTTATGAAATGGAACTTCTTGTTCTAACATCATGTTTCAGTTAACCATGTTACTCCACCCATTTTATTCTTCAACTTTGGTCACTGGCCTATGCTCTCTTCGCATTAAATTTCTACCTCTATCAGCCATTTTGTCAGGAAAGAAAAGAAAGCTGCCTTTGTAAATAGAGGCTAGATATGCTAGAACCTGATGTTATAATAATTTGTTCTTCTAGGGAAAAAATTGCAATTAGTTTAAGTTGCAGTGCACCTCAGTACTCTCATGAAATTGTTGCATGTGGCAGACTGGTAGGAACAAACTTCCTAGATTGTCACCAGTCATTTAATTAAACAAGATACAAAAGGCATGCTACTTCTACAGAGATACAAAATTAGCTGTAGTCAATACCATGGTTACAACACATAGAATGGTTACAGAAGCGAGGATTTTTTTGTCAAGTGTGTCCAGTGTGCTCAGAACATATTTCAGGCAATGTATCATTACATTTTCTTAATCATCTATTACATAAAGATTCTAAGACTAAGGTTTTAGAATTCAATAAAACATTTCAGTTTCATAGATCAAGGCAAAATATGACATTTTAAAGGTTTTGTATTCTGTGATATAGCTTATTATTTTAAAAATTAACACCAAACCTAAGAGTGCATTAAAATATATTTACCCATTATATGTTTCAGAGACACCTGCAAAAGGTTCATTCCCACATTTAGCAAATAAAAACACTGTGTTTAATAGCAGGGCCACTGAACAAGTGCCTATCATGAACTTCATTATGCTTTTGCAATCCATTTTGCACTTGGAAACCAAGATGCCACTTATGATTTGGCCTAGTGCTGCTGCTGGAATTAATACAAGCCCTAGAGAAAAACAAGACACCAGCAATTACACAAAAATGCAAGATATAATTAATGAAGCAGTTTAGAGTGCAATTTTATGTTAAAAAAGTCACAACAGTTACCTGTATCTTAAGATGGAGTCCATGTGATGTACCATCCTATCAGAATCTGTCAGCGTCAGTAATTTATTCTACCCTTACATTTTCTTTAGCCTTTCCAGAAGTTCAACTTGAGACCATAACTTATTCAGCAAAACTAGATTACTTAAAGTACTATATACTGGGCAGGAATCTCCGAACACCAGTACAGATGCCAAATACATAACTTAGTATTCTTATATGGCTAATCTACAATACAACACAGAACTCTGTAACTTGCGCTGACCTGAGACAGCTAATTTTAAAGACAGTTCAGGTACAGTGGCAGAACTGCACAGGCCAAAGACACTCATAATCAAAGGTAGTTTAAATAGTTAGTAAGGTCTTTGGTAACACTTAAACTGGCTAGCTCAACATTAGTTCAGGTACAGCTAGGTTCCAACATTAATGCAGGCATTTCTTTAAATCTGTATATTGGATTAACACTATCAATATTTTCAACACAAATTAAAAATAAATTCTAACAAGGTCTATAGACAAAAAAGGAACATTCAGTTTTCCACTTCACTGCTGATAACTGTTTAACAATTGAGCACATATTGCAATGTATTGCTATGTAGAACTTGCAGATACTTTGTTTTGAAGCAATGATATCTGGATAGTGGTAGTACTATCTAGTATTATCCAGGGGAGTAAGTCATTCAGAAAGCCTCTCCCAAATATATTTCTGTTGCAGAAAGAGCACTTGAACTAGTATATGCTTATATTCCAGCATTATACAGCTGAAGTAATCTAGCAAGACATGTTCCAGAAATACTAAGTCTGCTAAACTGCAAGCATCTGTTGGCCTATCTGCTTTGATCTGGTCATATTCTTCAGAGTAATTGTGTCAGAGTTAATGTGATCCTACCTAGCACAGGTCTTCCATCAGATTTTTCTATTTGTTTCTCCAATTCTCAGCTTTTCATAGCCTTCCCATGTTCTACCTATTAATTCCCATTATCTGATATGTAGAAGTGACAGTGGGTCAACTATAGCAGCAGTTACACAATAGTTTTATAATATACCCTGACTAGTCATTTTATGGTAAGCTATTTCACTGTAGTGTTATGGTGGAATTGAAGGGAAAGGCCAAGTCAATCCTTTACTTGCAGTAAGCACTGCTTTTTTTCCAGCTGCCCTTCCTGTTGCTTCCTTTAGTAGAGACTGAGGCTTAATTGTCCTTTAGCTAATTTTAAATGAGGAAAATGACATGTTTTCTACCAAGAATAAAAAAAGCAATAAATTAGTTTCAGCAGCACACAAAATTCTCATTCTACTTTGAATACAAGTATCAAGTCTTCCAAGCTTACAGATGAATAGCTTTGCACCCTTGATGGATTAAGTACCAGGGTTTTCAGGCAAGAATAATATAAAAATATTGTTTCTGCTGTGAAAACTGCATTTCATATAAATATATTCACAATTACCTCAGACAAACACAAAATACTTATATAAGCTTCCACTTATGAGGAGGAAGATTTAAAAAATGAAGAGCCACATTACCTCCAAGAGTTGCTGAAAAACTTGACGTCTTTCCAAACTGATTTTCTATAAACTTTGGTAGAAACGTGGCAAAGCCAGTAGCAACTAAAGCTTCTGAAGAACTGGCTATTATTAGACACATAAGCACTGGATTCTTCAACAGTATCTATGGAGGGAAATTAGCATGACACTCAGGAAATTATTTCATTGTAGTACCATGTAAACTAAAAGTCACTACATTTTAAAGTAGAAACTCTTATGTGAAACTTCACTAATATGCTTTTCTTGCTTTAAAAATCTTAAGCATCAATAAATTGAATATGCCTTAAATTATCAGTAGCACTAAAGAGACTTCCCTATTATAACATGATAAAGCAGCAGTTACTTTTCTGAATGCTTATGTATTACTTGAAAAACAACTGCATTTTTCAGAATATATCAGTTTTAGTAAATTCAAGATTTCCTTACCAGGAGAGCCATGGGAAAGTCTTTAAAACTTTTTCCAATATTCTTGGTCTCAACAAGTGCCTCACTTCCATCATTATGAGTTTCAGATATTTTTTCAGCCTGTATTTTTGCTGTTCCTGCAAATGAGCATATTTATGACAATGAAAACATTGAATACTTGTGCTGTTAAAGTCAGAAAAAGCATCAAAGTAAGTGTTTCCCTTCCATGGGAAAACTAACCTCACCATTTAAGTCTTCTTCAATATTTTATTGGTGCATATAGTAATAGAACAAGAGGTAATGGCTTTAAACTGTAGGATGGTAGATACAGATGTTAGAAATTCTTTACTGTGAGGGTGGGGAGGCACAGAAACAGGTTGCCCAGAGAGGTTGTGGACGCCCCATCCCTGGAAGTGTTCAAGGCCAGGTTGGATGGGGCTTTGAGCAACCTGGTCTAGTGGAGGGTGTCCCTGTCCATGGCAGGGAGGTTGGAACTAGATGATCTTCGAGGTCCCCTCCAACCCAAACTATTCAATGATTCTATAATAAAAAGTTCAATAATGTATTGCTGCAGAAAGAAGAATGTGGCTGAAAGCATAATGCTTCCATTGGAAGGTCTTGGCTGTAAGAAGAGTTGATGGGCAGGACTGTTGAAGGGTAGAAAGGCTCTATAGAGGGATCTGGACAAGCTGGATTGATGGGCCCAGGTCAATTGTATGAAGTTCAACAAGGCCAAGTGCCAGGTTCTGCACTTCGGTCACAACCCCATGCGATGCCACAGGCTTGGGGAAGAGTGGCTAGAAAGCTGACCAGCAGAAGAGGATCTGGGAGTGTTAGTCAACAGCTGGGTAAATATGAGGAGACGGTGTGCCCAGGTGGCCAAGGTGGCCAACAGCATCCTGGCTTGTATCAGAAACAGTGTGGCCAACAGGACTAGGGAAGTGATCATCCCCTTGTACTCAGCACTGGTGAGGCCACACCTTGAGTACCGTGCTCAGTTTTGGGCCGCTCACTACAAGACAGACATTGAGGTGCTGGAGTGTGTCCAAAGAAGGGCAACAAAGCTGGTGAAGGGTCTGGAGCACAACTCTTATGAGGAATGGCTAAGGGAACTGAGGTTGTTTAGTCTGGAGAAGAGCAGGCTGAGGGGAGACCTTATTGCTCTCTACTACTTCAATTCATGCTTTATTATTCCACACAAAATAAGGCAATAGAATCAGAGAAAATAATGCATGATGTAAGTCAGTGGAATTTCCTTGTGATTTTGGTTGGTACCATAGCAGCTTTAAATACAGTCCTGGGTGCTTAACTGCAAGCATCTTCCAAACTTCGATCATCAATTTGCATGTAGTACCCGTTTCTAGTCCTACCATACATTATTATGTACACAAGATCCTCCCTCTAGCCCACTTGCCTTGTTTTAAAGGCTGCATATTGGAAATAAGGTCTTTATTATCACATTTTAGCCAAAGACAGTTAACTGAGAAACAGAATCAAAGAGGAATCAATCACTCAGTCCAGCAGTCTATAAACCACAAGTATAAACAAATGTCTCTTTCAAAGTAGCCCATTATTGTTAAACATTTACCTGGCAGGTGCTTTGGAAAGCATGAAAAAGGTATTATAAGAAGCCAAATTGCAAAAAAGCATGCAAGAAATGCTATCCACCATGCTCCAAGCCAACGTGGGTCATCTTGATCCATCTTTGTACTGGAAAAATAATTTGGAAAAAAGGAGATTTACCGTTCATGAATTCAAGTCAGCAATATCAGATGTCAGCGAACTGAAATTTTTTTTAATATTGATTTAACAGAATGCCTTTGATTATTGTAATTTTCTTGTTTCCTATATGTATTAAATGTATTGTTTGCTTGTTTAAAGCACATTCATTGGCTCTATTATAAAAATATCGTATTCTATCAAGTAGAGGTTTCAACTCATTAATCAAATTCATTCTGATTTAAAGGCTACTATTTGGCCCAGATTTCAAGATCCTGTAGCATTAAGATACTTAAAAAGTTGGTTTTAGAAAGAATCTTCAGAATCAATTATTTATGTGAAAGCCAGTACAGAAGTTCAGAATGCCATTGCATTGATCTGAAGTCCCTAAAACAGAGGAAATAGCGTGTAAATGAAGTTGTTGGTTTGCACAGTAGTACAATTTATAACATTTTTTGAATAGAGTACTATTACTCAATCGGTAGATTGTCTAGCAAATTCTTCCCCAGGAGGTAAGTAGTGGTATCCTACCTTATATCCCACCTCAGGGAAACCTTTTGCACAAGAAATCAGTAGTCTCAATCTAACCCTAAATGAGCAACTAATCAAAAGACAAAGCAGTTTGTGTTAATCAGCATTAAAATAGCTAATACCTCAAAGCTAGTGTATTTGCAGTACAGAGAAACCTTCACACACAGAGTGACTACTCACTGTAGGAAGTAACTCATTTGCTAGAAGCCCTTGTGAATGCAACTTGTTACCAAGGTAAAGCTCTTGAAAATGCAGTATTTTCCAAACAGAAATACTACTCACAATTTCTCCTCATCACATGGAAAACAACTGAAGATTTTAGTAAGAATTATTAGGAAAAGAAAATAGAAAGCGAAAGAGTGTATCTTGCCTTTCTGGGAGCTGGATATCAATATATATATTCAGTAGCTGCCCTCCTAAGACATAGCCAATAGCAGGACCCAGCAGTGACATGGCATAGCCAATTCCTAGAAGAGAAAAATATGTCAAGTTCACCATACATTTTTAAAGCTTTCTTTAAAAAAAAATCCTAAATCAACTTCAGACCAAATGGTTTCTGTAATTCAACCTGTTCTTTCACTGTCATTACTTTGACTATAGCACGTACACAACAAGATTTGTATTTGTCACTGAACAAGAAAGTTTGTAGCACATTAAAATCTGCAACTCAGAAGTTCAGCAAAAGACACTTCACCAACAGCATCTTTATGCATTATTAGATTACCTTTTGCACATCTTGTGCCTACAATCACAAGCTAGCTTGTGAAAAAAGTTTCTGAAGTGAGGAGGTTATTATGAGCATCAGTTGTTAATAGTGCATGCCCACAATCTTTAAGAACCTACATATTTTTATTTTGAGTCTTCACTTGGTTTTTAGATCTGCCAAGACCAGACGCCAGGGTTCCATTAAAGCTTTTGACTGGAGTATTATCTGCCACTTGAGTTCATTGAGAACTCAATTATACGCACTTCCATTTATTGATATGAGCATTAAAATACAAAGCCAGGGCTCTTAACAGCTCCTGACAGTCTCAAAAAAACCCAAAGAGACACACAAACCCCCCCCAGAGTTGCAGGTGTAACCATATCCTGCTGAAAAGCACTCTTAGGTCTATCATTTTTTTTTTTTACCTTAGGACAAGATTTTCTCAATGTCACAATAGTCTCCCTGACTTACCAGCCAGATTTCTATGTACTTTACACTGCTGGCAGGAGCACTGTCTGTGCAGATAAAAGCTTGCAACTAATAACCAGATCTGTCTAAATAATTGGTAGGACATGCATCCTTACTGCCAATATTCTATGCTTTTCCCTAGCCTGAAGAATCTGGATTTCTCAATTGTTTCCAATGTGCCTGGAACCTGATTTAGTATTATTTAACTCTCTTTAGACAGCAAGAAGGAATAGTATGGGAGTGGGGGGCGGGAAGGGACACAAAAGTGGACAATCAGTAAGTCAAAATAAATATTAACATATCCCAGGTTTTCCTGTATTTTGGAAATACTGACATGCTCATAGGATCTCTCCAAGTTAAGTCCACATTCATCCTACAGAACTTTGAACCTGGCTTAGAAGGTGCCTGTTTCCTCCTACAGACCATTCAGTTTGAATTACCATTCAGAATTGCTTAACTTTTGGCTTTAGATGTAGATGCCTCAGTTCAGCAAGAAAAGAATAGTCCTTGTGAAAACACACCCATTTTCAGAAGAGAAAGAAACCACCACCTTATGAGTTAAAAGCTTATAAAGTTAAAGTCTAAGGTGCTAGCAGCTATTTACAGACACTAGCAGAAAGATTTAGGGGTTGTTTGGGGTTTTTTTTGCTGTCTTGCACAAGCCTTCTCGCATTAGGCAGACTAACACAATATATTTTAAATCCTCAATACATTGCATAAAAGCAAGAAAAACAATTAAGGCTTAAGGTAGCTACCTGTCTACTCACTTGTCTTCTAGTTTTGTTATATTAGGCAGAATACACTGTTGTTCTGAACTGCGCAGTGGTCTGAAGACTGCACAAGCATTAGTTTATTGTATTGGTCTTATGTTTTAAGTATGAACACTAACACCATTCTCCTGAGTTTTCAGGCCACTTCTTGATCCTGTAATCATACAGATAGCCCTAATTCTGCTCTATTTTCTGAAGCCAGTGAAATAAAAAGTGTAATAATCTTTTCTCTCAATATAAAGAAACAGCAAAAATAAAAGCTGTCTTTATTATTTAACATATGCAACTATTCTATTTGTTGGCACTAAATGAAGTGACTTGCCTGGAACAATTAAGCAAGAATTGTATGCAAATAGATGATGATTTCAATTTTGCCCCCTAAAAAATACTGATTTCATCTGGAAAACAATCCAGGAATCTAAGATGCTTTGAATTCCTCCTGCGAGTTACCACTATAGCTAAAATACTTCTATCAGTTTACACCTAAAATGGGGAAAATAGCAAGTATCAAAGCTATAGAAAACACTCAGACTACAAGGAACTTGGCAGTAAAAATATACATAACCCAGATAGTGCTGACTGGAAAGATTAAAAACCACTGCTAAGAATTAGTATTTCTTAGCTTTCAAACAGCCCCACAGTAAGACAAACACATTTTCCATGTTTCTAAGTTTCCTTTACTTTCACTTAAGAAAAGATACTTCCAGTATTTCCTCCTGAAGTGCCAAATTTGTATGTGGCTAGAGAACTGCATTAATTATGTGATGCTCAGGAGTGTCCCTGCACTCAGGGGACAGTCTACTGTTAGATGGTAACTAAGACAAGCAAAGACATGACACTTATAGCAAACCAATACTTAACTTGTACAGTAACTGATATAGAAACATTTTATACATGCAAATAAGCAATGACAAGATTGATTTAATTAGTGGAATTCATAAAAGCATTTCTAAGTCATTGCAGTCTATGATCTAACCAGACAATGTGTTATAAACAGTTTTAAAAGTTACCTATATAAAGGGAAGACTTGTGTTTTGGGACACTATCATCAATAAAAGCTGTCCCCAAAGTATATAGTGGAGTTCCTCCAACTCCCAGCAGCAGTTGTCCCAGGATAAAGACATACAGATAGTTGGGAAGTGAAGACTTTGTGCTTGCACTGCAAGTGAAGTTAGTAGAGCTTGTTCCTGAAATTTGGCATGTATCTGAAAGACAGAGACAGCAAGACTTCAAAATTCTGTTACCCAGCCCATCACAATTCAACTGAAGAAAAACCTGTACTGAAGGCTGAACTACACATGAAGTGCTGTTAGTCCCAGGCTCCCATTTTCAGGCCTACTAATATTTCCTATATGACAGTGCCCTAACATTATCTGATATCATGTCCCCCAAAATAAATACTATCATGGCCTGGTTTTTGTTTCCTTACTAGGAAGGAAAGATAGATGACATAGCCATATTAAAACATTGGCTTGTTGAAAGTATTATGGACCAGAAGTATGCAAAAAACCCCTATCAAATTCAACAAGTTAGTGAATACTCCTAGATAACAGGCACTTCATTTTGTTCTTGTACAATTCTGAGGAGCACTAACAACAACTTCCATTCTTAAGTGACAGAGTAGCCTGAAAAATCTGAGGAAAGTTGGACTGCTGGAGAGGAAAGTGCAGAGTTGCAAGCAAAGATAATCCTCCATTCTCATATGCTGTTTTGACAAGTATTTACATAAAAAACCAACCACAAAAAACAATGCACAACTTAAATACACCACTATCTCTCAGAGCGCACACTGCCATATCTCCAGAATGAGAAGTTAATGTAAAGTCTCTGTACTTGTCCAGACGCACACACACACAAAGGGAAGCAGAGGTAGAACAGCCTAAGGTTGCACCTGCTCCTGTAATGTTTGGCACTATAAGGGGGGAAGAGACAAGAGGAAGTGAAGACAGGGAGTATGTTTTCTTTTCTCTTTCATGCTATCATTGCACTTTTACTAGCACACAGTCCCAAGTAACAAGACCCAAAACACAAGACCAAGCATGGTTCTTTCCAGGTTTTTCCACAGAACAGCATACAACCCTAAGGAAGAAGATAAACCCATCAGTTTAGTGGAAACAATACATACAGAGCAAAGATATGAAAACACCCTTCAGATCAGATGAGCAGACTGATTAAATCTCAGTACTTTGCTACAAAATTATTACATCATTTTTCTCAGGTCCTTTTACATTTGAGAACATTTTTTACTTAAGAAAACAGAAGGCAAGTTCATCCACACTTCAGGCTTAGAGGACATAAATACAAGGAATCATGTAGTCCAACTTCTTAATCCAAACAGTGTCAGAACTGCATGCAGACCAAGTTGCTCAGGACTTTACTCAGCAAGGTCTTGAAACCACTCAGATACAGACTGCACAGTCTTTCTGGATAACCTGTTCCAATGCTTGAATGTTCTCACAATAAAGTTATCTTCCTTGTGTCAAGTGAAGATCTACATTTCACATTTGCTGTGACAGACATCTTTTAAAAATTTAAACATGTTTCAATAGGATCTGAGACAGAAGTTTAAAAGTCCATTGCTTATAACATCTGGAATTTTTACAGTCCTCTAACGTCTACGGATAATCAAATACAGAATGGTTTCATTACACGCAAACCACTAGATGGAGCTCCTGACTACAAATACCAGAACCAGCCGAGACACTGAAGACCCCATGTAACCTAGAAAAGTTATCAGAATAGCTGGTTACATCTAGGTTACAAATTTGAATCTGAAGCCTTTCTGGAGATTAGACAAGACAGGTTTGCGTGGCTAAAATTTTCTGTAAGTAGGTATGCCATTGGTTAGCTACTCTTTGAATATAAAATGGATTAAACAATTTCCAATGAGTATTATTATGATAAATACTACTAACTGAATAGTTTTGTAGAGTAGGATATCTATATACTCAGAATAAAAGTAAATTAATATCTCAAGGTAAACCAGCAAGTTCCAGGAAGTCTGTAAGTCTTATATTGGAGGCTAGATGTATTTTGTATTCCAGACTAGATCTATTAATTAACCTGGCAGCCATATTAAATATTGCTCTTAACTATACTTTGAAGTTGTCCTGTAGGTGAAACTCACTGTATTTACATACAACAGATGACCATAAATAAGTAACCAACTAGGAACTGTTCAGAAATAAATTAGGTGGTAGATTTCAATACAAAGCATCAAATAAAAGAGTTTACTTTCAATACATTAAAATCTCCATAAACCACTCATGCAAACAAATAAGCAACAAAGAAGAGGTTTTAGGGTATGGTGCTATTAGCTATCCATTTAGTTGCAGAGTTTAAGATGCTTTAGCAACATCAGAGCTAGCTAAACCAGACATCCTATAAAATCACGTACAGTGGTTAACTTAACAGTTAAGGATGCCATTGCACAGCACTTGCAGATTTATGCCAAGCCTGTCATGGTGCAGACATTCCCTGCACTCTGTAGTCATTTATTTTTGATAGTGTTTCGCTTAAGTCAGCTTAAGTCCTTAAATCTGCTCAATACAGTCACAGCATAGGTACCTGTATTACAGCAGTCAAACCAGGATGAATTCAGTCAGCTTCCTATGGCACGGAGAAGAAAGCACATGTTCCATTTAAAGTCTTCCCTACAGCTTTTAGATTTCAAAAGTCCATGTGGAACATGAGCCCTAAAAAGGTATCAACACCTACAGCTTCTTTAATGGTTGAAGTAGCAGGTGTTTGATGAAACAGGAATAGACTCTTTGAGATTTCAACCAAAATTTGTAGTAGGGGGAGAAATCAGTTGCAACAGTTGGTCACCTCCCTTCCCACTCCTATCCTGTCAGTATCTTGTTTCAACAAAAACCCTACAATCAGGTTGGAACTTTGTTCGTAGTAAATTCAGCTTCCCTTCCATACTAGTAAAGTAGTGAGAGTAATACTGAAATTGTAGAGAAATGGGACTGTCAAAGCCAAGAGCAAGGAAGCTCTTGCCCCTCCACTAGGGAATAACAAGCAATCATCTGATCATAGCCTCCAAACACTGAAGAGTCTTTTATTTTGGCCTTGTTCAGATAAAAGTTCAATTAACTTCTGCCTCAGATCCTCAGTTACTAGATGGGGAATAATAGTTAAATAACTTTGGTAAGCTAGTGGTCCATATCTGAACCTGGAAGTTCATGGAAGTATGTCACGTGATTAACACTTAAAAAACCCTAATTTGAGAATCAACAACCAGAAATTGAGAATCTTCTATTAGATTGCTTAACAGCTACTGATTTTTTCAGTGAGCACTCTAATATGCTTAGTCATTGAAGGCATAAATCTGATTAAACACTGCAATAACAATTAAGACAATCCTAAAAGATTAAGTCATCTGCTTTAAAGATATCTGGATGTTTCTTTATTAGTTACAGGTGTGTCACTAAGTTGAGATGCAAGTAGTTAGCATTAAGCACACTGCACTTAACATTTTTTATGAGAAGAGATAGGTATCATGGAATCATAGAATGGTTTGGGTTGGAAGGGACCTTAAAGATCATCTAGTTCCAACACCCCTGCTGTAGGCAGGGACACCCTCCACTAGACCACTTTGCCCAAAGCCTCATCCAACCTGGCCTTAAACACTTCCAGGGATGGGGCATCCACAACCTCTCTGGGCAACCTGTTCCAGTACCTCACCACCCTCACAGTAAAGAGTTTCTTTCTAACATGTCATCTAAATCAACCCTCCTTCAGCTTAAACCCATTACCCCTTGTCCTGTCACTACACTCCCTGACAAACAGTCCCTCACCATCTTTCCTGTAGGCCCCCTTCAGGTACTGGTAAGCCGCAATTAGATCTCCCAGAAAGCCGCCTTTTCTCCAGGCTGAACAACCCCAACTCTCTCAGCCTGTCCTCATAGGAGAGGTACTCCAGCCCTCTGATCAGCTTCGTGGCCCTCCTCTGGACTCTCTCCAACAGCTCCAGGTCTCTCCTGTACTGGGGCCCCCAGAGCTGGATGCAGTACTCCAGGTGGGGTCTCACAAGAGCAGAGTAGAGGGGCAATCTCTTGAATTTATGGATTTCACAGAAACATTTTATTTTCACTGTTAGAGATAATACCCTGATTTTAGGACTTTGATGGAGATAAACTAAATTAAATACCAAAATAAGAGTTGCACCAAGTTGCTGCAAAGATTTTTTTAAATCTTCCAAAACATAAGGATAAGCTTACCTTCAAGTTTAGCTCCATAGTGATATTTTCCACTGCTGAAGTGTGGTAAGGAAAATATAAGTGAGCCCAATCCTAGCATAAAGGCTGAGAAAGCAAGCCATCGTGGTTTGTGCCCTCTTTCTCCAAAGAAAGATACAAACAGTGATAATATACAAAAAGCAATGTCATAGCTTGCAGAGATTAAGCCAGTGAGGGAACTGTTCAACTCATAACGCTTCTCAATTGTTGAAATACTAATGTTAATCAGGCCATTTACCACAATACCTACAAAAAAAAAAGGAGATAGTTAGTCAAAGATAATTTGATAGAGTTGCAAGGGCAAACTTACCATTGTGCAATGGAAAGGTTAAAGTGAATATATTTACAAAGCTGTATTTTAAGATATTTAGCTTTGAAATCCAGGTATATTGTGGGTTGATACAGTGCCAAATTAAGTCAGCCAAACTGCACAGGACCTATTCAATTTTATTCTCTCCTGTGGACATTAAAGGTTCAACACTCAAGTATTAAACCAACAAAATACCATGCTCTAAACACTGTTGATGTATTAAGGTTCTAGATGCAGTTTGAAACAGACAGATTTCAAAGAGAATACTTTACAGTGTCACAAGATACTGTACAAATTAAAAGGAAATAGTCAAGGTTATGACTTGCACTAGAACACAAGCTACAACTGAAGCACATTCAGGACACAGCTTTCAAATAATGATTGTCAAAGAAACATGATTTCCTCCCTGCCATCACAAGGGGAAGATATAAGAAAGCTTTTGAACAGGCATCCTTCCCTGTAATATAAAAAAGTATAAAGCTGTTTAAAAATACTTTGCCACTGTTTCAGAGCAATTGAGGTGATTAACTGAGGAAAAAAAAAAAAATTGCCTTCTGAATCTATCTGAAGTTCCCTGAAGCAGAAGTATCAGACAACCTGGAGAAGAGGCCTTGCATGAGCTGCCTTACTTAGGCACAGGTGAACTCCAAATAACTGATCCAAAAGTAGAAGCAAGTAAGCTGCTATTGCTACTGCATGCTTATACACAGCCTCCAGTTTTACTAAAGTGCTGTTTGTAGATACTAACTTGAATCTCCCATCCTGCCTCACGTTCTGTTTACCTGTGCAAGACCCAGTAGTTAAATTTATAGGAGTTAACTTTTTATAGTTCCAAAAGAGGATTCTGTTACAAGTCAGATGAATACCTGTACTTCATAAGTGTCAGATAACTTCATGGTAGTCTACTGTGCCCATAAGAAAATATATACCATGGAAAAAAGTTAGGAAGTCTTGGAATCACAGTTACAAATAAGATTAAAGGTTCTGTAATCTCACAGGTGACTGATGAGCATCTCATGACACAGGCCCTACAGTTATTCTTCTGCTTTCTGAAATTCAAACCACAATTCTCTACTCTCATTCCAAGATCAGAACAGAAGGATAGATGGCTGGGGACAGAAATGGATTAAGTTCGTTTTCAACAAGCCTTGCACCATCCAGAAGTGCAACTACACTGGCTGAACTTCAACAGATCTGCCTAGACTGTTCTACTTATAAAAAAGTTACTCCAAATCTGTGACCAACCAGCTGTTTTCTTAATCAGTGCAATCCACATCATAATGAAGCACTTCGGCTTTCTATAAGGAGGCAGCTTTTGGCACAATCTTAATTTTCTAATACCCTACTATGGCCTCTTTATTAAGGATGACAATTTCAGCAGTCAGTCTGACCACCACACTTAAATTTATATGGGATTAACAGAAGCATTCAGATGTTACTCCACTGCTATTATTTGGACATTCGGCAGCTGTCTTCTGAAGGAGCATTGACCAAAGAACACCACTAGCATGAAGGAATGAACAAACAAGTTTTTCCCATTGCCAGCACTAGAAACACTTACTAAGGCCTTAAAATATTCACATGAAGTCACTGTGCTATGTAGCAAGTTGAATTCAGAACTAGAAGACATTGTCTTTTACCTGTAGTTTAAGTTGCCACCTTTAATTTACATTGTAAAAGCCATAAAACCTTGCAGTTAATTTTATTGGATAATTAGATTTCATCTGTAAAAATGTAGGTGTGATGAATGGTAGCATAACTTCTACAATGCCATCATCTAGGGATTAATCACTGAAGACTCTTCAGGAATGATGGAACCAGGCCTATACTAACTTGATCAGAAAAACAAATTCTACAAGGACATCTCAACACTTAAATACTAGCATAGAAATTTTTTTAACTATTCTCATCCAAAACCTTATTGTCCTGCCACATCTGTTAGCAGTTTAGGTACAGTGAGTACCGATCCACAAAAGCTAGATTAATCATAAGACAACTTCATTTGCACTACGAAGAACAAGAGTGTTTTTTCTTCATCCATTTAATGAAAAAAAGTGCTCTACAGTTGTTCTAAGTACAGTGGCTTTAAAGCAGTGGTGTGCAGACACCAAGTTAAAAAAAGAAAAAACAAAATAATTTAAAAGTCCTTCCAGTAACAAATCTATTCAGGGTATAAAATATTAGTGCTGTCCAGAGTTTTCAGATATATTAGACTGGACCAATCTCGAACACTGGTTCTGCTGTTTTCTTAAAACAATTATTACTGCCATGAGGAATAAGCAGTCCTTCTTATACTCAAAATAGTGAGATAACTTCTACCTTGTTTGCTACTACAGCTATGAACTGCAGCATATCTGGTTATTGTATTACAAGATGCAATCATACATTTATGCAATTCTAAGTGCTATACAGAAAGCAGGTATTAGTCATGTAACTGTGTTCTACGTAAAGTGTTTTCTTTTCTGGAAATACAGGTTTCACATATACTTGAAACAGAAACAACCAGAAATGAAGAGTTAAGTTTCACCTGGACTCTCCCAAGAAGCTGAAATACAGCAAATCAGGTGCTAATGACAACAATAACCTCTTTTCTAGGGCTGCTATAGAAAACAACCTAATACATGCCTTCCATTAGACACACACATACAAATATCTACATACATGTACCAGGTCACTGCAGACAACTACCTACTATGTTCACTCATTGTGTAAAAAGCCCAGTATAACAACTTGGACACATCAGAAGTGTGTTAAGGATCACTTATTATTCTTCAGCACGTTAGAAAGCAAACTTTCCTGAAAGTATATTAGCAAGCTTTATAGACATATTTTATGTTCCTCAGTGATGGTTTCTGTAATTTGGAGGGTAAATTAAATAATTAGGCCCACATCTAGAGTACAGTAGTAGCACACATTAATTCAAAATGGCATTGTTTTCTGTGCTTATCTAAACTCTGAAGCTGCAAGACCTGAACATTTTTGCGAAGTTTCACATGCAGCACTGAATTTCTTGTCTGAAAATGATTCCTGGTTTTCTGCTTCTCAGAAAGAGTTGCAACTCAAGTCTTCAGTGACCGATTCCCTTTCTACAATGTATCCAAAGGAAAGGTACTCGTTCAGAAAAATCTAGATAACATCACTAAGAATGCCACAAGATCTGTAATAGCCATACCTACATCAGCTTTTAAAACAAGCATCAGTAGTTTCCTTACATTAAGGCCCTAAATCTGAACTAGAGTAGACAGGTACCTCTCTGAGGTCTGGCATACATCTACAGTTAGATAACAGGACCAAGACCTGGATAACCTAGTGGCATAATCTACACCCATAGCATCCTAAGGGGACAGAGGTTCTTATGATACAAGACCTTTTTATAATTGGGAACCTATCCACACTACTACTGAGAGATAAAATTTAAGTGATACTGAATTCATTATTCAGCTGAGCAGATGATCAGGATAGCAAACTGGATTTAAAGAAACACTGCTATAGCAAATTCAGAAGTGCTGGAAATATTCAAGACGCTTTGTCTAATTGATACAATCTGAAATTTTTCAGTGTCACATTCAGGGTATTTTTGGTGGCCTATCTGTATTCTTAAGCTACAAAAATATACATGTGTGGTCTAAAAGTCTTCTACTACTAAGCAGCCAGTAACATCTGCTATGCAAGAAGTTCTTCCACTCCTCTCTTTCTTTTTACTACATTAGAGAAAATAAATTAGAGCTAACAGCAGGACAACTGCAACAGTGATCACCTCCTGGTCCTACCAGCTGTATCATGGCCTTTCAAATACAGCAAGAAACAACAGGCTCTGCCCAAACCTCTCTGAATACCTCTCTTCTAAGAGAACACATATATGTTAAGAACAGATCAGATTCTAAACATGTTGAAATCAGAAAGAGTTCATGAAAACACATACTCAGAGGCACTGGTTCTTCTAAGGATTTTCCAAACAACACAAGTAGCAGTCACATCCTTCTAGGTTTTAAGCAGAACCTCATGCTCAGTTCTCCTCAGACCATCCCGGTTACCTCAGCGTGGTTCCAGGCAGGAATGCTGCCTGGTCTTCTAGCACCTAACCTCTTCTTCTATATCTCCTCTTAACCCCCTACAGCAGTCTTATTCTTTATGAGCAAAAAGGACAAGCTTGAAAGCCTCATAGTTTTTCAAGAAACAGTTTTCTTTCCTAGCTAGTAAATAAAGTTGAAGGGTTCTGAAGATTAATCCAATAGCTCCATTTGACAGACAAATATTTAAGCTTTACAATCCTCGAGTGTGTATTTTTGGTACACTAATGCTTCCTCTCCCCCCCCAGCTGTTATTACTACTTTCTAAGCCTAAGGCTTGCCAAGGCCCTAACGAATCTTGTTACAGGAAACCAAAAATATGGACAAGAATATCTGAAGCTGAACAACAGAAATTAAGAGCAAGCTAAACTTCAGATTCCCCCCAAGGTCAAATTAAGCTGTTAGTTAAGTGTCACAAAGGTGACTGCACTGGGACCCACAGAACAAATCCAGATTTTTTTAAGCCATCTTAATTACCCAAAGCCCTACATAACCATGTCAAGGTACTTTTTAATTGGCAGCCAGGTGACAAAGTACACGCTAGGGCAACACAGTTTTTTCTATTGGTTTATATCATGTATTTTATGCCCTGGCTCATATGTCTTAATCTGTGAGGCACATAGGGAGCACTACTTTCCCACGAGCAATGGGGACACAGTATAGACAAGAGCATGAAACACAGAGCTGATGGAGCATGGACTCAGAAGTGGTCAAAAAAGTAGGTGTAAAAAGAAGAAAAGGAGGAACAGAGTGAAGTATAGTGTACTACAGTATGAGTAACTTCCCTATCCAAGGCACTAGGGCACCTTCTTCCCCTACTGAAGCCACTACTGTCACTCTACAGCAACAGCACCAGACTCAGGCAGCTAGAGGAACCCACCTCCCCAGTTGCCACCACTCTTTCCCAGCCTTCCCCAGTCCAAGCTCCCACCTGGCTTCTCCCACAGTTCCAGGATGAAGAGCAAGATGTGCCAAGGGCAGTGGAAGGCCTGCAGGGGCCAGGTCCCACAGGGAAAGCAGAGAGGCCAGCAGCTCAAGGCAAGGCAGCAGGAACAGGTTACCTTGAAAGATAGCCAGGAGGCTGTAGGCAGCCAGGTAGCCCTCGGGGTTGTTGCAGAGCTGCAGAGCCTTAGGGGTACAGTGGCCCCACCCGCAGGGACCCTCCTCAGCTGCCGCAGGGACGCCGGCACCTGCCCCGGCAGGGCTCACCTGGCGCTGGCGGCCGAGGTCGGGGCTGGGTGGCTCAAACACCGGATTCTCGATACCACCACGCCTCATGACGAGCAATACACCACTAAACGACCCGGGCTGCAAGCGATACCCGGGCGCAACGTTCCTCTAAATACCACGAGGGCGGGCCGGCCCCGACGGGGGCAGGTGGCGGCGCTTTCCCCCTCCTCCCGAGGAGGGCAGCCCGGCCCCGCCCCGCCCGGGCAGCTGGGGGCCGTGTCCCGCGGTTCCCGCCGCCCGGCGAGAGCGCTGCGTTGGTGGTGTCCTCTCCGAGCCCGGGCCGGGGAAGGGACTGCAGTGGCCGTGGCCTCGCCGCCCGGCCCCTGCACCTGCCCCTCGGCACCCAGCCCCGCCGGACCGTGGCCCGCGTCTCTCTGCCGGCCGGACCAGTCCACATTGTCGCCGCGCTCTCCCTGAAGGAAGATCCCCCGCACCGGGAGCCACGTAACGTTAACAGCAGCGATTAACATTAGCATCGGGCGGATCAGCCGGGGTGCGGTGAGGTCTGGGTTGTGTTTTGTTTCAAGTTCATGCCTCCAAATCAAGTTCTGCTTTAAACTTCCAGTTAACGACTGGTGGAAGCGTGCCGTGGTGCCCGCCGCCCGCGAGGCAGAACCACGGACAGCAGGTGTGGGGAGTGACGCAGTGGAGGTCAGCGGATGTGAATGGCATATACCCAGCAGCAGCAAAGAGGGCAAATCGATTTCATCTAGCGACGTTTCCTCATCGATATTTCTTCTGAGAAACAAAAAAATTCAAAATGTTCTTTATAAGTGTTGGAAAATGTGAAAGGGATGTTTTTCCAGACATGGTACTTTCCCACTTTAGGCAAGTGAGTTGGCACATGACCTGCTTGGGTGTGGAAACCCATCTCCAACAAAAAAAAAACCCTAGATATTTGCAAATGTCATCCTTTGGAAATATTATTCCCTTGCTGTACCACAGAAAGTTTCCATCTGCAGGATCTTCCAGTCATTGAACATTGAAGTTACTAAGTTGCAGGTATCAACCATGAGAATTTGTCAAGTGTACAAGGAAGTACCAAGTTTGTTTGCATATAGTGGGAATTATTTTACTCATCTGCACAAGAACAACTGGATCAACAAGGGATCAATTAACTGTCGCCACTGGTATTAATCTCTGGGCAGTACAGGTTTGTCCTGAAGAGTCCTTCCCCTTTCAAAAATCCAAAATGTTTTGGAGACAAGTGAAATAAGACTGAAACTGGAGACTTCAGCAGTGGCTTTTGTTTCACAGTGAAAGCCAGGTCATTCTTCTGAATACCCAACCATCCTCTCTTCCCTTGGTGTAACAGCTCTTCAGAGAAACACACATTTCCAAGTATTCATTAGCAGCACAGAAACTACATGGAGATGACCTTCTGAAAAAAAAACAAAACAAAAAAACCCAAAACAAAACAACCAGCAGAGAAGAGAATATGTGTCTATGTATTTGTATAGATAAATTGCAAATGGGAAATTGGCTGCTTCTGCTGCTGCTGCATCTTGCAGGGGCAGGAAGTAGTGGCTGGAGCTGGAGGGCCATGGGCTTCTGTGGCAGTTGAGCCTTCCCCAGCCTCCAACTGGGCCATCTGGGGGTCTCTCCCAGGCACTACTCAAGCCCCATAGCCAGCAGTGACTTTCCTGAGCCTGCAGGAGCTCAGATAGCCACTCCCCAGTGAAACATTCCTCTGTTGGTCACTGATAGCCCCCAAACCCTGTAATTAGCTTATTATTTCAAGCTATAGTCTGGAATGATTTTTCCTCAACTGATTATCAAGATATATCCCAGTTAACAGCCTCTTGAAAGGTCTAAGGATATGCCTAAACCAACTGGCACACTAACTTTTTTCAGGAATAACGTAATAGTAAAGAATTCTTTTCCCTGTGTTTGTTTGTGTTTTACTGATTTTTTTTTCTTCTCCCTAATTAAAATAAAGTAGGATAGTCATTTGAAATAATATCCTGATCTTTGCTAGGTTGCTTCCATGGTAGAGTAGTAAGAATAATCAACAAAATTGCTAAATTATTACACTGTTAATGAGACATAAAAAAACTCCCTTGATCTGCCAGGTCAGCTAAGTTTGTTGTTATCTTTATTTAGTTGTCACCTTCCCAAGTGATGGTTTTGGTTTTATCATCACAAGAAGGTCACAGAAGAGAAGGGAAAAAGAGAAGTGAGTGGAGCTCACTATGAAAAATAATGTGTTCAGCTGAAGCCAACAACATTTTTAAGAAAATTGAGGAGGGTAGCAATGCAGTGTCCCATCTAGGCCTAGTCTGGGAACTAAATAGTGAATTGAATAATCCAGGGAATTAAATAGGAGTGAACTCTCAAGAGTATGCTAGTAGAATACAGATTTTAGGAGAAAGCCACAGGGATAGGGCGAGAGAGAGAGGGAATAAATTATGATGTATTTTTGCACTGGTTATGTTGCCTGAGTCATACTGTTGTTCCTCAACAAGCAATTTACAGAAAAATGCAGCTTTTATAAACTGGTTGAATACAAGACATTACTTAAATCTATTAAAGAAACCTAAATTCCTGACATTCAAGACTGGATACACAACATACCTGAAAATGGCAAAATACAACTGGTTTCTAGGGAAGTATCTAGAGTGCTCAGATAAAAATGTTCATAGACTGTGAGGTGAATCATCTGTTGAACTAGATAGAGGTTGTTCATGGATAAGGCAAATGTGACCTACAATTTATTTGTGTATTGCTATTAGAGACCTGCTAAAGTTATTCTACAAGCTGCCATCCACCATACTGTGTACCACTTGGATCCTCAACTTCCCAGAAATTACTTTTAAAGGAGAAAATGTGCAGAAAGATTACTAGGGAAGTTCATTTTCTAACAGAATTGAAGAAACAGTCTTGTTCAGTCTAGCTAAGTGAAATGCTCCATTAAGTAATAAGCAACTGTAGGACAAAAGGCAACAGAAAATTTTAGAATAAATGAGCAAACTGACCGTAATTAATTTTCTCTTAGCTGTTAGAAGGCTTTTAATCTTCCATAGAGTTTGGGAACAAACTTCTAATGTATTTAGTGAATTCTAAAACTTTAGATGATGCTTGATCAAATTATGGCTAGGATAAGGACATGAGAACTGATTAACTAGCAAAGTTTCTGTGAGGTGGGAACAGGAAACTATATTCCATATATTAACTATATGGTTAACTCAGAAGTGTATAATAAAATTCATACCAGAATACCTTGCACAGAGGCAAACAAGTATTTTAAGAAAAAATTGCTAATTTTCTGGAAGGGTTATAAATTGTAGCCTTCTTCTAACTTCACAGTATTGAAGCTACAGCTTCTGCAGTCTCACAAGTTAAGAGTTCTCCTGTTGCATGGTATCATGGTATGTCATGGCTTTGATCAAAGTCCACCATAGGAATGCTAGGTAAGAGCTGTGGATTTGTTTAAGAAATAGAGTTGCATTTTAAAAAGTCTGAGAACTGCTATTCTCTGGATTGCAAAAGTGATCGAGTTTTTGCCATCGGATAAGGTAGGTAAGGCAAGAAAATGCATATTTAAAACAGGTTTTTTTCAAGCATCTCCAAGCATCCCCTCTCCTTTAAAGGCTAAGCGGTGCACAGACCCACTCTCACCTTGTAAAAAGATTATGTCCCAGAAACATGGCACAACATTTTGTCAATACAATACTCCCTTTGACTCTACCAGCTATAAAATAAGATGCAAAGTAGATTACCTGGGATAATTACAACACATTTTCCAGGCAGCTTTTCAGTGTTTGCTGAACGTTTCAGATGTGAGATTCTTCCACAACTTTATTTCTGATACTTTGGCACTCTGAATAAAATCCTTGTGGATTATTTTACTGCTACTGTGGTAGCTCTTTCCACATAATTTTCTGTTATTTGTCAGAATTAACTCAAAGGAAGTTGTGAAAAAGAGTGCTACCTTTTTTAATGAAGAATCTTCCTTTTGTGTCTGCTTTTTTTTTTTTTTTTCCTCCCAGTGAAAAAAAAAGCCTTGGGTCTTGAATTTTTATCTACTTTATGGCCTTTAAAGATACCATTAACACCTCTACCAAGTGTATTTCCCTGTTTTGAAGAGGCATGTGGATTGAGATATGTTAGCACCCAGGGAGAGTCATAGTAGAGTACAAATTAGCCTTCTTGGCTTGCAGAACCAGGAATTTGATACATTAGTTATCTTTTCTCTTGACTATCTTAATTGTTTTGTATTACTAGTAAAATCTTAATTCCATCTAAGTCCTGATGATGAGTTTGTTTTGGAAAGAATGTAAAAATCAGCATTTTGATTGCCTGTGTGTAGCTTTCTAGTTATTTATGCAAAAAATGATGGGGTTTTGTTTCTTTTTGAATACATGTATTCCTTTGAAAGTAAACAAAGCAAACCTACAGCTGTGTACTCTTCTGCTCAAGGTGTCTCTAAATTACATTATGTCGCAGGGCAGTCATGTGCTTCTGCCAACACAGCATTAACCCCTCTGCCTGTTTGGAGTCTTCTGTCTATGTTCATTCACAGATTCACAGAGTGGTAGGGGTTGGAAGGGACCTCGGGAGATCATCTAGTCCAACACCCCTGCTAAAGCAGGATCACCTAGAACAGGTAGCACAGGATCACATCCAGGCACGTTTTGAATATCTCCAGAGAAGGAGATTCCACTCTGGGCAGCCTGTTCCAGTGCTCAGTCACCCTCACAGTAAAGATGATTTTTCTCATGTTCATATGGAACTTCCTGTGTTCCAGTTCGTGCCCATTGCCCCTTGTCCTGTCACTGGGCACCACTGAGAAGAGTCTGGCCCCTTGCTCTAGACATCCACCCACTAGATATTTATAAGCATTGATAAGATCCCCTCTCAGTCTTGTCTTCTCCAGACTAAACAGATTAATTACTACTAATTAAGGTAATGTAGCTCTTAATCTGCCCTGTGTCTAATTCTGCCACCAGTATAGGCCCAAAGAAACAATATCGACTTTTTCCCTGTTTTGAATGTATGGTAAAGGAGACATTTGCTTGAATTATTATCTTTATTTAGACATTAGTAATGGATCTTCTATTCTTACTTTAGTGCCATTTTCATGCTTGGGAAGTCCAACCAATTTATCCTGCAGTGAATTACATTTAAGTGTATGCAGAATTGTTTATTTGGTTAGTGATAGTAAAGGGGTTAAACTGATATCCTGCAATCCGTTCCTATAGTTATTCCCATCATTTGTTAAACTGTCTAATGAATATGCATCAGTATGAAAACTCAAGGCATCTCTTGTTTTTATATCAATGCCATAATCTTTTATTTCTAACCAAACCTTGCCTGTTTTCTGTAAACTTCATGTTCTTTGGCCTGTAAACATATTCAAAGTGAATGTGACAAATCCCTTACCACAGTCATTGATTTTGCACATAGTAAGTTCTATGGATTGTTTTCTACCCTTGGAATCTAATGAGTAGATGAATAGAAAATAACTATTCCATTTCTTTTCAGAAACACTAGTTTCAGTGCTTTTTAGAACTAGGCAGTCTCTTCTGTTTTCTTTCTGCCTTATTCCCAGTTTGAACAAAAACAAATTAAATTTGATCTGCCTCGTAGTTTGTTTCATAAGCAAATACATGACTTCCAGTGGCAGGCAGTTAATAATAATTTATGATGTAAATTCTGCATATACAGAGCAGGAACAGGTAAATCCGCAAAATTTCTCTCTTAAATGCTATGCTTACCATGATGGCTATTCATTTATTTATTTTTTTTTAGCAGTGAATTTAATCTATTAAAGATTCATATGACAGGTGAAAATGCACACCCCCTCTGTGTTCATTCTGCTTCACTGACTTCATACTCAGATCCCTTCTACTCAGCACTGGTGAGGCCACACCTGGAGTAGTGTGTCCAGTTCTCCCCAGAACAAGAGAGAAGTGGAGCTAATGGAGAGTCCAGTGAAGGACCAGGACAATGATGAAGGGACTGGAGCATCTCTTCTATGAGGAAAGGCTGAGAGAGCTGGAACTGTTCAGCCTGGAGAGGATTAGGCTGGGGGGTTGGGGGGGGGGGGGGAGGCGGGGGAGTGATCTTATCAATGTCTATAAATACATGAAGAGAAGGTGCAAAGAAGACAGACCCAGGGTCTTTTCAGTGTTGCCCAGTGACAGGCAATGGGCACAAACTGAAACATTGGAGGTGCCATCAGAACATCAGGAAATGCTTTGTTACTGCGTGGGTGGCTGAGCACTGGGACAGGTTGCCTAGAGAGGTTGTGGAATCTCCATTGTTGGACATATTCAAAAGCTGCCTGGATATGGTCTTGGGCACCTGGCTGTAGGTGGTGCTTGAGCAGGCGGTTAGACCAGACACCTTCCAGAGGTCCCTGACAACTTTGACCACTCTATGATTCTGTCATCTGTCACAAAAAAAAAGATTTCAGCAGCAGAAAAAAAGTGCCTTTTTTGGGGTGGGGTGATATAATTCTATTGTGTCACAGTTTTAATTACTATTCACTTTGCCTCTTTACTAGCAGGGAAAACTGCTATGAATGTGCATCTAGAAAGAGATTATATTAAGTCTCTCCATTTGAGCTTTTAAAAAATCCCTGAGAAAAATGTGTATAGAAAGAAACTTGCTAGTATGTTTGATGCCACTGCAAAAGAAGTCCAATCAATATTAAAGCTATACAGTCTGTATAGTTAAAAATTTCAAAAATAGCTGATAAAATCATATGATTGTTAGATTTGGGCAGTTTTATTGCAATACTTGATGTCTCCTGTCTTAAAAACTGCCAGAAGAGATACTTGAATTTTCTCAGGAATCTCAGATTTTTCTGACAAAAGGATGCTTTCATTGTTGGAAAATCCTTTGTGTTTTAAGGGGTGGATCAACTGATATAACATTTTTGCAATTCAAGGGATCAAGATTATATGGGTTTTGTAGCAGTTTTTCAAACTATAGCTACACAGTGCATGAACAAGGCTCCTTGTCAGTTAGATATTTCTGTCTAGATATTGGATATATATTCAGATAAATACATAAATCTTGAATTTTTTGCTTTGATTTCAGATATGTCTTAATGTCAAATATTTAAAAAAAAAAAAAAAACCCAAAACTGTTTTAGACTTTTCAGTATTTTTTTAACCATTAAGTGTAATAAAGCTGAAATTACACAATTCTGCTCTGTGTTTTTATTTGTGCAGCATAAACTTGCCCAGGGTTTTTCAAGGATTTTCCCTTTTTCAAAATATATAAAGCTTCTGCTTGTTTAGGAGACTTAAGTCTGATCTCATTCACTAACTATTATCTTCCTGGCCAAAAATAATGATTCTGTGAATGATTCTTGGATAGTTTCTTTTTTAATTTATGTGCTTAGTCATGATAGTCATATATATGAAAAATAAAAGTTGGAAAATATTAATATGTATTAAATAATAGAGAATTTGTGCATTAAAATTGTTAAGTTGATGAACTCCTTGGAATATCTCTATCAAAAATTCATCTACTAACAAATTAAGCTTTAAAAAATTAAAAGCACAGATGAAACTCTAAAAATGAAGCTTTCCAGTTGATGATTGCCTTTTATATTTGTCTTAACCCAGAAGAACAACACAATATATTAACTTTAGAAAGCAAATATAAAAAATGAAAGCTGTAATTGAAAAAAAAAAAAAGAAAACTCTAAGTCAATTGCACTGGAGTTTAAAATATTTTAGCTGCAAAATAAGCAATTTTCCTGCTCAGCAGTCCACTGAATATCAGGTTGATCAAGTAGATTTAATACACAGGATATATAAAAATAGATGTAAGGAAAAAAACCCTCAAAACCTTTGTACGTTAGCTTTTACCAAATGTGGTAGCTAAATTATGAGGTTAAGCCATAACAGGTTTTTTTTTTTTGCAAAGATTCTCTAGTGATTAAGTGATTTGACTTGAAAAGAAATGTGGTTCTTCATTAAATGTTTTGTTTTTAAGGAGAAGTTATAGAGAAAACTATCATTTTAGAGATCCATAGCACAATAATTTAACTTACATTTTAGTTCATACATTAAAGCATAAAATAGGACTTGTTCAGGAGAAACCTTAATAATCCATTTCCATTTCTTAATTTCTGATTGAGGACTGTATCTACCAGTTTTTGAAACTTACTTCATATGTAGTTTAGTTTTGTACTAGATTTTTATTTAGACTTTTGTAATGAGTAATGTAATGGAACAAGATTTCTGTTTTGGAGCACATAACTAAAATATCCCAGGCATCATTACCTATTCTGTTGAAGATCACCTGGTAGGGAAGCTGAAGCTCCGAGAAAACAGAAGTAAGCCAAACTGATGGCCTTCCATCAACTAAATCACATTCATATTTTTATATCATATGCTAAGTTACTAAAGTAGGTGATGTTAAAGAAGCCTTGCAGAAAGGAAGGTATAAGATTCAGCATAAGACTGGAAAAAACCCCTCATACTGAAACTATTTAAGAGCCAAATCACAGTCACAGAAGAGCTATAGGGTAAAAAAGGAGCAGAGGATTTCCAGCCATTAGTAAATCATGAAATACAATAGGAAAGGGTGTAGCATACCCATCAGAAATGGCAGGAGACATATCACCAACCACAATACATGGCAAGATTTTGAGAGATGTAGGGATACTTCATACTGTCACCAGTTTATGGGATCTGAATTAGAGTAGCTTGCTTGAATTCCCGATAGTTTGTTAAGCTTAATCGTGTTCTGGGCAAAACAAACACCCTGTCTTAGCAGTCTAATCAAGAAGTTACTGTTAGTCCAATTACCATGGTTTTAACATTTATAGGTCAAGATGTATACAGTTAAAATGACATGCACAAACTTCTAGTGTCCACCCCTTCTTTGGTGTTATATTCACACTTACACAGACCCTCTGGGTTGATGACTTCAGTTTGGATTGTGGGGGAGGGGGTAGCAAGCCATTAGCATCCTGAGTCTCCAGGCAGGCCAAGCGCAGTTTATACAAAGCCTGACAAGTCCTGAGGTCTGTCTTATCAGCTAGCCACAAAGCCTGTGGCTTGTTACAAGCAATTGCAGCCTCATTTACTGGGCTAGAAGGCTGCTATGCTCTTTTGTGCTGTGCAGCTCAGAAAAGGATAATGTAAAGGGAGGCCCAGGAGAACAATGAACCTATCTACTACTAGTCAGCACCTCTCAACAGATGAGTATCAGCTGAGAAATGAGCTAGGATTCTGTTTCTGACATACTCAAATTTGCCCATAAAAGGTCTGAATTCTCCTCATGGAGACATCAGCATTGACACACGGAGGTTGTGAAACCTCAGGAGGCCTGAGGAAGCAAAAATCATGTCCAGACTAGCAGAAAGTCCTGAAGGAATCGGTGGCACTACACAGGACAGTTAAGGGGTAACAGTTAGAGAAACCAGGTAGCATAACTCTTAACCTGAGTTCAGACAGCAGAAAGAGCCAGTGGCTGCATATGGGACAGGGAGCCAGGAGCAAAGGGCAACAACATGACCAGCAGGGCAGGGATGTCATCAACCCCAGCATCCTACCTCTGCACCCATCTGGAGCCCCAGGCCCATGGGCAAGGCTGTGAGTGGAGACCCCAGGTGAGGTTGCTTAGGGTCTCTTAGTACCCTGCTGGCCCTCAGACCTGAGATGCCTTAAGGTGCATCACCAAAAGAAAGTCAAACTCTCAGGAGTAATTGTGGATGTCTTAAAACTCTGAGAGAACATCCCTAGTGCTTTTTGTTTGGTATCAGAAACACAGGATAGACTTTTGTAACCTGGCTGAGGGACTCTCGTAAGAAAAACAGGGAAGGTATTAGAAGCTGTTACAGACAGCAAGTGAGCGAGCAGTGGCCAAGACTTGGAGACAAAATAGATACATCACTGTTAGACTCGTGGATGTGATGGAAGTACCTTCATGATTGGTCTTGTCAGGGAGCAGCAGGACTTGCTGCTGTGCAATGGCTGGGTAGCCAGACACTGAAAGCAGCAGCAAGGCAGGCAGGGGGACCTGAGCTTGGTGCAGCTCCCAGGGGAAACAGAGGCACCCCCCCAGATGCTTCTACCAGCTCCTGCTCACACAACTCTGCTCTCAGAGACCTGATCCAGGGCAGCACATCTGTGCCATGTCAGAGCTGGCATGAGTGCAGGCAGGCAAACCTGGAGGAGAGATGGATTGGAGAAAAGAGGTTTGTGCACTGGAGACCCTTACTGATCTGATTAAGAAATAACTCATGAGTGTTTGCTCAAATTTTCTTGGACTACATCACATTAAATAGCACCAGATGTGCAGCTCTCCCACCTGTTACTTCTTTAGATACTCTTACGTGCTTTTCTTCTTTTGTTTCACACTATTGCATAGATGGAAATGACAAACAGCTAGGGGGACAAAATTTGTTAACTGTGTCTATTTCAATGTCCTGTTATTTTACTTCCAACTATAAGCTATTAGCAGTCTTAATTGAACCTTAGATAGTCTCTCAGTTGTTCCAACTATGCAGCTCAAACCCATGCAGATGCAGAAACTTTATGCAGTTGTTAAAATTCATTCTGACTTGAACAATATTTCAGAATACTATATTCCTACCAACAGGAAAGTGACAAACTGATTCCACTTAGAACATATTCTCTTTGAAAGAGTGCTAGTCATCCCAGGGAAAATTTGAGGAGGAATTAAACAGAATGGAAAGCATTCTAAATAAATGAAGACTGGCAAGTAATGCAAGAGATAGATGTCACAACCTTGGTGGAAGGGAAAGAAAACAAACTGAGCTTGTTCAAATAGAGCAGCTCAAACTACTTTATAGAGACACACATCGGGAATTTTCTGGCAAATCTGGTGCCATCTTAACTTGTCCTTGCTATGATTCCATTATTTTTGCTGGTGATGTTAGCTGTTGCAGTTACAACAAATGATGCTAACACATGCCCCAGCTGACATTTGGAACTGCTGTGACACCAAATATTTTTCACTGAACAATTACCTAAGTCTTCACAAGCAAAGAATTTTAAATCAAATCCTGCTGACAGATGTGTTCCCTTGGGGAACTATGCATATATATCTTAATGCACCTTTCTGGGAGGAGCATTTAAAAGAATATGAAAACCAGACTATAACCATGATGGAACTGTGCATTTGAAATACATGTTTAAAAGTGTAAATCCCGAAAGAGAAGTTTAAATTGTCCAGAAGAAGGGAGAAGGACATTTCCCAGAAGGTTTTTAGGGTTTCAGCATTTTACAAATGCTGATTCTCAATTTAAGTATGCCAGAAGTAGATATCCAGCTGACTAGAGTTATTTTAAAAGCCTGAGGTAAGAATATAACCAGAATGAAAACCTGGCATTATTGAAGCAGAAGGTTATCCTGACATTTACATCATTGAGCATGGATTTTTTTTTATTTGACTATACTAATTTCATACACTTTATCCACTTTAATAATCATCTTGACATCAATGGGACAGCTGTGTGAGTAGGCACACTACAATGTGTATTCATCCTCAAGAATGTATGAACTCTCAATGACTGCAATATTCTTCCATAAACATAGGTGAAACTGCTTAGGAAATACTTTTCATAGGGTGTAAAGGGACAATATCCATTGATATTAATAAAATACCTGTGTGCCTCTAGTAGCAGATGATGTGAGGAACAAATTCATTATGTGGAAACAGGAAAGTAAGATAGTCCTAAAAATCTGGTAATTTTCAGAATCCGTTAGTTTAAGCCAGGTAAAATAAATGAAAATTTAATATAAAAATAATACATAAGTATAAAATATTACAAAATATGAAATAATATACAGATACTTAAAATTAATATTAAAAATGTTTACCTTAAACTACTTTCATTATCTAAATGTTTTTATGAGATGAAACAAAAAACAGTGCTGGATATTTTTATGAAATTCTTTATGGTGTTTATTTTTCAGGGCTAGCATTACTGTAAGCTGTGTTACATACGAAATCTTTTAAAATTCAGTTCATAAAAACAGTGTGCCCAGTTTACAAGTTATGTGTCAATGTGTAAAATGCAATCTTACATTACATTTCATTGATTTAGCCATAAATATTAAGCTAAAATCACAACACTAAACCCAGTAATGCACTGAATGTTTGAAATGTTTATGAGAAAGTAAGAACTAAATACAATAGTAGTTATGAAAAATAAATTTCTGCACAGTCACCCTGTGGGTTTACTACTAACATCTATTCTGAATAAAATTTGAAGGCAGTGTTCACCCATGCATCACCCTGCACATCAATGTTATTCCACAGAGACGTGGGCTCTCTTTCAGAACCAGATTAAGCATTGGAAAATTCTGGCTTTGACCTTCAGAAATAATCCAATCAATCAAATCTGTAGGGCACATGTCTGCTGCAAATAGCGAACGTGTATGTGGAGAGTATGAGGAAGGAGAAGGGGAGAGAAAAAAAAAGCAGTTTTAAAGGAAGGGGTTATTCATATCCCATCCCATAATTGTACTACTGTTAACTTTCTCAATTCATCCTTTATGTTGAGATGATTGTGAAGACAGGTCCAGTTACCTTTACCTGCTAAAAACTTTAATTTATTAATAAATATATATTATTGACATAATTCACATAACATTTTCCTGTTCAACATTTCAAACTTACTTTAATTCACTTTTATTTAATTTCTCATTTGAAAAAGGAAAATTATAAAAGCAGCTTAATTTCAAATCTACATATCTGACTGAGAACTTTTAAAAAAATTCTGTAACAGTAAGTTTGAACTCCATGTTTTATGTATTAAATTCAATTCAAATGTTGAAGCAATAAGCTTTTATATTTAATTAATTAAACACATGGCTATCACTTCACAATTCTGATATTTAAAAATTATTTGGAAATATGAGAAAGCAGTCTGCTATTTTTCCATAATCATAGAATCATTTTGGTTGGAAAAGACCTTTAAGATCATCAAGTCCACTGCCAAGTCCACCACTAAACCATGCCCCTAAGCACCACATCTACGCGTGTTTTAAATACCTCCATGGATGGTGACTCAACCACTTCTCTGGGCAGCCTGTTCCAATGATTGACCACCCTTTCAGTGAAGAAGTTTTTCCTAATATCCAATATAAACCTCCGCTGGGACAACTTGAGGTCATTGCCTCTTGTCCTATCGTGTGTTACTTGGGAGGAGAGGCCAACACCCACCTGGCTACAACCTCTTTTCAGGTAGTTGTAAAAAGTGACAAGGTCTCCCCTCAGCCTCCTTTTCCCCAGACTAAACAACCCCAGTTCCCTCAGCCATTCCCCATAAGAGTTGTGCTCCAGACCCTTTACCAGCTTTGTTGCCCTTCTTTGGACACATCCAGCACCTCAATGTCTTTCTTGCAGTGAGGGGCCCAAAACTGAACACAGGACTTGATGTGTGGCCTCACCGGTGCTGAGTACAGTGGCACAATCACTTCCCTAGTCCTGCTGGCCACAGTATTCCTGATCCAAGCCAGGATGCTGTTGGTCGCCTTGGCCACCTGAGCACACTGCTGGCTCATATTCAGCCGCCTGTCAACCAGCACCCCCACGTGCTTTTCTGCCAGGCAGCTTTCTAGCCACTCTTCCCCAAGCCTGTAGCATTGCATGAGGTTGTTGTGACCGAAGTGCAGAACCTGGCACTCGGCCTTGTTGAACCTCATATAGCTGGCCTCGTCCCAATAATGCAGCCTGTCCAGATCCCTCTGTAGACCCTTCCTGCCCTTAAGCAGATCAACATTCCATGCCTGTTTTCAGAAATCTCTGTGTTTCAGTTGGCTTGAAACTGGAGGTAAGGCTGAGCGGTTTTATTCCAGCTTAGACAGTGCAATTTCACAAGAGCTACTCGGGTAGCAGGCAGGTGTGGAGAATGTAAATACAAAAAGATCCATACCACTGCTTGAAACACTGTTTTAGAAATGTTAGGATGTTGGCGTCCAGTTAAAACAATTACCAGAAGATTTAAAGGCAGTAAAACATAGTAAAACTAGGGTAAATAGAGTATCTCAGTGGCACTATCTTCATTTGTATCCTCTGACAATGGTCGATGCCATTGTCAAAACAGACAATAAGCTGTCTCAAATTCAAGACAAAGGAAATTTAGGATAGGTGTATAATTTACATATTTAATGTATTACTTTAGAATGAAATGGTTGCTGGACTGGATGCTAGTAATTTGTTAGTGAGTTTAATTACTAATATTCTGAATTCAAAAAACACAAGCAGACTTTTTTTTGTATTACCAAGAAGTCACCATCATTAGCAAAGATGAGGTCCTAAAGAAACACACTTGGAAGTCTGAGTTTAGCAAAGTTTCTGAAATAATTTCTCCTTGGATCCTAAAACACAGCAATTAGAACTTGTGTACTGGTTTCCCAGTGTGCTTTAGACATTACTTTTATTTAACAGAATCTAACTAGCAGAAATACCATCTTTGGGGAAGGTTCCTGTTGAGTTTGGAAGTTGCCGGGACAGGTATTATAGTGAGACCAGCAATCATTTTCTCCTCAGGAAATGCATTTATTAAAATAGATGCTTTTCTGCCACTGCATGCAACTGAAACTTCTAGACCTTTTTTTTTTTTTAGGAGTATGATATAAACTGTACAGCTGTAACAAATATTTTACATTTAGTATCGCCATTGTTTCATTTAACATTTTGATTTATTTGACATTTTGTTTCATTTGACATTTCATGTTTATTATTTTCATTGTTTCAATTGACAGATGCTGCTTTGCTACTAGTGTATATTTTGCCAGGGTACACAAAAATCTATTAATTAACTAGTCGTTTCTAATAAGCGTGTTTGTTTAAATCCACAAACAACAACTGTGCAACATAATAATGCCATAATTAAAAGTAAGCAAAAGGGTGTGAGAACTTCAGCATGACCCCAAATTTGCTTATTAAAAAAAAAGCACAGCAGCTTAACAAAAGCATTTTCTCTTCTGTTTTCTGTTTTGGTTTGGTTTTTTTTTTTTTTTTTTCCTTTGCTGCTGCTGCTTGGATTTTGAAATTAATTTCTTGATGGACACCCTTACAGGGAGAGGACAGGGCAGCATGGAACAGATGCAATGGTTGTGGGAAGACAAGATCTGGCAAGGCTCTGCCAGCAGCAGAGAATAACTTGTCCACAGCACCTGGGCTCACCTGAAGCCTCTTTCTCATCCATCTTCCTATAATTCTTGTTCCATGCCAGGGCCCAGCGAGGGCCAGCAGTTCCCATGGGATGGGAGTTGAGGACAATACCAGGCAGGGCCTGGCAGCCAGGGCTCGTCCCACCACCTCAGTCAGGAATATGGGGCACCATGGGCAGCCCCAGCCCTGGGCATCAAGCACCTTTAAGGGGATGGTGAAGGTTGTGGTGGGGCCTGGCTTGGCAGGGGTCATGGATAGGCAGGGCAGGGCTGTGGGGAGCTGGAGAAGGTCCCTGCTGTGGCATCATGGGGGAAGGGGTTGATGGCCCCAGGGGGCTGAGTTGAGGTCCTGGGCTGTGGGCAGTGTGGGGGGAACCCCAAGGAGGCCAGGCAGGGACAGTCAGGGCTGGCAGTGCCAGCAGCTATAAGAGTGCAAGCAGGTATAAAGAGTAATAATACATAGCTCTTTTCAAGAAAAGTCACTTATGGCTACTTAACGCTTTATGAAGACCATCGTTAGGGAAAAGGAAAAAATTCAAGTGCATGTGTGCTCCAACTTTGTTGTGCTTGTATTGGATCATAACTGATTTGTAGAAGCACAAGCTCCTCCACTGAACTGAACTGGAGTTAAAGTAAGGTTTGTGTATGGGCATCTATAATTTCTGTTTTCAGGAATTAGCAATTGCATAAGAACTAGAACGTTAAACTAGCAGTGAGACCAGATGGCTTATTTCAGATGACCTCATAACAAGGGAAACCTTACTTGTTTATGTTGGCATTTGCATGGATGGAAACTCATTTTGTGAGTGTAATGGAGTTTCACAATTCACAAACAGAATTTCTGTCAAGTGATTTCAGTAACAACTGAGGAAAAAGATGAAAATGGAGAAACTAAATATGTTATAAAAATTTCCCAAATTTCACAATCTGGAGTCTTCCACCCAGCTGTTACTTTTTCTTACAAATCTTTTAGTAAAATAAGATATTAATATTTTGTTAAGCAATGACTCATTGAGGAAGTTTTATTGACATCATAAACTGCTCCTTGTTGCTTGCAGAATTACAACTGAAGCCATTTAGTTTATCGCAGGACAAGTTACTTTTTGGATAAAAGGATACTCTAAAACATGCATTGCTAAATTGGTTGCATTTAAAACCTGATTTCACTCCAGAAATAAGAAAGTGTATTCCTGCATTTCATTTTGTCTCTTTAACACACCTTCCTGTATGTCTGCATAGCATAGACAAAAGCAAATTCCCATCTTTTCTCTAAAATCCTCTCTGCTGCCATTCCAAGTTACACTGTCATTCCCACTTTCATCCAAAACTGAAGAAAGGGTTATTAATTCAATTCCTATCCTTCCTCACATTCATGGGTCCACTGACTGTAGTCCATAGGAAATGTTGTTGACAAGATAATTTTCTGGCCTATTAGTTAGACTGTCACTGTTAGCTGAGTATGTCTACTTGCTGATTCTTCTCTTCCCCACCAAACTGGAGGTCTGCTTTTATTTTTTTTTCTTTTCTGTTTATTTGTTCTGATCTATATTATACCTTAGTCCTTCTTCTTTGTGTCCTTATCCTTCAATCTATAAATTTAATTAAGAATATATAGCACTATTCTTCTACCAAAAAAGGGGGTTGCCTAGTGTGTCCTCGAATTTTTTGCATGTTGAACAAATGACATTAATTATGAAGTCACCTTCTCGGCCTTGGCTGTTCCTCTGGGAACCCAGCTGCTGTGAAACGGAAAGAACATACTTGTTTGGGGTTTTTTAATCATTTATATTCTTGAAGTAAATAAATTGGATATATTGCTTCTAACTTAAGAAAAGTAGGACATCACTAAATTTTGTGATTAGCATATGAAGATTGTAAGACAATCCTTTTGTATTTTTCTCAGTCCTCACATAACTAAATGTATATAGAATTTGGTAACATGCTAAAAACAAAATGATGGAACAATCTGGTTAAAAAAATACAGAGAATTCTACTTATGTCCCAAAGATCTGTATTTGGGATCTCAGAAGTTAGCAAATGTTATAGTTTAAATATTGGTGAGCCAATTGTCCTGGTTTCAGCTGAGAGGGTTGATTTTCTTCATAGTAGCTAGTGTGGGGATATGTTTTGGATTTGTGCTGGAAACTGTGATAATATAGAGATGTTTTTGTTCTATGGACCTATTGTTGAGCAGTGCTTACATAGAGCCAAGGCCTTTTCTGCTTCTCGCACTGCCCTGCCAGCGGGATGGCTGGGGGTGCACAAGAAGTTGGGAGGAGACACAGACAGGACAGGTAACCCAAAGTGACCAAAGGGATATTCCATACTATATGATGTCATGCTCAGTTTATAAGGAGCCTGGGGGAAGAGGGAGAGGGCGGATGGCAGTGTTCAGAGTGATGGCATTTGTCTTCCCAAGTAACCATTACGCGTGACGGAGCCCTGCTTTCCTGGAGATGGCTGAACACCTGCCTGTCCATGGGAAGTGGTGAATGAATTTCTTGTTTTGCTTTCCTTGTGCAAGCGGCTTTTGCTTTACCTATTAAACTGTCTTTATCTCAACCCATGAGTTTTCTCACTTTAACTCTTCCAATTCTCTCCCCCATCCCAATGGGGAGGGAGTGAATGAGCGGCTGCGTGGTGCTCAGCTGCCGGCTGGGGTAAAACCATGACAGGTTTTGGTAAAAAGGTACCAAGGAAAACACATTGTAAATACTAGATTATTTCTGATTTTTAGAAAACAATGAAAACTGAATTGTTAGGAATAATAATTGTTGGATGCATAAAGGAAGGTCTGTTGTTACCATGGCTTTCATAATTTTAGAACCAAAGTGAGAAATACAGAACCCGATATATTTACATATACACTCAGATTAATTCTGCTCTTCCTTTTATATGAATTAACTCCTGCAAATAGAAGCAGATATCCACAGATACCACTGATTGACCATTTGCTATGTGACAATCTGAACCAAAACTAGGGTCATTTTTAAGAGAATACTAAGGTGAACATTTCAGAATAAATGCCTTGCAATGTTGTTGTAAAGGAAACTAACCTAATCTTGATGACTCACAAAGAAATAAAAATTTTTAGGTTTATGTTTAAATATTTTTTTTAACTTTAAGATGCTGTTAGAGCAGTGAATCATCAAGAACAAAATTATGGACATGCCACTGAACAGGCTGCTGCGGATGCTCTGTTGTAGGAAATCAATTCGTGGAGAGAGTTACTCAATAACTGTGAGGACTGTGAATCACTCATTCCTTCAGAACTTGATTGTGTCATAATTTATTATAGTATTAATATATTAATGCTTGGAATAAATTCTAAGCTGTGTGGTTAGACAATGGAAACATTCCAATATTGGCAAAGTCTGTGTATGTTGCAGTTTGACCTTCCACAAAGTTAGGGAACTGACCTTCTGCCTTGTCAAGGTCAATATATGGCAGCAGTGGTATCACAAGCAGAGAAACTACATCTTTTTCTAGACACCTTTCCCAGCTGCCTATCTACTTCAATTCTTCCACTTTATTCGTATGAAAAAACTACAATGAACTCAGGCTAGAGATCTCTAGTCTGATGTTTAGTCTAGTTGGCTGGCTGCCTGGATCTGTGTAAGGAATTAAAGTCTCATATCACACTCATGTATATTTATCTAGTGGCTAGAAATTTTAGTCCGTTAGCTAATCCTGAGAGAATATGCTGCTTTTCTGAGAACACTGACAGAGTGTTAGTAGGCAGTTACACCTTCAGGATTTTACAAGGCTCTACCTTGTCATTGTTATTAAATGAACACATTAATTTGATAAAGGCCTAATAAGGACACTTGGACAGACATTTTGATACTCTAGGGTGATAATGTTCAGCTCTACATCTCTAGATACCAGCTGTTTCTCCTCTAGCAAAGACTAGTGCTTGGAGACCTCAGTCCAGACAAGTAGTGGTAAGCTAGTTATATCATCAGTATACCAACACCCTCTTCACTGAAGAAGAATACCCACAAGTTGTTTTTCATGTTTGCATATGGGTCTTGTCATATACAAAAATTATTTGCAGGTAGCTGCAACAGAGTTGATAACACACCAATGTTTTCTGTTTCTGAACAGTGCTTGTACAGTGTCTAGGATTTCTTTTTCCTACTCTGCACTTCTCCCCGACTCCTGCCAGTGAGCAGGCTGGGGGTAGGCAAGAGACTGGGAGGGGACACAGCCAGGAATGTTGATGCCAGCTAGCCAAAGGGATATTCCATACCCTATTATGTCAGGCTCAGCAATGAAAACTGGAGGTAGAAGAGAAGGGGAGTGGTTTTGGCTTCCAAGGTGTCCATCGCTCAGAGAGTGGTTGAGCATCAGTCTGTTTGTGAGAGGTGGTGAGTGACTGATCTGTCGATCACTTTTTTATTATTATTTCTCTTTCCTTCACCTATTAAATTGTTTTTATCTTGATCCATGAGTTTTCTTCCTTTTGTTCTTTGTATTCCCTTCCATGTCCCACAGGGCAGGAGGAGGAGTGAGCAAGTAGCCATATGGATAGCTGGCTTCTGGATGGGGTTAACCCACCATATCAAGAAACAATATAAAAGTTTTCCATAGACTCCATGATTCCAGTTGGCTCTTGGATGAAATTTATGGTGAGCATATCGATCCAGATAGAACCCAGGATTTTGAATCTTACTACTTTAGGTGGACGCTCACTACAAAGTTCTTGCAAAGCCGTAACTAATACAAGTGACCAAGGCAACTGCCTGCACATTGAGAAAAAGAACTGGCTGTTAGTCATCTCTTGTGAAAGGTTTCATCAAATCTTTGTGGAGATTTTTACAGCCACTGTAAAATTTTGTCTGTGTAGATACTTTCTGATTATCCAGATATGAAATCTATTTTGATTACAGTGACTATGTAGCAAAACCAGCAGTGTGAAGAGGAAAAAATGTCCTGTTTTTTTAACAAGAGAGACCATCTTTTGGGCAAAATGGTACATTTTTGTCTGAGATAATGCATGAAGTTGTGTATTTTTCCCAGACAAAAAACTTATTCTAAGTTGGAGTAATTACTTGATGCTGTTTAAAGAACAGAGATAAATCTGTTGAGAAGAACAATATCTTCAAGAGTTGTTTGGTTTTGGGGGGTTTTTTTGGTTGGTTGGTTGGGGGGTGTGTTTTCTGTGTGTATAAAAAGGAACAGATCACATTACATTTCTGGAACTGACTTTAGCAGTTAATCCTTCCTCTTTGCTTTAGCTGGGGTGAAATTAACTTTTAGACCTGGACTTCTATGTATGCAAAATACTTAGGTAAATCTTTTTTCCAGATTTTACTGAAGGAAAAAGAAAATATACCTAATTGAAATTTACTTTTTAGGCCAAAATTTATATAAAGTCTCATTGTCTGCAGTAGCAGAACAAATGCAATCCTCTCTCAGCAGAAGAGTTATCTTTTCTGTCACAGGAGACAATGCCATTCTTCTGGCATTGTCCAAAATTCATTGTTTCCTAAATTATGTCAGCAAGCGACTGCATTATTCCAGCATTTTTATTTTGGGTTATATTTGTTTAATATATTGTCTTTAGATGTGTGTAACAATGCTTATTTTTTAAGTATACCACACTTAGAAGATTTTAGTTATTATCTAAAAACCTCTAAGATGTTGTCAGGGTGTCCTCAGGCTGTTTTTGTTCACAGAGGGTATTTGCTGTTTTAAATCTTTCCTCTATACAGCCTCTGCTAAACATCAGCTTCACTAAAACAAGACTGACACAAGCTCTGTCCATCAGTTTCCTTTCCAGTTTACCAGTTTCCTGGTAAAATTTAAAGGTGCATTCCACACCTACAGGATAGGAGAATTTTATCAGAGGATTTCTACTTCTCCTCTGCAGGAGTTGCTTCTAGATGATGAAGAAAAGAGCATGCCAAGAAGTTTATAGTGCTTTTTCATATGTAAGTGTAAATGAATGCTACCCATAAAATCAATGGTATGTGGTACATAATTCTGTCAGCCATGATGTTATCATGTTTGAATATTATAGAAACATTTGTTTCTGGTCTGTGGTGTTGAATCTCTTGTCATTGCCTTTTTCTAAAAAAAAAATTAAATGAGAGAGAGAGGAAAAAAAAGTTGTAGAAGAAAATATCCCTATGTGACAGAGTGAGCTCTGAAACCACAGATCATTTTTAGGGTTATGAACTCTTTTTCCAGTACTTCAGTGAGGTATGTTATTTCTTGAACTGTTTCATCTGTATTTCTTAAGACAATACACAGGTCTCTTTTCATTTAAAAATATGAATAGGAGCCACAAAAGCAAACAGCCTTTCAGGTAGGTAATTCCATTTTCCAATTAGTTTTCTTGTCAGATTTCCCTCTTTTTATCCTGTGTTACGAAATAAAGAGATTCAAGCTTTAACTGGTTCTATATACAATGAAACATTGTATATTGTGTATATTGTGAAAATCCTTCAGCAATAGTTGAATATGACATGAAACATTTCTTTCCGAGGGCATGCTTTTCACTAAGACAGATAGAGGCAAAAAAAAAAAAAAAAAAGAAAAGAAAAAAAAAGTAGTACAAATGCAATCTACTGTACTAAAAACAAAACAAAACAAAACCACAACAAAAAATCCCACCAAAACCCCAAACAAACAAACAAAACAAAAAAATTTTAACTTTGTCCATGGTTTTGAATGAAAAGCCAAATTCAAGAACAGTCTCTGTAGCTAAGACTGGATATGTCATATGTTTTTATTGAAAACAGTAACTCCAGCCCTGCAAAATACAGATGAAAGTGATTATGGACTACTGACTCATGGTGTGTGAGATGAGTGTTCGATTTTGTAACCCTTAACCCTGTCATAGCAAATATAAGGAAATGATGAAACAGGTCTTTTGCAAACATACTTATAGTACACCAGAAACTTCCTGTACAATCTACTCCTTTAACAGTACAGTATCCTGTTTTCCATTCATAGGGAACAAATTCAGAGATTCTGAGAATCATTGGAATGAAACCTTGCATTGCAAGGAAGACTCAATTTGGGGAAGCTAAAGAGGTCTTAGAGAGTCCCTGGCTACTTTTGCTAACAAGAAGATTTAGTTATGAGTAGAAATAACTGTCAGGAAGGAAGTTTTGTAAATTTGTATATGGACACTCCTCTAAATTGAGGGTTCCTTTTTAAGCACCTTAAAAACTGGGGGAAAATTGGTCATTTTCAAAGAAAATGTAGTATTTCAGGTTTCATAAACTTTCTGAAAATACTCTGTCCTCTTCTATTTGCAGAGAATATGACCATTGTAATTCCATGTGACAGAGCTAGAATCTAGACCCTCAAGTATACAGGAGAACTGTGTGAGAATGCAAAATAATCTTGATATATTGGAGAACTGATCTGAAAAAAATAGGATGAAATTCCAAAGGTAGCTACAAAAATTGTAACTTCAAATTTACAAGCTTGTGTGTATGCTTAAATTGGCAGCTGTACAAATACAGAATGTGAGCCAACCGCTTGAGCAACAGTTTCCTAGAAGAACATGTGAGTTTATAGTGGTTTGCAAAGCTGACCATGTGAGTAGTGCCATACAGTTGAAAAAAAAGAAAGAATAGAGGTTCAATAGAAAGAAGCAGAAGCTTTGAGAACATGAAATGGTCTTTTCCTTCTATGCAGCAATAATAAGGTATTTGGACATTGATAGGGCGTTTTGGCACTTTCAGGGGACATGTGGATCAATAAGGATGAGAGCTACAGAGATGTTCAAAGGCCTAGACAGCATGATCTACAGGGGAAGCTTGAACAGCTGCAGGAAGGGAAAAATTAAGAGGAATATAAATCCCCACATTTCTAAAGGTTTTTGCTGAAAGGAAAGGAAAAAACTGTTCTACATGTCCAAGCTGAATAGCACATTCACTGCCGGGAAGACTTGTGTTAAACAGTGGGGTAGATAGGTCAACAATAAGGATTGTAAGGAACTGGAGCAGATTTCCTGGTGTTGCTGTAGGTTTCCATCACTGGAGGTCCTTAGGACCAAGTTAAACAAACTTTAGTTAGAAATGCTGAAGGTATAGTTTAACATGACTTAGGGCACAGAGTTAGATCAGGTGACATCTCAAGGTACTGTGAGTCCAGGGCTTTATATAGTTCTGTGAAATGTTTATTAATTTTAAATGAAAAATTCTGCTTGAAATTAAAAATTGAAGGATTTACCAAGAAACTTTCGGAACACATAATCCTCACATTTTCATAATCATCCATATTTTTTTCATCCAACTATTTGCTACACTGACTCTCACTTCATTATTATTTTCAGCCATTTCAGATGGGGGATTTTTCTTTTCAGCATAGACAAAAGAAGGCAAAACTCTGCAGTATGACTGCATCTTTGATCCTGAGTTTGAAAAAACAGCTGACAAATATATTCTGTCTTTCCTTCTCCATGATGACCATAGTACCACTAAGCAGATATTCCAGCCATTATGTTCCCATTATTCAGCTTCCATCTGCACAATTAAGACATTGAGACTGGGGGGTACATTTGGAGTGGGAATTTCATATGCTAGGAACAAAAGAAACAGTGAGTGTTCAGACCTGTGTCAGCAACCTAAGGCTCTGTGAGAATCTGTTTTAAAATTTGTGAAAGCAAGATGGGATAGTACAATATGTTTTCAGGTGCAGGGACTAGATTAGAAAATTGCTTATTGACACTCTCAGGCATACAATCAGCTATTTAGGAGGCATTTACAATATGCTGTTCAGTGTGCACAAAGGCCTGAAATATTCTTGCAATTAGCTGTTGTGTGTTGCATGCAATTTCAGATTATAGATTCATGCTGTGCCAGTTGTCTGTCTTTGCAGAGAATGTAAACTGAGAGGAGCAGTGATTCTCTGAGACAGAGCGGTCCACAAAATTACAAAAACGAGAGACCTTGTGCCCTATGGAGCCTCATGAAAAAGACACAGAGTATGCTCAGCTTGGCAGTGGGGAGGACACTGACTGGAGGGAATGTGAAAATGTCATTCTTGTCCCTACTGTGTACCCTCGACTGAAGAAAGGCTTTTCCACTGATTTTCTTTTGGCAGGTGCTGGTATTAGAAAAATGTTAATGGGAGCCAGGGGACTATATATTACCCTCATCTCACAACACCCCTGCAAGACCTTATAAAGGAAAAAGCATAATGCAGAGCTTGTCTTTTCTGCTACTACTCTGCTACTACTCTGAAATAGCAGGGTGCATTTTTAAAGGGAGTTCCTGGAAAAGGCTGAACAATGTTTTGATACTGAAACTGGATTAAAGGGGAATAGAAAAGATTAAAAATATGGAAAGGCATAACCAAAGAGCCTGAAGGCTCTCCCTAGAATGGCCAGGCTTTCTGTATTCCATAGGGATATCTGAGTGCAAGAATTTTTCTTGCAACTATTCCATAGGTAGTCCTCAATGGATACTCTTCCATAGATTCACAATGGAAAGAAATAGTCCAGCCTAGGATAAGAGTCTTCATGGCATTTCTGAGTCTTGTAGGCTCCAAGACACTCCTTAAAGGAAATATACATTCTTTTACTATCTATTTATTATTTTATTAGTTACCTCATTACAAAAGTATCACTAAAATGATAGACAATGAAAAGCATCAGGATGGAATTTTAACAATGTAATGACACAGTGGGACTTTAACCCCAGTTTTGGATGCCTGTGAATCACAGATGGAAGATAGATTTCATTACGTTCTAGAAATGTTTCTAATCAGTTCATAGTTAGGGACCACTGCAAATTGCAGTGATGAAACCATGTCATAGTTGGGATGGCCAAACTGACATGAAACATTGTAAGTAAAAAAAATTCTCAACCTCATCATTCAGATATGAAGTTGGAATTATGTCAAAGACCACTAGAAATTCCAGTTAGCATCAAAGACAAATACTTCCACTGAAAATCTAACATGTATCTCTTTGCCCAGCTTTGTGCTGGCACAGTGACATCTACGCCAAACAGAACCTTTCCATAATTTTGCTTTTAGCTTACACCTGTCAAGGAAGCAAGATGTAGCTTAACCTCTTTTCATAAACTTAACTGTTTGCTCTATATATCCTATTTTAATTTGATCACAGTAGATATTACAGATTGTTTGTTTTCTGAAGATTGCTTAAATTATTGTTTTAATGTAATGTTTTTCAACTGCACCAGTATCTCTTCAGAGCTGAGGTAGACTTCGAACTGTAACAAAATGGCATGCATGGAGAGGTAAAGGCAAGAGAAGAATGCACAGTTATGCAGGATGTGACAAAGAACATGGATTTTTTTTTTATTATTTTTATTTTTTATTTTCTTTACTTACCACAAGATGGCATCAATAAGTTTTTCCTGGCTAGAGACTCTCAACTAAAGAATCACTTTTGTGGTCCACAGGTTTGGGGAATGTATTAAAAGGGGGAAGTTGCATGTGTTTTCCTATAAAAACCAAAAGCTCTCAAAATAAATTGTATAGTTAACAACATAACATGAAGAAAATTATTAGTTAAACAAACTACTTGGAGAGCTCTGTATGTAAACTGGTTCCAAAAATGTGAGCACAAGAAACCTGATGTTAAAAGTTTCCACATTTATACTGCTTCAGTTATCAGTACTGCCCTAAGGGATATGTTACTGCATATGGCTAAACGTTCAAATGAAACTCAGAAGCAAAAGGTATTGTTATAACATATCATCATACTCCACAGCACGTTCACCAAAACTTTCATAAGTGGCTTCAAGTAAGAAGTTTGAATTCAGCTCCAGATTCCCTGAAGCTGCATAGATATTTGGACTCTGAATTTTATATTTAAATTAAAAAAAAAAAAAAAATCTCTCACTTATCTTCACTATAGTTTTCCTTTGAAAGTTTAAATTCCCTTCAGCAGGCCTTTCTTGGGCTAGAGGTACAAACCTGTAACTTATTGAACTGCCACAGACCAGAAGCAATAGATATAGAGGATGGATTTTGAGAGTAATATCTGTCACAAAGGTAATTTCTTTGAGGGCTGTATTAGGAAAGCAGAAATCTTGATGTAAGCATGAAAGAAATAAATAGCAAGGAAACTGTTAGAAGTCAAGGAAAAGGAAGGAAGTGCTAACAAATAAAGGAGAAATGAAAGGAGTGTCTGAGCAACAAAACGTATTTCAGCTGGTTTAAATAACTGTACTGATATTTCAGAGTTTATCTAAACCTCAAGACTTGGCATTGCCCCAAATATAACACTCAAATTGTATTGTCCAAAGTGTTGCAAAATGTTAGCAGGGACTGATCATCCATGACAGGCTTGGTCTTTACTCAAGGTGCAAAGATACAAGAGAGAAGGAGAAACTCTAACCTGTAACAGAGAAGCAACGTGTGGAATCATTCCTCCCATTACAAAGGGCAATAATAAGTGAACTTCTCTAGAAATATCTTTACAAACTTTAAAGAACAGGATTTTTTGGGAGAGGAAGGGTTATTGTTGTTGTTAATAAATCAGGCATCTGAAAGCAGATATCTGGACATTATATGCTGTGTTAACTGTTTTTGGAATAGGCTACCTCATCTCCTTTAATATTCTTTACAACTGCCACAGCTATTATAATTACACAATACTGAGGTGCTCTGCGTCTCTTCTCCTTAGCTGTGTGGAACAGTGATTCTGGTCTCTTTCTCCTGTCAACTGCATTGATGAAAAACAAGAATACCTCACTTGAAGTCAGTATTGTAGTATTGTAGGAGTGTGTTGTAGAAGTGAAAGGAGACTTTGGCCGTTAACAGACAGTAGCTGAGAGCTCTTCAGTGACTTACCTCTTAGACAAAACCAGGAATTACCAAGAATTGCCCTGTGCTCCTTTTAGATGCTTCCGTTGTTTATGGGTAGTGGTGGTGGTGTTGCTGCTTTTGTTGTTATCATTGGAATAAGAGAGCTTTGTTTAATCGCAGATTAAACCTTTGAACACAACTGGTTACTGCAAGCTGGCTCCAGTTTGAGAATCCTGTAGTTCTGAAATCCAGCACCACCCTTTGTATTACAGATTAAGCACAAGAGAGGCTTCAAATAATAGGTCTATCTATCTGCTGCACAGTATCTCAGAAGAAGCCCTCAAAAATTAGTATCCTGGATAAGAGGATGAAATGGCTCATGCTGCAAAAAAAGATATTTGTGGCTGGTTCTAGGGTACTGAGGAACAAAGGGCTCAACATAAGAAGTAGGAGAAAGGAATAAAAGCCAGTAGATTGACAGAATTGACTAACATAACTGTGTCATTTTCAGTTGAACTAATGCACATTTCTTCTATATTTAGACAGCCTTATTTACTAAATGACATCACAGAACTGCATTTATTTGCTGACTATTAGTGTATTTACAAGTATCACTGCATGAGTAAACAAATGTATTTCTCAAATACATTGCTTTTATCTTTGGAGAGATATAACTACAGCATTTCAGCACTGGAATTTACATTTCTTTCAGCAAGTAACAAGGGATTCGAAGTAGGAAACAGAGACAGAACAAGAGAGGGAAATTAATGTCTGACATTTATACCTAATTTTTGAATGGAAAAACATGTCTTCAGCTGTGGATCTATTCTGAAGTTAATCAGTGTTAAAAATTCTGTAAAAGTTTTTTCTGTTTGAAAATACTTTCCCTTGATCTTGGATGGTAACACCTTGTATAGCTAGCATTCAATTTAAAACAAGTAGGAAATTCTATATTACAAATGAAGACCATTTTTAACTATTGGGTCAAAACAAATTATGCGGTTACTTAGATGATGTGATCTCCCATATCAGTGAATCTGTAATAAATATTGTGTTACCGGGTTTGTTTAACATGACAAGAACATAACTCTCAGTTGAAGTCCAAAGAAAACAGAAAAGCTAATTGTAATTCTTTTAATGAAATAGTTGGCAGAATGCAATGCTTTTGTTCTGTCTAGATAAGTGAGATCAATAGATTGGTATTCTTCTGGCAAAATATTCTGTATTATTGAAAGCAATATAAAAATGAAAAACAAGCGCAAAACATAATCACTCTATTTGAATGGAGAATTCAGTTCCTGTATGTTGGATTTGGTGCACAAGTCCATGGGACCTGATAAGTTGCATCCGTTAGTCTTGAGGGAACTGGCAGATGAAGTGACCAGGCCAGTCGCCATCATATTTGAGAAGTCCTGGCAGTCTGGCGAAGTTCCCACCGACTGGAAGAGGGGGAACATAACCCCCATTTTTAAGAAGGGTAAAAAGGAAGACCCAGGAAACAAGAGGCCGGTCAGTCTCACCTCCGTGCCTGGCAAGATTATGGAGCAGACCCTCCTGGAAACCATGCTCAGGCACATGGAAAATAAGGAGGTGATTGGTGACAGCCCACACGGCTTCACTAGGGGCAAATCATGCCTGACAAATTTGGTGGCCTTCTATGATGGGGTTACAGCGTCGGTGGATAAGGGAAGGGCAACTGACGTCATCTACGTGGACTTGTGCAAGGCATTTGACACTGTCCCGCACGACATCCTTGTCTCTAAATTGGAGAGACATGGATTTGATGGATGGACCACTCGGTGGATAAGGAATTGGCTGGATGGTCACACTCAAAGAATTGTGGTCAATGGCTCAATGTCCAAGTGGAGAACAGTGACGAGTGGTGTTCCTCAGGGGTTGGTACTGGGACCGGCACTGTTCAACATCTTTGTCGGTGACACGGACAATGGGATCGAGTGTACCGTCAGCAAGTTTGCTGACAACACCAAGCTGTGTGGTGTGGTGTGGTCGACATGCTGGAGGGAAGGGATGCCATCCAGAGGGACCTTGACAGGCTGGAGAGGTGGGCCCGTGGGAACCGCATGAAGTTCAACAAGGCCAAGTGCAAGGTCCTGCACGTGGGTCGGCGCAATCCCAAGCATGTATATAGGCTGGGTGAGGAATGGATTGAAAGCAGCCCCGAGGAGAAGGACTTGGGGGTATTGGTTGATGAGAAGCTCAACATGAGCCGTCAGTGTGCGCTTGCAGCCCAGAAAGCCAACCATGTCCTGGGCTGCATCAAGAGAGATGTGACCAGCAGGCCGAGGGAGGTGATCCTGCCCCTCTACTCTGCTCTTGTGAGACCCCACCTGGAGTACTGCGTCCAGCTCTGGGGGCCCCAGTACAGGAAAGACACGGAGCAGCTGGAGTGAGTCCAGAGGAGGGCCACAAAGCTGATCAGAGGGCTGGAGCACCTCTCCTATGAGGACGGGCTGAGAGAGTTGGGGTTGTTCAGCCTGGAGAAAAGGCGGCTCTGGGGAGATCTGATTGCGGCTTTCCAGTACCTGATGGGGGCCTACAGGAAAGATGGTGAGGGACTGTTTATCAGGGAGTGTAGTGACAGGACAAGGGGTAATGGGTTTAAGCTGGAGGAGGGTTGACTTAGATGAGATGTTAGAAAGAAACTCTTTACTGTGAGGGTGGTGAGGTACTGGAACAGGTTGCCCAGAGAGGTTGTGGATGCCCCATCCCTGGAAGTGTTTAAGGCCAGGTTGGATGAGGCTTTGGGCAAAGTGGTCTAGTGGAGGGTGTCCTTCCCCACAGCAGGGGGGTTGGAACTAGATGATCTTTCCAACCCAAACCATGGTCCCTTCCAACCCAAACCATTCTATGATTCTATGATTCTTTTCGTCAAAAAGTTGGTAGAAGTATTTCCATCGCTTTTGGTAAAACCAGGGCTGAGTCCACTGTGATAGTGAATGACAACATGGCAAGAGAGGAGCAGATAGCAGTTTTGATGTGCAGAGGCTGCTACTCTGAATTACAGGGTCATTCATGTACTTCAGCTTGAAAATAGGACAGACAGAAGATTTACCGTTACAGTCCATGCAATATTTTAATTAATGGATAATGTAATTGGCATACAGTTCTGTCCCAGGATGACTAGGAATGTTGCTGGATGGAAGCCAAGAAACCAAGACAGATAGTGAACGTAAACACTGAGATGCAAATGTTTCCAAAGAGTAGACATTTATCCTTGGGATATAATTTCATTTCAACTGTTTCTGTTAGAGGAGGTGGTTAAAAAATGAAATAGATTCGTGAATATGGCTACATGATAGTCACAATTCTTTACTGCTAACCAGACTATGCCCGCAGGAAAGAAATTCCTCCATATTACCTGTTGCAGAGAGAAAATTTTCTTCTTCACATAGCAATAATAGGTTCTGACCCTGGATGTCAAGATGTCCTGAAGGCTGCCCTACTTTGACAAAAGCTTTTGCTATTTTTCTAGCTCTAATCTATAGCCTCGCAACATATGGGTGTGCCACCACATATGCCACCACATGGGTCTATTTTATTATTTGTGTAGGTATGACGCTTAAGAGGTCCCATTGTAAACAGGGACCCAATTGTGTTACAAATACATCCCAGTAAGTTTCCAGAGGTTGTTCTCTATGTAATTTAACTGTTTGCTAAATGTCTGTATGTTTCCATATGATTTACAGCTGTTTGTATTGCTATGTCTCTACTGAAACAAAGATGCCAATTTTATCCATAGATAAGCCTGATATTCAAGAATCTGGGCATTAGTTATGAATTATATTACTAAGTCTTCTTGCTTGAATAATAAATTTTGACAACTACTATGAAAGTAAACAACATAGTGGAAGACAAATACCTCTTCATAGGTATACAAAGAACTGGAACAAAGAAGCCTGAATTAGTCTGGCCTGCTGATCACTTCCTACCAATGAAATGTATGTTTCAAAGCATATGAATAAGAGGTGGGTATCTAGCTCTTTTAAGCTTTCTTCAAAGATCTCCGAGGCTTCATATTTTCTGTAAATGTCAGTGACAATAGCCTGGTATTAAGCAATCTCTTAAAAGGACTGAAAGTTAAATATTTTAACGTGGCTATAAGGAAAACCTAGGCTGTCTCACTGGGAAAAATTTCCTGGACAAAGTTTTGCAAGACTGTGGAACAATCTCCACATGAAAGTGATGTAGCATCATTTTACCTTAGAAGCTTCCAGTTAAACTGGACAGATCTCTGATAAATATAACTATGTGAAACAAGCTCTGTTTGGAAGAAGTGCTTGTCATCTGGTTGTGAATTCAGTGGGATTTTTGCACAGTCTTCAAAGGGCACAGGTTCACATCTTGGACATAGTAGACTTAGCAATTACAATTGTAAGAGTAAGAGGTTACTGTTATAAACTAAACCCAGAGCTTTCCTTTGTGTACCCACTTTCACTGCATAAACCGTTCCTAGTGCCAGAAATTAATGTGTAACATGAGTAAAGTGGAAAGCTGCATTTTGAAATTTTTATTTCAAATAAACTCAGATGCTTTTTAAAGGTTGTCATTCAGTTAAAAATGCTGAAAGTATTTTTAATAGCTTTCAAAACACATTTTTATAGCATTCATCTGGAAGTCTTGTAAAAGAAGAAAGCTTCAGTATTGGAAAGAAAAAATAAATAACTGGCAAGAACATTTTTCCTTTCTTATTTATGATTGCTTTGAAAGATACAAACAAGATGTCTAGAAACCCCACTGGCCTTGATTTTTCACTTGCACTGTGACCTTTTCCATCATACTGACAGTACACAAACCCTTTAAAATGGAAATAAGTTAACAAAGTGGCTCAAAAGGTTCTTGATGTAAATGAAAATCAGGTTTACTGAGTTCAAAGAAAGCTGAGGAAAATTAACCCTGGAATGAAAAAACTTAAATGCATTCTCCTGAAACAAATGCTAATTGAACAGGGGAGAGAAAGTTCAAATGAGACCCTGAATCTCAATGCACAGGAAGTTAAACAAGAGCATAGGTAGGTATCATGGATTACTCTAAAACAGACAAGCAGACCCCAGTCCCCTACCTACATCTATTTACTTTACTGCTACAGATTTTTTTTCCCGTATTTTATATGACACTTTTTTCATTTCACAGAAATGATCAAAATCTTGTCCTGAATCACATCTGAAAGAATTTGGGCTGCTGTCCTAAGAGTATTCAACTCACTGAGGCATTAAATGCATTCCTGACTGCACTGTTCACAAAATTAAAACTGTACCATACAATCTAATGGGGAAACACATACTAAATTCAAGATGACACTTGTTTTTTATTTTATTATAAAAAGTCAGAATACAGAGCAAGTGGCAAGTGTTATTAGTTCTCTGGCTGTTCATCAACTCTTGGGAAAAAAAATACAATTCAGGATTAAGGACAATCTATTATGAACTTTGCCACAAGACCAAATAATTATCAGGAGGTGTCAAAGAAAGTTCATTGCAAAAATGGACACAATTTTCAAGAATTTCTTAAGGAAATGTTGCAGAAGCTGGCAGAGAAACTACTTAATTTGTTGCAAGTAAATTGGCTCTTTACGTCTGAATTTGGACTATCCTGTTCACTTAAGCTGATATGCTTCAAATATCAGAAGGAAGCAATATTAGATAGTACTTAAAACTAAAACATTATCAGTGACTGTGTATTAAAATCTTAGTAGTCTTGACCTAAAGCAAAACCATCAAGATTTATTAGAATGCTTCCCCCGCCCCCCCTTTATAGGAGCATAAAAATACAACATAAACCTATATAAAGCCCGTGGAAACAGACAAAAAAAAAACCTTACTGAATTATACTTTGGCAAATCTTATCTTTCCAAATAAGTGAAAATTAGAGCATTATTATTGTAAGTTTGATTTCTGCTAGATGATTTAGCTGCATACATTCACATACATGTGTGGCTGGGAAAAGGTTTACCTAGAGTAATAGCAAAGACATTCAGAATGGTTTATTTAAGGAAATTTTGCCACCATTTCAAAAAGTAAACCCACTATATTTTCCAAGTGATATCATTCTGTATTTCTGGAAGTCTTGGACGCTGGTCCCCACCTATGAAAAAAATAGCAAGAGTCCTTTTGGAGGCATATGGTATGCATTCTCAAGTAGGCAACAGATTTTATTTCTAATTTGTTTTTACCATCTCCTTGGTGAAGCTAAGCTATGTAATAAGCTACTTGCTATTTGCCAGGAGTTAGAAAGTCATTCATGCTCTCAAAAATGAACTTGGTGGTATGAAAACAGTAATTTAGTAAAATCAGAGCTGAAATTAAAGGCATACTTCAGTATCACAATCTGCCTATCTTAAAGAGGCATCACCTATATATCTACTTGTAACAGGGGAAGAGAATTTAAGATTAGTAAACATTTTAAAGAAAAACCTCAGCATAATCACCTGAAAGATCAGATAGATGTTTTAAAAGCAACAAAGTACAAGTAAAAGATACCAGATTATATGGCATTTTGACCTGGCTAATACTAAAGAACTGGTTCTGCTGTCAAGGAAAGGAGGGACCCAACAAACTGAGTTCATCAAGTGAGCAATCAGCTCTCCACAGTGAACTTGAAAATAAAGTTCTGTGTTATGGAAGACATTTATTGACGTGATACTTAAATCCACATTTGTGTAAGAACACGTCCTTGTAACTCTGCAACTTTGCTGTAAACTCTATGATACATACTGCTTACTGAACTGAAAATAAAAACTCTCTCAGTAATTCAGGAGTAAGAAGATTCTATTTCACTTCTAGTTTGAATCAAGCAGTCTACAAAATGAAGTCATTTATAAGACTATAATTGTTCCATCAGTGACAGATGAGAATAGCTATCTGAGCCTTTCTCCTCTGAAGCTTGTTACAGAAGATTTAACATAATGAGTGACAGCATACTCATTAAGAAGTAGAGGTGTTTGGAAGATTTAATCCAAATAAGGAAAGTTTGCAGCCATTAACATTTTTGTAGAAAATGTTGCAACACAAATCCCCACAGGAACCTTAGATTCAGATTTGTTGTCTCTGCTGGGTTATTAATGAATGTGTGTGGCTGGTGCACATGAGTCATGCAGAGCTGCAGCAGATTTCTGTTTTCTTAAATGTCTCATTACAGTATGTGTCAATATGGCAAGGTTACAACTCCTAGGCACATAGAGACACCAACTGACATTAACATCTGAATTTCAGCAGTAATTTTTAAAGCCCTAAATATTAATCAGTGTTTTCCACACAGAAATTAAATAGAATCTGAACAGCATGGTTTATTGCAGTGTAAAGTGTTTCATTATCTAAGATTCAATATCTAGAAGACAATTGTTCGAATTGAACTGAGATTTCCAGAATAAATAATAAAAAATAAGGCTTTGATTGTGTAGAAACTCACTTACTTTACTCATTTCAAAATGTTGGGTTTTAAGATGCCTGCAGTTTTAGAAAGGATCATATTTTGTCCTTCCGCATTACGAAATCATTCAATAATCTTTTCAACGTAAAATAAAACTGAAACATAGCTCTTTCAAAGAACTGTTTCAGGATTAGTCCTGTCAGAGGTGTACTGCACTGTAGAAACCATAAGGATTGAAATATGTAGGACCTATCTGTATCAGGAAAGTTAAACCACTGAATTTTTAAAAAAATGTCAATAATATAATGCAAAACAGAGTCATTGACAGTCTCCTGCACTAAGGAACCCTACACAATGCTGTACATCATAAGCTATACGTTTTAGTTAAACATATAAAAGGATAGATTAGGCTGTAAGTGACTGGCTTTACAATATCAAGAGAAAAAATAATTTTGTTATGCCTGCTGGAACCATCTTCCCTCTCTTACCACATGCATTTAATGCCTCTTAATCTTTTTCAAACCATTAGAATCCCAAGAGGTCTCATACATGACGCACTCTTTTTCCATTAAATATACACATAGCTGTGTTTTACAGATTTTTTTCAATAAAGGTTGATAAGATAAAATCAGACATAAGACATAAGTTAACAGTTTTCATGAAAGCATGACAAAACTGCAAAAGAACCAGGAAATTTGAGGAAATCATGAATACTAACATTTCACTTGGTCAGTCAAACATGCAGATTTGAAAGCACTGAAAGTACAAGAATTAAAAGTAAAGAATGGTTAAAATGTGTTAGCTATATTATTTGAAAAGTATAGTTCCACAAGAAATGGAGGAATAATTTTCCATACATACATTATTTATTAAGTTCAATCTATTGAATTCTGCAAGTAAAACTAATAATTAGCTCAGAATCAATGCATTTTTAATGGTATTTCAAGTATAGCTATTTTTTACTCCAATAAATCTAAGGAAAAGCAAGAATTTTTAATAGAATAAAATGTTTCAAGATGCTATGACTTTAAATTAATTTATGTTGAACACAGTGGGTACCAGAGTCAATTCCCGTTACCATGACAACAGACACTGAAAATTTAAACATCCAGTGACAGGCTGAATTCCCTGCAAAGAAGCTATTCTGCATTAAAATGATATACTAGTGAAACATTAAACACATTTACATGCAAACTCTTTATTTTAAGCAGACAGCTTGATTACAGCTTATAAAGAATATAAGTATTCAGACGCTAAGTTTATTATTTCAGTTTAATATTCTCTAAGATTACATAGTGACCTGAAGATCAGTAAGTAAAAAGATCAAGTAGCAAATTAGGAAAGACTCTTGAAGGAAGATATATTTTTATTAAGAGTGCAATTGCTTTATCTGTCTGTTATATATATTTGATTAAATTATCTCTGCAATATATAGCATTCCATACACAAAATGAAGCCTATACATACAGCAGGCTGTACTCTGCGTGTTCGTTATACGCAGAGTGTTTGGAAGCCTGACAATGCATAACTATTTCTCAGAAGGTTCTTTAACACGTTATAAAATTACTGGATTTGAGAGTGAATATGCTGTGCTTGCACCTAGTAGAGTTTTTGTATTAACCACGCTCATGTATTCTAAATGGAGAAGAATTTTTTTGTACTTGAGCAGAAAGCTTCAAGTCGTAGGTATAAACAAAATGGAGAGAAAAGCATTTTAGTATTTAGCAGCCAAATTTTCCAGTAGAAGGATATAGGAAAGGCAGGCACAAAATGAAACCACTACCACAATTTATACACTGAAAAAATCACCATTTGACAGTATATGGAGCAGAAGAGGCTGCTTTTGAGCTGTTGGGCAGGATCCTTCCCATAACATGACATCTTTGTTTAAGACATTGTCCTTTAAAAGAATGACATTAGTGCAGGTCACTCTGACAAAGCTGCATCTGTTTTTGTAAATGAACAAATCAGAGATAGCTCTAACCTATGAGGATTTAATTAACAGTTCCTACTTCATGTTGTATTTAGTTCATACATTAATGCTATGAAAATGTTACCATGATTTATGTATAATTTTTAATTTCCTTCTTAGTATTCCTCAGATAGTCCTTTTCAGTTGTTGACATTGCCAGTCTTCTGCCATCTGTGAGACTGGACAGGAAGTTCACACTTTTGATAAATCCACCTTGGAGAATTTCAAACATTTTCAAAAATAATCATGTAATCCTTATCAATATCAGCTTGTTAAGACATTCATAAATGGACTCCTTGCATACTACCTTAGTCATTATTGAAGCACAACATTTGGAGAAACACTAGCACTCACTGTCAGCCTCCAGTGCACCAACAGGCTCTGCAATCTCTTTCTACTCATCCATCTCCTCTCGTTTAGGTTTGCCCACTTGTTCTCATGACAGCTCTGACATGGCGCAGACGTACTCCCAGGTCACTGGGAGCAGAGCTGCATGAGCGGGAGCTGGGAGAAGCCTCATGGGTGGCTGGAGAAGCCTCACATTCCCCAGGGACCTGCAACAAGCTGTGGCTCAAGCCCCTGGTCCTGTCTTGAACTACGCTGCAGATATCCCTGTGCTCCTGTGACCTGGCCATGTAGGTGCCTGCACCCAACCCTGACTTGTCTCCTGGGATTCACCTGGGACCTGTCTCATTACCACATGCATGCTCGTTCTGATGGCTGTCCCTGGCTACTGTCACTGCTCCCTGCTTTCCCCACTCCCTGGGCACTATGGGGCTGTGCCCTGTCCTCCTGCCTGCTTCACTGCCACCCTCAGTGTTTGGGTCCCCGGCCCCGTGCACAGCAGCCACCTCCCACTGCTGCCTCATATGCTCCTTACTGAACTGCTGAGCTGAGCTTTTACTGTGTAAGTTTCTTGCATTTCTTAAAGAAGAAAACACTATTATTTATTTACATGGGATTCTGTAGCAGCATAAAAAAGAAATCAAGCATGAACAAAAACATTGCACAGTTACTAGATTCAGTTATCCAGCTGAATCATGCACATGCCAGCACATGCTTAGCAGAGGTGTCTTCCTAATGTCCATGAAGGACTCCAGGTGCTGTGCCCAGTAACAACAGCACAGTATCACGACATCACTACAACAACAAACACAGAACAATGCAGTTTCCTAGTTGTAATGTAGATTTGGGGCTCACAGCTTCTTTCACAAGTCAGGGAAACTTTTGTTTGCCTTGTGGACTTCTTCTCTGGACAGTGTGAGCAAGGTCTTTGAGGAAAGACCGTCTTTATTATGTTGCCATGCTATCTGGTGGGTTTTTTTTTCAATAATTCATCCCTAGTTATGCATTAAGCACAAGCCAGTAGTGAACTACCTGTTTTCAGGGCTTTCAGCAAACGAAACTTGAAGAAAGCTGCCTACACAGAGAAACATTGTAGTGACCTTTTGGGAATGCATTGAAAAGATGAGAAAATGGACACATTGTACCAGCAAAACAGGGCAGCTTTAGGAAGAAGCTAAGTAAGGCAGCAGATTGCCTGGAGTAGGAAAACATCTGGTGTCCTTCTGTGCTGAAGGAAAGATCAAGATTGGTAGGATACCCCTGGGTATACAAGAGGGGAAGCAGAGCATCCCTTCGCAGAAACAGCTGCTCACAAGTCTAGAAACCACTTCAGGAACAGCAGTGAATGTAAGCTCCATTTTCCACCATTCTACTTGCCAGTTCCTCCTGTTTTGACTACTGTCTTCCTTCCCTGGCATCTGTAGATGAGCTGTGTTCCCTCTGCCCCATTGCCAGGACAGAAATGCTGTCTGCTTGCACCATTAAGAAGCCTTCAGTAAGTAGAGCCTACAGAAGATAAGGACCCATCTTCACCACCTCTGACCTGCTGCAGAAAGGAAATGGACAACACGGGATGCTCCAACTTAAACTTATCAAATGATTGTCCTGTTTTTCACTAAAATGAAAGATATGTTAAAGTATAGACCCCATCATTATATCTATTTTGACCTGTCAGGGCACTGCATGGATGGGTAGTTCCCTGAGGGCTGAGGGGCCAGAAGCCCGAGGGGCTACCCTGGTAGCCAGGGCCCATCCCACCACCCCAGCTAGGAGCAGGGCAGATGAGGGCACCCGAGGCAGCCCCAGCCCTGAGCATTGGGCACCTCCCTGAGGACAGGTCAAGGCTGGGCCAGGACATGGGCCCAGGGGTGGGCCCGGCTTGGTGCGACCCATGGACCATCGGGGCAGGGCTGTGGGGAGCTTCAGACAGTCCCTGCTGTGCCGTTGTGGGGCAGGAGCTGACAGCCCTGAGGGACTGAGATGGGGTCCTTGGCTGTGGGCAAGTCAGGGGAACCCCAGGGGGGCTGGGTAGGGACAATCAGGGCTGTTGTTGCCCTCAGGGCTGTGACAGCAGTGACTACCATAGCCTGCCATTCCTGAGCAAAAGGTACAGTTGCTAAACATCATTGTTACTTTCTTGCCAAGGAAAAACAAGGTCATTCAATGAATTTTACATCAATTCTCTACTTATATTTAAATGTAACTTTTTTTCATTAATATTTCAAATTTTCCTGGAGAAAATTTGTGGCATTCAAAAAATTTTAAGGCTATAGTGTTCTTAGCAAAAAATAATCAGTCCTGCTGCTCCTTTTCTAAACCAGGTATAACAACTGACAAATATGAAGCCTTGTTTTCTTATGGGTCATGCCTGAAATTTCATTCAGGGTTTACTGTGCCAAAAGTCTAGTCTGCCAACACTTTTAATTTTTTAATTACACTGCAATATGCTATATAACTCTCTTACTAGTGTAGTGGATTCAGTTTTCCTTAGCAAGCTCACACATTCTTGTGTCTTAAAAAAAAAATTTACTAAGACAATAAATTAACATAGATATTCTTCTTTTACTTTCAGATTATGAACAAGACTGCCATTTACCATGACAGTCACTTATGGCATGAAGTATGCCATAATAAAACTAGATGGCACACAAAGAACAGCAGGAATGACTTAATTAAGACAAAGAGATGGGTTGTCTAACGTAGTAATAAAAGTTGCATCTCAGAAACTAAACATCCATCAGCCATTCTTGCTGTAAGTTTTCAAGGCTGTTATAGGAACATTAAGTCAAATAAATCCTCTCTTACAGTAAGTACATTAACCTTCAAAACTTCAAGAAATTTTAGGGCCCTTCTGGCTAATTTAATCACCAAACTTTTGGACTATTTTCTCTTCCAAATCTAGTGCAATTTGTTGAGTAAACCAGCAAAATATACATTGATAAAATACTTTTTTTTCCCACAGTTAGACTTTTAAGATTCTTCAACATAAACCAGTCCAAATGAATGAAGTCAAGTAATTGTAAAATTAGCCAAAACACTTTAAAATAGAATGGTTGGGGTTTTTTTCTGATTTCCTCTGAAGAGTTCCATAGTTTCTTCTGCATAACAAAGAAATGAATCCATCAGTTGACTACTTTATAGCAACTCAGGATAGGTCTGGGTCACAGCACAAGTAATAATAGCATTGTTCATTTTTTACCTTTGCTATGACTGAAAGTAATGTGCATTATTCAGGGGTTGCTTATTCTACTGAAATGCAGTCTCTTCAGGGACATAACACATTATTGCAATGTACTTGGTATAACGGCAAATTTTCAAAAGTGAAAGGGCTTTCAATGACACAAAAAGCAAATAGTGAAAAATATTACAATGGAGATAGAAAATGCAAAGTTATTATCTTTTTATTACATTTTTATTGTTTTTGAGCAGATAGCTTGTTTTACTGAAAATAAAGTGAGATATTTTCTCCAACTCACATGTACACTTATGTAGATTTTGGGGAAAACAACTCAATTTTTATACAAAATTAAACATCATTCTTTTTCTCTATTTTACAATTTTGCCTGATGCCACCCTACCAATACTGCAGACAGCTATAGAGATATCTGAGACAGGTGGCCTTCAGAAATTCTCTTATTAGGACATGGAATATGGCATCAAAAATCCAGTGTCAAATTTTGTGATGCTTGTATTAAAATACGTCACCAACAGACATTTCCTTTGTAGTCAGGTCTTTCTATATGCCGCATTGCACCCATGACTGAAGGCAAATACCTCAAATAATAAGTTTCTTAATCAGCCAGAAAGCTTGTAATTAACCTAAGAATGATACTCCCTCCTCTCTTTTCCTAAGGCTGTATGCACTGCATCTGACGTACTTCTAATCTCTGCAGCTGGCACACTTATATTTCTAGTATATTGTTAAAAAGAGCTAGTGACATAGAATGTTGTCACAGGATAAGTCAAAGTATTTCTGAGCAATGTTCATTGCAAGTCAAATCAAGATGCTGCTGTCTAAGCTGCAGAGACTGATGGTATGACAATGTTCAATTGCATTTTTGGATCATTGAGATGATTTTTTTGTACTTAGTGAAATGAACATTTATTATGGAGAACCACACAGAATTTAATATTTATACTCTTAGTCACAGAATCACAGAATGGTTTGGGTTGGAAGGGACCTTAAAGATCATCTAGTTCCAACCCCCCTGCTGTGGGGAGGGACACCCTCCACTAGACCACGTTGCCCAAAGCCTCATCCAACCTGGCCTTAAACACTTCCAGGGATGGGGCATCCACAACCTCTCCGGGCAACCTGTTCCAGTACCTCACCACCCTCACAGTAAAGAGTTTCTTTCTAACATGTCATCTAAATCAACCCTCCTTCAGCTTAAACCCATTACCCCTTGTCCTGTCACTACACTCCCTGATAAACAGTCCCTCACCATCTTTCCTGTAGGCCCCCATCAGGTACTGGAAAGCCGCAATTAGATCTCCCCAGAGCCGCCTTTTCTCCAGGCTGAACAACCCCAACTCTCTCAGCCTGTCCTCATAGGAGAGGTGCTCCATCCCTCCGACTAGCTTCGTGGCCCTCCTCTGGACTCTCTCCAACAGCTCCAGGTCTTTCTTGTACTGGGGCCCCCAGAGCTGGACGCAGTACTCCAGGTGGGGTCTCACAAGAGCAGAGTAGAGGGGCAGGATCACCTCCCTCAGCCTGCTGGTCACATATCTCGATGCAGCCCAGGACACAGTTAGCTTTCCGGGCTGCAAGCGCACACTGACGGCTCATGTTGAGCTTCTCATCAACCAATACCCCCAAGTCCTTCTCCTCGGGGCTGCTTTCAATCCATTCCTCACCCAGCCTATATCCATGCTTGGGATTGCGCCGACCCACGTGCAGGACCTTGCACTTGGCCTTGTTGAAATTCATGCGGCCCACCTCTCCAGCCTGTCAAGGTCCCTCTGGGTGGCATCCCTTCCCTCCAGCATGTCGACCACACCACACAGCTTGGTGTTGTCAGCAAACTTGCTGACGGTACACTCGATCCCATTGTCCGTGTCACCGACAAAGATGTTGAACAGTGCCGGTCCCAGTACCAACCCCTGAGGAACACCACTCGTCACTGTTCTCCACTTGGACATTGAGCCATTGACCACAATTCTTTGAGTGTGACCATCCAGCCAATTCCTTATCCACCGAGTGGTCCATCCATCGAATCCACGTCTCTCCAATTTAGAGACAAGGATGTCATGCGGGACAGTGTCAAATGCCTTGCACAAGTCCAGGTAGATGACGTGAGCTGCCCTTCCCTTATCCACCGATGCTGTAACCCCATCATAGAATGCCAAACCTTTGTAAATAATGTAGAAATGAGATGTGTTCTTGTCATTTTGTAAACTTAGCTCATTGTGAAACATTTGGGGGCCCTCTTATTTTCTTTTTTAATGTGTATTTATCTTCTGTTTACATAAATTATGATAGGGTGCTAAACCTGAAATAAATGTCATGAACAGATTATCAGATTGTTAAATTAAATGAGTAAGTAGTGCTAGCCAACCTCATAAAATTTCTGACTTATCCAATAGCACCTGACAGTATATGTTCATGCACTGTGTTCCTCCACTTAGGTATGCATGCATATACAACACAGCAGACAGAAAAACAATGCCAAAGTAAGATAAACCCACATCTATTTTCACAGAGACAATATTTTACATATATGTCTTGAGGTTCTCTACTATAGTGACTTAGCATTATAAATCTCACTGGCGTAAAAAGTTTGGAAATTTTAATTAGTTTATAGAAAGGTAATGTGTTCCAGAGGAAAGCGTTTTGGCTGACACACCAGAGAAGAAGGTGCTTAATATAGCTAAAAGTGTATTTTAGTGCAGGGGGTATCCCAAACACATTTAACGTGAATGTTAACAGCTTCTGCCACTTGAGCTAATATGAGATAGCACCATAAAAGGCTTAAGGTCCTTCTCATAGAATGGACAAGATCTGTGTTTTAAAGATATAGTCAAGAATTTTGTCCATGAGCTACAAAACCAATGTTTTGAATGTGCAACAGTGAGTGAAAGAAAGACCTGTCTTTATTTGGAAACATACTGAGACTAGAAGGCTTCCATAATTACTGTCAACTCATTGTGACTGTGTTAAATACCAATTTTATCATCTGGTCTTTTTGGATTTTTACTTGTCAGAAGAGAAGGAGACACTAGCTGAAGTTATCCTCAGCATGTCATGAGTAATGGGAACGCAGCGATTTGGAGCTGTCCACATGTTAACTTGTCAAAAGAATAAAATAGAAACCAGGGGCTAGAATGCAATTTTTTCATTTATTCTTCTGCAGAAAGAGAAAAAAATGGTGAAGGTAATTCTCCTAGCTAAGGAAAAATTTTAAAAATAGGTTACCTGAAAAGAAGGCTTGAGGTGATTAATTTTAAAACAAACTGCAAACATTGTGGCAGCCTTTAGCAAGTTATATATATTAGCACTAATTTGAATAGATTTCTAGAAATTTCAGCTACAGCTGCACATTGGAATCAGAATTTTACTGGTAGTTTTAAGTCTTTTTGTATACATGTCACAATGACAATGTTGAGCCTTAAAACAGAAGTACAAAATTCTAAAAGAAATATAGGGGAGGGGATAGATGCAGGCATGGAAATCCCAAGGACAAATTCCTCTTTTTCCATATCAGACATTCCAATGACACTCCACAACATATGTCATCCTTGTATTGATAAACCACCTCTCCAGGCTACAAGATAATTCACTTTCTATACTGTATTATCAACAGAGAGCTGATGAGGTGTTCAGAATCAGATCTGAATCAGGTTTGAAGCTGAAACTTAGTGTCTCGACTCAAGGCCAGATCTTACTAGGGCTCATATTCAGAGACATAAATCAGATGAGGTCTTTTCACAAAGTATCAACTAAAAATGACATCCATTGAAATAATGGAAACATCACAATATCTGGCAGTTCTGCTGCATGTTGGTTGTTTTCCTACCCGCAAAAGAGCACAGAGGTTAAAGCCCATGGACAGGACTTTGGCCCCAGCTCAGCAAAACACATGCTTAAGTTGATCCCTAATCAAAAAAGCACAAACAGAAGCACATGTTTATACTTAGTCATTTACTAAAGTGCTTTCCTGAATCAGGGCCTGGTTATGGGAAAAGAGGTTCTGGCAAAACCACCTCATCTGATTTCTATATTCCGGTCAGGCAAAATATTGCCTTGTTTAACATAGGGTTTGGATTATGAATAACAAATAATCATAGTAACAATTTATGCAAAGAAATTGAGTGCATGTATGACAGGTTTATTTTAAGAATACCTAAAACCAAAGCAAACTGAAAGAATTGCATACAGTATAAAGATTGTATTTTAGCTTGTAGTCTAATACTGATGCCATTTCCAAAATGCTGATTTTTCCCAGCCTCCCTTTACAGCATATAACGGGTATTTACATTTTCTCTGGAGCTGCTGCTACCATGTCAGAAGAATGGATGACACTCATGCTGCCAGATTTAGAGACTCGGTTGGATGAGGGAAAACGATATTCTATTCACAATATTTGTGTATTTATGAGTTGCTAATTTAGATGTGGATCTCATCTTTCAGTTCCAAACTTACTTAAAATGAAGGAGTGTTTAGAATTATTATTTTAGATTAGCTTATTATCTGTCTGTGTCTTTCCTCTTGAAGATCTGTCCTTGATTGAATTTTAGTTCTATATCTAGTTTAAAATTTGATGGTCTTGATTTACTCTTGAAGTAGTATGCAGCATACTTGATGTTTATCCCACAAAAGTTACGAAGTATTGTTGTGTTTCATAGATGCAGTAGCAGCATAGTCTCATATGTCACTTTTGTGGAAAGTAAAGAAAGAAGAAATAAAGAAAGCTGGGACCAAGACTAAATTATATTTTCAACAGCAAGATGAAGGACTGGTCATAGCTGTACAGTGATTTCCTCAAAGTAATACAAAGAAACACACTCTTACAGAATAATTGAAAAATAAAAATATTTAAAATATAGTATAAGTATAAATTAGGGGACTTTCCTACAGAACAAATTATGCTGAATATGGGAGAGGAAATATGAAGTAAAGAATTGACATTGCAGGCTGCTGTGCTGATTAGGGAGTGGGCAATTAAATTTCTTCAGGAGCGTGAAACTCCAGCATGAATTAATTTGCTTCATGCAGAGTCCTGCTGTTTTGTCTTCTTTCCTCAATCGCAGTTTACTACATAAAGTCACACCTCACCTATCTTCTTTCATTGTTTAATTTTAGCATGATTTTCTTTTCATGGCACTGTTAGTAGAGCTAAGCTTTACTCTGCATGTAATACACAAACACATTACTTTGGGCCACAGGACCACTGAGGCTATTTCAAGTTTGAAACAGTATTGTTCTAATATTTTGCTTTCAGCAAATCATTTCACTGAATTTTAATAAGGTATCCAAGCCATAATCCAACATTACTTTTGCCACAAATTCCAGTTTCTGCAGTGGATGTCCTGGATTTTTAATGAATAAATTAACCCCCAAAGAAAAGCAGACAGGTGAGCTCACCTCAGTAAGATTAACCTCCACTAAGCTAGTCAGGCTACTTTTAGGATGTGACTGAAGAAATCCAATATGATCAGATCATGCAGATCATGTTTATAGGACAGAACAACAGAGAGGGCACCAGAAGGCTTTAGGAAGGCTTTAGAAATGTTTGGAGAATACAAATTACTAGGGAAAAATGATCAGCTTTTGAATGGTAGGTATCAAGAGGTTTGAAAATTTTGAACTGTGTATTCAAAAGCTAATAGTATTCCTGTTTTGGACCACTTACAGGAAGATCTATGTCTAAGAACAGACATGTAGGGTGCCAGTATAGTGTCACCTTTCCAACTTAGCCCAAGTAATGCAAACGTGTTTACATGTTTACAGATTTCATTGGTGTGTTAACTCAACTAAACATATAAGCAATGTATAAAACACAATAAATTCTCACCAAATCAAAGGAGAAATGACATATGGTCAATCATAAAAATGAACTAATTAGTAGGATTATTAAACTAATTGTTATACCAGATTTCATGAATTATAATTTTCTTGAAAGGCTGTTTGTAATGAGAGTAGTTTACATATCAGTCCACAAAGTACCACAGAATTAATTGTTACTGAAATGTTAGAAGAAAGTGAGCCCTATATATACAGAATTTGGCCCTATATTACTGAAAAATGCTTGTAAATTACCCCTTTCTGTCACTGAATAGCTCAACACAGCCCAAACTTTGGAAAGTCTCCTCTTCCAACTGATCAGGTAGACATTCCTCTTCACAATATGAGGATCATTTTTTATGCAAAGTCCTGCCTCAGAGATGCCTACCATTGCCAGGAGACCTTAGTTGCCTTTCCCCAGACCACTAGATGTAAAACTATGGTAATCCTTACATAGTTTTAACTTAGACAGTGACTGAGAGGATTTCCACTGTGTGCCTGCTTAAAGTAGGTCTCAGTCCTGTCATTAGTCATGTCACATCTGGGTACAGAAAACTATTGTCCTTGACCTCTGAAGAAAATGAAGTTACTTCCTTCATTCACCTTGCTCAAACACCTCCATCCTCAGTAATGGAAAATGACTGGATGCAAGCATCCATTTCTCTGCCTTAGAACCTGGCATCAGCATTCTGGAGGTGGGAAATGCTTTTAGTGGGTGGAGGTAGAGGGGAAACTACATTCATGACCAACCAGGAAAATTGTACGAGGAACCCCCAAGAACACAGTCTGATTTCTACCTCCAGAAGTCCCTGCTCCTAATTCCTCCCAATAGAGAGACGGAAAACAGCAGGAAGTTTCTAGGGTAAATTTATCTAATAGTCTGGGAGCTAGCTGTAAATTTAACACCATGTTCAACTATGTCAATTGGACTAAGATGTAACTTACAGGGTTACCCTTAACAGGGTAACTTTGCCAAATCCTGCATTTTGCTACCTCTCAGGTGACAAATGGTCCTTTGGGAGCAACCAATTCAGAGCACTCTCTGCTCCTGCAGAGTTGGATTTATTCTGAAGGATGGCACTGATCAGAGGATCACTGAAGTAGGATCCTGGCAGCTTTACACTTCTTTGCCATTGGACACCACAAAAAAATTGGCCTGAAACACTTTATATCTGATTTGTAAATGAATGATAAGATATTTTCAGACTAACCTCTGAAGTTATGTGAAGGACAGTGCCTGCAGGAATAGAAGTTGAGCGCAACCATTGTGGCACCTTCTGGTGTGGTATCATCATAATGTTGATTTATTCCCCCAAAAGAATTAGCAATTCCTGAGGTGAGTGGAGACAAGTTGTAAAAACCATATTTCTAGACAAGGGCCAGCTGTACCCTGGGGTACATAAAGCACAGTATAGGTCAAAAATTATTGTCCCACTATATTCTGCATTGATGTGGCTTCACCTCAAGTACTGTGTGCAGGTTTTAGCACTAAAATTTAAAGATACAAATATATTATAATGTGTCCAAAGGAGGGCAACGAAGATAGTGAAAGGTCTAGAGGGCATGACTTACAAGGAGGTGCTGAGGATACTAGATTTGTTCAGCTTAGAGAAGAGGAGGCTGAGGGGTGACCTCATTACTATCTAAACCTTCCTCATAAGGGTGAGTGGAAAAGGAGATGATGATCTCCTCTCTCTGGTGTTCGGTGACATGACACAAGGGAATGACTTAAAGCTGCATGTGGAGAAGGTCGGATTGGATATTAGGAAAAAGTTCGTTACTGAGAGGGTGGTCAAGCACTCAAACAAGCTTCCCAGGGAAGTGGTCATGGCCCCAAGCCTGTTGGTATTCAGGAAGAGTTTGGACAACACATGATTTAACTTTTAGGTGGCCCTGTGTGGAGTCAAGAGTTGGACTTGATGATCCTCATGGGTCCCTTCAAACTCAGGATATTCTGTGATTTGGTGATTCTAAGAGCTCTCCCACTCTTCAAACAAAAGAAAAAAATCCATGTAAGTTCCGAACAGCTGTCTTCCCACTACTCTAAATGAGACTACCTCTGTTGTTTTCCACCATTTTTCCACGTGCATGAGTAAATCTGGTCATGTCAGTAAAGACAGTATCATAGTGAATAAACCAAAATAAATCTAATTCTGCTATTTCCTACATTTTCAATGATTCAAGTGAAAATTCATTCCTGTTAAATCAATCACCTTTTTCTATACTCGGGTTTTTTTCAAGATTTATTTACTATAATAGACATTAGCATTTTAAATATTCATACATTTGAGGAAAAAAAAAATTATGATTCATTATCTGCTAGTACCACTTTTGATTGTCTGCAAGGGAGTTTATTCTGAATTTCAAAGTGCTTTCCCAGCAAACAACTGTAGCAATTATGATGGATGCCTTTGCTTAACACATAAAATGAGATTTATGAGTCAAACACCAACTCTGAAGTTATATTAGCCCAGAAGCATTCTTGTTCTTTGATCACCTTGCTTGTTGCAATCTCAACACAGAAAGGGAAAGAAATAATTTGCATGGCAATAATTTGCAGCCACTAAAAGTTGTAGAGCAGGCACTTGAAAAGGATTGCCAAATGACTATAAATAATTTATCTTTGAAAGGGAGTCCTTATAGAAGCAACATATTATGTTTCTAACTGATTATACAGAGCAGGTGGGCATCTTCTTGCCATCTGCTGTATTTCTATGTCAAGAGCCATTGAGGAAGTCACTAGTGCAACAGTAGGCCAATGAACAATTGCAGACTTTAATCAAGAACTACATGCAAAGAAATGAATTTTTTTTTCACAGCTTTTTGGTGTGCAATCCATTCTGTGGCTTCAGAGTATCAGGCCTTACCTCACAGCAGCTTCAGCATTTTTCCAGAGAGCTTCTAGTTGTGTAACATTTTTTTCTGTTTGCTTTACAAAATAGGTATGTAGCAGTTATGTCTTCATTTCAACAGGTGCTTAATGTTCAGGCCAAGGGAAAAGATGAAAGAGCATATTAGAAGGTATTTCCTCTTTTGTACTAGAATTGACTGAAAAAGGGCAGGAAGGATGAGTTTCAGCTTAACTGATGCAACTGCCAGAAACTTTTTAACCGTTCCTTCATGTAGTAACCAGACTTTCAAATACGTCTCTCTTGGGTAAAACAGAAGCCAAGGTGCATAGTTTTTCAACAGTGGACCTGGTCTGTCCTTCATGAGGGATGTGGTCCTTCAGTTCCTTCCTCTGAACCACTGCAGGGTGATTTGCAAAGGAGGGAAGGGGCATAGAGAAGGTACTAGTGATTGGTTAATCGCTTATGCTTCACTGCTCCTGCAAAGACTTAAGGCAGGATACTGCCTCAGATAGCTGTGTTCCCAGATCCCTGTTGCGTCCTAATTTACTCTTGAAATGCATCTGATTTCCAGAGGATTCAGCACTGAATATGTATCAGGATTATTCTCATATGCCAGATGGGTGGTTTACAGCTGCCTGCAGTAGCTGGTGTGGTAACAGACTCCTGACATGAATTGCCTTTAATAAAAAATAGGGAATTCAACACAGAAACTTATCAAATTTTCAGTAATGCTCAGGAGAAAAAATATGTTAGTTCTGACTGGAACTTTGTAAGCTAGAGCATACGGATAGCTAGTACAGCAGCCTTGGAGAGAAAGGATTAGAACAATGCTATTTTAATCCCACATGTCCTGGGACAAGAAGTTTAATAACCTTCATTTGCATCGTCTGTGAAATGGGGATAAATACTATTTATCTTACAAAGCCATTGAAGTTTATAAAAGTACCTCTACTGAAAATCCTTTATAAAACATCATGCTTTACTAGCATTTGCCTATTAGCATAATATTGGCTCTCAAGCTGTTCTTGGCTTTTGCATTAATTTGGTTTTGAGCCAGACAAACATTTTTTTTCCCTTCTCTTTAATTTGTCTTTGCCTATTTACTTCAAGGCTTGCTCTTCTGGATGAAGTTTTAGCCAGGAGCTCCATGAAAATGCATGTTTCCTATTTGCTGTCAATGTTACAGTTAGCTGTGCAAACTGAATGTTATGTCTGTGGGCACTTTGCCACTCAGCATGGATGGATGCTATGTATTTGGCTTCTCTTATTTAGTGTGGGTGTTGTCTTTCTCCTTATGACACTATTGCATTAAAGCATAAACATCATGGATAGAAATACAGAATTTCAAATAAATTAATGGTCAACATTTTGGGGTTTAGTTCTGTGTAAAATAGCATGCACTTTTATCTATCATACCTCTAGTTACCCTTTTATCAAGCTTCAGGCACACGATATATTAAGGAAATAAGTAAGTTCTGCAGGCTGACCTGACTCTCTTGCGCAGCGCATAGGGACTAAGGTATTTCAAATATTTGTCTCATGCATAGGTCTGATTTATTTTAAGTTTAATTTAGATTATCAAAAGAAAATGCTACCCAGAGCAAGACTGAGAGCAGCCAGAGCTGGAAGAGCATTTACACAAATATACCCCTTTAATAATAGCATGTATTTTTGATGGAAGCCAGGAGAGTGTAGAAGAGACCCATTTATGTATTCTGCCTATCATTATAGTCCAGGGATGTTTCCAATGAATTTACTAGACTTCCGAACCCACCTGTTTCACTGAAATTCATTAAATCAAGTCCAGAACTGATATTTGTAAATCTTGCTCAGCCCTTTTTCACATTGTTAGGTATTTGCTCTTTCCCTATCACTATGGGAGTTTTTATACATAGACTAGTCATGCTACTGTATTTGTTGAGACAGCAGCTGTGCTTAGAAAAAAGATTTTGAAATTAGGATTTAAAGATGGTCAAAGTAATCAAAAACATTTTAGAATTATACAATTGTAAGCAAGGACAGAATTGTCCTTTTCTGAGTAATATTTAAACTCTTACCAGATATCTACTGCAACATATACAGTCTATGAAGTAGAGCCACTGTGATGCTATAAAAGATATCGATGTAAAAAATGTATTAAGTGCACTAGATATGCATAGCACTCAAATTCAAGTGTATTTGAAGTAACAAGCTTATGGATTTAATTAAAATCATAAATTCAAAGTACGCAGTCCTGCAAACCAATTAGTCATTGAATTTGACTTTAAATTTCATGTAACAACCGATTTGCATAATACGAGCCTAAAAATTTTGCATTGAGTTCTAAAGATAGGAAGAATCTATTTTTAATTTGTAAAAAAAATCCTGAAATTAGTGGTTTTTTTCATTTCTAATTTAAATTTTAAGAAGTGATTACATTCTAAATGTTATAATTGACTTTTTCTTTTGTTACTTATTAATGGGAGGAAGCAATGAGGTTAGATGAAGCTGATGATACTACATGTGATCTTCCAGTTATCTTGCAAAAGTATGCTAAAGCATCTTAGGGATGATTTAAGCTCACTGCTGCCCTAGGCTTGAGAAAGGATTAGCAGCCATGCTAGCCTGTATAGTGGTTTTCTTTTACTGACAAGTCTCCGTTAGGTATTACATTTAAATGCTCATTTATTTCACTTGCTATCCTGAGGAAATATTGAATTGTGGTTAGTGTTACCACTGTGTCAGAGGGCAGACTTCTCATTGCAGTTTTCTTCATGCTGCACTCAGTAATGTAGCCAGTCTTTTCTGTCAGGTGTGGATGTAATATAAATATTATTTTGCCAACCACAAAGAACTGTTGCAATATATAATAGTTTATAACCATATTTTTAAAGGTATCATCTCCTTAACCATAGTGTGTAAACTTCAGTTTCTTAGAACACAGAAACATTTGTAATATTTTGATTGCACTTTAAAATCTGGAGAGGGTGGGTTTGAAGGGGAGGTGTGTATGGAGAAAGTTTCTGCTGCCTGTCTAGCTGCCATCACAAGGTTTTCTTGGACAGCCGCACAGTCCATATGTTCTTACCGTGGATAACTACAATCAAAACTTTTATCACTTCTGAAAAGAAACCCTAATTACAGGGTGGAAAGGGTTTTGTTTAAATTATATCACAGACTACTCCCTTCCAAGGTCTCAGTTTCTGGTAAAAAAGCATTTCATTCAGACTGACCTACATTGTTACTGCATGAGTGTGTAGTCTCAACACAGCTAAAATTCTTGCATCGGTGTCTGTGATTCAGCACACAAAGCACTCTCCAATAAACTTTCCCACACTTAGACAATTTTTTTCTTTTTGGCAGGTAGACAAATGGTGAACAGACAACAGGTGAGATAAGCATTGTATTTCTTCTAGTGTGGCAAAGAGAGCTGTCTGTTGCTAGACCACACACTTCAGCTCAAGGCACGAGAAGGATACCTGCCCGGTCACAGCATCAGGACTCCAAAGTGTTTGATGGAGCTGACTTAGAAGGCTGTAAACCTGCCACTACACATCACCATGCAGAGGAATTATCAGTTATGAGGGGAAAGAAACCAAAACAAAACACCTCAACCTTCTTTTACCCAGGATTCTGTGCCATTTGCCGAAAAAAAAATAAAAAATATATATGTTTTAACAAGGCTTACCCACTACACCTTTGACCACAATTAGAACAGAGATATAAACATAAACTAATCTGCCTGTATGCCCGATACTCATCTGATCCTTCCTGGAGATTGAATACCTTGTTTGTGTCCCCATCTGGCTGGCTACCTGATTATGTACCTTCAGTAAGCTTTTAAAAATGTTGCCCTTAATCTTGTGAAATAATTCCGTATTTTGGACAGAGGAAATTACTGTCAAAGTGCTTACTACTATTAATACCTGCATAGGATTTGAACCAAGGTTGTTTGTTTGGATTTTTGAACCAGATGTTGGCAAAAGTTGCTGGTCCTTTGAATTTTCTAACTTCTGACTAACAAAGATACCCTCCTGAACTGAAAGTATCCAAAGCAAATGTCTGTCTGAAGTTGCTGACTCCTGAAAAACATGGTGGATAATGGAAATCTTAGCATATCCCTCTAAGCAGAGATCTGCTACTAGATATCTCTGTTGGGCAAAATTATCAAACTAATGCTACTGAAGCTCTACTTGTTTGCACTTAGTAGTTTTTCTGCTTCATTAGTTCCTGATCCCTCCATCAGCTGAGCGATTTTCTGTTTCAAACATTAGATGTTCATATTTGTGCTATTGGTTTTTTGTAAATGCCAGGAAGGGGAAACATGAGCACAGTGCTCTTTTATTTACAAATATACCTCAAGAAATCCACTGTGATTTGTACTGCAAAGCCTGGGACTGCTGTGATTTATCCTTGCATATCCTTGCATACAGGTGGGTTTTACAGTAGCTGTAGGTGATATAGTATGTATTTAAAAGCAAATCCTATGGATAAGGAGACAATTTGTACTCCTGAAGGACATAGTTGGATGCCAGACTTCCATTTGTCTAATCTTCTTATTCCCTGCAACTATTCTGTTTCTGCTTCCTTTATGTGATGTGACAGCCATGATGGGTTTGGAGCAGTAAATACATGCTATCAATGCTTAAGGATTTTTTTTTTCCTTTATCATCATATTTATCAGTCTAAATGTGATGCTGGATATATTCCTCTTCCTAAGCCGATAACACTAGCACAGCAGCATAAATGTCACCCCCTCTGCCTCCAGGGATGATCCTGTCGTACGGATTTGGCATTTTAAAAATTTGCTTCATATGGCTCAATGAGTTCAAGTGCATTCTATACTGTGAAGCAGCAGCTTGGATAACAACTGCAGTATGTGCATTACATACAAGAGCATCTTTCTCTGATATTTTTCACATTGAACAGAAAAGAAAAACAGTTCTCTTTCTCCATTTACTACAACTAAATAAACTCATTGTAGGAAAAAAACTGGGAAGGTTTGTTGAGTGCAGACTGTGTGAGAAAGCAGCTTCTCTTCCCGAGAGAAAAAAAGGCAAATGCAAGAGAAAGGAGTAACTCCATGAATTTGGAAAGCAGTTCCTGTCAAAACTTTCCTAATTTTAAATGAGAAAAATAGTGATTGTTTCTCCCCTTTTTTGTATAAAGTCACCCACCTTAATATTATGTATTAACATAAGTTGCTGACCACTGCATTTACATTGCCTTTCATGAAGCGCTGCTTCTGCTATCTCAAATTAAAAGTATACCTCTGGAAGATGTAGGACAAGTCTTACTGGAGGGGTAGAATTCCTGCTCAGGATCACACAGCAAGTCTTTAGTAGAGCTAGAAATGGAAAGTCAGTCTAGTGCCTTTCCCATAAAACAACACTTCCTTCCTTAAACCTATTGGCTAAGTGCACCACATTACAAATTGCTGTGTTGATCACCAAGATAAAAGCATTTAAGGAATTGTGAAAGCTTCATTTCTACAGAAGTGGAAACATCATCAGATTTCACACATTCTCATTAATTCTGCCTTTCAGTGTGGTTCATTTCTGTGGCTTCACCCAACAAAAAGGCACAAATTCACCGCACCATTGCCCGAGCAAGCCTGGGGCTGTTGGATTTTGCTAGGGCATTCTGGTGTACGGATGTGACTGCTTGTGAGCTTGGGGCTCTGCCATCTCCTGGGAGCACTGGGCTGCTGTAGCTGGTTTGGAGACTGGTGAATCCTAGCACAGCCTTGCAGCAACACCTGTTCCAAAACACACAAACTGGAAAAACACCGTCATTCTATATATCCCCACCCTTCCCCTTTATCTCCACCTCAGCATTTAGCAGTATTTTTTTTATTCTACTTTGTCTAGCTTAAATAACAGAAGTTCAATTTTGCATTACATATATATTGACACTCTATAACCCCTTTTCCTGAGCAGAAGAAAAAGTGTGGAGATAAGCCACTGATGAGGTCTTAACCTCCATCTAATGACTTTCATTTCAACATAGAAGCCTTTATCAGTGGAATGTGTACTGGAAAGCAAGGTTCTGTGCAGAGGAGCCAGAACTCAGCATTTTCTGTGCTGACCTGCCAGAGGCTGCCAGAAACAGCAAACAAAAACCAAGTTGTTTCCAGGGCAGTTGAGCTACTGAGGGTTGTTTTCAATGATTTGGTTTAAAATATTTCATTCAAGTAGGAATGTGACTACAGTGTCTCTCTGCTGCTGTACTAGTGTTTAATTTTTCATTATTTCTTTCAAAGTATTTGGCAGAATACTTAAATTTGCAGTCAGTGTCCAGCTGATACATTCATCTGCAACACTCACATCTTTTCCTCCTTTCTCCTCTGACTCAACTCTTTAAATCCAATCCTCTGTTTCCTCTGGTACCATGATTGACTTTTTCTACACTGCTGATAGCCAGCCAGATGGTGTTATGTGCTTGCTCCTAGAACACAGATCTCATTAAGCCAGGAGTCAGTGACTTAACAGGTCTTTACCTGTGTTACCTCATGATAAAGACAGTAAAGCCAGACCAGCTATCCTAACCCAGTCAGATGGTGCTCTTCAAGGCAGCTTTGCAATTTTATCTTAGTCCTTCAGATAACACCGTAATGCATCTTATATGTGTGTGTGCATGTGTGCCTACCCCCATGACTTTTTCCTTGTGAATGCAATTTTAGCTTTTCATTTATTCTACTGAGGTACAAACTGCTTTATCCAGCTGTCATATTACTTGCCTAGATGGAAAATGCAGCCGAGTGAATATTGTGCAACAGTACATCTGATTTTTTTGTTTTTCTGAATATTACTATATTAATTATGGACTGTAGGTATCAACACCACTCTTTCTAATTTTTGTCCAGTATATACAAAATAACTATAAGAAGCTAGGCAATTAATTCAAAATCCTATTATTATAGTGGTAATTAAATTTGGTCTAGCTATTTTTGCTGCTTTAAAAGCTGTTGAATAATTTGGAAATATATTCTTTTTTCTTTAGCGTTTTCTACTTGAGGCATAAGGTTTAAAAAAGAGCTAGATTTCATGTTTAAAATAACAAAGTTCAAACATTATTGAAAATCTACCAACAGAATTTTCATTAATCTGTGCCTCTGTGGATCATTTTTCTAGTCTGTAAAATCTCATGACACTCAGGTTGCTGTCCGAAGCTAAGTTGTGCCTTAATGTAAGAAGTCAACTTTCTGCTCATATAGGCAAGAAAGCCAAAAAAAAAAAAAAAAAGAAATGAGGTCTGTCTCCACTGATGTAGCTTTTGGCTACAGCAAACACCTTCTATATATTTGATGAGGAGTTGCAAAAAGGAAGAGACAATGGATGAAAACGTTCTCCACTTTAGTAATGACATCATAAACCACGCAATAAATATTTAGTCTCCTGCCCCAGAATGAAGGGGTTTACCCTTTATTTTTACCATTTATACTGTGGCATAACTTGTCTTTAATAACACATCGCTGTGTAGACAGCATTTTTTGCAAGATCAGGGAGTAACATACTGCATTCAGTACCAGTATATTATTCAAATAATTTTCATGTATTCAATAAACCTTATTTGGTGAAGGAAGCTGGATCAACAGGAGTTAATATTTTTTGCATTTGCATGGCATCTTAAGAACTCTAGTCACAGAGGAAAGCTTAAAGGGCTGTGAACATACATGTCTATTCTGATCCATCACCCCGCAGTGAGCTCTTCATGATGAGATTGCAGAAAGAAGAGGAGGAAAAGCAATGCAAGGAAAGGAAGAAAATAAGAAATTAAACAGGACATAGGAGAATATATCTCTAATTTACTGCATCTCCTTTTCAGGAGGCTTATTTGGCATCCTGAATCATGCAATTAATATACAATTATGCAACAGTTTCTTTAACCTGACCATCATGCTGCTGTAGTCAAAATGGTAAGACAGAGGTGCATGTCTATGAGAAACCTCCAGCATGTATCTCATGAGCTACCAAATTATACCATTCAAGACAGTCATGCTGGCATACACTAGCAAGAGTTATGTGTGGGAAGTGTAAACTCATTCTCACAGAACCCACACTGCACATAGGAGAGGGAGTAGAGGTGACTGTAGAAGGATGAGGAGAGAGAAAGGGTGTGAGAGAAGAGAGCTTTTCCCCCTGCTTTTTTGAAACCGAACAGAACAACCTGGAAGTGAATCAAATACTCGATAGAAACAGACCAACTCGTATTTTCATAGCACTCCTGAGTCATTCCCCCCTCAATTTCAGAAAAGCATCAAGGCATCACAACAAAACGCTGAGAATGCAATTGTGACAATAAAATTAAAATGGGAACATAACAACGTGGGGTATGAATGCACACATGCAAAATCTGGTTATTTAGTGAGAAATGTGCTTTCCCTCACGACTCATTCATCCATGTCTCCAAATGCCTTAAAAACAGATGGGCTGGTTAGCTCTCTGCTTTGTACCACACCTCTGCTAGGACTGTCAGACCAGCTGCAAATCTGCTGTGATTGCAGGGAGATGAGTCCTATGCCTGCAGCTGCCTTCACCCACAGATCCAAATATCTGCTCCTTTCTGATGCAAAGGTCACCACTAAGATTCTTAATTTTGCATTGTAATCAATTTTTGAAAATGTTAAAAGCTGATTATCCTACCTGCCAGAGGCATCCTCCTCATCACTGCCAGCATAATGTCATAAACACTTGATTTCACATGATGGGTACTAGGATGACCTCTCAAAAAAGGACCTGGCAGCTGGCACATCAGCCGGGCCCACACTGATGCCCTACAGAAGGTGGACATCTACTTACACAGAGTAAGTAGGAAACCTGAACAGTCTTTTATTTGTCTGTCATCTATCATGCTCATTGATGTTCAAATAATTGGCAGATACTTTATCACATTCAAAATAGTGTAGTAGGTTTTTAAGTTAAACTTCTCTCCATGATTTTTGATAGTTGTTTCCCCTTCTTACCTCCTGTCCTTTCTTTTGGATTCCTTAAGTTGGTACACAGGACTCCCCCAAAATGAAACAAATCACTCTTAAGTTAACTCTTATTGTTATATTTTGCTTTCTTTTCAAACAATTAAAATAATGAGATCTGTTTCTCTACTTTTCAATCCCCTTAAGCAAATCCCAAAGCAAGAGAAAAAGTCAGCTACTGCTTTGCCTATTTCCTTTCTTCTTCTAAGACCATCAATGCCATCAGGGCAGCATGCTTTGTCTGCATGAAGTGGATCTAAGCTTTTAAGAAGTAATTCTCTAATCTGTACATGGTCTGGTTCATTCTTTGTCATTACTCATAAACTGATCTCTCACTTTAACTGATCTCCTCTGTGTTTCCTTGTAAAAAGAGATGCAAAGTAAGTGTTTAACAATTCTGCCACTGTTACAGTATCTCCTGCTTATAAACTCTCCAGTATCAATTTGAAGTGGCCCGGTGGTTTCTTTAATCCTTTGATTAAATCTTTCCAGGATAACATTTCAAAAGGTAGCAAAAGTCGTGTCATTAATATAGACGTACATGTGCTGTGCACTGTTTGTTCTCACTCCAGCCCAACATGAAAAGCAGGCAGCCTCATGTACAAATGGATGTATGCAAAATATCTCCTTCCACAGAAGGAATTGATTTCTCTTCTCCTGCATGTTGATTTTACTGCTGTGTAAGCCTCAAACATGCCTTTTGAAATATTTTGAGAGTATCTGAGAGTTGTAATGGGCAATGCCCTAAAACCTTTCTTCCTAAAAACTATTGGTTTAGTTTTATGTATAAATCAAGGAATTTTTTGAAAATAAATACCAGATTCAAAGTTAAAATTAAAAAAAGCTATGACAATACATTATGTACTTGTCTCACATGGATAGGTGAGGTTGCACAGATTATCTGCTGACATGTAATCAGGTACATGTATTGCACTAGGAGGTAGGTCAGACAAAACAATACTCTCATTAATACCTTGGATAAATCTAGTCCTGCTTGTTCTTCATGCCCTTTTGATAATACAGGGGATAAAGAGAAGGGATTGAGACTGATGTCTGTGTTTTTAAGAGGAATTTGTGTTGTTGTGCTTGACCTGTAGACATCTCAATTGTCCTGCAAAGAAAATCACAGTGATTGTAACCAGAGTTTTAAAAGAATGAAGGAAAGAAATATCACAGAATCATAGAATGGTTTGAGTTGGAAGAGACCTTAAAGATCATCTCGTTCCACCTCCCTTGCCATGGCCAGCGACACCCTCCACTAGACCAGGTTGCCCAAAGCCCCATCCAACCTGGCCTTGAACACTTCCAAGGAGGGGACACCCACAACCTCTCTGCGCAACCTGTTCCAGTGCCTCACCACCTTCACAGTAAAGAATTTCTTCCTAATATCTAATGTAAATCTACCCTCTTTTTAGTTTAAACCCATTACCCCTTGTCCTGTCACTACATGCCCTTGTAAACAATCCATCTCCAGCTTTCCTGTAGGCCCCTTTAGGTACTGGAAGGCTGCTATAAGGTATGCCCTGGAGCCTTCTCTTCCCCAGGCTGAACAACCCCAGCTACCTCAGCCTATCCTCACAGGAGAGGTGCTCCAGCCCTCTGATCATCTTGATGGCACTTCTCTGGATTTGCTCCAACAGCTCAATGTCTTCCTTGTACTGGGGACCCCAGAGCTGAACACAGTACTCCAGGTGGTGTTTCCTGAGAGCAGAGTAGAGGGGCAGAATCACCTCCCTCAACCTGCTGGCTATGCTGGTTTTGATGCAGCCCAAGACATGGTTGGCTTTCTGGGGTGTAAGCGCACACTGCCAGTTCATGTTGAAGTTTTCATCAATCATATCAGAACTTATCATTTATTTCTAGATAAGAATTGATACCTTTAAGAGGTAATCATAAAAATCAGAGTACCTAATTTTTAAATGGTTTTATTACCTAAGTAAGAGCAATCTTCTGTGAGCTTAAATGACACAAACACCAAGATCTGAAAAAGTTAATATATAGATGGCATGCACATGAGGATACGCACTGAGAGAACAAGAGGATCAAGCTGCTTTAGATGTTGCATTTTCACTGATTCCCATGCTTGTGAAAAAGGCTTATTTTCTTCATTCACTACCTTTAAAATGGAATGAACTGGACCAAATATTTCTTTTCTCTGTTCAGAAGTTTCTTTTGGACTAAAATGAGCATGTATGAGTTTTCAATAGAAAACTGTCTGCTGGAAAGTGTCTGAATCCCTGAGTGTTCTCACTGAGCTATGATTCAACTTCAAAATTTGCTTGTGTTTAACTCCAGTTGTTATTTAATATGCTTTTTCTGATTTTTGAGTATTTTGGTTATGTTCTCAAAAAGAATATGCTTTCTTTTCTTCTTCATCAGCCATTTTGTGCCGATTGGGAGCTTAGTAGCTTAGAAGTTTCTGGGATTGGTCTGCCACTGAGAAGGAAACTGGAATATTTGTGTTATAGCATTTTTTTCTAAAATACATTTTCAAAGACATCCTGTTAAGTTCCTTGCTGGTCAGCAGCTTTATGTCTTGAAATTGGCATTGTGTGGAGCGGTGTTAGTAATATGCTATCTTCTCATACTGCAAACAACTAAGTTAATGTGCAAGTTCTACATTTCTGCTGTTCTTGCTATATTTTGGTATATTATTTTTAATATATGCCAGATTTGCTTTCTGCATATTATAAAGCTGAGATCTAATATTTGTTTCTGTACCACATAGCATGTTCCCCTGTAAACTGTGTGTCAAAATATGGGAAATATTTAATTGCATTACAGTTTAGTAGAGTGGGCAATATTTAATAGTCTTATAACTCACTGTCTGGCTTTAGTGAAACAACTCTTACTAGCATTTACAAATAAATTCCTATGTTTCTTAAGTTTGCATGAAGTTCCTACAATGTGTCTTGTCTCCTCCAGGTTCTGTGCCAGGTTGTAACATCCTACATAAAATACAGCAACAGTGAGAGCAGTGTAAGAAAACCAGCTTTCAAGGATTCAGATTCTCTTTATCTAGTCACCAGCATTCTTCAAATAAAATGCCTATCCTTGTAAAGCAGTCCAAAATGCATGTGTTTAAAATGGACATTTAAATGTTTGAGGAGAAACTAAAAACAAATTCTTTGTATCTGCCCACAAATGAAGACCCACATCCAACATAATACTCTGGCTGAGTGAATCTTAACCTGCATGGAGTGTCATGGAAGTGAATTATAAAGGAACATGATTCAGCTTACATGGAGAAGTTTATGAAAGGATATGGTGATGTAGTTGCTTTTGGTAGCAGTTGGTTTTAATGCATCTTTAAATGAAGCAAAACTGTTTAAAGACAACCTGTGGAATAAACTACTGATCTGCTCAGGGGAAAAAAAAAAAAAAAAAAAAAAGCAGACTAATAGAAGCTAACTATGATTATGGGGAAAGAGGCTAGAACAGATGAGTTCAGTTTCTTTAACAGCCTGCAGAAACTCATAAACTGCTGAGACAGAGGGTAGAGGTACATTTGTGCTGCAGAAAACAACCAGCAACAGAAACACTGCAAGTGCAGTAAGTTAAATAATAATAGGGGTATGATGAAGGTATTTGTGGATTCTTGTTTCAAAGAGGAAAATCTACAGCTCTGTCCTGTGGAGTCATAACACAGAGTAACAAAGTAATGTAAATTAGAGAGTGGTTGGAAGAAAGAATTTCACAAGACTGAAAGTTTGCCTCTGAAAAGTTGTGTAACATGTCCCTCATTTCCACATACACCAGTGCAATGTGTTGGGGCTAGCAAATTTCTGCGCACTTAGAACCTGAAGAAAAAGCTGGTCAGTTTGATGTGCCATAACTGCCTGCAATGCCCCTCTTCCTTTTTTTTTTTTTTTAACTGCTCTTCCTCTCCTTTAACCCACACCAACACAATCAGAATGTCAAGTCACAAATTAATCCCGACTCCAGGCAGTGCTAGAAATGTCGAGTTTAATGGCATCTCGGCTATACAAGGTCTCAGCTCATGTTTCAGCTTTATAATAGGCTGAATTTTGATACAGTTAATATATGCTATACAGGCATTTTATAAGAAATTACTGCTCCAGTCTTCAGTCACATCTTCATTCTCTCTCTCCCTCTGTCTTCCTCCCAAATTGCAGCAATTCAGATTGCAAATAAAACCAAATAAGGGATGAATGTGGGACACTAGCAGGAAATGGGGCAATATATTTCATTTATCTCCATGAGGAACTAATGCGCCTACTTAGTGATGATTATTTAAACATCAACATTACCAGCTATTGCACTGTGGGTTTTTCCTGGTGGTTAATTCCTCACTCTAGTGCAAGAAGCAGCTGGGTTTTGGGGGGAATGACACCATGTTTCCTCTCCCTTCCCAAAAAGAAGCACTTTGCAACACTGGAGATAGCAAAGGAAGTAACTTGAAGGAAAGGAAAGTTGATAAAATATACATAAGTCCATAGTACACAAACAACTGTAACTGCACTATATCCTCCAAGTTCAAGCATTTCCTTATTTTTGGCAACTCATTCAGATAGAGATTACTGTGCAGAACCTGAAAACGTTCTACATTTTCCCCACCATTCTTGCCCAAACCTGCCTCTGTTTCTTCTGTAGAAGTACAGTTTGCATTTTGACAGAAACAGGTGAATTTCTTGCTTCTTGGGGGAAAGTATATACCCTTTATCTTCACAGGTCTTCTTTAAGCTCTTAGAAGCTCTTTTTTTAGAGAAAGTAAACACACATGTACAAACCACATTGAGAGAAAAGCTGTAAGCACTGCAGAAACTTTAGAAGCTCTTACTCATTGTTTCTTAACTCTGGACTTCTGAAAAAATAATATTTTTCATTAGTTACACATGTTGATAAGAACTCTTTATAGCCAACACCTTAGTGCGAGTGAGGATGTTATTGCAACTTAATGATGTAGACTTGCCATTTCCTAACAGAGGATGATTAGCCTTCATACATTGTACAGCAACTAAATATGGCAACCGATATTCCAGAAGATGCTGCCACCACTGATACAGTTCCTGACACTGACTGATGAACATTATACAGTGCAAACTGGAAACAAGAGTCTACATGGTCAAAAACAATCAATCAAGTGAACAGTAATTCATATATACATACTTCTTTCTATTTACTATTAGCATTGTAGCAGAAGTAAACCAGAAAGAATTGACCAGCACAAAAATCTACATGAGATGAATTTACTATAAAATAATTTTGAATTTTAACAAAGGTGTGCACAGTGTCATCTTCCTGTGTTTCTTTCACTAAAAGTGAAACAATCCTATGAATCAAAATAGAAAATATATCTCACTAGAAAAACCTAGTCTATGCTATGATAAACCACAATGATCCTTTGAAATGCTCTTGATATGTTTCAAGCTACTCTTCAGTTACTGCTCAGAGATCAGGAAAATACTGAACTCTTACCTGGATCCTAGACAAGTCTTGTGGATTTCTGGAAACAGAACTACAGGAGTGTGGAAGAATGTATTTCTGATTTTGAAGTAGAGGAAAATGCTGATATTCATTTATCAAGACAGACGTGGGGAATAAAGCAGTATTTCCTTAATTAAAGAGAAAAAATGAGGGTAGATTATAAAGCAGAAGTCAGAGAAGATGGAAAGATGAGCTGGAAAACAGATTCAGAAAACTAAACTTAGAATGGTTTCTTTAATTTAGGTTGAAATGTTGGTAAAAGTGCACAGGCAATAATATAGCTGTGATTCTATGCAGTAATATTTTATTTTTAGGTCACGCAAGCTGTGAATAAAGCAAGAACCCCTGGGGAGACTTTTCTTTTGTAGACCTGGCCTACTGCTAAAGTATTTTTGTTCAGCTGTGGTGGCATGGGCTTTCAACGAGCCTCTGTATTAGTTCCATTTACTCTCTCAGAAAATAATTCATTTTAATTATGGATATAGGGATAGACATGGTGCTTACAGCATCTCAGGGAGAGAGAAAGTAGCTGAAGCCTGAGCAAAATACTGTCCTGTAAGTGACCAATTAAAAATATTCTAGGTCATAAAAAGAAAAAAATCAGTCTTATCTGTGACCTTGCAGTACTTTAATTTTGATTAAATATCATACACTTTGCATCTGTAACTAGCATAACGTCCAGCTGTTTTCTCAACAATCCTTTTCACAATGGTAGGTGTTGGTAGGTGTTAGTCTAATTTATTCCTAGCTGTGGAATTTTCCATTGACTTCAATTTTGCAAACAAACCAAGATTTTCCTGTTATTAAAATGGGGGTGTGGGGTGTGTGTGGGGGGGGTGTGTGTGGGGGGGTGTGATATGAGGTATAACTGTAAGGTTAATTTATTAGCTTCATCTACAGCTGTAATTTTAAGGTATAACTGAATCAGGACAGGACAGGACAGGACTGAATTCAAGGCTAGAAAATGAAGATGCTAGAACTGTCTGCCATGAAACTCGACAAGCAAGCAGTAAAGTCATGACAGTAATAGGAGGCAGGATTGGCCCAGGACTAAGATACTATTGTGATATTTAAAAGATACAAGACGTGTGGATGCTGCCAGTAGTACCAGAACTGCATGACCTTAGGAAAGTCATTTGACCTCTCATTTCCTTAGTTTTCTGTCTCTTCCTGCATGAGATATCATTTTTCCTCTTCTATTTAAAGTTATAGATTCCTAATACTCTTGGAGTACTAAGCACTTAGTGTTCTAATGTATCATGAACCGCAACTGAAAGAAAAAAGAGGCTTAAAGATGCCCCGAGCTTTCATGGGCTAAAAAAGACTAAAGCTGTCAAATATTCTTCTTAGCATTGGTCTGTCCACATTCAAAGTAAGTCATCTTCCTCTGCTCTGTTCCAACGGTAAAAGCTTCCTCTGCCGCAAACAGCTAAGATGGGTCATGCAAAACAAAAATTCTCAGCAGTACATAATTGCATATTGGCTAGGCAAAAATGCATCACTAGGGAGAACAGCTACATACACTGTTTGACCAAAAGAGAATCTTTTTTTACGCCAATTTATGAAGCCTGCAGGTAGACTTGTATGAAATGATTTAACAAAATAACTCCATTTTGAAACAGTGAAATTGCCACAATTGCCATACTTTGTTGGCCACCTAACTAGTTTTAGAGTTTTAAAGCTCCATCTACACACAGAAGTATAATCTATTCTCTGAATGTATATTTTGCTTGCTATACCTGGCTGCATACACAATTGCAGGTTGTTAGGGGAAGCCTTCAACCCTGGAATGATTGACACAACCAAATAATTTTTTTGAAGTTTTTTCCTTTACGTACAATTTATTCATGCACACACACACACATGCACAGAGAGATATAATGAGCTGCAGAGCATCGCAAGTCTTTCCATGGAAAATCTCATTCACCTGATTTTCTATGTCCATCACAAGAAACATTTATCCTGCAATATCCCCAATATCCCAACATCATCCCATCCAGGATCTAAAACATGAACAAGCCAGCTTGCACAAATCCCTTGCACTTAAAAGAACAGCACTTAGGATGCTTTCTTCTCTTAGGTCATTTATTTTGTAATAGGTTGAGATGAGGGGGGAAAGGGAAAGAAAGAGATAAAAACATGAACGTGGTCTCCTGAGAGCATTGTTCTCTCCTTCTAGAAGCGCTGCTGCAGGTCAGAATCCCCAGGGTACGATCCAGGTGTGCAGTGCCCTGCAGAGGCCAGAGAGGAGCCTTGTCCCTGTCCCCAGTGACTAGGCAGGCTCACCGTCCTCGCCACGTCTCCCCAGGGTACAGGCAATCATAGGGCATCAGTGATACAACCTTTTCCTTAGCCTCCTTTTGGGGTGACGCAGCTCTGCACTGCAGTCTAGTCAAACCGGAGACACTTCACTACAGCTTTACACATTTATGTGCAGGGAGTGGAGAAAAACGCCAGCTGACACTCTATTCCTCATTTCATCCTTATTCCGTAAGCACTCCTACATATTTCCCATTCCTTTTATCAAAACTTCACTTCTCTTCTGTGTTACTGTTCTTCATGCTTTGTGTTCTTTACTTCCCCTCCTTTCTTCCCTTTTGAACGATCTGTGCTTTGTTCATAACAGCATGTGGTTAAGCCTGATCCCTGGAAGCAATGTTATCAGCATGAGTCTCGCTGACAGTTTCCAAAAGGAAGAAAGATGCCTGACTGCTCAGTGGAGAGATATTTGCAATGCTCTTGAGGGCACGCTTTCGCACTTTGGTCACAAGCTTTGGCTTGGTTACCATCACAGGCTATGCCTCTCCATGAGAAAGTCTATTTGACTGATGAAGCGAGCAATTAATTTGCTCTTCAACATAAGTCTATACAAGGTAGTTTCAATGACAAGGTTGAATTTAGCTCTCAGTCACAGAGATTGAGAGGGTATCAGAGATTTTTATGATGCGCAGGCACTTTTCATGCATAAGCATGCCAGCAATATAGCAGAGACATAATTACTTAAGAAATGTTTGTTACACAAGACACTTTTCTAGATTATTAAAGTTATGTTTCCACTACAAAAGTCTGTTAAACAAATATGAAATAAAAACAATTAAATTTTTATATAACTAGAAGCCCCATGTAGTAAATTATGTAATATAATTACTGAACTACCGCCTAATCTGTTAAATGAACCAAAATCCTAAATGAGTAAATCTGCTGGGTATTTATATATTCCAAGGCAAATAACTTTGTGATTATATCATTAAAGTTGAGAATACATTGCCCTTTGATTTGCTGTTAACAGAATGTTTGTTAAGTTGCACTATAAATTTCCAAAGTATCAAGAATCATGTTACTATGGCAGTGTCGATTTTAAATGTGTCCTCATGTTCTCTTCCACCTTACATCAACAGGAAACCCATGGCATGCACATCTGCAAGACAGACCAACAACGGTAGTGTTCCTGAACCGCTATATTCTCCTGAGCTGGCAATTGTATGCTATTATAATATCTAAGCTATAAAATACTTCACTGGTAAAAACAGCTATGGTAAAACTCTGTTGACTTGAGGCAGTATGCCTAACCACACCCTGAGACAAGCTACAAGCACTCAGAGGTAGCAACAGAATGTATGTTCTAGCCGAGCTCAAAAACATGCAAAGTGCTGTCTTTGTGCCTCATTTGCTACCTCCTATGAGTGAAAAAGTATGAAAGTATATATGTAGTAGTGTATATAATGTTCAGCCTCCAGCACTGCAGTTCTACACCAATATAGAATACAGCAATAAACTTCTAGTCTGAGATGTAAAAAAAAAAAAAAAAAAATTAAAAAAAAAAATTAAATAAATGGAACATGTTTTAATATTGCCTGTTGGTATACTGTCAGTCAAAAATGTTAATGAAATTATTAATAAATTTGTATTACAGTCATAGTAATTTAGCAAAAGGGCTTTTTCCAAAATCACTTATTTTAAAGGAAGATATTCTGACAGTTACTAGATGTAGGTTACAGAAGCTAAATATACACCTTTCAAAAATAAATTTTGGAGATCCCAAATAGATACACACTCTCAAGCACAACTGCTGTGAGTTGAAAATCACTAAAAAACTACTAGAGTTTTTGTACAGATATTCATCCAGTAGGGCCCTGCATAGTAGGACTGACTTCTTGGCTAACAGAGCTCTTTGTACGAAACTGCCAGAGCACCAAAAGCAGAAACATTCCCAGCTTTTAAGAGAACTATAAGTGATAGTTCATATTCCTAACTAGTTTGAATTTTGGTCTTGCATATTGAATATATTGCCTTAATCAAAGCACATTCCTTTTCTTAAATGCTGCAGTGAATCTAACCAGCCAAAGAAACTTTCAGTCATGTTAATTTCAAATTATTTGTTTTGGGTTTTTTTTTTTTGACTCTGGTAGCAAATTCAGCATTACAAATAGATAGATATATATTTTTATATATATGTATATTGAACAGTAGATAATAATTTCTAGCCATGCAAACAGAATTGGAAATGGTGGTCTTTCTTTGTGCAATGGGCTTTATCGCTAATGTTGCTTTCATACTTTAGCTAATAGGGCCAAATTTCAGGGCCTTTGGAACAAGCCTCAGTCAAGGTAGAAGGGAGATGCAGGTTTGCTGTAGCTCATTTCCTTCTCCTAAGAAAAGTAACTGTCCATTTCTGTCCCCCTCAGCTACTGCAACCTGGTAATTGTTTAATTCTTTCCTCTTATAAGGCAGTGAAGCCTCCATCTTCCTACACTTACATATTAGAAATTGCATTACTGTTGCAGCCTGTTAGTATGACAAGGATGACAAAACCTGTTTCACTCAGGCTTTCCTCTGATAAATTTAAATAAATAAATAAAGTTTTAACTAGCAGATGAAGCTGCCTGAAATTCTTCTATATGTCTCCTACACTGTCTCCGAGTGGGACCTCTGAGGCTGAGAGTAACAGAAAGAACAGACAGAAAGAATGTATTTAAAAAGAAAACACCTTGGAAAATAAGAAGCAGTTACAAAATAGCTCCAAAAAAGTTCATTTTTCTCTGCTGACAAAGATTATGGCAGAACTATCTTTTTTTTTGTCTTCAAAAATCATGTTAGTTTGAGACACTTTTTGTTAGTTTGAGTCACTTTTCATGACATTTTGCTAGTGATTTCATCACATAATTTAACTTTTTAAATAATCATAACTTTTCATTGCTGTATGTTTCTGTAGCAATCCACACATTAAGCAACTGTGGAACTGCTCCTTGATTTTTGATCTAGAATCTTAGCTTTGTGCTCAACTTCCCATATATTATCCTTGTTTTGATGTAAGAAGATCTACCACTGGGAACTGTAGCACTGGAGACAGGTCTCCAGTCTAGGTGATCCCAGGGGAACCTTGGGATGTGCCACAAGGCTCCCCCGCAGGTAATTTGGACGCTGCTGCTCTGCATCATTTGGGGTATGCGTATTTATTCAAGTAATAGTTAGTTGTTTCATTTTTTCCCTTCAGTGAAGAGAAGCCAATATAATGAACCGAAATTTAGAGTTTTATTTGTCTGAGCCTCTGTCAGCTGCTGCCTGTGAGTATTCAAATTTCTTATTTGTTTTTCTTTCTTTGTCTACAGCAAGTCAAATCATCCACCAGTAGATTTTGATGTACATCTGTTAAGATCAGTGGAGTTATGCCAGTTTATATCTGGTGAAGATTATCCTAAATCATTACAGTTCCCTTTATCAGTTGTAAATTTTTTTTCAAATTCAGAACATTAAAGCATGATGCTTAAACACTATTTATTTTTGAAACTATACTGCATGTAATCTTCTGAAGTATTTAAATGAAAAAATATTCATTTTAGGCATAGTGACCCTGCTCTGAGGCAGTGTAATAGAACAGATGGCTTTCTGGACTCTTTCACTCTGTGATTCTACAGGAATAAAAGTTTCACAACAAGACATTAAGAGTTTACTGAGGAATTACTGTTCCTGCTAATAATTGTGTTATCTTTATACTACTTTATGTCGAATAGGGTTTACTGACAGATGTGTCTGTAGGATATACGTAAAATCAGGACTCTCTGCTCAATACTTCAGTTACAAATACCAAAAAATATGAAAAGAATATGGTTTAAAAATGTATTTGGAACCTGATGGATTTTCTTTTTGTTGACTGTCTTCATCTCATGATATCAGAGGGATTCTTGAAGAAATCTGTCCAGCTGATTTCCAGAGAAAGTAAAAAATATAATTTAAATTCAATATAGCACAGCAGTATAACCACATAGATTCACATACAGTTTTGTAATAAGATTCTGGAATTAAATTTCCCAGCATGGGTTATACCTGTGGTGACATAGCAAAAACTGAGTGAGGTGGGCATACGAATTTTAGATATGTTGTTAACCTTACAAGTTCAATCCAAAGCCAGTAATAGTGAATCCTCTTGTCCCAGCGATGTGCTTTTTCAAGACAGTTTGTTTCAGCTGAGCATAGCTGACGTTGTGGATAACTCACTAACAGAAGTCTGAGCTGGCCTCAGCTACCCAACAAGCTCCTTCCAAGCTTTAGGAAAACCTGGCCATTTATCCTGCACATTCATTAGTCTATTAATGTCACGTAATTAAAAGAGCTTTCAAATTACTTCAGTAAAAGGACTTGGCTATGGGACATGAATAAATATTAGACATTCCACTTCTCTTTAACAAGATAATGTTTACAGTGTTCCAAGGAACTTCCAAGAAACAGCAATCCCATTAAAATGAGACACATTTCTAACAACTTTTAATTTTATAAAAGCAAATATCAACAAAAATTTTTGCAAAAACAAATAGAAGCTAGCACTGACAGTGTTAGTACAGTCTAGGAGACAAAGACATGGAAGTGAGTGGACAGTTATCTGCATGGCTTTTCATTTGCATTCATAGTGTTGAAACCAGCTATATCTTCACAAACTCTTTCTCTGTTTTAAGAGTCTTTGCCAAGGAAAGCTTGTGGGCAGAAATAAGTCTGGATTCCTAACATGTCGAGTGCAATGCTTACGTGTTTTCAGGGAGCGAGACCAGGCTTACTTTAAATCTTTGCAATGCATGAACAGAACTACTTATTTCACCTTGAAGAAAATCCATTATAATAAAATAGAAAATCCAGACACAAGTTCTTCAGGAGATTTTCTCTTCCAGAACTGCAGTGAAAGAATAAGTAGCCACCCATTGGAGACCACTTAGTCTGTCTTCAAATACATTTTCAGAATATTTGCCAAAATATTAAAGCATTCCTCAGCTCTTATGGAGTTTTGTATGGTTTTGGCTTGTTTGGATTGGATTTTTTTGAGAAATCAATTAGTAATTTTATCAATAGGAATGCTGCTTCAGAAAATGAGTATTTGCTTTCTTATTCAATGGAGACTATACAGTGTATATTATGGGCAACACCTCTCTTGCAATACTTCTCTTTTATTTCTTACACAAAGGCCATACTAATAGCCACACTATTTCACAGTTATGAACAGAATAACGTTCCACACTGTATTTCCCACTGCCCTCTCCCCTATGGTTAAAATGAAGAGTTTAATGGTAGGTTGTCTGAATTATGCAACCCCACACCTGCTGTTAATAGAGTTTAATGGCAATGTAGCTACTTCATTTTAAGATCTAGAAAGAAACTGTGTTAGTGTTTTGTCACTCTGCCATCTCAAACAAGAGGTCCACTATTAGAAATTGTGGTTTAATAGAACTAATATTTTCTTTCCCAAAACTGTGATTATATCTGTGGTATGAAGGAAAGTTCAAGTAAGGGAAGGCTGAAAATAACTTGTACAAAGGCAATATTTTACAGGTTTAGGACAAGACCTAGCAGTTAAGTGCAGCATTTCACTTAGTGGATTTAAAAACTCAGGATTAGGGTTAGCCTCCTGGGCTCCATGTATAATGTGGGAAAGAGTTAGGTGTCCTAAAAAATCTATAGTGAAATGGTGACCTGAAACATCTACATGCTGAGCAGGAAATTGTCTAAATTTAACCTATAGGATAAACAAGGAAAGGAGGAAAGAAAGCCAGACATCTTGAACCTTTCATTTCTCCAAGGTTTATATGCCGGAATCAGGGCTGAATGCCCATCTTTACACTTAAGGATACAGAGAGGGGAGTCTTCTTAAAGGGATAGGGTACTTTTTTTTTTTTTTTTTTTTTTTAATTAATGGATCCTGACACAACTTTCTATTGAGCATACATGCTGGGGTGCTGTGGCCATATTCAGTGGCAAGACCATTTCCAAAGAAACCTCCTACCTGGAGATTATTACTACAGCATCACTTGAACACAGAGAAGCTTCAGCCATACCATACTTTGATCAGAAGATAGACACTGATGCTACTTAGTTGTTTCATTGAACCTCTACTTAACTATCAGCTCCTGAATTCAAGAAAAATAGTATAACAGCAGTTTTCATCCACAGGTATTTTTTTCTCCTCCTCACTTGCTTCCATCAGATCCAAAAGATCTGCTTAAGCACACATAATTTTTCTACTGATCAACTTGCATGCTTCATTAACTTTGCACTCAGGGCTATTGGTCTTGCTCTGTCTCCTCTACTGTTTTCCTGAGGGGTCTCAGCAAGTATCACTGTACTGCTTCTACATTCAGAGCAGTCCAGAACCATGGCAGACCCATCCCTCAGCACACTTTCCAGTATCTCAGTAGAAACACTATACAATCGGCAAAAGAGGACTGACTTGACTGGCTGTGGAGGAAACATCTAGGTTCCTCCTAAAACAGTTCATGACAAGGAAGAGATTTAACAAGACTGTGACAAGTATTTCTCACTGACATTTGAAAAAAAGCCAAAGCTGCAAGAATTGCTTTTAGTTGTTCTGATGGCTCAGGCAATTATAGCCTTCATCTGTAGTCTATCTACGCTTGTACAGCTGTGGCTTCTGCTTGAACCTTACATCCATAATAAGTAGCTGCCATGATGGAAGTATTTAAATCTCTGGTGCATTAGATTGACTGAAGATGTATTTTTTGTTTGACTGCAAGCATTTTGACACAGATGCTGAGAAATTTACAACAAGCATTTACACAAACATCTGCTCTGAATGCACAGAATATTTACATATAAAAACACTGCTGAAAAATTCCCACATTTGCATTGTTCATTCACTTTTAGGAATTTGCACCAAATGCCAAAGGAAATCCAAGTAATTGAAGTAATGTGGTATTTCAACTGGCAGTTGTGTTTGGATAGATGTTTCAGGTCTGCATTGCCATGTGAATATTCTCATACAATACAGCAGATCTTTCATCACCTAATGAATGAATTGGATATAATTTCTTGATTTATAAACTATAAGGAATGCAGGTTGATAGTAAATCTTACAAAAAGGAAACATTATTATTTCCAAGAAGACTAGAAAAAACAGATGGGAAAATATTGAAATCTATAACACAAGGATAGGTATCTCACAAGGGATAGATATCTTGATTTCCTGTCATTAAAAAAAAAAAAAAAAAACAAAAAAAAACAAAACCACAAACCAAAAAACCAAACCCTCAGTTTGACTGTGGTTGAAAAACTATCCTGCATCTTTGACCATGACAGGCATTAAAAGCACTAACTACGTTTTTGTTAATATTTAGTCCAGCATTTCCCCATGAAAACAGACAATTTATAATCAGGTTTAAGTTTGCATTAGAGTTAAAATGGATTGCAGAATGGAGTTAAATCTTTTTGTTTCCATTTAGAGGACTCCAGACACATAATATGAATGGCTACATCTGCCACAATGTTAGAAATTAAAACAGATGAAAACCAACTTAGTTGGCTCTAGCAATCCTATGTCCAATTATTTCAGAAGAATCATATAATAAGGTAAAAATGTAGAGTCGTATATTGTTATTGGCTCTGCTGCAGGATCAAGAGAAAGGATTATGTTTCTAGAAACCTGGGTTCACTGGCCACAGAAATAAGCACATCATGCATCAGGGAATATCAAGTAGGTTCACAGACCTTGCCCAGCTTTCTGCATGTGAGCCAGGAAAAAATTGGTTTTGGTGGCATGCTGTGGAGTCAAATCCTTGATATATTCCAGATTCACTTAATGGCTTGATCATTCTCTGCAGGTGATCATTGTTCACTTGAGGGACAATGACCTCTGCAAAGAAATATCTAAACATTAACCTAAAGGCCATCTGCCAGATCTCAGCACTTTCTCCTGCTGTTTTCTTCATCTGTTTGGAGATGTTTCCAGGAGGAATCTTCTGGCAACTAAATATCAGTCAGATATAAAGGAAGTGAACCAGAAAATAGGTAAATACACTGTAAGAAAAGGAAAGGTGTGTTCCTGTTTTAGGAACTAAATGCATTTCTAAGGATCGGTTTAGAGAGGATGGAGTAAATCTGTCTGAAAAAAAAAGGTTAGATATCTTTCTTTAGAAACCACAAACAATGGATAGGTTCCTTTGTTAGATGTCAGAGTGAAAGTGGATGTCTGAACTGGTTGCCCTCTTTTCAAGAAAGAGCAATTTGCACATCATCCTCAAACATTTTATGTTGGTGGGATCCTGCCTCTTTCACTCAGGAAAAGGGGGATAGTTTGAAGACCTCTGCTTTCTGACATGATTTCTAGTGACTCTTTTGCTCTCTAAAGGACAAATAAATTCTGGGTTAATGAGGAATGAGGAAAATAAGTTAACCAAGACTTAAAATAATCAAATTATAGAATCATTGAATCATAGAATCACAGAATGGTTTAGGTTGGAAGAGACCTTCAAAGATCATCTAGTCTAACCTCCCCACCGTGGAAAGGGACAACTTTCACTAGATCAGGTTGCTCAAAGAGCCATCCAACTTGACCTTGAACACTTTCAATGATGAGGCATCCACAACTTCTCTTGGCAACCTGTCCCAGTGTCTCACCAACCTCATCATAAAAAATTTCTTCCTTATATGTGATCTAAATCAACTCTCAGTTTAAAACAGTTGTCCCTTGCCCTGTCACCAGAGGCCTTGGTAAAAAAGCCTTTCTCTGTCTTTCTTATAACCTCACTTTATATATTGAAAGGCCACAATAAGGTCTCCCCAGAGCCTTCTCTTCTCCAGGCTGAACAATCCCAACACTAGAGGTGTTGCAGCCCTCTGACCATTTTTCATGGCCCTCCTCTAGACCCACTACAACAGGTCCACATCTTTCTTGTACTGGCAACCCCAGAGCTGGGCTCAGTACTCCAGGTGAGGTCTCATGAGAACAGAGTAGAGGGGCAGGATCACCTCCCTCGACCTGCTGGCCATGCTTCTTTTTATGCAGCCCAGGATACAGTTGGCTTTCTGGGCTGCAAGCACGCATTTCCAGCTCATATCCAATTTTTCATCCACCAGTATCCCCAAGTCCTTCTCCTTAGGGCATCTCTCAATCCATTCATCCCGCAGCCTGTATTGATATTGGGAATTGACCTGATCCAGACACAGGACCTTGCATGGACCCACTCCTTAAGCCTGTCACAGTCCCTCTGGATGGCATCCTGTCCCTCAGGCATGTCAGCTCCACCACTCAGCTTAGTATCAGCTGCAAATTTGCTGAGGGTGCATTCAATCCCACTGTCTATGTTGTTGATGAAGATATTAAACAGTACTGGTCTCAGTATGGACCCCTGAGGGACACCACTCACTTCTGGTTTCCACTTGGACATTGAGCTGTTGACTCTAACTCTTTGGATGTGGCCATCCAACCAATTTCTTATCCATCTAACAGACCATCTGTCAAATCTGCATCTCTCCAATTTGAATGTTGTGGGGGACCATATCAAAGGCCTTAGAGAAGTCCAGGTAGCTACATCAGTAGTTCCTCCCTTGTCCACTGATGCAGTCACTCCATTGTAGAAGGCCACTGGATTAGTCTGGCGTGATTTGCCCTTGGTGAAGCCATGCTGACTGTCTCTAATTGTGTCCCTGTCTCCCATATGCTTCAACGAAACTTCCAGGAAGATCTGTTCCTTACCTTAATCAGGACTGAGGTGAGGCTGACTGGCCAGTAATTCCCAGGGTTCTCCTCACCACCCTTGTAAAAAATGGATGTGATATTCCCTTTTGTCTAGTCACTGGGGACTTCACCTGGCTGCCATGACTTTTCAGGTATGATGGACAGTGGCATAGCAACTATGTCTGCCAATTTCCTCAGGACCCTAGGATGCATTTTGTCAAGTCTCAGACTTGTATATGTTTGGGTTCCTCAGGTGGTCTCGAACCTGATCTTCTCCTATGATGGGAGGGGCTTTTTTTGCCCAGTCTTGAGCTTCAGGAACTTGAAAAATGTGGGAAGCATGATTGCCAGTAAAAAATGAGGCAAAAAAAATTTGAGTACCTCAGCCTTCTCTAGGTCAGTTGTCACTTGTATTCCTGTCTTATTTTTTGGGGGGGTACATTTTCTTTAACCTTCCTTTCTGACTAATGTACCTGTAGAAGCTCTTCTTACTGTCCTTCACATTCCTTGCCAAATAGTTTTCCTGCTCCCACCCGTACACATCCATGCAGTGTACCTATATTCTCCCCAGGATATACGTTCCTGGTTCCACTTCCCATGCATTGCCTTCTTACCCTTTAATCTGACCAGGAGGTCCTGAATCAGCTATGCTGGTCTCCTGCCTTTCTTGCCTCATTTCTTACACATGGGAATTGAAAAGTCTTGTGCTCTAAGAAAATCAGCTGCCAGCTATGTTCTGCTCCTGTATCCCTAAGGGCAATTTCCCAGGGCCTCTCATCCACTAATTCCTTGAACAACTGAAAGTTCACTCTCCTACAATTCAGGGTCTTATTGACTGATAGTTCAACAAAGGTGCAATACTATGGTGAGTTTGGCAGATTATCTAATTAGTGCTACATCCACAATTGGATATCTTTATTTTTAGTTTTTGAGAAATGAAGAGTTTACCAGATTCTGTGGAACATGCTAGAAATGGGGAAAAAAATCCCTTGTCTTCTTTACACTGCTCAATTAGTCAGTGTTTAAATACTTGGTAATAAATCTAAAGCACTACATAAATATTAAATAGAATCATTTCATTTATTTCACTTTCTCTTTCACCAGTGTCGTAACTTCATTCATTAACTTTGAACAGATAATTGATATTACTGACTGAAGCAAAGCAAGAGCTGGCATCCATCCCGCATCCCACTGCTTGTTGTGGCACCTACATTCTCGGTCATGTTATATATTTGTGGCTGAATAATTTCCCCCAATGTTCATTCTGAGGCTACATCCTTGTCCAGAATACTAAATTTTGTGGTATTTTGCATTGCCTGTGTGTAATAATTAGCTTGTAAGGAACCCACCATGAGTTACCCCATGACAGATCCAGCTATCTGAACTTTAAAAATGTGTGGATGGCATGACTCAACCCATAAAGTGCTGTAAGCCTGGCACAATACTGGCAAATTTACCTCCAAATAAATCATGCCTAATGTTGCCACTTATTCAGTTGCTTATTTTTTAGTGTTTGTTTCCCACAGTTTAAAGCAGAAAACTGCTTATTTATACACAGCTGCCACAGCATGATTTGCTCTGGCTTCAAAAATTACCTCTCTGTTCATGTGTTCCTGGCTGCACTTACCTTTAAAACCCAATGTTAGCACACAATAAATGGCCTCTAAAAGTTAGTTAAACAATTGTTGTTTGTTCAGTAGACTTAGACTTTGCTGGCAGACTTTGTCTTGTTCTAGGCTATGTATAGTCAATTAGGCATGTATATGCAAAGGACAATTTGCCATCACTAGTCTTCTCTCTTTATCTTCTTTCACCTCCTCTGTTTATAGCTATTGTTTTTTCAAGGTTTTTTAACAAAAAAACACCTGACCACCCTTCTTTTCAGTATGCCTGTGGTTAGTTTTCTGAAATCTGGGAGTATTTTGCAGTTTTATCTTGAAATTGAGTAATGGAAGTACTTCTTAAATACAGTATCAATCAGCAGCACAACTCTCCAACAAGCAGAACGGACTTTCTTGAAACATTTTAAAGTTTACTGTTACTTCTCTTTCTGTAAATGAATATTCGTGCACTAAGAAAAATTAACTGTTTAGAGTGATGTATCTCACTAGAGACCATATCTGCAGCTTAGTCATCAGGTCTCAGTGAATATGTCAGAATTTAGTGGTGAGCTGGGATCTACCACTCGTCACTGCTTAATGCAATTAAGTACAAACAATGAATGTCAAACCATTGTTTTCCTACACTAAATTCTTAGGAGATAATTTAAAGATTGAGTCTAAGGCCTAGTTCAAATCTATTTAACATTTTTGCAAGTCTCCTTTCATTATTACCATAAGCACCTGATAATTTTTTTCCTCAAAACACAGAAAAAAAAGTGGTAAGTACCTGAAAAAACCCAACCTTTTAGTGAAACCTGTGTAGAGATCCCAGAGGCAAAGAGGCAAGAGTAAGGTTATTTAAAGACACACAAAAAGCCTCAGGAGAAATGCAGATAATTTTCCAAGGATGGTTATTTGAGTTAGTACATTGAGATTAATGACAACTAACTGAATTACCTGCACTAGGGAACCAGTAATCACTTGTACATATATTCAGCCATGTCAGGCTTCTCTTGCGCTTTAAGATCCAAAGGTTAATGTATACGTAGGATAACAACACACAAATAGATAAGATAGATACAACAATAAATATTTTCTGTTCTGAAACTATGTCTTACTAGAAACCATTCTCAATGGAATGTAATATATGGCCTCACTCTAGGTAATACAGAGTTATGAATAATTTGTCTTCAAAACATTCATATGATTTATTGTTTTATTCTTTAAGTATTGGCCTGGCAGAGCTAGAGATGAAAATCTTCTGTTAATAAGAAAGGCATTACACAAGCAGCAGTCCCCCAAAAAGCTTACCTCATCTGCAATCTGCAGAGACCGCTTACTGCACAAAGGAGTTAAAGTTTTGCTAAGGGTGCTAGCTGAGGTAACTGGCTTTGTGGCATATTTCTATTTGCCTGGATAAAATTAAGCCTCCAATGAAAAGTTATTTGTTTTGTAGTATTTTTGCATTATATTGTTGTATGAAAAGTGCATTAACTATAGCTATGTTATGTATCTATATAATATACATGCAGCTCACTAGGACTCTTTTTTAAATAGGAATTTATCTTAGTGATTGTTTGAAAAAAATCTTGGTAATAAGATTTGCAAGATTGCAGTCTAAAGGAGATCATGGGCTGATTTCTGTCCTCAAAAGAGCTCTTCTAAGACTTTCATCCTTTATGCTGCCAGCATGCTGCTCGATTTGCAAAGTAAAATCTACATGCAGCTTTCCGGTGACTGATGCAGTCCGTGCTTTTATACATGCTAGAGAACAAAGGAAAGGGTGGCATTCTGGTTTGCCTAAAAAAGAGGGGGAAATGACATAAGTATCTGTGGCAAAAAGAGACTAAATGGTGCTCCAAGCAAGGAGCTCAAAGCCTGAAATCAATCAATCAATTAATCAATCAATGTATCTATCTCTAAAATACTTCATCAAGATATATACTACTGAACTTTATTATTCAATATTTATTATAGCTGTTTGCCAGTAAAAATATTATTGTGATATAGAAGTATAAGTAATGCATTACTGAAAAGTTTTTTGGACATGTTGAAACAATACTTTGTCATGTATCTATAAATGTCAGGTTGCAATTGCCTGCATGACTCAGATACGGATAATGAAAATCTTCAAGATATGTTTGCCACAATGCAAGAGTTCAGGACATTAGATCAAGTTTATTTCTGCATACAAGTAAGCCCAAGTACATGATCATGAGATCATAACAACAAACCAAACAAACCTTTTGATATAACTTTAATGTCAAAGGTCTAAATTTAGTTGCTTTAGCATGTACCTCATTTCCAAATGCTTAAAGTCCTTGCTGAACTGGACCTAATGCAGAAGTCTGTAAAGAAAGGATTTGCAAGCTAAGAAAACCCCACATAGTTTTATTTCCCACAAAAAACGTTCTAGAAAGTCATCTTTTATGAAAAAAAGAATATTCAGAATATTGGTTTTAATCAGAAAGTCATTAAAGTAGATACCCAAGATGAGAAATACTTTTTCAACTCAGCCAGTCTTACAGGAAGCTTAGTACTTTACAGAATCTAGTGTGCGGTTTGTTTATTCTTCTGCACTCCACACTAGGAGGCTACAGCCTAAGTCACAAAGTTTAAAACTCATTTTATTTTTCTATGCTAGGAAATTTCATGTTTGAAGAAAAGGATACTATAAGTCTAGTTCTGGATTTCAGAAGAGGAGGAGGCAAAAGTTAAACACATTTTAATGTATTCATTTTTATTGCCTTTGTGAAGCAATACAAAATCACTTGGCACAGAGATCACCAGGTGCATAATATAAATGAAATGAAAGTAAAAAAAGCATTCAAACAACACTTAAAGTAATGAAAGCAATATGAGCAAAGGGAGGTAAATACCGTAGAATTATTTAGAGAGCCATTAAACATGAAGTCTGAGGTAGATTGCCTTATGTTTAAATTATGAAAAAAAAAGAGTTGGTGGATTCTACTCAAATTAATGACTTCAATACAAAGGTATTCACAAAAAGCTGAAATTTTAATATCTTTTCTCTAATTTTGGAGAAAAATCTTTTAACAATCAGAAACAAAACTTTATAGAATATCCTCTTAGTAGGCCCCAAGTTTGCTCTATTCCCCAATTATTTTGAGTTGATAATTCTTCAATGCTTTTTTCTTTCTTTTTTCAAATACTTTAGTTCCTTTTATTAATACCTGTAAGTCAGATGTTCTGCACTTGTGAAAAGGACTGGCTTTGTAGGGCCCCAATATTCCCATAAAATAGGACCTTCTGCTTCAGGGAACATTCACATACTAAGGACTATTTTGAGCTCCTACTCCAAATTCTTGTCCATACTTTCCTTTACAAAGATTGCTTTGAGAATATAAATTAATCTACTCCAGTTAAAGAATTTGCATAAGATGCAGCTAGCATAGGAAACGTTGCTAGAAGAGGATGTAGACCCCTGCGAGCGAGAGACTGTGAAGCTGCATCCTTCTGTATGCTACACGATCCCGGCCAGAATGAAAGGTGAGGACAGGCCTTTGGAATGTACCTGCCTAGGCAACAGATGTGTGTATCAGCTTGTTGTTTCACAAAAGCACCACTGAAACACTTTGCTCAGGGTAAGGTTTGAAATCCTTAGACCAGGCCTTTGCAATTACAGTTTCAGTTTCATGAGCCAGATCAAGTTGGGCACAAACTTGCATGAGCACTTCCTAGGACAAAGAGCTCTACAAAGAAATGCTGGTGTGACTCTGCAAATCAGCTGGAGCCAGTAAGTCATAATTTATATTTGAAGAGCTTAATATTTCCTTTCATCAAAGACTGAAAACATCTTTGGGACACATTAAGCACTAATTGCTTGCTATGTCCTATACCCCCACAAAGGCAAGTGTTCGCCTTCTGAAGAAAAAGGACCAGGCATTTAAAACCAAACAAAAAATACACTGATGTGCTTTAATTTGGGAAATGTAAATAGGCTTTCACAGAATTAATTCATGAAGTCTGTATATCTTGCATTTGATATGAACAAGGAAAATCCTTTGACATGTTAATACATTTAGTCTTTGTAGAAATACTGAAATATCCATCACAGGCTCAATTACCCAAATTTATTTTCACAAAGTCAGTAGATCTACTTATAAGACAAAGTATTACTTTAACCTGAAGGTGGCAGAATCATGTCTTACCATGTGTGTATTTATACTTTAAAGCAGCATTAAGATAGTCCTGCATAACAAAGGAATGCTTCATTGCAATGCCACTGGAATATAGTACAGATTTGGGTCCTAATTCTTCCAGCTGACCTATGCAGCTGGATCTCTTGAAGGTCTCCTGCATAAACCTGTTCAGCCAGAGATGCTGAGCAATGTTCAAATACGTTGTACGACATGTCCAAGGTTCAGCTTGCTATTACATGTTACGAATTCCACTGAATTCATCATCTTATTCAAGTACCCCAGAGTTCAACAAGGTTCCAATAACAATCCGCATGTCTGACTTGCATTCTTCACGACCAGTAACTGACCCTGCTGTTCTCGGCTTCCACCCCTCGGAGGTTACCTTTCTCTGGCTCCCCATTACCCTGAGTCAGTAACTCCGGGGGGTTACCCGGGAGCTGTCACAACTCCACCACCGAAACTCCCTCGGGGCTAGACGGAGCAAACTTTCTCATCCTAACAAAAGCCTGTGTTTGTCTCGTTTGAGATGCAGGTGCCCGCCGGGCTCTATTACTCTGTTCACCAAGGCAAGAGGTGTACAAACTCCCGGGCAGGCTTTAAAAATCTCTCCCGTCTGGGAGAGCGGGTCTTCCAGAGCGCTTCCCTCACTTCGCTTACGACAGCTTGCGACCCCGCGACCGCAGCGTCTTCGCTCCCGGCGCGGAGGGAATTCTCGCCCACTGGGACTGACAGCACGTGGAACCACCGGCTCCTGCCCGCCAAGCGCTGTCACAGCAACGGCAGCCAGCAGGCCGGGCACTGCCCACGGCGTCCTGAATGCACCGGAGTGCCGCCGTCCACACGGAGGGCCCCGCTCACCCCCACCGACCCACTCGCGGGGACAGCACTGGCTTTCCGGGAGAAGTGGCAACTCTCACCAGGGCGCCTGGGCCAGGGAGAGCGGCCAGGCGGGGTCGGAACCGCTCAGAAGACAGACAGGCAGACAGACGAACCTGCCCGCACCGCGAAGGGACAGGGCAGTTTGTTCCCGCCCCCCGTGGGCTCGCACCCCTCGGACCCGCAAGGCTGACCCCGAGACCCTTCCCTGCGTCTCCCACCGCCGCTCGGCGGAGGCAGGCACCACCGGACCGGGAGAGCCCCCGTGTCGTGTCGTGTCGTGTCGTGCCGTTCCGAGCCGAGCCGCCGCGGTGACGGGCAGCGCTCCCCTCCCTCCCCCCTCCGGAGAAATGCGCAGGCAGACGTGAGAGGCGCCTCGTCCCCCGCGCCGGGCGGGGCGAGGCGGGGCTGCGGCCGGGGGGGCGGGGCGTCGGGGGCGGGCTGTCCCGCGGGGGGCGGGGCCGACGCGGCGGCAGGAAGGGGATTCGCGGCGACAGTGCGCGGCAGACTCCCGCGTTGCTGCCGCCGCCAGCAGCGCTGAGGCAGTGCGGGCGAGAGTCGGCCGTGCGGCTTTCTCCCGTGAGTTTCACGTGCTTCGCGTATAACACGGGCGCGGGGGAAGGAGAAGGGGAAGGAGGGAGTTGGAGTTGTGGTGATTTGCCCCAGCCCCGCGGCGGAGGCTGGTCCCTGTCCTTTCTCCCGCTGGAAGGGCCCCGTGCCCCGATCGGCGGCTGGACGCTCGCTTCCCCTGGCTGCGCTGCACATTCCCGGGCACACGTGCCCCGGCTTTGCTGTTCGCCGGGCGGGCCGCGGTGCCGGAGGCGCGGCGCCTCCCCGCGGATGCCTGAGGGAGGGCTGCAGGCTGCGGCGCGAGGGAAGCTGCCCGGGGCAGCTGGAGGGCCGCCGGGGGCCGCGGCTGTACGGCTGCCGGGTCCGGCTTTCCCCTGGACTGCGGCGCTGTGGGGCTGCGGCGTGGGGGGGAGGGGAGAGGGGGAGGGAGAGTACCATCCTGCTTGCCCTGTCCCCGGGGCGGCAGAGCTCTGCCTCCACCTGACGGGTTGGGCACGTCGAGGTCTCTCTCGGAGCCCCCCGGCCCGCCGGGGTTTTTGTGTTCCGTGTAAGGTAGTTGGAGGGACGAGCTTCCCCGGGGCGCCGGAGGGGGGCGGCCAGGGCACAACGCGCTTTCCTCTCGCCAAAGTTTCCTGCGTCTCTCCGCACCGTCAGCCCTTGCACCGCCGGCGGGGCGGGGGGGAGAGCGCTGTCGGCTGAGTGCTGGGCGGAGGGGAACGGGGCGGCCGTCCCGGGGGTCAGTTCCTCCCTCTTGTCATGGGGTCCGGCTTAAAAGGACAATGGCAGCTCGGAGACGGTGCGTTTGGGCGGAATCCGGGCTGCGGTAATGGGGAAGATGGCTGAACGAGGTAGAGCCGGAGCCCCTTCGGACTTTGGCGCTGTTGAGGTTGTCATTTCTTCATTTCTAGATGTCCAGCCATGGAAAGCAGTCAAGTGTTGACGTTTTGTTAATCTTGACTTCCAGCTGTTTTGAGCTGTGGTGATATGGTTCTCGTTAGTCCCTGGGAGTGGCGCTTTTTTTCCCTTTTTTTTTTTTAAGCCTCCACTGCTCATTCTGTTACTTTAAAAAAAAAAAACAAACCTCTGTACTAGATCTTACGCATTTGTTTTGAAAGATGTATGTTTTATGTGTCAGTCTCTCACAATTTTGGTTTGCATGTGTTTTTGAACATACCATATAACTATTCACTTGCCAGCATGTGGCCATGCTGTGAGAATTGGTTTATGAACACGTGGGTCCCAAGCCCTTCTGGAATGGTAAAACCATTGTCAGTTCTCAGTCTGTCTGGTAACCACCAACACAGAGGTATGGTGTTGACAAGTTGGTATGTTTTACTGCAGACTGTTTTAAGATTGCCTACTGTAGCCTTGCAGATGAGCATTCTTATGTGTTGCAATAAAAAAAGGAAATCACTGGCATTAATTAGAATTTTTAAGTTACTTATTAAAGACTAAGTGTCTGTTTGGCATGGAAATAAAAGTCTTCTTGTAAGAAGACAGATATTTTAATTTCTGATATGTCACTTGATATGAATAAGGCCTTTTGTTTCCTTTTTGATTTGGTGTGCTGCTCCTGTGTCTTTACAGGTGGTCCAGCATTAAAAGTATCAGTAATAAATCTAGCTTTCAGAAAACTACAGTTCAATCCCAAAATCTTAACCAAACTTAACTTTTTTAGATGATTTATATGTTAGACTCTTATTTATATTTCTGTTATGTATTGTAGATCTGAAATCAGGAGTCTGTTTTGTACTGTAGATCTGAAATCAGGAGATAGTTTTTAAAAATAACTTTACTGGAAGATTGATGCATGTTTGCTGACTAGTGCTTAGAAAATGGAAAGCAGGTTGAATTTAATCCTCTCATACTCAGGTAGTTTCTCTGATGTGGTGATCCCATCACTGGTGGAGGTGAAAATGAGAGGTAAGAGCTAACACGTAGCCAAAAGCAGATAAAGAACACATCGCCCTTCCTCTGACAAATGGCGGCAGAGGTCTGCACAAGCATGTGTGCAAGCAGGCTCAAAATAACCTCAGAGATCTGATCCAAAATACGGCCCCACCATTTTGTTGCTCATCCGTTTCTTTATCAAGTGAGATAACGTCCAGGCTGCTGACTATCAAATAAGACAGGATACGATTGAATCTGTTCTTCTGGAAGTTATTTCCCTGCATGTGGCTGATAACCACAAAATGTTCAGTTTGAGAGGAGTTTTGTTCTTGATTCCTTAGGTATGAATTCTAAGGAACTGTGGTGTAAAATGCATAGATACTGAAGACAAACTTGTTCTTAGCATATTGTTCCCATTTTACATGTAGTCATGGCTGAAAGGGAGCCAAGAGGTTGGGATTTGTTCTGCAGTCCTCATTTGACAAATTGACAAAAGTGTCCATGTTGCATACTCAAGAACAATGGCATGTACAATGAAATGAAGACTATATTTGAAAGTAGTTTTATAACTTGCCAATTCTCCATTTAACGCTTAATTGGATCTGACCATCACTGATGATATTTGAAATCAATAAATCTCCTCGGATGCTTACACATATAATATTACTGTCCAAAATTACAGCTATTAGTACAAACAAAGATCTGAAAATTAACACAAACCAAGCCAAACAAGCTAGAAAAATTATTTCTGTTTTATAAGTGAAAACAATTTGTAGCAATTAGAATTAAATACTTTATGGAGTAGATATACCATACCATGTCATATGATATGTTTGTCTTATTAGTCTTCTTGTATCTTGAGAATGGTATCTGATTTGGTGCTGCCTGTTCTTAGCAAATTGTTGCTAGAATGATTTACTAGTCTGGTCTAGAATAACAGTTTGTATAGTCAAAGTATTCTGAATTTTTTTTAAAAAAAATCTCTACTTGAGACATCATGGTTCAGTCTAATGTTAAAGTGACAGAAAGAAACTTGGACTAGTGAGCCTAGTTTAAGTTCTGCTTTTTCATGCTGCAGAACTTAGAACAATGGAATAAATACAGGATGTTTTCCCAAGGCACAAATAAGTATTTTCTGACTACAAAAAAATGAAGTTCGGAAGAGATGGAACTGTTGAGACATTTAATATTTGTAGGCTAGAACATGGTAACTTTCCTTCTTCTTTGCTTGATTTTGCCCCCCCCCCCCCCCTTTTTTTTTTCTGTAAAGTAGTGAGAATGTATAAAATTGAAAAGCTTTGGGCTGCTGAAAAACAGTGAGGATTTACAGCATACTTCTTTCTCCTGTGATGAGTGGAGAACTTTTTTCTAATGTCCTGTCATTCTTACCTGTACTCAGATTCAGTTTCTTTCAATTGGCCTGTGTAAGGAAGAGAGGGTGTTATTTATACACTGCCCAGGGGTGTTGATGAAATAACAATTCAATGTGTTCCTATGGAAAAACCTAAAAGTTTTACTTGAAAAATATTTTTATTCAGTATCTCTTAACTTTTATGGGTTATTTTATAATTTGTATTAAAACAAGTATTTCAATGCATTTTGTAACTTTGTTATTGGAAGTATGTGGGAATGAAAGTGTGGAGGGCTTTGTATGTTAAGGTTATGATAAACTTCTGGAAGGATAAGGTGAAATCAAGTAAGATTATGAGATACATGTTGTAACCATGTGAGCAAAGAACAAGTACTGACAAAGAAAATTAGCGTAGGTATAAAGGGGAAGCAAAATTCATGGTTAGTGCTGTCTTTTGAAACTTACTGTTCTTCAGGTATGTATCTAGATATTATTATTAAGAAACACAAGTTGCATAGAGATTCTCTTTTTCATCTCTGAGAAAGTGAATCAAATGTAGAAGTAGCCTCTGAAAGGATATGTGGAGATTATATGTGAAGAGATGCTAAAAGAAAGAAAGCTTTTCTGATTTGGTTACTAGAAACAAGCTGCCTGACCTCTAAGGAAGACGCTTAGCAGTCATTAGTTGGAAGAGCTCTGTCGTAACAGCACTCCATGCACCGTGAACACTTACCGTACTTTTTACAGTAAGGGTTTTTCTCACTCTCCTTCCACCCATCAATGTATTATTATTGTTATTAATCAAAATACTCACTTAAAGGAATCCACCATTTTATGCAAAGAAAAAAGTATGTTTTGCTGAAACCAAAAAGACAATAAATGATAACCTAGGCTCTTCCTGCTGCAGGGAGGAACTTCCTAGATTTTGTGCAGCAGATGTCACTTGGCAAATAGTCTGTTTTAAGATACCGTGGTTCTGCAACAGCCAAACAGGATGTGAAACCAGATGAAGTATAAGAGTTTAAAGTGCAGCAGCTCACAATGGATCACTGCATAGAAGGATGCATGACTGCTGTTTTGAACAAAACCAATTTCAGTAACTTGTGTTTGATATCTCATAGATTCCTTTCATCCTTTCATACTTATGCTTTTGCACACCTACATTTATGAAGACCGGGACAGATGGGTATCCCGTCAATCTGGCCAGGATTACTTGCAGTGACAAGAGTAGCAAGGAGTGTTGGCTATCAAGTCCTCATCATGTCTTTTGGGTTATTCTTGGCTGGTAATGATATTGCATGATCTTTGCTGCATTTATGTTCCCTTTTGACAAAGAATGCCAAGGGTGATGTTGAATCATGTTGCATATTTGCAGTTCCATGTACGTGGTACCATCTCACGCTGCACCAGTGCCTGCCAGTTCCTTTCTGTTATCTATATTCTTTCTCGGATTTTATGACTCCACTTGATCTCTTTATTTGCAGCAGGTGTGCCATTCTTCTTACTCCTGCTCTGCTGCTTTAATCTGTACATTCATGGTCCTGGTGTACTAATATATTTGCTATATAAATCTCTACAAAAGAAGGATATGCCAAGAGTTTATAGTCTGTTTTAAAATCATCTATCTCTGTCATGGTCCCTAGTGTGTAGGGTTAATCAAGGTTTAAATAACTTTGAAAAAAAAAAAAGCTTCTGACACACCCATTGGATGTTGCAAGTGGCCTTGTTTTCAATCTTCTGTGTTAGTATACCCTCAGGTTTTTCATACTTAGAAACAAAAAGGGATTATTAGTCTTTCATACTTGGGTACTGTTTTCCGTTTGTGTGGCAAGGTTTTGGTAGTGGGGGAGCTACAGGGGTGGCTTCTGTGAGAAGCTGCTAGAAGCTTCCCCTAGGTCTGACAGAACCACTGCCAGCCGGCTCCAAGATGGACCTGCCGCTGGCCAAGTCTGAGCCTGTTAGTGATGCTGCTAGTGCCTCTGTGCTAACATTTAAGAAGGGGGGGGGGGGGGAAGGAGCAGTTTTTGCAGCCAGAGAGAGTCAGAAGATGGGAGAGAAACAACTTCGCAGACACCAAAGTCAATGCAGAAGGAGGGGAAGGAGGCACTCCAGGTGCCGGAGCAGAGATCCCCCTGCAGCCCGTGGTGAAGATCATGGTGAGGTAGGCTGTCCTCCTGCAGCCCATGGAGGATGATGGGGAGCAGAGATTCCACCTGCAGCCCGTGGAGGACCCCATGCTGGAGCAGGTGGATACACCTGAAGGAGGCTGTGACCCCATGGGAAGCCCACACTGGAGCAAGCTCCTGGCAGGACCTGTGGTCCCATGAAGAGAGGAGCCCATGCTGGTGCAGGTTTGCTGGCAGGACTTGTGACCCTGTGGGGGACCGACGCCGGAGCAGTCTGGTCCTGAAGGACTGCGTTCCGTGGAAGGGACCCACGTTGAAGCAGTTTGTGAAGAACAGCAGCCTGTAGGAAGGACTCATGTCAAATAAGTTGGTGGAGGACTGTCTCCCGTGGGAGGGACCCCACACTGGAACAGGGGCAGAGTGTGAGGAGTCCTCCCCCTGAGGAGGAAGGAGGGGCAGAGACAGCATGTGATGAACTGACCACAACCCCCATTCCCTTTCCCCCTGTGCCCCTGTGGGGAGGAGGGAGAGAAATCAAGAGTGAAGTTAAGCCCAGGAACAAGGGCGGGGCGAGGGGAGGTGTTTTAAGGTTTGGTTTTATTTCTCATTGCTCTGCTTTTATTTGCTTGGTAATAAATCAGATTAATTTTCCTGAGTTGAGTGTGTTTTGCTTGTGACAATAATTAGTGAGTGATCTCTCCTTGTCCTTATCTCAACCCACGAGCCTTTCATTATGTTTTCTTTCCCCTGTCCAGCTGAGGAGGGCAGTGACAGAGCAGCTTTGGTGGGCACCTGGCCTCCAGCCAGGGTCAACCCACCACAGGAACAAAAAGGGATTATAAAGAAATGTTTACACTGAACTTAAGATTTGTGAAACTTTCTTCTTTTTTTGGGGGGGGGGGAGTGTATACTCTTTTTTTCATGTGTGTGTGTTGTGTGGAGGGGTTTTTTGTGTGTGTGTATTGGGGTGGGGGTTTTTGTGTGTGGTGGTGGTGGATTTTTTTTTTTGTGGGGTTTTTTTGGTGTTTGGTTGTTGGGTTTTTTTAGGCACAGGACTAGATTAACCCTAGAGGACCACTATAAAAATAATAAAATTAGAGATTTGTTTTGCTTTTATCCCTTCCACCCAAGTATACAAATGAGTTTTTATTAGCTGTACATTTGCTCTCTGTTGCAGGCCTGTAAATAGAACATTTATTCATCTTAAAAATGACGATCCACAGCATACCTTTCTTGCTTCAAAACTGTCCATCTAATTTCCAGCGTAAATTATTCATGGCCTTCGTATACTCATTTGCTCCTGTTTAGTGTCATTCAGTAGCTTAATTCTTAGTTCTTTCCCTGTGATTGGTATATCCTTTGGTTTATTTATAGAGAGCAATCACGTTTACTTTTAGACATTATGTTGCTAGGCTGAATGATTCAGGCTGTCTTTGTCTCATTACACACTGGGAAAATTAAGAGCTTGTTCAGTACAGTTTAGAGAAGAGATGGCTGAGAGGTGACCTCATGGCAGTCTACACCTTCCTCAAGGAGGGCAGCAGAGGGGGACGTGCTGATCTCCTTTCTCCTGTAACCAGTGACAGGTTGCCAGAAAATGGGATGAAGCTGCGTCAGGGAAAGTTCAGACTGGATGTTAGGAAAAGGGTGATCAGTCACTGGAACAGGCTCTCCAGGAAAGTGGTCACGGCACCAAGCCTGTCAGAGTTCAAGGAGCACCTGGACAATGCTCTTAGTCATATGGTTTAGTTTTAGGTAGTCCTACAAGGAGCAGGCAGTTGGACTTGATGATCCTTATGAGTCCCTTCCAATTTGAGATATTCTGTGATTCCAGTAGCCTTTTCTTCTACTGCCTATAGTTTGAATACATCTTTCCTGTACATGGTGACAGGGACTGTACTTGATGATGCATATTAAGACAGTGACTAGTATAAGCAGATTTAGAATAGAGAGAAGTTGAAATTACTAAATATCCCTTAAAGTTGTTTTTTATTGTTGCTATTTGTTATTTTGAGTACATCATAGTAGCTGTGATTATGCGATCACCTGACACCTATGTTCTTTCCAGCTGATAAACTGGTAGCTAAGAGCAGAAAGTCCCAAAGTGCTTGGCAAAAAAGCAGAAATTAAAAAAAAAAAGGATACATTTCTTGTTTTGATTCTCAAAATTATCCGTTTCTTTTTATGGCATTCTGATCTTCCTGTGAATGAGTAGTATCTCTTCAGTCCTGCTTCAGCAGATGTTACAGGTTTTTCTCCTGTATTTTGTGTCAGTTTCTTTTATGCAAATACTAAGGCTGTGTTTTTGAACCATTCTTAGTTAATGAAACTCTTATCACTTCACTCTTGTTTCAATGCTAGTTGCAGTTGTCTTTGTTTAACTACTCTCATACTAATTTTTTTTTTTTTTTTTACATCTACTAATCCAATTTCTTCCAGTTTAACTAATAATTTTCCATGTTGTAGCATGGATGAAAATATATCGAATTCTGCCCCCACCCCCAAACCAGCTCTACTACATTTTCTTTTGTCTGGGGGAAGAATCTTCTATTTCATCAAAGAAAGATGATATAATCTGCCAAGATAATGTAAGTAAATTCATATTTCATTTCTTCTGCTACTCCATTTTTCATTTCCCTATGCAATTATTCTTTACTTCAGCATCTGTTCAATTTCCCCTTCTCTTTGATTCTGTTTTATTAAAAGCAGCTTCAGTGAAATTAAAATGAATTCAGGTACAGGTATATAGATGTTAAGTAGAAATAGCTCCAAGGTACATTTCTAAACTACAGGATGATGGTCAGCCTTATACATTTAAAAAGGCTGTCTGGTATTTCCTACAGTAAGTTTCCAAGGTCTGTAGCTTGTAATGTTGACAAATTGTTAAGTATTGGTGGTGAAGTCTTCCATGTCAGGGTTAAGGTGTTGCTTTACTGTGAAGGGAATAGAGGACTGAGGAGCTGAGATCAGAAGAGAACTTAAGGAGAAGTAGGTGAACTGAGGAGAGAGTTGAGATGAAGGTAAGTCCACTGAAGCAAGCCAGTGTGCAGAGAAATGTGGCATCAGTAGATACTGTTGGGACCATGACCCACTGGAGATGTACAATCAGGAGAGTGAGAAATTTTGTGAGGTCTGGAGGTGGACTGACAAAGATGTAGATTGGGTGAGGAAATGGAAAACTGGGATAGGAGAAGGTCTTATAGGAACTATTGACCAAAAAACTGAACTGAAAGACTGGAAAATTGAAGAGTAGGCTAACACGACGCGACGAGAGAAGGAAACAGGAAAGACAGACTGGAATGGCTCATATATCTAGTCTGTGTTGCAGCAAATGTGTTATTTCTCACGTCTTTGTTAAGAGGTATTTAAAAGATTACATCAATAATTATTGAGTATAGTTGGTAGCTTTGTTCTCTGAGGTTCATTGGCATGCATTCATAATCCCGCATCAGTGATACACAATTATATTTACATCCTCCTTCCACGTCTTTCCAGGAAGCCATAGCCTTTGCTTTTAGAAGTAGATACCCATCTGTCGTCTATGATTCCTCCCTGTACCCCTTCCCAGTTGAGTCAATTCTCTGTGAAACTACACCTTTACATCTGTGTGGGTACTGAAGTTGGTTGTAGTCCAGTGTTTTATCCACAACAACAGTACTTACTGCTTTGGGACTGTTTTTGATTCTGGAGTGCCAGTGATTATTTTGTTTTATATGTCAGCTTCCTTTAACAGCATTCTTTTCTCCTTGAATGTTGTTTGTGGGCCCTAAAGCTGGATATTTTCAGCAGTGGAGAAAAGGAACTTGAAAGGTGATCAAGTCAGCCGTTGCATCTTTACAGCAGTCCGTTTAAAGAGAAGGAAAACAGTTACGAAAACTAGCATTTGTTTTAAATCAGCAGTGCTCTGTTACAGACTTGTAAGTTAAGTTCTTTGTTTTTTTCCATGCATTATTTGTATTCAGGCTGGTTAAAATCAGTTGGTTTTAATTCCTTTTGCAAGCATGTTGTACCCTGAACTCAAGTTAAGGAGCTGGATTGCATGGTACTAAAAATCCCAATCTCATTATGGAAGAGATTAAGGATTTCTGGTGGATTTTAATGCATCTTTTTTACCCTGACTCTAAATAGCTTTTGCTTTCTGCTTGATTACTGATGTTCGTATTGAAACAGTGTTAATATATTTGGATCACAAAATTATTAATTTTTTAAACATGTTAATTTAGTCCTTTCAGAAGAACTTTCTGTGATATCTAATTTTAGAGAGCCTAGCTGTTCCTCTAAAAGCTATTCCTATATACCATAGCTTTTATTGCATGTGTCAGTTATGAGAACATTAATTAAACAGTGATTTCTAGTTTTGTTTCTTTTTGACTGCAAAAATGTGCTTACTAATAATCTTTGTTGGTTTTTTTTTTGTTTTTTTTTTCTTTTCTTTGACTGTTTCACCCTGCTTTCTCCCTTTGAGATTAATACAGAATCACAGGATGACTGAGGTGGGAAGGAGCCTTTGGAGATCATATAGTATAACCCCACCCCCCTACTTATGCAGGGTCAGCTAGATCAGGTTGCCTAGGACTGTATTCAGTCAAGTTTTGACTACCTTCATGGATGGAGACTCCACAGCTGCTCTGGGCAGCTTTTTCCCATGTTTGAGCACTCTCCTAATAAGCAAGTGTTTTCTTTTGTTGAGACATAATTTCTTGTGATTCAATTTATGCCCATTGCCTCCTGTCAGTGGGCACCGCTGAGAAGAGTCTGGCGCTCTCTGCTTTCACACCATGCCAGTCAACCTGTTATTTATATGTATTGATAAGATTCCACCCCCTGCCCAGCAAGCCTCTTCCTCTTCAGGCTATAAACAGTCGTACCTCTCCTCATATGGCAGGTGCCCTAGTCCCTCAGTCATCTTTGTAGCCCTTTTCGGGACTTGTGCCAGCATGTCCATGTCTGTCTTGTACTGGGTTGCCCAGAACTGGACGCAGCACTCCAGGTGTGGCCTCACCAGTGCTGACTGGAAGCTGAAGGATCACCTCTCAACCTGGTGGTGATGCTATTCCTCAAAGAGTGCAGGATGCTGCTGGCTGCCTTTGCCATGAGTGTACATTGCTGGCTTCTGTTCACCTTGTCCACCAGGGCCTTTACTGCAAAACTACTTTCTAGCTCATCAGCCTCCAGCCTGTGCTAGTGTCCCTTCCCAGATGCAGAACTTCACATTTCACTTGGTTGAACTTCATGAGGTTTCATGTCAGACCCTTTCTACAGCCTGTCGAGGTCCCTCTGGCTGCATGACCTGCTGGTGTATTGGCCACTCCTCCCAGTCTGATGTCCCCTGCAGACTTGCTGAGGGTGGACACTGCCCCACAATCCAGATCATTAATGAAGATGTTGAACAGGACTGGAGCCAGTATTGACTGCTGGGGTACACTGCTAGTGACTGGCCTCCAGGTGGACTTAATGCCACTGGTTGCTAACAGCCTTTTGAGCCTAGCAGTTCAGCCAGTCCCCCTCACTGTCTGTTTTTCACTAGTTTCTCTGTGAGGACATTATGAGAGACTGTGTAAAATGCACATACTTGAGTGACTAAGTCTGTTTAGTTAAAATAACAGTTCTCCAAACTAGCGTGTTAAATGGCTATTCTGGAGATTCAGAGAGAAGGAGAAAACTTATCTGAGGGTTCTGAGTCCGCCTGCTGCCACACGGTAAGGGTCCAACTCTAGCAATGACTTGAGGGTTTTTTTGCTGACAATAAAAACATTTTCAGGCCTGCAAAGGTATTTAAGATGTGATCTCAAAATCTAATTCCCATAAGAAACTGCCCATATAATTCACTCAGGAAGGACAATTATTTTTCAGACTTTCCATGAGTCACCAGCTGTGATGGTAGTAGCAGTGAGTTATTATGGTCTTTCTTTTGTGGAATGGACCTTAGTCTATCATGCTAAAGATGTTTTAACATTGTAGTTTGTATGAAAGAAAGATAGTAACTCTTACTGATGAGAATAATCTGTATTTCTCTCTGTATGAGGTGAGTAGTGCATAGCAGGGGTTGTAAAGCAATCTCTTCAAGGGTCGTCAAGGCATGGGGCGTTCCCCCCCACACCCATTTCCAAGGCTTCCTTTCCTGCTATCCTCGGATGTTGACCAGCAGAGACATCTGCTAAAAACTGGCGTTTTAGTTCCCACCAGAGTGTCCATTGTCCCCAGAGATACGCTGGGCAGGTGGCACTTGGAGCACCACTGCAACCTGCAGGTTACCGACAGATGTCGCTGCGGACTAGTGAGGACTGAGACTTCCCGGGGAGGATACTCATATCTGCTTTCTGCAAAACAGATGGAAAGCACAACCTTTCATGAAATGCATGTTGCAGAACATATTAAGGAGTATTGGCTGAGTGTTCTGAAATTAAGAATGTAGTCCTCAGCACCTGGGGCCAGTATCTTGGCAGGGATCAGTATAAACAAGATTGTCTATCCAGTACCAAGATAGACAGTGCTCTCTGTTTTCAGACAGGAACCTGGTGAGCCTTGCTGTATGGTGATGGCCTAACAATAGTTTGTAAGTGGTGTAACCTTGGACTCCTGGCCTGCTGTTCAGATTTATTAATGTTTGTGGCAGCACTGTTGGCCAGTTCCACCAAAGTGTGGTTGGGTGGATGGAAGAATTCACAATTTTTTTTTTTTTTTTTTTTTTTTTTTTTTGGTAAGGTGTTAGTGTGCTCTACTAAATTGGCTTCACAAGGTTGATGTGGTGTGTGATAAGTCCATGCTACCTGGTTTTCACCACACTATTGCTGGACCTTTTATCCTGGAAATTACAACCATTATCTGATGTAATACAAGTGGGAATACCAAACCGTTGACTTAAACAGTGAAGGTCTTTCATAGTGGCCTTCTGATCAGTGTGGGAAGTAGGCAATACTGTCAGGTCGTTGTGCGTATATCTGCCATCACCAATATTTACTGCAAACCCTGGCCATTTGGAAGTGGCCCAGTGTAATGTCTAGGCCTGGGGCTACCCACTGTTCTATTTTTCCATGGGGTTGTTGTGGCAGTTTTCTTGCTTATGTTAATTTGCAGATCTAGTGGTATTGAAAGACATTTTGAATGGCCTCTCTGGAGCAAGGATTGCTTCTGTTTTGTCACTGTGTAGGTAGCAACTATGCCTGAATGACCTGACTTGAGCCCGCTCAGCTAACACTTCCTCATTGGAGGTTACTGCAGTAATACATACCTTGGCTAACTGATCAGCAACTGCATTGTATTCCTACTTTAGCTCACCATGATATGAAGTGTAGGCATCTACTTGTGTTACCTAAAAAACAATGGTTTTGCGCTTGCTCTCTCATGTTTACCAAATCATGCCACCAAAGAGGTTTACCAGGTATCATCCAGTCATCTGCTTGTCATTTACTAGCCAAGAATGTGAGACCTTTTTTATACCACAGTATAGTCAGTATAAAGATTTCTCAAGCTGATGGGTCTTCCAGCAGCATAGCTGCAGCCATCAATTTGACATATTGACTGCTTCCCCCTTCCCTTAATAGGTTGGGGAGGTTTGCCCGGCTGTTTCAAATGCTGCTGCTTTCCGCTGCAGTTTTTCTTTCATCTATCTTGGTAACCCATCAGTGGCCCATACATTCTGCTTCTGCTCTTGGGTAAATTGCTCATGTATGCTGGGGCCTGCTATGCCCAAGATGAAGGCAGACCAGGTGGTGAAGCCACAGTGTCATCACCTAGGCCAATTTGTGCTCTTTTCTCCTGTAAGGGCTGGGAGATGTAAGTGTAGAAATGCACCATTTCCATTTCACAGTACTAGTTTGTTGTGCCTTCCATGTTTACTGACTGGAGTCATTTGACAGTACCTGCTGTAAAAATTGGGAGCCCTGTTATCGGCAGCTTTGGCCTTCTGGGTGATTCTTTATTTCAGCTAGGGTTGAATAAGCAGACCAAAGCTGTTGTAGTTTTGTGTTGATGGGGGCAACCTCAGAGACCAAAAGCCCAACAGTATGTGCCACCTGTCCTCTTGCTGCCAGAGGCTCCAATAAGCTGCATTCTGATCTGATAGCAGGACTTCAATCTTAAAAGTCTTATTGGCTAGTTTTTGGGCTAAAACTGCTGCATGGGAAACTGCTTTCTTTGCTTGTTCAAAGGCAGCTCTTACCTTTTCTTCTGGAAAGAACTGACTTTTTATTTGTCCTTACTATATTATATAATGATCTTAATATCTAGGCCAAGTATGGTATAAATTGCTTCCACAACTCCTAAAGACCAATAATCTTCTGCGTTTCTACTTTGCTCTGCATTTCTGCCATATAAAGTATGGGTTTTTTAGCTGATTTGGGCATCATTCTGCATAGTCTCTGCCAAATTATTCCAAATTTTACTTCTGTGGCAGTTCTCTGAATTTTTTTGGGGTTAATTTCCTGACTATGATATTGCATTGTCTCAGTAACGTTAATGCTTCTCCCACTTCTTGTTCAATGGGACCAGCAGTCCCCGCAGCGATGCAGATGACATCATCTGCATAGCTGTGTGATTTACAATGTGAGGAAGTATTGAAATCTTCCAAACACCAGGCTACCAGGCCATGGCAAATCATGGGCCTGTGTAGATACCTTTGGGGCTGTAGTGTGCCAGGTGTACTGCTGTCCTGAGTACAAGTGTGCAGATTGCTCCTGTGGTTCGTTAGCAGCTGGAATGCCAAAGAAAGCCTTTGCTGGATCCCACGCAGCATGCCACGTCTTCAGATACAGCTTGCGAGAGGAGACTGATAACGTCGGGCACTGCAGCTCTTGAGTGTGAGGCAGCCTTGTTTAGTGATAATTAACCAACTGTCATTCTCTGGGAGCCATCAGGCATTTTCACTGACCAGATGAGGCTGTTGAAGGGGGGGAATGGGCACTCTGAATAACTCCAGTCTCTAATGCCTGCAGTCATCTGGGTTGTCTCTATATAGCCTCTGTGCAGCCTGTACTGTTTGGATGTAACACATTTTGAGGGGGGGCTCCAAATAAGCAGGAACTGTAACCACTTTTCCCACAGTGGTAGTATGAACCATGGAAGAGTATTTGCCCCCTGTTGTCATTGAAGTTTTGCCTGCCATCAAGTTGTGTCTAGTAATATGTACTTTATGTACGTTTTACATATTACTATGTTTCATGTACTTTAGCTACCTGAACTTTGGCTATAAAAGGCAGGTAGAAACTCAATTGTAATAGCAAAGAGATTTAACAAGCAGGTTCTTCTACCTATCCCTTCCAGGGAATTAATTTCAATCAGTTTATTTTTCAGATGTAGGGATGAGTCCCTGTGAATTACAGTAACTTCAGGCCTGTAACCATTAGAGCCATCACCTTCTGACAGTTATGACCAGTCATTACCAGTGTACTGTCGGCAGAATATAAAGTTTGTTACCTTCTTATGGGACCTCAATCACCCAGTGCTGCTTTGATGGTGAAGATTCAAATCTAGTCAGTCAATATGGATTTTGTATGTGAGCCACCAAATTGGGATAATTAATCCTGGTGTACTTTTTCCTTTCCCCGCTGAACGAGGGAGTGGAGGGTGTAATCAGTCTATCCACCATCCTGATTTCTTTTTGTGGTTTTTTTTTTCCTTTCACTTGTTTATATTTTTCCATAAATAGAAGGTGGTTTCTTATAAATTTTGTCTCTTAGGCCTCTGGGCTGGAGTAAAACTAAAGCCATCTCATTTTGGATAACTTTTTTCTGTTGCAGAGGATATATCCACAAGGTGTGCACAATATATCTTCCCCTGACAAGCAGGAGGAATGTCTCTTTCATGATACCCATGAGCATGCAGCACAGACTAGCACGGGGCACTCCAGCCGATTCCCTTGCAGCAGCTGCCCACGTTAACATGCGGGCTTCCCAAGCCTGAAGTACAAGGCCTCATAGAGCAGACGTGGCTTGCCCAAGATCACTAATTCAGGTGCAATGTCTTCCACAGGGCTACCAATACACAGCATGGTTTGTTGAATTTGAAATGATTGGGCCAGAGTTTAGAGGAGATAGTGAACAGAGCATTTCAGGGCAGGCTTCTCTTTAGTATTAAAAAAGAGATCTTTTTCAGGCTTATAGTCATGTCACTTGTGAAAGCAGAAGTGCATGTAATGAGTATTTATACATCGACGTATGGTGAAAACCTTGATAAAGCTGAGACTATGTCTGACCTGAAACAAAATCAGTAATGACCAGATATCATGAAAAAGAGCATGTTGCATTGAAACTTTCTCACCTTTCTTTCTGAAAAGAGTTGGTTGAACAAAAGGACATTGTATTTGTTTGCCTTGGTTCTGGACCATGTTCTGCTTCTGTCCTGGAAACTTTGATACTGGCTTTTTTCCACTATGGGATATAGAATGCTGATTGGTTCTTTTTAACTGCGTTTAAGTATGAACCACTTCGTCTTCAGAAGAAACTGAATTGAATAAAGTGAATAGCTACCAAAATTTCTTCTGTTTTGCTTGTGGGGGGAAAAAACAGTTACTCAGAGCTGCATGTAGAGACCAGTTCCTGTTTTTATGTGGTCTTCAAAAGACATCTCTGATTTGGAGGTTGGTCTTCTAACAGTAGTGTGTGTCATGTGATACTTAGCCTTTTTTTTCCTAAGGATATGTGAGGATAATACAGATAGATAATGCAGTACTACATTATCTATATTATATTGATTTGTGTGCTGTTGTTGCACTCATGATGATATGAGTGGAAATTGTTGTGTTTTGAATCTAATCAGACTGGAAGCAAAATTGCATATTTATTAGGGGGGTTTTGTGGGGGGTTTGTGGGGTTTTCTTTTTTTAATAGGCATCAGAGCTAGCAGTGTGTGAAGGAATTGGGAATTGGTTTTGGCTGCTTGCAAAATTCAGATCAGCTTGTTGGATGTACTTCTACTGTTGTCATAACCTTGTGGGTCTTGTTTGTGTGTTGTATCAAAAAGAATCATTACTACAATGTTGTTTCTTTTGCTTGTTGGTAAAGGTATTCCATACTTAGCTGATGTAGCAAGGAAGTTTATTTGATTACTTGTGACTATTTCTTGCAGTAGCTGCTGTTTCAGAGATGAATTGGAAGCATAGTTAGAATCAATCTATTTTGGAAAACTTGTTTTGAGGTGATGTAGCTTTCCTCAGATGTCTTAGACCACTGCTTGATCGTGGGAGAGGATCTTTGATCTGTGGCAATGTTTGGTTATTTGGGCTTTCCAAGGCTGTACTCTGGCTTGCACTTACATTTGTCTTTATCCTGTTTTTGCTGTTTGGGAGTAAATAATTAGCTTCTAGCACCAGTTGTCTCACTTTTTAGATAGAATACCAGCAAGTTTTCTACTATTTTACTCAGTGGATTCATTATTGGAATGCTTACCATATTGTGTTTTATAGCCTTAAGCTTCAGGAAGATGCCTAAAACATTAACTTTTATTTGTTACTTTTCCATAACAGTGTAAATATAAATAAAAGTTCCTATGTAACTAATCTATGGCTTTACTGAAAACATCTCATACTTTAAAAGAGGATTTCTTTGCATTGCTGTTGATATAAAACTTTCTAGCTGTGCAACACTTAGAGATGAGCCCATAACTGTAAAGTTAGAGTGCGTTGTAGTTGGGAGGTTTGGTGGCATATTTTGAGCAGGTATGTCGTCAAGATTGCGTTAACTTCTTTTAAGCTAATGTGGGGTTTAAATGATTATCACGGCTTTAAAAGAAGCATGTCCCTTGAGAACTGTGTTACTCAGTCTGTAAGTTCTGTTTAAAATGTATTTTAATATAGTAGTTAAACTAAATATTTGTGTGGAATATGGATTATTTTTTTTTGTTTGCTCTTACTTTCTTATTTCAAGATAGTTGCCATTGCTAGCTAGTTTTCTTGTTGTCTTCATCCCATGTTGTCCTGTCTTGTCTCCCCGCAACCCCAGTTTAATTTGTTTGTGAAATGGCCTTGCTCTAGATCCAGAAACTGACTAGGTAGGAAATGGAACTAACAGACCTAGTATAACTCTATCTCTTTAGAGAAGTCAATTTTCATTACAAGTGCTTCCTTTATTGCCATCTCTGATACTTGAATTGTGTAAAATTAAAATTGGAAAAATACATTACTTGTGTAAGAACAGTGATACTGATGTTTATTTCACTTTATCTTTGAAATACAAGCTTCAGCATAGTGTAGCAATATTAAGCAGGTGGTCTAAAGTCAACATTGGTGCTTAGAGATCTTAGAAAATCTGCACTGGGGCTTTACAGTTGCCATACTCCCCACAGAGAGCTGGAAGTATCCTTTCTGCATGGGAAAAGTAGCTCTAGGCGAGGTTAGCAGGGTTCTGTGGTTTCTAGTGTTAGAGACTAACAATGTGAATCAAAAGCAGCTTGCCTTGGGCAAGCATATTCCATTGTGGGGTTTTTTATTATTATTTTATTTTCTTAGGGTTTTTTTGGTTTTGGTTTTTTGTTTGGTTGGTTTTTTTCAGTTTTGGGAGACCTGCCTCCTAGTAGTTCATAGACTACCATCTTTGCTGTTTTCAGGATCCTGTATGACAGTAGGGAGTAAAAGAATATGGTGGTGTCAAGAAGGTTTTAACATGAGTTAACACTGGAAAATGAGCATTAACAAAAAAAAAAACTGACAAAAACTTCAGAAACTGCAAACTAATTATTTTTCTTGTGAATACAGAAGCAACATCAAAATGTTGAAGATTGCTTTTATAAAATAATGCACATACAGTACTTTCCTAATGTCAAGCTGAAGTGTTTTCTGAAAATGACTTGCAGACAAAAAGGATTAATGATTTAATTAATCTCAAACCCAACTCTATTGGCGTAAGTGCAGTTTCCTGTCATCTTCAGGCAATTCGCAGGTTTTTGATGCTATAGAGTTCTCATTATTTAGTTACTCTATTTGACCTCTTTTATTCGGATTCTGTTCTGACTATCCATGTAGTGGACACAATTGTACTAAATACATTTGCAAAATAGTCTCTAAGTTATTATCTTGTTATACTTAAGTGCTTTTTTGAAGAATTTGTATTCACTGTGAAATGCAATATGAAAGTTTCTCAGGGTTCATGTTTCTTGGGATGTTGGCAGTTTTGGCTGTAAGATATCATCTGTAGTTACTAGGGTTTCTTAGTAATCTTGATGGATATATATGTGTGCCAGAAAAAGGGGTAACCATGGATTAAAGCTATCTTTGTTGTTGAAATTCTTGATGTTGCCAAGATTTTTCTGGAAGCAAGCTAATGGGCCCTTCTGGCTGTGGGAAAAGCTTCCTGCTACTCCTGCCTGTTGTTTGCTGTCCCCATGGCTCCAGATCCCCATTTTCCCAGGCTGACTTCTTCCTCATCTTGTTCTGTCTCTCTGTTTAGTCAGTTTCAATTTTTCATTTCTTCATCCAGTTCTTTCAATGCCCCATTTTGAACAATTGCTTATCAATCAATACTATTACTGGAGGATAATATATGTTTGCCAGATTTCTGAGAGTTTTTTCTTTTCCTCTCTTTCTCCCCTGCTCCCTTCATTTTTGGAGACTTTTAAAAGTGATTGTCAGCTTCATAGTTATGTCTTCAAAATATCATTCAAAACAGTTGTTTATCTATAATTGGCTTTTCTAAATTGAGCTGTTTTCTCTAGCTTTTGTTGTTTCATATTTCTGTTCTGCTTATAGTTCATGAGTTTGGTGCCCTCTTCTGAATTTGATTTACTTCTGTCATGCAGTATTTTCATTTAATACCGAGTACTTTTTTCCTTGAGGACTGAGTTGGGGAAATCAGTACGGAGTTACTGCTTTACTGAAATTTAGAAGGCCACTGTTGAAAACTTCTTTATTCAGACTGACCTGAACTTTTGAATTTGTATTCTTATTAGATGCTTTCAGGAGCAATTATTTCCAAAGAATGAAATGTGTTTTCTAGGAATAGAAAAGATTTATTCGTTGGTCAGTGCTAGAAGCTTTATGTTCACAACAGGCCTCTGTCTCCCTATAGTTATTGTGGTTTTCAGTAAGCACTAAGGCTTTTCTTTGAATGATTTTCAAATCATGAAGATCTCCATCTGTGTCTTATTTCATCTTTTCATCCCTGTCAAGACAACTTACATAGAAACACAGTAGTTTGCTTAGGAAGAGTTTTTGAGTTACAGTGTATGTATGTGTATATTAATTGAATATATGATCTCTTTTCAATTACAATAGCATATATTCAATTATTAGTAATGAATTGACAGACCATGTTCTTGAAATTGATCTCTGAGGCAAGATTTTTGTCAAGCATTGTAGTATCTGGTTATTAGTTTTATTTGAAGTTGGGGGTTGTTGGGGGCTTGGGGTTTTTTTTGTTTGTTTTTTAATGAATGGATAGTACACATCAAGGGCAGAAATTACCACTTACTGACCTTGTTCTGCATTGCAATTTGTAATTTCACTGTGGGCTAGATTGGCATAGTCATATCTAAAACTGATTTGCTTTGTTTCACAGCTTTATTACTACTGTAGTGAAATCAAAGTGCAAACAATTCTGTCAATCATTTACTGTATGGCCTGTTTCTTTTAAAACCTTGGTGGCATATGATGTGGGTTGACCTTGGCTAGCTACCAGACCCCCACCCAGCTGCTTTCTTACTCTCCCTCCTCAGCAGGATGGGGAGTGAAAATAAGATAGAGCATCTAATGGGTCAAGATAAAGACTTGGAGATCACTTGCCAGTTACCATTACAGGCAAACAGAATCAACTTGGGGAAGATTAATTTATTGCCAATTAAAAATAGAGTAGGTTGGGCTCTCCATGGGCTGCATCCTCCTTTGGGGCATTTCTGCATGCCCCCCACATGGGGTCCTCCATGGGCTGCAGTGTGGATATCTGTCCCAATGTGGGGCTGTCCAGCGGCCACAGGGGAATCTCAGCTGTAGTGCCTGAAGCACCTCCTCCTCTCCTTCACTGGCCTGGGTGTCTGCAGAGGTGTTCCTCATGCTTTTTTTCCCTCAGTCCTTGCTCTCACACTCTGCTGTGCAGTGTTTTTTGCCTTTCTCAAATAGTCTTTTGCAGAGGCACTGCCATCTTGGCTGGGGGGCTCAGCTGCACCCTGGCGTGGGTCTGTTGGAGCTGGCTGTTTCCAGCACAGGGCAGCCACTGCATCTCCTCACAGAGGCTGCCCCTGCAGCCACCCCACTGCCAGCTCCTGGGCACATAAACCCAGTAAGGCTATCAATAAAAAATCAAAACTTGATGTTAAAAATAGTATGGATAATGCATTGTGGGGACACTTGTTGTGCAGTCTCCAAGAATGGAGGCTCCACAACCTCACTAGGCAACTTATACCAGTGCCTTGTCACCCTCACAGGTGATTCCTTCAGTCCCCGAGCATCTCTCCCAGTTGCCATGATTGATCAAAGATTATCATGAGTGGCCCTGCAGTGACATCATCCAGCTCTCTCAGGACTCATGGGTGCATCCTGTCAGGGCCCATGGGCTTACATGTGTTCAGTTGGCCTAATTATTCCCTGATGTGATCAAGGGTATGTCTTCCTTGCTCCAGACTTCCTTGTCTGGGATGTGATAATGTGGTGATATTTAGTGTGACATTTCCTCTCATTTTCTAACATAAAAAGAGGCCAAGAAATTGCTTCAGGTAAAGTTAATTATTTGCCTCTGCATGGCTATAAAGCATTTGATGAAGTGATTCAATGTGTTTTATTTCTTTCAATGGTGGTCGTTGCTGCTGTTAGCAGTATCGGCTCCTGCTCTGGATTAGCAGTATCGGCTCCTGCTCTGGATTAGCTTTTGTTTAGCGTGTGTGAGAGTACAGCTGCAGTCAGCTGTCTGCCTTGGAGCAGTCTTTTCTGTGTGTCAAACTAGTGTTGATCTACAAGAGAAGAATATGCATTTAATGAAAATCTGGTATTTAGGCCAAGGCACATGCACTAGACAGGTGGATGGGCAGTCACTTCAACCCCTGCAGCTGAGTTGCCCCCTTGCCTGCTCTTTGATTTCAAACATGAGCTTTGTTTGTGTGTACTCAGTGTTGTCTGAGCCCAATTAGAACAAATATTATTACAGTCAGGATTTTTGTCTTTGATTTAACATAGCTTCCCCAAAAGATAATGGTAGCACAGATTTTGTAAAGGAGCAAACTAGTTCTGATCTTAAAAGCAATTCTAGTATGTCGCATATGTGAATCTTCTAAGGCCATTTCCCTTGCTATGCACAAACTGTCAGGTGTTTCGTTTGTTTATTTTCCTTGCTGTTAATCTTTGAGATGTCCTATAGCGGATCTTAAATATATACAGTTATAACTTTCAATATCCTAGTTATTTCCTTCTTTCAAGGGAGGATTAGCAAAAATTAGATTGCTTCCATTTAATCACACGGTATCAGATAGGATTAGGCCTGGTATATCCAGTTTTGTGACTTTCATTAAATCCTTTGCAAGCCACAACTTTCTTTTAGAAGTGGAGCCTGTCATGTATCCACATGTGGAAAAGTAACTTATTGATTGGTAGTATAATGAAACTTCAACAGTTAGGTAAAATACAAAGCAATCATGCTGCACTGTGGATGTGGAGAATGGTACACCTAGTAGGAGCATACTGTGGTGATACTTTGATATGCATTTTTCATTTTTATCAAATTCTAAGTCAGTTTGTCCTCTGTAAGTTCTTGTGAGCTGTGTCAAACTGTCCTTTCGTTCTCTGATTTTGCTAAAATTTTAATGCATACCTATCTCTCCAGTATTGGAGTCCATTTTGTAGATCAAGTCCATAGGAGGTACCCCATGGTTTTGGGCCTCCCTTAACTGATGAGTTGATGTGGCACCATTAGCTCTCAAATATAAATGCCAAAACTTTCTGCAGGTAAGATATTTGGGTGTTAGTGTAGTGCATGCTGCTTGAAGGAATGCCTCAAGCATCTTCCTCCTTTTCATCATTGGGAGCTAATAAGAGCATGTTTTGTATCTGCTCAGGTATCAGAGGAGGAGTTCATCAGTTAATGTTTTATAGTGCTACCTCACAGTACTACTCTTTTTCTAAAACAAAACCAAAATATGATTTACCTAATTAGATCTGCTAGCTCATGTTGTATGTTTATTTAGCTCATTGTTTTGCTTTCCAAGCAGTCTGTGATACCAGATAATCTTTAGGAGCAGTATCTTCATATCTGTTGTTTATGGTTTTGTTAGAGCTGTTTACTCTTTGTTGGTGAAACTCAAACTGAATGTTGCAGTGAGTTTGACTTTTAAAATTTTATTTAAACTACTGTTAAGGGCAAGAATTGCATATATTACTGGTAGATAGGGCTTTAGGATCTACTTTGGATTTGGGGGTGGGTGGGTTTGTTGTTGTGTTTAAAGGAGAGCTAACACATTAGAGGGATCTTTTAATAGATTTACCTTCAGATAAGCAAAAAGGTGCTTTTCTTGAAGGCCTGCTTCTCTTAGTATGCTCTGTCATTCCAGTTTATTTTAAAGAAAATCTTTTCACTGATTCTGTTTGGTTTTTGTTTTCTGAACACTGCCAAAGCAAGTTCCACTCAAATGACAAATCCTCTTCAAAAGCAATTTTCTACGTGTTTTGTACTCTGGCAAGGAGTACAATAAATTGGCATTCTTTGTGCCTACATAGGTGTGTTATGCATAGGACAAAGAAATAAATCAGTAATAAAACATGATGCAGTGGCAATGGGTTCTGTTTTCTTTTTGTATCTGTGCCTTTCTTGTTTATATGTGAAACCTTCTTGGAGAAAATATTAAAGTTTTTTATATATATATATATATATATACTGCTTTTGTGATTGTTTTGTGAAGATCATTGCTATAACTCTCAATTCAATATCCATTGTACAAATCCTTTATTTTAACTGACTAAATCAAGCATGTCTGTCCTCTTGTAATAAATTTGGCCACTTTGAGCCATCTTTAAATAAAAGTAAACCTTCCAACATAATCTGTATTTGCTCACCTTTAGGGCCAAGATGGAAAAACAACTGGCTAAGGTGCTCATTTTACTGCAGTGTCTGTCTCAGTTGAGCTAATTTAAGGAGTGTAGCTTGCCTTGCTCAGCTTGCTTACCAGATGTTCTGCAAGGCATTCTTTTGTCCTAATTAACTTCTGTCAAGGAACCTTTAATAGTTTACCTTTTGTATTTCTGTGTAAAAGCTAGACAGGAACTACTGGAAGATACAGAAATAACATATTCCATCTGCGAAGTCTCCAGTGCAGAGATCGGCCAGTTGTAAAGTGCGATCGGCCAGTTGTAAAGTGCTGTGAAACTGTAAATGACTTCAGCATGAAAACAGATATTCTCATCCTTCTTACATGTCCCTCTCTCAGACTTCTTGTGGTTACAGGAGAGGGATTGTAGTCATAATATTAAATTTTCTCATTTTTCTGTTCAGGTGGGAGTTGTTTCTCTGGAAAAGTAACCCACTTAATTGGGGACAGTGGCTCTTTTATTTGTCTAATAGTAGTAGAGTTTGAGGCTGGGAGCATATATGGCAAGTAATTTACTCTTGTGCCATAAGCAGGTGTAGGTCTTTTCATAACTCATTTTGCTATAATAAAAGCTAGAGGCATCTTAAAGTCTGGTGATGGTGGAAAGGTCCTTCTTCTAGAGATAAATTTCTGACTCAATGTCTTGGTTCTGGCAAGGATAGAGTTAATTTCCCAAGGAGCCAGGACAGGTGACCCAAGCTGGCCGGGGGCTATTCCATACCATTTGACATCATGCTCACCATAAAAGGGGGCTAGTCGGGTAGGGGAGGGGCGGCGCAGTTTCGGCGCGGTTCTGGGACGGGCTGAGTGTCTGGTCGGTCAGTCGGTCGGTTGTTGGTTCTGTAAATTGTTCTCTATTATCACCCATTGTTAATATTTGTTATCAGCACTGTTGTTGATTGGTTTTTTCCCTCTCCCTTGTTATCCCAGTAAACTGCCCTTATCCCAACCCTCGAGGCTTTTGTCGTTGTTTTTTCCCGTTCTCCTCCCTGTCCCTCTGGGGAAGGAGTGAGTGAGCAGCCACGTGGCGCTCAGCTGCCAGCTGGGCCTAAACCACGTCAGTCCTTTTTGGCGCCCAACGTGGGGCTCGAGGGGTTGTGATAAGGACAAGTCTGACCCAAGTGTGTTAAAGAAAAATTGTCATAAGAATTTATGATGTTATTGAAACAGGCGCTGGTCATAATGATGTTCTGTTTGGTTACATGGCTCTGGTTTGTAAACCCGTGTTTAGTCTATGCAGTCCCTGCGGTGCTGTTTATCACCTCTGGGAGAGGGGTTCCTGTTCTCATATTGTTGTATTGTGTGATAATGACTTATGATAAGATATCATCGACAGTCATGAGTCTGAGCTGGTACTTGTATGTAGCATTTCGGTCAGGCCTGTACCTCAGTCAATATTTTTTAGAACTGATTAATAACTGCACCCGATCTATGGGGAAGACGGGGGGGGATACCTTCTCCCACTCTTTCACCTCCTCTTTTCCCTTTTGGTTGGTTACAACAATTTTTGGAGAATTTTGAATACCCTTGGAATGTTCAGGCCAGTATATTCCTATTGCTAGGTCTCCTGACTGTTTTCCAAGTCCTGTTCAGGGTTAGCAAAAATTGTTTCAAGAATATTACCCAGGGATATTCGCCAAGACTGAATGGTCAGGGCTGGCATGGCATGTGGCAGAGTATGGGCGGGTATCTAGAGACCTTTTCACCCCCAATGGTTTGGAGCTTCACTCCTGAACAATTGCAAGACCCTGATAAAATGGTAGAATATTTGAAAGGAAAATGCTGTGGGGATTCTAAGGAGACACAACTTACTGCGCTGTGCTGGGCCCTGGCCACCATCTATCAAACACTGCTTGACAGTAGACAGCACCATCCAGAGGGAGAGCAGACCCACAGGCACTGCAGCTGCCCAGGCCCCCGCAACAGGCACTGCAGCCGAGCCAAAAGATCAACCCATACCAATATCAGTCACCCCTATACACAAAGAAATCAGTTCACTTAGTGAGAGATGATGATGAACCAGGGCCATCACAAGAAGAAGAAGAGCCAGAACCAGAAGTGATCACCCGATCTCTGTCCCTGAGTGAGCCGCGAGATATGCGGAAAGACTTCAGCCGCCTTCCAGGGGAGCACATCATTACCTGGCTGCTCCGCTGCTGGGATAACGGGGCCAGTAGCCTGGAACTGGAGGGCAGGGAGGCCAAGCAGCTGGGATCCTTGTCTAGGGAAGGGGGCATTGACAAGGCAATTGGGAAGAAGGCGCAGGCCCTCAGCCTCTGGAGGCGACTCCTGTCAAGTGTGAGGGGAAAGGTATACTTTCATCGAGGATGTCGTATGTCGGGTGGGCAAGTGGACCACCATGGAGAGAGGTATCCAATATCTGAGGGAATTAGCTGTGCGGGAAATGGTTTATTACAGTCTGGACAATGCACAGTTGCCCACAGACCCCGACGAAGTCCAGTGTACCCGACCCACGTGGCGAAAATTTGTGCGAAGTGCACCATCATCGTATGCCAACTCACTGGCAGTAATCGACTGGAAGAGTGAAGAGGCACCCACAGTGGATGAAGTGGCTGGCCGACTCTGGCAATATGAAGAGAGCCTTTCTTCCTCCCTCATCTCGGCTATGGAGAAACTGTCCCAGGATGTCCGGCAACTCAAAGAGGATATATCGTACTCCCTACATCCACAGACCCGTATTTCAGCTGTTAGGAGCAAGCGTTTTTCTGCTCCAGAGAGGGGATATGGAGCATACACACCACGAGGTGTCCTGTGGTTTTACCTGCGTGACTATGGAGAAGACATGAGGAAATGGGATGGGAAGCCTACTTCAACCCTGCGGGCACGCGTACATGAGCTACAAGGCAAGACAGCTGTACAAAGGGACTCTTCCAGAAAGGATGCTGCTCCAGTTTCCACCGGGCAGCCCCCCAGATCAAGTGGAAGGCCTGACTGCACTTATGACCCTCTTGAAGGGACTTCTAAGTCCTTTCTGCAAGAGATGAGCAGCGAATATGATGAGCAGGATTAGAGGGGCCCTGCTTCCAGCCAGGTGGAGGAAAGGGACAACAGAGTGTATTGGACTGTGTGGATCCGATGGCCTGGCACATCGGACCCATAAGAGTACAAGGCCCTAGTGGACACGGGTGCACAGTGTACCCTAATGCCGTCGAACTATGAAGGGGTGGAACCGATACCTATTTCTGGTGTGACGGGGGGATCCCAACAGTTGACTCTGTTGGAGGCTGAAGTGAGTCTGACTGGGAATGAGTGGCAAAAGCACCCCATTGTGACTGGGCCAGAGGCTCCGTGCATCCTGGGCACAGACTACCTCCGGAAAGGGTATTTCAAAGACCCAAAAGGCTACCGGTGGGCTTTTGGAATAGCTGCCTTGGAGATGGAGGAAATTGAACCATTGTCTACTCTGCCTGGTCTCTTGGAGGACCCTTCAGTTGTGGGGTTGCTGAGGGTTGAAGAACAACAGGTGCCATTTGCTACCACAGTGCTGCACGAGCAGCAATACTGCACAAACGGAGACTCCCTGGTTCCCATCCATAAGCTGATTCGTCAACTGGAGAGTCAGGGAACAATGAGCAGAACTCACTCACCCTTTAACAGTCCCATACGGTCAGTGTGGAAGTCCAGTGGAGAGCAGAGATGGACAGTAGACCATCGTGGCCGTCCATGAGTGCTGCCATACCAGACATGTTGGAACTTAAACATAAAGTTTAAGTTGTACACCACAATTGATATCGCAAATGTGTTTTTCTTCATCCCTTTGGCAGCAGAGTGCAGGCCACAGTTTGCTTTCACTTGGAGGGATGTCCAGTAGCCCTGGAATTGACTGCCCCAGGAGTGGAAACAGCGCCACCATCTGCCATGGACTGATCCAGACTGCACTGGAAAAGGGTGAAGCCGCAGAGCACCTGCAATACATTGATGACATCATCGTATGGGGCAACAAAGCAGAAAAATCTCTGAGAAAGAGAATAGTCCTAATCCTTCTGAAAGCTGGTTTTGCCATAAAACAAAGTAAGGTCAAGGGACCTGCCCAGGAGATCCAGTTTTTAGGAATAAAATGTCAAGATTGGGCGTTGTCAGAACCTAATGGATGTCATCAACAAAATAGCAGCCATGTCTCCACTGTCTAGCAAAAAGGAAACACTGGCTTGCTTAGGCATTGTTGGTTTCTGGCAAATGCACATTCCAAATTACAGTCTGATTGTAAGCCCTCTCTACCACATAACCTGGAAGAAGAAAAATTTCAAATGGGGTCCAGAGCAATGACAAGCCTTTGAACAAATTAAACAGGAAATAGTTCATGCCGTAGCCCTTGGGCCAGTCTGGGCAGGACCAGATGTTAAAAACATGCTCTACACCACACCTGGGGAGAATGGTCCTACCTGGAGTGTCTGGCAGAAAGCACCAGGGGAGACTCGAGGTTGACCCCTGGGGTTTTGGGGTCAGGGATACAGAGGATCTGAGGCCCGCTACACTCCAACGGAAAAGGAGATATTGGCAGCCTATGAAGGGGTCTGAGCTGCTTCAGAAGTGATTGGCACTGAAGCACAGCTCCTCCTGGTACCCTGACTGCCAGTGGTGGGCTAGATGTTCAAAGGGAGGGTCCCCTCTACACATCACGCAACTGATGCTATGTGGAGTAAGTGGGTTGCACTGATGGCTCAGCGGACGTGAATAGGAAATCCCAGCTGCCCAGGAATTCTGGAAGTCATCATGACCTGGCCAGAAGGGAAAGATTTCAGAATGTTGCCAGAGGAGAAGCCCCTCATTATAATAAACTGCCAGAAAATGAGAGGCAATATGCCCTCTTCACTGATGGGTCCTGTTGCATTGTGAGAAAACGTTGGAGGTGGAAGGCTGCTGTATGGAGCCCTATGCAATGAGTCACAGAAGCTACTAAAGGAGAAGGTGAATTGAGCCAGTTTGTGGAAGTGAAAGCAATCCAGATGGTTTTAGACATTGCTGAATAAGAAAAGTGGCTGATGCTCTGCCCCTGTAGTGACTCATGGATGGTAACAAATGCCCTGTGGGGATGGTTACAGTAATGGAAGCAGAGTAACTGGCAGCACAGAAGCAAACCCATCTGGGCTGCCCCATTGGAGCAAGATATTGCTGCCTGGGTAGAGAAGCTGGTTATAAAAGTATGCTATGTAGATGCCCACATACCCAAGACTCGGGCCACTGAAGAACATCAGAACAACCAGCAGGTGGATCAGACTGCTAAGATTGAAATGGCTCAGGTAGATCTGGACTGGCAACATAAGGGTGAATTATTTGTAGCTTGGTCGGCTCATAACACCTCGAGCCATCAAGGAAGAGATACAACATATAGATGGGCTTGTGATTGAGGGGTGGACTTGACCGTGGATGCTATCTCACAGGTTATCCAAGAATGTGAAACATGTGCTGCAATCAAGCAAGCCAAGCAGTTAAAGCCTTTCTGGTATGGAAAACAATGGCTGAAATATAAATATGGAGAGGCCTGGCAGATTGATTGTCACACTCCCAGAAACCTGACAAGGTGAAGCGCTATATACTTACAATGGTGGAAGCAACCACTGGACGGCTGGAAACATATCCTGTGCCCTATGCCACCACCCAGAACACTATGCTGAGCCTTGAAAAGCAAGTCCTGTGGTGACATGGCACCCCAGAATAAACTGAGTCAGACAATGGGACTCATTTCTGAAACAACCTCATAGACACCTGGGCCAAAGAGCATGATATTGAGTGGGTGTATCACATCCCCTACCATGCACCAGCCTCTGGGAAACTGGAACGATACAGTGGACTGTTGAAGACTACACTGAGAGCAATGAGCAGTGGGACCCTCAAACATTGGAATACACATGTAGCAAAGGCCACTTGGTTAGTTAACTCTAGAGGATCTGCCAATTGAGCTGGCCCTGGCCAGTCAAACCTTCCATGTACTGTAGAAGGAGATAAAGTCCCCATAGCGCCCATGAAGAATATATTGGGGAAGACAGTCTGGGTTATCCCTGCTTCAGGCAAAGGCAAGCCCATCTGTGGGATTACTTTTGCTCAAGGACATGGGTGTAATTGGCGGGTGATGTGGAAGGATAGGGAAGTCTGATGTGTACCTCAAGGGGATCTGATTTTGGGTGAGAATTGCCAATAAATTAAATTGTATTATGTTAATTGCTAAATAATCCTGCCATTGTGTTTCATCATTGCTACAATTGCTATATGCCCTATCAGTGGCATTATGGTAAGAATCACCCAAATTAAGGAAGGATGAACTTGGATGAAACTGAGCAAAGTGCTATGATGATGAAACTGGAACTAGGACTGCCCAGCAACTTTCTTGAAATTGACATCTTCAACCTGCAGACTACAGGCATGGACCATGCCAAATAGACCAGCCATGAGCTCCAGATGCAGCATGCAGTAATCCAAGAGCACACAGCATTGCTTCTGCCCTGAAAGGCTGTTATAACAGATGGAGCCCAAAGTCTATTTTCTATGTCATTTTGCGGATGACACTAATTTAGGAGGGAGTGTCTATCTGCTTGAGGGTAGGAAGGCTCTACAGAGGGATCTGGACAGGCTGGATCGATGGGCCGAGACCAACTGTATGAGGTTTAACAAGGCCAAGTGCCAGGTTCTGCACTTCAGTCACAACAACCCCATGCAATGCTACAGGCTTGGGGAAGAGTGGCTGGAAAGCTGCCTGGCAGAAAAGCACGTGGGGGTGCTGGTTGACAGGCGGCTGAATATGAGCCAGCAGTGTGCTCAGGTGGCCAAGGCGACCAACAGCATCCTGGCTTGGATCAGGAATAGTGTGGCCAGCAGGACTAGGGAAGTGATCGTCCCCCTGTACTTGGCTCTGGTGAGGTTGCACCTCAAATACTGTGTTCAGTTTTGGGCCCCTCACTACAAGAAAGACATTGAGGTGCTGGAGCATGTTCAATGAAGGGTAACAAAGCTGGTGAAGGGTCTCGAGTGCAAGTCTTATGAGGAGCAGCTGAGGGAACTGGGGTAGTTTAGTCTGGAGAAGAGCAGGCTGAGGGAGACTTTATTGCTCTCCACAACTACCTGAAAGGAGGTTGTAGTGAGGTGTTAGTATCTTCTCCCAAGCAGCAAGTGATAGGACAAGAGGAAATGGCTTCAAATTGCTCCAGGGAAGGTTTAGCTTGGCTATTAGAAAAAATTTCTTCACTGAAAAGGGTTGTCAAGCATTGGAACAGGCTCCCCAGAAAGGTGGTAGAGTCACTGTCGCTGGAGGTGTTCAGAAATCACGTAGACATGGCACTTTGGCACATGGTCTAGTAGACATGGTGGTGTTGGGTTGATGGTTGGACTTGGTGATCCTAGAGGTCTTTTCTAATCTTAGATTCTGTGATTCTATGGTAAGTCATGGGCTGAATGAACTCAATGGAAATTTTAGAGGGATGGCTCATAGACTAAGGGAATGATACCTGTATGTATACATGTATATATCTCAAAGTCAGGAAAAGTGGCAGTGATTAGTTGGAAAGTGTAGGATCTGGGCATGACATAGATGGTATAGGATAAGGGGTGGATAATGTCCTGGGTTTCACCTAGGATAGAGTTAATTTTTAGAAGAAGCTGGGAGGGGACACAGCCAGGATGGCTGACCCAGGCAGACCAAAGGGATATTCATATGATGTCACGCTTAGTACATAAAGTGGTGGAGCTGGCTGAGGAGGAGAGACTGCAGCTCAGGGACTGGCTGGGCATCATGTTTTGGGTGGTGAGCAAATTGCATGGTGTATCACCTGCTTTGTACATTCTATTATACAAGTTGTTCTTGTTATTTTCCTCTTCTTTTGCTGTCCTAGTAAACTGTCTTTAGCCAACCTACAAGTTTTACCTCTGTCTTTCCATTCTCCTCTCCATCCCAGCAGTGGGGAGGGGTGAGCAAGTAGCTGGGGAGGGGTGAGCGAGTGGCTGCCTGGTGCTCAGCTGCCAGTGGGGCTGAACCACAACAGTACTAAACACAATGTCGTACTGGTCACGGTGTACTCCTTTATCACTTCAGGTGTTGTACATCTTTTCTGTTTTAATCTGGAAGGTTACTTAGCAAGGAAGGACAAAAAGATGCATAAAATGTTCAGGAATAGCACATTTAGTATATGAACTATATTTGACTATTGGAATTTGACCAAGATTTTGGAAAAAACCCACCAGCCCTGGCGGCTGAGAAACTACTGTGGTTAAACATCAAAAGTTTTATGTAACTGTGCAGAAGTAATTAAGACTAAAGATCCACTCATCATTTCCCCTCCTGAAAACTCTGGAAAAAGAGCTGATTCTGAGGCTTTTGTCATTTTTGTATTGAATTTCATTTTAGCAATTCCATAATATGTCTATAAGGAAACATATTTCAAGTTGTGTATTGGTTGTCTTATGTAGCTTCTCATGAAGTAGAGAAGGTTGATGATGGGTTCAAATGCAGACAAGATTATGATCCCAAATATTAGGAATCTATTTTTAAGCTAGAAACTGTTTTAGAAGACAAGTGAAGATTTCAGTTAGGAAAAAAAATTGCATATCTGGAGAACACCTAGGTGGAACAGACTGTGTATGAAAGTGTATGGTTTAAAATTTGTTTTTGAACTGCTTTGATTGTGTTTTTTGTGCATGCAGGCAATGTTACATCATGTTATCACTGAATGGAAATAAAAGTGTGTTTTTATTAAAAAAAGAAGTAATTTTGGCCACTGGAGAGATTTGTTGAAGAATGCAACTGTAAAGGCTAATGATCTGACCACAGATCACATTGACAATTTGCTGATGATTTGCATACATAGATGGAGATTAAGTTTCCGTTCTAGTTCATTTTGATTCTGCCTGATTATATCCTGAGCAGTTCTTTAAGTGACTTTAAAAAAGCAAGGAAAAGTAAGCTGTGTTTAGCTAGTGGCAGATACCTGGCAGTTCATGTACAGGAGGAAGCCTGATTTATTTTTTTATATTTTTCTTTGGGAGTTCTTCCTGCTTTGTATCCTCCTGGCATAAGAGGAAAAATGAAGTTCCATACCCAGTGAAAACTATTTAGTATTGGTTTTAGGGACCAGCTGTAAGATATTTTTTTTTTTTTTTTTACTTTGGCACATTAGACATCCAGTAAAAACACGTTAGCAAGGGAAAATTGATTGACTGTTTCTTTAATGACTCTGTGTAATGATGCAGCAGTAGTTTGGGGTTGGGGGCTTCTTTTTTCTGCTTTATTTGTAGGTTGGATTTTTTTTCCCTCACCAGAGCTTTTGACTCAGATTTCACATTCAAACAATTTGTTACAGAAACAAGACTTCTATTTGTTCTTCCACTATAATCCTGTTAGGTAATTTATAGGGGTACATGTTTGAGTGTGCTTTATTTGTATTGTGATACTTGAGATGATCCGTTACAGTGGTGTCATTAATCATTGGCATGTTTTCTCTATTCTGAGCAGAAAGCAAGCAGGATTATAAGAGGACTGAGGGAAAGGATAAAGATCACTTCAAAAAAGGAAACATGTTTTTTTCAAGTCTGTAATACTGGCTGTACAGAAGGACATTACAGAGTTAGAAGGAGTTTCTAAAGGATATTGAGAATGAAGAGATGGAGACAATTACCTTAAAAATGGACTGAAGGAGTAAATTGAATAGGGTAAATAGAAAACCATTTCTGCTTCTATTATATATCAAAAGAACAGGATTATCTAAGCTAATGCTAATAAATTTTTATTATGTTAAGTCAATTCAAAATCTGGCTACAGCTGAAAAGAGTAGCCTTGCTCTTGCTTTCCTTGGCCTCACTCTCCTGGTGCCTTTCTCACCCTACCACAGACATAGGGAGAGTTCATCAAGCTGGCCAAAGTGACAAAAACCAAATCTGTAACAAAACAAATGTCTTTTCCACCAAATTCACGAGATGAACCTATTCCACTTGAAGCTATGAACTCACAAAGTCTGTCACAGTGGAGATGAAGGGATCAATTGCCCTGCAGAGCATGAGCTCTGAGCACACCCCGCTTTATTAGCTTAGCTGTAAAGTGGAACCATAGCCTAATATTGTGGTGGGGTTTTATGGTTTTTAAAATCTCTCTGTTCAAATGCAGCTGTGAAATAGAAGAGCTGGTTGACACAGGAGATTTTAGTTAATTGATATAGTTGATTTAAATGGACAGTTTCTAAATGTTTTCCCTAAAATTTAGGAAAGTTACTATTCAGATAGAAATCTTAGAGAAATTTTTGACCTTATTTGAACACAGGAATTCAATTCAAGGTCTGACATGATGACACCCCACAGCTCCTGCCCAAAAATCTTTCAAGCAAGAGTGGGGTAGAAGACCACTGCACCAAGTTTACCATTAATAATTATTTTCTGTCTGTTTGAATCTGAAGTGTTAGGTCATGTTATAAAAGCTGGTCTGCACACCCATGAAGGAGCGGAGACACAATAGTAGGTGGGGGAACCCGAATAACATCCTGTCCTGGCTGTGTTGAGGCCCTACGCAGGAGCCATCAGCATATCAAAGACCTGTTCTCTGCTAATCCAGAAAAGCACAAGAGTACAAAGGTAGGCGGTGGGATGTACCCCAAATTAGGGACTCAAAGGAAGGATCCACCCTTTCTGGGGACCCTCCCAGGGCTGTCCTAGCAGAGCCTTAACTCCAGTGTCCAGCTGTGAAACCCATCAAGATGAATCAACATGGGGGCACCTTTAGGACTGCCAGGAGTTGCTGCCCAGGGATGTGGGATGTTTTATGGGATGCAAGCATTTTGGATTTGCACACAGCTACTTATGGCACATGTAGGGGAAGAACCAAATGTAGGGAAAGGGATAGAGTAGATGATTTGTGGGTGAACAAGGATGGGGAAAATAGAGGCATGAGGGATTAAAAAAGAGCAAGTTGCATGCAAGTCAGTAAGCTTGTCTGGCCATGCCCTGTGCCTGGTCAGCACAGTCTGTCCTGCCTACTTGTTAAATTCCTTCCTAACTCTTTCCCCAGTGAGGACTCTGTTCTGTGTGCACATGTGTGCACATGATCTGAGTGCAGGCACTAGGATCACAACATGGGTTGGAGGGACTGTGTGCCAATGGTGTAGCAACTGGAGAGATCAGAGTGAGTGGATTTTAGTGCCAGTAACTGGACTGGAGCCTTGGGGCCTGGGAGTCTGTTTGTCCCTGGCACCAGCAACTGGAGCAAGCATGGGTGTGTGAGTGGGGGGTATCATGGCTAACAAACGTAAAACCAGAATAGCTACTGAGAAGGTGAAGTGGCCTGGGAGCCAGATGTATGTGTATCTCTCTAAGGACAAGGCCATGGGAGGAGCTGGCTAGTGAGGGGACCAGAAGGGTGCCAGCCAGCTGCCAGACACACTGCAGGTTTGAGGGTCTCTAGAGGTGAGACCTGCTATTGTGGGTGTCTATGGGTGAGACCACAAGGGGTTAGGTTCTGGGGGACCGTGGGAATCTTAGCCAGCTCTGTGTGTGCCTAAGGTTGTGCCAGCAATGGGGGTGCACCTTGCGGGCTTGTAGGTCCAGGTGCTAGCAACTGGGGAGATTGGGGTCCAGGGACCAGCTATTGGGCAGTGAAGCGTCTGAGCCCAGCTGATGGAGGCACCCACGTTGCTTGTAGTGAATCTTGTCAGTGGATCCACATCTTGCTCAGCCAGCGGGGGAGTTGGATGAGGCTGGTGGTGCTCAGTGTCTGTCTGATCTGTGTCTCTGGCTGTGTGTATAATTGTGTGTGTGCTATATATGTGTGCTTTGTGTGCGTGTGCTTAGTGGGACTATGTGCTTAACCTCACTATGACTGGATGTGGGGGCATGGAGCTGTGGCCACCTTGCCTTTCTTGGCCTGCTTAGTCTGGCCAGATTTTCCCCCAATACAAAGTTTTAAGCTATAGTCATCTTTTTAAAGCATGGAGCTTCTGCCTTTTTTTTCTATGTAAGTTAATTATAATGAAGGAAATGCATAGTCTTTTGGAGTCAGTGATGTTTACTCAATTGCCTCCTGTCTCTTACAACATTATTTGTACACCTGTATGTGGAATGGAGAGATGAAGGCCATGCGGCTTGCATTTTAGTCAACAGAAGAAGAACTGTGCCATGATCTTGCTAAGATTTGCTGACAGGATGTATGTAATATTTTTAGTCTTGTCAAAATAAATGAAATTACTTAGAGATAAGCACTCACATAATTCAGTAGGATTGGATCCTTTGATGAGGAGGGCTACAAATGAAAGAGCCATATGCAACACTTGTGTGGCTTTTTTTTTATTATTATTCAAAAAGTCTCCCTTCTGCTGTGCCCCTGAGACATGGAATTTCCCCTTTGTAGCTGTATGAAACTGAAGAACAATCTGCATAAAATTATTTTAACTAGTTTTCTTTTAAGTGCCTTTCTTTTGTCTGGAACCATGTGTATGTGTTTGTCTAAATGTGTGTTACAAAAATCATAATAAACCAGGCAGAACTGGTGGTTAGAAGTAATATTCTCCTGAATGGATTCCTAAAGTTCTGTGGTTTTTATAAATACTTCCAGTCCCTGTTGACTGGTAACCTGTTTTCATACCACTAGTGCATTTATTTCCAAAATTATATTCTCCTGTTTTAAAAATATTGCTTTCTGGTCCTGGGAATATTGTGATATCCTGTAAATATGATTATTTTGCAATGGCAGCTACTTAGGTAATTGTTCTTTAGAAGGAAAAAAAAGAGTACGAAGGCAAGTATACAACAAAAATAATAGTGCACTAAGAAAAACACTTTAGCATTCTGTAGAGCTTGTGTAATCCGGAACTGACTATTTTGTGTCTGCTGTGTTTATCTATAGCACCTATTTCTGGAGAAATTTTTAAAAGGAAAAGAATCCCTTGACAGTATTTAGCTTGATCTGCATGAGAGGGAAGTAAGACTTCACTGATCTTTTTGAGGATTTCATTCTGGGCTTGTGTAGTTTATGGTTGTGCTTTGGTTTACAAGTCCTCGCCTTCCATACTCCCAAAGTTGCAGCATTGTTGGTTTTCGGGGTTCTTTCCTGAATAAAAGTCGAAATTATGAAATCACACAATTATTTGGCCTTCTTGCTCTCAGTCTTTTGAGTACTTACCCTCAGAATGGGAGCAGTGCTGTGCATTTAGCAGAGGCATTAATTTATGATTCAGTTAAGTACCTCAATCCCTGCAATTCCTTTGTGTATTACCTCAGAGAGGTTGTAGGTGAGGGGTTTATCTTTTTTCTTTTTTTATAAACCAGTGCTATTCTTTTCAATGCACTAGAATTAATATCAAGGTAAAAGGATTTCAGTTGGAGGTGCTGCAAGAACCTTGGCTGAAAATAAATTACGTTGACTTCAGTGAAAGCCGCACAGTTTATACTGGGAATGATTTTGATTTTCATTTTTCTGAATGTAAATCTGTAAGTGATTTACGATGGAAAAGAGTAGGAGTCAGAGGGAGCTTTAAGTCCAGAACTAAACCTGATTGGGTGTCTAGAGGAATGAAACAGTCTTGGATGTCTCTGCAAGATTTCCATGTCTGACTTCCATTATATATTAAGCAAGTCCATAGCTTTTTTCTTTTGAGTTGAGAGGTAGAATTAGGCTGATGAATCTTTTTACTTGATGCTATGTGAGGAGTGTCTTAGTGTTTTTGTCCTTACAACACACTTGAAAGAAGCTTTAGTGCATGAGGAGAGCACAGTGGATCAGTCACTCTTGTGCCTTAGATGCTTCAGCTGCAGAGAAAGGCTGCTGATGTGATAGCGAAGAGGGATTGGATTGCCACAATGAAAACAATACTGTTACAGTCACTGTTTTTTACTTTTTTAATTAAAACTTTAATATAACCTGAAGGCTTTGAGGGCTTTTGCTTTATCAGTAAAGACATCCATGCAGAGAGGATTGTAGTTTATTTTGTAGTGATTTATTTCAGAAATCCCCTTAGAGAAGTGACACTTTGATTTCAAGGGCAGGAAAGGAGCAAATTCTTCAGAAAGAAGTGTAGAGCTTCAGTGTTGCAGTGACTTGATGTTTATAGTCAATCAGAAGGAACATGACAGTACAAAGTTTCCTTACAGTTCCTCTAGAGTACCCTAACCTAAATCTGAAGAGTTGTGAAGTACTCCATTTAGTAGTATGCCATCCCTTCCTCTCCTACTCTGAAGGACCCTACCTGGAAACAGGGATGCCGCAGGGATTTCCTGGCTGACAGCTCAAGGTTGGCCTGTCACCTCAGAGTAACAGCTGCTTCAGACCTTTTGGGAGTGGTTACTGTTTAGTGAATGACCTGAGCAGGGTGGGGCCCTTTATTATGCTTTTTTTTTTTCCCCTCCTCAATGCAGTTGAATTTGCTAAATAATCCTGAAACAATTCATCACTTTGGCTGGGTATGAAGGTATATTAGTGCAGGTTTACAAAACTGCTAATAACAGTAGCCATTCTCTCTCCTGAATTGGCCGGTTTCTTCAGGAGCACTCAGCTCACAGAGGAGGTAGAAGGCTGATTCAGTTCTCTCTTCTGTCGGAATGTCATCTGCCATCCTCAAAACATCCTCAAAAGAAAAACAGGGGAACCCAAACAGCTAAGCATGCCATCAGTTTTATAACAGACAAAAAGGGAGAGAGATCCCTACATTGTGATTTCAGGAAATCTTGGAAAGAACACGGTCTGGTTTTATATATGCTTGTATCAAATAGAAAATTATATCTCCTAGGAGATGAGAAGTGTAAGGTCACTGTACTTCAGGCAGTAAAAGAAGTTGAACCTGCTTCTTTCATCCCAAGAAAGTGATACTTGGAAATGTCTTTTGTTTGTTTTGGAAAAACTTGAGTTTGGTTTTTTTTTTTTTCCAATTCATCAGCCTAAAAAAAAGAAATCTTAAAGCAATTCTGTTCATGAGATCTAGTGAGGTTTTATAAATATATATTCTTTCAAGGAATTAAGTATGCAGTGTGCATTTTATTTTATTTGTTGGTTGCAGTAGCTGACCAGTAATAGAAGTTACCATGTAAAAGCTATGAATGGTAAGTATTATATTTCTATTTGTCTGTAATTAAAATGGGATATTGTAATAGGAAAATGCTGTACCTGTCACTCTTGATTCCAATATGAGCTTTTAGAAGTGTCCCATTTAGTTGTGGCATATACTAGCTCTAGTGAGTTTTACTGAGGGCAGCGTGACTTTATAATAACCGATGTGATGATTTGTGGTGAACAATGCTCTGGTACAGGTGGACTTGATTTTAGCTTGTGGCTTGGTCCCAAGACGTCTTGCATGAACTTGTACTTCAGTTCCCAGTTTGTGTAGTGGATTAGCTACTTCCTCGTTTAATGGAAGCACTAGGAGTAGAATTTAGTAACACATGTGAATTAGTCGCTTGGATTTACCTGTTGAGACATTTCATATACAGATGTACCAAAAGAACTAGGTTTTGTGAGTGTTTCATACTCTTCATCCCCAATATTCTTTAGAACTGATTTTGTGACTCAGTAGTGTAGTATCATTTTTTCATTTTATGGAGCTGTTTCAGTGCTCTGTAATGTGTGCTTTACTGTTCAAGTGCGATTGAATATTGCACAGTTGTGTGTGTTATCTTGAATTTAACAGAGGTAGGTTACATCTTTTATCTTTTTTGTCACATGAGATGAGAGTATGAAATTCTTCAGTGTTAATGTAGCCTTAAAAGCTTTATGCTGGATTTTAGAGAAGAATGCTGCAAGAATGAAAAACAAATACCCAAGCATAGTATTCTGTACTTGAGTGCAAACTATAAGCCTAAATCTTGTATTTTTGTTTTATGAGTGAATAGGAATTTACTTCAGTAGATACTTTCAATGTAGACTTTAACAGAAAACTGTTTTTTTCAGGAAGCTGCTAAGCTTTTCCTCTGCAAACAGTGCACAATGGCTACTCGTGGTAGCCTCTAGGTGAAAGAGTTGATCTTTTAATGTTAGAAAATTGTGGAGCCACTGGAGATATAATGGATGGGTTTGCTATAGTAATTGGAACACAGATGGAGCTCATAGCTCAAGTGTATTTGAATGGCAGTCAATGTTAGTGCTGAACATGAGCACCATCTGTCTTCTGCATGATTGACAGGGTCTTCTCAGGAGAATTTTTTGTGATTATCATGAGGTAATTTTGACTTCTCTGCTTAGCAAAATATCTGTCTCCTGCCCAAATATACTAAAGATAATTGGAAAACAATGTACATTTTTGGGTAAGACAGACATCTTAGGGTTGAAATATTTTCTTCAGTCACAATTATCAATGATGTCATTAGTATAACCTTTTTTTTTTTTTTGAACGTTTAGTGTCCACTGTTGCATCTAGTAAATGTAGAGTTTGTAATACACTAAAAAGAGCAGTGACAATGTTTCCAATTTTAGGCAATACTGTGAACTACTTTTTGTAGATTTTCTTTAAAAAAAATTTTTGTTCTGCAGAAAATGTACTGTAAAACTCAGAATTTATCTACACAAGAGGACTTTTATATGGTTTTGAGGTAATTTAAGCTCAAGTTTAGACTAATGAAGAATTCTGAAAACATTTACTTTTATGGTTTTGGTTTTTTGCATTTTGTTGGTTTGGGGTTTTTTTCCCCCCCCAGTGGGGAGCTTAGTTGTATTTAAACTTATCCCTTGTCAGATTTTTTTTTTTAATTTCTCATGCAGTCAAATCTCGAGTTTTATTTTATTATGTACTATAAAATCTTTCTGTCCCTTTTGTGTTTTCCTGGATATCCTTAAAAATGTGTGTTAAGATTCAGTTGTATCTATTAGACCTGACAGCCTGAGACAAACGATCAAAGACAACGGTGAAGTATTCATGCTTTTCATTTCAAGCAAATACTGAATTAACTCTGAAATACAGTGTTTTAAACTTAAAAAGTAACCATTTCCTTGCTGATCAAAGCAGACGCATATAGATGCTGTAGGCAAAGGTTCAAATAGAGTCGGGCTGCAGTTTCCCCATTTGAAATGCAGTTCCTTTTATGGATTTTAGCTTCTAAGTAGGAGCAGACTGCTATCTGGGCTGGGAAGCCAGAGCTGTTTTCTCAGGCAGCTTGATTTTCTCAACTCAAAGTATGTTCATGACCATCACAAACTGTGGAAATTAAAGCAGTTTTTACTATTACTACTCTTCTTTCTTACAGTGTAGTACAGTTTTCAAAATGGGCTGAACTTAAAATAGTGACATATTTAACTGGGAAAACCCTCCACCCTGTACTATAAAGATTAGATGTCTTAAAAATAAAATTGCTGCTTGCATTGTTTTAATTTGGGCTTGTTGAGTCTGCTGACAGATTGCATTATTTGGATGAGATCTATGTTTTCTTGTTTCAGTCAGCACAAAGCTGCTTGATTTTACTGCTTCCCTGATGCTTATCTCTCTCCTGTCCTGCCAGGCTAGGCCAAGAGCTCTGTGCAGAATAGGGAAAGGATTTGCCTAAGTTTCAACAAATTGATGCTTAAACACAAACAAACAAAAAACAAAACAAAAAAAACCCTCTTCAGTGAATTCAGCAAGTTGTTATAAGGATGAAGATGTTTCTGTTATCCCAGAGGCACCATACACAAACAATAAACTTTAATTTATTATAAGTGAAGTACAATAGGGTACAGGAAAAAAAATATCTGTGATTTCTGACTTTTAATGGGAATAGTTATAGGTATCAGTGAAACGCAATTTGGAAAATGTTATTCTGGTAAGATTGTTTTGAACAAGAAAACAACTTGAATAACTGGAAGATTTGCTTTATAAATCTACTTTTTTCAAAAGAAAGTTGTCAGATTTTAATTTGTCCATTTATTTTATGGGCATCATTATTTACTTTTCTGATTCTTGGTTTTTACAACATTATGACTGATAAAACTGGAGTTATAGCTACTGCTGAATACCTGGTTTTCCACTATGTTTGGTAATGGATTTTTGTGACTGCTTTGTTTCCCATCTTTAAAACCAACAAATGTTTAACAGGAAAGCAAACTTCAGATACACGCTGCATGTATTTTCAGAGCAGTATCTTGGAAGGGCAGTTGTAGTTGGTGTCTTTCGGCTTAACTTTCTGAAACTGGATTATAGGAAAGCACAAAGATGCTTCAGTGTCAATCTTTTGTCTGCAGCATGTCAGTCCTTGGAAAGCTGTCAGGTTTTCTGTTTGGTACTACCAGTACTGAGGTGAAAGAGAGCAGTTTGGGCTTTTATTTGTGCAGTGTTAAATATAACAATATTAACACAGCTATTGGGTTTTTTTGGGTTTTTGTGGGCTTTTTATCGTCCCCAAAAGCAGCACAATGATCATCAAATTATACAAGGTCTCTCTGAATGGTAAATAACTTGAGAATATAGAAAATTATTTTCTTTGCAGCTTAATGCAGGATCTGAATTGATTCTCTGGAGAGTCATCTGATGCATCTGATACAAAACACCTATGAAAGTGCTGAATAATTAGTTAGAGATTAAATAGAATAGCCTGTTTTGAGAAAGGGATGAATAGGAAAAATCAAACATGTGGGAAAAGCAAGAAACAATATTAGAACCAATCCTAACTGTTCTTACTAGAGATGCAGCATCCTGTGTTTCTGTCTTCCCCTTTAAAACTTAAATGAAAATTTCTTAGAAAATGTTAAAATCTATTAAAACTGTTTGAAAACAAATTTTAGATGACTCAGCTGCTAGTCATGTGTTTCCAGAAAGTTCTTCTGCGTGGTGGATGTGTGGCAAGGAAATGAAGGTCACCTTCCATCCAGCAGTTATTTTTAAAATGTGTGAAGAATAAATGCAATGAAACAACATCAGGATTTTTTTTCTGTGCCACCTTTATTCTGCCTACATGCTTTTACTCTGTACTGCCCATCTCCTTCAGTTCTGGAGAAGTTAATCTTTGTCTCCTTATTTAACTGCCTTTAAAAGGAGCATGGAGCCCAAGTAAAGAATTCAACCAGTCTGTGGCCTCTCTGAGACATCTAGTTGCAGGGGTAATAGTGACACTGGAACCTGCTGCTTCAAAATTTCATCTTTCCACTTGGTCCAGATAGTTTGTTATACTTCAGCAGTCTGCCTGTTAGGAAACTATAGCTATGTGACACGTTATGAGATTTTGTTGACTTATTTTTTACAGTTACAGCACAAATAAATAAAACCTTTATCTAGAATTGAAAATCCCATGCAAATCCAGTATAGTGGTGCAGCTTGGGCTGCTGGTCACCTGCTGAATTTTGCCTTGTGATGCTTGTGGAGCTTGCATGCACACTACTGTGCAGTTATAAAAAACGAACAGACAAAAAGCCAAACAAACAAAAAAACCCAAACCTCAGCTTTATCATTGCTGTTGCATCAGGTAGCTTACGTGAGGAAGCAAGCAGTGCATACAGACCCAAACTGGGAATTAAACTTCTAGGTGTGCTATGATGGGTCTACTCAGAGTGTCACTATGGAATTGAATAATAAGGATGGTTGTGTTTCTCCGTGAGTGAGGATTAATTTAATTTACTATTTCTGCAAATTTCCTCAAGGAATAAATAAGGTGTGCAAACTTGAAGGCAATTAATTTTCCAGCAGGAGCTTTTCTCATTCTTGTAGCTGTCTTCAGCAGAAGAGTATCATCACCATTTTTGTTGAAGCAATCACTTCTGTTGCATTGGGGAGGAAGGTGGCTTTGGAACTGGTACCTGCATAGTGTATCCCCCACCTCAAAGGAAAAGTAACATGCATTAGATTACTCTTTGTAAAGCAATGTCCCATTTGATTCTTATTTACTATATATTTTCTCAAAAGTCATATAGATAGAACTTTAATGATCTTGCAGTTCATCTTGTTTGTTTTCAGGTTAGGATTACCAAATCATATCTGTGGTGGTTTGTTTGGGGTTTTTTGTTTGTTTGGTTTTTATTTAATATTTTTGAACTGGCAGTTTCAGCTTCATATTTTTAAGGTGGCTCTTACCTTCACAATAATAACAGAATCCCTGTATATAAAACTCTATAAATCTTACTAAAATCTTTCTTAGTCTTTCTTTGTTTAATAGTGACATGTAGTGGTTGCAGAATGCAATAAAGTTTTAAGAACAGTACCGTGCAAAGAGAACAGCTTAGGTTATTCATTAGCAAGAGAGTGCTGACAAGTTAAGAATGTTCAGTTGCTACGTGTTGGAAAACTGAAAAATCCAACAAATTGCAGGAGGTAACCATTTGATACAGCATGTAACCAGTTGCCATACACTTACCTGCCACCTCGTAGTGTCTGTACCTCTGTGGTGCTGGCACATGAGTTCTTAAAGGAGATGCTGTTGGCAGTCCCCGGCCTCAGAGACAGGTGCGGCAATAACTTGGCTCCATGTGGGAAGGAAGGGGCATAATATAGGAGAAAGTTACCAGGTCCTTTACAACGTAATAGCAATTTTTTCCCATTCCCTTCAGTATTTTGACTGTCAGTATTATCTTGTTATTGAATAGTTTTATTTCATCATATAAACATACAATAAACATCTCCTAAACTTCTCTGTTATACAAGTGCACACAAAAAAGTCTACCATCAAATTTTCTGATGAGATGCCAACCAGTTACAAAGTGTTTGAGTCACCTCTGCTTTCAAGTATTATCTGAAAAAACAGCATTAACATGTTTTGTAAAGATCTAATAAAGGGCTGTGGTTAATTCTTGATATCAAGTGGTAGATGTGGGGTCTTTGCTGATGATACAGCACACCATTTCTCCCTTGAAGGCTTTGGCTAGAAATGACATTTATTCACTGTGGAGAACCAGTGCTCTGTGATAATTCTGTATGCCTCACAAACAATGTGATTTTAAATAAACCATAACACAGCCATAGAAAGATGATTGTAAAAATATGTTACCCAAGGAAATTGTGAGTGCTTACTGGGCTGGCATGAGTAGCTGTTACAAGTAATGCAGCTTCGAGTACAGAAGATTCACACTGAGTTCTCAAGCCTAATTTTCAGAAGCATGTGTATATCTAAAATCAATACTCTTATTTTTAGTTCACAATCAGTTTGCAATACCCTAATCACTGGACACAAAGTGCAGTTTAGACCATGGAGTTTCAATGGTGAGGTATCCCCTGTCCCAGTTTCCACCTTCCCCTCTAGTATCTCTGGCACATATGTGTATTTTATCATCACAGAGCAATTCCCACTCCAACCTTCTTTTTGTTAGCTTAAAACATCCATTTCCATGGCACTGGTGGATCCTGTAGACAGAAGAGTGTGAATCTTGATCCTCACAGTGTTGTGAGCACAACCCTCTTGAACAGACGTGTTGCCAGTGTGCATTGGTACTTTTATGGATTGCTGTACTGGGTTATGTATTGATACAAAGACAAGTGTCTCTAATATTACAAAAAATTTTGCTGAGAAGATAATTTATAAGACAGTCTAAAAGCCAGGTTTGTCATATGGATTTTTGTGACAGGTTTTGTAGGTTTTTTTAAAAACTAGGAAAGATGATTCTGCTTGTGATGCAATGTATAAAACAGCTTTACAGATGCTGCCAAAACCCCTACCAAAAGTGCTCAGAATAACAAAAGTATTGATTTTTATCCCTTCCCACTGCTGAAATTTGAATTGAAAGATAGAAGCCCACTTCTGGAGGATGAGAAGACAGAAATGCAAAGTAAAAGCATTTGAGTCACTGAGGCTGTTTTCTTTGACAGCAAACAGCTGTATTTGGAAAAGAGCTCCTGCAGTCCTATCTTCTGGAAGAGTCAGAAAGTACTCCTTGAATAAAAAGAGGAAATTAAGCATAGAATGTGATTTGAACCTGGGGAAAAGACAAATTTCTCTTCCTGCTGGTGCGGAGGTTCTATTGTATGAGTTATGCCCTTGTTTCTAATACTTAAAATATCTTGATTCCAGCTGAAAAAGGCTACGCCAATTATGTTGTTTAATACAGAATTGCTCTTTTTTTGTTATTTGGTCACCATCATTTGGCTTCCATCTTTGGCTTGGATTTTTATCCTCACCTTGTTACGCCATGTTCTTTAGTACCTTGATTTCAAGCCTGTATTGCCAGAAGGCAGTTCAGGTAAAACTGACAGATTTATGGTATGTTTGTAACTGTGGAAATCACAAATTTAATTTGAATGGGTAAGGGCAAGTAAGCACTGTACTTCAAGGTGAGTTAAGAGTATGTTGTATGCTCCCTGCCAAGCTGTGTGCCTCTGTATGGGCATCAGAGTATCAGACGTGGAATTAGTGTGTAATACAAAAGTCTTTCTCCCCTTTCAGTGACAGTTGGTTTAGGCTATCCAGTTTCTGTGGGCTAGCTGGTGCTGTTGGGTGTTTTTAAAACACTATTGTAAATATACCTTATTTTATTTTACACCAATTTATTTTAATAGTAAAATAATCTGCCTTATATTAAACTGACAGTTAATGTAATCCATTGGAAAAACAAGTATTTCCTCACTTGGTATAGTAATTGCGTTAAAAATTTTAACTGTTCTCAACAGCTGATGATCTTTCTGATTGTGTGCTTCAGTCTGCTGATAGCTGACCTGCTTCTCCATTATCACAAACTGAGTAAATTTTGTTCCACAAAATTCTTGTCATATTTTGCACCAAAACACATAAAAAAGGTCTTGGTTTTTTATATTTTATCAATGGTAAAGGGGGACTCACATTGTGACAATGAACTGTTTGTGTCAACAATTTTTAATGCTGACCTGAAAAAATTAATCTTTGAAGTTTTTGTAATTTGCTCTCAGATCTCTTTTTCCTATCTGATTCCTTTCAACTACATCATCTCTAAAGTCTTTTGGGATTCACTTTTTGGAACTTGGCTTGAATAATTTATGTCTGAGTAAAAATGTGTGTCTGAAACTAGATGTAACTTATGCTAAAAATCTATATAATGTTTTTCTTACGACTTGGGGGGGGAAGCTATAACTAGCTTAATACATAATACTCTTTTTTTTTTTTTTTTAATTGACCATTTTGGAAAAATCTATACTGATAATTTTTTTTTCTTTTCCTGCAATAATGCATGTTCTTGTCCCAGGAGGAACAAAATGCAGGAAAACAAAACACTCTATTTATAATTTACAGAGTAATAGACATGTAAAAAATGCTACATGCTAAAAATACTCTGTTCTTCACTTTTTTTTTAAAGCTTTTCTACTGCTATTTCTATACAGCCCATGAGTGATCTTTATTTCTTCTCTCCTGAATCAAAGAAAATTCACTCAATAGCCAATGTGACTATTAAGCAGGTATCCTTTATTGCAGCGCGGGGAGTCGCACCGGGATATTTCCACGAACGTGCGTCTCGACGAGAAACAAATTGTTCGTGATTTATATTACAAAAGAGTTTACATATTCATTAGGTTTCTGATACATTTAATACATATTCATTATTATTCCAGGAACTCCTGAATATATGCTAATGTCCTGATACGCCTGCACAGTTTCTTTCTCAGGTGGTCGTCAGGGGTCGTCCTCCTCAAATCTTCCTCTTTCTCCTCTTCTTCAGTGTACAGAGTTGGGTGACCTCTTCTTCATTATCTCCGTTTTGCAAGCTCAGCAACCTTGTTATCCATCCTGCCCAGAGGGTCCCAGGCTTGTTGGCATATTGGGCCTCCCTTTATCAGGTTGCCTCAAACTTTGTGTCTTTTTCTAGTTCATACCCAAGGACTATTTCCTAATTTACGGCTTCTCTTATCCTGCTTCTGCATTCCAACTATTTTATTAATTGTTTTCTTTTGTACTGGAGCATGAGACAGGCGAAGCCTGAGTTTGTGGGGCCTGACTCAAGTATTGCCAAGTTATATTCTTTTTTTTTTTTAAAATCGTTATACGCTAATTAGATTCCCCTATTCACTCCTCTACACCATCCCCCCACACACACCCCCTGCCTATCCCCCACCTCACCCACTGACCCACCCTTTATCTTTCACACTGTCAGAAAAATCAGTCCAATGGAGTGGGGAACTGGGAGTGGAAGATTTGGGACTTATTGCTAAAGAAACAGATGATGTCGTTCTAGGAAGAGCTGAACTACTTTGAAGAATTGTTACCTGGAAGTAGATGAGCCTGTGTTGTGTTTGGAAAAACTTCTAAGCACTGCAAAACATAAGAAACCTTTCAATCAACTGTTTTCCATTATCAAAAAGTTCAGTAATATGCCCTTAATAAGCATTAATATGTTACTTAAAAAAGTGTTTCCCTTCACTAGTCTAAAACTTTTTTTTTATTACAGGTTCGTAAAGTTCATTAAACAAATGTGAAGGTTCTGTGATTGAACTAGACAAAATGCAAACATGTAAATGAGTTTCGTCACAAATCTGATTCTGGAAGGACAGCATCTTATCTCTGGCTTGTAGTTGTTTCATGCCACTGCATTAAAATTAAACATTAAGATGTATTATTAATTAAAATTAATCAATTACATATAATTAAGAATAACAATTTGTGTTGGTTTTGTGTGGCAAGGTTTTGGTAGTGGGGGGGGCTACAGGGGTGGCTTCTGTGAGAAACTGCTAGAAGCTTCCCCTGTGTCTGATAGAGCCAATGCCAGCTGGCTCCAAGATGGACCCGCCGCCGGCCAAGGCCAAGCCAATCAGCGCCTCTGTGATAACATATTTAAGAAAGACAAAAACAGTTAGAGAGGGCTTTTGCAGCCAGAGAGAGGAGTGAGAAGATGTAAGAACATCTGCAGACACCAAGGTCAGTGCAGAAGGAGGGGGAGGAGGTGCTCCAGGCACCGGAGCAAGATTCCCCTGCAGCCCGTGGTGAAGACCATGGTGAAGCAGGCTGTCCCCCTGCAGCCCATGGAGGGAGGATGAGGGGGTATAGCGATTCCACCTGCAGCCCGTGGAGGACCCCACACCAGAGCAGGTGGAGACACCTGAAGGAGGCTGTGACCCCGTGGGAAGACCACGCTGGAGCAAGCTCCTGGCAGGACCTGTGGATCCGTGGAGAGAGGAGCCCACGCCAGAGCAGGTTTGCTGACAGGACTTGTGACCCCGTGGGGGACCCATGCTGGAGCAGTTTGCTCCTGAAGGTCTGCACCCCGTGGAGGAGACTCACATTGGAGAAGGTCGTGAAGGACTGTCTCCCGTGAGAGGGACCCCACGCTGGAGCAGGGGAACGATGAGTCCTCCCCCTGAGGATGAAGAAGCGGCAGAAACACCACGTGAGGAACTGACCGTAACCCCCACTCCCCGTCCCCCTGTGCCGCTGAGGGGGGGCGGAGGTTGAAGCCGGGAGTGAAGTTGAGCCCGGGAAGATGGGAGGGGTGGGGGGAGGTGTTTTTAAGATTTGGTTTTATTTCTCATTCCTCTACTCTGTTTTGCTTAGTAATAAATAAGATGAATTCCCTCTCTAAGTTCGGTCTGTTTTGCTCGTGATGATAATTAGAGAATGATCTCTCCCTGTCCTTATCTCGACCCGTAAGTTTTCTTCCGTTGTACCTTTTCTCCCCTGTCTAATGAAAGAGGGGAGTGATAGAGCGGCTCTGGTGGGCACCTGGCCCTCAGCCAGGGTCAACCCACCACACAATTTTATACCAATTTTTGATAGCTAAGTAGTTTTCTTAGGTTTTAACTGAGCCAGTGCCACAACAGGTTTTTTTCTTTATGGGAACTTTATTATTAAAATACAAACCAGAAAGAATAGTATCTGTTATGCTACAAATAAAAATTATTCCAACATTCCTGCAAACATACCTGTGTGCTTACCACTTGGTGATGGTTATGTAGCCTGGATTGTGACCAGGTTTCCAGTGCATATGCACATAAATGAGCCTTCTCATGAGTAATCTGAGTTTATGGGATTAGACTTGTTCTCATGTGGACAAATCATGTCTCTTCTAATGTAGTCTCTCTCTCTAAGATGTTTTTTTGAGAGTATTCACTATTCAATATGATTGCCTTGGAGGATCTGGCATAAAGGAATTGTGAGCCTTTCTGAAACTTGGTTTGTCAGTATTTGTGCAAACAGTTTGAATCTCCTTCCGCATACTAGTGGAATAGTTTGGATAGCAGACTGTCAATCATGCATGTTTCCTGTTTTACTAATTGAAAAACTGGCGGGGGGGGGGGAGGGAAGACATCTCATCTGTGAATAAGAAATGTTTGTGACGCTTCATAGTTTTTCATTTGTCAGAGTGATGAGTATCTCTGATAACTTTTCACTGGTTGTGATTATTTTTTTTGTTTTTATTTTTTAAAAGGCACTCAGTTGGTCTTAATCTTTGTCCCTGTTATCTCTCGACAAGCCCAGAAACATGTTGGATCTCATTGCTGCTTGTCTAGGACTTGTGACCAGAAGTGTTTGTCTGTTTCCTGTGTTCCAGTTTGGCTAGGAATTCATGTTCTGGCCGTAAGGCCAAGCATTACTGACGTCTAAAAATTTTTTGCGTATCAGGGTAAACTGATTTTTATGTAGGACATTAAAAATTAATAGGACTGAAGACATTCTGACTACAAACTGAAGTAAAACTGTAAGTGATGAAGAAAAAAATCTTAATTGTTTTCTTCTCATGATTCATTTTATTTCAAATTTAAACAGATTAGAGCTGCAAAATAGTGCAACTCAATGTCCAGGTAAAGGAATGCTACCTTTCTTTCTGACACTTGTCAGACTATGACACTGTCCTCAGGATTCAGTTAAACCTAGCTGTAATTGAAGCAAAACCAGAAAAAAACCCACCCAACCAATAATTGATTATTCCTTTCTAGACAGATTACTGTCTTCTTGAGGGGGAGCAATGTTGACCTGAAAGGAGCCGCAATGCTGCTCAACAGAAAATTTGAAAACTATTGAACATTTTGCCGAAGATCTTTGAAAAAGCTTGCGTGCAGCTTGTTCACCAGCTTTCATGTCCCTATTTTGTGAATGCCTCTCATTTTGTGTTAGCATGCATCCAAAACTTTTAAGCCATATTTATAGCTGTGAACAGCAGAATAGCATGCCAAGGCTTCCTCTGAGTTTGTGTCTGCCCTTACCTACCACCACACCTTTCTCATTCTGATTGCTTGCCTGCCTACTCTGTACCTTCATTTTCTTTTCCCCACGAGAGTCCCAGATCTCCTGGGACTGTCCCCTCACCACTGCCTATGCTGCAAGAGGCAGGACTTGGTATTCACGAGGCTGAAGCTCCAGAAGGGTTTGAGCAGGAGGCCAGGCAGAGCTGTGCTGTAGCCCTTCTCCGGGTGGGGAAGAAGGATTGAATCTGTCTATTCTCCTTGTCAATGGCTATAGTGGAGAATTTTGAAGCTACTTCTAGTTTGGCCAATTTCAAACAAACTTGGGGTGAGTTGAGAAAAGGATGCACAATACCACTGCATAAACCTTTCTCTTAATCAGGTCAAAAATCTTTACTGTTATAACCTGATGGTAGTAAGCATAAGAATTATACGATTTCATTTTCTGTATTTAAAATTCTGACTTCATATTAATTTTCAGCAGTATTCCTCTAAAAGGAGAGAGTCATCTGTGGCTACGTATGTGCAGTTTGTCTGACTTCAGGTGTTAGTTGTCAGCACGTTCTAACTTTAGCTTCTTGGGGTGTTTGCAGTATCACTGAGGCTGTAAAACTCAACCTCAAAATAGGAAAAATGCTGAAATAATGTATGTAAATTGGTTCTTTGTATCTATTATTCTCCTTTAATTTTCAATTGTCTGCTGTTCTTGCCGTACTGTTATTACTGTTCTGTGGCTGAATCTTAGATGAACTTTTGCTCAAGAGCTCTTTTCTAATGTTGGACGACAATTACGTAATTAAACATTCTTAGGTTGTCTCTAGTGAGTTGTTCCTAACGTCAAACATTATGGTCTGATATCTGGAAGCAGTAAATGCCAGTTTCAGTAAATAGGTAACTATGCTTTGAATTTATATAATATTCTAAAAGTACTTTGGGGGGGGACGGGATTGGGTGGAAATCATCTGTTTTCTTTTATTCCTATCTCAATTTTTACAGCTTGGCGTTCCTGATTGACAGGTAGTGAATATTCAGAATTAATTCTATTTGGGAAGAGGTTTGGCATAGCTGTTATCTGCCACCTTTTCAACATGTAGAATTGTTTACTTCAAATTAGTAGAGCGGTATTAGTACAGCTCCAACATACATCTCATAGTTGAAATTGAAGGTTACTCTTTTGGACTGTTGCTATGTGCAATGGCAATTTATTGTGTGTTGAACAATTTCAACCTAAATATGTAGCTGCAAGATAGACTTATTATGCAATTTGGAATTATACTGTCATTCATTCCCCTTAAGGATAAAGACTGTAACTTAAATGTCATGAGACATATTATTCTTTTTTAGAGATTTCCAGAATCACACCTATTTTATTCAATTACCAGAGTAAATATTAAATACCTGTTATTAAAATAATTTGCTCATTTCTCGACTTCTGTTTTACAAAAGGTGCTGCATTTGAAGTTTCATTCGTGCAGCTGCTTTCTAGCTGTGGGTTTTGTTTTTTTTTTCCCCAGAAATTGATTCAAGTTTGCATTTAAATACCTACCTACACATTTACCACTGTTGTATTGAGTGTGAGGAGGTGGGAGGAAATTACTTGCAATACCAATATAGGGTCTGTGAAAGTGGTCATAAACACTGAGACAAATACTGAGCCAAAGAGCTGAATCCTTCCTTTAAAAATGAAGAAATTTCATTACAGCTCTTGAATTTTCTTCCATTTTCATCCCTGTAGTAGAATTAGAGAGTCCAGAGGTCAGTGGGATTCACATGTACTCAGGTTACAAAAAATAACCTATTTTTGCTGTTCCTAAGGGAGATTTCTAGTACATCTTAGTATATTTTCAGTAAGCAGTGGTTGTACCTTCACAACTAAGAAAGCCTGATTGTGTCCCAGCACATTCCAGTTTTTCTTGCCAGATGTTTGCAGATCTTAGCAAGGGAACTTCTGTAGTAAAATGAAAACGTTAAATTTTGTGCTTTCTGATATACAGGCTCAGAAGGGGTTCAACCAGAACTGTCCAAACTATGTATTTCAGAAATGGTTTTCAACTAATTTGTTGACATTAGTTAACCTAAGTACAAGCTAAGTCGTTTCTTTAGTTTTCTTTTTATTGGAGTAGATTAAGAGTCTTCCTCATTCTTAAATCACAGCCATTGCCATTGTTCTTGTATTATGGTTCTCATACATTATGTGCAAGATTCTCTTTAAAGTACACACTCACCAAAAACTTCGGTAGTCATAAACTTAAGGAAAAAAAAATTACAAATAAATTGAAAAAAAAAAATATACGTGATATCCTAACTATGATGTAGGAGATACTTGTCTGAAAATTGGCTTTGTGATCCAGTGCAGCTGTTGCAAAGCATGCAGGTGCCTATTCAAATTTGTGTTCAGAACACGATAAAAAAAGTAGTCTCAGTGAAAGCCATTGCTAAGTTCAATACAAAGGTGACTGGCTGAATAGTACTGCTGTGCTGGGGATGAGAACAGATGATTTTGCAGATCTTTCTGACCTTAACCATCAGCTACATATAAGATACATGTTTTGTATGTGGCTTTAAAATATGTTACAAACACCAAAACTGGATTGAGCTGACATGAGATCAGATTCTACCCAGTCCTAAAGAACTTCTCTGTGCAGTGAAACTTATTAAAACTTTGTGGTTGTTTCATTGGTTTTATTGGTGCTATGAACTTGTGTGTGTGTATATATATTAAAGCTGAACTGTAAGTATATATGAAATTAAGTCAGTCTTGAACATTGTTGAACAGAAGTGCACAGTACGGCTCTTTATGCACAATTTTGATTTGTTCTCCCTGCTTCCTGCAGTTCTGTACTCTCAAATGTGTGCAGCTGTCTGTCACACAGCAAGATCTTATTTTTTAACGTTTATCCATTAGGAACTGAAATCAGGTAATCATGATAATTTTTTTTATGGTTCCTAATTTAACTGAATGAATGTGTGTGTATCAACAGATTTGTTGTAAAATTTTTATTCTTGCAAGAAGGAAACTAGTACAGTTTTTAAGTTTATTTTCTTACATAGAGCTTCCACAGTTTGTTTGTTTAATAGAGGTCAGATCTTTAAAAGACAGAGTGTATCTTTAATTTTGGCCCTTGTAAGGACCTCCTTTTGTAACGTGAAGGATTTACTTCAGTAGTAGCCTCTTATTGTTTTGTTCAAAGGTATCTGATTTCTGTTCATTTCATTCAAGGATAGGTCTGCTTTTAAACTGCATACCGCAATTATTGCTGACAATAATGAGTTGGCTTTAGTTAGGGTAACCTAAAATTAAGGTAACTTGTAATCTTTAAAATTACTGAACAGATTCTAGAAGAGGAAAAATGTGTGTGACCCATGGCTGCTGGCAAAAGTTCTAACTATAAGATTTATATTTATTTTTTAATGCCAGCCAAGATTTCCAGAATGAATAAAACGTAACGTTACTGACAAACAGGAGTAACAGGTATGTCAGTAAGCTTTTAAAACTGCATGTGCCATTGATCTCACAAGTATGTGATAAATGATTGCTTAAATAGTTGGTTTTATTATGCTGAGGTAGAAGGTACTGTAGATTTTACACACATTTTCCCTGTTACTTATGTATACTTCTGTCTGAACAAGTAGAAGAAATGTGAAGTATAGATGTCCTTCCTCATAAGTCAAACATTGCTGTTGCATGAGCCAAAATAGACAATAGAATTACTGGAAGGTCTTGGATTCAAAGGTTTTTCTGCCCGTGCAATTTGTGGAAAATGAGTTTAAACATAATTTGAACTACCTAAATTTTGAAAGAAACTACTTCTATGTAAATACATTTTAAAACATGTTTTTTTTAAGTTCCAGTATCCAGAAGGAGTGAGCTATCTTTCCCAACCCTGCATAGATCCAATTTCATATCTTTTTTTCCCCTACAAGTATTACGTTTTTGGCAGTAATGAGTTTAATATTCAGATGCTGGTAGTGGGGTGTGTGGGGGAAATCCTATTATTTTTCATGTGTCATCTTTCTAGTCCTACTGGGATATAGCTGAATAGCATTTTCCAGGTAAAAACACTTGATATGCTCTACTCTGGAACTAAACAAGCTTGAGTGAATTTGAAATGCTTTACGGACATGTCCTAGAATCCCCCTTCATACTCCAAGAACCAGGTTAAGGCAGATTTCTACGAGGAAATTTTATCAGGAGCCTGGAGCTGAAGGTTGTAGAGAGGCAACATGTCCAGAGTAGTTTAGATACTAATCCTGATTATTTCTTTTCCCCTTCATACTTATTTCTCTTTTGGCTGCTTTTGTTTTACAGAGATAGCAAATATAATAAAACTAATGCTGATGGGCAGCTCAGCACTACCCAGCACTGTTTTGGTCACAAATCCAAAACATACACCTGTACAAGCTACTATGAAGAAAATTAACTCTGCCCCAGCCAAAAACAGTACAAACTCCACCCTGTTCCATACCATTTATGGCATGCTCCGGTCCCACATTATCCAATGCATCCTCATTATCCACACCCCACACACAAATCCCTTCCTGGCCTTTGATATATACAGATATTGTTTCCTTACTGCCCATAAAATGTCCATTGAGTTCATGTAGTCCATGACTTTGGGCTCTATCTGTTGTGATCACTCAGGGCATAAGAGGTGGTTTGACATGCGGAGTTACTGGGCACCAAAGCCAGCTCAGGTGCACTGCTGCACTTGCGCTGCTTCTTGTAAGGCTTGTTCTCCATTGGTTCAGGTGGTTCCTATAACACACAACTCAAATCATGGGTTACGACAATTTAAAGGTATAGCCATTACAATCTCTACCCTGGTCCCTTTGGGCCAGGCCATAGGGTTTATTTAGCATTGCAATGAACTCCTACCCTTGCTCCTGCTGCCATGTGGGGTCCATCCCACTAGGCTGTATAGTCCTTCAAGAACTGGTCTAATGTGGGTCCTCTCCATCAGGTGCAGTCCTTCAGGAACAGAGTGTTCCAGCATGGGTCCCCCAAGGGGCCGCATGTCCTGCCAGAATACCTGCTCCTCTATGAGTTCCTCTCCACAGGCCACAGCTCCTGCCAGGAGCCTGCTCTGGTGTGGGCTCTTCACGGGCTGCAGCTTCCTTCAGAGCACATTCACCTGCTCCCTCCTACTGAGAATTCATTTATATTGCTCAATTGTTAACTAACACTAAATTGAATTAGAATCAGTGACTTGATTTTCATCTTCCACTCTTCTCATTATCTTTTTTTTAATTAAGAGGTGGTGTTATCTGAGCCATTTTGAAGAAGGAAGGACTACAACATCAGTTTTGTAATAAATTCTAAGAAACTTCTGTTGAATTATTTTTGTTAAATGAAGTTGCTTGTGATTTTTATGAGGCTACAGTGCTGTAAATTTCAGTTTAACTATATCACTTACGTTGGATCTGTGGGAGAATATTCCAGATTTTAATCTGGATGGCTGTTAAGAGTGTCCTACTACATACAATTCAAGGGGAAAAAAAGGGAGGGGGAAAGTGCCAACAACCCTTTCCCCTGCGTTTCTCTCGAGTAAATTATTCTGCTAGACGAATATTTCTTTACTTTATTGAAAATAGTTCCCTTTATCTTATCCACCTAATGGTATGCCCCTCTTGAAGAAAATTTATTTTGGTGGGGTTTTCCAGGGAGGTGTGTGTATGGGGGCATTTTGGATAGTGTTTGGATTGACAGAACATTCCAGCATCCTATTCAGGTGTTAAGCAAATAGGAAATGTGGAAGGAATCACTGCAGCATACTCAGAAGTATGTTGTACTGGACCAGGAAATACCATTTGCAGAATGCCATGCATAGAGGGGAATCTCTTCTCCAGTGCCTGGAGCACCTGCTCCCTCTCCTTCTTCATTTACCTTGGTGTCTGCAGAGCTGTTTCTCTCATGTATTCTTACTCCTGTCTCCCAGCTTCTGTGCAGTGTTTTTTACTCTTTCTTAAATATGTTATCACAGAGGCACCATCAGCATTGCTGATGGGCTCAGCATTGGACAGCAGCAGGTGCCTCTTGGAGCCAGCTGAAAATGGCTTCATCTGACATGGGGGCAGCTTCTGGCATCTTCTCAGAGAAGCCACCCCTGCAGCCCCGCTGCTACCAAAACCTTGCCATGTAAATAGAATACAGCATATTAACAAAGTTCTACGCATTTTGACTGAAAAAAATGGTGCTTTGCTCTTCTTTAAGTATATAACTTGTACACAAGGAATTCAGAGAGCCTGATTTGAAGTCCTTCTTAGTGAAGGAACATGCAATTAATTTAATTCATAGTTCATATGTAATGTGTAATTGAACTTAAATATTTTAAATGATCTCTCATTTGCTTTATCCTTGAAGGCTAATCCTAACTCTGTAAAACATTGTCCCTTTAGTATTTTCTATTTTTGCCTGACAAAGGGAAAACAAAGGGCACTTCAGTGAATCTTTATCCTTATTACATTGTGCTACTGGTAGTGATCTGGATATCAAAATGAAAGCAGAGCTTCTCATGTGTTTTCCCTTTTTAGCAAGCAATTAGTATCTTCCACCTTGTTCATTTTTTCAGAATATGAAATTAGCAGTTTGTTAAGATGTTGTCTTTCAATGAAAAATGTTGATCTTCCTTGACAAGAGAATTTTACCTGTTTTGATACCTGGTTAAAGCAGAAGGATTACAAGCTGATTTGCTGTGAATAAAACACTATTATCAAATGCTATTATAATGCAGAATGGGAGAACTAACACATACTCTCTCTGGTCTTCAGACTTCTGGAAAACGTCTGTGACTCCCACAAGAAGAAAAGGAGGTTTTACATTTTACTGTTTTATTAGGGAGTGTTTCAGGCAGCTTTCATGAGCTTATGTTTCAAAATTATAAAAGGCATGCAACTTTCCTGGTGTTTGACTGTAGGGTTTTCTAGGTTGTGGATGTGCAAGAATGAAAAATCAGGTTATAAAAGTCAATTTCTGCTTAACGTCTCCTAATATTTTAGCAATGCAAAGGCATTTATATCAGTATGAGGAGGAAAGGATTTTGGGTGGTAGTTTGCTTACATGGTTGTTCTATCAAAAGAAGTGCAATTCTTCATTCTTAAACAAGTTTATACCTAATAGTTTATAGTACAGTGATGGAAAAAATTAATAAAAATCTTACCTTGAATTGTACGTCACATTTTGAAAATCTTAGCTTAGAATTCAGAAATTGATTTAAGTTTCCAGAATTTCCAGAAAGATTAGTTTTATTTTGGTCTGAAACATACCAGCATATATCTCTAGATTATGTAGTATTAAATTTCCTTCTTTTTCAGCTATTTATTTGTCTCACATCTGAGTGTATATTGTTTTGAGGAGTGGTATTTGTCATATTTACTTTGGGAAGGGGGAGGCAATGTGACTGGGGAGATCCATGTTGGCACATAAGCAAGTCTTAAGTGAAGGCTACTCAGTAAGATCACATTGCGAAGTAGCAGTTAAACCTTTTTGCATCTTTTTTCTTTACACATTTTCTTCAGTTTTGACTGAGTTTTCACTGTTTAGAAAATTATCTATTCTAGAAGTTGATCTGACAAAATCAGGTCTGCTTAGGCTTTGAAGTTTGCCCCTGAGGCGCTGAGGACAGCAGTGGTGGGCAGAGCTCGGAGCCTAGGGTCATAGTTATTCTGACACCTTGAGTTGTGCTTTTCTTGGTTCTTCTGTTTTTCCTCATGCATTTCCTGATGTTCACAAAAGAATTCTGAGGCTGGTTTTAATTTGTCTTTATTCTATAGATTAGTAGAAGATAATAAACTTTTTTTTGCATATTTCCCCTGGAAATAATATCCTTGTTCTTTCTTTGCATAAACACGTCTTATAACCTGTTTTCTTACATCCTTTTGTTTCTGATTTCCATGACTGCTATTGCTGTATGAGTTGCCTACTAAGTACAATTCGAGTATTTCCTTTATTGTTGAGTGAACAGGGTTTGCATATGGCTTGGGGTAATAGGGTTTTTGATATCTTTGCAATTCTTGCTCCTTACAGCAGTTGGGAACCTGCAAGTCCTGTTATGAAACAAGGAAAAGGCAGAGTGTAAATGACAGTTCTTCATCCTCTTGGCTGTATAAAACTTCAGTTAATTTCAAATTGCTGTCTAGTAGGTAAACCTCTACATACCTACTGAATTGACAGAGCATTCCAAAGATGCTGCTTTGTTGTTTTTCTCAGTACAGATAGCCTGTCTTCAGATAGTAAGTAGAACTTTCAAGTAGGAAACACATAAACAATGCTTCATTTAAGAAAAAACACATAAATGCTTAACAGGTCAGTGAAATCCCTCAAAATAAGTTCAAATATTCAAGTATTCAGCTTTTTTTTTTTTTAATGAATGATATTGCACTTATAAACCATCCTTTTAAGCACTATTTAATATGAATTTTCATTTAGTACTTCTTGTCAGATAGGAAAGAAATACACATTGTCATATTTGGAAAGCGTGCAAAGAGTAAATCCATTTAGAAAGCATTCAACTTAACTGCTGTAATACGTATGAGAAAATTCAAGTTGCAGTTCTGTATTCAATGCATAAATACTGTGCTTCCTCTGATGGAGTGGACAATAGGTTTCTTATCATCATGAAATACTTCTTTTAAAATATTTGCTCAGCAGAGCAAATTTTAGAAAAGGATGTTCATAAAAACAACAATAAGAGCAATCATATTTCTCCTTTTTCCCTTGGTATCCATATCTGAAAAATGTTTTGGCAGCAGAAGATAAGAATTTGTAAATTCTAAATTAAACCAAGAGGCAAACTGTATTTGATACTTTTTTAGAATGGGAATTTTAAGTTACCTTTAATATTACATCAAATCCAGTGTGGATTGCTGCCAAAATAGGGGGTTCCTTTCCAACCCCAGCTGTATGCTCACACCATTTCTTTTGTGATAGAAATACCACAGCTGCCTCCTGCCATACTGACCAGTTGATCTGATGGAGAATTAAGACACTGCGGTGGGCAGAGGGGAAGGCATCAGCTTCCTTGAACCAATGTAGAACAAGAGACGGAAGAAGATACAGGGCAGTCAGCAATTACAATGGGTTTGGTATATGGTGAAAATTTAACTCTTTGTGAAGGAACAGTCCAATGAAGTCTAGTTTGAAGCAGCTACTTCTACTCTAAAAAAAAACCTCCTTAGTTTTTGGATGATTTATAATCATATTCTAAATGTTTTACTGTAAACACTATGTAAAAAAATTGCTTGAAATAAAGCAAAGAATTCTCCACAAACAAAGTCACAGAGCTTTGAGGAAGAATTTTCTAAAGTGATAAATGTATTATTTAATCCAAAAAGACTGGTAAAACCATGACATATAAGCCAGGACATTTTTGATACTTATTTAAAAAAAAAATAAATATAGGGCTACATTTGGTTGACCATACATTTCATTAAAAGTTATGTAGGCACTATGTTTTCTGTAATCATGGTTCATTGGTGTCCGAAGAATTTTAAGCTGTAAAAGCAGCTTACCTGCGGAGAATTTTCTTGACTTTCCTGACATTTTCTTGCCCATTCATTGCCCCGTATGGGCAGTGGAGTTGTAAAACTAACCAAGTGACCTCAGTTTGGACATGCAAATTTTTCATCATCTGCTGCCACAATCCAAAGGGAAAATCTGTGGTATCATCTATCCTTGGTGCATTTTATCTTCTCCATGTTGTGGAGAATGCTAGAATGTGCGTGGTTGTAACCCATTATCCACATCACCTGCCATCTATTTCTCTCAAATTGGTTTTTGTTGCTTTTAATTGACATACTGAGCTGGCCTTGGATATTATGTCTAAAGGTTGAAAGAATTGTCACAGACTCAAAGAATGGTTGAGGTTGGAAGGCACTTCTCTGGAGGTCATCTGGTCCAACACCCCTGCTCACCTACAGGTTGCCCAGGACCATGTCCAGATGGCTCTTGAGTATCTCCAAGAATGGAGACTCCATAATCTTTCAGGGCAACCTGTGCCAATGCTTGATCACCCGCACAATCAAAAAGTATTTCCTGATGCCCAGAGAGGACCCCCTGTGTTTCAATGTTTGCCCATTGACTCTGATCCTGTCATAGAATAGAATCATAGAATAATTTAGGTTGGAAAAGACCCTTAAGATTATTGAGTCCGACCATGAACCGAACACTACCAAGTCCACCACTAAACCATGACACTGAGTACGACATATACACATGTTTTAAATACCTCCAGGGATAGTGACTCAACCACGTCCCTGGGCAGCCTGTTCCAATGCTTGACAATCCTTTTAGTGAAGAATTTTTTCCTAATATCCAACCTAAACCTCCCCTGGCACAACTTGAGGCCATTTCCTCTCGTCCTATCATCTGTTACTTGGGAAAAGAGACTATCATTCACCTTGCTACAGCATCCTTTCAGGTAGTTGTAGAGAGCAATAAGGTCTCCCCTCAGCCTCCTTTTTTTTTTTTTTCCTTTGAAGGTAATGGTGATTGAAGGTGAGGTTTCTGCTTGTGGCTTGTTCACTTGGTACTGTATATAAAATGTTCTAGTGACTAAACTGAGAACAAGGAATCATTACAATGTGCTTTATGAACTTGTTGTTAGTACAGAGCTTTCTTTTTCTGTAGTTCATTTTTGAAAATTGATCATTTAATTGCTGCTCTTTTAAAAGACTTACTCTAATTTGTATAACATCATGTTGAAATGTTGTTACTTTATTTTGCATGCTATTTTCAATTGTATTTTGAATTCTAGCTTCTTGGCCACTTTTTTTTACTTTTTTTTTTTTTCTCCCTCAGCTTATTCAGTAAGATGTCTTCCTGCTAGTGGCTGTTGACCGTTTTGGTTTTCTTCACTCCTTTGTTTGATATCATTGTTTTCTGCTATGTCTGGGTGGGGCATGTGGGATAAAATAATATGCTTATATTGCCCAATCTAATTTTCAACCCCCTTTCTCTCCTTTCACTCTGGTCTTTGTCATTAATTACATCTTTTTTACTTCACTACTTCTGTTCCCTGGGGTTCTCTTACCCCAAATTGAAAGCAAAACTGTATTAAGATGTCCACATAATGAACCTAAGTAACTGTGTAATCTTATTATTATTGAATCTCTCATCCTCACTTTTTTCCCTTGTTGTCTGGTATTCTTGTTTATTGCATCATATCTAAAATTACACTGAAATCTCTTTAGAACAGTGCTATCTTTTTCTTTTTTTCTTTTTTCTTTTATTTCTTCTTTTCTCCCCAATGTAAAATTTGGTTGTGCAGGGGTCTGATCTTAGGTACCAGATGCATTAACCTTTTATCCATTTCATATCCATCTGGCTGATGAAACTGTAGTTAAAAACAAAGCTGGTAGATTAAATTGGCCCATTTTAAAGTGGCATGTACAGATGTTAGGCATGCATGTATTGATCTCACCACAGACTTAATTTCTTTGCTTTGCTACATAATTCCAGATTTATTTATTTTTTTTCCCCCTCTCTTGTGGTCACTATTCTAAAAGACGTGAACTGTCTGATATTATATATATATAATGCTACTCTGTAAAATTAAGGTTTGTTCTGGTGGTTTTTGCTATTACCATGCTTAACTCTGCAATGAGAATTGAGAGCTGCTGTAAAGAAACCCTCATATTTCAGATGAGGTGGGGCTATTAATGATCAAATTTTTCAGTAGCTTTCTCTTATTAATTTGTATACCAGCTAGATGTTTGTAACAGACTTGGTGTAACCAATCTCAGACTTCTTAAAGCAGGCAAAAAAATAAATGTTTGGGTTTATTTCTAGTCATAGGAAAATATCTCTTAAGATTCCAGAAAGATTAAATCAGAGCATCGTAATTCTGTGTTTGTTAAAATCCAGTGTATTCCTCCTGCCTCTCTTCAGAGCTTATGCTTGTCAAGTGTATGTACAGCATGGTCCTAAAATAAAGGCATAATTTCTTGGGTAATACAAATAAAAACAGTATTAGAACTTCCAGTCAGGTGGCTGGACAGTTAGATGCTGAACAGTTACTGTTTCATAGTTATATCTTAAAGCGTAAAAGTAATGAAGCCCTCTGTTTTCATAGTTGTCTTAACATTTTGTGGAGCTTATCACACTTTTTTTTTAAATGATTTTGGTTTTCATCATAGTACAATCCTTTATATGTTTTACAGCTTTCCATAGTTCACTGGTGAAGATGATTCAGATCACAGAAATGAAGACATGAAAACTTACATAGAAAAAAAGAATTGACTTGTATCGTTGCTTGCATGAATGACTTTGGACAGCTTTGACATGTTTTTGGCAAGCCGAAAACTAAGATGAAATCTATTTTTAGTTGTTTGTGACTGAATCTTATGTGTCATCCTTCAATGAATAAAATATACAAGTTTAATGATGATTAATGTAATCAAATTTTTAAATCTTATAAACAGTTCAGTGCATATCTAGAGTACCTGCTGGACAACAGGCAAATGGCCAGCATGGCTTCTTAGTCAATGTATAAACAGTTTTGTTTATAGAAGCCTTTTTGGTACATGTGCCCTGAGATAGAAGCGATTTTTTTCTCCTGTAAAACACATGCATTTTAATTGTGTTTAATTTCAGAATCCTTCTTTTCTATTTCATCCTTATAGTAGTATTTTGACTATGTCTTCCAAGGGCCGGGAAATAGTTGGGTTTGGGTGGTTTTTTCCTATTAATGTTTATCTTGAAAGAATTACTACGTCACAGATTTTAAAGATTTTTATTTTATTTGTGACTTGGAATTTTTCTTCTGCATTGGAATGCTCCATAAAAATACTAGTATGTGTCTTCACTAACACATAGTGTGATTTTTCTAGAATACTCATTTAAAAAAATTAAATTTTGAAATTAAAGTATCGCATCAACTAAAATCAGGACATTAATGATGAGAGTAACAGTTTCACTGATATAAGGTCAATATATGAAAGGATAGAAAAATATTCAACTAATATAAAGCAGTGGACTCTCATTAGTTCTTGTTGCAGTATTTTGGAAAATAATTTGTAAGTATCAATTTTCTGAAATGGATATAAAAGTAACTAAAGTACCTAAGAAACAGATACCTTAATGACATAATGGTATATTACAGGTTGTGTTAAAATATTCTCCCAGCCTGCAACATGTGCAGAAACATTTAGTGATAGTTGATAAAATCTACAGACCTTGATTCTTCCTATGTCAGTGTTTGGCTTTTTTTTCTTCTTGTAGAACACGTTATACTAATACTTGTATGTGTGCAATACTGCGTGCTTTGCCTTTTGCACGTTAAGGGGTTTTTTAGCATTTCTTCCTATCGTTTAAAATGCATTTGAGAGTGTGTTTTATGTATCGATATGAAACGTGTGAGTTTCTGACCCTATATGGATGGGAGAAGAGGAAAAGGAGGAATCCACTTACTTGGTGCAGTCTTCACTGGGTTGGGCTAAAGCTTGTGAAAGAACTTACTAATGCATTAAAATGCCTGAACAGGGATTCGCTGAGAACTAATGCTGTAATGTGTTAGTCATCCTTTATCTGCTTCTATTTTTACAGGTTCTGAAGGATGGCTGAGGCTGGTTTCTGCAATGCCAATTGGAGTCACCAGCACTGTGGATTGATAAGTAACGTGCAGATTTAACTGTACAGTCTGGGGAGAAAGTGTCAGGAGTGCTACTTCTTTTCAGCTCCTTAAGTGGACAGAAGTACAGTGTCATCTATCTGCAAGGGAAGATTCTTCAACAGATTTTTACAGCTAATAATAAAGACAACATAGCGTCATCCACCTTCCTGATTTACAGTGCATTGCTTTCCAAGACAGATGGTCTGTCAGAAGCTGGAGGATGCCCGCAGAGCACATAATAATGGAGTAGTGAATTGATACTGCTGCTGCTGCCGCCTAATTGTCAGGATCACAGCTGACAGAACTGCACTGTCCTTTTTCTGCCCCCTTAATCGGGCCAGGAACAGCAGGGTGGACATGGCTGGCCTCGTTAACAACCTGCTAATACTGTTTCTTGTTTTTCAAAACATCTGTCTGGGTTTCAGAAGCCCTCTTTCCGTCTTCAAGAGGTGGGTTATGCAGGAAGACCTGATGTATTGAATGCATGCAGTCATGATATTATGGAAATATGAAAAAGCATGATAAAAATGTGTATGGTATTTTTTGGGTTTTGCTTACTTGCTCTGATTCTTTTTTCCTGCAATTTTGAAATGGCACTCTTGTCATACTGAAGACAGAAACTCTTGTTTTATCCGTAGGTTGCTGTATAAAATGTGAGTTCAGGATGATAAAACAACAATTAATAGAACTTTTTAGATAACGCCACAGGTGTATTACACAGGGAGTAAATATATTTCAGCTACTCGAGTTAGACTGCAGTAATAAACTGCTGTTTTATTGAGAAAGCATCAACTAGCTTAAAACTGGACAATTCTGGGAAATTTGGGGGATTTTGAATGCAAAATTCCACAGGTAAACTTTAATGTAACATGGACAAGAGAAGTAGCCTCTTAGCTCTCCAAAAAAGGGTTTTACTGTGCACTCTAATTACCATGTTACTTTTATATATATACATGAATATACATATGCAAAATTTATACCAATGTTGCATCATGTTTCAGATGTCTTACCATGTAGTTCCTTACAGTGATCTGTAATGGAATACATAAATCTAAATGTTTTTTATGATACATTTATACATTGCATTCAATACAAACCTTGATATTCATGTGAAGTTGTAAAACTTACTATTTTGCTTTGCTACTTATAATTGGAGTTGATATAAATGTTGTGGTGCTGGAATTAAAAATTTCCCCTTTACCACATTATTTCAATTTAATCTGTATTGAATTATACATCAGGTACATAGTCTTAAAAACAAACCAAAACAAAAAAACCCCTGTCATGAATGACATTTTCTATCTCCACATCCATATACCTCAGACAATTATTTAGATGAGATTACAGGTTACATTGCCAGCTAATGTTTTCCAAACTAGTCTGATTGCTCAGAGGAACTACTTCAGTAAGTGCTTGATAACTAAGATGTTTTCCTCAGCTCGTGAAAGAGGGAAATTTCCAGATTACTCCTTTGAGCTACTCAGCCTTGTCAAGCTTCTTTACTAGTTCAGAAGACCCTTGATTTTTAGAAAGTCAAAACAAAAATCACTATTTTAAAAAGTCTTTCCTCCTTCTCTTTAAGGTATAAAGATACCACCAGATCTCTTTCCAGTGAATGCTTTGGAAGCGACCACCCGGTGATTTCACTTGGTCTGTCAGATTTTGCATTGGACATTCGCATGCCTGGGGTGACACCTAAGCAGGTGAAAGAAATGCAGTTTTTCTTTTTGCCACTTGCTCTTTTTTTCATAAGCTAGGGAAAAAAAAGCCTTGCCTACAATATCACTCACATAAAATGAACAAAAAACCCCAGGGTAATTTTTATAGATATATGTATGTCCAGAGAAAAGTAGGAAACAGAAAAGTAATCTCAAATGAGAGAGAAATATTTTCATCTGATTAATTTTATTTGTAAAATGTTGGTTTCATAACTTGAATTACTGAAGCTTATTAAACCAAGGAATATGAGTTTTATTAAAGTGAAATATTTCCAGCTGTGCTCATAAGGCATGCATTTAGTTAGAGCTGCAGTTTACACCGAATCTCAGATGATGTCTCAGTGAATTCAGTTACATTGAATTTGAACATTGCTGTAACTTTGGCAAGCTGAAAGAAAACAACCAAAAAGCATTTTAGAAGGGTAATACTTTTGACCTAGTATTTTAAAACCTTAAAATGCTTCAGGGGAGTTACTAGAAACAAGTTATAATGGTATACTCTTTCAGGTTTAAAATTGCTTATCTTCTACTGAGCCAAGTAGGTAAAAATGAAGACAATAATTAGGATTTTGAACATTAGCATTGGCATTTTTAAGATTCACACAAAAGTCTGAGATTCTACTGTCATTTTCACATGTAATTTCATGAGGCAAGATAAACAATGGTTTTGGTTTTTTTTTTGCAGTGAGGCAATGCAGGCAATTATATAGGTCAGTAAAAGACCCTACATCTCTTTTAGAGGGCTGCAGATGCTTGGAAAGAGCAGGATGTTGTGCTGCAGTAGATGATGACTCATTGTTGCAGAGAGCACTTTCAAAAAATACTGAAGGGAAAATGAGGTTTTCAGTTATTGGGGAGCACCCCTCTGGAACATGTAATTTAGAGCAAGTGGTGTCATTCTAGCAAGTGTGAAACAGAAATATAGTTTCTACTAGAACTTGTTTTTCTGTAGCAAAATATTAAACTTCTCATTCAGAATGAGTGAAAAGTGAAAAGCACTCTCAGTTCATCCAGGTGCATATTTGTAATTACATTTTATTGATTTTACCTGAGGAGCCATTAGTTGAAGAGCTAGAACACATATATGCAGGGGTCAGTCATTTCAGATTCCTATTAAAAAAAAAAGAAAATCTAAACTCAACACCACCAAGAAAAGGCTGTGATAGTTAATAGAGAGAACATAATAATTTTTACATTCATGTGTACTTACAGCAACAGCCTTTATGTACACAATATACTGAAATGCTACAGTCTAGTGTACATTTGGGGGAAGATAGCAACTTGCCAGGTTAAAAAGGTAGGTGAAAATAATCAGTAACTAGCCTTATATAGTTTTAAGCCTAGCTTTTATTTTCGTCTCTGTCTCACCTGCCCTGCTCCTCATTTCCCTTCCACCTTCCACAGTGTTCCATACTAACTACAGGAAACTTGGTTCCCATTTAGGCAAGTTAAATACTGATATACTCGGCAAGAAGCAATGGCAGAAAAGACAATCTTCGTTTTCTTGCAGTTCACAGGAGATAACCAGCAGCTTCCTCGTTCTAGTGCCGTCAGTTCATTTTTGTGGCAGAAAGAACGTGGAAGGGAAGAATCCTCTTTAGAGAGGAAATTCTTCTGTGGTGGCTCTTACTAGCTCGCTAACTTCTTCGTGTACCTTTTGGCCCTGATTGTGGGCTAATATGTGTTTAGTGACTGTGGATCTGCTGTGAGTTCAAGTTGTTCATGCTGGTGTTTATAGAAGAGTGTAAGTTGGGAGTTGGACTCGATGATCCTTTTGGGTCCCTTCCAACTCAAGATATTCTGTGATTCTGTGATACGTAGGTTTCTGCTTCCAGGGTCTATCTGCAAGTTTATTTCTGTTCATGAAAGATGCCAAGGACATCGAAGAGCTATGGAGAGGAAAACTGAAGGGTTTTTTCAGTTCTGAGGGAAAAAATTCTATAATCATTCTTTATACTTAATTATAAGAAAATTATCCCTCTGCACAGTAAATTAATACTATGTTAGGAATTATTATTTAAATGGGAAGCAGTATGGTTTTTCTTCCAAGGAGGGATGGGATCAGCTCGTTTTGAAAATTATAAATTTCAGATACAAACCCCAATACTATTAAGCAAATTAAAGGCTATTTTGTGAAAGCATTAAGAATGCAGGGTAAACATGTTTACTCTGCTGGTAAAACAGTTTTGCTGTTGTAAATATTTGTGTTTGCTACAAATCAAATAAGAACTAATGATAAAAATTGTACTGCAATTAAAACTATATCTCAAGTAATCATAAATAGTAATTTGAGTTTTTTAATTAATTACTACTATGTTTGAGGCTGAACAAACTTTTCATTGGTAAATTAAATTTTGTACAACATTGGCTGAGTTCTTAAATTTAAACTTGAAACTTCGTAAATATTGCTAAATGTACAAAAAAGTGGTAAAAGATGTTATTTGGTGGGATATTGTTAGTGTGGTAGAGTGGAAAGGTTGTGTGTAGAATGGTTCTTATCTAATGGATTTTGCAAGTCTTTTTTTTTTTTTTTTGAACTGCTTATCTTGAGCTTCTACCAGTAGGTCAGCAGTGCTTGTAATACCTGCATATTCAATTTTGTAACTTCAGTTTCTCAGTTGAAGTATTTGGTTAAAATTCTTCTCCTCCTCTCCAGTTTGCTTGGGTATACCATACCAGATAAAAATACGTAACACAAGAAGAAAATTTAATTATTTGGGTACCCATAAATTACTGGCACCTCTTTGTTTACTATTGCTATGACAATCAAGTTCAGATCTTGACCTAAGATCTCCCAAGACTTGCTCTGGCTCTGGAGAAAGTTGTGTGAATGATTTGGTTATTACTTGGGGTGAAATTGTGTAAAAACAGAATTTAGTTACTTATATGAATCTGGACCCTGGCATGGTGAATATCAATACTGTAATTTATGAGAAGTGATGCAATTATTAGTCAGCAATGGCCCTTATTAATAACAAAGATTCTTCCTTAAAAGAGTAGGGGAGCAGCAGATGGGAGGGAAAAGTGTGTGGCTTTTCTCTTCCCTCCATCCAATGTCTGCTTTCAAAAGGCAACTTGTTGCACTTTGAAAGTTCCATTTGTCTCATCTTTTCAGTCTTTTTTGGAAACATCTGAATTGATGAGGTTGTGCACAGTGGAGCAGTCTCACTTTTCTCCCCCCTGCTTGTTTCTTATGCAAGTTGAAGTCTACATAAGAATTTTCTTCTGAAGATGGATCACATGTGCAACCTCATGCTCACGGACCTACTTATGGTGATGTAGAGAAAACAGGACAGAATTACTGTGGATTCTACAACGCGCCTTTTGTAGTGCTTTAGTGTCAGGATGTTCCTGCTCTTCCTGTGTTTGAAGTCTGTAACATTGACAATTGGAGATAAGCAACGAAAATCTGCTTTGTTGAATCCAGTAGCTGTTTTTTCATTTGCTCATTTTATCTTATTAGCTATATACAACCTGGCTTGTATGTCAGAAACAAAATTGAAAACTCTTGTGACTATGCCAGGTCAGGTTTTTATGCCAGTAATGGTAAAGACTTCAGAATGACATTGATTGACTGCATTATTCATTTGGCCAAGCGATCTTTTCTCTCACTATACCTAATAGGAGTTATTTATGGAAAGACTGTAAGAGGTAGGATAGGAGAGTGGTAATGCAAAAACTAGAACATACCCTCCCTGTTTACAGTAATAATGAAAGGTTGCTGGCTTGGAGTTTTAGTTCAGACTATCATATTTAATTGATAGTGATAGTTCTTTGTGTCATCAATTTGTCAAATTAATTGTAACCCATAGCTAATCTTTGATTTTATTTTTTTCTTTTTCAAATATGCTTCTTTTAAGAAGTTATTTGAAGCATTTTGAAAAGAATTGTATTTAGGGTAATATTGTGGGGTTGTTTCCTGGTCTCTCTGCTTTTAAAAATACGTTTTGATAGGGAAGAAGCGGAGATAATTTTTTTTAAAAAAACATGTGGGGTAGTGGGATGGAACAGTAGGAAGAGGTAAGGGTTATGTAACTACACCGTGAGTAGTATAGAATTTTAACAATTCAATGCTTTGCCTGTACTGATCATCTATAGGGTTGTCATGCTAAAGTGACTGCTGGCCAGGATCTCTTGTTAATGAAATGGAGTCACTTCAGATCACTTTGGAGGACAATCTGAAGATGACTACTGTAAGGCAATAAAGACAATAAAAAATAGAAGGGAAATAAGAAAAAATGGAATAAAACTCTCCCCTTACCCAACACCACCCTGTTTCTCCTCCAAAGCAGTGGATCTCATTGACTTCTTTTTTTGTTGTTTTTTTTTTTCTTAAAAAACCCTTTACTTTAGCATTAAAATCCTAAAGACACATCAGATTACCTAAAAACATTTCTCTAAACTATACAATGTAGAGTACATCAGTATTGAAGACACATGACTAACATAGAAGAAAGATGTTTAACTGGGACAGTTGCTACTTGTAGATATAACACTGAGTCAGAGGCACAACTGAGTTCTGCAGCAGCTCAGATAAATGAGTAGCACAATACCATTTTAATACATCTATAATTTCCAGTTAACAGTCTTCATTTAAAAAAGAAAGATCAAAAAATACTAGTTCATCTAGACTTCTAATGATCTTTGTAGATGTTATGACACAAGTTATAAAATCTCAGCCATTGCATCTGTGTCCTAATACTCTGTTCTTTTGTCTTAACTAATCTAATTCTTACTTGAGTAAATGTTGCTTACAAAAAATACATATCATCCTTATTTTTAGTCTACACTGTTACTAAATTTAATTTGTGTTTAAAGACAACTGTATATTTCTACTACAATGTGAAGCATTGCTGCCATTGACTTTCAAAGTTTGGATATAAATTAAGGGGTTTTAAAAAATATCTACTAAATGAAGGGTTTTTAAAACATACGTACATCTGAACCCAGGTTAAATAGAAAAGGTAGAATACCTCCTTTTGCATTTCTAGAAGGTTTTAGTTATTTCTGTAAATACAAAGAACTAGAGTACACAAAGACATTCACATCAGTTGTATCAGCTGACCTTTGTTCATCCTTCCATTTTCTAGCAAAAACACCAAAAATTGTTTCTTATCTGTGCATATCACTGCTTTGTGTAATCACATATTGTTATCACCATTGTACGTGTCCTTCCTTCTTAGTTGCATTTAATTGTTTACACCTGTTTGCAGTGGCTTCTTTTAAATTAGGTTTGAAGTTTTTCATAGCAGGAATTTTATTTTCATTTGTTCAGTGCAGTCCTGTCGTGGTTCAGCCCCAGCTGGCAGCTGAGCACCACACGGCCACTCCTGTTGTTTAGCAACAAAGGCAACTGTGGCATCATGAAGAGGGCATTCTTCGTAAGTTCTGCCCATGGTATCTTGTGCAGATTGTTCATGCAATTGCTTCAGGAAAATGTTAGTCCTTTACAATGCTTAAGCAAGAAAATCATGTAATCAGTTGTTTCTTTTTTAATTGATTCTGTTCTTTATTTTAAAGGACATGTGATGTTTCTTAGAATGCCCAGGCAAGAATATTTTCATTGATCATTGTGGTGGATTGACCCTGGCTGGGGGCCAGGTGCCCACCAGAGCTGCTCTATCACTCCCATCCTGCACTAGACAGGGCAGAAAAAATGTAATGAAAAGCTTGTGGGTCAAGATAAGGACTGGGAGAGATCAGTCACTAATTATCGTCACGAGCAAAACAGACCGAACTTAGAGAGGGAATTCATCTAATTTATTACTAAGCAAAACAGAGTAGAGGAATGAGAAATAACATCAAGTCTTAAAACACCTCCCCCCACCCCTCCCATCTTCCCGGGCTCAACTTCACTCCCAGCTTCAACCTCTGCCCCCCCCAGCGGCACAGGGGACGGGGAATGGGGGTTACGGTCAGTTCATCACACGTTGTTTCTGCCGCTTCTTCATCCTCAGGGGGAGGACTCCTCTCATCATTCCCCTGCTCCAACATGGAGTCCCTCCCATGGGGTGCAGACCTTCAGGAGCAAACTGCTCCAGCGTGGGTCCCCCATGGGGTCACAAGTCCTGCCAGAAAACCTGCTCTGGCGTGGGCTCCTCTCTCCATGGGGCCACAGGTCCTGCCAGGAGCTTGCTCCAGCATGGGCTTCCCATGGGCCACAGCCTCCTTTGGGTGCCTCCACCTGCTCTGGTGTGGGGTCCTCCATGGGCTGCAGGTGGAATCTCTACACCCCCTCATCCTCCCTCCATGGGCTGCAGGGGGACAGCCTACCTCACCATGGTCTTCACCACGGGCTGCAAGGGGATCTCTGCTCCGGCACCTGGAGCACCTCCTCCCCCTCCTTCTGCACTGACCTTGGTGTCTGCAGAGTTTCTTACATCTTCTCACTCCTCTCTCCGGCTGCAAAAGCTAACTGGTTTTTTTCCATCTTAAGTATGCTATCACAGAGGCGCTGATTGGCTTGGCCTTGGCCAGCCGGTGGGTCCATCTTGCAGCCAGCTGGCATTGGCTCTGTCAGACACAGGGGAAGCTTCTAGCAGTTTCTCACAGAAGCCACCCCTGTAGCCTCCCCACTACCCCCCCCAATCCCCCACCCCCACCCCGCTACCAAAACCTTGCCATGCAAACCCAACACCATCATAATAGAATTAGGTACATGAATAAAAAAAAAATGGTATTTATCCACTTTTACACTTTGTGGTCCAGTTATATAAATCTTGGAATACTGCTATAGGCAGAAATCTATTTAGCTATGAAATCATAGAATTATAGAATATCTCAAGTTGGAAAGGACACCAAGGATCATCTAGTCCAACTGCCTGCTCCTCGCAGGACTACCTAAAACTAAACCACATGACTAAGAGCATTGTCCAGGCGCTCCTTGAACTCTGACAGGCTTGCTGCCACCACCACTTGCCTGGGGAGCCTGTTCCAGTGACCGGCCAACCTCTCAGTGAAGAACCTTTTCCTAATGTCCAGTCTGAACTTCCCCTGATGCAGCTTCATCCCATTTCCCCATGTCCTGTCACTGGTCACCAGAGAGATCAGCACCTCCACCTCTGCTCAAGTGCTGTTGATTCTTAGATTATAGCAAGTTTATAAATATTGAGAAAGTAGTGCATACCAAGAACACAATGACTCAGAAGCTCAATAATTCTTTTCACTTTATGTAGCACACTCATTGATTCATGCTGTTTGTTTGGACATGGAGAGGGTACTGTTACCCCTCCAAATTTGTAGCAGCTGGGGAGGGGGCTGTGTGTGTTAACCACTGCAAAGAAACTCAGTGCTAAGGCGTGTAAGTATATATTTTGTATATATTAGTTTGTTCAGTAGTCCCACATTCATCTTCAGAAAGTGTAGAGAATTTTGATGCTTTGTTTCTATTCTTCTAAATATTTCCAATTTAAATGTAATTTCTCTTCTTTTGTTTTTTTAATAGTCTGATACCTACCTCTGCATGTCAGTACCCCTGCCAGTGGATGATGAAGCCTATGTAGGTGAGTACTGGTTGACTGGAAGAACCTAAGCCAGCCATTTTGAAGAACTTCAGCATTTTCGTTTTTTCCTTTGACTCATATTGACTTAATCTTTGGCTGTCAGATTTTCCAAAATGCATTCGTCATGGCTAATGCAGAAACAAACCAGAGAGCGCTACTTAGAGTCAAGATAACAAACTGTATCAGGAGAGATTCATGAGTAATAGTTAAGGAGCTGCACGGAAATGCCTCTGGCAGTCTGTACCAAACAGCCCTATTTGTAAAGTATTGGCTTTCTGTCTCTGGCCGGATAATTAATTCTGCTGCACTGAACACACTATTTACCTGCTGGTACAGGCCGTAAATCCTTTGCACTTACAGTCAGTGTTGGCTGCAGTAAGATTTTACTTATCAGTGGAAAAACCAAAACCAACCAACCACTGTCCCCCTTTTTTGTAAAAAAAAAAAAAAAAAAAGTCATGTCATGAATAAGATGGCAGACAGATAGCAGGAAATACTGTGATAGTGTACAAATGCTGAGATCGTATAGGTCAGCAAAGCACACCATCTGTTCAGAAGGTCTTTGAGGTATTTTTAATTTCATTTTGCCTTGCTTGTGAACATGTTCAGGTAGAGCGAAGACTCCTTGGTTTGGCTGAAGATAGTTTCACTATCAGAACATGCTATAAACTGAAATAAAAGAAGACAACGAGAAGTTAAAATGTCTATTTACTCTTTTGTTGCATTATGGGATATCTGCACTTATAATAGACATGGTGGGAATCCTATGTAGTTTTTGTTGTAGTGTATTATGAGACTGTTGTTCCATGTGGATTTCCTTGTGGAAATCCTTCAGAAATAGAATATTGTGGTTAGATTTTCGTGTTTTATTATAGTAACTAAAAAAAATTGAGTAAATTTTTCTCAGTGCTTTCTCTGTATATCTGTTTTGTAAATAGTCAGAACCTGACCTTACATTTTTGCTACAAGTTTGGCCCCAGAAAGAAAAATGAGCATAAAAGGGAGTGAGCGTTCATTCTCTGATAAACTATACTTGCTGTGCAGTGTGTGCAATACACTCTTCTGCTTTCAAGTGATTCATAGAAAGGCATACTACTAACCTGCTGCTTAAGCAATTTTTATGTAGTGCTTCACTGAGTTGCAAAATTGCATAGTTCAATTCTTTATTAGATTGCTGCACATTTAGTTCTGTCATTTGGTGTTTACATGTGTTAAAGCCACATAAACTTCTTTCAGTGGTGTTTAAAAGGACTTACTGAAAGAATTTGCTTAGAAGTGGTATTTATGCATAGTCTTAATGTGAATCATACAAGGCAACACATTTGTCTCTCTGAAGACTGAGAAACTTTCAGGTGTTTACATGTTCTCCACCAAATTGTTATAGGATTTGGTCACCTTTCCAATGATCACTGTGCTTGAGTACATGTTATTACAAAGCAGTATAAGATCTGGGCAAAGAAACCATTCTAGTTGTCAGGTGGAGCTTTAAAGGGTAAGAGGAACTTGATGAGCAGATTTTAAAAAAAACAAACTTATTCTGTGAACCTAAAGTTTTCCCTTGTGTCCTGGTTTCAGCAGAGAAAGAGTTAATTTTCTTCCTAGCAGCTGGTATAGTGATGTGTTTTGGATTTAGGATGATAATAATGTTGACAACACACTGATGCTTTTAGTTGTTTCCAAGTAGTCAAGGGCTTTTCAGCTTCTTATACTGGCCTGCCAACGAGAAGGCAGGGGGCAACCAAGAGGGGACACAGCCGGGGCAGCTGACCCAAACTGGAAGAAGGGATATTCCATACTGTATGATGTTATGTTCTGTACATACCTGGAGGGTGGGCCAGGAGGCGTGTCAGCTTGGGGTATTGCAGAACATCGACTTCGGGTGGTGAGAAATTGTGCTGTTCATCACTTGTTTTGTATTATTATTAATAGTAGTAGTTGTTGTTGTTGTTTTGTCCTCTTAAGTTGTCTTTATCTCAACCCCTGATATTTTTTTTTCCCTTTTCCATTTTCAGTTCTCTCACTGGGATGAGGGAGAGAGCAAATGGCTGTGTAGTTGTTTTAGGTGGCTGATGAGTTAAACCACACCACCATGATAGATAGCATTACTTACGACCTCTTATATTTGGATGCTGTGAAAATAAAACAAAATTGCTTGCTTATTTTTTCTCTTTTATGCCTTACACCAAAATGGATAGGCATGTGGTCAGTCTTAAGCATGTGATCAGTTCCATCTTGCTTCAGTGAGGTCACTGGAAAGTGTTTTCAGTGGAAGAGATTTCTCAGATGGGAGTCTTCACAATCAACAGAAGTTACCTAATCATTAGAAAGACTAGACTCAAACATAACCATTTGTAGAGAACAGAAAGAATGCAAACTGACCTATCATAAAATACCTGAGTAGCAAATTAAATCTTCTCAAAGAAAAATCAAAATCACAAAAGAGATTTTTACAATAGGTATCATCATCTAAGAAATTAGATGCTTGGTGGAATTTTTCCTTAAATGTTTCATAATATCGTTAAGTGTTGTGAAATTAATTATTAACTTACTTGCATGCTTGTATTTTGTGTTGCTTAAATAAGCATAGAGGATCAACACACAGAGAATGAAATATTTTTAAAAGGATAGTGTCTACATTTTTATGGTTTAAGCAGAATCTGCCTTCGTTGCGTTGCCAATAAATGGTGTAATTTAGTTACTGTTTTACTTTGTGATAGAAGCATCTAGAAAGTAACATATGAACTGTAAGTCTCGGTTGCTGTTCAGTGATGTGTTGAGCAGATAGTATGTGTTCTGAAGAGCTTCAGCATGAGGAGGTGTGAATACACAGAATTAAAACAATAACGTGGGTTTCTGAGACAGTGCAGTGGTAAAGCTGAGACCAGAAGCTACATGTTCTCCCTCCAGTTCAATTTATTTGCACATCATGCTTCAAAATAAATTTTTTCTCTTTTCTGGTTTTCTTGTTTTCTTTTTGTTCTATTTTCAGGGCATCCAAATATAAGAGGTCGTAAGTAATGCTATCATGGTGGTGTGGTTTAACCCATCAGGCACCTAAAACAACCACACAGTCCTTCTGCACTTCAAAAGGACACTTTTATGACCAAATGTCCTTACACTTTGACCAAGAATTACATGTTTATTATTTTTTCACTTTGTTTTCCTATTTTTACTCCCTTTTCCTCCCTCCTCCAAGACAGTATGTAAGAGGTTCTGTTTACAGAACCTGCAGCAGGATAATTTTGTTGCATGTTGGTGAAATATAAGGGCTTTGTAAAAGACAACTTCATTTTTAGCATTGTATGCAGGCAGTACTAAATTTGTTAGTAAGTAGAAAATATTTTCTGTAACTTTTTTCAGTATTTTTTATTAAATTTGTGTTTGAGGACTTTGAATTCAGACTTCAACTTTGCTATTCCCTTAAAGATCTTAAACCAGTACACATTTGTGCTTGCACGGGGACAAAGGATATAAACTTGTACTGCAAAGCTGGAAGGATACTGTACCAGAATTCACCAACTTGTTCTGAGTCAGTTCTCAGGCATTATCAAAAGAAGGAGCTGATCAAATGTATGTATGAAATGTTACCAGCTAGGAGGAATAGTAGAGCAAATTTTGCCCTAGAGGTCTTTTTCAGGGATGCATCTGTGTATTTTTGCAGATGCTGTTAGTTTCCTGTATGATATTCTTTAGTGGAGGGTCAGACTATCAAGGCTGAGATTTCTGTTTGAACCAGTTGTTTTTCTATCCCAAAGGGCTGTAAATGCTGACAAATGGGGGTACATGGAATGCTTGTTTTTTTGTGGGGTTGGTTGATGTTAGGTTAATGTTAGGAACATACCTTTTGCTCCTGTGAAATGAAATGGCTGTGAGATTAATATGTAAAAGATATTAATGAGATTAATATGTTATTTTTCAAGAAGGTATCATTCCAGTTACATTTTAAAAACATACCACGATTTTCTTCTTCCACCTCATGTTTAATTAATGTTTATGAATAAGTAGCCAAACCAGAAACTAAATTGAGTCCTTAATGGTGCAGACATTGATAAAAATCAGTTTTTGACTACTGAGCTGTAGCGATAGTTAAAGGGTGCTCTACAGACACTCATATGAATTGAGTCTGACAGTAAGCCACTGAGCCAAGAAATTTGACTGTCATCTTCACCTCCTTGCATTCATTCACATGGGTGACCAGTAAGTAAATGTGTCCTTTTCCTACTGACTCATGGTAAGTTCCTGTCAGATTGTGCTGTAGAAATGAGATGGAGCCTATTACGTTCAGCAACACAAATTGAATAATGAGATGATTTATTACTTTTCATGCATACATGACTCATGATGCTGTGGGTTTGTAACTCTAGTATGGTATATATAAACTTCCCTATTGCCAAGTAATGATGAATTCACTGTATTGAAGGCCTCTAATGTCTCCCTAATGTGCCAGACTGTGGACACTTTGCAGCACTACTACATGTATAAAAAATATTTCTCTATTGAGTAATCTTCTGTTCATTACTGTAAAATGTGGAGGTTGTCAACTAGGAGTAGAAGGCTTTTGTTTGATATTTCTTAAGCCTTTGGTAGTGACAGGTACTGAATTTGGCTTCAATCTCATGCTAATTTCTATGGCTTTTACAGCATAAAATTTTTTAAATGGCTTTTTTTTGACCCTCTGTTTGGAAGACTGGTATAAGCCTGGGTGTGCTGCTAAGAGAATGATTATACAAGAACAGAATAACCAACAGTACAAAGCTTTCTTAAGCTCACAGGCAGCCTGAGAGGTTTTTCAACTCTTCCTTCAGAAGCAATGATGAAATATGTGAACTAAAATTGTGTATGCAAGTGGCTCACGCCACTTTTGCTTTATTGACTATGTTGCATTATTTTCTGTTAGTAAGAGTAGTATTTAGTAAGCTATTTGTAATATGTTTTATAATAGTGCTTAAAGGTCCAGTCTGTGCACTAGAATGTCATTGTAATGGGCATTGTGCCAAGGGAAGAGATGACTAGTCTAGTGGAGGGTGTAGCCCTGCCCACGGCAGGGGGGTTGGAACTAGATGATCTTTGAGGTCCCTTCCAACCCAAACCATTCTATGATTCTGTGACTTCCTGACACACTCATTAAAGTAAATACACAAGCTGTGAGAGCAGTAAAGGAGTAAAAGAAACAGTGAGACAGTATTAACCAGCAGGACAGATGGTGGCAGACAAGAGGCCTAACCTTTAATTTTGCCTTTATTGAAGGCTGTCTTTATAGGTGTTACTTACAGTACACTTTGTACAGGCATCAAGTCTGGCAATAGTGTTCATTAAATTTCACATCTGTGAACTGCTTATAAAATCCTTATGAAATGTAATCTCTCACTTAAATTGGTAACAGCAGTTTAAAATACTCGAAAGACCTGAAAACTAAGGTAGTAAGTCCACATAAAATGACGCATTGTCTGTCCCATGCGAGAATTAACAATAATTTCACTACTAATTTTTACTGATTAAAAACATCAAAACAAAAGGTCTTTCTGCAATGCAGCTTAGTTTATTAGTGATGGAATGACTAGAATTTGCTTGTAGGAAAAAAAGATGTTACGTAGTCTCTGGACTTTAATCATGCTGGCTAGCTTAGTACTTCTGAATTCATATGTGGTACTCAAAGTACCTTCCCAGGGCATATGGGTGCATCTCTTATTTCCCAAACCAAGCCCTCAGCTCTGGCACGCTCATTTCCTTACAATCTGACTACATGCCATAGGTCTTCAAGCTAAAATTTGACTTGCATGCCTTAACTTTTGGCTGGTGTTCATCACTTTTCACAACAGACCCCAGCTCCAAAAATAGGGTTAGAATCTATTTGATTTTTTTTTTTCCCCTTGTGAAACTGGGACAATAATCCACATCATCATTCACTTTGGGAACCCTGCCTCAACTGCATGTTAAAATACTGAGCTCCAAGTGCAGATAAAGTCTCAAACTTCAGAAGCAGAATTGTGTTTGAGTGATTTGCAGCTTCACCATCTGCCTATGTTAAGACTCTTACAAGAGCTAAAAGACACTTACCTGAAGGCTCCTTAGTGTCTGTAAGGGCAGGAGTAACTCAGTTTTGGAATTTCTACTGTAGAATAAAGTTAAAAACCCTCCAAGGTCCTTCTCTGTCTTATGTGAAGAAAAATTCCATTGCATTCCCTACATCTGAGACATCATTTCAGTAGTAATAAAGTAAGTTACACAAAGTAGCTTGCTTTATTTCTAGACATGCCAACATTGTACATTCATGGTCAATATTACTACAGCGTGATTGATGTTGCTAACCTTTTTCATATACTAAACAGAATCACGAAGATTTGAGAAGCAAAACCAGTGTTTTGTTCCTGGCATGGGATAAAGAACAGCCATTTGAGTGCTGAACATTCCCCTTTGTCTATGTTTCTAATAATAAGAAATATTTGGGCAATGAGATTATGTTGACTTTAAACAAATCTTAGTTTTCATTCCAAGGGGTTTGACATAGTGGTGAGAATAAATCATAATCCCTTCTTGGCACTGTTGTCCCAGTAAAGATGCAGCAAAAATGTAAACCAGATGGAATACTGGAAGAAGATATCACTTCAAATAATGCATAAGATGTTTCTTGCTCTTAACTGTAACTTATTGTTTGTATTTTTGATGAAGACGTAAATCACAAGTGCAAATTTCAAAGCTAGATTGAAATTAGACTGATTACAGTAAAATTCTGTGGTTTGGGATACATTGATATGTTTACTATGTGTCATATTTGGTGAAAAATGCAGCAGTTTTTAGTGGGAACTTGGAGTTTCTTAATGAATAAGTGAGGTACAGTGTTTTAGCTTGGAAGACAGGCTGTTGAATGGAAATTTAAAGAAAGCTTGTAAGTGGAATGCAGAAGGTAGATAAATGAGCAGGGACATACATGCCTTGTTTCTAGTGTTACAGAAAAAAAATACTCAAAGTGCTCTTCCTTGTGTAACTTGTGGTGAGAGTTAGGATAGCTTATTTGTTTTATCATTTTGTTTTTCAGTTGACTTTAAGCCTCATGCCAGCATGGACACTGTCCATCACATGTTACTCTTTGCATGTAATGAACCCTCTTCTACTGAAAATTACTGGTAAGAGTTTCAACTTGCTTTTGTTATTGTACCTAACTTTTCTTACTGTAATTTCTTCCACATAAACCTTTTTCAGTGTTACAATTTCTTGCAAAAGTAGAAAAAATTGGAAAGAAGAAGAAAAAATGTGTAACATTGCAGTCTTTCCAAGCTTTAAGTGTTTGGTGGGTTTTTTTAACTAACTCCTCTGCAAGTTGGAGAAGAAGATCTGTTTTCTGATTCTTCATGACTAATTGTCTGTCTCTGAGGAGGAGACAGGAGCTATAGTGGGCAGGGTGCCATTGGATACCCAGAAATTTAGGCTTCCTGTATAGTTGTCTGCTTTTCTGTGTATGAAGAAGTATTGTATCAGGTGTCCAGAAGGAAACTGAGTGAAGGGTAAGCTGAAGAAGATTCTGTCTGGCAAGTGGTTTGGTAGTTAACTTGCCCTTCAAAATACCTAAGCAGTGAGGGCAGAGGGAAGCTCTCAATACCACTAAAACAGGTGTGGGGAGCCAAAGTGAAGAGAATGTGAAGGTGGGTGGAAATTAATGGTTTGTCCAGTAATTCTGCAGGTTTTCTCCAGGTTTTCAAGAGAGAGCAGATAAGGTAGTTTTGCTGACACTGCAAAGCTTATATGACTTAACTGATCTGTGGAACAAGTTTAATGTAGATTTTCTAATAGAATTGTGTAATCACAATTTATCTTTTAAGCATTTACCAAAAAGGTAACTAGAGCTGGAATTTAGAGCTAATACTATAGTATAATATATTTTCCACAAAAAATATGAATTTAGCATTTCAAATAATCTCTGCATGTTTTGGGGAGATGATTTGATTAATATTTTGAGCATACAACAAACTTTCATCAAAAGTTTTGTCTCACTTCTACCTATCAACAACAGGTCTAATATTGAAAATATTGTAATCTTGTTTTGTAAGAAAAGCAGATGCTTAAGAAGTTCAGACGAAAGTAAAACTATGAAAGCACAGAATTTCTGTTGATTTCTTTTCACAGCAGACAGTTTTTCTGTGTTCTTTTTATAGTATCTTATATGTTAGAATATACTGTTTTGAATAGTTTAATGTGAAAAATATACCAACATAAAACTGGTCCCATTGTGGCCTTTTAACACCAGTTTACATATTGAATGTCCTATTTAAAGCTGAGTAGCGTGTACTTGTAGTTTGTTTTGTTTTCATATGTCTGGAAGTAGTTTTATTAGAGCCTTGAAGTGATCCATACGTGATAGAACTGTATTGTTATAGATTGATCAAGTGCTTGCATTGAGATGAAGTCATAAGATGATGCCTAAGTCACATCTAGCTGATGTTCTGAAGATGTAGGTGAAATGTTTTGTTCCTGACCTTTCAGATATGAAGAGAGGGATCAAAAGCTGGAAAGTTATAAAGTTATGCAAAGCTGAATCAGATTCAAATCCTAGGCTTAAGACTAGGCTTCAGATAGTTTGAGCTCCCTGGCTCTATCATCACTCTTCCTGGAGAAGAATGATTGCCCAACAGAAAACTCACCAATGGCGGTCTGTGCAGTGTGGCAGCTAATGTTGCTTTTGTTCTTGATTGCTGTACTTAACAGGTACCTGTCAAATGATGAAACACATAATTAGTGTTGTATTTAAATCTGATATTTCCAATTTTTCATATGCAGGTTTTGATTAAATCTTGCTGCTTTTTTTTTTTTGGTAGTTTCTGAGGTGTAGTATTTGCTTTACATTTCAAAATAAAAACTCTTCCTTCAGTGTCTCATCATTTCACATCGCTGTTATTGCAACAGTTTGCCACATTTCATCTTGCTCTGCCCATGGCTGTCTGCAAGACTAGAAAGACAATCACATCTGTTCTACGTAAAACAGGGCTTTAGACATCTGCATTTATGCCTGTTTGACACACTTACATAAGCTTGTATAAATGCCTGTTGCTATGTATCCATGTGTGTATATAATTAATGTAATATGTATATGTATACACATGCACATGTGTATACATATATATGTCTGTATCTATAAATGTCTGTGTTGTAAGTATGTTCATTTAAATTTTCAGATGTGTAGAAACCATTTCACATTTTTGTAAGTCATTGCAGAGAGTATGTATCATTTAAAAGCAAGTGTTTTCCTACTAGTTTAAATTTGCTAGAGTCTTCCAACCACTAGAACCAGTTTTGTTAAAGTAATTCTGATAACTGTTTATTAATAATGAGGCATCTTTGTTATTTTTTATTTTGTTTTGTTATTTGTTATTCTTTTTGTTACCTGCAGATTGGTAAGTGATGACTTCAGTTGCTCTTCCATCTACTAGGGGAGAGAATGGTTGTTGGAGAACTGATGTTTGAGGACATCACTATAAGAATTGTTTAGCAAGGATCCTTCCCTTACTGTTTACATGGTCAACATTTTTACATAGCCAGTTTTTATTCAATTAAGGCATACTACATTTATTTTTTGCTTTATTGTAGTTTCTTCATCAATTCTGGGCAACGTTAGTCAGATGGTTTGTAATCAGTTGTAAAAACATTAAAACATACCAACTTAAGAGCTATTTTTCATACCATCATGATGTGGACTAGGTATATTATGGAAAAATAGTCCTTTAGGAGCATTCAGAATGCAACAGCAAAATTTATTTCCCTGAGGCGTGAGGTTTTATTCAGGCCAGTTTTGCTTGTGGAGGAATGGGTGAGGGGAAGATACAGCATCCAAATAGCTTTACTGGGATGAGCTGCCCCATGGCCATAGCAGTGCTGAGTCAAAATGTGTGATGCCACTCTGGCACTGACTGTCAAGTCACTCTGGTGACTTGATGCTATTTATGCAAATGCCCCTGGCCTTCTGAAAGGCTGTCTAACAGCGTGGGACCTGCACTGGCTCTGCTTTGGCACCTTCTCTATAACGTGGTAGGATCTTCATCTGAACAAACACTAAAGGGGTGCACAGATATTTCTCCCTTCCTGAAATACCCAAGCCTTTTCACAGAAATAAAGTAAGCTCCCAGGGCTCATTTGTTCTCGTTTTGCTCAGTGCACCAAAAAAAGGTGTAGCTGCTTCTGTTTGTTGATCATAATTGGCCCTAAAACCAGTTCAGCCACTATGACAAGAAGTTTTGCCTGAGCTGATAAACTATGTTGAAATGGAAGTAGTATGCCTGAGTTGATTCATCAGAAGTTCAGATTCTCCATAGATAATCAAGAGTACACTTGAATGATTTAAAAGGAAATGTTGAATTATTCAGAACCAGAGTCTCCTGGCAAGAGAGGTCTTCCACTGCGTCAAACCTAACACTGAAATGAGCTCCCATGAATGAGATGATTCATAGACATTCTTTATTTAGAGATCAGGTGGGGCAACTTTAAATAGTTATCTAATTTAAACAAATGTGTAAGTACAGGTGATAGATCATCACCCAGTAATTCCTCTGTCAGACTAGCTGCTTATGTTGGCAGGAGAGCATGAGTTTGGAAGCTTTTGACAATAGCTTAGTAAAGGTTGCAAAAGGTGTCAAGACTGGTTCAGTGAAATAGTTGCATTTCACTGCTTAGCGAGAAGTGGGAACAATATGAAGATTTATATTTTGGAGTGTAGTTTCTTACCGTTGTCACTGCCCCAGAATGTTCTGCAACGTTCAGCTCAAGAACTAAAAATGATTGTTTTTCTTACTCAGTCACCTCAATTATCTTTTTTTACAAGTTGTGGTCAGAATCAAGGAGTAGGGTATAATAGAGAAAGAAATAAAAGCAGTTCTTTGTTTTCCTAAACAATGCAAATATCTTAAAACGGTAGCCAAATACTGGTCTTGCTAACATAGTGAAATATTTTGCTTTCAGTCTAGGTAATCAGTCAAAATCCCAGTGCCATTAAAAAACCCAGGTCCTGAGCTTACCCAAGATTGAGAAGAATATATTTGGAAAGTCCATGAGAGTTTGCAAAAAACAGACCTGAGAAGTAGTCAGTAAGCACTATTTCCATGCCTTCCCCTACGTTCCTCCCCCCAAAATTTTTACTACAGTCAAAATTAGTTGTTAATACAATAATGTATAGTATGTAGTTACAGTCCATTTTTAAGGTATTCTGTGCTACTCATTCTGTTCAGATTCTCATTAGTTTATGCATGTAAAGAAGCTATGAATTTCAAAGATTGGTTAATTTTTTTTATTTGTTTATAAATTTTTAGGTTTTACTAGCTTCCTGCTTTTAAATCTGTTCATGAGTTGTCTTAGCTCTTCTTTGTAATCTCCTCTGGCTTTGTTTTTTTCTGTAAACTTGGTGTTTCAAGGTCAGCATTGATGGCTAAATGAGAAGGTTGACCATTTTCTAAGCATAATGAAAGACCAATGTCTGTATTTCATCTTGGTCCCCTGCACTCTTCCCCCTCCATTGGCCATTGTCTCAGGAGGAGAGTTTGGAACAGCCTATGTAGGTTTTTTTAACCTAGCTAATGTGGTCCTAAAAAATACTGTGGTAAAAACAAAGGCTAGCTGGCCCAGAGTGTGGTGGTGAAGCTGTGACTGTGCTTGTGGTTTCTGCTGCTGTTCCCCCCAACCAATCTTTTCAACACATTTCCAAACTGTGCAGCTTAATACCTGGTTAGATCCCTGAAGTCTTTTGGTTTAGTTTGTAGCAGTTTTACCTGCAGCTGTATGAGTTGTTAGTCATGAAACATTTCACTTACCCTGAAATAAGTTTTGCTTGTCCACTGGGACATGTTTGAAGGGAGAGATGACCAAACCAGTAGTTGTGAAGGTCTAGAAATATCTGTTATGAGCAAAATTAATGAAAAGGAAGAATTGGCATGTTCCCTTTTCTCTTGATAGTTGATGATTATGGCAATGCTTTCTGTCAGAAGAAAACACAGCAGCTATGTTTCAGTAAGGCTCCCCAGGATCACAGAAATGTGTAACGTCTCACTGAGGTGGTTTTCCCCATGTGCCGGAAGAACTGGTTATCTCAGGAAAGCAGCCTGGAAAGCGTCATTGTCATTTGTTCTGAGAGATTGCACATACGGCTCACACTGTGCGAAACTATTTTCCCAGTATTTAAGGTGACTGAAACTGTGCTTTAGGTGTACAGATGTTTTCCCAGGTCTCATTTTACCAGAAGTAATAAATGGAGAAAGGGCTGTACCGTTTTGTTTTGGATTGAAACCTTGGCATAGGTATCAACCTTCATTGCATCCAGCTTGGATCAGCTGATGTAGTCTGAATAGTTTCGGGTGGAGGCTTTCTGAAAGTCATACCTGTGTATATAGCAGTGGAGTGACTTCCACACTGTGCTCAGTGCCACGATGCTTTGCCACCTGAAGAGAGTACAAATACACTCTGTAAATAACCCTTTTCCCTAACAGAGAATTTAGAGGGAGAAGCAGCTTCTAGGTGAGTGTTTGGAAAGCCTCTCAGTATCCCTTGTTTGTTTATCCGTGTATATCATCCTGTAGCTTACACCCACATATAGCAGTAGGTGCCCTCTTGGATGTGGTCCAGATTCATTGTGCTGTCCATATGACTGTTATCAGTTGTATTGGCTTTTACAGATTTGGTAGTGTCTGTGCCCCGAGTTTTTCAGTTCGTGCAGATTCAAGGCATCTAGAGCTTAACAGTCCTTGGGAGTGTTTCATGTTCCACTCTTACTGTCACCTGCAAGGCATTAGCTGCAAAGGCTAGGGGCAACTCTACAGCTTACAGTTACTGTAAGTATTTGTGACCTGTTTGTGGTCTGTAACTTGGCAAACACTTCTTTTTTTTTTGTGTGTGTGTGTGTGTGTGATTTTTCTGTTTATGAAAAACAAGAAATTGTGCAGAATAATAAAAATTAACATAAAGCAGTGAGCTTGCATTAAGTACAGGGAAGAGCATGAGTGCCTCCTACCTACCAGTTCATATACAGATTCCTGTTACCTTTTTTTTGTCAATGATTTTTAAATGAAGTTAAATATCAATTTTGACTTAAAGCTTTGATGTCTTGTGGGGTTTTTTCTGCTTTGCACACGAGTCCTGTCCCTTTATGTAAACGTGGCAGCCACTGTAATTTTATGACATTTGAGCTAATAGTGCTTGAAATTTTCATATGGTTCATTCTCACAAAAGGTTCCTTTATTTTTTTCATCACTGGCTACTAGGATGGTAGGGACTATGAGAACTGAATGGTTTTGACCCTGTTTGCCTAACACTACCTTATGGCAAAGGGAGGAAAAAAAAAAGAAGATGGAGGATCTAATGGTATCTGAGAAAGCAGTCTACTGTGTTTAATCAAAATACATCCAAAAACTTCATAGATCTTAAAATTAGTGATTTTACATGTAAATCACCTGCCCTTTTCTGATTTTAAAGTTAAAAATTTATATTCCTTTTTGTTTTATTTCCTCATATTTTTAGGGACTGTGATGAAGGAACATGCAAAGACAAATCTAACATTTTGTATGCCTGGGCAAGAAATGCTCCACCCACCAGGCTCCCCAAAGGTATTGTGCCTTTAATGTGAAGTTCTTGTATACAGGTGCAAGGGAGAGAAGAACATGTGGAAGTAAGCACCTGACATATCTATGAACCTCCTATAATATTTTTGTTATGTCTAGTTGATGGAAACGGTATAAACATCAACCTCATAAACTATTAATATATTATGCTAGCTGTTATACTTGGGGTCTTTTGTCATTCTGTTTACTATAACATTATGGATTTCAGTAGGGGAAAAAAAAAGCTAAGGGAGAGATAACAGTCATAATGCTTTATTTTTATATAGCATTAATCTTGCATTTTCTACTATAAGCCATTGGAAGGGTACTGTTTATCTTTCAGTAGCACACCAACTGCAATAAAATAATTTTGTGTGTTTAGGAAAGCAAAAACAATTTCAATCTAAACATTAATTTTTTTCTATGTCTTAAGTATCCTTGTCAGTTTTATGTGCTTTTCATTTCTTGATACTTTGATATGGTTGAGCAACATGTTTATATACTCATTTTTTTGTATGATAGATGACTTTGCTGAATTCAATAAAAAATTTTTAAGCTACTTGGAGTGGTATGTCTGGAAGACAGGGAGAAGTGGTTCTTTCTAACAACCACTAAGGGTTCTAGAAATATCTACCATCTATATAGCCTTAATCTGAAAATATGTTGAATTCCAAAATTTTTTTCTTTTATCTTTTACTGCCTCTTTTCATAAGCAGTGTGAGCAGTGCACAGTATCATGAAGAGGTTTATTTTTAATAATCTGTTTACACACTTATCAGCACGAATGTTATTTGATTTGGTTATCAGAATGTCAAGTTAAAAAAAATGTTGCTTGGAGGATTCTATGGAAACCTGGTATTTGCTTTGCTGTTAAACCCCAGCTAGTAATAATTTTCTTGTCTCTAACCTGTCCATAAATATAAGGTTTGAAGGAAAGGGTTCATAATGATATTACATCTGTGCACAGAAGGGCTGCAGTCCCATTTATAAGTAGGCTTTGCCATGGGCAGTGTTTAATCTAGTGGGATTCACTGGCCAAATAGGAAGAAACTGCTTTCTCTGCTTCTTTTGAAGAGTATTCATTGTAGAATCAATTTAGAGAAATTCCTTTTGGTAATGGTGATATTTTGCAATTTCATTATGTCAAATTATTTCAAATTCCTCCATTTTCTTCTGTGCCTGTACTTACTTCTGTCAACAAGTAACATAGCTTCATAGTTTCCACAAGATTTTTTCTGCATACAATATTAATTTATATCTCAAAATACGTTACTGCAGATCTTTTAATCTTTTCATTTTCAATGTATTCTTAGTAAGTTAGTGTTAATCAGGTCGTGTCATTTCTCATGTTGTATGAGAAATGAAAGTTCTACCAAGGATGACAAAACATGATTTTTAATTTTTTTTTTATATATACAGTTGGATAAATATATATATATATATATCTCAAATCTGTATTCATATTCTTGGATTGAGAGAATTCTCTGCCTAAGTTAATGAATAACTAAGTTACGGTCTTAGCTTCTTAGTCTGTTTGGGAACATGTGATAGTGGTTTTCCTAGTTTTCAGGACAAAATTTTCTTCACTGGTGTCTCAGTGAAATTTTGTATGTCTTCACTCTAAGCCATTACAGTGATTTGTATTTTTAGATATGGTCAGCAGTGGTGAACTATCTTGCATTTTATTGTTTCTGAAAACAATGCATTTTCATTCTCTTAGGTGTTGGATTCAGAGTGGGAGGAGAAACAGGTGGCAGATTTTTTGTGCTCCAGGTACACTATGGGGATATTAGCGCATTTAGAGGTAAGTCTTTTGGAAATTTGTTCTGTAAGTTATATCAGTTACAGCATCAAAAATATTTACAATGGTCTATTACATCTAGTCCATCCTCGCCTGCTCACGCAAGGCCATCTATAGTCAGGTACTCAGGACCATGTCTGAGTGGCTTTTGCATATCTCCAAGGATGGAGAATCCACAGCTTCTGTGGGCAATGTGTGCCAGTGCTTAGTCACCTTCACAGTGAAAAAGCATCTCCTCATGTTCAGTTTCAGTTTGTGCCCATTAACTCTGGCTCTGTCACTGGGCACCACTGAAAAGAGCCTGGCTCTGGCCTCTTTGTACCCTTCTTCAGGTATTTATATACATTGATTAGATCCCTCCCAATCCTTCTGTTCTCCAGGCTGAAGTCTTAGCTTTCTCAGCTTTTCCTTGGAGGACAGACACTCCAGTCCCTTCATCATCTGTGTGGCCCTTCCTTGGACTCTACAGTATGTCCATGTCTCTCTTGCGCTGGGAAGCCCAGCACTGGATACACTACTCTAGCTGTGGCCTCACCAGCACTGAGTAGAGAGGAAGGATCACCTCCCTGACCTGCTGACAATACTGCTGCTAATGCAGCCCAGGATACCATCAGCCTTCTTTGCAGCAAGGGCATGTTGCTGGCCTGTGTTCAATGTGGTGTCCATGAGGACCCCCAGGGTCTTTTCTGCCAAGCTGCTTTCCAGCTGGGTGGCCCCCAGCATGTACTAGTGGGTGGGGTTGTTCCTCCCCAGGAACAGGGGACTTTGCAGGACTTTGCACTTCCCCTTGTTGAACTGCGTGAAGTTGCTGCCAGCCCATTTCTCCAGCCTGTCCAGATCCCTCTGGATGGCAGCACCACCCTCTGGTGTATCAGGCACTCCTCCCAGTTTGGTGTCATAAGCAAACAAACTTTCTGAGGGTGCACTCTGCCCTATCAGCTCATTGATGAAGATGAACAGGACTGAACCCATTATTGACCCCTGCGGTACACCAGTAGTTACCATCTGCCGAGACTTTGCACCGCTGATAAACACTCTCTGGGCCCAATCGTTCAGCCAGTTTTCAATCCACCTCACTATCTGCTCCATACATTATAAGCTTGGGTTAATGAAATTTGGATTTCATTAATGCACATTGAGATATTGGTGATCTGAGATTTTTGGGGACAAGATTAATTAATTAATTTATTTATTTATATTTCATGTTTTATTCCGTTCTTTAAACCTGAAATGCCCTGTTCTGACATCTTTGAGATGCATGAATTCTCACTTACTCTGTGAATCGTGTGCTGTGTGGAGTGTTTGGGTTAGGGCCTCTCTGGCCTTCAAGAACAAAAAACCTCTGGGTCACCATTCTCTTGGAACTTGGCTGTGGTACATTACTGGGTAGGATTTAAACGAGAATGTGAAGATCTTCATGGGCAAAGTGATAATCAACATGTTGGACTTGAAAGAAGAAATAGGAAGTAAGCTGAGTAACAGCAAAAAAATTAAGAGAGGAATATGCATTACACCCATAAGGTGTAATAAGAGTCCCACGGCCTCTGAATCTTTCTGTGGTACCATGGTAAATGATCTGCAGGTTGTACTTGGTTTTGAACAAAGAAGTTAGCCTGTGGTTGGCAGCTTCCCGGTGCCATGCAGACTCTCTTATGTGTGCCTCTGGCAAGCTTTGGGCAACTTACCTAGATTTTTCAGCAGCACTGCCTGAGGTTGAAGGTATGGTTTCTACCATGACATGTAGATACAATGTAGCATAATGGCAGGGTGTGCCAGCACTGTTTAAATGGAGCAAATATGCAAATATGCACAACTGAAGTTGAAAAAATTGATTTTTCATGAGACAGTTCAGATGGACCTGTACAGCCCATGAGATTCCTTGCCTGCTAAAATCATGAATAATTAAAGTTACCAACCTCTAAATAGAGCATGTTAGTTGAGAGCCTACTCTTCATTATTGCTTGGGGACAGTGAGAGTTCTCACTGTTCATTTTCACTCTTAAGTACAATGTATGTGTATGCAGTTATTAAAAAATAAAACAAAACAAATAAGATCAGTAACCTCCATTGCACATTAGGTGAGCATGTGTTCGGAAATTTTCATTAGTAAATTGACTTGGTAGTCAAAGCTTCTACTCAAAAAATCTGCTTGCCCACTTAGAGAATCTATAATGAAATAAGTTAGCACCTGAAATTAAAACTTAATTTTACACCAACACACCTCCCCCCTGCAACAGACTTCCTTATTTTTTGCCTAGAATATCTGTGCAAGATTTGGATATAAGTCTGCAAAATTATGTTTAAGAAGTGTGAACTGATAGGACTATAATTTAGGAGATGATGCTAGCGTCATGTACTGCTTCTTTCAGTTGAAGAGCATGACAGAATGCCATGTTTTATTTCAATGCCTTTTACTTTGTAGTCTGGTATTTTGTTTTAAAAGTGAAAAATAATTACATTATCTGCCATTTTCATGAGAAAAAATGTTTCTAATGTCTTCCTGTGAAAATTCCAGTAGAGAAAAATATAATCTAAATCTCCTAATAATATAAATGTCTTAAACCTTGATTGTGGTGTTCAAGCATATGCAGTGCATAACTTTTGATGAGTTTTACAGGTATTTTTAAACCTCAGGAATGACCTAATGAGAGCTTTTTTTGGTGTGAATGAGATGTCTGTTGATAAGTGTGGCTTGTCAAAATATAAGAATATAGTCATTGCAGTTTTTAAGTAAGCGCATGCAGTTATTACACCACAGAATAGAGGACAAATGATGAAATATACTCAATTAACTTGCTATGCTTTCTGTAGCACATCAAAGATTCAGAAGAACTGTTCATAGTTTAATTTTCTGACTTACAAGTCATTGCAAATATAAAATATTTGACTTGAGGTAGTAATTATTTATGTATTAGCACCCAATTCTACTTCCTATCAATTTTTTGGGGAAAAAAAAAGTCATAGTTAAAATTTATCAACTCTCATTTTCAACTATTTGTAAAAAGGATATTTTTTCATTTCATTAACCAGTTATTAAACTAATTATGCTTTCCCTCCCTCCTTAGCTATAATCCACAGCTAAGTATTTGTATTTAGATGTGCACTTTATGCTCAGATATCAAAATAAAATTAATTTTATCTTGTCTAAAATATACATAATTAAAAATAAGCTGGAAAACCAAAAGTAAATTCTACCAAAAAAAATGGGGGAATATGAAAAGAACCATTGTAGAAAAATAGTAATTGCTCTATTTGACTTTCTTCTGTTTTTATATTGCAAAAGTAAAAATTATTTGGGTTTGGAGTTATGGTTGCTAGTAGATACAGTTATGCAACAAGTAAGAATTTGTCAGAAGTTTGTCTTTTTTATGATTCGCAAGTGTTTAGGGTTCAGATTCAAATAAAAGTAGATCTAGCCATCTTTAGATCTATAAAGGCACCCAGTTAACTTTCAATTTGGGCTGTAGAGATATGCAATGCAACTGTCACACTGTGCTTGATTTATTCTTCCGTATAAGTGCCTTCAGATCTCATTTATGTGGGGTTTTTTCCCAATGCCTAGAATTTGTTTTTTCCTGCCATCCCTATAACGAAGACTAATGTTGTTTCTAACCTGCCATATTATCTTAGTCCTTTCCAGCACATGTGAGAATATATACTGTATCCTTGAGAATCAAAGTAATTAAAAGTTATCAATAATAATCTCTTTTAACTTGTTGTGTAGGAAAGGTAATTCCATTGTATCATTTTCTATGTGTGTAACTGTTGCATTGTTTGAAGCAATTAAAAATTTTTGTCAGTATGCTTGGAGCAAACTTTTGGGGAATTCTTTGATTTTTGTTCAACTTTTCCTCCTTTCTCATTCCCTTTCTTTTTCTCTCTCTGTTCAGGCACAAGGCATGCATAGTGTTTGCATTCTCAGATCCTTTTCCTAACCCCCACTTCTTCATTGACAATAGATTTATTTCTTCGTACTATCATTCCCTATAAGAATTATGTTACCCACATTACATATAGTATCACAGATGTATCTACTTTTGTGAGGAAGGTGTGGGGTTCTTAGTACTGGCGTTTGGTATGAGTTTTTTTGGTTGGGGAGAGAAATTAACTTTTGCCACTAACCTGGTAGATGTCCTAAAAATCACTGTTTTCTTCATAAGCATGTGAATTGTAAGCTGTCATTTATGTTCTAGTCTAATCTGAACACTGGATTCAGTGTGCTTCTCTTTGATAACCAGAAAGCTTAACAGTGGTGTCTTGAATAAAATTAATTTTGCATATTCATAGATATTCATGTCTGTGTTATATTATGATATCCTTTCAGCAAATCAGTCATCTATGAGCTTTACAAGGTATTTACTTGTTAAAAAATTTATACCGGACCAGGATCAACAACTGTTTGTCTCTTTTCTATTTGGAAAGTAAGTTGTGAAAATGGCACTGGGAAGTCTGTGCTTGCATTTTGTTTTTCACAAACTGAATAACGGTAGGGTTTAATTCTACATATTACTAGACTTTCAAAAAGAATTTTGCTGAATTGATTTTGGATGGGTGAACTGATGAGCAAGAGAAAGTGCCTTGACTCTCATGAAAAAGATGAATTCAACTGGTGTTCTTTTACGTAGCAAATATTAGGTATCAATATTGAATGCAACGTATTGAATTTGTCCCTTTTTATACCAAGACTTCAAGTTCATTTTTGTGCTGCATGTCTGTCTTTTTAAATATAACTTGCACAAAGTTACTTCCCAGTGGGCATTAGCTTTGGAATTGCCTTGCTCAGAGGTTGTGTGCTAGCTTTGAGGCTACTTCCTATCTTTAATGAGGCAAAGCCAGTTCTGAGACCGTATGTGGAGATTCTGGTACAAATCAAAAAGCGCACTTTGAAATAAGAAGGGGTTTGGAGCTTCGTACAAAGCACCACTCTGTTTTAAGTATTCTAGTAGCCATGTATGAGTGCTATACAGTTCCTATTAAATATTAGAAATAGAGCAATAAGGAAACTGAATAAATAGTTTGAACAGTGTGCTCCATAATTTATAATCCATGTACCTGGAGTGCAAAGAAAATAGGTGTTGAAGAGTGTTTATTTTTCTAATTCTGAGTAAAAAACCCACAGAATTTTAACTATGTAGGAAGCCCTAGAATTTTCAGCTTCTATGGCAGATTATCATACATGTAACTTAGAGTTCAGGATTATAGATCTGTATAGACAGACGGGCAGGAAGCCTGTCAGACTCACATTGGAAGTTTTATCACATCAGCCTACAGAAAGAGAGCATTTCTCTTTAGGATAATTTGACTTCTACTCAGCTATGAGTGTTTGATTTGACAAGCTCTGAGTACTTCTAGTATTTGAGATATTTCTCCTAGAAAACATGATTAACAGGAATAGCTCAGGTGATTCTTTTTAACTAATTTAAAATGTTTATTGGCAGTTAAACTTGGAATTACCATTACAGAGTTTTCATGTTCAATTTTTAAAACAAATGATGTATTTTAGGTTTGAAGCCAGTGTTAGGCTTTAACATGCACCATTGATTTTGTTTGGCATAGCTAAATTAAAGCAGGGAATGTTTAAAATGATTGATTTATATTTGCACAACACATAAAAGGCAGTAATAAGCACAGCCTCTACTTTAATTTGAGTTGGAAACCTACATGGACAATTGGCTTTGATTTGACCCTGTTTCTGAGGTATATAAAAATTCATTTTCTGGTCCTTGCCACATGGTAGATAGTAACTAGTAAGTACTTTGTCCCAGAGCAGTCCGTATTTGCTGGATAGCTGAAACGAAGAAATCAAAGTAGTTAGATAAGCTGGACTGACAGACTGGAAAGGAGACTTTCAGATTTTGCTTTGTGCATTGTTTAAGGATATTTTTGCTTAGGTCACACAGCAAAGCTCGAAAAGAGTTTGCACAGGGAACTGGCATGGCCTCACTGCACTTTGGTTCTTGGGTGGAGGGTTTAGCAGCTTTGAGTGTTTCAAGGAGGTGAGTTGTAAGGAAGGAGGAGCAAGGAAATAGCATTTCCAGCATATCTCTGTAGTTGTTAGAAAAATGTTTAGCTCAATCATGGCTAAATATAACCATGGACAAAATAATAATGTGCTGTAGGAATTTCTTAAAAGTCTAGACCAATGTATCCATCCATTATTTTTCTCTTGATACAGCACTGCAGATCAGATTCTTGTGCCAGAAGGTGGTTTATGTTTCTCCCAGTGCTGATTAATACGATTGTCTTGTACAGTAGCAATAATAACTTTCCCAGTGTCTTCAGTTCATTTTGAAATTTTTCAATTTAGATGAAAATACTGACTGAAATTTTTTTCAATACTCTGAAAAGTTAAATTGACAAATATAGTGGAGTTGTTTCCCTCCCATCTCACTATTTTTAAGAGAGACACTAGAATAGTAAGGATTACATTTTTCAAACATGGCTCATGTTTGGCCTGTGACAGGTTTGGCTTTATGGTTTTGGGATAGTTTTTCTGCAGTGTTTAAAACGCAGGATGGTGATGTTTTCAGCAGCAAATTGCAACACTGAGAGACACAAAACTACCAATTGCGTTTTAAATTTTATTTAAATAATAAAGTAAAATGTTCTAAGAGGAAGCAAGCATTTCCCAGCTTCCATTAAAAGTGATGTAGTGCAAACTTTCTAACAATGTTAAACTTACTAAAGCTAAGTTTTACAGTATCACCTGTGTTATATAAATAGCTAAAAATTTAGTAAAAAAAAATTTGAAATGAGGAAGGTGGGGCAAAAGAGACTTCTCAGGGACCTTTATAGCAAACATGGTGGTATTGAGATTGTAAGTGAAAATTCCTACAGTGAGGAGTAGAGGAGCATGAACAGTATATACATATCTTGAACTTTTTTGAAAACCATGGACAAAGAATTTAATTTCTCTTAAATGTTTTCCTACCATTCCTCTACTTTTATCCTAATAGCTTAGTCTTTCTAATGCTTTTGGGTTCATGTATTGGCCATTTGGAAGCAACATTTGTTATTTGTGATTGAAAACTAATGCTGCTTCTGGCATGGCATAACTTTGTTTTTTCTTTCCATCTTTAGCTGGTGCTGACCATGTCTTGAATTTATCATTTTTCCCTTGTCTATTCTAACTTAGTCTTTTATTTGGTCCTGTTCCTTCTGTCTCCTTCAACCTTTTCTCCTCTTCATTTACCTCTCTCTCTGCCATACCCTGCAAATGACTTGCCATGTGGTGACTATTTATGGAAAGATTTTTTTTTCCCATTTTTAAGAAGTAACTTTACCAAAAAAATTGAAGACTATATTTTAAATACTGTACTTTAAATTGGAAAAATTTTATTGTAAAGTTTAGATTAATTAATCAGTGCCTACTATTTTTCTGTACAGACATGCATATTTGCATAAAAATTATACTTAATGTATGTTATTATACTGAAAATGTCTATTTTCTACAATATATTGTTTATTTGGTTGTTTTGTAGAACAGAGAAAACGTGGGTGATACAGTGGCAGTAACTGGTTGACTAGCTTTGCGGTTTTGTGTGCATGTGTGTAATCTTGAAATACTTCTACTGTAATTGCAAGTGAACTTTGTGAGTAGTCTGCTAAACCCATATTCAATCCTTTATTCAGAATATAGGTACTCAGCTCTCTGTATTTGAGGCAATATTACATGTAGCTTAACACAGACAGTCAGAAATTCTGTCTGCATTGAATGGGTGTGCTTTTGTTTCTGGATTACCAATTGAATTGGCTGCTTTCCTTCTTATTCATCACAGTTGGATTCAAAAATTCTCGTAAGATGTGCTTACCAAACATTCAATGCAACTACAGTAGTGGGTAGTCTTAATGGAAGAGCTACTGTTCTAATTTTTCTTCTGTGTATACAGTGAAGATTTTCCTTTTTTGTTGTCATTTGTAAAGGTACAACTGTGATTTATTGATTCATATTTGTAATACAGGAGTGTTTGTTGGGACAGACAGAGCGGGAGAAAATAGGAATTCTCAGATGCTATGATGATCATTATAAGAACCTAGTGAAATTGGGTTAGCAACTTTTTCACTTGCATAGCATATGTACTAGTGTATACATTTTGTAAAAATAGTTACTATCTACTTAGTGAACATATTGAAAGTAAGTTCTAGTACACATAGTGGTAAAAACTGAACTGAATATTATCCCTTAATAATGAAGTGTGGTGTAACTAAACTAATGTCTGAAAAATTGATGCTTCTTAATCTGTAAAGTCTCCCTGTTTTGTCACTCTCTAGACATTATCCTTTCTTCTGTTCAAATGTACTGCTTTTTTTTTCAGTTTGGAATCTAGCTACTGATGGGAGGAAAATCTCTCCCAAGTTACACTTGTGAGCAGATCCATAGCTACTCTGTTCTCTTTCTTACCTGGAGCTAACTAAAATTGAGTAACTGTATCAAAACAATACCATATTTAAATTAAAATGTCTGATTTTAGATAATGCTGATACAGTACATTAAAAAATGAATTAACTATTTTTACTGTCCTTCTAGGCTATTGTGGTGGGTTGACCCTGGCTGGGGCCAGGTGCCCACCAGAGCCGCTCTATCACTCCCCTCATTCACCAGACAGGGGAGAAAAAGTATAACAAAAAGCTCGTGGGTCGAGATAAGGACAGGGAGAGATCATTCTCTAATTATCATCACGAGCAAAACAGACCGAACTTAGAGAGGGAATTCATCTTATTTATTACTAAGCAAAACAGAGTAGAGGAATGAGAAATAAAACCAAATCTTAAAACACCTCCCCCCACCCCTCCCATCTTCCCGGGCTCAACTTCACTCCCAGCTTCAACCTCTGCCCCCCCTCAGCGGCACAGGGGGACGGGGAACGGGGGTTACGGTCAGTTCATCACACGTTGTTTCTGCCGCTTCTTCATCCTCAGGGGAAGAACTCTCATCGTTCCCCTGCTCCAGTGTGGGGTCCCTCTCACAGGAGACAGTCCTTCACAAACTTCTCCAATGTGAGTCTCTCCCACGGGCTACAGTCCTTCACGAACTGCTCCAGCGTGAGTCTCTTCCACGGGGTGCAGACCTTCAGGAGCAAACTGCTCCAGCATGGGGTCCCCCACGGGATCACAAGTCCTGCCAGCAAACCTGCTCTGGCGTGGGGTCCTCTCTCCACGGGTCCACAGGTCCTGCCAGGAGCTTGCTCCAGTGTGGGCTTCCCACAGGGTCACAGCCTCCTTCAGGTGTCTCCACCTGCTCTGGCGTGGGGTCCTCCACGGGCTGCAGGTGGAATCGCTACACCCCCTCATCCTCCCTCCATGGGCTGCAGGGGGACAGCCTGCTTCACCATGGTCTTCACCACGGGCTGCAAGGGGATCTCTGCTCTGGCGCCTGGAGCACCTCCTTCTGCACTGACCTTGGTGTCTGCAAAGTTTCTTACATCATCTCACTCCCCTCTCCGGCTGAAAAAGCTTCCCCCAACTGTTTTTTTCCCCTTCTTAAATATGTTATCACAGAGGTGCTGATTGGCTTGGCCTTGGCCAGCGGTGGGTCCATCTTGGAGCCGGCTGGCATTGGCTCTGTCAGACACAGGGGAAGCTTCTAGCAGCTTCTCACAGAAGCCACCCCTGTAGCCCTCCCCGCTACCAAAACCTTGCCACGCAAACCCAACATAGCTATCCAGTGTTAAACAGAACTGTTGTTTGCATTGGTATCTCAACGTCACTTGTTGACTTTATTACAAGGATTTCTGGCTGCTTCATTTTTAATGGCTAAAGTCATTGCTTTTCCACAAATCTTTCATTTTTCTAACTTTTGTGAAAATGCAAATGTGTTTGAAGCAAACCAGATTTTTCTGCTATTGTAAAAATGACACTGTTTCATCTTCCAGATGCTAGTTAGTTTTTCATCCACCGGACTTCTACTCTGTATTAGGATTTTGCCACAAATGCAGCACTGTGATGTTCAGGTTTGTGCAAATTTGAGTAATGTTTCCATAGTATGAACGTTTTACTGCAAACAGTAAGATTAAAACTTATTTTGTCTTCTGGGTTTTTTTTATACAGCAGAAGAATGTTACTAGTGTGCAATAATTTCACATGGGTTCAGTTGCTAATGATTAACCTGTTTTGTGATTTGTACAGATAAACACAAGGACTGTTCTGGTGTAACTTTACATATGACGCATCAAAAGTAAGTATCTTTGAAAATGCTTACCTATTATAATTGTTTTCATCAAAACAGAAGGCATGGAAACCTTCCTTTAGATTCCTTTGAAAACATGTGATATAAAAATAATACATACTCCACAATATTATGATTTTTTTAAGCCATGTGTCATCTGTTGGCAAAAATTTTTGTTTCTGCTAAGAGGCTTGATGAAACGGTGCTATCAGTACTGAGGTGGTTGAGCTTAAGAGCTTCATATTTAGAAATCTGGGACAAGAACAGCAATTATGTAGATGATTGTTTTGTCCTATTTCACATTGTTTGTAGAAGATGCTTTAAGAATTGTGGTTCAGTATGAAAAAAAGGAGGGAAAAGGAAGTGTGATGTACCAACTTCTTTCTCAGTAGACCAGTTTCAGACATAATCCAACATTTAGAAAGTAGTGATGTTAGATGTTTTTCCATATCGTGTCACTTGCAGTCGGCTTTTACAACAGACTTGTTTAGCAGAGCTTGTGTTTCGAATTGCAGGCAGCCTTTGATTGCTGGAATGTATCTTATGATGTCTGTGAACACTGTAATACCCCCAGGCGAGAAAGGTGAGTTGTAATTCTACCAAGTGATTATATCATTTCAGCATCTGAGTTATTTTTACTGCTCATTGTAGAAGAAAATTTAGCAGACACTTGCTGAATTGTAGATGGACAAATTAATTGCTTAATTAAGCAACTGATGAAAAAAATAGTTACAATTTTAAAATTGTATCATGTTTCCCAATGACTACATCTGCAAAGGCAATCAATGTTGTAGAAAACAATGTTGTACAAAACAATAATGTTCTGTGCAATACTGAAGTTTCTAGTATTCTTAAGAGTATTTCTTTGATTTATTTTGTCTTTATATTTTACCAAAAAAGCCCTGTTTTCTTATCTACCCCCTCAAAGAAACATTTTTTTTTTTTATTCTTCATCTATATTTGTCATTCATGCTATTTATGATTTACTAAAAGTTCAGTTTTAATAAATGAATTTTTACTAGTAAGGAGCTGCTCTTTAAAAAATTTTTTCCTGTGCTCCTAGTTGGTTAAAAGGTAGAAATGCTGAAAAACATTGTAAAAGAAAGTTTCCAAACCATTTCTATTCAGATTCCTACTCAGTGGATTTTATCTGAAATTCAGCTTGGATAATCCCAATATCATTTCTTCAAGCTAGCATGGAATGTTCTGTTTTAAGGAACTTGAACACTGATCTTACGTTTTCCTATGCTATACCAGAATTTTAGATTAGGTAACCGAGAGCACTATTTTTCCCATTTATAGATAGCTGCCTAAATAGGATGAGGTGGTCAAATGCTCAACTGACTGCAACTGTTCAGTGAATTCAACAGCTTGAAATTTTTTTAAATTTTAATTGAAACTTAATATATTTTGCTTTTCAATGTGAAAACATATCAAATTAATCCCCCTTAATATTTGATCAATGCAGAAATTTACTTTTTCAGCTGGAGGGGTGAGGGAAGGGGGAATAAAAAACAGTTCAGTGCCTGTTGATAACTGCCTTCTCATGTTCAATCAGATTTGCAGTCCTTAAGTGAAGCATGAAGTTTGTTACAATGCAGCCAGTCCCCAGATAGGTCTCAGAGAGGCATTGGCAGATGCTTACCTCTCTGTGGGCTCTTCCTTAGCTACTCTTACTGCACCTATCACAAGTACCAGCTTGCAGACATTGTCTGTACAGCACTTCTCTGTCAAAGTCTGCATCTAACCCTAAATCTTTAAGACTGGGCATAGAACTATAAGATCTTAAAATCAAGTCTTCATTATAAATTGTATCAGTTTATATTTGGATAACTTTATTTGCATTTTCTCCTGAGTAGACTATTTACCATAGCTATGTTTATTTTAAATGTACCTCAACATAGTCTGTAAGCAAATGTAATTTAAAATTACTTCATTAAATAGCAGTTGTGTATGTTGGAAGAAATGCTACTGAGTTTCAGCCCCATTTTGTATCATCACAGAAAGTAATTTTCAAGTGACTTGTACTGTATTTTGTTAGATTTTCTTTACAGGTGTCTTGAGATAGACACTGCAGAAATATAAAATATTACACAGTATCTTTTGAAATTGTTTGTTGTCCAGTGTAGTACCTTTTGTAAACTGCTTTCATACTGAACTTTCCTCTGATAAATATTGTGTTTTTCTTTATTTATTGCCATCAAATTTTAACAGTGGTTGATGCTGATATTGCCTGCCATTACAAAAGGTTTCCAATGCACCTCTTTGCCTACAGAGTTCATACACACAAACTAGGTAAGAGTTTTATTGCAATATAGGAATATCAAATATTTAATAGAAAAAAGCTGACACTACAACATATTTTTTAGAAGTATTTCTCATATTCACATAAGTATTGGTATGTTGTAGGTAAAGTAGTGAGTGGATACAGAGTGAGAAATGGTCAATGGACGTTGATTGGTAGACAGAGTCCACAACTACCACAGGTTGGTTGTTTTTTTTTAATTCTAGCTGTAAATTTTAATTATCTTTATTTAAAAGTGAGAAGCTGAAATGCTAGTCATGTACCCACAGATTCGCGTCATGGTGTTTCCAGTGGTACATGTTGTTGTGCCACTGGAAGTGAATACTGCCAAGTATTATCACGATGACATTGTGATGCAAAACCTATCCAAAATGACTTTTCAGATGCGTAGCACTGTCATTCTCTTGTGTGTGTATATTGACATAAATAATATGAGACGCTTTCACTAATTATGGTGGGTCATCCTCTCTTTCAGGCATTCTATCCAGTAGAACATCCTGTAGATATTAGCTATGATGATATCCTAGCAGCTAGATGTGTGTTCAGTGGTGAAGGCAGAACTACAGAGACACATATAGGGTAAATTTTCTCTTTTTGCTCCATTTCCTAACCATTTTTTGCAAAGTATTGGTTATGTGTAGAAATGTATTTGTTTCGTTTCTTCTTCCAAGATAATTCTAACAAACTGTTAAATTCTGCCAGAATGGTCTGTTTTACTGTCTAGTCTGCTAAAGATTTAACTCTACACAATGTTCATTGCCTTTACTTATGTGAATAATCACTTTGCTGAAGTGTTCAGAACATTTGTGAGGTGAAGCTATGCTGCCAAATTCCTTACTCAGATGCTGCGCTGTTCTGAGTGCAACTCAGATGTTGCACTAGAGAAAGATTCAGAATATCAATGCTAAAATACGTGGTTTTAATAAGCTGAAGTTACTGACTGTTTAAAACAAAATAATAACGCTTCACAATTCTCTTCATTATTTAAGAAATAAAATTTTGATAAATTTTTGACCTATCATAACATCTAAAATTAAAAATTCAGAATAATGTACCAGTTACTTTTTTTTCAATATAAAAATATACAAGCTTTTATTAAAAGAAAAAAGAAAAATGACTAGTAATGATAAACAGGAAAATCTAAACTGTGTTTGTCAGTGATGCTATTCAGCAGAAGATGACAGAGCTCTGTAAGATCAAGTTGGCAAATACAACTGCAAAAATAGGTGCAATATGAATATTCTCTTAATTGGCTCCCGTTCTTTGAACTGTAATTTACTGCATATGTAGAAGTATGAAGATACCCTGCAGAAATCTGTCTGTACATGCTGCAACACCCCCAAGGGATGAGTTTTTTAGGGCACTAAGCACCCTAAGAGTACATCTCAGTAGAGGGTTAAGGATTCAACACAAATTTATGACCTTGTAGTGGGTAATAAAAATACTGATGAGTAGCAGGTGAAGCAAAATGTTTGAGAAGAGGTTTTTACAAAAGCAATAACACTAACAAATATATATCCAAAATTTACTTTAATTCAACTGTAGACCTTTTCTTCACAAGTTCTAAAAGTTTCTATCATGTTTCTGTAACATTCCCCAAAGTAGTTCTTGTTTGTTGAATAATCCTTACAGTTTAAGGAACTGTCCTAGGACAATTGTAGTGTTTTCTTTCATTGTACTAATATGCTTTCAGTGAGGAAGTAATAGGAACAGAAATTAAAGAAACAAGCAGACTTTTAAATTTTTATTACATAATTTCTACCTATGAATTATCAGAAACCACACCTAAGCATTTTAAGCAAACATTTAAACTATTACACAAAAACTGATGCATAATATCGAAGTATATATGGTTGGAAAATAATTATCACCATAGTATGAAATGAATGGATGAAAAGGAATGCATTCACAACAATGCTGGGTATATGGAAAGATTCACAGCTAAACTAAATTCAATTATAATTGTTTAAATCTTGGAAAATGTTGCCCTGATGTTGCAGTTGTCTTGCTCCTATTCAGAATGACTCCTGAGTCCAGAAGAAACATTAAAAAAGCCTTTGAGTTCCAAATACCAACACTGAAAAAAATGGGAAATACATACATGAAAGGAAAGCTGTGAAATAATACATATCTGAAAAGGATCAGTTCAATTCTGAATGTTTACTTTCCCAGTCTCTATATTTAATTTTCTGCCTGTGTTTTTGTTTTTCCTTAAACTAGCTGAAAAAAAGATCTTAAATTTCTTATGTGGTTTAGCTTTAATATACATAGAAGGCAGGGCTAAAACAAACTTTGTCGATTTCACCTTTCCAAAGCTGATCAGTTAAAGCTTAACTGTTCATAATATATGTTAACTGTAGTTAAAACATGATCTATTCTCAATGTTATACTTTCTTAACTGTGTAATAATTTCTGTGATAGTCAACTAGTCCCTTTCATATGAATAAAGTGTTATTTTGGACAAGTCTATTACTTAGTAACTAACTTGGGAATGAGGATAGATGTTCTTCTTTGGTTTTTATCCCTTACTTACTGTGCTATTTGCTTCTTCATACATTTAGTCTTGGGCTTTTTTAATGTTTTTCTTTAGTTACATTAATTGCTTTCTATTATCTTACATTATCTCATGACCCCCATGGTTCCCACTAACCTTTTTCATCCTGCTTCCTCTCCTAGTCTGAGAAATTAAATTAGGTATGCAGACATGCCTCTTAAATGTGTAGAATTTGGCAAATCCAGGTTCAGAAGTGAAACCTGATTTTGCTTGTGCAATTGACTACATACAAGTTTTGGGGTAATTACACGAGCACAGACAATGTCTTTGGTCTAAAGACGTGAGGCAGGAGTCATCTCTTCAAAAGGTTCATAAATTGTCCGTTTCAGTTAGCTGGATTTCTCCTCCAGCTCAAACTTTTGCAAATTAAAGGGTTGAAATATCCTTTGTCAAATAAGGAGAACATAAACTATTGTTAAGTTATAAATAAAGCAAGATTTCTTCTAATTTTTGCTACTGACCTGTAAGTACTCCATGGAATCAGCCACTGCATTTTATAACAGATAACTTAATGATGTTTCAGAGTAAACATTAGAGTTGATAGTGTCAAGTAGTATATAGCTTACCAGTCTAAAGGATATCAAAGAACTATAGCCCATTCAGTGTAAAGATCGTATCTTTGTAACAGAAAGTGCCATTGGCCATGGTGGCTGCTTGTTTTTCCAGTTGCAATGTCATATATTGTTTAAAACTCTTAATAGACAGAAAATAGTGCAACCTGTATCTTTCCCTTTCAAAATATGTTTAACAGGTATTGTACCACTCAAGAGAACATTTATGTGTCTGTAGCAAAATGTGCCCTCTCAGTATCTATGATTCTTTAACTGCATTATCTTGCTTTTTGATGCTAAATCTTCTGTTTCATTATCCTTCACTGTGTATTGCTAATATACCAAGATCTAGATGCAGTTCTGGATCTCTGTGTCAGTGGTGTGAAGATGGTTAACAGGAATTTTTAAAATTTTTTTTTTTTTCATAGTGCATCAGCATTTCTACTCATTAAACTTGTTCACAAAACAGGGTTCTCAGGAGTTCAAATATTCTGGGTTTTCTGTAAATTTACTAAGACGGTTGTTGACAGGTTTTTGGGGTTTTTTGTTTTTTTTTTTTTAAGCTGTAAATATTTAAAATTATTAACGTTGAAAAGTTTATACACAGTAACATGTGGTAGGTGAACCAACGTATGTGTGGGTTCCACATTCCCTCTTCTACTGGAGTTTTAAAGAGGAGGTAATTATAGTGACAAATACGGGGAGTCCAACAGTGAAGCTGATGCTTTCTAAAAGTGTAAGGAGAGCTTGCCAAGTCAAACTCTGTTTTTTGTGGTCTCCAAGGGATGCTAAATTTTCAATGCATGGAAAAATACCAATTCCGCTTTTGAAACTGACTCCTCCCGTGTTCCTCCTGTCTCGCCTCTGGCTGATGTCATTATTGTTGCTATGGTGAATAAATGAATGCTGCACGATGCTGCTGGAAATTCAGCACTGACGTCTTTTGCAAGCAGCTAATAGGCCACCCCTGTATCTTTTTATGAGTGTGGACTCACTGGTTAATTGTGAAAGCTAATTAAAAAATTTTAATGTACACCCCTTTATTTTGTGAACCTTTCTTTGTAAGTCCGAACTTATTCCGTTGTCAGGATTGTAGTTATAAATAAAGGATACCAACCTATATGGCAGAGAAAAAAAAAACAGAAACATACCATAGTTTCAAAGACAACCTGTATTGTCTGCTTCACAAAGTAGTATTTTTCATTAAAATTCTTTCTTGTACCAGCTTTTTTTTCTATTGAAGACAGGATTGTGTCGCAGTACAGAAGACCTCTTCTGTTTCAAATACTAGTGTTTAATCATTCCTCTTGCACTTAACATTTTCCTTACAGAAGCTTGTGATGAAGTTATTCTAAAGATGGCCATGAACTATTTATAGTGTCTTAATAAGTAATGAAATTAAGTTTGGCTTCATTAGAACCAGTATGATTGGCCAATAAATGGATGCATTTGAACATGGGGGCGGGGGGGGGAACCTGTCATAAAAGCTGCTAAAATGAAACCTAGACGTTATTTGCAATGATTTTAAATTAGGTTTGCCCTACGTTGACAGAGAAGTGTATGAATGGTGATGTAATGAATGATACAATTCTATCTCATTTCATCCTGACATTTGCATAGTTGATGGCACACTGGGGACTATGAGGAGTGTACCGAGGAAATGAGAAGGAAGAGCAGTTTAAATAGTTGATGCAATTTTCTGTAAAATCAAACCCAAATTGTTAGGAATTTCTGAGATACACAGGGAGTTTGTGCAAACTGATATTCTCTCGTATAAACTGAAAGAAACTTTCGATATTCACTGCAATGAAGCTATTAAAAATTTTAGTGTAGGACTTCTAAAAATTTCATTCCAACTTTTTAACATTCTGTTAAACAAGTTAGATTAATTGAATAATAGCTATATTCGGCTCATTTTTTCCTAACTGCCACATCTTTTCTGTGTTGTGTAGGGGAACAGCCAATGATGAAATGTGTAATTTTTACATTATGTACTATATGGAAGCCAAGTATGCTGTCTCATATATGACGTGCACACAGAATGCAAACCCTGACATGTTCAGAAATATACCACCGGAAGCGAATATTCCTGTTCCAGTCAAGTCTGATATGCTGAAGATGATGCATGGACATCATGAAGGTGAAAAAAAAAAATTGCAATCAGTTTTTTTCAAGTCTTTTTATGCTTACTGATGTGTTTGTCTGTGTTGCTTTGATATGCTATATTTTTATAAAAAGGAAATGCAATTCTGAATAAAGTTCAAATTGCTAGTTATAGACCATCACAGGACTCTGCTCTTGGTTTTGGTGGAAATGTCTGCCATAGTCTTTTGTCTCTTTCTATTATTGTCTTTCAATTTCTAACACATTTTTATAGCTACGTGAGCTGTGCACCCAAAAGATTGATCCTGTTTCTATGCCAAATATCAGTACTTTATGTTAACAGTTTGTTAATATTTGCTTTATCTTCTAATTCCTACAAAGTTGAATCATAACATTTCAATAGCTTTCTGGATCCCACTGCCTTGTTATGGAGGGAGTCAAATGTTTATATTAAACACTAGTAGGCACATTAAGTTGGACCAGCAGTATTATCCAGAAGTAATCTGACTGGTATGTCTGTGTAGCAAAGTACAAATTGTATTTTTATTTCCATTGTTTTACGGCTGCACTGTTTGGTACAACTACTATAGATAGATAAAAATACCAAATGTTCATTTCAGAAGGGCTTTTTTCCCCAGTAGGAAGATACTCAATTCCATTCACACACAGAGGTTAACATCATATCCTAAATCCATTTTTCAGAAACCAAGGATTCTGATAAAACTTCTTTGCTGCAGCAGGCCAAAAACGAAGAGGAGGAGATTTTGGATCAGAGTATGTACTTGTTTATTTCTATGTCAAGTGAGGGAGTCACTAATGTAAAATACTGATAAATTACATCCTGATTGTTAATGAGTTATGAAGTTTTTAATCTGTTTATCCATAATTGATGCAATTTGCAATGTTTCATACAGCTAGTATGATTGCTATATAAGAAATAATAAAGAAAAATTAGTCTACCACTGATCTCCAGTCTTGTGGGTAAAATTTATTACTGCATTTTAATCTCATTAGATTTTCCTATTATTGGTTTAATTTGCTAAAGAAGCTTGTAAGCTATCTGTAAGTGCAATCCTAAAGAATGGACACAAAAAGATAGTCCTATAGCATATAACTATTCTATTTTCTATATGTAACTATCTGCTATTAGCTCTTCTCCTATTTCTCATTTTGTATTACTGTGTGTGTATTAGGGAATAACATGTTCTAATGCTTCAATATTGGTTGTACATGAAATATATTTCAAAGCCACATTTCTGCAATGCAGTCTCGTTTGCTGAGACCACTATTCAGTATACATCCTCATCTAACATGTTTCTATGGAAACACACTGCATTGTTTTGTCCATTTGAAATTAGTTATGTTTGTGATACGAAATATCAACACACAGTAGTTGCCATGAGAAAATTTTGTTTCATGTTCTTAATTGTTAGTTTAAGATAAATTCTCCCATCATTTACAGGAGCCTAGCTTCACTTTTACTTTGATACAGCTGTAACTTCAGTTGCATTATGTGTGTGTAAGCAAAAAAAGCAAAAGGAAAAATCAGATCAAGTTTTGGGTTTTTTCCAAAGAGGGAAAGTTGGGTGTTTTAGAAAGAGGTTTTTGGTCCTTCAAGCACATGACCACCTGGTAAGATAGAGTGGGAAAACCAAGAGCTGAAAGTGGTCTGCTAAAATGTGCCTGTAATAATTCCATACAAATTGAAGTCTGGTTTTGTGGGGCAAAGTGGTTTTATGTGATTGTGTTGCCAATTTGTCCATCTCCTCAAGTAACTTTAGTGAGTTAGCCAATATCAACCAAATTTAAAAAGTGTCCTTACAACAATAAAATTCTGCAGTTTGCAGGGAGGGAGCGGTGAACCCCTAAGCTGCACAGAAGCAAATACATAATTTCACTGCAGTCAAGGTTGTAGCTTATGTTTTTCCCTTTATGGTCTGGTGTGACATACTCTATATGATAAGCTTATCTACAAAACACAGATCCACCAAAACTCAGGTTTTGATTAGTTCTATTGCTGCTGAGCTGTTGCTTAGTAAATTCAGCCTTTGATTTGCTCTGAAGATAGTACTTCAATGATTTTTCCATAATTCTGTGGTTTATCTTGCATGGTTTTTTTCTCAATGACTCATTATGTTGTAGCAACTTCACTTTACCCTCCGTAGTTTCAGGTAACTGAAGTAAACACTGTTACTTCACTAAAACTGAAATAGTTGTTAAATTGTTATGTTGCCCTGGAGATGCTTAGAAATCTGGGGGGTAGAGGCATGGTCAGAGACAAATTTTGATGTGACCAGCATTAAATCTAAGCATTTGCCTCAAAAGCGGAAGACAAAAAAGCCTGCCATGTGAAAGTATTTGCATGCTAATCGTGTATATCACATGATTGCCTGAGCATAGATTTAGAAGATGTACTTCCTGCTACACACAGGTGGTTCATTACATGGCCACCTCAAGGAGTTTCCATTGCTTTTACGTTAAATTTTCAATTTCATCACCGTCACTCATCAGAAGCACATTAATAAACAATGTAAATGTATTGAAATAAGTAGTATCACAAAGTGAACCACCACTCAGCATGAAGACAAAGCTAAATCCCTGTTGCGTTTGAATTAAACTGAATTTACCTTGATGAAACTGACCTCATTATATTGTTTCTGAAACAGCAGTGTCACTGTTTGGTTGAGATAAACTGTTCATAGGAAGTTAATTGTAAAAAATAAAATTGATTTAGACATATGTGCATATAGGAGAGTTTCCTGTTCTTGCTGAAGCACAAAGTCCCTAGCAAAACAAATATTATTTATGGGGTTTTTTTGTTCATCAATAGAAGTTTGATTAAATTGTATTTAATAAATACAGTACTGAAAAAAACAATTATCTGTTCATAACATTGACCATGTCTGCTAAACGTCTCTTCTTTCCCTGTAGAAAAAAGGCTTAAATGTGTTTCATTGTGTTTGTTCAACGCTTTCCTGGCTGTAGTCTGTGGCATAATATAGTTTAGGTTTGGTTTGGTATGCAAGCAGTGACGCAGCCTTTACTATTGAGAAAGTCAGCTGATGCTGTACCTGAAAGTTGTATAGACACAATAGCAGGAGTAGTTTCATAATAACAAGGAAGAAATATACAGGTGATGGTTAATAAGATGTGCAATATTTAATTTGTTGACCTGTGGCTCATGATTTGATATCTCATTTTGTGTGCATTAGATGTCATCATAAACTTTTTTTGAAGCAGGACGATTTTTTTCCCTAGTAAAGTCAATATAATTATGTTTAAATGGTTTAAAAAAAAAAATTCAAGTCTGGTTTGAACTGAAAATTCACCTGCAGCGTATAACCCAAAAATCAGATTTGATTTTTTGTTTTATAAGGTCACGTGTATCTACATGTATATATTACTTACACATACTTGGGAGAGAAAAGAGATGGGATTTTCATCTTGTTTCTGGTGTTAATGCTTACTGTGACATAAAAGTACATTTTTGCTTGTGCCTGGCTTAGGGAATTTAGAAGTTAGTACCAGAAAAATAACTTGTATATTTTTGCCTCTGATGACAGAAGCTGAAGTTGCAATTCTTTTGCTCTCAGTATTGGTCAGTCGTACTGGCAATACAGGTTTTACTTCTCCTCATCCTCCATTGTTTCATGATTACCGTGAGCACAAGTTATTCCAGGAGCTCAAGTGGTGAAGTTCAATACAAGCCAACTGAAGATCTCTCTTTGAATGTCCCAACTAGATTCATGTGAGGTCCCTTTATCACAGCTGAGTGTTTTAACTGAAATCCCATTAAACCTCCTACGTTTAAAATAATATTACAGCTTCAGGCTAGCATTCAGAAGTTAGCTTTTATAAAGTCTACAGTCATAGAATTGCTGTCTGATGGGTGAGATAGGTTGCACAGAAAAACACCTCACTGGACTTCTGCCTCATTGTTTTGGAGATTAAAATGTGTATAGTGACTGAAACAGAGAACAACATAAAGAAAAGATTATGACTTCATGGTCTAAGGCAATTTGATGGTTTCTGATTAAAATGTGTTTTACTTAAGACTCTTATCAGAGTTGCTGAATGGTTCTAAGTAGCTTGGGTACCTTCAAAGTCTGATTTCCTGGTACATTTTCCTAGTCTTTGAGGGTGGACAAAACAACTGAAGCTAAGTCTTGCATATACACTGCTCCTACTGAAACTGATTGAATATATGGCATGAACATAAGATATGAAATATAGTCTGTGTACCCTGTAAAATCACATTTTGAGATGTTTCTATGTGGACACCCAAAATGAATGGATGCTAAATGACAGTTCTGACTATAGATGATGGAATAGAAATGTTAAGACAAGTCCTTCTGTTCAGTTAAAACACTTGTTCAGGAGTTCTTGAATGAGGTTAAATATAATTATGTAGTGATGGCCCATTGATTATGTGAGGTTTCTTTGTAGGAAGAATTACCATCCGAATCCATACAAAATGGTGGCTGAATTAAGGTTACACATAATTCTGCAATTTATTACCTGTTGGATGCCTAACCCATCTTTTAATTATTTCAGTTGTTGTATGCTATATTTGCACATGGATGTGCACACACACACACACAGATACTTTTGCACAACGTTTTTGTTAACTGCTGGAAATATTTTGCTAGGTTGTAGCTGAATCTGTGAGTTGGGAAACTGAAACATCTGTTCAGTGTGCATATTTTACTGTTTACGTGTGCATTTCTGTTAAAAGCTTGTTACAATAGAAATGTATTGAACAAGGCTTTTTTGTATCTGGGATAGAAATTTCTATCTAGTGAAAGGAGGAGGTATAGTTCCCCCTCTTTTTGCCTCATATCTCTTTTGTTTCCTTTTTAAAAAAAAAAAAAAGAAAAGAAGAAAAAAGAGGGGGAAATGTGAAGGGAGGCCTACAATTTCTTGCAGGATAGATGTTGAAAGGAAGAGGAAGGGAGAATCAGCATGCAAACAGATCTTGGATTTTTCAGGTAATGAAGTAGTGTGTTTCTGTAATAATATTACAGAGCTAACCTATGGTAGCAGAGTCAATCAATAAGTCTTGATGTATTTTTATGCCAGCACATGTAGCCATTAGTTACATTCCTTTCTAAAATAAATTTCTCATAATTTACCTTTGCTAGTTTGCATGTGGTTGTAAGAAAAGAGAGGAGTTCAGTTTGGTAGGTGGTTAAAATTTCTAAGGTTGATTGAGAAAGCATGAGGCTTGAAACAGAAAACAAATTCACAGTATTGATGTGGGATGCCTAGAATGAAGCGCTAGAGAGATTTTTAGATTGAGGACAGACATATGAGAAAATCTTTAAATGTTTTCAGGCTTGAGATGAATGTTTGTTGCTCAGAGATTATATGAGAACCCTTAAATAGAAGAGAAAAGTGACTGAATTAAACCTTGGAAGAAAATGCTACTGAAAGGTATTGAGAGCAATATTTACATTTAGAGAAATATAATTAGGAAGATTCACAATTGCAGGGAATTTGCTTGTAGTTTCAACACTGAAAGATTCTGCTCAAAGCTTTAAATTAAAGATGAGCCTTTGATTTGTTTAGAACAAGGTGATTAATGATCTTTACAAAAGCATCTCTAGCTTAGTAAAAAAAGGAGCATCAGATCTAAGCAAAAAAAATGCAATTGCATACCTATGCAGGAAAAGACTATAATAAGCATGGAAAAAAGCCATTTTAAATTTAATGTTTCAGTCATCTTTCTTTGACACCTGATTTATGTTCTCTGGCTCTTAAAATTATAGAGGGACTTCCCTAGGTATTTTCTGAAATGTAAAAGACTACTTATCAATGAACAACTGCAAAAATTGCCTATAGTGTCATTAACATGTCTGAAGAAACAGAAAGTGGACATTGTATCAGTACAGGAAGCGTTCAGAGAAATGAAGTCATAGCACAAATACAAAACACAGCAAAAATTATTATTATTAAGGGCAAAATGGTTTCCTTTTTTATAATCTTCATGTCTTTTTTTTTAAACTAAAGCATGATAATGCTTAAAAGAAATAAACAAACTAGCAGAACTGTTCTTTAATAAACATCTCATATACATAACTTTGTAAGAAAAATGTATTTACAAGTATGTAATGCATGAAATAGAGATTTGAGGTGGAACTGGCACACTGTGTGCCTGAATTACAAATGTGTGTAATACAACCAAATGACCACAGCAAAGTCCTATGTAGTGAAACCATTGTGTTTATTGCTAGTCATGTAGCAGTAGCTGATAAATATATTTTATTGTAACAAAATGACTGGTGCTGGTCAGGAAAGAAATGAAAGAATTGGACAATTAGGAAACTGCAATAGCTTGGGGTTTGAGTCTTGGGTTCTGATTTGTTAGTGAAGAACACCCATCTGTAACAAAATGTAATCCTCACTGAAGATTCTTTCTTCTTTCATACTTTCTCTTACCTTTAACACTCTTTTTCCCAGTCACGAACTCCTTTAACCTAGTGATTCTATAAGCTATGCCTTTTAACCTAGTGATTCTATAAGCTATGCCTAGACTTTCAAAACATTTGTACGTTAAAACATTTTGACACTTGAATAAAAAAAGAAACAGTTAAAACCAAGGAAAGTGCATTTCCATTGCAATAGTAGTAAAAGCCCTTCTTAAGGACATGCAGACATAGAAGAAAACAGCTAATGATTTTATTTTCTAACCTTTTCTTCCATCTTTTTTTAGCTCCGTAAGCTGCTTAGAAATGCCTTGAGAGCAGATACATTTTCTGTTCTTCAAACATGCCAGTTTGGCTATGTTATAAGTGCACATCACTTAGTACACAGTGGTGGTGACCAAGAATCTTTAGAGCAGCTTAACCATTTTCACTTCTTTATATCTATGCCTCCTTCCCTCAGCCCCTCAAATCCCTTCAAAAAGGAAACAACCTTACTTAGTATTTTTTAGTTCTCAGCAATCTTTCCAGTGCTTTCATCAAAGCAACAGATTAAATCAGTGTGGTAGGACTCACATGAAAAATAATAGCAGGCTCGAAGCCATTTTGAAAGTTGTTTTGGCCTATTATGTCAAACTGTGTCCAATGTCACTTCAAATAAATTGACTTTAGATTTTGTTCACTTCTGCAATGTCTTTCCAAGCCTTTCTCCCCTTCTTTTCTACCAGCAATGTTATCTTATGTATACCTGTTAAAATGAGCTTAGTAGCTTCATCTAGGAGCCAAAGATGACAAAAAAATTAAGCTTTTGATTGTGATAAATATTTATTTGGAAGGCATTTATTCATGGTGGCACAGTCTTAAAGGTGATACTTGCAGCCAAATTTCCGTATCTTCATCAGGAAGATAGTTCTTCAGCAGAAGTAGACATTCTCCGATATGACTCTTAACATATTATGTAGATAATTATCTGAGATTTAAGGTGAGGTGAAGTCATAGTTGGAGTCCATATCATGTGAACCCTGATTTCAGCAATTCCGAAATGGCAAAGCACTATTTTTGCCAGATGAACATGCTGAATTGAAGCACATCCTTGTAAGACAGAAACGTGGTCTCAGAATAGACTCCATTTTCTTCAGAGATAATTAGAAAACCCGAAGTCAACTATGAAAACTTGTCTCTTACTACAGTCATAATAGAATTGAGACATGAGTTTGGAGGGACCAGCATGCTACCTCCATGTCTGATCAGACATGCTCAAGAAGAGACTTTCAATACTGACATTCACACCAACTGAGTTGCAGCAACACACAGATAAACTTTGCAGTACCTGTCCCTTGTCAATACAGAGGACTGCTTGCTAGATTTTTGCTTTTAATCCCTCAGTTCAGGTTATTTCCTGGAAAGAAATCATTTTGTCAAAAGGCTGCAGTCGTGGCTTCAGGTTTGAAATCCTGTTCAGTCTGATTCCTAACAAAAGTCTGGAAAGCCATTGACAGACTAGGGAGCCTGTCTGAACTGTCTCAGTGAAATTGTACCGGCATTATGACACAAATACATTTTCTGGATATGAGAATTTTCAGACAACACTAGGGTGTTCTTGCCTTTTTTCTAAAATGCAGTAAAATGGGTTTTCACATCTGTATCTTAACAGCTACACATTCAAACTCTCTGGACAGGCTTACTATGGCAGAACTTTCCATCTATCTCATAGCTTGATCCTGCAGCACCATGGCTAAATACTTCATCCAGATTGGAAATTGTACTTCCAATAGCATGATGGTGTACTACTTAAGGACCGTGGACAGCAACTGCTCTCCACAAGTCAGGGAACTCACACTCTAGCACTGGAAAAAAAAGGACTGTTGTTATACATGGATAGTTCAACACCATTGGAATTCTACCCAGACCTTGGTGGTCAACATACTAAACTGTTTTATTAACCTTAAACTAATCTGATCTTTATTGAGATCAGGTGAGGTTTGTTTCACGGTTTGCAATGAAGTTGCCAATGTTATGATTTTAGTTGTTTGAGTAAGTTTTCCAAAACACTCTTCTGTAAAAGAATTTTCCTAGAGTAGAACCACTGTAGTAGTGAAGTTTAAACTTACTGGAATATGCTTGTGCATTGTTTCATTCTGGAGATGTTGGTCTTGACAGCTATTCCTTCAGAATAGAATAAACTCTAGGTAATTGTAGCCAATCTTCTACTACTGTATTACATAAAGGGAAGTGTCCTGATAGCTTACACATCAGAAGTGCATGTAAGTATCCTCTGTGAAACTAATCTAATCAGTCAGCTTCCCTGAGACTGCACTGCTAGACTTCAGTTATACAAGAGCAAGTTGCTCATTCACCTATATCTTCTTCTAGTTGTAACCAGGAATTCTAAAGGCCAGGCTGTCTCATCTCAAACAAGACCAAACAAATAACATGGTGTATCTTGCTTCTGTTCCTTTCCCACTGACTATCTTCAGACAAGCAACATCCTTCAACTGTTCCAGCTAGTACAAAACATCTGTAAAGCAGCAACAGGAGCTTGTGCCTTGATGTTTGCTGGATATCGCTTTGCAGAGAGCAACTGTTAATCAGAAACAACATGAGTCTACTCTTTGCTTGTTACCTGTAGTGAATTCAGAACTATTTCTTAAAAATATGCTGCTTATAAATTTTTTGGAATCTGCCTAGGAATCACAAAAAAGTTGGTCCCAAATAATATGGGTCCTCCATTCAATGTGTGGAGTTTAGAGAACAGTTGCATACATTGAGTAATCAGAAAATTTGAATTCTTCCCTTTCATATCTGCACACATCTCTTCTGCTTTGTAAATAGTCTGAATTGTGTCAAGATGCCAAGAAATTGAAGGGAGACTTCAGCCTGCTATTTATGCCAAACATACAGAGATGCTGGGTGGATATGTAGGTGTCATGGATGTCTTTTGAACTTAAGGTGTAGAGATTTCATATTCATTTTCTCAAGCACATTTACTTCAGGTACAGATCACAGTTTCAGAGCAGCTACACTTCAGACCACTTTCACTCTGAGGCACACCTTTTTTCATACATTCAGATGTATGAAAATACTCTTAACTGTTGCGGTTACAATACCCCTGCTTAATGAAAGCACTAATAGGACAAACTCAACTTGGAAAATATCTCATCTATAGCCACTGACGTACTCAAACCACCTTACACAGTACTCCAGTGTTTGAAAGTTCCTCATGTATCTTATGATCATAGGCTCAGTGCTAGGAGAAAACCAGAACTGATCAACCTACTTGGAGTTGAGTCTCTGATTAATAGCTCCCATAAAAACATTGGAATTTTCCATGAAAGCGCCTTATCCTAAAAACTGTTCCCTGGGCTTTTTTTTGTTGCTGTTTTTAAGGTGGATTCCCCTGGTCTCTTTTCTTCTTGTCCTCCACTGAGTCCTATCTCTTAGCAGTTTCTTTTGTAGTAAGAGATGCTAATTTCAGACAGGTAAACTGAAACGTTTGTTTGTTTAAATCAACAAGCGATATCTATTTTAGAGGGTGAGTTAAATATTCTGTTGCAACCATTGCACAACAGAGGTAGAATACAATGTGTCTGGCTGAAGCAGGAAGCTGACAAACTTCATTGTTCAAGTAGAACGAACATATGAATTGTGAGTTAGGGATCTGAAACCTTTATACAAACTGTAGCATGTTGCTGTTCTTTTTGTGACCAAGAATTACAAGTAAATTGATCAGACTGTTTATACAGAACTAGGAAAGAGCGAACTGGGTGAAGATCACTAATGTTGCTTTAAAAAGGTCTGCAGTTAAAAGTAGCACCAGGCTTGCTGGTTTAAGGAGACTTTTCAGTTACCTTAGGCAGAACACTATTTTTACCATTCACACCTCTCCATTGGAAATGACTTCATATAGAGAAGTCAGTGAGCTTTGCTCATCTGTGGGGATCCAGCCATGGATAAAACCAAAACATTTGTACATATGAACTTTGTTTAATTTTTTAAATGGTGCAAAAATATAGTTTAAGCCAATAGAGAGTATTTTAATACTGAATGTTTCCTAAGTGGAGGAAATTCCAGGTGTGTTTCTACATCAGCACCAATTCCTGGATGCTTTAAGTAGAGAGTACTGAACCTTATTAATTTAATTATAAACCTTTCTCAGAATAAATATGGTTTGTATCCAAAACTACTATTATATAATTTTTTAAGTATTTGGATTTGTTCTGAATCAGTCGTTGGACTAGTTGAATGACAGTATTAGGATTATGAAGCGTTCTAGCTTCACAATTGCATTTGAAGCAAATAATTCCTATAGCTCAACAATTTTCTCTCTTATCTAATTTGCTTTGTTCATTTCATTGAAATTGGCCCTGTTACTTCAGCAATTATTTTCTGACAGAAGAGTTCATCTGGGATATTTCATTTCCAAGGGCAAGGGATGGAATCCTATGCAAAATCATTGAACTAGGACTGTTTATAAATATGACAGATCCTCTCAGAGTCATTTCCAAAGGACTTAATTTCCTCTATCCCAGGCTGCAGATGGTGGTTTCTGGTTCTGAATGTTGTTTTTTTGGTGAAAGCTTCATTAGTTATAGTTTTGCTTTTCTAAAAAATGTCTTAGCCTGTCATAAAATAGTACAAATTCTCAGTTATGAGTTATTTGTACTTAAAATGAAATGGAAGTATACCTTACTTGCATTAAATCTTAAAGCATATTGCATGTCTCTTTCCATACAAATGGTGCAGTTGTATTTAACTGTCATGGTTCAGCCCCAGCTGGCAGCTGACCCTGCTCCCCTTCTCTCCCACCCTGGTGAGATGGGGGGGAGAATGGGAAGACAAAGGTAAAACTCATGGGTTGGGATAAGGACAGTTTACTGGGACAGCAAAGGGAGAGGGAAACAACTACAACAGTACTTAGAACAGAATACACAAAGCGGGTGATACACAATGCAATTTGCTCACCCACCGGAGACTCAGCCTGTCACCGAGCTGCCACTCCTCCCCAGCCAGCCCCCTTTATATGCTGAGCATGACATCACATGGTATGGAATACCCCTTTGGCTGGTTTGGGTCACCTGTCCTGGCTGTGTCTCATCCCAGCTTCTGGTGAAAATTAACTTAATCCTAGCTGAAAACAGGATGTTAACTATAATAGTTTCATGCAGCCAAGATGTTTGGTTAATAGATTCTAAGTTGGGTACCTGCTGGTTAGCAGAGAATCCCAGGAAAGGGATAAACTTGTCATCATGTCATCACTTTATTTAATCCTGCAAAAAGAATTTAACATTGACTTCATCAAAACCTGTTTGGATGGTTTGAATAATTTGTGAAGAAACTTGTAGTTCTGGAATTTACATACCTAATTTTTGATTGTTTGCTTTGAGCTATGGTGGAATTTATTGAAATACTTGTTGGTGTCTAAGAAAGCTATAGTGATAACTGGATTGCTAGCAAGGAACTTCCGAAAATACTGTTCCCTGCATTGCCAGATGATACTGTGACTAAGAGGTGTTACTGTTTGGAGGAAGAGGAGGGACAGGACCCAGACTGAATTAATAAATGAAAATTTAATGGATCACTCTGTTTTACTAGTGTGTCTTCTTTCTACAGTATGGTCTATGAAATCTGTTTGCAATGTGAAAGTTTGTTTTCTTACAGCCTAAGCTGCTTATGCAATGATAGATTTCAAAGATGTTTTGAAATGTAACATGGCTGTCTATTTTGGTCTTTATAAGTAAACAAATGGATAAAACTGTAGAATTTTTATCTTTTTGTTTTATAAAGAATAAGCTTCAGTAGCCTGGCAAATCCATATAATTCCTTCATAAATATTCTTTTTCTGAAGTTTGCACACTTTTTTCTTTTTTTTTTCTTGTTCCTAAGAACATCTGTGCAGAGGTGATAATTTTTTTATGCCACAGTGTCAGGTAAAAGTGGACATTTGTATGTAAATTAAAGTTGATAAAAATTTGACATCTTTTCATACTAGAGACTTGGCTCATTCAGTTCTCGAGGCTGAAACAGTTCCCTCTTATACTACTTCTGAAAATGACTGTTTGAATAACATTGTTACATTATACTTTGCTGAAGCTTTCTAATACTACATGATCTGTTATAATTGGTTTTTCCCTCCTTTCCTCTTATCTTTTCTCTTTTCTGTACAGGTGATATCTATTCACTCCTTTCCAAGCTGCTAGGAGAAAGGGAAGATGTTGTGCATGTGCATAAGCATAACCCTACAGAAAAGGCAGAATCAGATCTTGTAGCTGAGATTGCTAATGTAGTCCAAAAGAAGGATCTTGCCAGAGAGATCACAAATCATGCTGAGAGGGACAATACTATTCTTGTCAGAGACAGAATTCACAAATTTCACAGACTAGAGTCTACCTTGAGGCCACCAGAGAACAGACATTTCTCTTTACAGCAACCTAAACGTGGTGAGGGAAGCTGGGAAAAAGAACATACAGGAGGTGGGTTAGGGGTTAATTTTATACAGTGAAATGCAATGTAAGAGCTGTGATCCACATTAGCAAAATCTGAAGGGAATATCAATTGATACTTGGAAGAATTTTATGTTACAGTTTTTGTAATTATGGAAATGTTATCCCTCTATTTTAGAGGTATTTCAGTGGGGTTCTTTCCCCCTCCATGTGTGAAGAAAGAATGTATACCAATGTTACAATACCAGTACTTTCTGGAACACAGAGTATTTTTTCTATTCTCAAGACTTAATAATTTGATATCAGTTATGCTACAACAAGGTAAACACAGGATATAGTAGACGCAGGAGGTAAAGAATTTCCTTAATACAAGTAACTACTATAAAATGGTCACTGGGATAATCGATGCATTTTATGACTTTTCTGCTTACCTTTGTCAGATAGAAGATTTTACAAAATTTATTGCTGTAATTCTATCGGACATTTTTTCTTCTCATTCAGAAATAGTGGTAGTTAATCCTGAAAAATTATTGAGAAGTAAAATTTTCTGCGTATTTATCTCAAATTGGGCTTGGCTATCCAAATATTCTTGGACAGGCTGTTTTATTGTACTAGGATTATAATTCATTCCCTTCAGGTTTCTATGACAGCAGAAACCATGGATGTATTGTGTTTGTTTTACTTGCATTTTGGTCTCTCTGGTATTGATTGTGCTTAGTCTTACTTGCTAATGTGGAAAGCTAGATAATGCAGCATGTGACAAATATAAAAGAAGGTGGTATGTATGCATGAAAGTCATCTGTACGCGTAAGCTGTAGCAGCACATGCTTGCGTCTATGTTGCAACCAGCCAGCTTGATTTTTCCACGTACTGTTGTACACAAATGTACATCATGCATCATTCAATTTTTATTTCACTTAAAAATGTCAACATGTATTGTCTCCACTTATGTGAGATTCTGTTATAGTATTCAAAATCTGCAAAATTCTGGGTTTGTATTTAACAGAAAACCAAAGATAAGGACTTTCCAATGTTATGTTATGCTAGTCAGTTAAATGGGAACCTGTCAAGTTATTGGCATAGGGGCAAAAAACAGGTGGGATGTTATGCGGCTGACAGAAGTGTAAATCATAAATAATTCCATAAGCGACACTGGAATTAAATGCTTGGGAGAGTAGTATGTGTGGTATTTCTGCAAAATCAGTTTGTTCAGTTCAGACTAATAGTGTATGATGTATAGCAGGGGGGAAAAAGAAATTTCCGTTCTAACTGATCCAGAGGAGGGAGTGTCAGTGAACTGAATAAATGGCTTAGTTGGCACACCATATGGCATGAATTGTAACTACAGAAAGCATTTGCTCAGCTTTAGTAGATCTGTATTCATTTTGGGGGAGTTTGTTGGTGGAGGAATAATTAGTAAATGGACTTCGAAACGATGCAATTTTGAGTTACAACAATGAAATAATCTTATTTAGCATTGATTTATTGTTTTAAATGTTTGTGATACTGCTAACTACAGAAATTCTGAACTGCCGCAGCTGTGAGCGCCATCTTTTGGCAAAAGAACTTTTATAGCAATAAAATCTTTAAGGAAATGCTTAGTTTCTGGTTTGGGTAGTATTTATATATTAGAAGAACAGAAACTTCCCTAACAGAATTTCCCTATTCAGAGGAAGAAGCGGGATGTAAAGAGTTTTAACTTGTCTTGATTTAATAAAAAAATTTGCAGCCTTCATAAAATCCTTTACTATATTGAATTAAAAAAAATCTCAGTATTTCTTAGGACAAGACTCTGGTTGCTCTTAAATTAATTACATTTAACTGTTTAAAAATAATTAGAATTAAAATAGTTTAATATTTTTAGTCTTGCAAATATTCTGATTTTAAGCATGTAACTGGTTTGAAATAGCAAGTGACTGATACGTTAAGTAAGGTTGGTTTAAATGTTATAACTTCATACTGCTACTCTTCCTGCACTGTTGTTATCTTATTACCCCAAGACTGGTCACTCTCAGTCAGGTTGTTCAACATCACTACAGCCAGTACAATTATACCTCCTAATCGAGGCAAACAGTGTAATTTTCCAGTTTTTAAAACTCCTTTGTGCAGTGCTTATAGTTGTCATAGATTTAAATAAATATTTAGGACATTATTTTATAAAGTCCTAAATATTTGTCAAGGTTTCAATGGCTGCCCTGATGGCAGGGAGTAAACACAGCATGACTAAAATTTGTAATGTTAAAAGCTAGCAAGAGCTTCCAGGGATTTCTGGACAGTAAATTGCAGTTTTGCCATTAAGTAAGGCTTTATTCTTTCACTTCTAGAGAGATTGGAGGCTGATTTGCATGTTATAAATCTATATATTTATTTATAGTTTTATTGATTAAATGAATTATTCTAAATTAGAAGCTAGCAAAGATGTGGTATTTAGTTTAGAAATCTCATTTACAACAAAACCTGTAATTGTATATTTATTTTTTTAATAAAAATATTTTAGCGGGGAAAAGTAGTTTTGTTTAGTTTTGTGTGTAACTGTTCCATGGACCACTTAGTTTTGTAGAGAATTAATAATCAATCTTAGACAAAGGAAGTCTAAATTTAGTAAGTAAGTTTTTGTAAAAAGCTAGTTGCCTTAAGATGAACTTGTATGAAAGGACTTTCAGTATGAGACTTTCAAGGGGAAAAGAAAAGATAACAATAATAAACAATTTTGGAAAAGTGTGAGGAAAAACTAAAGGTTGTATAGAGACTGGGGTTCTTGTGATTAGACTGTATTTCACTCTACATTCATTTTATTGTTTTGATCTGCAAGGAATCATTTAGTCCTTTAAGTATAAAAATTTTGTATTTTATAGTGTCTGCCTTTTGAGAGACCGAATTCCACATATGCCAAAATTTAGGCTTTCTATGTTTAGTCTTCTATTTTTTTCTAGCTTTTTTGGGAACAGCTCAGGGGGCAAGGAGCACTGTAACACTAAACATACACAAGTTTTCTGCAAGGTAACTTAGACTGATACGGGATGAGCAAGTGAGGAAGCAGCCGCCAGATTTCCATCCTTTTATTCCTTTCAAAATGCTAATATCCATGAATATACCTGGTATTGAACCTGCTGTGACCAGCTAAACTGTACAGAAGTATGAATATGTATAATTTTTTTCTTAACAGCTTTTCTTTTAGCTTTGAATTTGTGTTCAGCTAAAATTGCTACAGTGTAGACTTTCTTGTTTTAGAAGTTTCCGATTACTGTCACCATAGATTGGATTCACCATAGTTGCTGACTGGATTAGATTTGTCTTAGATTTGTGTTAGCCAAAAGAGTTTCTCAGTCATTTGCTCTAGCTATGGTATCTCAAACTACAAAGGTAAGATATCTCCTATCCTGTGGTAGGTTTTCAGCACTGGTTTTATCTTTCCCCTGCGTAGATTGTAGAAAACGGTTTTCCCTCCACCCCATCCTTGCTGTTACTCCTCAGACTACGTCTCTTCCAAGTGAAATGGAAGTGGGGGAGTATGCTTATCAGAACAGCTGGGTTGCACAGGTGACCTGAAGGTATTGGGCATTATTTCCCTTTTCATTTTCCCTTTCATTAGAAGGTCACTTCCAACTGAACCCTCTCAGACTCCTTGGATGCTGTGTGTTAAGGTCTCTGATCTGCCTTGTTTCAAAGCACTGATGCCCTGGCACGTTGTGAATGGGGATATGTGTTTCATCTGGCTAGATGGTACCCCAGTGGTCAGTTTTTAGGATCACAGCAAAATACAGAAACTTCTGGTGAACTGGAAGTTGCAAAGTACAGCATGGTGCTATCAAACACATTAAATACTAGTGAAACAGCTCCAGTTTCACTTAACTGCAATGAACTGCGTTCTGTTCACCTTCAGTTTGGCTATACATATCCATATATGAAGTCTGCTCATTAGAAATACCTGAATTATGCTGAACAAATTAGTTTCTGAAAGGAAGGAGCGATGGACTTCCTAACATGTAGAAGGCATTTTAGGATTTGTTTGTTTTGTTTGTTGGGTTTTTTTAAATCAGAATTAGTGACATTTTTCTTATGATTACTTTTTTTTGTTTTGTGGAATATTGTTCAGTTGTCTCTTAATACTGCCAAAGTAACTGAGACCAACCTCTTCCAAATAGCATTTCAGCAGTCTATTTGTGAGAATTAATCCTTATAGCCAATGCTCTACAACTTTTTCAAATTTTGGGCTGTTCATACCTTTAATCAGTGTAAGTATGTTTTTACATAAAACAGAGATTGAAGTAAATATCTTTTTATATTTTTAATTTTAATCTTTAGGTTGAAAATAAATTTGTCTTCCTTAATTGAGGAGTTTTATGATTTAAGACAAACTTAAGAAATATCTAACTTTTTAGTAGTCGTTCACTTGCTAAATCCCGTGCTGTTGATTTAGTGTGAAAATATTTGTGTTATTCAAAAACTATCCAGTATTTAATCTTAAAAACAGTGTGTTACGGCATAAACAATGACAGATATTCTACCCTTCTTCATCTCTTTCATCAGATTTAGACACATATTTCCTGTTTATGCCAATAATATTTGGATAAGGATATGAATACTATCCAGATATAATGCATGTATTGACTGTAAGAAGTGTCATAGGCAAACTTCACAGAATTGTTTATTTGCTTCTTGTTGCTGTTTTTCTTCCTTCACTGTATTTTTTTTTAGTGTTCAAAGCTTTTTTGAAAAAAAAGTCATGAATCAACCACTTCTGATATGTAGTTAGTTTAGTGTCTTTGTTATGCATTTTTTAATAAAACACTGATAGGTTAATATTTAAAATTGCCTGCTGATTTGTGGTATGAGTTGTATATTTCTGTAATCTTCCAATGTAGAAAATATTCACAGAGCTCCTATAACTTCTAGTCTGTTTACCTGTATCCTTATAAAATGTAGAAAAGAAAAGTGTCAAAAGCACTTTTGAAGTTGCTGTCATCCTATATGTAGCAGGATTCCAGTGCTTGTGCATGCTTCACTATAATAAAACTATGCTTGGAATTAAATTGCAATGCATTAATGGAAATACTGCATGTAAGAAAATGTCCATATAATTCTCATCAGCCTGTACCAAAAGCCAGCTAATGTTTTTTTTTACAAATATGCTACGTGAATGCCTGTCTTTTGTTTGTTTCTTTGGTCAGATTTCCACATAGAAGAGGCTGTGGAGTGGCCTGGGTTAGACCTCAAACTAGGTCAAGTTTCTGGGTTGGCTCTGGACCCTGAAAATAACCTAGTTATCTTCCACAGAGGTGATCATGTTTGGGATGAAAAGTAAGTAGATACTCTGCCAAATAGCATGTTAGAAGGTCAGATTGGTGGGTGCTATTTGTACATCTCTTCAGGAAAAGAAAAATTACAGTTCCTTTTCCATTTAAAATTCAGTTCTTAGGCTGAAAGTGCCTTTGCAAGACTCAGAATGGGAGTGGTGGCTGACCATTTCAAGATGATGGGGTTACTAGGCCTTTAGACAGTATGAATGTGTCTCTAGAGAAAAAGAACATAGTAGATTAGGTCCTTAAACTATATAACCATGTTGGTGTGATATTCAACTGAGATGAATTATTCCTGCCTCTCCATGTTTTTAGCAGGACTAATTAGCCTGGGAAAATGATGTTTTAATATGGTATATTACTATTAGGACCTGGATTTAAGACATGCAAAGCTAGCTGCAGTGTGTCTTCATTCTTTTTTTATGTCTACTGAATGTGTTATTAGTATTAGGCACTCCCTCAAAACGGGCTTTGTTCTACTCACTTGATAAAATACACTACATTTAGTGTCACTCAAAAAAAAGTTCAAACTTTATAATGGCCATTTTTCTAGTGTTTGTAAAGTAATATATTCAAAGGTATATTATTTTAAGAATGGAACATTACAAGTGAAGTATAACGTCTTTATTTGTTCAGTGTCCTTATGTCTTTGAGCTTTAAAATAGTACGTCTAACTGTTTAGATGGACACTTTGGAAAACATTCCATGAAATTGTAACAGAACAGCAGGCGAAAATAATATTAGCCTGTAACAGAATACTATGTAGTACTTTTTTTAAATGTCCTTTTAAAATCTTCTTTCTTAGTGTCTGTTCTCTTTCTATATATATAAGGCTAAACAGTAGGGGTTTTTTCAACTCCCGATTAATTCATTTTAAGATAACATAATTCCTGAAAATTAGAGGGGGCAGCTTTCTCAACCGTATAATAACAAATTATGCATAGAATACCATTTTAAGGTCATTGGATTTTTAGCTCAATAACATAATGCAGCAGATAAGACAGTCATTTATGTCTCATGCATTATATCAGTGATCTTTCCAGCTCAAGTTTATATAAATGTAGGCTATAAAATGTGAAAGGATGACGCATGCTCAACTTGTATTACTCAAGCATCAAGGAAAAGCTGATATTGATTTGGGTTTTTTTCCATCCTCCTACACGTGAACATAAGTGCCGTTCTTTGTGTCATTGAAGAACGAATTGAAAAAATTCTTGAAAATAGGCTGGCAGTTGTGTTCATTTCCTACTTCTGAACTGTGCATTTTTGAGTGTCTGGCAACTGCATTATTCACACAACCCAAAGCACAAAACTGGGAGTTTGAGACCAAGCAGTATTTGGAGATCCTGCAGATTTTAAACAAAACAAAAAAACATTAATGTTCCCTAAGTGAGCATAACGAATCAACCTTGTTGAGAGGCAGATTGAACTTCAACTTTCTTATGGTATGGGTGCAGAACAAGATCAGAGCTGTGGTCTGGAGTCTGGAAATCCAGAGACCTACCAGCTGTGCTGGGTAACACTACAGGTTCACTTCACTCAGCCCTGTCCTTGACAGTAGCCACTGTTCATATTCTGAGTATTTCTAACCTGTGATTATTGAACTTCCCAGAAGAATGCTTTATCTTATATTTATTTAGTATTAGTAGTGTTCATCTGTACATCAGTCCTTTGTGGGAGCTTGCCATATTTGCCATCATGTGGGCATTGAAGTTGGAAGTAAGTGAAACTGCCTGGTGGTGTAAATATGATCAGAAGCATTCAGTCCCAGATGTGTAACCAAGGTGTAAGATGAGCTGTTGTTACTGAATCTGGTTATGGGTCTTCCCATACTAACTACACATGAAATCCAAATTCATTTCAGAGGGGTTTTGTTCACAAGTGTTTGGTATTTTTTTTCTTCTTCTGGAGCACTGTTAGTCAATATATAGGGAAGCTAGTGTTGGTAGGAACCCTTAAATCAGATAGGCTGAAACTTCTATAGGCCTGTTTAAATAGAGTATTGTGACTTTAAAACAATATATTTGGAAAACCTGCCTGTGGTTAAGCTATTGTTCCATATCTTGTGGCACAGCGAAGGGGCACACAGAAGTGTGCTCAGTCAGTCAGCCTTCTCCTTTTATCGTTGGGTACACCTTGGGCACATGAAATAGTCCAGGAACCCTTTGATGGGTTTTGCTGAAAAGGGAGTATATGTGTTCTCATTTTTAAATAAAAAGGAATAAAAAAATGAGGGTTTGAAACTCATGACTATGGTATAGGGAGGCATAAGAAGTTATCAGACTTGTAAGTTAATGTTTATAATTAGCTGCAAATACACAGTTAATTGAGTATAATATTCCTTACCAAATCATAAACGTGATGAATCAGCCAAGCCTGAAAGCCCAGAATTTATTTTCTCTGTTTCAATGCTTCACCAGCATAGCATAGAAACAAATTAAACAAAATTATCTGTGCTGTTAGGCAGTGCATTATTAATATATGCCATAAAAGCTGGATCCTCATTCAACTAAATATAGCTGGATGAATGGTCTGTGCTGTTATATAGGGCAACTTCAGTCTGCTTTAGAACGCAAAAGCAGTTATAGAGTAACAAGCCCTGTTAAGTAGCAGCTTTTCAGTGGCTCTACCATTCCCTCTGTGCATAATTTAAAAAAAAAAAAAAAAGGGCAAAAAAACCCACAAAACAAAACCACACTCAAAGAAAATCCAAAAATACTTTTAAATAAGTCAGGTTCTTTTACCACATTGTCTCCTCAGTTTCAGAACAACTTTTGGAATATGCGCCATGTGCTATTCAGACTCAAAAAAACCCCAACATCTATTCATCTGGCTGAGCAATGAATCAGTTGGAGTTATTTTGCATTTTGTGATGAAAAAATTATACTATTTATGCAATTTATAAAAGACATAATAAAGAATATAAACTGCATTTTTGTTACTGCATTCTTAACAAGCTAGGCAGGTTAATTTAGGCTGAGCATAGTACCACAGTGGTGGTGGATATTGATCAAGACTAGAGCTCAGCGTTGTGCCTCCAGGGGTTATGAGATTGGGTGGTCTGTGTAAATTTAATACCTAGCCCACCAGAAAGACGTTGTAATAAATTGTTTGCGTTAGTGTGAAGTGACCATCTGAAAAGCAGAAACATAACTGTAGAATTACATTGGGGTTTGAAATTAGTAGTAGTGACATCATAGGCAACATATTTTAGTTGTTCTTTGATATCAAACTGCAGAACCTATGAGAAAATCATGCTGCAGAGCAATATGACATATAATAGTAAGGTGTTCAGTTACTTTATTTGTTTGGGTTTGGTCTTTCTTCTTTTAAGCTAGCAGTAGTCAGCATAATTTGTGTCCTTGTTTATCAGTTGAAACAAAGGAACATTGACTATCTGGGAAAGTGGTCTCAAACCCTGAGAAGGAAAGAGGGACTGTGATTCTGTGGCATGTCAGTCTTCCTCCTAGAAGAGGATGTTTGACAGGGAGAAGATGCATGGAAGATCATTCCCATAAACTCATTTCAAAGTTCACTAGGCTTCCTTTGTATGAAATGATATGCAATCTCTTATTTACACTGACAGCGTTCAGTTTCCAGAAGAGTTTTTAGCAGGGAATACTTAGAAGTCTGCACAGCACTGTTATTAAGAACCAAAGTCATCATAAGGAAAGCCAATCATTTTTTTAAAGTGGTCTAGCTAGTCAGTTCTTCAGCTGTGTGATCTTGTTTTCTGAGGGGTTTTTTGTGCAATACCTACCAACTCTAAGATTCTCTTCTGTGATTAGCTGTGCTGATTAATAATAACATTAGCTCAGTCTGTCCAATGTTGGTTCTCCAGTTGTCGTCATCCATACCCAGAGCAAGTCCTAATCAGTATTAGACTGCTTTTTAAATGATACTGTTTAAAACCAAAAGAACTTGTTACAGAAGATTACTGTCAGTAATGGTAAAGAATAAAACACCTGCCAAACCATGGTCAAACAAGCAGATCATGTCAAACAAGCCTACATTAGCAAGCCATTGTGTGCCAGTACCGTTTACCCTATGTCTCCCTATAGTATTATGGCAGAGAATTTAGGAGGGCTTAGTAGAGAGTTTTAGTAACTATCACCTTTTCCTTAACCATTCACAGTGAAAAGAATTTACTGATTTCTATCAGAAAATAAAATAAGTAGTCACAGATAGTTACCATACATAATGGGAATATCTACATACTTGTTGTAATCATAGCCTATGCAGAAACTTAAACACATCCTGTCATAAATTTTTCTGTTTGTATCTGAAGCCACTATTGCTTTTCCACATTGAAAATTCTAGACATACAAATATGTAATGTTATGGAGAGGTGAGGCTGCTAGGACTGTACAATATAAAGTTTTAATAGCTTTATTCATGGCCTTCTCTGTGACTACAAAGTATATTCATGTTTACCAAGTTGCATCAATCAAAGCTGGATTTCTCCTGGGATTAACAAATGGATTTAAAAATACAAGGTGGAGGGGGGAGTATGTCTTGTATTCACACGTTTTTCATCCACAGTTAAATACCATTTTCTAATATTTATACTTAAATTTTGTTCAAAATATTTTACACTCTATTTACCTTCACTAAATGCTGAATGTATATTTCAACAGGTTAGATTAATAGCCAACTTCTCTGTAGGGGTACAGACAACTGAGTTTTTTATTCTTTGTTAAGCATATGATAATTTTATGCCTAGTAAATGTCTTCTGGAAAGTTAATCCTGGTTCTTAATGTCTGAAATAGTGATGTGTTTAAATGTTGTTAATATATTCCACCTACCCTGAAAACTGAGTTGTGGGGGTAGGAGAAATACACATCATATCCTATAGTCTCCTGCAAGCACACTCTGAAAAGGCTAAGAACCTGAAGACCTGCATCTTACAGTAGTAAGCTCTAGCAAAATATTGAATTGTTTTTGAAAAGAGAAAAAACAAAAGAAACACAAACATGCACACACTGCCTTATACAGTGCGAAATATACCTGTTCATGCTGGCAATTATGCCCTGGTGATTAGCTATATTTTTACTTAGGCTACATTGTTTGATTTGCCACAGCAACGAAAAGAGAAAAAAAAAAAAGAGGGTTTTTGCTTGCTTACTTTAGCATTATCTTAATTGTTGTGTTTTGGTGCTCCAAATTTGGTGCAGGAAATGCAGACATCCAACACTGTAACTCTTCCAATCATACAATAATGGAATAATGCTTATTTAAAGAAAAGAAAGAAGCCAATAACCCTACACTGGAATTAACTTACAAGTCTCAGCTTTAAGTTGCATCTGTATTGTTTGTCAGTGGAACCTTCTAATGCTGGCTTTTTATTCCACTGTTTTTGTGTAGTTCTTTTGACAGCAAATTTGTCTATCAGCAAAGAGGACTTGGACCAATTGAACAGAACACAGTTCTTGTCCTGAATCCAAGCAATGCAAAACTGCTTCATTCCATGGGCAAAAGTCTGTAAGTTATTTTTACTTTTATCAATAGAGCTAACATTTTTGATTATTTTACTCCAGAAAGTCCCCAAGCCCATTTCACATATGTTTTATATTACATTGTGTGATTGTAGCCTACGAGTTTATTTAAATTATAAATTAAAATCACAAAATTAACAACTAATAAAAGTAATTTACCATCTTTACCACCTTTGCTTTCTAGCAGTTCATACAATTTCACCTACCAGCCAGATTAACAGAAATGCAGAGCTGGGTATTGTATATTGTCTTTAAAGATACCAAATATTAACCTTAGTGAGATACCAGAGATCAACTGAATTTCAGAGCTGAGACACTTGTCAAAAAAAATTCTGTTCTGTAAAGGTATCTTTTTCATTAAACACTGCAGGTATTTAGTATGTACAGCATTTGTTGATCTGTAGATAAAAAATGAAACCTTCATATGTACATCATTCTTCCTGAGAGATGTTTTTAACTTGATTCTTCTACATTTCTGCTTGCAGATTTTATTTACCACATGGTTTGAGTATAGATAAAAATGGTAACTACTGGGTCACTGATGTAGCTCTCCATCAGGTATGCTTTTGAAGCTTTAATGCTAGGACGTTAATATTTTGCCAAAAAATGTTTTTCTTTTCCTAGAGATTTGACATAAATTATTTATCTAGGCCTGTTAAGATAAACATTAAGAATATGCCTATAGAAATTGACCCCTATGGCCTTCATGGAATATAGTTGTGTTGAATAATTTGCTACATGGACATAGTATTCATAAATAAAAGTATCTGTTTTAAAACAACGATTCTTTTGAAAAAGAACAGACTTTTCTGCTACATCTTTGCTTATCAATTCTCCTATGTACTTAAACTCGGAACGTGAAACTAAGTTGTTTGCTATAATCACAGGAAATTTATATTTTATGCAGAAATTTCCTAGAATCAATGCTGTTGAAAAACTGGTAATAGATGTCGTAGTCAATATATTAAGGCTATGTTTGGTATATAAATTTTTTTTATGCACAGTAATAGATATTTTTCTATAGGTCGTCATCCCTCTTATATTTTACCTTGCATAACTGAAACCTATTCTCTTTTCCCATTGACTAAAAAACAGGTTTTCAAACTGGGAGCAGATAACAAAGAACCTTTACTGATCTTAGGAGTGGCTTTGCAACCAGGCAGTGACAAAAGTCACTTCTGTCAACCAACAGATGTGGCTGTGGATCCAGTCACTGGCAACATTTATGTCTCTGATGGCTACTGTAACAGTCGAATCATTCAGTTCTCTCCCAATGGATTGTATGTGATGCAGTGGGGAGAAGGCACAGGTTAGAGCTCTTGATACTTTATCCGTACTGCTGTTATCAGGAACTTGTCATGAACAATAAGATTGCTGATGTTACTATTACTTTTATTTATAAATTTCTATTACCAAAATACCTTCCAGGCCCTTGGTGAATTTCAGCCTTGTCATTGCATCCCAATTTTCTGTCTTCCATTCATACAGCTACTTGTAGTAGTTACATATTCACTAAAAATAAAAAAAAATGGGAATTTGTTAGCATGCTTTCAGTACAAGTACTGACATGTCCTATCTTACCAGGAAAATGTTCCGGCTTTTACAAATACCTTATTTTATTCTTAAACAGTTGACCAAATAGTATAAGCCTTTACCATTTTTACAGGATTTATGCCATGATCACATCTATTTTAAGTTTTGTGAGTAATTACATTTTTCCCTGACTCAGATTTCTGTATCAGGCATTAAACTATGCCAAATGTTATAGAGAAGTAGAAAATTCATAAATTCAGAGTTTACAAAGACAACACAAAAGACTAGCTCAGTTTACCTACCTATACGAGTAAAACCCCTAGAAGAATGCAAGCTGACTTTATTCTTTTCTGAAGATTATATTGCGGTATGTGACATATTGCTGTTTCTAACTAAAAGTGATTAGTTTCATTGTGTACTTAAACACAAACCTGGATATTTTGTATTGCAGAGACTTCTTTAGGCACAGCTAGACCTGGACATTTTCATATCCCTCACAGCTTAGCCCTGATCCCCGACTTCAGTCAACTATGTGTTGCAGACAGGGAGAATGGTCGAATTCAGTGCTTCAGGTTGGAGACTGGGGAGTTCACAAGAGAGATCAAGCACAAATCATTTGGAAGAGAGTTGTTTGCAGTTTCATATGTTCCAGGTAATCTTTTTTCCCTGTTACTCAAATTTCAAGTAGTTGCTTTATGTCAGGATGTCACAGTACCTGGTGTTACCTCATGAACAGTGCAATCTTATTATCTTAGACCAGATATTTATTCTCTTTCAAAGCAGAGCTGATGCAATGGAAAATTTTAGAACTATCCTGTTTTCCTATCTGTGGGATGAGGGAAGCTTGCATGTAACCTCTGCTTCTGAGAAATGACTGGTTAGAGTCCCTAAAATGTGATGGCAACTAGTAGATGATCTTGTTTGCTTCCTAGTGACTGCACACTTAATAATTAGCTAATAATAATGTTTTAAAATATTCATATCAAGCTTCACTGAAGAGTCCAAAATAAAGAGCTTCCAAACTATCAAGAAAAGTTTTGGGTTTCATAAAACAAAAAATCTGAAAGCAAACAGTTTGTAAAAGTTGTGGTTTTTAATATCACAATCTGGTTAATAATTACTGTAGTAAGTAAGTTTTTTAGTTAGATTTTTAATACAGATACTGAAGGTAATGTAAATGTCAAGTTGGACAAGGAATTTTAGCATGTCAGGCTCCTGACTCTGTAGTTGATATCAAATTTAATATCAGAGTTATCTCTCTTGCATCTGCCAGTAACATAGGAAGTGCACTACTGGATGAGATACTTCATACCTATAGGCCAGTGCTCTGTCTCTGACAGTGGCAGTGGCAGCAAGTGAGGCATTCTAAGGAGAATGTGTAAGCCTGGCTGCATTTTATGGTTCATTCCTATCGTACTCCCCATGCATCCACAAGCACTTTATTTAAGGGTTTTAGGAGATAGCTCCTGATCTTTTCTTCACAGTATCTCTCTATAGACCTGTTGCCCATGAGTTTTCCTAATCCCATTTTTAACTGGTTTGTACTGTCTCCCTTCTTGACCTCCTGCAGTTACAGTGTCCAGAAGTTCACTGCCCAGTTCATTCTTTTAATTTAAAAAAGTGTCCTAGTTTCATTGAATACTTCTCAATCCAACTGTTTTGGGAGTTGGTGAATAACAGTTCCACACTCCTCATATCTCCTGCCTCTTAGCCTTCTTCTCTCCAAATCAAAGAACCCCAACCACCTTAGTCTCTCCCCATAAGCCATTTAATTGCTCTAGCCCCTTGCTATTGTAGTTGCCTTTCTCTTCAAGCATCTTTAACTTCATTAGGACCTTCTTGAGATGCAGAGAGTAAAACAGCACTCAGTACTCAAGATGTGGGCATGCTAAGTTTTTGCATAGTGGGAGAACTGTCCCCTTCATTCCTAATTCTCTTCCTGATGATGCCCAACATTCTGTTGTAATTTTGGCTATCACTGTACATGGAGCCAAAGATTTCAGAGAACTTTCAGTGGTGGCTCAGAGATGGCTCCTGAGTTGTAGCTGCCGGTTCTAAGCCAACCATCACACAGGCATGATCCTAGATTATTTTTTTCACAGAACCATCACTCTATATTTGTCTTGGCTGAAGCTCTTCTGCCATCTGTTTGACAACTCATTCACTCTTATGAAAAGTTTTTCTGGACTTTTCAAAATTATTAAGATTTTGACTACTCCACAGAACTCAGTACCTTCCTCATACTGGGAGATGTCACTGTTCACCCCATTCTTCAGGTCACTGATGAAGACTGTTGAATGAAATTGTTTCTGGCTCTGATCTCTGCAGGATCACACTGCTCAGACTTCTCTATCCTGAAAAATTATAAGTTTTGCCCATAAGCTCTGCTCTTTGCTTCCTGTTCATTAATTTCATTCAGCCCTGTGACAACTCACATTCTTTAATAACGTCTCATGCACAACATTGTCAAAGGCTTTCTGAAAATCCAAGTATGTCTACAGAATCTCCTGTACCTGGGTGCTTTTTCCCCCCATTCAGAGATGAGCCACAATTTCCCCTTAGAGAAACCATACCAATTTGTTTCCCACAGGCCATGCTTAGCCATGTCTTATTCTTCATTATGGAGTCTACCATCTTATTGGGAATGGAAGCCAGAATTGTTGATGTGTAGTTCCCAGGCACCCTTTTGAACCCTTTTTATGGATGGACATTACTTTGGCAGCCTGCTAGTCTTCTGGAGGAGTGGCTATTTGCAGTGCTAGTTACTCAGCTTGGCATGAGGTCTGTAATTTCACATTTGAGTTCCTTGTGAATTTGAGTGAATGCCATCCAAGCCTGGAACTTGTCTAACACCTTTTGTGTATCTCCTTCCAGTTAGGCTGGCTCCTCTGACCTCTTTTCTATGGAAAAAAACTGTCAGAATCTCCCCAACATATTCAACAGAAGAAACTGACAAAAACTGAGCTTCTCTGCCACAGGCCCCTCATCCCTGAGTCCCCCTTTCACACCTTTTCCTCTTGTGGTCCCACTGATTCCCTAGCTGACTTTCTGCTTTTCATGCCTTTAAAGAGCTTTCCATTACCAGATCAAGCATCCTTAGCAAAGCATTCTTCAGATTATTTTTTTTAACCCTTTCACACTCTTTTTACATTTAACTAATCTGTAAAGTATTGCCTTGCTTGTTCTTCTCATTGAACAAAGTGTGCATCTCTCAAATGCCAGACTTTTACCTGTTGTACCTTACTTAACTTTCCTCCTGTGATTCAATTTCCTATTGAGTTACCTTTCTGTCTGTCTTTCTCTGACAGCCTTTTTTCATCTATACTATTACAAGTCTTCTTCACTGTAGTTTACTATGTGTGGGTTGTAAAAGCAAACCTAATGTTGTTGCAGGTGGTCTTCTCTTTGCGGTTAATGGAAAACCTTATCCTGGAGAGGCAGAACTGGTGCAAGGATTTGTGATGAACTTCTCTACTGGAGAAATAATTGATACTTTCATTCCGCTTAGAAAGGTAGAGTATTGCACAGAGCGCCTGGTGCATATAATTATATTTATGAGAATGTTGGTAACATCCTACTTCAACTTTCATAAGACTATTACAGGAAATAAGATGTTTTATAATGTAAGGTATTCAAAAGGAATTATTTATAATATTAACTTAATAAAGACACTAGAATTTCAGGTCTTAGTTTCTACATGTGGTACACATTCAAAAATTATACTACCCTCAAGATGATTCCTACAGATAATACCTTCAGTCAGGATAAGCCTACTTTATTGCTGTCAGACACTTTTTAAAAGCTAGTTTAGGAGAAGAATGAATGACTTGAAATATTCATATTCTTAGATGCTAGCAATATGTCAAAAAATAGAGTATATTCCTAAGCAGGAATAAAATTCAACTGTATGGTTACATCCCTTCTTTACAGAAGATTAGTAGGGAAGTTAAAGCTAAATGTTGTTCATACAGTATTGTACATAAAAATTACGTTTCTTTAAAAAAAAAAAGTTTCCATGTATTGTCTTAGACTAAAGAATGAGCGTTAAGATTCCCATTTCTGGGTAACACATGTACTCTTATTTGCAGTCTGGTTTTAAATTATATTAGAGTTACTTTTTTCTGGGCATAGCAAATAGCTGTGTTGCATACAAACTCTGACAAAAACTAAATATGTGAGCTTGAAACCAAGATCGTGATTTATTAAATACATATTTCACAGGATAAAATTGAATGCAAGAATATAAATACAAATATTATAAATATAAAAATTGTTTACCATGAATACATTTAATAATCTCCATGTTGTTATCCCTGGAGAAGGCAAACATACAATAGAAATGGAATTCCTCTCCCTTTGTTGATGTTAGGCCTTCACACCAGCACCTGCTGCATTTTCCAGCCTAAGGACTGAATATGACCAGTCTCAGGTTCAGGGTTAAGGAGGCCTGCTTGTCTTGTATGTGACTGCTTATCTTCACAGAGCTTTGAGATGCCACATGATGTTGTTGCTTCGGAAGATAAAACAGTATTTGTTGGAGATGTTCATGCCAGAGCAGTGTGGAAGTTTGCATCCATAGAAAGTATGTTCTTTTTGTTCTTAATGTCACAACTTCACATTTTCTATCTTCACATCAGTACCACTTAGGTGGTACCACTGGCAAAGAACCTGATGGCGTAATGACGAAGATTTAAGTACACTACAAAGCTCTGCCTGCAGAAGTTGTGTGCTACTGCTCAGTTTTCATTAAAAGACAATTCTTCAGCATTGCTGCATGCTCTGCCAAAGGAGAGTCCTGAGTGCATTAGTTCATTTGTTGCAGTATGAATCAAAATGCATTTGTCTCATGGTGGATCTAACTCTTGTCATGTCAGTACCTCCTTAAACAAAAGCATGACTCTTTAGCATCTTAGTAATTTTAATGTATCATTTGCTGAGAAGTCAACTGCTTCCTTTGAGGTTATCATGCAGGAAACTGTCAGGGGCCGAAGTGAAAATGCAAGTCAACTTAAAATTTATATTCATTTCTTTGGGAGTATTCACATTAGAAAATGAATCTAGTATAATTTGAAGTCCTATTTCCATGAAGTGGAAACACTTCTCAGCTTTAATCTAGTAACCCCCAAGCCAAGCAGCCTGACTTTAGGGAGAGGTACCTGATTAGTCAGACATCAATTTAGTAGGATTCAGAGAAAGATTAGATATTTTACAGGAATAAAGATATAATCCACTGTTACATTATATTAGATAAAATATGTATGAGAGAGATAAAGCCTCAGGCTTCAGGATATTAGTCAACCAGTAAGAGTCTGCTGTTATAAATGAACTTCTGACTAAGCCAGTTATTCCATATTTGTCTGTTTATATTTCATGGGTTTTCCTTTGGGGCATCTGCTATCAGCTGCTGTTAAGAACAGGAAACTGGACCAGATAAATTGTAACTCTGACTAGATAAGACTTTTTCTGCATGTAGTAACCTGAACAAGAACACCTTTAGGCTTTTATTCAAAGAAACACAAGAACAAAAAAATAATGGAATTGTTCATCACTTACAGGTTAGTTGAGGAAAGTCCTTGTATATAATTTTAATTTTAGCTTTTGCTGCAGTATAAAATTGCAGTAGTTAAGCAGCCCTGATTCAGCCAGCCTTTAATCCATCATGATTTTGATTATAATTAACAGTTTTATTTTTTTGGGAATCCCTGAACCTTTGCATGTGCCCAAAAAATCTCTCTGTGGTGTAAGAGTTAATTACTGCAAACACCTTTCATGAACCAAGTTCTTTTTTTTTTTTTTTTTTTTTTTCCCCATGGCCTTGTGAGCTATCGAATGGTTTATATTGACTCTCCTTGGTGAAGTTCAGGTGCTGATGGTATTGTTTACTGTAGGATTGTACTGTACATTTGAGAAAGCTAGCAGGAAAATGTCACTGAGTGTCTTTCTGAAATGTCAGTTGTCCTGAAGAATAATTTTGTTTTACAGAAATGGAACATCGGTCAGTTAAAAAGGCTGGTATTGAGGTACAAGAAATAAAAGGTTAGTCTGATTTGTAATGGCAATGAAGGAACCAGTATGTTCACGTAGACTAGGACTGCTTACGCCAAGTCAGAAGGAAAAATGCTAACTAGTTTCACTGTTTTATTTTTCACCATCATTTCATATAGTGACTACATAGGAAGCACAAGAAAGCAGCTTGTAACAGTGTTACCTAGTAGATGCTATTTTACAGCCAATCTAAATATTTCATTTTCAGTGATCACAAGTGCTTCACAGACACTAAGATAAAAAATTAACTAGTGGATTAATTCCATACCACCATCTGTTATGGTCCATATTGCTATCTGTGTCAGCTCCCTTAGATGCAGAAATAGCTCTGAAATATAACTGTGATAGTTACTCCCCAGCACTCTCCAACCCCAGCTCTGCAACCTCAACCACTAAAACAAGGTTATTTGAAATGGCAGTTGCTTTATCTTTCTGCATAGTCTTTCAGTACACAGCCTTGTCAGTCACACCACATGGCAAAAAAATTATTTTTTTCTATTTAGATTTATTTCCCTAGATTTATGGCTTCTTTTTTTTTTTTAAATTTATCTGCATGGAAAAAAAAGGAAAATAAAAACATGTAGAAACCTAATATAAGGAGATAAAGAAATACATGTAGAGGAGATTGAAAGGGGTAAAATAGCAATTCAGGAAGATGAGAAGTAATTTTAACCATTAGTATTCTGTTATGTAGGTCTTTTATGTTGTAAAGAAAAAGTTCATTTCCCTTTCAGAAAAACAGTACCAGGCTATGGAGAGACCTTTATAAAATATTCGGATATTCTTAACTGTTTTTCTTTGGTTGAATTCAGAGCTTGTGTGGTTTGCTTTAGCCATGTATATGCAGACAGAGAGAAGTACCCTTAAGATCCCAACTGCCAATTGCAAGCACATAGAATAAAGTAGACTGACATTATAAAACAATGAAATCCTTATTGCCAGAACTGTTATCCTTCTATTTTATCTCTTTCTGAAGCACTCGAGAAGTGTTGGCATTACAGCATCTGCAGTACAACAAATCTAGGTTTGTATTGATGCATTTCAGCTTGTTATAGGAAGAGACTATGCTAGCTGACACTTCCAATGTTACAGAGAAAAATGCAATAGCATCACTGAAATTCCTTAGGGTACGTAGACTGAAATTAACATCTTTCAACTCCATTTGAAGAAAACAGATAGCCAGTGGACTTTGTGTCATCCTCTGCTTAATAAATGGACAGGAGTGGCCTGCACTTTCACAACCTCCTGGTGACAGACTGTTGCTGTTGCTTGCACTGCTGTGAAGTGGGGAAGAACATGCGGAGAACTCTACCTTTGCCCAGAGGTGGGCAAGATGGTGGAGGAAAATTGCTCTTGGTTATAACTACTGCTTGAACAGACAGCATGTTATCATTGTATCATTGTTACCTTTGTATCAGTGATAACAATGATACTGTTATCGTTGTATTAGTGTTAAGTGTACACCGAAGCATTTAGTATTCTTTCAGAATAGAACATCATTTTAAGTTTGATACAGAAACAAAATAGAGTTGATTCAGAGTGTGTTTCTGATGCAGCTGCTACTTAAAACATGCATTTAAGTCAGACTTTAAAATATAAAGCTAGACTATTTTACTCATTAAAAGTTAGCTCAAAGCATATGATCTTTTATACAGGCTCAAAACAACATAGAGGATTTTACTGAAATTGTTATTCTCCTTGTAGATGAAGAGGTAACAAATTAGTCAGGAATGATCAGATACAGTTTTCAAAAGCTCTCCAGATTTACAGAACCAAAGTTCTTTCACAGCATGTAGCAGTTCTGACAATTTGACCCTTTATCGCAAATTTATTAAAAAGAACTTTTAATGCTTTCCTTCTTGTTTATGATAATACAGCATATACTGGATTTCTGTATTTCTTGTGGAAGCGTTATTATTAAAAGGAAATATTTAATTGATATTACATCACACACCTATTTGGAAGAATAGATCTTTTGGTGATTTTCCTGTATTTTAAATGATAAATGCTTTTTAAGTCAAAACTCTCCCTGACACCTCTCCTTTCCCCTTTCAAGAAAAGGGGAGGGCATCTTTGCTAGTGAGTGATATCATTCTGACTCTGTCTGCTTAAGTTTGGGATAACATCAGCAAGAGCTAAAAATGTCTCTGTAAGTGTTTGGTTTTTGTTTCCTTGTTACTCAGCACTTCAGGTATTCTAGCTTGTTATTTTCTTTCATGCCTTGTTCTGTGTTGCTTGATGCGTATGGATTACACATTGAAACTGTCTTCTTTTTAAAGAATCAGAAACAATTGTACAAGCCAGATTGAAAAACAACCCAGAATCAACAGATCCTCTAAAGAAGCAGGAAAAACAACATTTGGTTGGACAGACCAGCACTGGAGTTTCCTTTGTTCTTATTACAACTCTTCTAATTATCCCTGTTGTTGTCCTGCTGGCAATTTTAGCATTTATTCGGTGGAGGAAGACAACTGTCTATGGAGGTAAGCATGAATAACTCTACAGAACAGGCTTTTATTGTTCCAATTCTGAACACTGAGGGACAAGGGTATGAAGAGGGAGGCTTCGTGTCCCTATACCCTTGTGAACGGTTACTGTGATGCTGCATGCAAACTAAGAATCGGAACGCACACAGCAACTACATCCCCCTATGCCTTTAATATTACATCTCAAGCCACCACCTTTTCAGAACATGTATCTAAAAACTTTAATTGGTGTCAAGCTGAAAATTGGTGTCTCAGAAACAACTAGCATATATTCGTGTTATTGTATTTTAATACTCTGAGCATAGTTTCATTTTCACTTTGGGATCTTTAAATTGTTGAGAAAAAAGGACTCTATGGGTATTACAAAGGTATAAGCAAAATGCAAATATAACATTCACAAGAGATTATATATTATTATTCACTACTCCCTAGTGCATTTTGTGAGTCAGACATGTTTTCATAATGTACCTCCCATCCATTGCTGGATGGGAGCTTTAATTGGTACTTACAGTGCTGTGTAAATTGGTTCTTAATTCATATTATATAATAACATTATTTTTGAGAAACTGGTAGACTGCAGTAGGAGTTTGACACTTGTTATTTTCTATGGCATAAATCAAAATATTCTCATCAAGAGAAGAAAATATACATGGAATAGACAAATAAAACAGTTCTGCCACTGGCTAGGACATACTATTGACAGAATAGGTAATTCAGCTATCTAATATTGCTGTGCAACTGAATTGGATGTATTTTATTTGAAGATTTCAGTGTGCAGCTTCATGACTCTCTGTGTTCAACATGTTTAGCACATCAAATGTGCTAACGCTATAGACTACTGCAGTACTGCCTTTAATGGATATGATCCATAATAGCATCTTTGCATTCCATTTGGATTCAAGCAGTGCTTGAATTTTTGGTGTCAAAGAGCATGATACAGTTACATTGGTAAAAGTAAACTTGCACAGATTTATGGAGACTGAGTAGTATATAGGAAAAGACAGTTTGGTCATTGCATTTATTTTTTCTTCAGATGAGGATGGAAAGAGTTACCAGGGAGGAGGATATAGTTTGTGAGGGGGGAGACAAAATACATGAAGAAATTCACAGATCTTCCAGAAAGCCAGTCTTGTCTGAAGGGAAACTATACCATTTCAAATCTGAAGTTGTATTTTGCAGCGTGCTGGAGCATAGTTGTGCACATTATAAATTAAAAGGTTCTTGTCCTTCCTGTAAACTCTTCATAGTAACATAAGTGAACAGTTGAGGGAATTAAATTCTCAGAAATAACTTACATGCGAATCTTCTTAAAGGCTGAATTTGCATAAACTGAATATCTGTGGTATGATAATTTTGTTAGGAATTCTAATTTCACCTTAATCACAAAGCTGAAAAATATTGGTTTTGCTTCTCAGAGCTGCTGATCAATTTGTTGAATGTCTGTACTTTGTATCAGAAAATACAGATAATTATTTAATCATACAATATGATTTTTGGCTTATTTTTGAAATCTACCTTATTTTTCAGCTGATGGGGAACACAAACTTGATTCAAGTTCAGGCAGAATTTTAGGCAGACTTAGAGGTAAGTCTAAGAAGTCATTGAAGGTCCTTTAAGAACACAGTAACTGGAGAGTTTTTTCTGTATTCACTTGTAGTTGAATAACAGATTTGATGGAGCTTTCTCAGAGGAAGAATTGCAGGCAAACCTCAGGTGTTTTGTGGAAATGTCTTGTATGACACCTTTACTGCGTTATTATCTGCCTGCTGAAGAGGATGTGTCACTACCAGTAGGGGAGCAGTGGCTGTTATAATGTTATCTGTGGATCTGGTGAATGAAATGAAGCTTTGAAACTAAGGACAAACCAGTGGTAACAAAAATAGCCTGCATAAAGACTTAATGAAACAATGCTGAAAAAAATAGTTTTAAAATTCTACTTCAAAGATGAATTCCCTTCATCTTTCATAATCTCTATACTTAGCTTTTGTGGCTCATGTGCTGATCTTTAAAAACAGTTTTTGGAAGGAGACTCCATGCTATTGTTGAATGAGTAGATACATTTTTATTCCCCCATACAGTAAAGCAAACCTTATGACAAGCCTTTCCTTTCCACAGGGAAAGGCGGTGGTGGCCTTAACCTTGGGAACTTCTTTGCAAGTCGCAAAGGCTACAGCCGAAAAGGGTTTGACCGACTGAGCACTGAAGGAAGCGATCAAGAAAAAGATGAAGATGATGGCACAGATTCAGAGGAAGAGTGTTCAGCACCTCCACCCCTACCAGCACCTTCATCATCCTGAGACCAGTCTTTGAGTTCTCCATTATACAGTTCAACCCAGAATGTCAGATTCCTTTTCCCTTAAGCACGTTTAAGATTTTGTGTATTTAATTGTGAACTGTACTAGTCTGTGTGGGGCTGTACACTGGTTCCTTTAATTTTTGTTTGGTTTTAGTTCTGTTTTTTAAGTGGAGTGTATGGAAGTTCCATATCAGTGCTGTTGTTTTTTATGTGAACATCTTAATAAAGCAAATAGTCTTCTAATTGCAGCACTGATTTAAAGCAGTAGTATTTTCTTATGTCAATTTGGGGATCTTGTAAATAAGTCTTACTATCTGCTTCATCAAAATATTTTTCTCATTACTATTCAGTTGCCAGTTTCTGTTTTGTGCCTTTCCTCTTCAATGTCCTTAACCTGTTGCAGTATAGAGAAAATACAGTGCCAGAAGAAAATGAAGCTGCTAAATCTTCTTCTATTTTTTTAAAATCACTAACATTATATTGCATTGAAGGAAAGAAAAAAGTCTATTTAATTTTTTTCTTCTTCTTCCTAACTTGATGTGTTTCTGGGATGTCTTATTTTTAGATGGTATCACTGTTAGAACACTATTTTCAGAAGCTGAATGTAATTTGTGTAATAAAGTATTCGCAGAGCATTGGCTGTCAGAGTGTACTTTGGAATTTTTTGCATACTTTTAAGTTTTTTGTATACAACTGTTGTAAAAGTTACACAGACCACTTTTAATACAGTAAAAATTTTAATGTCTCCTGCCAGCAGAGAAAAAGTGCTATTTTTTATGGGAGCTGGAAAAATATTTTGCTATGTCACAAGGTTTTTTTTTTTAAAGACTAATAATATCCATACATGTACAAAGCCAGGCTTAAACATTTAAAGAGGAATATTACTTGTATAATAAAACGTCAGGGTATACACTTTAATAAAATGTGGTCACAGCTAAGAGGAAACCTGTGTCTCAAATTAAATATGCAAATTAGTCAGGGTAAGCATCTAATACTACCTGATTTGTAGTACTGATTTTCTTGTTTCTCCACACTTCCTTTTTCATTCATACAGCAGGAGTCCTCAATCCTGTAATGTGCTCACTTACTGCAGACCTGCTAGATAATTATACTGGCTGTATGAGTCATCTGAAGTGTGAATAATTGTGTGATGTCACGATGATTTAACAGTCTAGTTTGAGGATCAGAGCATGACTAATCTCCTTTTAAAACATGTATTGTAAGCAGAGTGTACACACTTGTAATTGCTGCAGGTTTTTATGAAACAGCTTTCATTATCGTCATTGCAGGTGTTGTAATAGGCTATTGCTGGTGTTGAGTGTGAAAAAAAGGCTATAGGTTTGTAATGTCAGGTTTTGCAAGGTGTTTTTTGAGGGAATAAGAGTAATGATAGTGGAGCAAAAGATAAGATTTCCTCACCCAGCAAGATTTTATAAATATCCTTGTCCTGGAACAAAAACTTAAGATCCTTGACAGGTTGTTTTTTCTTAAGTGTAGCAAAATCTCCAGGGTAGCTTTCTAAAATACTGGAGTACAGGTTCAGTTTCATGTGGTACGTATTTAGTGTGTACTCAACTTCCTTTCTTGCTAATTTTTATTTTCCTAATTTTACAAGGAAAATTACCTGTTTCTGTCTCGCTTTTGAAAGCAAGACAGTGTTATTTTTAGCTGTGGCCTTGATGCCCTTGTATATGAATAAAAACAAAGAACGTAGTTGGGAAGGATCTTCTAAAGCTGTCTGCAAAGATAAGAAGTCACTAATTTACAGGAAGTTTCCCATGAGAGCAACAAGAGAACTGTGATGGCACTGGTATCATAGGTAGTATATATGGCATCTGTTCTACAAGGTGACAGGCTTTTCTGAAAAGTCATCAGTAAGGTTACATTTTTCTAACATTTGGATAGCTCACATTATGTGCATCTGATGTTGGGTGTTCTCTGCTTCCACAGTATTAGGTCAATGAAGATAATATGCAGCTGCCTCCTTCTTCCTTTTCTTTAGTTGATACTTACCTCCAATTAAAAACTGCTTTGTTGAGGGGGGAGTAGCTGAACGCAGTTTAATGACACATACAAGCTAAGACAGATTAATTCAGTGTTAGTTATAATCTCTGCTCTCTGGAATTCAGAGGTTGGTCTCTACAATAATCTTGGGCTGCATAAAGAGAAGCATGAACAGCAAGTTGAGGGAGGTGATTCTCCCCTTCTACTCCACTCTCATGAGACCCCACTGGAGTACTGTGTCCAGGTCTGGGGTCTCCAGCAAAAGAAAGACATGGACCTGTTTGAGCAGGTCCAGAGGAGGGCCATGAGAATGATCAGAGCAGCTTTCCTGTGAAGAAAGGTTGACATAGTTGAAGTTGTTCAGCCTGGAGAAGAGAAGGCTCCAGGGAGACCTTGTTTCAGCCTTTCAGTACTTAAAGTGGGCTTGTAAGAAAGACAGAGACTTTTTACCAAGGTCTGTAGGGACAGGATGAGGGGTAATGGTTTTAAATTAAAAGAGGGTAGATTTATATTGGATATTAACAAAGAAGTTCTTTACAATGAGGGTGGTGAGACATTGGAACAGGTTGCCCAGAGAAGTTGTGGATGTCCTATTCCTGGAGATGTTCAAGGCCAGGTTGGATGAGGCTTTGGGCAACCTAGTCTAGTGGATGGTGTCCCTGCCCCTGGCAAGGGGGTTGGACTAGATGATCAAGGTCTGTTCCAACCCAAACCATTCTGTGATTGACAGGCAACCAGCTACTTTTGAGTAGCAAGCAAACTTTAGCACCTCAAGTTGCATGCTTTAATTTCACACAGGTACAATGGCAGAAAATCTGAACCTCACGGAAGGCACTGAATGTTCTTTATCTCTTATTAAAGCTGTACCTTATGAAAACAATATACCAGGGACTTCATACTGCAATAGAAAATACATGTAAAAAGGAAGACACAAGTTTTATGTAATCATAGCTCAAGTTTTAATAAGCAGACCATCCTTTATGCTAGCAGTTTCTATTTGCTAATATTGATATTTATGTATTAAATGTTGACTACTGGTTATTCAATCTCAACTAGTGGATTTGGAATGCATGTATTTCATTTAGTTTCAGCAATTGTCCCAGTTAAGACTATGTTTTTTAATGAACAACATGGATTTGCACATTTTAAGACTTCCAAGACAGGACACTAACTTTCATGAATTGACAATCTTTTCTTAAGCCTTTTTAAGGTGCAAGAATCTCAGCTATTGTAGGGGCTGAATATTGTCATTAAAATGAGGCTGATGAAGTAGCTAAGCATCTTTCCCTGTGGTAGTACGGTATCAAGCATCTCCCTATTTTGAATAGTCTAACATACTGGAAGTCCTGCAGAGTGATGGAAGGTGGCTGCCTATGCACTGGTAAGCAGAGTCGGGTGATTCTCAGTAGCTCACTGTGAACCAACCAGCTCTAAGTGAGGGGAGGCTGCGGCAACAGCATGCTGCCGTGAGGAAGATGCACTGAACTGTAACATGCAGGTTGTCACCCAGGTCACCTGAAGGTGTCCTGATTAAATGAAATTACCATCCCAATTAAGCAGCTGTCCTTGCCACAAGTATTATTAGGTGTAAATTGATTCCTTGGGAAGCATCTTGATTAAGTAGAGTTTTCTAATTAAGCAGTGCACTGCAGTAGTTGATGAGGATTTATAGATCAATGCAGGAAATTGCAACAGCTTCTTGCTTGCCAAAGCTAGATTTATTTATGTTTTATCAGAACTTTTAGGTCAGCAATGTCTGTCATGCAACAGAGGATTAGGATTAAGTGTGGGTCATGGTACAGAGAAGGGACTTTGTTGATTTCTATCTTGCCATTCAAACATACATGTGGGAACTTGTTTGAAAGGCTATGTATGTATTAGCAATACAAGTTGTGTGGAGCAGAATACTGCTGAGCAATTCAAAAGCAACTTATTTAATTGCACATTGGACATACTTTTCAATTTGAAAGACTGTGTTATGATATATTGCACAGTTTGTATGGGTTCATGTAATGTAGTAATAAAATTTAAAAAAACCAGCAGAACCCAATGTCAATTAAAATTAAGACCTGAAATTAGGCCACTGTATTTTCTATGTAAAATAGATGCTACTGAACCCTAGTTTTAGCACCCTGATTTACCTGTTTGGGTTTTTTAATTCTTAAATGTGAAAATATTTTCTCTCCATTGTGAATTATCAAAATTTGTTAGCAAAATTTACACTATAACTGCTCTTCAAGCTCCTCTCCAATACCTGTGAAAAATTTAGATTCATTTGTGTAGCTAAACATTACTGGCAGAAGAAAAGGGAACTAACAGTGCAGAGGAGGATTTTAAATCTCCAGGGGCAGCTACTTATCCAAGCCAACCCTGCGACCTTCTTGCTGTTTCTGGATATGGTGGTTGGAAAACCTAAAGGAGCATTCACCTGGCTTTGTTACACACTTATTTGGAGACATAAAAGGGACAGCTGTGTGGCAGTCAACTTGGAAGCTGCACTAGAATTTTCTAAATACTACAGTTCATGAAGGCATGTTTGCTGAACTGCTCCTTTCTTTAGCTCCTTTCCACTACTGTTTCTTATTGATTAGTCGCAAGTGAAGTGGTGTCTGATTTCATTGTACAACTTTTTAAAAAATACATAGATGGTGTAAAGGCAAAAGTACCAATTTTAAAAATGCAGTGGAGCAATTTCTTCCTAGCAAATAGTCAGTGGTAACAGTTCAGCAAACTAGGGAAATTATTATTAATTACCAACTACATTTATTTTTCAGACTGAAACACATGAGAAACCTAAATCTTCTCTCATTTTTTAATTAGAATTTCAGAATTTTGTCAGAATGGGGATAAGGCAACCACATACCCAGACATAAAAGGCTAAAGTTGGTGCTACTTATCATGTAGGTTTCAAGAGCAGAACCCTGCCCTGGCCGCTGCATTCCTCAATGCTTTGATGCCCTCCCCCCATGTTTGTTACTGCTTTCTTCAGCCATGGTGTTGTCCGAAAAGTGGGATTGTTTACCCGGTGTGCAGTACAGCAATATACACAGGTATATTATTTATTTCATGTCTGCGCAGAGATGGGTGCTAGGTGGTAATTCCACAAAGCTAGCACATTACACACAGAATCTACCACATACTTATCTTGTTACAGGATTAGAAAAACCCAGCTAAATTTATGTTAATTGTTTATTAATTACTGCATCATCTATTATTGGTCAAGCACATTTAAATTAGTATGCATGCTCCTTGGGGGGGCGGGGCGTAGGTAATTTGCATAGTCCTTTAATCGGGTAGGTGGTTGTGAACTCCCCCACCCACCTGTACCTTTCCCCAGTTACTGCTGATTCTTGTTGACTTCGGGCCTCTGGCAATCACCAGCTCTGCCCAGCTCTGGGCGCCTTCTGGGGCAGGATGTTCCCTTTTTATCAGTTTTTCAGCTGCTCTTCAAGGATACTCTCTAGCAAAGCATGCTTTTTATCAGTCCTTTGGCTCTTCTTCAAAGGTATAGTGGTTAGCAAAGCAAGGTTTAACCCTAACGGGTTAAAGGGTTAACCCTAAATTAAACAGTGTCTAAGCACTAACCCAAACATTTTTCTGTCCCTGTAAAGTGAAAAAATCTACTTCATAGATATCATTTTTCCCCCCTTTGAGACTACAAGATCTCTTCTCATGGGTCATATGTCTCACTATTTCTTTTCAGTATAACTACAATTTTCCTTCACAGACAGCTAATACCGAATATACTACTATAATAAATACTGAATATACTATTATAATATTTACAATTTTAGTAGAGTTAAATTAATAATGCTTTCTGAGGAGGTTCTAAAATTATCCCTGTGGAGAAAAAAATTTAACTCTATATAAACAGAAAAAAAAATACATAATTAAATTATTGATCTTAAATACAAAAACAATTGGCTTTGTAGGCATTTAACCTCTACTTAGGCAATCCTGTTTCTCAGGTACAGTTCATTGAGGCTTAACTTCTCTGGCTGGTGTGGAGGTCCATCAGGCCTTGGTGCCCTTTTTACCCGTGTATAATGAATCCAGGAATTAATTCCCTCTGACTGCAGTATAAGTCTTCAATAGCATGGGTCCTTTCCATTTCTCTTTTAGTGGTTCATCTTTCCAGGTCCATATATAAACAACATCTCCCGGTTGGAACAGGTGAATTGGTGTGTCCAAGGGAAGAGAAACCTTTTGATTTAGGTACCTGTGTAGTGAAGATAAAGTCTGCAAAAGAGAAATCAAATATTCTTTAATTGCAGCCTGACATTTATATACATTTCGTCTCCCTTGACATTTAAAAGGTTTGTAGGATGTGCTTTCCTGTATATGATTTCAAAGGGCCTTAATTCTCGGGGTTATTTGAATTCACAAAAGAACTATGGGTAAGGCTTCTGTCCACTTAAGGTGTGCTTCCTGACAAAGTTTAGAAACTTGTCTTTTGAGAGTCTGATTTACTCTTTCTACTTTCCCTCTAGACTGAGGCCTCCAGGGGGTGTGTAGTTTCCACTTAATCTGCAAAAACTTGGAACTTTCCTGTACGATTTCTGCAATAAAATGAGGTTCATTATCAGAGGAGACACCCTCTGGAATACCAAATCTGGGTATAATTTAACAAGATTTTAATTACTTCCCCAGCTTTGTTGGTACGACAAGCGAAAGCCTCTGGCCAACCAGAGAAGGTATCTACTAATACCAATAAATATTTAAATTGGTTACATCTAATTCTGAAAAGTCTGTTTGTGACTATTCCCCAGGAGTTATTCCTTGTTTCACAAGTTCTCCCATAATCTTCTTCCTGCGTTTTGGGTTATTAGCGCAACAGATGGTACATTCTTTACTACAATATCTGTTATACTGTGCATTTTGGGTACAAAACCATTTCTTTTAGCAGTTAATACCACTGAAACAATTATTGATTCTTGAAAAAAGATGGAAATCGTGCTTAAAAGACTGCACCAAGAAACTCATACAGAAGCAGATGCACTGGTATCACCCACCAACCTTGATCATATTTGGAGCAATCTAATTGTTCTGCCAACTGGTTTTCCTTTTCAGTGTATTTTGGTGGTAACAGTTCTAAATGAGATCCTGGAATTAAAGGTCCTCTAAGTTGGACTTCCTCGTGGCTGCTTCTTTAGCTATCCAATCTGCTTTTCGATTTCCTTTTATAACTTCACTGTCTCCCCTTTGGTGAGTTTTATGATGCATTATTGCACTCTCTTCTGGCTGAAGAACTGCTTGTAAGAGTTGCATAATTTTTGCCCCATATTTTATTGGATTTCCTTGTGAGTCTAATGGTCCTCTTTCTTTCCAAATTGCTCCATGCACATGCACCACTCCAAAAGCATATTTAGAATCAGTATACATATTGACCCTTTTTTCATGACTCAGCTCTAAAGCTCTAGTCAGTGCTATGAATTCTGCCTTTTGAGCGGATGTATTACTAGGCAGTGGTCTGGTTTCTAATGTTTGGTTATTTGTTACCACTGTGTATCCAGCTCTTCATTTTCCTTCCAACACATAACTGCTGCCATCAGTGAAGAGCTCCACTTTGGCATCAGGTAGAGGGTCATCTTGTACGTCCAGCCTGCTGGCATACACTTGTCCAATAGTGGTTACACAATCATGTTGCAATATCAATGGCACATCCTAAAACTGCAGCACAAGAGAAAATTACTGTCATTAAAAAAGACTGAATCCCACAATTCTGCCATGTTTGCTGGAGCTGAGTCTTGGGTCACACACTGTGCCACACATAAGGAACTGGAGGGGTAGCCATTTTCCAGTCACTTGTATTTGAGGTCCTGCTCACAGCAAGCACAGGTTAATGAGTACTGAAAGGTGCCCAGTTCAGTTCCTAGGAAGCTGCAAAGCTGTACTGAATGTTTGCCACAATTAGAAATCATGGTATAAACTACCTAATGCACAAGCTGATTATTTGTGTACTGTAATTAACTTACGTGCAAGGTCAAGGAGGGTTTTTGGTTTTTTGGTTTTTTTTAATTATTTTATTTTGGTTTTGTTTCGTTTGGGGTGTTTTTTCGTTGTTGTTTGGAGTTTTCGTTTGGTTGGTTTTTACAGGTTTTGCTGTAACCAGATCACAATTTTGCTGCGAATGGAGTTTGGGAAGGAAAGACTCTGAGAAACAAACCATTGGGCAGCAGTGTCTACAAAACATCGCGTATTCCCCAAGCAGCGGTGGCGGAGTCATCGCTGGGCATGCACGGCGCGCTCCTGCGGTGACCGGCTGCCACCGTGTGACCATGTCAGCAGGGAGGTAGAGAAAGCGCTCAAGAGTATGCTCCAAAATAAATCCCTAACATCTGCAGAGTCGAACATATGCAAGTTGAGAAGCTCAAAAATTGTTTGCCAGTTTAATACCATAACCATACGCTAAATCCTGTCATGTTCCTATTTAGTCTGGTCTCCTTCTCCTAGGTCTTTAATGGATGGAAGTAATGGATGTCTCTGACTAGATAAACATTCAAAATCAATCATCTGGTGGAGAACCCCACGTATTATTTATTGCATATCACTGAAATTCTGCACAAAATATAGAACTCATTTTCTTATGGCCTTTTCTAGTGGGGCTTTCATCACTATCCCTGCCAGCTTCGTGAAGAGTAATGAGTATTTTTTTCAGTATGTCTGCGAACTGACACAGTGCTATTCACTCTGTACAGAAGGGGGAAGTGAGGCACAGAGACATTAAAGGCATAAAATGGCAAAAAACTCAACTAACTTTAAGTACTGCATTTGTAAATATGATTTATTCCCTTTTAACCCAGTTAGGTATCACATTATATATTCAAGGCAGCCACCAGCTGCATCTCTGAATACTTCAGCTCTGCTGATGAAAGCTCAGAGATTCTTATCACGCATCCAGAAAAGGACCATGTGAGTAACGGCTGGTAAATTATGAAAAGTTGCATCCAACTGATTTGTGAACCATTGTACAGCAATCTGAGCAGGGCAGTACTGCCTGGCAGATTGGGAATGCTGTATTTCCTGTTGTTTAAATAAACCTCTCTTGTTTATTGACATACCTGTTTCTGCTACCAGTGCAGCAAGGTTTCTGCAGATCCCTTTGTCACCGTAACACTTGGCACAGCATCAGGGTAAAATGCACTGTACATAACTGCAGTCAGGAGCTCTGTGGGAAGATAAACACACGAGCCCATCCTCAGAGCCTGTAGTAATACCTACTACAATGGGACAAACAAGCAGGCAGCTCAGGCAACGTACGTGCACTTCTGTTTGCAAATGTGATCTTTGTGTACAAGCAAAGCGCAGGGAAGGAACTGACTGCAGAATGCATCTCTCGGGATTAATAGTTCCTGAATCAAATGTTTTAAAATTAAGTTACTGTCTGGTTACTTCTATTTGGAAGAGCCCTCCTTTTCAAATTAAAGCTTTTTGTATACTGCCTTTCATTGCAAATGTCCACATAGTTTGATTACCAAGATTTCCACAGTAGGCCAGCAGGTCTCCTAACGTGTACAAGACTATAATACCCATCTACTGAAGACACTGCTACATTCTGTTTATTTATATCAACTTTAGCCTTCTAATTTAAAACAATGTCCAGTCTTGGTGACTTGTAACATGGCATTTCCTTCTGCTGAATTCACAGGTGGGCAGCATACTCTCAGGCCAACAGATCATGACAGCTGCTGACGTGCCTTGTTGAGTTTCTACCACCTGATAAGACTCTAGAGCTTGATTGTTTTTAGTTAGTCAAAGAAGTTAACTGAAAGCATCCACTCCATTCTCCCCCCCCCAAAATATTCCATTACATATTTTGAAAATACCAAGCAGGTTACTATGCAAAGATTTTGACGCAAAGTCATTACAGGTGTCTGCTGCAAAAGGTCATTGATATGGATTTTGCACTCAAGCAAACACGTAAAGGAAATTTATCTGGTTCTCAAAAATGGTGTTTGTTAACTGATTGCTGCAAAAAGCAAATCATGACTCATTGGTGCCCTCCAGCACATTAAGTTCTAGGGAGAAGAAGGAAAAAAAATGTCTGTAGCTGGAAAGCAAGAACACCTTAACACAGAATGTGCAAATGCTATACAAAAGTTCAGTAAGTATTCAAACAAGACAGGAATAGTTTTCATTCCACAGTAAAACACTCTGAATGTTTATACAGTCTTTTCACTAGCAGATATTTTTAACAGTGTCTTCCATCAAGCTTCCAGTAAACTGGTAGCTAGCACTACTAGCAAACCAAAAGGATAAATGTTCATAGTTCTGTGCTGGGAGGCATGAGGAAATTTGCACTTTCTTTCACGTTGCACTCCCTTCTATCCCACCCCAGGAAACAACTTGCTATTGTCCTATCATAAATCAAACCTGTGTGCCAGTGAAAAAGAGTACAAATGGACATTTGTGTATTTATCCAAGTTGGTTAAAGTACAAACCAAAAGTAGGCCGGTTATGACTCACTGTGGTCACAAGCACACACCAACCAATACTTTGCTATGGCAAGGGTGCAAAAAGTTTCTGTGACCTTCCCCAAGCAGTCTCAGGCTTCCTGGTGGTTTTTTTCCCAGTTTCCATTGATTGTTTTCCACGTCATTAGTTTGAAACCCATGTATTTTATTTCAGTGAACCTTCCACATGCAAAGAAGACCTCATTTAGGTGCACTGAAGAGGCTCCAATGCCTGCTTGTTAATACAGATCAAAATTACCAGGAAGCCTGAATGATCATCATTACACAGCATGTGAAATGTTTCCTGGTTTTTCCTATTTCACTGTAGCAGTTTCTCTCCCTCCAATGTAGCTTTAACAAATACACAGCACTTGTGTTGTCCTAAAGCTTCCCCAGAAAACAGCTCTGCTGTACTGTGCACAAATAGGGAACTGATCAGTTCAAGTAAAAAAACCAGAGGGTCTAGTTTTCTGTTGCATCTAACAAAGCAGAAAGGAATCTTGCAGAGAGCTCTCTTATTCTCTGATTTTATCCATGCACAACATATATACATTACATGTGCACACACACACAAGGTATTTATAATAAATCTATCCTATGTCACTTTAGTCAATTATCATAGTGGAAGAAACAAAGGTGCAAGAGGAGGAGGAGGGGTTGGCTTAAAGAGCCTGGCCCTCTGTTAAGGATCAACACAAGAAGACTTTTGGCTGCCACATCATTATCATGATGTGAACCTCCAGCAGCCATGGCACACAGCACCCAGATTATTGTTTTTAAACTACTATTCTAAGGGAAAAACACTGTATGACCACAGTGCTCATTACTGGAGGGAAATAAATTAAAACAAAGTAAGGCCACTTTTCACAATTACTAGCTATGTATATCATGTTTACATGCAGGGTTTTTTCTGCTGTAACTAGTTTCACAGGATTTCTCACATCATTGTTTTTTTTAAACAAGACAAATCTATTTCACCAAGCCAACTTTCTTTACTACCTTGACTGTATTAGACTGATGACTATAAAGGTCAGCTGTCCTCAGAGGATGACACAGCTCCAGGCTAACAGCAGCTAACAGAAAGACAGGTTTCTCAGCTTGTGTATGTTTGTCAATGCCAACACAAAGCCTGTTCATCTCCAAGGGCTCTGCGGAGGTGGCACAGAGGAGTAGCCTGTTAAGCCAACATGTTCAACTGCCTCCCAGTACCCTTTTTCTGAAGCAGTCTCAGTGGAAAAAAAGTGTACCTGTAGGACTGAATTTTCAGAAGACACAAAATACTTTCCAAGTATTAAGTATTTTTTCATTTGAACTTTTAAGATAGGATTCTGTCATAGCGCTTAGGTCTTTTCTTACACAGCTATGATCTGTGATACCAAAGACATACTGTACATTTATTATTAATAAATAGTATTTTCTTCCACCTGTAAGTCACATAACATTCAGCAGCAGAGATGAGAGGGAACACACACATTCAGAGAGCAAGATAAGCAAATCTTCCAACAATATCAGATAGAAGTTGCCGCATTTCTAAATTCAGTTTTCTGCTAGTTTACTTCCTCTTCATGTCTACCTCTATAAAAAAGAACTGACTTGCACCCATCAGTTTTCCATATGAAACAATTCCTGTTCAGCTGTCTTTGAAGTACAGCCTTCTCAGGAGGAAGTCCAGACCACTAAAAACTTACTCAAAGAATTCAGAGAATAAGTGACACCAGTGCTTCACCTTTCCCAGACCACTGTCTGTAGTCCCACTGGCTCTGGGAAGATGTAACCATATAGGAAACTAGATGTTTGTGAAGAAAGCACAAGTGAATGATGAATGCTCTTTGGATTTTGACACACCTGAGAAATTAAAATTGCTCACCCTAGCAGAATTTTGATAAGTGGGGAGCAGCTGAAGGCCTCACTGTTTCATATGTAGAACATTACATGTATTTGATTTTGGCAGCTTTACTGTTCTGTGAGATCTTAGAGAAACTGACTTTTACAGCTTTTAGAGTCTGCAGCTTCTCAGAAAGAATATGGAATCGTTTTATAAAAAGAAAAGGATTCTCTACAGTGAAAGCTGAATTTACAGCAGGTTGCTTAGATTATATTCATCCCACAGTATCTCTGCACATTAGGAGTCATCTACAGATTAATGAAAAGATCATTACAGTGAAACGATGCATTGTGTTCTGAGAGTATAAGAATAAGGTACGGCCATGCTGCCATTCTATACCACAAAACATGAAATTCAAATGCATGCTGAGAACATGTTCTTGTACTAGGTTGTGACTTTTGGTCACTGAGCGAATGCTTCTCAATGCCAACATAAATTAGCCACTGGACACCAACAGTGTTCTTAAATTCATACAGTAGTAGAGTATGTGCTTTTACTAGGTTTGCCTATGTTTTTGTTAATAGAGCAATTCCTTCTTAACAAAGGAATTGCCCATACAAATTAACCAGCGAACACCTGCACTACTCAAAGCAGCAAAGTAGATTTGGCTAAGGAATTTGGAGTTACTACTTTTTTTTCCAGTTTACCAGAGAAGTTCCAGACTGTTTAGCAATGAAACATAACATAAGAATATGCTTAAGTATCCTCTATCTTGGTCTGATCTGTCCAACAAGGTGAAGGCCATTCCTCTGGCTTTGCATTGCTTGATTCAATGCATTGATCTTCTGTCAGCTCCGACTGATGTTTACTATCTGTTGATTCTCGGTCTTTGCAGGCTGCAGGTGACATTTGCACAGCAGACATGACATCGCTTGTGTAGGCATTTATTCCCTCTTCAGCAACAGAGTCTTGTTGGTTTGGATTATAGGATCTTTCAGATAAGCCAATATAGTCATGGTCAACAACTACTGCACCTTGTAAAAAGTAATGGTTGTCTGTAAAAGAAAAGTAGCCATTAAATCAGATCTTTCTAGTTTACTAAAAACCATACTTAAAATGTTAGTGAGGTGCTAAGTTATTTTTCAAAACAATTTCTATCGCATGACAAAAATGTTTGAATGACAGCAGCCTGATAATGTGAACTTCCTAATTTCACTGAGCATCAAATGTTTGGCTAAATCTCATTACATCCACAAAATAATGCTTGCAGTGCTCCACATTAAGAGTTTTTCTTTGCTAGATTAATGACTAGCTTGATGTCTGCCATAGTCACCTACTGAACTAATACCTTCAATGAATGGACACGCAGATTCTTCCATTTTGTGCACGCACACAGAGAAATGTGGCTACTCCAAGCTCTTGTTGGGAAATCTAAATGCAAGACAACAGGCTTTTTTTAAGAAATGAAAAAAGAAATAAAACAGTTTTATAGAATTTAAAGATAATGGTCATTGCTATTGTATAGTACTATTGAGTTTTTCTTCTGATATATTGTTACAATGCTTGACCTTTCCAAATGAGTTCAAATAAAATGAAAACAGTCTGACCAGACAAATTAGAAATGTAACCATCAACATAGGATTAATAATTCTGTTTTGGAAGATAAGGTTAGGGCCTATCTTCTTGCTCACATGAGGACCCTAGTGTGAACTTAAGTGTTCTGTTAAACCAGAAGAGCTGTTCAACAGATAAATATCTCTACACAGGGGGCTACAAATTCCTTTGCAAGATGTAGGTCCAAAGAGGGAACCTTTTTGGGGCTACTGTGGATGTGAAACTACGCTTTTCTGGCCACATTTCTCAGACATGTCCTAAATCTGCCTATCTGAACTCCTGAATTGTTTGAGCACTGGACCTGGAGGCATTCTCAAGTTTAACATTTAGACCAAACTACACTCAACAAGAAAAAAGAACTGTTGCTTCAGACATATAAACATACGTGTGCATAAGGTGTCCTGGAACCTCTGCCTGGCTGTAAAGACAAATCAGGTAGCAAGCAACCCATGTACACCCAGACTGTGAATCTGTGATGCCTGTACCAATGGCATCACGAATGCACTGATTCAGGATTTATCTTTAGACCAAGAGTGTTACAAAAGGTTAAGAAAAAATACTTTGCTTCTGATTGCCCACTCTTACCTGTGAAAGATTTTTTAATCACACAAAAAATGAGCACCTCAGTTTCAGGCTTTGTCTTTTCTCTTTTAAATTCCTAAACTTACACATCTGAAGTGTGATACACACAAGATACACTTCAGAATCTTGGACCAGGGTAAGCAAAACATTTAATGAAACTTACAAAGTTGGTAGGCAAGGCCACAAATATCCTCACCTAAGATGCACTTTTTCCACATTTATTTCAGAGAACACTGCAAATGCTTTGTTGCCATCCAAGGTAATACAAAGGGACAGCCATCGGACTTACACCACAGCAGTAAGAATAATAAATAAGTTGCAGATTAAAAAAGTCCACCCTTGCTAATAAAAAGAAGTCCTTTGTAACAAAGACACATATGTTTCTTTATGGATGAAAAAGATGTCATTCACTGCCCAGTTTCTCTGCTCTTATCCAACTGAAATAATACTCTTTCCTGATTGCCATTAGGCTGTTTGATAAAGGCTAGCAACTACTGTGGCAAAGCCTGGTTTACCTCTCTACACAACGTAAATATGTCTGAATACGAGTCTATAATTTTAAGATTTATGACTATTCATAATCCACTGAATTTTTTGCTTGTGTCAGACAACTAATCTTTAGTCCCACTTCCTGGGAAAGGGAAGAAACTCTATGTTTACCTACTGCTTCTGCAGTATTAAATGGTAAAATTATTAGGCTCTGGTCCTACAAAGACAATTACATTCAACTTTTTATACTGTGATACAATTTACCAAAATCATTATAACAGCTGGAGATTATCTGCATGCTTGACACACATGTGACTTCCTCCTTATGGATCAGCAATTTAATAAAGGACTGGAAGCCACAGATTGACTGTCCAACAGTAAAAGTAGTGTCCTGGAGATGTGATGTGAAATTGGTATCTTGATTATGAAATCTGTAACTGACAACTGGCATACATATCAGCTTCTCACATGACATTCCAGAATTAGTTTCAACATTGCAAATCCTTCAGTTTTAAGAGGTGATGGAAGAAATTCCCATCTCAATGCAGTTTAAATACTTTGAAGAACCAAAGCGAAACCATGCCAGTAGGGTGGGAATTGATCTACTTTTCAAGAACCTTGAACCAAGGAAGCAGCTTGTTCTGTGACAGAAGTCTTCTAAACACTGAGTATTCATTTTCCTCAAAATGCCTGCAGTGATTCAAAGACAGCATCAACAGAAAAGAAACAGCTGCCACTGCTTGATTAACATAGCAGCATTGCAAAGCACACTCTGAATGTGTAAGAGCAAGAGTGGCAGTTGATTACCCAAGTCCTTGGGAATTTCTAGCAGTCCTACTGCAGGGCGTGAATTTTATTTGCTCTGGTAAGAGAAAAACATTTTTAAAATAAACTCTCCAAAAATCAGTTCTCTGTTGTAGTCTTTCTATTTTAAGGCTTTAGAGGACACATTTGTTGTTAAAAAAAGTCTAAACATGTACCACCTGCACTAGTCAGACTAAGCAAAAAAAAGAATTAGGTTTCCATTACAAAATAAATGTGAATCCTGTCAACATCAGAACAGAAACATAGTCAGAAAATGCTCTGTGAATATAGTTCAGCCTAATTATACTTCTAGCATATTTTCATCAAATACCACAAATTACAAGCAACTTTAATGGAAGTTATTTTCAAATATACTTTAAACACAATTCATTAGATCTGTTCCATGCTCCTTCGCATAGGTTTGAAGTCACTCACTGTTGTCCTTACTGAAAACTGCAATTATTACGTTATTACCCAGCGTTAGTTTAATTCACACCAGTGAATGAATGATACTTGTTCACTCTGATACCCCAACATCACAACACGACAGAAAAGTAAAAAAAAAAAAATAAATCTATGAAACACATATACCTTTTTCACGGGATCCTCTTACGTATGGCTTGAGGTGAGACATTTTGATGGGTCTTTTCAACCTGGATCCTGTGGTGTCTCTTAATATTGCACAGCCACTATCTGTGATATAATCTATAATACAAGGACCAACCCATTCCGATTGGAAACGACCATCTTTCCACCAGTTTTTTCTTTGCCTGAGGACTTCATGACCAACTTTAAGTCGAAGGGTATTTAATTCTTTTGGCTTCCTTTTGGCAGTGATTTTGTTTCTGATTTTTTGTTCATCCGAAGTGTTTTTCTCTACCTGAAGAAAGATATGTATGAATTACATTTTGTTTTTCCAAAAGTAACCATGTATTTTCATAACATTGGTTAATAATGCAAAAATGTAACATTAAGTTGTTTTGTACGCATGTAATACATAATATGTAGAGCTGGAAAGTTCTGGAGAAATTGATTTTATCTTCATAAATCAATAGTCTATAGGCAATGGTTTTCAGCTTCCATAGATATGCAGCCCTCTAAGTCAGATATGAATCTCTTGGCAATAGGTCTCTTAAGGTTACTCCCTCCAAATACATATGAGAATAGGTACACTGGAATCTAGAAATCACAGGCAAGGGAAAAAACAAACCAAAAACCCTCAAACAAAAAAAAAAGACACACATTGCTTTAAAAGGTTACTTATACTTTACACCTCAAGACTTTCCATCTTTTTTTATTTTCAGTTTTCTTTACTAGTAAAATTTGAAAATATAACACTTACCCGGCAATCGGAGATGTTCTCTTCTTCCAGTGCTTGACTGGCTTTTTTAGTTGCTTCAAGTATTTTGGCAAATATACTGTGTTCTCCTTCCATACATATATTCATTGGCTCAACAACATGTGGGTTACGATTAAACATCTGGAAATACGGGGTGTTTTGATCTGGCTCCTGTTTAAATGGAGAGCAAAAAGCAAGCAATTTTAGCATACAGCTTTGTAGGTATTTTGGGGGACTTCAGTCAAAAGAGGAAGAACCTTCACATACCAAATTTGTCAAATTGAAAGCATAGGCAATAGCAGACAAATGTTCATCCCAATCATTTGGATGGTCAATACAGTATTTGTTAAGAAAAGCTTTGATTGTCTTGCATGTTCTTTCATTTACATCATCTGTCTGAGGATAAGACAATACAATTTGTTTCATTCCAAACAGTGCAAACAGTTCTTCATTTATCTTCAAAAGAAAAAGAACACAATTACTGAAGGTTTCCCTCCTCTGTATCACAGTTCAAGTAAACTAACTCAGTAGTTTTTCCATTCCTTTTATTGGTATGATGGTGACTGAACAAAAGTCTTACACACATATACCCACCAAACAGTCCAGGGTTGAGTGAGAGAGCTAAAGGAATCAGTATGGCTAAAGGAATCAGAGCCAGTAATTGATGGTTTCTAAACATGTTTCTGCCACTAACTCAAATTTGTCATTTCCTCCATATCATAATGTCATGATTTCATCATCTGTGAGAGGATCAAAGTGTGGTAAGTTCTTCATAATCATTACAGGCCAATGTCAAAAATACCCTTACCTATCTGCTATACTGGACAATACAAATGAATGAAATGCAGCATGCTGGAGTGTGAAAGTTTGTGCCAGTTCAACTGAGTGACAAAACCAGGAAATCATTTTGCTTTGTTCTTTATGCAAAGAATAAAATCCTGGGAAACAATACCATATTACAATTGCAAATATTTGTTTTGTCATTTTCTGTATTTGCTAACTTCTTTTATTCTTCTTTCTTTTTAATTAAAGATTTACGGTCTTTTTCAAGAATGGTCTAAAATTCAGATTTAATACAGGGGAAATTTTTTTTTTCTTGGGGGAGGGGGAAAAAAAAAAAAGAAACCAGCCACATAAAGACTTACCTGATGAACAAGGTCCTTCCCTAGATCAATAGGCATTTTTTGAGGTGGCCCATATAAGAAAAACACATTTATGACAGCCTTAGCAATTTCGGCTGCTGAAGTGTCATGCAGTGGCAAGATAACAGCCCATCTTGTAAACAAATCTGTCATAATTATGATATACTTGTGGCTTCTCTTGGTAACATTAAGAGGTCCCATTAGGTCTACAGTGACTGCTGTCCACGGGTCCTCTGCTTTGATAGGGTGTGGTTTGGGTGCTGTGGCGGTTGTATTCTTTGCCACTTGGCAGTGCCGGCAAGCATAAACCTAATGCAAAAATCAGGGAAGATGCTATCAATAAAAAGCGATGGTAAGGTTTAAGACCATCAGCAGGATTATAAATCTCTACTATTCCTCCGTAAGTTAGGTCAGATCAGGCAATGGAAACCAAATTAATTTTATCATCTTTCTTACCATTTTGTAGTCTTAGATTTTTCAGCCCCAGCATAAAAACAAAACAAAATCAAACAACAGTAAAGACCAGGATAAGGACACTTGCAGGAATTCATAGTTGAACCCTCCTCATGCTGAAAGCACTGTGCTCTTTCAAGTCCACAGTATAAATTTTAATACCCATTACCATCTGTAAATACTAAAGCATGAAGCTGCTGGGATTAAAAGAAGGTCCCAATCGTTCCCCTTTTGGTTCTATTGTGTATGCTGTGGCTGAAAACCACTGGCAGTATACATAATCTTCCAGGCGTAACATAGATCAGCTTTATCTACAGGACAGAACCCCTCTGTCCAAGTCTGAATGGAAAGTAAAGACTCACTTTCAGTTCATGTTACAGTTGCACACGAACACAAAGTATTCAGGTGATAGAGCAAGCTGATTGCCACAGTAATTTGGCATAAAGGGCATTTACATCCAGTTTCCTCAAGGATCATATTCTGCCTGGGGATAATGACCATGTATCTTTGGGCAAAGGAGAAGGAACTTTCCCAAGCAGTGATTTGTTTAACTACTTCCTGAATACCCTAATTGTAAGGCGTCATTTTCATATTCCTATCTGCCAGCAGCCACTCTGGCCACATCTGCTTGGGATGGTACACTGCATCCTAACAAAGATACGCAAGAGTCCTTGCAAGAGAAATCCATCTCAAAGACCAGATGTGCCCTGCATACTTAAAGGTATGGCTCCCTACCACTGCATAGCATACAACAATACACAAGCCACAAGTCAGTAGTCAAAGAAAAAAGGAAACACTATGCTTTGGCAAGTGTTGACCATTTAAAGTTTGATTCTAAGCTTATGTTTCTTCATCGTGAAGCAGTGCTTGCTGTATTAAAGTCATATGATTACAAAATGCTTATAACAGACTACATTAAAAAAACTCCTGTAGCTATGAAGCCATACCCACTGCTTGACGTCATTTGTTACAGAGGTCCAGTAGTAATTAGATTCCACTAAAGTCAGTGTCCTTGATATGCCATGATGAGTGCCAGCAGAATTTTCATGGCATTTCTCAAGCACCTTTCTCTTCTCTTCATCTGAAACAATTACCAGGCGCATTTGTTTTCTGTCTTTTCCAACATAGAACAATTTATTTTCTGAAAGAAGAAAAGTACCAGCAAATTATATGGAAGTGCTTTGTTTCTCTTTTAGTTTACTGAACTACTGGGCATGATTCAGTACAGAATTTATTAAATAAACTTCATTTCACTTCTGTGTCAACATAGCTTTTTGTTTACAAATACTTTATTTCCTCCAAAGAGCCAATTGTTCACCTATGTTTATTAATCTGGACATGAGGTGTTAGAAGACCAAGTCAGAATGCAAACAACGCTCCTACAGGAAGTCTGACTATAACATGATCTAATGCCAGGGGTGGTAAGGGGAGGTAGGATGTGTTAGGAGATTTATTGTCTGCCTGCCAGCAACCTGACTTTGTGATTCACAGATTTAACTCCTCCCTGCCTTCTCTCTACATAGACTTGGCAGATTTGATGGGATTGAGAGAGCACAGCAGACTACAAAGAATCAGGTACTTCCTTGCAGGGATGCAGTAAAGCTGGGAAGGACCAGGAGGCTCCAAGGTGACAGATGGCAAAGCCACCCTTGCACTTCTGCCCAGACACACACAGTGTGCTCCAGACCAGAACAAGCACTCCTTGTCTACTGATGCAGATCTGTATCTCCCTTTCTGTAGTCCTGTGAATTACAGATTGCAACAGCTACGCTATCTCCCTAGTATCTAGAACAAGGTTGGGCTTTTAGATAGATATTTAAATCCCTCCTGGAAAAGACAAAAGCAGATTGAGTTTCTGTTTCTGTAAACATCCTGTTACATATTAGTAAGGGTTAAACAGAGTGTTTCATAGAGAACATATATTAAAATCACAGTATGCTGCACAGCAAGATCCCACTTTTTTTTTTTCTGCATTAGCAAATCTTCACCTTAAAATCTATTTTCAGCATAGTTTGAGACAATATTTTTACCTTTGAAAACAAATTTTTTGGCTGCTCTCCTGATTCCGCTTCTTTCGCTTGATAGCGTTGTGGGATGATACTCTCCTGTTCGCTTGTAGTATGCGATCTGCTTCAGGTGGAGCCCACCATTTTTTCCACTACGGACCATTGCTAACCTGAACAAAATGCACAGTATTTGTTATATCGAGCAACTGTCAGAGGAGCACATCTTCAGTTTTTACTGGTTTCTTTGTAGTTCAGAGATATCATGACAATGGAGCATCTGGGAAGACATTACACCACCCACAGCACTCTTCTCAATATCCCCATGCTACCATCTTAAGCAATAAGGAACACTGCTTGACACAGTCCTTTTGTTCAATGCAAAGTTGTTTTTGTCAACCTTAAAACTTCCAAACAATGGAGACTTCCACTATATTAATTGGATGGGGGTGGGGAAATAAGACCCAACAGAAAGAAATTGCTTTCCTCATTCCTAAACATTTGGAGAGCACTCAAGTGCAGGTGTGCTAAAGATCAGATGTGTCCAGAGACCCACCTCAGTCACAGAAAAACCAAACCACAGACAAATAAGAAAAAACAACTCCCCAGACATAAACTTATTTTTTCACTAATTCATCTCACAATTAGATTCTGAAGTCCCAAACCAGACTGCACGTATAAAGTAACAATTCATTACCTGACACGGGCTGAATTCTCTGATCACATTAATAAACTAAAGTTTCATTAGTAAAATGTGTCATTGGTACAGGAAAAACTTAGGTCTAGCAAGAATAGCGTCAAAATATTTACCAATTAATGACAAGCAGAAATATTCATGCAGGCTCTATGTGATTTCAGTGATTATTTTTTCCCCAAAATTTGTCCCAGCAGCAATGAAGATGTAGATGAACAGCAGTCTGATCCTGCTTTAACTGATGCCTACAAGAGCAGGACCATTATGCTGTGTCACAATTTCTTAATGAATGGTGGTTATCCACAGCATTAAGCAAATTTCTTCTTATCTTGCCAGTGTCCCAAGACTAGACAATGGGAAAACACATAGCCTGCCAGAAAGAGCAGATATGGCAGACAAACTGATTACTAAGTTGCAGATAATTATGGGAAAGAGACAGTATCCAGTCACTCTGGAATTCATGTTATCTCATTATATATTGATGCTATTTGAAAGCCAAATGTATAAGTCAGGATGTTTATTTTTCAATTTATAGATTCTCACCTACCTTAACTACACTGGGGGTGGGAAGGAGGTAAAGAGCTCTACAGAGTCATTATGCCTGCTTTTATTTTCTGGGAGAAATGGAGGAAATAAAGTGCTGTATGTTATTCATAGAATATCATATTCTACATACACAGCTGGGCTAAACACTGCTGTGTTCCAGGAATTTCACATTCAAACAGTGACAAGACCTTTGCCCCACTGAATACTTCATTTTGCACAACCTAGGCCTGGCTTTCAAAAACAGCCAAGTCTTTCGTCATAAAACATTAGTGTTTTAAAGTAAAATTCTCATACTCGAGAGAACTAGTACACAAACTTGTCATCACTACAACCCTGTCTGCGAGGAGAGAAGGCATTTCAGAACAGGGAAGGAGTGGAGCCAGAACAGAGTACCATTTCTAGTGATCTTGGCTGGCACACTAATTTCTTATAAATTTGTAGCTAATAGCACAAGCAAAAACAACTCACTCGGTAAACTGGATAACTAATAGCAGAAAGGAAGGTGAGGCTACCACGATAATATTAGTGTTCCTGTTGTTTTAAAGTTGCTTCACAGAAGCATTTCTGATAGTAAAAGAGTACTGGCGAAGAACAATTTAAATATCCTATCTGCCAGGGCCATGCATTTGACCTGCACTCAGGGCTCTCCTAAAGGCTAGTCCTGCAGTTACCCAAGCATGGCTGTAAGTCAAAACTAAACAGGTATGATTTATCACTCACCCATTGGGATGATGGACCATTTTGGCTTGACACAGATTTTCACATATGGCAAGAAAAGATGTTCCAGAAGAACAACCTTTATTCTTTCAGTACCTTTTGCTCATTAAACTCTTCCCTGAAACAATGAATATTCTTCATGTAGTACACGATGATTGGTTCTAACAAAATGAGGCAATAAGATACACCTGAGCAGGACCAGAGCTTATACTACAGCTAAACAGAATTCTATCTTCATTCCTGCAGTGGCTGTTTCTATTATAAAAGTCTGGAAGACTGTACCTAAGCCAATAAAGAATGCATTATGTAGTATCCATATACATTTAATGTATTTAGTAGGATCCTCATCCAGTGAATTCTAGTGTCAATAGTCCTACGAGGACATCAAATGAGGTTCCTTCCTGGATATCTACCCCATTTGGTCCAATCTTTAAAAAGAACAAAAAGAAAGCAAAAAAGAAAAAAAAATGCAATCTTCAGTTTTGTTATTTCAATTAAACCATATTACTTCAGATAATTCACATGCTATTTCTATCAATACTTGTAATGCATCTGGTAGCCTGTAAAAAAAAAAAAAATCAAACACTTTTACAACAGTAATCAATTCTTAATACCTCTGAAGATGGAAAAGAATACACTGCTTTACAGTCAAGGAAAGTATTTCAGCAAAGAGAATAAAACTTCCATATATCCAGGGCTCTTTCTGCTTTAGTGTCTTAGTCAGAAGAGTCATACCTGCTAACACATTTTAAAATAGCATAACTGCTATTTTGCTTTTTAATGCCCATTTCTCTCCCCTCTCCCCCCAATCACAATCCTAACTGCAAAACTGTTTTTTCAGTCCAGCTTTTGAGTACTGTATCTATAATTCCTACTAGAAAGAGGAATTCTTCGTGGAGCCTTGAACACATCTTTTCAAACCAAAGTGCTTCCAGGAACCTGCAAAGATGACAGACAACACTCACCTACATCCCACCCTGCCTTTTGCAAGCCTGAGCCAATTTTGACATAGATCTCTGCCATTTCAGAACATTCTCATTTCTTAGGTATCTCCACCTTCAAGCTTGACATCACCTAACAGGCCACTGGCACCATTAGGCCACACAGAAGCCTTGGTCAGTATGGAAGCTACACTGCAGATTAAAACAGTGCTGCCTTGGAAGTGCAGGTAAGTAAATTAAACCACTGCCCTAAACCCTGCACCTAGGGAAGAACAACTCCAGACACCAGTACAGGTTAGGGGTTGGCCTGCTGCAAAGCAACTCTGCAGAGAAGGACCAGGGAGTCCTGGTGGACAACAAGTTAAGTATGAGCAAGCCATGTGTCCTCATGGCCAGGGCCAATGGTGTCCTGGGGTGCATTAAGAAGAACATGGCCAGCAGGTCAAGGGAGGTTATCCTCCCTCTCTGCTATGGTGAGGCCACATCTGGAATACTGTGTCCAGTTCTGGGCCCCCCAGTTCAAGAAAGACAAGGAACTACTGGAGAGAGTCCAGCAGAGGGCTACAAAGACAATTAGGGGACTGGAGAATCTCTCATATGAGGAAAAGCTGGGAGAGCTGGGCCTGTTTAGCCTGGAGAAGACTGACAGGGGATGTCATCAATGCTTTGATATCTAAATATCTAAAGGATGGATGTCAAGAGGAAGGGGCCAGACTTCTCAATGGTGCCCAGTGACAGGACAAGGGGCAACAGACACAAACTGGAACACAGGAAGTTCCATCTGAATGTGATAAAAAATTTCTTTGCAGGTGACAGAGCCCTTGAACAGGCTGCCCAGAGAGGTTGTGGAGTCCCCTTCTCTGGAGATACTCAAAACCTGCTTGGATGCAACCCTTTGCTGCCTGCTCTAGGTGATCCTGCTTTAACAGGGGGATTGGACTAGATCTGCAGAGGTCCCTTCCAACCCCTACCAACCTATGAATCCGATTGCCACTTCATAAATACCCCTTATTTACTACAACCATCACACAAGGACAGCAGAGGTGAGCAGGCATAGCCCTCACAGGACAGGCAGAGGGCTGGGCCAATGACACAGAGAGGATAGGTACACTGAACTGAGGATTTATTGCCCATGGTAGCGTCAGCCGTGCCTTCCAGAAGCGCTTCCTCCAGGGGAGGAGGCTCGCTCGCTCTCAGCGTCCTCCGGTACGAGGACGCCACAGCGCCAAGGCCGCGCCCATGTCCTGTTCCCGCCCGCCGCCAAGACTACAGCCCCCAATAGGCAACGCGCAGGCCCAAGGCGGCCGACAGCAAGACCGCCACAACAGGGTACGCTGGGTGCGGTAGTCCCAAGTCGGCACTAACCGGCGCGGCAAACCTCGCGCATGCGGGAAGCGACGTCGACGCGATCTTTTTCCTTTCCCCCCTCATCCCCGACGTCGATCCCCACCCCCTCCTCGCGGCTCCGCAGCGAGATCGTTGGCACGTCGGGTACCGCGGAGAGCCGCCGAGCCCTTGGGCACGCACCTACTTCAGCAGAGGTATCAGTACGACCCGTCCCGGGGCCGCAGGCCACTGACTTAACCTCTTCCCGGCTAACTAACTGGAACGGCGGCCCTTGCGGCCCGAGACTTATGTGGCGCCCCCGGAAGTGGCGGCAGGGTGGGGGCGGGCCGCGGCGGGGAGGCGGGGCGGGCCGAGCCGCGCGGCGGGAGGGGGGGTGGTGGTGTCGGCGGCGCCTCCTCAATGGGACGCGGGGGGGCAGGCGGCGCCACCACGCGCAGGTGAGGCAGGTTCTTCCCGGTGCCGCGGGACCCCCTCCTTCCTCTCCCTCCCGCCATGCCCTAGCCGGCCCGGGGCGTGCGGAGGATGCCGGCTGGATCGACCCCGCCGGCAGCGCGCCCCTTTTTAGACGGGAGGCGGTGGATTGCGGCGGGGCGGGTTGCGCCCCGCCCCCCCCCACCCCCCGGGTGCGGCCTGGGGACCGGCGGCGGTTGCCGCTGTCCCGCGTGCCTGGCCTTCCCGCCTTGCGCCCGCATGAGGAGCAGGCGCACGTTCCCGCCTCGGTGGGGCAGCTCCCCTGATAGCGGGCGGGGGGCGGCGCCCGGGCCCATCCGCGCCGCGGGCTGTCGCCTCGGCTTCCCCGGGCGGTGGCGGCGCCGCAGGGCTCGGCGCATCGGCCGCGGCGGAGGGGCGGCAGCCGTGGTGCCTGCGGCGGGCGCGGCCCTGGCCGGCTTCGCAGCGAGCGGGAGGTCCTATGAGAAGCGGAGTCGCGTCAGCTGGCAGCTTACTCCTGTGATGCGAGTCGGTTGGCCGGATGCGGTCACAGTGCCTGATGACAGGATGGTCAAAGCCCTTCCAGTTCTCTTTGTCTTTCGCGCAGACCTAAAACGTGTTGTTCAGTTAGCTGCGGTCATTAGTAAAACATGGTGGGCATGGCCAACAAGCACATTTAGCTTTTTACCTCATTTTGTGGTATATTCTCTTCTCGTAAATAGTTTTAGTGCAATGGCAGTGACCTGAGTTTGCAGCATGCTGTGCTTTCAGAAAGGCAGGTAGAGCTTTTTAGTTCAAAGAAGTACATGGGGTGAATGGCAGTGTTCCTAAACGGGGGGGGAGGGAGGAGCTGCAGGGAGAGGGAGGTGTACATAGGGGAGATAGGACATTTCTTAAACCACTGGATTTGGGGCACTGTTAAAATCCCAAAACCTGATGATAAATTCAGTGTAAAATTACTTGAGGTAAAGGAGATTGCTCTCTACATTGTAATCAACATAGGAAAGAAAATCAGCAGCAAGTCCCAGAGCTGAGAATCAGTTACACATAGTAATGAGCAAATGTCCTGTCTGGAGATGAGATGGAAGAGATGTATAGATAGACTGGCCTGTGTAACATTTCTCTTTATTTTAGTGGTGTTTTCCTGAACGTAGGGACTTTACTGTGTATTGGTAAGCTCTGAATACACTGTTTTTCTGGCACGTTTATTGTTGCCCTGTAGCAGTTGGTTTTGTAGTTAGCTGCTCTCCTCACATAAGCAGGAGCAGTGGAGGAGATCAGTATCACAACCACAGTGAAATAAGTGCTTTTCTTTCTCATCCAAACCATTTAGGGCTTAGTGCCCTAAGCTGAAAAGCTGCAGTTGTATGTTACAGTATTTCTGCATTATTGCATCTTTCTTGTAAGTGTTGTTCCCCTTCATCCATTTAAGCAGCTGCATTTCCATCTTCCGTGCATCCCTTCTGCATAATTTTTTTTCTCTAGTAGCAAGCTAAACTTTTTTTTTTTTTTTTTTGCCTGGGGTATCAAAATCCCATAGAATCTTCCTTTCTTTTGGTGAAAACGTGCGTGATTGTAATGATGAGAGGCAGCTAAACCTATGACTTTCAACAAGTTTTGATTCAACCAATAGCAAAACTATTCTTGCTGTATAGAACTGTTTTTGGCATAAGGATTTGACTGTTGTAATATTCCTCTTTTATGGTTCAATATGTGAGAAATAAGCATTTTTATACCACTTGACTTGCTTGGGTTGGCTGATTGTTTCTGTGGAACAGAGTTTCATCCTTCTGGTAGCTGTGGTTAGAACAGATCAGGCCTCCAGATGCTGAGCCTAATGAACTTTGGTACAGAATTTTTTGCAAAGCTTTCTCATCTTTGCAAAAACTTTCTCATATCTATGAAGTTGAAGTAACAAGTTGTTTGTGAGAAGCTGTTTTGACATCTTTGAATGGGATCTCTAAAAGTTCAGAAGCCAGCCTTTCTTGAAACACTCAAGCTTGCCACAGATATAAATGTCTTTGTGTGATGTGTTTGATTTAGAAAGGAACTTGGAGGTTAATGAATGTGAAGGTTATCTGTTCTGTGGCTGTGCAGGAGACACTTGTAGTGCATGCCAGATGTCACTTCGTGGTAGTGTTTGCCAGTCTAAAAAAATACTGCTTTTCTGTCTTGAAGGGAAGACAGTGATCTTTACCAGACAGGTTTTTTAAGACTTTTAAAGCTGTTCTGACACTTCTGTTGAAGGATGGTAATGGTTCATTTTGCAGTTCGTAACTGCTAAAGAGTTGAAAGATGCCCAGTGATAGTACAGTGTCTGGGGCTGAAACTCAGAGTTTTAGCAGATGTCATTATGTATGTTGAAAAGTCACATTTCTGCTGGTGAAATATTGGGGAGAAATAAGTTCTGTGAACAAAGAATTTGATAAGGGAAAGATTAAGATACTTGCAGTGAAAATTTATTTCACTTTAAGTTTGGTAATTCTAAATGACTGGAAATATTTTGCTTAACTAACTAGAAAAGAAAGCGAACATGGGGAAATCAGCCAGGTAATTCCTATTTGAAAACTGTAACAGCTGTGCTTTAAGAATAGAAACCTCATATTCATCAACAACCTAAAAGGCATGTCTGTCTTCGCTGCAAAGCTGGGTTCTTAACAGAATCCTTGTTCACGTGGCATAGTACAACTCTTAAGTTTTTTGTCCCCGGGCTAAGCTACTGTAATATGGAGGGTCAGATTGAAATCTTACTTTAGGCACAAATATTTAGGTGGCACAGTTGTTGGAAAATAATTCAGGTCGCCAGGAGAAGATTTAGGCATTGCAGTTAGTTGGCTAGCCTAGCTCTATAGCATTTCAAGAAATATTAGTGCCCTTGTAAGTAACACTGACAAGAGTTGTTTCCAGTAGGAAGTGCCAGCAAGGTGGGTATTTCTGGATTTCTATTGCTTGAGAGTGTAGGTGTCTCATGGATAAGATTTTCTGCATTATGTACCTGCCTTCTGCTTGGAATCCAAAGCAGCGAACCCTCTCCTGTAAAAAGAAACCCAGTGGCCACCTTAAAGAAAACTAGTGTTCTGTGGGGAAAGTGAAATTGAATTATGGTAGCCTAATGGTTAGAACAGCTGAATGGAACAGGACAAATATTGTTTCTGTTCCCTCCTGTCTCAGTGGTTTCAGGTGCTTGTTTTCTGTTTATCAGAAAAATGTCCTAACCACCAAGCTGAAAAAAGTGTGGGTAAAAGCACCTGTATGCATACTTTACTGCTGAAGATGGAGTGCAAGTAATAGTTTTTTGCCCAGGAAACACATTTGGAGCACTGTGTTGGGTTGACCTTTACTGGCCACGAGATGCCTACCAAGCCATTCTATCACTCATCTTCCATCAACAAGGCAGGGGGGGAAAACATGACAAAAAGCTTGTCGGTCAAGATAAAGACAAGGAGATCACTCACCAACTACCGTCACGGGCAAAACAGGCTCAATTTGGGGAAAGTAATTTAATTTATTACCCATTAAACAGAGTAGGATAATGAGAAATCAGAAAAAAATCTGCAAACACCTTCCCCCTCATCCCTCCTTTCTTCCCAGACTCAACTTCACTTCTAACTCTTCTACATCATCCCCCCAAGCCATACAGGGGGATGAAGAATGGGGATGCTGGTCAGTTCATAATGCTTTGTCTCTGGTGCTCTTTCCTCCCTCATGCTCTTCCCCTGCTCCAGTGTGGGGTTCCTCCCACAGGAAACAGTCCTTCATGAACTACTCCAACATGGGTCCTTCCCACAGACTTCAGTTCTTTAAAAACCAGAAGATTTCAGTTGGAAGAGACCTACAACAGCCATCTAGTCCAACTGCCTGACCACTTCAGGGCTGACCAAAAGTTAAAGCATGTTATTAAGGGCATTGTCCAAATGCCTCTTAAACACTGACAGGCTTGGGTGTCATGGTTTAGCCCCAGCTGGCAGCTGAACACCATGCCCTGATGGGGTGGGGAAGAGAATAGGAAGAAAAAGGTAAAATTTGTGCATTGGGATGAGGACAGTTTACTGGGACAGCAAAGAGAGACTAAAGTAACAACAGTACTTGTAAAAGAATATACAAAGCAGGTGGTATACAGCATTCCCCCCACAGCATTTTCTTAACAGTATTCTCCTGGAGAAACTGGCTGCTCATGGCTTCGATGGGTGTATACTTCTCTGGGTAAAGAACTGGCCGGATGGCCAGGCCCAAAGAATTGTGGTGAACGGAGTTAAATCCAGTTGGTGGCCCGTCACAAGTGGTGTTTCCCAGGACTCGTACTGGGACCGGTTCTCTTTAATATCTTTATCAATGATCTGGACGAGGGGATCAAGTGCACCCTCAGTCAGTTAGCAGATGACACCAACTTGTGTAGGAGTGTTGATCTGCTTGAGGGTTGGAAAGCTCTATAGAGGAATCTGGACAGGCTGGATCGATGGGCCGAGGCCAACTGTATGACATTCAACAACGCCAAGTGCCAGGTCCTGCACTTGGGTCACAACAACCCCATGCAATGCTCGATGGGCTTTGGCAGGAGTGGCTGGAAAGCTGCCTGGCAGAAAAGGACCTGGGGGTGTTGGTCAATAGCTGGCTGAGTATGAGCCGGCAGTGTGCCCAGGTGGCCAAGAAGGCCAATAGCATCTTGGCTTCTATCAGAAACAGTGTGGCCAGCACATGGTCAGTGGTTGTCTCCCTGTACTCAGCACTGGTGAGGCTGCACCTCGAGTCCTGTGTTCAGTTTTGGGCCCCTCACTACAAGAAGGACATTGAGGTGCTGGAGTGTGTCCAAGGAAGGGCAACAGAGCTGGTGAAGAGTCTAGAAAACAAGTCTTATCAGAAGCAGTTGAGGGAATTGGGGTTGCGTAGTCTGGAGAAAAGGAGGCTGAAGGGAGACCTTATTGCTCTTTACAACTACCTGAAAGGAGGTTGTATCAAAGTGGTTTTTGGTCTCTTCTCCCAAGTAACAGGTGATAGGACAAGAGGAAAAGGCCTCAAGTTGTGCCAGGGGAGGTTTAGACTGGATGTTAGAAAAAAATTTCTTCACTGAAAGGGTTGTCAATCATTGGAACAGGCTGCCCAGGGAAGTGATTGAGTCACCATCCCTGGAGTTATTTAAAAGATGTGTAGATGTTGTGCTTGGGGACATGGTTTAGTGGTGAAGTTGGCAGTGTTAGGTTAATGATTGGACAGGATGATCTTACAGGTCTTTTCTGACCAAAATGATTCTATGATTCTATGATACACAATGCATTTTGCTTACTGACTGGAACCCGCTGCCCAGCCCTCCAAGCAGTGCCCTCCTCCTGGGCCAGCTTCCCCCTTATACACTGAGCACGATGTCATATGGTACGGAATATCCCTTTGGCTAGTTTGGGTCACCTGTCCTGGCTTCTTGTAAAAATTAACTATCCCAGTCAAAAACTAGGACAATGGGATATTGACCACCTCTCTAGGAAGCCTGTTCCAGTGTTTGACCACCCTCTCTGTAAAGAAATGTACAGGAGAGACATTGAGCTGTTGGAGCGAGTCCAGAGGAGGGCCACAAAGCTGATCAGAGGGATAGAGCACCTCTCCTGTGAGGACAGGCTGAGAGAGTTGGGGTTGTTCAGCCTGGAAAAAAGGTGGCTCTGGGGAGATCTAATTGCAGCTTACCAGTTTCTGAAGGGAGCCTGCAGGAAAGATGGTGAGGGACTGTTTATCAGGGAGTGTAGTGACAGAACAAGGGGTAATGGGTTCAAGCTGAAGGAGGGTCGATTTAGATGAGATGTTAGAAAGAAATTCTTTACTGTTAGAGTGGTGAGGCACTGGAACAGGTTGCCCAGAGAGGTTGTGGATGCCCCATCCCTGGAATTCTTTAAGAGCAGGTTGGATGAGGCTTTGGGCAAAGTGGTCTAGTGGAGGGTGTCCCTGCCCATGGCAGGGGGCTTGGAACTAGATGATCTTTAAGGTCCTTTCCAACCCAAACCATTCTACGATTCTATGAAATGATTCCTAACGTCAAGTCTGAACCCCCCTCCCCTTTCAACCATTCCTTATCACTGGATGCCAGGAGATCAGCATCTCCCTCTCCACTACCCAGGTCACAAGAACGGGAATCTTGCGTGATACCACTACAAGCGGTTCTTCATGAGCTGCTCCAGCATGGGCCCTTTCCACAGGGTGCAGTCCTTCAGGAACAGACTGCTCCATCCTGGGTCCCCCACGGGGTCACAGGTTCTGCCAGAAAACCTGCTCCTGTATGGGGTCCTCACCATAGGCTGCAGCTCCTATCAGGAGCTCCAGCAAAGGCTCTATGCAATCTGCTGCTTCCTTCAGTGTATATCCACCTGCTCTAGCATGGTGTCCTCTACAGGCTGCAGGGTGGCTATCTGCTGCAAGGGGACAACCTGCTTCACCGTGGTCTTGTCCACGGGCTGCTGGGTAGTCTCTACTCCCACACCTCCTCTCCCACCTTCTTCACAGACCTTGGTGTCTGAACAGCTGTTTCACATATTCTCACTCTTCTCTCCCAGCATCTATGCAGTATTTTTTACACTTTCTTAAATATCTGAGCTGATGGGCTCAGGTTTGGGCAGCAGCAGATCTGTCTTAGAGCTGGCTGAAACTGGCTCTGTCTGACATGGGGGCAGCTTCTGGTGTCTTAGAGAAGCCACCCCTGCAGCCTCCCTGCTACCAAAGCCTTGTTACATAAATACAGTACAAGCACTTACCTGGCAAGGAAGACTCACAGCTCTTCTTCATTCTTCAGAATGTTTCTTCAGGTCTCAGTAGAGCAAAACTGAAAGGTGAGTAAGCTGTTTTGGAATGGTTGCAGTGTTCCTGCAAACAGAAAGAACTTAGCTGATTCACAGCTGTCATTTAGCATAGCTTATGACTCTTCATCTGACAGTGTGAGAGCTGTGCTTGGCTTGTAGGCACAAACAAGTGGCTGGCTAAAAGCAACAAACAAAGGCTACTCTTCATCTTCTTTTTTGGGAGGTTCTTGTTAAGTCATCACTTCCTGAAAGATTTTGGAGACTGCCTTACCCCATTGCCTGTAATGGAGGAGATTGAGACTAGCAGGTAGAGCTAGTAGTGGTGACGCATTGGGAGAGTCTGGGAGGAGAGTGAGTGGGTTGCAACCTCCTGGTTGGAGCGGATAAAGTCAGCTGCTTTTGAATGTAGTAGTGGGAGAGAGAAGGGTTGTTTTTATTTTATTGAATCCCTGTGTGGGTGCTTACTACTTTTTGCCCATGCCACTCTGCCTGCTAGTGGAGAGGGGAATGTGCAGTGGTCTGCCCTGCTGCCTTCTGATCCTTTGGAGATTCCCCATCTTGATATGTGGGAGGAGACCAGACTACATCTTTCATCTGATTTCCTGTGAAAATACTTACAGAATGAAAAAGAAACTTTGGAAAAGCTTGAATTAATGTGTACGTTACTTATAATAGGGGAAGATGTCAGCATATTGTGAAATCTAGAGTTTGATTGTAGCAGGTGACTTAGTTCCTGCAATGCTGCGTAGTGTAGCCTCTATAATTGCATCTTTTTCCTTTGCTACCTTTTTTAGCCTATTAGTCTGTTTTGGTGTACATCAGCACAATTTCTTGCCTCATGTTGCTGAGCAGAGCTGAATTACAGAAGATGGTGATAAACTTCTTAAGGCTGTTGTCGAAGTTTGTGTTTGATGAGGAGAGCTAAAGGCTTTTCTTAGTTCCATGTTTCTTAATCAGCCTGTTATACCACTGACTGGAGCTTGTAAATTCCAGAAAATTGGAAACCTTTATATCCCTTTATATTTTCTGTGATTATTATTTGGTTTGGGTTTTGTTTTTTGTTGTTGTTGTGCACAAAGTATTATAAGGCTAAGACTGTAATATTCTTTATGGTTGAGGGATATTGCGATAGAGCTGCTCTACATCTTTTTTTCAAGATTTAGTCCATCTCAGTAAAGGGCTGACAGCTGCTACTTACCACCTCACAAGATGTGTGGTAGAACAGAACAATGTCTGTGTGTAAACGTTAATGTTTTGTGTTACTGCTATGTGACACAGCAGACATTGAATATTTAAGTAAATTGGAGAGGATATGTATCTTTTCCTCTGTGAGGTACAGCAATAAAGTCATGTATGGTTTGCTCACAGTGTCTTAAGCAGCTTCTGTGTCTCGACATCCTTTCCGTCTTTTTCTGGCTTCTGCCTGTCCTGTCTCTGTTCTCAGTCATCTGTCAGGCCTGAGGAAATGCTATTCTTGACCATGGGCCTTGTTAGTAATTCTAGAGTCTCACATTTAAATCTGAAGTATTACCAAGTTTCTTTGAATGATCTCTAGAAAGGTGTTACACATCCACACAGACCACTCAGGATCACAATCACTGCTGTCAGCTCTCTCAGAGTTCAGACTCCCTAGTTCTTTCTTCTTCCTGTCTCCCCTCTGCTGCCTCCACCATATTTTCTGCTCCATCAGCAACCCAACAAACTGGCTTTCTTTGGTGGTTTGTTACACCATAAATCATGTTGCAGAATTGGAATTTTAAGACAGGTAAAATGCCTCAGCATGAGTGAGGCAAACATTTTTGCTATTAAAGGTACTGTTAATGAAAATGTTAGGTATAGCGGTTCTAGCAGGAAGATCTTGAAAGTTTTTGTCATCTCACTGAGACTGCCTGAAAAATTGCTATTAAAATCATTCAGGTTTTAACTTGTTACTTTGAATTGGGGGAAGCTGGTAATGGACGCAGTTTGAATATGCCTACAACGATAAGAACTGAAACTTTAAAAGGAGCAATATGGGGGGGAGGGTGCAGGGGAGTGAGGTGTTATTGTTACGTATATATATGTACAGAATCATGTAAGCGATGAGCACCACTCAGGCTTCTTGTAGTTTCTTGTTTGTTAAATTCCACAATGTAAATGTCAGAAAGTGTTTTGTAGTTGTTTTGTTATAATGGCATTTCCAAAAATTGTTTTCCTGAGTGGTTTTATAGCTATTTAATGTATGATGTGTTGGTTTTTTTCTTGAGGTAACAGATGAGAAGCATTTTTACTCTAGTTTTGTTCCATTAGAGTGCAGTAGAGGCAGTGTGTATTTGTTCTTCTGATCGCTGTAGCGATACAAAAGAAAATCCGGTGAAATTCTTCTGTTTATACAGCAGTTGTATATGTTTTTATTAGTATTTGGAACATGGCTGTTAAAACTTTGAGCCTCTTTTACAGTTCAGACCACTGCTGCTCTGTTGAGCTGATTTGTTGCTGACAGTTACTGGAATGCTAATCTTTATGGTCTAAGTAAATACGGAAAACACCAGGGCTGGATTCCTGAGCTGCTGAAACATGTTGAATGGAGACAAGAAAACTTTTCATTTGTGGTGTTAAAACTTAGTGAGGACTATGTTTTAAATGTGCTGTTAGGAAAAACATATGTAGTTAAATGGTGGACTTAGAGTGCTTAGCAGGCCAACAAAATCTCTGATTCAAATACTGCCCTATTTGTATGTTAATGTTAAGTTTGTCTGTGTGTCATTTTGTATATTTAGAATGTTATTTTGTATACCTTCCATGAGTAAGTGATAATACTATCAGTTAAACTTAAGGATTTTTACTTCTCCTTTGCAGTGCACTATTGTTACTGGAAAGCGGCAAAAAAATTCACTCTCTAAGACTTATTTTGAAGTTTTAGAAAGCAGGCATTCTTTATTGCAGCACTGGGTGCACAGGGGATAACTCCACCTAACGTGCACACCCAAAAGACAAAACTAGCAAGTGTTTATACTATGTTAATATACATATTCAGTATATTTCCGAGTAGTGCTTATCACATTCATGGATTTTCCGGGAACTCGTTAGCATATGCTAATGTCTTTCGCCCATGTTTGTTGGCACCTCCAGGTGGTCCTCGGGGGTCTTCAGACTCAGTCCTGGTATCACATATACCTTATCCCTCAAGGCTGGTTTTGTGATCACCTTGGAACTTTCTTATCTTTGTGCATCTCTTCTTCCAAGGCCGAGCTGTTTAAAATGAGATTGTTCCAGAGCTTCTTATCTTACAACTAATTATTTTCTAAGTTACAATGGTTTCCCTTTTGTTTGGTTACATCTATTGAGCAATGGCTCTAATTGCTTGAATTGATCTTAATATTTCAATATTCACAGGTATCACTATTTTAATGCCGTCTAACTTATTAGGAAAAAACTGAGTGAGTTTATTTTAAGATGAGAATGTAAAATGAGTAGATTTACGGTTTTCTTTAAAAATTTTCTTTTCTTTTTTTTTTTTTTTTACCAAGATATATGGTAGTCACAAGTAGGAAGTTATACGACAGGTGGAATTAACAGACCATGTATTTGGATGGAAGTCCTTTTAATAAACAACACTTGTCAAATTACATTTTTCAAAATTAGCTGAGATTTTTTTTTAGCTGTAAGCTGTAAAACAAGCCTTGTGTAACAGCTGAAGTTTGAAGGGAACACAGTCTAATTAATTTTACCTGGAAAGGTCATTGCACGGTAGGAGATTGCTGGCTACCTATTCTTGATGCTCTCTTTGGAAATGGGTCAGCGTATATTCCAACACAAAGCTTTGGATTTTGTTTTGCTTACATTGCAATCTTCCATGATTGAGGCACGCATGTAATCTTCTAATCTTCACTGTCTGATGTGGCTTATGCTCATGCACCAAGTACAGGAGGATCTAACATAGAGTGTCTCTCCCCCTGTATTGCTACTGCTCACTTCTTAATACAGAAAAATGGTACTAGAAAGACTCCTCCCTGCTCCAGGGACAGCAAGATGGAATTCTGCATAGGGTACCATGTGTTGGGAGTTTCTTCCATCAGCATTGGCAGTACTTCTGGGGCAGGAAGACAGCTCCATCTTTTTGCTCTTCCATTTATTATTTCTCCTTGGTGTTCAGCTTGAGAACCCTGTTTTTATACAAGCACAGTCTTACTGCATTTTTGATGTCAGATAACTGTAGGTGTTTTTAGGAGACTTCTGTAAGTTGTTCACTGTAGTTGCAGTCCCTCACTCTCATATTTCTCTTTCCATGTCTCTCTTCTTGGACTCTTTAATTCACGCATTACAAGAAAGAAGGGGATTTCTCAATTTTAATAGTAGCCAAAGCATTTGGAGGGAAATAATTTTAACTTTCATCTCTGAAAGCATTTATTCTAAAAATTAATTTATTCATTATATCCTGACTCAAATTTATGCTAATGATAGTAGCTTACAGCATGTGCTGTCTGGTAGCCATAAGCAGTCAGAATGCCAATTTAAATGCAATTCAGTGAGTCCATGCAGTAGTTTACAAGCCTGAAAATTATCAGTGTCTTTTCTTGATCCTGTGTCTTTGGGCTTATTTTTAAAAACTGTCTGAAAACTCTGGGGCCCAGTGACGGTAGTGTAGAGTGGTAATCTAGCAATTCGTCCACCTTCAGATGGGTGAACAACATAATAAACCTTGCAGAAAATAATCTGTTAACTCCATACAGACTATGTGACTGTTCAAAGTCTGTTTTCCACAAACAAAGCTCCACTTGACAGGTTTACTTGCCACCAATAACACCAACACTCTCCAGATTCTTGAGTCAGGAAGGTAGAAAAACACTTAAGTTTCAGATAGGTTTGTTAGGGAATTTAACTTGTCAGGTTATATCTTTGTGTTATTTCTAGACAAATATGTTGTGCTTTCCCTTCAGTCTTTAGTTTTATGGTTTTTACTTGTTTTGAGAAGTATCACTTTGAGTTAGACTCAGTGCCAGAGATCCTCATGAAATAACTAGTCATTAATTGCCCATAAACTTCACAACTTCTGTTCTCAGTTAGTGCACTACGGGAATAGGTAGGGTAAAGAAAGCTTATAAAACCTCTTTTGATGACCTCCTGCTTATCTGCTTCAAGTGGTTGCTTTTCCTTCTTTATGAGAAAACCTCAGGTTTTAAAAATCTGTTAAGACACTTGTTTCCAGTTTACAGAATTTGGGTGGTGGGAGGGGAAGCTGACGCAACAGGAACTGTTAAACTTCATTTTCAGCTTTACCATTTTTTGGGGTCTTTTTTTTTTTAATACCATTTCAAAATTCTGTATTAGTTGCCAGTATATGTTGACAATAATCTCTGCCTTTCTGAAGCTTGCTAGAAATAGGATTTGGAAAGTTCACTTTCTTCAACCTTTCATAAACAGGATTGATTTATCTCAATACCCAATTTCTAACTCTCATGGGAGCAAGATGGATTAGGTGTTTGAAATTTCATTTTGTTCTTGTTGCTTGAAGGACAAATGGCTGCAGTTTCACATTATAAGGGAAAGTAGTTTTTCATTATCAGAATTGAAGGAGAGCAGATAGATAACAAATACATTGAAGAAATGAATCTTTTTAATCCTCTGATTTCACACCAGGATCCTTATGTGTCGGTTTGGACCTCAGCTTCAGCTTCTGGACTTAAAACAGCTGTATTGTTTGTCCATGTTTAACCTATTGCTCTCTGACTTAGGACAGATTCTTTCTGGGTAACTTTTGCTCTGTTTACCATACTCTTTCACAGGAAGCTGAATGGTTGATCACCATTGGGAATTTACTATTGCTTCACTTTGTTAATAGAACAGCCAAAGTAATTTTGACAGATATTTAAAGACAAATTCAATTCTGCTGAGACATCATTGTTGAATGGCACTTACGTAATGATCTGACAAACAACTTAACCTAAAGCATTTGCTCAGATGAGCTTCTAAACAAGTAACTGTTTATTAATTGTCTAAGTAGTAATAATGGATTGTAATTAATAGTATAAAGCCATGCACAACTTACAGCAAGAACGGTTACCTAGTTAAAACAACAGAAGACTGAGCTCTGAGTCTCTGTTTCTCTATACAAGTTATTTGGCCAAGATTTTATTTTCACATGACTGATTAAAAGGGTACAATATTTGTTTACTTCACTGGTACATTTGTGCTTAGAAGTACTTTTGACAGAAGGGAGTGCTAGTGTACATCTCTGTAAATACTAATTTTTCAGTGTGAAAATAAAGCAATACTTTGGAAATAAGTAAGCAAAAATCAAGCTGGCACATACATTCTGCTTTCACACCGAAGATTCACTCAGTTTTTGAAAGGATACGTTTCTATTTTAGAATAGTCCTAATGGAAGCTTTATATGCTTTTTCATTAGCATTTTTGTCTGTTTGCCATTGCCATTTGATCAGGAAACTTGGGGAAAAAGCAGCTCATGACAGGGATGGTGAGTTAAATGTCAGAAATGCTGGAGAAGATTTTTGTTGTGTTATCTTTTTATAAAAGATATACTCTGCACTTTACCCTTCTTAAACTAGGAAAAAAATACATTTGACAGTTTTTACTTTCATGAGTTATATTGTCTATTTTTAAAATGTCTGCATCAGTAGTTTCAAAATGTCTTGAAATTATTCTCCCTGCTCAAAACATACATGTAGAAGTGTAGGCTGTGTAGTGTGCATGGATTTATTTCTGATGATTTGCTCAGAGGTATGCAAATGTCCAAGCGGTTTTTCTTAAATAAGAAGGGTTTATTTTTATGTGCCTTTATTAAGTGTGTTTTCTTCTTTTTGTTGTTTGTTTGTTTGGATATTTCTTTCAGGTTAAAAATTTGTTGTATCATCTCAGGGAAGCAGTAGCCTATTGTGGGTTTCTTGGAGCAGCAACTCAACCCAGTAATGAGCAGATGATACCAGTTAAACAGTGTCTGGCAGACAACATCATCACACTGGCAACACTGCACCAGCAGTATCAAAGAGCTGGGGACTTCAGTGTTCCCGAGTCAGCAGGAAACATGCCCAGTATCTCAGCTGCCAAAGTGGCTGCAGTTTCTACATAGATCTCTGTAGATCTTGTAACCATGTCTGTTAGGGCAACAGAGAATGATCCTCCTAGATTCTTCGTGGGTGGAGAAGATGGAGAAGAATTACTGGACTCTGCCAGATCTACAGATTATGAACACTTCTATGACCATGGGGAAGAAGAGGAGGAAGAGTATGACTCTGTATGTATTGTAGGGACACGTGTTTACTATTCTGTATGTTCTCTAGCATTATTTTACTTTGAAATGGTATTAGATCACAGAAGTCTAATACTGAAGTGGTGTTCTGAATTGGGAAATTGTTCCTATTCAGAAAATGATCTGTCAGTTATCTTTGGAAATGCAGCATACTTGAAAAGTAAGTATACCTTGAACTTTGAAGTAGATGTATTTGACTTTAATACAGAGTTTCAGGGCAGCTGAGGTTGATGTGCTAGCCTTGCAGATGTGATTTGGATTTTGGGAGTGAACTTGATGGCATAAGCCTTCATTTAATTTATTTGGATAATTAGTAGCAAAAACCCGATTTTTCTTTTGTGTGTGTTATCAACTGTTGGAGAGTTAACTGTTGATTTTTCAGTTTGAACAGACTCAGCATTTCTTTTTTCATCTTGTTGTTTTCATTAAGATCTGACATGTTTCCATTCTTCTTCCTTACCTTGGTGTATAGAAAGTGCATGCTAATCTTAAGTTCTACCTTAGTTTATTATCCTTGCAGAGTGTTCTGAATTGTATTTTAGCACTGTGCTTACCAATTTTTAATTTAAGACAAAAACTCTTAATCATTTTCTTAGCTGTATTTTGCTGTTCTTTTAGTCTGTAACATTTCACTTTAGGGAATAGCCAGGTTAAATTTTCACTGATTGCAAGAATGTCTAAAAAAATGTAAATGCAAGGAAGTGTTAGTAAAACACTTCGCCATGATTAACAATAACTTGGAAATGCAGAGAAGTAGTGCGAAGTTAGCAGCTCAGACAGCTCTATTCAGTCAGTGCATTTTAGCAAGGGAAGGTAATTGGCTACGTTTTGAAAGAACAGTAAGATGAAATAAAAGATTGTTCTGGGGTTTTTTTTGTTTGTTTCTTTTTAAACAGAGTAGGTTGGCTTTTGCACTTAGGAATACCGTTAGGGTAAAGAAATTTTTAAAGGCTTATAACATGAAAGAAAACACAGACTATACAGAAGAAAAGTGGAACTGTCTGCACAAAATAGCTCAGAAATCTAGAACAGAATTTTCTTGTTTACTAGTTTTCCTGTTCATAATTCACTTGTATTATTAGGTAGTAAGATGAGAAGCCTTGTAACTACTAAGTAGATGTAGAAAAATTAAATAGTTTAAAAATGAATTGCTAGTTAATTTCAGAGTAACCCATAAGTATGATTTCATTCAGATTTGACATTTCTGACTTAAATTTTGATCCTGTGTATTTGTTCCTGATACAATACTCAAAAAAAGTAGTGTAAAGCTATTGAATAGTTTCATTTTTTGAGACATTTTTCATAAAGATGCAGTGTGGCATATTGTCATGCTGCATTTTGTTACCTGCTAGCCATTTACCTAATTAAAGACTAAATTAAAGGTAGTAGGTGAATTTTAACAGAAAATATCTGTTCTACTGTTGTGCTGCTAAAACTGTGTTATGTTCTGAGAAAACTTAAAAATAATTTCTTTTCCCCGCCTCCACTCTGTAGCCACCAGAAAGACAAATTGCAGTTGGGATTTGTTCAATGGCGAAGAAATCAAAGTCCAAACCAATGAAAGAAATTCTTGAACGCCTCTCCATGTTTAAGTACATAACTGTGGTAATATTTGAAGAGGATGTAATTTTGAATGAACCAGTAGAAAACTGGCCTTTATGTGACTGTCTCATTTCTTTTCATTCTAAAGGTAAGTCTTCTAATAATATCATAAATATTTTGACATTAAATAGTTTAACCAGTTTGAGGGTCTTTTAAATTTTTTTTGTCTTGGTAGTTTTATTGGATTTTCCTGAAGTGATTCATTTGTCTTGTTTAATATAATACAACTGACTTGTAAAATTCAAGCTTTTTAAATGCTACTGTTTTCATTGGCTGAGAAGGTCCTGTCTGACATGGTATTTAAAATAGCTATTCCATTGGTAAATATTTGTGGAGCCAATGGAAATGGTGATCTAATACTTGGTCCCACAGCTGTGGAGGCAAGTTGCTTTCTCAATGGGAGTGTTGAGTCTCTGGCCACTTGTTTGTGTATCTCTGCTAATATCTAGGGCTATTTTGTTGGGCTGAGCAGTGAACCAGAGATGAGTAGACTGAAGTTAAAAATCCTATTTTCAGGCAGAGGCACTAAAAGCCTTAGTTCTGGCCCTGTGTAAGTGGAGGGCATGTTGAGTGAGAAGGAGGGAATTGAAGACAGGACCACGTCTTTTGGCAGCCTATACTGAAATAAGACTGTAGTTTCATGATAGTCTTAAGCTGACGTTACGTGTGTCTATAGTTGAGGGAGTATCCTCCCACTTCAGTCATATCTCTGGTTGTACTACAAAGCTTGAATATGAAGGTTCCAAACTATTTACTGGTGTTGGGTCTTGCAGTTTTAATTTATTTGCCTTAATAAATATTTTAGGATTTCCACTGGACAAAGCAGTTGCCTATGCAAAACTCAGGAGTCCATTCATAATCAATGACTTGAATATGCAGTATCATATACAAGACAGGCAAGTAACACTAATTACCTTTAAACAGCAAACTACTTTTAAGTTGGAGACTGTGACAATCTGTTGGTATTGCATAGCAACAGTTCCAGTGTATTGTACAGTAGTCTAAATAAAATTGCAGTGAATGTTGTGTTTTATTAATGGATGCATAGTTTTCTGGGATATGTCTTTAGGTGTGTTTTTTCTTTAACCACTTTTATATTGATACATCTGAAGATTTACCAAGGTAGAAATTTGGTGATACATTTGTCTAAAGCTTAGCAAATAAAGAAGTTTAAACTCTGAAAATATGTATACCATAAGTATGTATAGCAACTGTACAACTTCCTATAATTGTAGAATTGATATGATTTACTAAAGGTGTTTTTTTCTTTTAAGTGGATACTTAACAGAAGTTGTTGGTATTCAAAGATCATGTGGTTATTCAAAGTCAGTTTTCTTCTGGGGGTGCAATCATGCATAGCAAATATTACAAAACAATAGTGAGCAAAATAGATAAACAGCGGAGCCTTCTGAACAGTGACAAGACTTGCTATTTTGGATGCCTTCACTTTCTGTCTTGTATAAACTTTTTCAACCCTTCATTTTAGTAATCTCCTTTAACAAGAGAATTGCTCTATGTAAATTGCTGTAGCACTGCCAGAGTGGAGAGGGCAGGACTGGCATAGCAAATTACATTTTTTATTGATATTGATGAGATCACTGCAAAGGTACAGCTATGTTGGTAACCTTTAAAGCATTATATTAATAAGTAGACTATTATATATGTAATCTTAGCCTGTGTGATTTTAAAAAAAAATTATATGTATTTTTCTCCTCCCTTACTCATGGACTGTAAAATACAAATATTGGCAGGATTTGCTGTCTTACTGTGCAACTTTTGTTCTTTTCTTCTAGGAGAGAAGTATACAGTATTCTTAAAGCTGAAGGCATTTTACTTCCTCGCTATGCAGTTCTGAACCGTGATCCAAACAATCCCCAAGGTAAAAACTGATGACTAAAATATCAACCATTGCCATCTCTTTGTTTCCACTGAAGAACAGTACGTACATAGTGGAAAGCTATATTTCACTTGCCAGAAAATTAATTAATTGGTGTAGAGGTTGATTTCTTCTGTGGTATTTGAAGTATTGTTGTGGATTAACTCCTCCTGGCTGTGGGGGCAGTATGTGAAACAGAAAATGCTTTGTAAGCCCTGTTCAGCAATAAGGAAAATGTCAAGACTGTTCTGATCACAGATTCAAAACACAGCACTATATCAGCTGCTGTGAAGAAAATTAACTCCATCCCAGCCGAAGGCAGTACAAGTATGCCTCTGAAAAGCATGATTCTGAAGCCTGGGATCACAATCCTTGCACAGCCATCATAGAACAACTAGAATATAAAGGCCTCAAAACTCAAACTGAGATTCTAATATGTCACCAAAGACAGCAGCATTCATGATGTTACATTACCCACAATAATTAGTAATTTTACTTAGGAAAGTAATATTGACAGAAACAAGTCAAGCTATTGAATACTTTCTCTTCTAAGTACAAGCAACCATGTAAGGGAAATCTAGTCCAGACAGATCGGCAAATTATATACTCTGAATATAAATTGGAATTAATTTTTTCTGTACCTGAAAACAAACTTAACAGCTTTATTCTACTAAAACGAATAGGAGATTGCAATGTCAGGTCAAGACACAAGAGTAAGAGATAAGAAAAAATAAAGAAAATTGAACTATTACTGTGGTGTAGCTCTTAAGAGGTAGGGAATTTTAAGTTAAAAGGTCTGGATAATCTAGGGGGACAATTACTCATTTATGCTACAGAACTCAAATAAAAGCTACTGCAAACAGCCAACCAGTAGTGAAGAGATTACTGATCCCTCATTCCAGAGGACCTAGTTCTCTGTGCAAGATGCATCAATCACACAGTATGAGACACTTCTCAGCCTGTTAAAAGTACTATTGCATCTGGCACCACAGCATAGTTGCTGTCCATCTGCCATCCCCCTGATATTTCAGAGACAGGCATGGAGGAAAGACAAACAGCCCTACCCCCTGTCTACAAAACATTTCCAAAAAAATACCCATGCAAGCTTATGCATCTGTAGGAGATGATTTCCTGTCTGACACTGAGGGAATCAACAGAAATCCTGGAATGTAATATTAAAGTAACATAATATACGCATGGTACAGCAGATGTGTTTAGCACATGATCATCAAGTCTTTGTGCAGTCAGTAACAAATCAGTGAACCAAAAATGTAATGTAGTCTTTTTTTTTTTTGAACGTACAAAATTATCTCAAATCTCTAATAATTTCATTCCATGAATATATTATTACATCTCTGTTTTTCACACTGTTTCTTCAGAATGCAACTTGATTGAAGGAGAAGATCATGTGGAAGTGAATGGAGAAATTTTCCAAAAGCCTTTTGTAGAAAAGCCAGTTAGTGCTGAGGACCACAATGTTTACATTTATTATCCAACATCTGCTGGAGGTGGAAGCCAGAGGCTCTTTCGAAAGGTAAGGATGTTGTACAAAGCTATTGAAAAGTTGTAGATGTCTAACAGAATTGCAGAGTAATTCTGTCCTATCCATATGTTAGCTGGGACCTGTTTTGTCATGTCTTGCTTTTGCTGAGTAGTGGCAGATCAGAGAAACGCATTTCAGGACAACATGTAGATTGTTCCTTGCAGTAGATTGTCAGCCACTGCAGATTCTTGTAGGTAAAAGAAGTGTACAGTGCACTTTTAGAATCTTAGAAAAATCTTTTGGGAACGATCAAAACTTGCTTGCTTCATTTGGTACAGGAGATGTTTTCTCAGTACAAGTGTGTTATTGTAAGGAGTTTTAAAGCTTCTCAGGCATTAGCCTATGAGTTTATTAATAGAAAAATATTCATTTCAGATTGGCAGCAGAAGCAGTGTTTATTCCCCTGAAAGCAGTGTGAGAAAAACAGGCTCCTATATTTATGAGGAATTCATGCCTACAGATGGCACTGATGTGAAGGTATGACAACTGTGCATTCTTATTTATATTTAGAACAATCAAGTACTCCAAGAGCTTGTCAGTTTTAAAGATGAAAGTATATCATTTTGTCAAGGATTAATTTTAATGAAGTTTTGACACAGTTCATAAGTAAAGAATGTAATTCTTATTCTAGCTAAACACAGTACTTGTAATGTAAAACAGCTTTGCTTATGTTGTTGACATCAAGTGTTGGAGGTTTATTACGCAACACATTGTCTTTCTTTTTTGTACTGTGTTAATGCCAAAACAGCATATACTTTTCCGTGTAAACAGATAGATGCTGCCTAGGTATTGTATCTGAAGGTTATAAAGAAATCTCTAATTCAAATAGATTTTACCAACTATCTTAGTATTCTAATTAATAAATAAAAGTTACTAAAATTATATGAAATTGCAGAAAATAATGCATTGACTTTATCTGTAATTATTTTCACTTTTTTGTTCATTTATTTTCCTAACATGTAAAGAATAGGTGTCAAAGAGTGCTAAAATAGAGCAGTAACAGAATAGGTATTAAGCCAGCCATAGATGGAGATTGCTTTCTTTCCCTTTGTGTTAGTTCCAGCTATTTTAAGCCCATTGCAAAACATGTGAAACAAGTGTTTTACAATATGCATGGAAGTTCACTGTATTTAGACAAAAAGTGGAGATTTAAAGAGTGTGAGATCTAATCCAACCTGAGGTTAAAGAGCCCTTTTATCAAGTGCAGTCAACTTCTTCCACTTGGTGACATGAGGGAAATGCTCATTTTATGTTCTCAAATTCCCTGTTAAGTTGCTATGTTTTCATAAGCTATACTCTTCAGATGTACTGTGCAACACTTTGCAATAGGTTAATCTGAGTTTACAGACAACTGTGTAAGAGCTTTACAAACTGTTCCCAAAGAGAAGAGTTTCTTGCAACCTGAAGAGATGCAAATGAATTGAGGGGTGGGGACTATTTTGACTACTTGTACTGTAGTCATCAAGCAGCAGCTGTGAACATTAAAACCCCAAGTAAATAATGGATTTTCTTCAAGTAACAACACTGTCAGCTTTATATTAGGCAGCTTCACCCAACTCAGCCTCTTGGCTGAATTTACTAAATTGGCAGTATTTGTAATCACTTGCTTTAGTTGAATACTTTTTTATCAGAGCTTAGAGTTGTGTTTTTAAAGTGACAGTAGCCCATTTTTGAGAGCTGCTGACAAGTCTCTTCTAGCGTATGCCCCAGTCCTTTCAGTGAGCACCAAAACTGTGGCAGAGCAGATAGCACAATCATTCTCTCAAGCCCTGGCCTTGTCATGCTAAAACTGGGCAGATCTTTCCTTTGTTTAGTCCTGCCTAAAGTATGAAAATATTTTTAATAAAGATAGTTGCTTAGTCCTGCAGCCAGATTTCCATAATCAAGTAAACTGCAATAATTCTCAAATTAATCTGCTCTCCAAGTTCTGCAGATGTTTTGGAGAGGAAAACATTATTCTTTACCTTTGTACCACCATAATTAAGGAATTCATTTGTATTCACAAGTTTTATAATTTTTTTTCTTTACCTCCACTCCAGCTCCTCTTGTTTTATCCTAGGTTGTCAGTGAATGATGAGTGTTCTCTGAAGGCAGAGGATGCCATTGAAGAACGTACTTTAGAGTGACATTTTCAGTGATGAAAGGAGCTACTATCTTTTGAAGTCATTATCACATTTGACATAAATTTAGCAAAATGTGTTCATATATGTAATGTACTTCAATTACACTGAATCAAGAGTTCATGTTTTTCAATAAAGGTGTACACGGTAGGCCCAGACTATGCTCATGCTGAAGCCCGGAAGTCTCCAGCTCTGGATGGCAAGGTAGAACGAGATAGTGAAGGAAAAGAAGTGAGGTATCCGGTTATCCTGAATGCAAGAGAGAAGTTAATTGCTTGGAAAGTATGCCTTGCATTTAAAGTAAGCCAATTGTGTTCCTATCTGATCAAACATTTAGTGTTAATTAGTTGTTTACCACATGAAACTTCTGTAGGGTTTTAGTGTACAGACCCAGCAGTGATAATTGCTGCAGAACTTCTAAGAAGGTGAAAAGTTGAACTTCCACATCCACATCTTCTTTTGATCTTGAAGAATTCTTCCTTTAATGCATAGGAAAGTTCTGGATGGGTTGCCTGAGTTTCCTGAATTCACGTGTGGCTATTGTGATTTGCTAGTCCACAGTGTGTCTGTTCTATGCATAATATTCACACATTTTGTTGATGGTTTCTAAGTCAGCAAAACACAATTTCAGTAGTTAAGTTTTTGTAACTTTTGTTACCTAGAGTTTATATCGGCCCAATTAAATATTAATTTGGTACTGACATGACTTGGTCCTTATCTGAAGTGTTTGGTAGTTTCCAGTTTTGTGTAGTTTAAGATATCTTTGTTCAAAACTTCATCCAATCTCTTACCCTTCTTTCACCTGTCTTATTAAAAGGTTGTCTTTCAGTCAGTCTCATTACCTGTGTGTAACTATGATGGTATTCTGCAGCCTGTAGGGTGTGAACCTCTGTCACCTAGCAAAGTGGACTTTGAGATCTAGAAAAGTAATCCATTGCAATAGCATCTACTATCCTGTACTAATAATGTCAATATGATGTCAATGTCAAAACTATCCTGTCAAATTTAAATTTGGACAAAAATGTTTTTTCAATATTTTGTCATTTCTCGCCTGCCACCCTTAAAAACTATGTGTAGGAGGAAACCACTGTCAGAATGGGGAATTTGTCGGCTCATCATTGCTTGTACGGTAGATCTTGAAGGTTAAGTTTGCGTGCATGTGGACTTCAATACTGATACTGCTAGCGATATGTAGGAAGGATAAAATCAAGTTGGGGATGCAAAGTTAAAAATGAGAAGATGTTTACATGACATGAGCCAAACTAACATGGAACTGGCAAGAAGTACGAAGTATAAAATCTGTCACATTTTTGTTATGTTTTCAGATGAATACCATGTTAAAATACAAAGTTTATTTAGAATAAGCAATCCTAAGGAAGCTGATCAATGACTTGATCATTGACTTTTATTCTTAAAAACAGCAAACAGTTTGTGGCTTTGATTTGCTGCGTGCTAATGGACAGTCCTATGTCTGTGATGTGAATGGCTTCAGTTTTGTGAAAAACTCCATGAAATACTATGATGATTGTGCTAAGATACTGGGGTAAGAGTTTACTGATTTATTTCGGGAGTTTTGCTTATTCATTCTGTTGTATGTGACTATAGTTTATATACTTCTTATTCCTAAATTAATCATGTAGAACGAAATATCACATAAAATAAGTCCTTAAATTAAAAAATAAAATAAATATTGAAAAGAATCTTTAAAATATTAAAAAGAATCCTAAATCAATAAATAAATACTATATAAATTCCCTATTCCTAAAATCATCCAAAACATCTGAGTCTGAGTATTTTGTGAACACTTAAAGCTAACTGAATAAGTATTTTGAAAGCTGGTTTAAGTTCTTAAAAGCAGTTGAGATTTTTCTCAAGTAGAGAAGCACCACTGGATGGTTATGCTTGCTGCTGTTTAATATGTGCCCAAATTAATGTACATTGTCCTTGATCTGAAGCTGGTGTATACTTGTGTGTTTGTGGATTTCATACTGGTAAATCCAGTTACTCTTTGATGAGAGTGACTTGCTGATTATCAGGAACTTTCAGTTAGGCAATGGAGTCAGGTATCTGAATATTTAAACAAACAAGACTAAGTCATGCCCAAGGAACTCTTTTAGGAACTGGAGTTCAACACCAGGTTTCTTACAAATCCAGGGCCATTAGGCTAGTGTTATCTCTGTAGCAGTTGTCGTAGCTTTAAATTGTTGTTTAAGTAGGTTTTTATTATGCAATTAAAAGAAAAATATGCATTTAGAGACTTATGACCACTAGTACTCTAAAACCACATTGATAAAAATGCATGTGTAATCTATTTGGTTTGTAGTTTGTATGCGTTGTATAAGCTGTGCTTTCAACTTAGTGGTTTTTTTTTTTTCTTTTTAACTCCTTTTTTTAGAAATATCATAATGAGAGAACTTGCTCCCCAGTTTCAGATACCATGGTCAATTCCTTTGGAAGCTGAAGATATCCCTATTGTGCCAACCACCTCTGGAACAATGTAAGAAAACAGTAGCTACATCTGAATTGTGCAAACTCCTCATGTAACTTTTGTGTGAATTTTTTTTTCTCTTCACAAGGTGTTCCCATTTTGGCCTATGAACACTTGTTTTGTGTGATGAAAACAAGGAAGGAATCACAGTTGCTATGCCAGCAATCAGAGTTTCTGACCCTTAGTCAAGCTGAGTATAGAACAGCAGATTTTCAAGTGTAGTGTCTTTTATGCATAGCTTCCTTCACTGCTAATCATTGTTCCAGCACCAACTTAATATGCATTTCTAATAAACATGCTCTCTCATTTAATGAACCTCAAAATTGTTGTTTTATAAACTACTTAAAATAGATATTCTGTAGTTACCCAAGTCTTAAAATCAATATTTGTATTTTATACCTTACATCATTTTCAGTTAACCTTATATTCTTGCACGTCCTTCCATCACTTCTGTAGTTATATCAGATAACTACCACTTTGTCGATTGTCTTGATTCATGGTGGTTTTAATATTAAATAAAAGACCTTCATATATAGAATTGTGAAATATAACTCTCTTGAAATTTCAGGATGGAGCTTAGATGTGTTATAGCTGTAATACGCCATGGGGACCGAACACCAAAACAAAAAATGAAAATGGAAGTAAAACATCAGAAGTAAGTAGAATCTTGGTAAAAATTAGTTTGGATGCTTTAGAGCAGAGCTCACTTCTTGTGGATGTGCAAGCAACAAATTGAGCAGGAATATCATGATACAAGTTGGTTTTTTGTTTTGTTTTCTTTTAAATCCAACTGATGTTGCAGCTAATTAAGAAGCATGCACCTCTCTTTCTAATAGGACTGTCAAATTACTTGTGCAGAGTTCCTTCATCATATACTGTGCCTTGTGAACAGTCCTGCTTGATCTTAACAAAAATGCGTTTAACACTATAGATGTCTTTATTCAAAATAAAGCAGCAGAAAATATTTCTGGTTCACTGTTTGACCATGACTTCTGCCTTTCTCTTTTCATCATAACCATTCTTCTGTGAGCTGTCATCTTACTGCATCACATTTTTGTCTTTTACTTTTGTCAAAAGTAAAAGTCATCAAAGTTTGATGACTCTGAATTTCTTGTAGATACAACTTTTATGTTAGCACTCATAAAATGCCTTACATAATTGACCTGGAATTAGTTGCAATTTCAATAAAGAAGTAATTATTTGTTTTGGGACTAGATTCTTGTATTCAGACATACTTGCTGTAAATGTGTAGGACTGCTTATTTGGTGTTTTTGGTCCCTACTGTTCAGGATCATTCTTGAAGATTAAGAATTTACATAGCTATATATTCAAATATTACGTCATTTGATATCTTGAATGCTTTTACTTTTTTAACACTTAGCAAGTCAGTAAGAGAACATTTTTAGTGCTCTTCTGTAATATGTTGAAGACTTTCTTGGGAAATGAGATTTGAATAAATGTTGGTTTAACCTTTGTAGTGCAGGTTTTAACATGCTTTTCAAATAGTGTAAAGGTGCTAATTTCAGACCGCTTTAAGAGCCACTTGTTCACGCAGTATTTTAACTTATTAACTACTTTTTTTTTTTTTTTAATCACTTCTTTCTTTTAAAGGTTTTTTGATCTCTTTGAAAAATGTGATGGATATAAATCTGGAAAACTAAAATTGAAAAAACCAAAACAGTTACAGGCAAGTTTGTCTTTATTTTCTTGCTGTGGTATTTTATTTTATAGGTAGAAGATTAATTATTTAAGTAAATCCTATATTTCATTTCTTTAGGAAGTGCTTGATATAGCAAGGCAACTCCTTGTAGAACTTGGGCAAAACAATGATTCTGAAATTGAAGAAAGTAAAGCAAAACTTGAGCAGCTGAAGACTGTGTTAGAAATGTAAGTGTCTAATTTTCAGGCTTCATAGCATAAAGTTGTATCTGCTATTTTGACCTGTTTGACCAGTTACTGCTTGGATTGCGATGGTTACCAAATACGTAATGATGTGTTAATTCAAGCACAGGGGTTATCAAGAGAAAGGATGTCATGTTTGACATTATGAAGGAGAACTAGGCCATCTCTATGTGGGGTTTTTTCCCCTTGTGTTTTTAATTGAACTTACTGCTTTATCTAGTATCTCAGTATACTTTCCACATGAAAAAGTTACTTTCTTTGATCTCAAATTTTATCTTCTTATATGTTTTTAAAGTATTTGAGGGCAGGGTCTGCTTCTTGCAGTGTGTGACATAATGAAGTCTGATGGAACCAGTAAGAACTTTCACTGTGTGTGTACAGCAAACTTGGAGGATTCTAATAATAAGGTTTTGTGTATTAAGCCTGAAATATTTAATAATTTTAAAGACAAGATAAAAACCTAAGGCTTCAAGGTTTGTAAATATCTAGGGTCTTGGAACTCTAAATGGTAGTAGGTAACTTTAATCTAAAAAAAATCAGGGCAAAGACAGTTATTGAAATTTATGACAATTGTTTGAAATACGGGGTTCTGCTTGAGAACTTAATGGACTAATAAAATAGCGGCCATCTACGCTGCCAGATGAGATTCTGGATAGTGATAGCCACTGTAGTTGTGGATCTGAACAGATAAATTACTCGTCCAATCTGCAAATGCTCTTTTTTTTTGCCTTTTTTTTTTTTCAGTTTTATGTTCAGTGTTGTGAAAAAAAAGTAGTAGACAGTATTTTAAAATGTTTTATTGTAGAATGGTTGTTATTTCTGTAGTCATTCTGTGCTTGTTGAATTAGGTTTGTTCTAAGCACTGCTTCAGTAAATGGTGGTCAAATGCATAAATTAATGACCAGCATAGATTTATTATATCCTGTTATAGGAGCATAGCAGATTTGGAGGAAAATATTTAAAATGTTTCTCTCCCTTTTCCCCTCTTGCTTTTCCCTCTTGCTGCTTCAGGTATGGGCATTTTTCAGGCATAAATCGCAAAGTTCAATTAACGTATCTTCCTCATGGTTGCCCAAAGACTTCCAGTGAAGAGGAAGGTATTGTATTATATTTGCACCTAATCACTTAATATCATGTATGTTTAAATGGTCATGGACTAGTGGTATAACGTCTTGATGTTAAGAAGAAGGAATTTGTTGTTTTGAATAAATATTTGTATTGTTGGCAGATATTCAGAGTCTCTTAATCTGCTGAATTGTACACCTAAGAGTATGTAGTAAATTTGTATTCTAACACTGCTTTTTTGTAAGAGAAAAGTAGAGTGAAAAGAGGCTTCAGTGATTCACCAGAAATGCTGCTTTGGGGCTGGGAAAATCCAACTCAACATTTATTGCTGTCTTTAAAACTTATATAAGCTTTTCTAGTCCTTGACCCATGGTTATTGACTGGAATAACTGTAGGGTATTTAGCAGCCAGTTTGTTTTAATTTTTCTCCAGTTCAATACTTTCTTAATGTTAAAATGCCACTGAAGAGTCATAATGTTGAAGAGATCCTTTACAGAAGCCCTGCACAGTCCAAATATTCTTGTTCATATGCAAAGAAGCCCCAAAGATTTATAATACACTTAACTACTAAACTCCTCTCTCTGTGTACAATTAGATAATAGAAGAAATGAGCCATCCCTGCTTCTGGTTCTAAAATGGGGAGGAGAATTGACCCCTGCAGGCAGGGTTCAAGCAGAGGAGCTCGGAAGGGCTTTCAGGTGTATGTATCCAGGTGGACAAGGTAAAAAAAAAAAAAAAAAAAAAAAAAAAAATTAAAAATGTATTGAATAGCATAAATCTGTTTTGAAGATAACCAAGTGCCAAATGAAAGTTTGAGCAAAATATTTGTTTGGTAGGAGATTATGCTGGATTTCCTGGATGTGGTTTGCTTAGATTACATAGCACTTACCGACATGATCTCAAAATCTACGCTTCTGATGAGGGACGAGTTCAGATGACTGCGGCAGCTTTTGCAAAGGTACAATGTGAAATTGTATTTTCATATTAAACATTCTGATGTTCTTAAGTTGTTGGGTTTTTTTCTTTTGAAGATCGGAGATTTATGGTTTATTAAAGTCCACAATGTATAATGAGGCTGTGTTTTAAAAGAAATATATCTTCAAAGATTATTTCGTTCAATGTAAGAAGTAATCCAATTAATGTGCCAAGGATTTGAAGTTCTTTGGGCAGATGGAGACAGGTTTTAATTATAAAGCCCTAGCAATATACCGTTCCAGTAATAACCACCAAAATCATAGAATGGTTTGGGTTTGAAGGGACCTTAAAGATCATCTAGTTCCAACCCCCCTGCCATGGGCAAGGACTCCCTCCACTAGACCAGGTTGCCACAAAGCCCCATCCAACCTGGCCTTGAACACTTCCAGGGAGGGGGCATCCACAACTTCTCTGGGCAACCTGTGCCAGTGCCTCACCACCCTCACAGTAAAGAATTTATTCCTAATACCTAATCTAAATCTACCTTCTTTTAGTTTAAACCCATTACCCCTTGTCCTATCCCTACATGCCCTTGTAAACATGCCCCATCTTTCCCGTAGGCCCCCCTTACATACGGGAAGGCTGGTGTAAGGTCTGCCCAGAGCCTTCTCATCTTCAGGCTGAACAAGCCCAATTCTCTCAGCGTGTCTTCATAGGGGAGCTGCTCCAGCCCTCTGATCATCTTTGTTGCTTTCCTCTCGACCCCCTCGAGCAGGTTCATATCTTTCTTATGCTGGGGGTCCCAGAGCTGGATGCAATACTACCAGGTGGGGTCTCCTGAAAGCAGAGTAGAGGGGCAGAATCACCTTCCTCGACCTGCTGGTCATGCTTCTTTTGATGTAGCCCAGGATGTGACTGGCAGTGGTTTTAGTTTGCACTTTGCTTATTTGTTTAGGGCTTACTTTCCTCAAATTACATCAGATTTCTGTGACAGATTGGGGTGGGGGGTTGGGGGGGATGTTAAAGCACAGACATTAGAACTGAATTGAGATAATGTATTCATTTTACATGAGCAAAAATTGCAATTTTCAGTCACTTTTGTGATTTGGATCAGAAGATTAGAAGTTCAAAAGGCAACCCTTTTTATTGAAACTATCTTTCATTCATTGATTTGTGACTTTATAGAGGAAATTAAAGGATTTGAAGCTATTAAAAATGTGGAATTAATAAACTACCTAGTATGTATTTTAATGGGAAAATAGTACAGACTATACATTCATGCTTTTTTTGGAATTAATAGAAGTAGTTTCTTAAAGTGGTTACAAGAAACTTGTTATTTTGGGCCTGTCAAAATGCATACCTAATAAGTAAGACATGGTAGCACTACTACAGTTTGGCACTTTATAGAAATATTTTTTTACATGTAGGTTTTATTTATGTGAAGTTTTTAAAAATTTTGTAGTGATTTTAAAAAGCATGAACTTTTTTTTCATTACAGACATAAATTTATAGGAACTATTAATATAAAGCACAGAATTCAGAACTTCCTACGTCTATAATGCTTGCCAAAGTATTCTTTTACCCCTCTTCATGCAAGGCAAATTCCTCTTTCGCTCTTGTTTCCAAGTAGCCCTTTGTATGCATAATACTTTCGCTTGTTAATAATTTGTTCACTTATTTCCTCATTTCAGTGATACAGATTTTTTAATTGTGTGAGAGGATGAAGACAGTGCAAGTGTTAAATAAATACTTCTCAGTTGAATGAGTTTCAGTAGTAATACAGAGTGATAGGTTTAGGTTTCAAGGGGCATCTGTAGGTCATCTAGTCAACTCCACACAGCACAGAGCCAGTTTGAATGAGGTTGCTCAGAATCATATCCAGTCAGGTTCTGAGTATATCCAGAAATGGAGATTCCACAGCATCTCCAGGTTTTTAATTCAACTCGTCATTTTCAGGTCGTGTCTCTTTTCCTCCTGAGTAGCCCATCCCTGCTTCCACTTTCTGTGTATTCCTTTTTCCTCTATGCTAACCTTCTGCATGACTTTCCATATGTCAGAGTGGACTGCTCTTTTGGTTTGAGTAGGTTGTTTTTGGAGGTCATCCAGCTGTCCCAGGCACCTTTCTCCTGCAGGACACTCCTCGACAGGATTCCATGAACAAGCTAACGTCTGCTCATCTGAAATCCAGGGCTCTCATACTATTATTTGTCTTGTCACTTCTCCAAGGATCTGACATAATCACAGAATCATGGAATGGTTTGGGTTGGAAGGGACCTCAAAGATCATCTAGTTCCAAGCCCCCTGCCAGGGGCTGAGACACCCTTCACTACCAGGTTGCCCAAAGCTTCATCCAGCCTGGCCTTGAACACCTCCAGGAATGGGGCATCCACAACTTCTCTGGGTAACCTCTTCTAGTACCTCACCACCCTCATAATGAAGAATTTCTTCCTGATATCTAATCTAAACCTACCCTCTTTTAGTTTAAACCCATTACCCCTTGTCCTGTCACTACAGTCCCTGATAAAAAGTCCTTCTCCAGCTTTCCTGTAGGCCCTGTTCAGGTACTGGAAGACTGCTATTAAAATCTCGCTGGAGCCTTCTCTTGCTGAACAACCCCAACTCTCTCAGCATGTCTTCATAGGAGAGGTGCTCCAGCCCTCTGATCATCTTTATGGCCCTCCTCTGGACTCACTCCAACAGGCCCATGTCTTTCTTATGTTGGGGACCCCAGAGCTGAACACAGTACTCTAGGTGGGATCTCATGAGAGCAGAATAGAGGGGGAGAATCACCTCCCTCGACCTGCTGGTCACACTTCTTTTGATGCAGCCCAGGATACAGTTGGTTTTATGGCTGCAAGTGTGCATTGTCAGCTCATGTTGAGCTTTTCATCAGTTGACACTCCCAAATCCTTCTGCTCAGGGCTGCTCTTAATCTGTTCTCCGCCCAGCCTGTAGTTGTGCTTGGGATTGTGCCGACCCACGTGCAGGACCTTGCACTTGGCCTTGTTGAACTTCATACGGTTTGCACAGGCCCACCTCTCCAGCCTGTCAAGGTCCCTCTGGATGGCATCCCTTCCCTCCAGCGTGTCGACTGCACCACACAGCTTGGTGTCATCTGCAAACTTGCTGAGGGTGCACTCAATCCCACTGTCCATGTCACAAATAAAGGTATTAAAAAGTGCCAGTCCCAATACTGACCCCTGAGGAACACCACTACATCACTAGTGTCCACTTGGACAGTGAGCCGTTGACTGTAACATCTTGAGTGTGACCATCCAGCCAATTCCTTATTCACCGAGTTGTCCATCCATCGAGTCCATGTCTCTCCAATTTAGAGACAAGATGTCATGCGGGACAGTGTCAAATGCCTTGCACAAGTCCAGGTAGATGATGTGAGCTGCCCTTCCCTTATCCACCAACACTGTAACCCCATCATAGAAGGCCACCAAGTTTGTCAGGCACAATTTGCCCTTAGTGAAGCCGTGTTGGTTATCACCAATCACCTCCTTATTTTCCATGTGCCTGAGCATGGTTTCCAGGAGGATCTGCTCCATGATCTTGCTGGGCACAGAGGTGAGACTGAGTGGCCTGTAGTTCCCTGGGTCTTCCTTTTTTCCCTTCTCAAAAATGGGGGTTATGTTTCCCCTTTTCCAGTCAGTGGAAACTTCACTGGACTGCCAGGACTTCTCAAATATGATGGCAAGTGGCCTGGCAATTTCATCTGCCAGTTCCATCAGGACCCGCAGATGCATCTCATCACATCACATGGACTTGCACACCTTCAGGTTCCTTAGATATTCTCAAACCTGATCTTCTCCTGCAGCGGGCAGTTCTTCATTTTCCCAGACCCTGCCTTTGCCTTCTGTGACCTGGGCAGCGTGGCTAGAGCCCTTGCTGGTGAAGACTGAGGCAAAAAATTTGTTGAGTACCTCAGCCTTCTCCATATCCTGGGTAACCAGGTCTCCTGTATCATTCCAGAGGAGGCCCACATTTTCCCTTGTCTTCCTTTTATCACTGACATACCTATATAATACCAGATTTCAATTACCAAGGCTGCCATTAACCTCCACATTCCTGACATTTCCAAGTAACAGGTCCAGGGGAATGCCTGTGCTCAATAGTTCATCAGTAACCTGTGTCAAAGAATTGTCCTGGGTGTTTTCTAGAAATTCAGATTGCTTGTCCTCTGTAATATTGCCTGTGTACGAGGTACCCAGGGCTAAGGGCTCCTATGGAAAACAGAGCCTGCAATCAGGAGGCTTTCTCTAGTAGTAAAAAAAAGTCTTCATCTGTTTCCCTTTTTAAATCAGGTAGTCTGTAGCAGAGGCCCCCCACGATGGTGTCCTGTCCTTATTTGTCCTCTGCTCCTTATGAATAAGATCTCAACTTGCTTGTCACTGGTTTGAAAGTGAAGGTCCTGGTGTTCAAGCTACTCCTTTATATCCAGCACAACTCTGCCTCCTTGCCTTCCTGGCTTCCAAAAGACCCTGTATCTAGCTATAGCAAAACTCCATTTGTGTGAACTATTCCATTACATATCTGTAATCTGAATAAACTTAAAGCTCTGCAAGTGTTCAGACTTCTTATTTCTCCCATGCTCCATGTGTTGGTGCAGAAGTATTTCAGCCATCTGCCTTGCTTTTTCTTTGTTCAGCAGGCTTGAGGAGACACCACCCAATTTCCTTCCTTATCCCAGAGCCTTTCTGTTGCCAGAAAAGTCACAAATGTTTTCAGCCTTCTCTATTTTGGAAGTCTCTGTTTACCTCTTACTCAACTGTAGCCTTTGAGTGTCCTTCTGTGCCAGACAGGGTTTGGGCTTTTGCCTCTGTAGAGTCTCTGCAAAGACCTTATCTATCTTCCATTTGTTCTCCCAGATGCTATTTGGTTTGCTAACTCTTCCCATAGCTACTGTCTGGTGACTCAACCCCTTGAGCAGAGCGTGTCTCCCACAAGTCAGGCTGATGTGCTCCCAGCCTCAGGGAGAAGGCACCATGCACCCCCTTGCAACCCAAGACCTGAACAGCTGTGGCTTCCCAGGAGCAGTGTTGGCACTACTAAGATGCTAGGGTCACTTCAGCTGGTGGTGGGGAGCGTGTTCTATGACATGTCACCATCACTGTTCAACCAACTGTAGCAATCCTGCGCACCAATGCAGTGCTTTGGGGACCATTTCTATACAAACATTTGCATTGTCTGCCAAGTTGCTGTTAGTCTAACCCATAGGAAAGTGATGCAATCTTGAATTTAAATCAGTGTTTTGGGTGGGTTTTTTAAGATACTGTTATATCGTCATCTTTATCTGTCTGATTAATTGTATTATTTGCTTCAGGGACTACTGGCCTTAGAGGGAGAGCTGACCCCTATTCTTGTCCAGATGGTAAAAAGTGCTAATATGAATGGTCTCTTGGACAGTGACAGTGATTCTTTAAGCAGCTGTCAACATCGTGTTAAAGCAAGACTCCATGAAATTCTCCAGAGAGACAGAGAATTTACTGCTGACGACTACGATAAGGTTAGCATATGATTAGTTTCCTATGAATTGAAATAAATAGCCACACAATTCTTGTGTAAAAGTAATGAGCAGTGATTTTATGTATCTATTTTGAAAAATTATTTGTGTGCTTGCAAATAGTTTGAACTACAAAGGAAGCTGTACCAATTGTAATAGCAGATATTTTGAGCCGTCTTGCAGTTTGAGTAATCAGAACAGCTACAAACTTTGAAATAGGACTAGATAGCGATTCATAAATCTTTTTCACTCTTCCATTAAAAATATTTTAATTATTCAAGAAATGAAACTGTTGTTTACACTTCCTGTAATCTTCACTTTGACAGTGTGTGGTATTACAAAATGTATTGTCTGCCTACTGCAGTTGTTTGAATATTTAATATGCTAAAAGGCCTTTTTTAAAAAATCTAAGAATACTAGGATGCTGAAAACCAGTAGAATACTTTCTAATCGGTGAAAGGAAATGTCTCATTAACATGCCTAAATCAGTGCATGTTAATACAGTTTATGCTGACTTAGTACTGAACACACATGATTGTTCCTGGTTTTAAATGTAAGTAATGTTTGTTATTGTTAAGAAACTTCTTTCTCTTTCAATTATCCTTACTCTGTCTGGTATAACAACTAAATACAAGTCGTCAAATGAGGTTTAAGCTTAAACTGCTATTTTCTAAAAGGTATTCAGAGCAAATTACTGAAAAATAATTTCACTACCCTGCACGTATACTCTGTGGATTCATTTGAATTTACAGATTAAAAGTATCATCCAAACCACTGACAGCAGTAGATTCAGCAGTACTTGGAAAAAGTGAGAGGCTACAATGCTACAATGTCTCGGGGATTTATTTAATTTCCCCCCTTCTTTTTGCTGTATAATGGGATTTTAAAGGTGGCTGGAACTAATGGAGCACACTTTTCTAAGACAGTCACTGAAAGTAACTAACCTTTGGGATTATAAAGTGGTAATAACTTTCTTGGGGATTTTTGAGGTTTGGGTTTTTTTTGTTTTAACTTACTTGCAACCTGGGAAAACAATATGGGGTTTTTTTCTGTGCCAGAGCACCTTTCTTATTCATTTACTTGATCATAATATGGAGGTAGGAACTGCTTACTATTAGGTAGAAAGCAGAAGTTTTCCATATCCAAATTATCCTATGCATTTGAGCAAACTGGGGAAAGTGCAAATATGTATGTGTGTTATGTATATAAATTATTGTTTAATATCATTGTTTGCTTACTTGCATTATGCATACTTTTCTGGAAAAAATGAGGTTAAACTGTATCTCACTTGCATGGATATGGACTGTATTGTTTTAGTGACACTCAACTTGGTGATAATTTGTAGCTTCCACAATTTCTATAATTAAGTCAGCTCTGAAGGGCATCTCGTATGTTCTTGATATATGTGCATTAAAGGGTTTCTGTTTGTTTGTGTGCTGTAGTCCTGTAGAAACAAAAACCTAAAACAGGACGATACAATCTTTTTTTCAGTTAATATTGCAAATCTGTTTCTTTCTTCCACTTTTGCTAAGGAGGGTACTTTATAGAACAAAAAGTATTTTGTGAGGCATACAGCCTAATGACAACTTTTCTTACAGATTTTTGGTAAACTTTTGAATACATTAGTTAGTTGACAGGAAGTTATGGAAGGTTGCTAATTATGTACAAAGTTTTAAAAGTCATCCCAATTTTCCTGTCTTGGAACAAAAAAGGAGTTTTAGGAACTCCAGAAACTGCTCACGTTTACTGTATAGAATTAATTGCCCTATGAATTCCTTATCATCTTTGAATATCTAGTAAATCTTACTACCTTTCAACGTGTTTTTCTTAATGCCTCAAAGGGAGTAGGTGTTTGAGAAATGGTTTCAAAAATTAATATCAAACTGCTTGAATGCTTTTTATCCAATACTTGGAATCTTTCATATGTTCTATATTATCTCCCCAGTTCTTTCTAGTCAGTTTGTTTAGATAATTTTGTGTTTATCTCAAATTGCAGCTTACTCCATCTGGAAGCATCTCATTGATAAAATCAATGCAGGTTATTAAAAATCCTGTAAAAACATGTGACAAAGTCTATTCCTTGATCCAGAGCTTGACCTCTCAGATCAGGCAAAGAATGGAAGATCCAAAGTCTGCAGGTACTTAAACATTTTTTAAGTTGTATTTAGTTTCTCTTGTTTATATCTGAGAGAGAATTGTAATGGAACTTCCCTTCATTACACTCACTTTTACTCTTCATTAAACTTGCTTTTAGCAGAACTTTTAATCAACAATGGGCTAGGGATTTTCACAGTCTGATTCCATATGCATAATTTTAGAGTAAAAAGCAGGAGAAACACGTGATCGTATTGCAGGTAAGGGGTCTTTGTGGTGTTCAGAAGTTCAGGCTAGTTCTCAAATGTTTGCAGAAATTCTTGTCTTAATTATTTGAAACTCAGCAGTCCACAAAAGTAATAGGAAGAGCAGATGATACTAATGCTAAGTTACATAGTTACATTTTTATATTTAAGTGTCTTTGCTGAAGATCTGTTGCTTGCTGTATGATATGTAGTAGTATTGCATAGAATGATGTTCAGTATTAATGGTGGTGAACCAGTGACACAGGAAGATGAGAGCCAGAAATGACCACAGTGCCTTTTTGGTACTAGCTTAAATACTGGAATATTTGCTATCAGCGTTCTCCGCAGTGTATAGTATGCAAACAGCTTCTGTTCTGAGGTTGAGCATTACAAGTGTCACCTGTACATAGTATGAATGTTTTTTGTCTATGAGGTCTAATTTCCTGTCCTGGGATGGGGATAATCCATCCTTCTACCAGTCTCTTGTCTCTTGCTGTTGACACACACAAGGGAGAGAGACAAATGGGATGTATGGTCTGTTCTAAAACAGAGATGTCCTGCTCTCCTTCCTAGAATTTTCTTACTATTAGGTGGGGGGTTTTTGTTGTTGCTTTTTTTTTAATGTATATAATCTGTGCTGTAGGACACTTTATTTTTGGTGCTCTACCTTTGCCTAAAGGGCCAGTGGTGCATTTCTGCAGCAAAGCTTTCTACTATCTTGATGTAGCTATGTAGCTATGATGCTTTCAGCAGTAAAATTAACCATATGCACATCTGTTCCCTCTTCTTAGAAGTAATGCATTTAACTTATTTGATCCTTTTTATCCCTCTATATTCAACTGTTAGTATCATGTAACTGAAATTTCCCTTTTGTTACTTGGATGGTTTTGATTACTTATATGAGATATGTGTCTGTCCAGATATTCAGCTCTACCACAGTGAAACACTAGAACTGATGCTGCGCAGGTGGGCCAAGCTGGAAAAAGACTTTAAAACAAAAAATGGAAGATATGATATTAGCAAAATTCCTGATATTTATGACTGTATAAAATATGATGTGCAGCACAATGGCTCCTTAAAATTAGAAAACACAATGGAATTATACAGGCTTTCAAAGGCTTTAGCTGACATTGTGATCCCTCAGGTAAGCATTGTCAGTTATTAAATAGCATAAATTGTAGAACAAATGCTTTTTCAAATTTTGTGAAAAAGTCTCCTCTGTCTTTTCTATTGAAGGTTCCTGTATTTTGCAGTAATAGGAGCATTTATCATTACCTCTTTTTTTCTGGTACCAAGCTGATTGTTTTTTGTAAGAAAAAATTGATTCATAATTCATTAAGCTGTGCTCAAAGTGAATTTTTCTAGCAATTTAAGCAGTGAACATGTCTGCTTCCTTTACTGCAGTGTATTAAAATAAAATGGTTCATATCAGCCATTTTAGATTTAAGTGGAGCCCCTGTGAACAACTGTGTGTTCTGAAATTGTATTTAATTTCATTCTTCCTGCTTTTAGAAGTTTCACTTTCAGGCACTTTGCAAATGACACTGTTAATCCTAATCTATCTAATTTTACTTGTTTTAAGCAATTTAAAAAGACTTTTCTACTACTTCAAAATGCTAACACTCCCTGATAATAATGTACACATCAAGTTTCGTAGAATGTCAGGCCAGAAGCAGACACATTAAACTTCCATATACTGCAGGCTGTTAAACTCAGGTTAGCTCTAAAATCTTGTAGGCTGTAGGACATGAAACTGTTTTGTGATAACAGGACAGAACAGACTAAAGCTTTCCCCAAGTATCCCTCCAGTTACAGAGCAGTGTTCTAATGGTATTATCCATGTTGTATGCAGCAAGTGAGGGAACTTCTTCCTCTCCTTGTCTCTCAAATTCCCTGACAGGATGGAGGACAAAAAGAGCAATGATTCTAAGTATGTGTTGTGTTATGTGGCCCTGTTAAGCTTAAATTTTGGGTAGAGTGTTAGAGAAGAGTACACATACTGAAGGAAGAAAACTGAAAAACTTGATAAGCCTACATAATGCAAAGAAACAGTGCTTATGTCACTTTCTAGGGTAACCTGACTTCATAATCATGAGAGCACTTTAATATCATGTGCAGCACAGAGCATGAAGCTTCTGGAAAGCAGATTTTAAAATATTGGATACTATAACAGATACAATATTTTCCACTTGTATTTAACTGCCATGTTCAGTAATATTTGAGGTGAATAGGAGATCTTCTCTGGGCTGGTTTACCCCAAATAGGCATATTAAATAGGTAATGTGCCTATGTCTCTTTATTGATTGTTACATGAAATCAGGTGAGATAAAATCAAAGAATCACAGAATGGTAGGGGTTGGAAGGTACCTTTAAAGATCATCTAGTGCAACACGCCTGCTAAAGCAGTATCACCTAGAGCAGGTAGCACAGGATCACGTCCAGGCACGTTTTGAATATCTCCAGAGAAGGAGACTCCACAACCTCTCTGGGCAGCCTGTTTCAGTGCTCTGTCATCCTCAAAGTGAAGAAGTTTTTCCTCATGTTCAGATGGAACTTCCAGTGTTCCAGTTTGTGCCCATTGCCCCTTGTCCTGTTGCTGGGCACTGAAGAGAGTCTGGCCCCATCCTCTTGACACCAGCCCTTTAGATATTTATAAGCGTTAATGAGATCCTCTCTCAGTCTTCACTTCTCCAGGCTAAACAGACCTGGCTCTCTCAGCCTTTCCTCATACAAGAGATCTTTGTAGTCCTCCCCTGGACTCTCTCCAGTAGTTCCTTGTCTCTAGTAGTTCATTGTCTGATCTATCTCATGTCTGTAATGCATTATAGATGTCTAAATCCAGGGCAGGGGGCGGGGAGGAGGAACAACGAAGGAGTAATTGTTTTGCTTAAGAAAAAGAGCTTCATTGGACCAGAAGGTGAATCCACTTTTGTGGCTTAACTGGTGAATAAAAAATTGTTTCTCTGTGTCAAATCAAACAGAAAAAAGGCAAACATCTTGTTACCTGGACATCAGTAATCAAATGTAATAAAAATGTTAAACAAAACAATTTGCAGCCAGAGCAAATTAATAGATGACTAATTAGCTTTAATATACAAGCTTTGAATTAGAAGGCATTTTAATCTTTAACTGAATTTTAAAAGTCAATTTCCTCTTAAACAGGAATATGGTATTTCTAAGGCTGAGAAACTAGAGATTGCCAAAGGTTACTGCACTCCTCTAGTTAGAAAAATCCGCTCTGACCTTCAAAGAACTCAAGATGATGATACTGTAAATAAGCTTCACCCTCTGTAAGTCTCTTACTTTTTCACATGGTTACATTAATTACTGTAAGACTTAATGGAGATACTCCATAGATTTCATATTTGAAATGGCTTGTCATAGTAATTTAAGAAGTATTATTTATTTATTTATTTATTGACAGCTATTTGTAAAATAGGGACACATGTCATTATGGTCTAATAAGATCTTTTTCTTTCAAGTTATTCCAGGGGCGTTATGTCCCCTGAACGCCATGTTCGTACACGGTTGTATTTCACCAGTGAGAGTCATGTCCACTCCCTGTTGTCCACCCTTCGTTATGGTGCCTTATGTGATGTAAGTTGAACACTTTTTCTGTTAAAGCTCTGATATTTTGAGAGGAACCAAAAGGACTCAATGTTACTAAAATTGTATCAGTTAAAAACTTAATTTTCTTAAGTGGCTTTGAAATATATCACATTTTTTCAAACATTTGATTTCCTATTATATATGGAGAGACATATTTCAAATTGCTGGTGTGCACATTGGTAGAAGTCGCCATGCCCTTTAAAGTAATGCTGAGTTCTGTTGGTGTGTTCAGCTGTTTATGTTATGGTCTCAAAGAGATTTGAAAAGGGCAGATGATCCATTTTTTTGTCTTACGTTGTCACCTATAATTCTTCCAACTCTTTTTCCCTCAAGTTATCATTCAGGATTCTCTTGCATTCACTTTTGGACTGGCCTATTATTTTTGACCATTGGCATTTTGTCAAAACTTCCCTACCTGACTTCAAGAATGCTCATGTAGTGCAAAGTTTATCCTGTTCAGTGGATTGTCTTAGTTTCCTATGCTGTCCTAGAATACCTTGAAGGTGATGCGCTATTCTCCATCTGATTGGCTTTGAAACCATGGACTAAAAAAGATAAGGTCTCCAGATACCTAAATTACCTAAATTTATCCTCTTGGAGAGGATAAATGCGGCACCACAAAGCCTACATGGCTGCTTCTCAGATAGTGCTTGATTAATATATTAACATTTGAAATTGATGTAATTGTTTCTGGTAATGGATGACTAAACTCACTGATGGCAAATGCATTTTTAATCCTAGACCTCTGTGACATATGCTGCAGCAGATACACGCCTTGTTTTAGGCTGATAAACTTCTAAGTTTCCTTTGAAGTGGATTACTAAATGTATTTTTTTTCTAGAGCATGGGAAAAGGTGAATAGAAATTTTAAATAGTTTGGGATGTGATTGTTATTTTTCCTCTATGTACTGGAAGCCTTCATTTACTCTGTTGGACTGGTAGAGCGATATCTAGAAACATTTTCCACAATATACTAGTTGAAATGAGTTTATTGCAAAATTAACAATTCCCATTGGGAGAGTTTAAAACGGTGCCTCTGTCTACACAGCATATGTCATCATGGGTGAAAGAATATAGAAGATACAGTGAAATAAAATGTGAAAAGTTCTGATCTCCACTTTTCATTCATTTGATGGGTAATTTTAAGTCACTTTTTTTTTGTTTCCTGGTTGTATTTCAGTTTTTTTCCTTAGCTGTGAAAAGCTTCATACTTCTGCTGTGAATGTAAAATACATGTAAATGGGGAAAAAGAGAAATCATCAGTCTTTTTAAAGAAAATCACTGGGTTTTATTTGCTGCTTTTTTTTTTTTTTCCCTTCATAAGGAATCAAAAGATGAACAATGGAAACGAGCTATGGATTATTTAAATGTTGTCAATGAACTCAATTACATGACACAGATTGTTATCATGCTTTATGAGGATCCAAACAAGGTATTTAAAATGGATAAGTATCTTCAGAAGTGAGTAGTGCTAAGCTATGTGTTAATGGGTAAACCTATTTAATCATTTTCCATCAGGAACTTTCTTCAGAAGAGCGTTTTCATGTAGAGCTGCACTTCAGTCCAGGAGCCAAAGGCTGTGAGGAAGATAAAAATTTACCAGCTGGATATGGATACAGACCTGCCTCCAGAGAGGTAATAATTGTGCCTTTCTTTAAAGCAAAAGTTAGGTTTTTTCTGGATGTGGACATTACCTAGAATAAACACTAGAAAATTGTTAGGTAAAAAATACAAATGTGATTTTGATTTCCACAGAAAAATATGTAGTAAAATATAGGCAATCACAATGTATTTTATTTTGACTGGACACTGAGTTAATGCACACAGATAATTTGGAGCTTCTATGGCTTTGCCAAAAGGTTTACTAGAAGTATGAAATACTCATTATAAGAAAAGTGATACCAACTTCTGTGTCACATCAATGATATTCCAGCAATAGAAAGAAATATTCATGAAAGTAGTTTGGCATGTTTATGAATACAGCTTGTTGAGGAAGGATTGATATTTTCTGTGGAGATACCACCTGCTTTTTGAGAAATGAAGAAAAGCAAAGCTCAGCTAGAATTCTTCTGTTGACTTGTGGGGTTAGGATTTTATTACTATGTCAACAGAAAATTTGAGTAAGATATGTTGGCTGAAAAGTGTGGTTAATTAGGACCACAGTATCATATGCAGTGGCTGGTTAGGAGCAAATACACATGGATTATTAAAGTCTAGAGCAATTTGTTCAATAATATGTGATTTACATCTTGGTTTTATTTAAATCAGCTTGCTTTATGTTTACACAGAAGATTAATTTAACAGCCACTTCTGTCTATGTGTTGCAGCTAAATTGAAAATGAATTATGTTTTGTTTGTAGAATGAAGGTTCGAAGAAAACCTCTCACAGAAATGATAGTGATGAGGAGGCACATGTTCCTAAAAGAGATGAAACTGATCGGTCAGTAGTGATGTTCAAGCCAATGGTATCAGACCCAATTCACATACACAGAAAGTCACCCCTTCCGAGATCCAGGAAAATTGGTTCTGTTGAAGTAAGTGTTTCTGTTCCAAATCATGTCTTTCACAGAAATTAACTTTTGCTTACTTTTAACAAAACAAAAACAAATGTAATTCTGCTTTTGATTACACAGAACCAGTATGATGTTATGTCTCACAAAAGGGTTGCTCTTACTCTATGGCAAATCCTCCACGGCAGTAATTTGTCTGAAGGAATATTTTGCTTTTTTAAAATTAGTATTTTGCAATAAGACTTATTTCCTTTTTTCTTTTTTAAGCCATTTTAGAAAAGCCAGCATTTGAAAATTAAGACTTTTTCAGTCTAAACCTACATCTTCAAACTAACATACATTGCTTTTGTATTCATCCTTACAAGACAGCTGCTACTGGGAAATAAGCAGACCTTCAGGGTGATCATGCTGAGAGGGAACAGAGGGATTGGGGGCGGTAGGGGAGGTACAGGAGGTGAGAGTCATGTCTTCTGTGGTAGTTGCTTTCACGTGGGGTGAAACTGACTCCACTTGTCAAGCATCTGAAGGTAAGAGAATAAACTGGAAGCTTTTTTTAAGTGGGTGGGGTTTGTGTTTCATTAATTCTTTAGATAGCATCTTGAACAGTCTAGTCTTTTGTCTTGAAGGCTGTGACATCTAGGTGTGCTTCACACATATGGCTTTAATGTCACAGAGGTGGGGGAATGCACAGCAGTATCACTGATAACATTTGTACAGTTGAGTGGCAAAGCTTCAGATGGTGCTTAGTGGCACATCTGTGATATTAATGCTAGAAGCAGACTAACAGCTTCTTATTGCCTCATTTTCAGTTGCTTAAACCATCAGAAATAAAGATTCACACCAAAAGCTTTTTCTTTCATGTGTATGTTGCGAATGGGCTGTCTGTATGCAATGACAGTATTACAGATTTGCAAGTAACTGGGTTATTGGTAGCGTGGATACAAAAAGATGCATGGTTCCCTTCTGTAAGAATATCTGTATAACTTCACATGACTTCCATAAATTAACAGAGATAATAAATGTGAATGTCTTATATTTTCTATTTCCAAGTTTTATCATAAACAAATGCTCACAACATCAATATTTTGGATTTTTAAAAGCTATTTTCATTATGATCATGCAAACTCCCCTCCTAGTTATGAGTTCACATATACACACAACTTAATAGTCTATTGCTTCAAACTTCTAATCATTTTCATGCTTTATGTAGAAGTTACTTTCAAAAGGTATCAGTAACATAAATTGCTAAATTTTGATTGTGCAGATAATTTATGTTCAGATGGAATGTGTTTCAGCATTCAGTGCTTGTTTATTTGCTGAAAGAAAATAGCCGATTTAAAGAAAACATACACTATGAAACTTTTTTTGAAAAAGTAAAATTGGAAGTTTCATCTGGCCTACTGAAATCTGCAAAACCAGTATTTGGAATATTTAAACCAAATTGTATTTTGAAGTGTTTAAAAAAGTCATTGCAACTTAAACTGCAACTGCCTTGAACCTTTTTTTTGTCCTCTCCCTATAAGGCAATTCTCTTTTCACCTATGTCCATTAATTTGAAAGGACACTGTCAGGTGTGAGATTGTATTGAAGTTTTAATCTGGGGTATAGTCAGCAATATTTACAAAAGGATTGCAAGTGTGACTGAGTCATGAAAACAAAACAAAGAGCATACAAGGAAGTACAGCTCATCAGCATTGGAGATCAAATTCTGTATTGCTAAAAATGTTGATTGCTAATGATACATAATGATGTAGGGCATGGGAGACTCTTAGCCTGACACTGTCCTCCCTTGAAGTCTTAATAGGTGTCCAGCATCGGATAATTTTTAAGGCTTTCTTAAGGTTGGAAAACTACGACCAGTCAGGTTGGTGCTACTACCAGTGAGTCAGTTGTAAAGTCTCAAAGGCAATTCTGAACATGAGAATCTTTTAGATAAGGTGAAAGACTAGAAATGAAAACTATTAAGTAATAAATAGGAAAGTTTAATGTACTTCAAAGGTGAAAACTATTAAACAGTATGTCAAGGATAACAGATGTTCTGTTTCCAACATGTGGGAAATTCTTAAAATAATGAGTCAATTATTGATAACAATTACTTTTTTATCTAATAATTAATCTACCAGAAATTTGATTGAAGTGTTATGTTAAAAGATAAAATTGGATGAAAAGATATAACTACCTAATATTGTAGTATTACTTTTCCCTATTGGCTGTTTAATAGTTTTAAAAACAGTTATATAGAAGGGTGCAAGCAGATTGGGTTTTTTTTCTTTTCTGTTCATTTGGCTCTGTTGAATCTAACTTTGCATGCTTTGCTGTTTTTTGCCCCCTTTCTCACTTCCAGGAAGAGAGCCCCCTGAGTGTGTCTAGCCCAGAGTGTATTGGTACCTGGCTGCATTACACCAGTGGTGTGGGTACTGGGCGTCGAAGGCGCAGATCAGGGGAACAAATCACTTCTTCCCCTGTCTCCCCTAAATCATTGGCTTTCACATCCAGTATTTTTGGCTCATGGCAACAGGTTTTTAAACTTTACTTCATTAAACATTATTATGCATTCCAAGCAACAACCAACTGTCTTTAAGGACATCTAATCCCTTATTACGGATTACGTTTAAAGCAAATTCTTCCACGTCTTAAAATTACTTCCCGAGAATGTTTGGGGGAAAAAGAGCAAGTGCATGTTTTTCCACTGAATGTGTTACATGTTTTCCTAAAAATGTGGTTTCTTTATAGGAATTGCAAAAGTTACCACAGTAAAAAGACTTAGTCTACTGCCTAATGAAACAGATTTCTGCTTTGGTTTAGTTGTCCTTTAAGACTTTAAAACCAGCATTGCTTAATTTGGTGGTAGGTAAATTGAAAAACTTTTTTTAATAATTGCAACCAATACCATTAAAAATAATTTATTTGGTACTCCATATTGCTACTCAAAACTTGTTTTGCATATATCATATTTTCAGTGACCTGGTATTAACTGTTGCAGGGAACAAACTCGAGCACTAATAATTCTCACCTGTTGTATCCGGATGTATCTGAAACTCCCAAAACAGTACATCATCCATTGACTTGTACAATATTTTGAAGATTTTTTCTAAATATTGGGGGGAAAGGCAGGGGGAAAAAGACCACAGTAAATTTTTTGAAGTACTAGTGAAGATCTAAAGATTGTTTGGTATGTCACAGTATTGTTTACATGTAAGACAATGGATGGTGTTCTGCTAACCATATCCTTTTTTCTTTGAAAATTTTCGTAATTTCTTTTTATTGTGGAAAATTCTAAAACTATTTACATAGGAAAAGTTTATATCAGTAAAGGCTGTGAGCATCTGAAGATTACACTGATTGAGCCCGTGCATGGATCAGTGATTGTATGGTATCCTCAATAGCTTGTCTGTCTTTCCTTCCCTCCCCTCCTTTTTTCAATACAGGCGCAGTTTAGGAGAGTGCATTTAGTAAAATGAAATAAAATGTCTCAAATGTCTGTTCTCATATCTGTCTTGGTCTGTGCCCTTTCTCATTCTGAATGCTTGCTTTGCACCACTTCATTGCAAGGAACTCATATGTGAAATGGACTCCCTTCAGAAGGGGATATTGCATGATCTTTCATGTTTCTTTTACATATTTTTACTAACACTTATCATACAGCTTATTAACACTTGTCTGTCTGAAACAGGCTGCTGTATCAAGTTAAATGGACGTTTCATGCTGCTGTTCTACTTTCCCTTATTTTTCTGTTTTTTATATCCAGGTCCTATCAGAAAGCAATAGTAACTTACGGACACCAAGAACTATTCTGGAACAAAAGCAGAGTGGTCTAGGTATGTGCCTACAATTGAAATTTTATTTTATGTTAGCAGCTTTTCATCTGCCCCTTGTTCTGCACAGTTGTATAGTGTTTTTATGTTAACAGGACCCAATAGTACTTGTTACCAATAATATATGCTGAGTGTCTGCCTATAAACTGGACAATTTTTCTGCAGCAAAAGTAAAAACTGAAAGTACAGTAAAAAACAGTAAAAACTGTTATAAATTATAACTGAAAAGAACAAATTATTTGAGACTGTTCCCACTACTGACTCTGTACTGCTTGCAACAGGTACACAGGATTATTTTTAACATAAATAAGACTTTTAAGATAATGTACTTCATGACTGAGTTTTTGGGTTTTGCATGAATCTTTTGGCTTAAGTGGTCTGCATTGGAAACTGTTAAAATACTTTTCTTCAAAATCAACATTTCCTACTGTGGGCAATTGATGAAATTGAAGATGTTTTACCAAGGGGAGGGGGATGGGAAACAAACTTCAAGTTTCTTGATAGTATCAGGGGTTTTGCACACATTCCCTCTCCTAAAATAAATTTCTTCCTTTCAGCAGTAGAATGCTATAATTCAAAGAGTTGTTTCAGATTCTTTAATTCAAGCGGTGCTTTGCCTATTTCAAAGAAGCAACAGAATACATATGACTGATATGCAAAAATATGAAAACTTGCACTACTGTAAATCAATATTGCATTTTTTTCTGTAAATGTGTCTTCATGGGAAAAACGAAGTGTAGAAAGTGCATAACCTATATGCATAAACTTAGAAGTAGCTTTCCCTTTCTTTGTAAACATCTGTATTTTTTGTATGTCTAATCTTTTTGTGATACTTTTCTCCCTATTATATTTTTCCCTTAGTAAAATGCATACATCAGGTGCTCTTGTTTATCGAAGTCATTTTTTTTTACTGTGTGCTCGCTAAAGTTAAACAACTTTTCTTTTGCCAATGTGTGACACAGTATGGCTTGTGGAAGTAGATGTATTTCTGTGCATAGATTAAGGTATTACATTTGGTGTGAAAGGCTTTTGCCACAGACCAGGCACCAATTTATTTTGGCTGTGATTGGTCACATGTGCTGGTAATGTTTCCCCTCACTGGGTCACTAAAAGCAATGAAAGGAAATATCACTGGATAGATAGTTGGTTTTTAAAAAAATCTGCTGCTTATCTAAAATATAAAAGATCAGTTCTGAGTGAAAAACCATTTCTCCTTTCAACTAGTAGTAAAAAACTAAAGGAAAAAAATTGCAACATTTTTTCCCATTTTGTTCATTGTTATATGTAAATTTAATTTATGGTTGATGATTATAAAAGTCGTTTTTATACTTCTGTTTGTGGCTTTCAGTGATTTGTTAAAATTCCTGTCCGAGTGGCAGCAATGTATGATTTGTAAAAAAAGTACTCTAACTTGCATGGACATGTACAAAAGTCTTAGGAAAGGAAGTCAGGCTAAACTTGATGGAACTTTTTAGGTATTTTCAGTTTGTAACATTGTCAATGATGGTAGCTGAAATACAAATTAGAATATTTCCAATTTGGTTAACATTCTGTTGGGGTTAGAAGGGAAATATTTCCATACTAAGTCTGTGGAAATGCATGACTACATCATTGCAGCCTGTCATCCCAAAGGTTGATTTGGATGAAAGCAATGAGCAGTATTTTTCCAGTTTGTATTTGTTTCAGAACTGCAGGTTTTAAACCACACAACTTTCACATCATCATCATCTTTGTTTTGTTTTCTTGTTTTGATTATGTTTACATTGATGCTAACTGGTAACTTTTCTTTACCAAAAGTGAAAACAGGACAAGAACTCACTTTGTTAAAGCCAGTCCTCTCTTTGCACAAATAGCAGAGGGTGCTGTGTCATGAGTAGAAGCACAATAAATTATGATAGTTTCAGCCTACAAGTACCACTCTGACATTACAAGCATATTGTGAACCTGTCCAAGGCACTGCCAAAAGCTGCCTTTTGTGTGGTAAGAGCCATGTGTTTGCATGCTGCATGCATCCCCAATGTGAATGGACGAACACCTGGTTTTTGTATGTATTTTCTCTAACTCCCATCAGGGTCTCACTGTGCGGGCCTGTTTAGCACCTCAGTGCTCGGGGGTTCTTCAAGTGCACCTAACCTACAGGATTATGCTCGTACTCATCGTAAAAAGCTGACTTCTTCTGGCTTCATAGATGGTATGTGCACACTCTCGCACATGCACGCACAAACCCATGTGCCACATTAAACTTCTAAAGATAAATCCTAGGTTACTGATTTTAATGGAATCCTAGAATCCTTTGCCTTAGTATTAATTTTATGAGTTTCTATTGCTTCTTTATTGCCCGTAGCTTGCTTATGTTTAACTTAATAGCATAGTTAATTCTTGTTTCTGTCTTGAACACTAGCTCACTGACTTGTAATACATGCCAGGAGATTTCAGCAAGTGCATTTTTTAAGTAAACCAAAATCTTGGGTTTGAAATTCTTTTCTTATTTTAAACTTCAGGTTTTATCATTGCATATTGATCTTGAAATGAAATAAATTGCTTGGAGCATATACAAGGAATGAAAGAAATGATAAACTAATAACTTAAATACTGATGGTGAAAATTTTAGGATTCCTGACCTTTTTTAGTGGGGTTTGGATTACAAAGGAGCAGGAGATTTTCAGATTTGGATAACCTGGGCTAGACAAGAAACTGTCTCACTAGATTTCAGAATGTAAAGATACCAAAGCACACCTTTATAACTCCGAGATGAAACAGTATTCATGCTGATTTCCCCCCAATTCACTACTCAGTGTTCAACTCTAACGATACAACCTTGTATGCCAGAATCACCAGCTCATTCTGCTTGTTTTCATACACTTCATTACACATCTTGTAGTTATCAACAATCCAAACTTTCTTCTTTTTAACCTCTATTTAGATTTTAGCCCTTTTCCTTGGTCTCTTGTGCATGCCACTCAGTTCTAATACCTTCTTATCCTTTCTTTTTTTCTTTCTTCTTCCTTTCCTTTTTTAAAATGTCCCTCTTTTGGTAGCTGTTACAAATTTCAGGTACCTGTTTTTCTCTTTCTCAGACACCACACGCGGTTCTGCTGTTAAAAGGTTTTCTATCTCATTTGCTCGACACCCAACCAATGGTACGTTTTGCTTTTATTTTAAAAACAAAAACAAAAGGTTCCTTGCTTCATCCCTTTTATTTTTATTTCAAATTCAGGGTGTACAGTATCATTCAGCCGTCTGTCATTCCTAACTTCCAAGCACAACTCCAAATATATTTGTAATCATTAGATGTCCTAAATCTTTTCTTTACCATTCATTAGTATAAATACAACATCAAAATTAATTCCTTAGAAAAATTCTTGAAAAAATTGAAGTGCTACTGTGAATCATGATCTCTAACAAATTATTCTCCCCAATTTCTTGTATGATCAGACTGTATGGTACAAGATAAAACCAGAATGAAATCTGATCTTTATTGGGCATACACTTCTTGATAGCTGCTGCTTCTTCTTTGTCTTTCTCCTGCTGAGCTGTTTCCATGAGACTCCTGATTCTAAAATAAATCACTGAATTGACAACTGGAGTTTGACTATCTTCTTGAAGTGATGCTAAATTAAAAAACTAAAGCAGAAGCATTCTGCATGTTCCATTCCTGCTAAATTGCTGTATTTATCAGCGGACAGAAATTTATTTTACCTTATCATACTTCTCTGTTCATCAGATGTGCAAATTACTTAAATATTGCACTAAAAATCACAGAAGGAGAGCTGCCTGTTGCTTACATTGACCTCTTGAGCTTCAAGAGTGAGAGTTAACTTGTCTTCAGTCTATCATAGTTAAAAAAAAGTCTGGTTTAACGCACAGGACAGAGGTATGTCTTTCTCTCCCTCAGCAAAATATTTCGTGCCTACCTTTCTATATGATTAAATAGGTCCAAAATGTATCCTGTTCATGAAAACCAGACTTAATCTTCAGCATCCACTGGATCTTAATGTAGCTTTTCCAGATTTCTTAATTGCAGTTTTAAAATGTGCGTCACTGCTGGCTGAGTACAGTGACGGTAATATTACTGAAACTGCAGTGGAAATTATCAGCATTTTCACGTTAGATTCAAAATGTATTTGCTTAGAAACAAGGTTAAAAAAAAGACTGAGGTTTTGTTTGGCTTTGCTGAGAAGCAAAGTAGTCCCTTATTATATTCATTTGGAATCCACAGTGACTTTCTGTGTTGCAGTGCTTCTTGAAGGGAAACTGCTATAGTAAGGCTGAACTAATACCATTAAGGCTGTGTTTGATCTAAGAGGCCAGTTCTAGTGTTTTAGTTCAAATAGGAGAGTTAGGAGTCCATTTTTTATCTTTAGACTCAAGCCAAATAATATTTCCTAAAATACAAGATCAGAAAGTAAGAACTGCATTTATCAGTCTAATAATAAGATTACTTTCTGATCCATTTAGCACTATCTTTTTGTGATTGCATTCTTTAAAAAAGGATCTAAATTGCTTTTAATGAATGCATTGATTGTTCTGATTCATTTAATACAGCAGTTTACCACACATCTTTTACAAGATTAATGCTGTATGAGCTCCTATGAAACCTAAGTATATTGCAGGTTTCCAAGGGTTCTCTACTAACATAAGAACATATTGATGTTGTTTTGTCTGTCCCCTGGACTATCATTTTGATTCTCCTTGTCCCTTTCACTCTTTTTTCTTATTTTTATGTTGTTATCACACCCTCTTAACTCATTTCAGACTATCCTACCCACCCCCCCGTCTTTAGTTCAAGGAACATGGTGAAACAACTATCTCCTGCCAGTGCTTTACCTTATTTTCTGGGCCTCTGTGCAGAACACCCACACCTCTTTAGGTGCGGGTCCATTTCCTCTGTGGAATTTCTAGGCTCCAGTGGTATGTCTCTACAGCTTTTAAGTATAAGACAGCAGGGTGGCTTTTTGAGATACTGCGTTAACCCTTTCATTGTCTTGCCTTTTGATGGGGACAGTGCTTTAAGAATAAATATAGCCAAAACTCAAAGGCCTTTAGTTTACAGAAAATTGCTTTTTTTAAAGGGATACTGTCAGGCTTCATCATTAAAATTCAAATTTCTTTCTCATAACATCATAAAATATTTATCAGCAAAAAAAATTCAAATAAAACACTGCAGATAGATTTCCAGGGTATCTTTTAAGTCATATCCCTTAGATGCAAAGATACTAGAACAACATGCTGGGATATAGCTATCTAATAGCAGAATTGTCGAGACTGAACAAAAACCTACGAAGGGGAAATTCGTGAAAGAAGAAAACTTTTTCCTTTTTGTTAAGAGCATGGGTGTATTTTGAGATTCCTTTCTGTTTTTTTGTAACACTGGACTACAACAGTAACAGTTATTAAAAACCTGACATTGTCCCACTACATTCTTTGCAAAATTAAAAATAAATTATCTTTCAAGTGATAGTTACTTTTCTGTCAGGGTAAAGAGATAAATTTTGTATTTTACTGTAAAGCAAAGAAAGGGTTAGCACTTTGCATGCATGCATAGTTATTTAGGATATTAATATGTATGCCAAACATCTTAGTACTTAGACTGAAGCTCAGCTACTGCCTTTATAGGAAAATACAAATTAAGTATGTGGTGGTGTTTCTTTTGTACATGAAGACCAAGTTTCCATGAAGTGCAACATTTTATTGGTAAAATAAGTGATGCTTACATAAGTACACTTCAGTTGATTGTATATTTGAAGCAACTGTCCCTCAGATTTGAGTATTGGCAAGGTGGATTCAAATATAAATACAGACATTTGGGCGTTGAAATTTTGTTGAGTTACTTCTGTATGCAAAGTACTAAATGGGGAGTGAATGGGGAACACTGGATATCACAAGAATATTGATGCTTATTATTTTAGGAGAGGTCACAGTTCACAGTCATAATGCTATCTCTAATAAATGTACCTTGAACTGAAATTCTAAACATTATTTCATTCACTATTGTTTCTTCATGTAAATATCTTAAATGTAGCAACTGTAAATTTACAATATTGAGTTGCCAAGTTTTAATGTTACATCTGTATGTTGAAAACACTAGTGGACATACTTTCCTCTTCTGAAATGCAATTGGATGAAGAGCTGTTCATTGGGTTATCAAACTTGCATCACTTTAGAGAACTGAAATTTTTTTTTGCCAGGATGTTTAAATGCTTTTTAGTATGTTAGTAATATGGATATGCATGGTTGGTGTATGATCAATACTAATGTAGACAAGCAAATTCCAATATTTTTTTTTAGATTTTGGGTTGCTATACTTACCTGTTCTAATATATGAAAATTTTTATGAATGCATAAAGGTAGGTGTAAATCTGTCTTATGAAGCTAAAACATGTAACCTCAACGTACAAAAGTGCTTACAGTGGTTTTCCTTTGATATTTAAGGTAACAGTTTGTTTTTACAGAATACTGAAGATGATAGAATGTGAATCCTGCAAATTTATTTTTTGGAAGTTACAGCATTTTTAGCTCTTGTCTGCTAACAGTTGACAACATAGTTATTCTATTTTACTCACTTAATTGAGTTATTTATTTAGTGTTGTGCCAGGTGTGAGAATGAGTAGGAGAAATACTACCATTTCCTGACATATTTTTTTTTAGTGATTTACTAAGTTTGTCTTAAAGGAAAGTTATCTTTCATGAACTGAATCGGGAATAGAGCACAGTTCTAATGTTTGAAGACCATTTTATGTGTACATGGGATTTGTATCCCATAGTATGGTACATGGTACGTTTAGTTTTGTACACCCTGGAAACTGGCACATCTTGTTCCAACTCCTATAGTATTTAGTGTCCATGATTTCAAGAGTACTATGTCTGCATGAGCTGCTTTAAAATAAGTACTTTTTATCATGCATTAATATTTGCCCATGCAATAGCTTAAATCCTGTCTTATGTTTGGAAATCTCTTTTTTTTTTATTATTTTTCTTTCAGGTTTTGAACTATATTCCATGGTGCCTTCTATTTGCCCTTTGGAAACTCTACACAACTCCTTGTCTTTGAAGCAGGTGGATGAATTTCTTGCCTCTGTTGCTGCTCCATCAAGGGAAAATCTACAGGAAACATGTACTGATTTTAATTTGTAATTATGTTAATTTTAAATTGTTAAATATTGTCTAGTTAATCTTCCCAGTATTTTACAGCTAACAAGTAAACTAAGACTATTGCTTTAAAAAAATGAAACATGTACATAAAGCATAATATTTGCAGTATCTCTTTAGTGGTATGGACAGTGTCATAATTCATTAAAGTAATGTCTCTGTTGACTGGGATAGTAAATTAAGGATTTAATGAAATTGTAATTGGTTTATTTCCTCATATTGAGAACTTCTCTGTGCTGTCCAACTTTAGCTGAATTACAATTACAATTTTGTTTGTTTTTTAAGCACACTAGTGTTGCCATTTACAAGCCTTTTACATCTTAAAACTGTGTTATTTTCTGCTTCTTTCAATATTACTTGGAAACTTGGAGTTTCACCTGGAGTGCCTTGCAGTTAGTTCTTTTGGTAGTTTGTGCTGCATGTTTAATGTTCAAGTGATCTTGAAATGAAACGCAGAGTTCTATCTATGTGCGTGTCTCTGGGAAGATGACTTCCTATTGTGATTCTACTGCTTTGTCTTTGGAAACAGTTTCAGTTAGGTCAGATTTACCATGTATTAGGATGCTTATAATTCATGTGTCAGGTGATTGAAAATCATTCTTCTTGAGGAAATGTGTAAAGACTCATGCTTTGATCAGAAAATTTGTACTTGCTAGTACTGATACAAAGGTTACATAAATGTTAGGATTTTTCCTTTTTTTTTCTGTTTTTTTCTTTTTTCTATTATTTTAGTTTTATACAGTTTAGATTTTAATCAGCAGCTAATTTGATAGGATAGGCCTCCTATATCTGAGAAAGAAGATAAGCAGTTTCAGAAAACTCATATTACTGAAGAACAACTCATGGAGGCTTACAGGTATTTTAAAGTTCTCAGCTATTTAAAATGTTTTGTTACACTGGTTAGGAAGTTCATGTCTCCTCAAAATCAGTTCAAAATATAAAGTACACAAGACGAAAAAGTATTCTAAAAAGAAACCCTGTCATACTTCTGTGGTGGTCTGGTTGTCACCTTTCTAGAAAGGAGTGGTTGGAAATTAACACCTGATAGAATTGAGGCTGTAGGTGCTTTGTTCTCCTTTTGCTTTCCTGTAACATTCAAAAGCAGTCTAGAGAATAATCTATTGCATGCACTTTTCGTAGGCATTTTGGACTAAATAGATTCCAGTGCATCACTGATGAGAAAGTAGCACTAATGCTTTTGCCAGTGTTCTGGCAAGGCAGCCGTTACTGAAATTTGGCTTAGCTGCCTTCGTGGCATGAAGTTATGATGTCACTTTCTGAAGTAAAAAGATTTTTAGATTTGTCTTTCATGCTTTGAAGTTTTGACACTAGAGTCAAAATTGGTAGCTGAGCTGCAGGTTGTGTTACAGTGGCATCTATATTGCTGGACAGCTATACAGTCCTGTGTTTGCTATTTTTGATGTTTTGCTCAGGTGACAGTATTTTTATTATTAATGATGTATATCTTTTCTTCCCCCCCCCCTTTCAGCTTCTCCAACTTACATGATTCCACTGTCAGGAAGAAAAATTTCTTTAAATACATACACCCCTGCAAAAATTCAACCAACACCACTTGAAACTTTGCCTGAAAGGATAGCAATAGAGAAACCAATCTTATGTAAGTAACTTCTGTCAGAGGCAGAATGGCTAACTTCATTACATGATTTCCAGCAGTAGGATTCTTCCATACGTTACAGAATTTCTTAGGGCAGCTATTTCTTAACATTCCCTCTTTGTGTAAGTAGGATCATTTTACGGGTCAGCAAGAACTCAGTAACATTGCACAAATAGTTTTAGCAGTAAAACTGTGCTAATAGTTACTTTCTCTTATCCTCTGAAGTGTTTGAAAGAATTTCTATGGCCTGAAAATTCATCGGGTTTTGTTTTGTTTTGTTTTGAAGTACAATGGATTTCCAGCTATCTCCAAGTAAGACAAACAACAGAAATGTATTTATTTAAATGGCAGACTTTCTAAGATGTTTTCTAAACATTTACCATAGAGCTCTATGACCAGGTTCTGACTAAAGCTACCAATAACATGATGCATTCAATCATTAGTATGTTTAGTCTGAACTGTTGGCCAGCTACCCTGTCTGCTTTTGGATGGTTGTGCTGTGTAGAGGGCCTCTAGAACAAAATCCCATTGCATTTCTGATCTCATTAGATACAGTGTAGCTTTGTGTGTGTTTCTGTGCTAGGTAACTTGCATTTTTCTTGCTCTTGATGCTTTTTAGCATGGATATTCTTAGGTGTAAAACCTAATACTTTTTTTCTTTATCTGTACAGCTACCCCTGGATCTTCTGTTTGTGTATCTAATGTTAAGCTATCTCATGAAGAGGCTTCACTAGATGTAGAACTTAGTGGTGAAACTCGTTCTGAGAAGAAATGAAGTTGATCAGACAAAACTGGAAGCAACTTTTTAAACAATTCTTCAGCGTGTATTCAAATAAATTACTGTTTCAAAAGCTATTCATGTCTGCAGTTCATAGTGCACTTAAGAATCTTTAGTTCATACATGGTTAACTAGTGTGCACGCTACGTATTTAGGTCAAATGTCTTTTCTCAAATTCTAAAACATTTCAGGAAATATATTTATTTATCAGTTTGAACTGCATACCTTTAATGGCAAAGCTGCACATGAACCTTTTTAGTGTCTTCAAATATTTACTGTAAACTTGTACAAAAAGAAAATACCAATGCAGTGGTATGTGTTACAGTGGCTCTGTCGATGTCACTGTAATGAAGGCATTGTCTGTTGTCATTATAAACTTCTATTTTCAGGAGTTTATAATCTCCCTGTCAATTTCTTTTGTGGGCTGAATGAAATGTAACACACGTCTTGGCTAGAAGCTTTTTTTTTCATTTAACTACACTTCCAAAGAGATCTCTCTTGCCTATTTTTGAAGATAAGCACATGTTTTCTGCATTTGAATTATTTTTATCATATATGCTGCAATAATTAGGCATGATGGAGTGAGTTAATGCATTTTCACTTTTGACTATCCTGATTTTTATTCTGTGTTTACATCAGATCTGTAACATTCAAATACACCTTCTCCTTTGTTGTTTAGTATACATGCTTGTATACGGGTACCTGTCTGTCATCCAGCAGATAAAACTGTATATGTTTTTATCAAAAACTTCCTTTGTTTACTAAAAAGACAGTTTTATTTGCTTTGCCATATGTTTCTACAAAAAGGTGATATTAAAAAAGCAGGTTTTATAAAAGGAGAAATGGTTACAGCTGGTCTGCTAGTAAGTTTATCCTAAAAATTGTAAATATTCCATCTATGCTTTATTATCATCCCTTCAGAGTAGAGACTTTGGTCTTCCAGAAATCAGTGCTTACTGTTGCAAAATACTCAGGATTCATCATGGCCTGGGAATTTTCATACCTCTTTCCTTCCAATCTAGGTGGTTGACAAGTTCTCAAAAAAAAAAAATTGTAAGAGCTGTGAGAAGCATTAGTAAGTCAGTGGAACTTTGAGTTACAGGGTTATGTAGAGTAATCATCCAGTCTCAGCAGTTCTTGTGACTTTATCTGTGGCATGAAAAATTATTGAATTATTATAATTATCCCAAATGTATTAAAATATTGTCCACTTTTGTAAGTTCAAGTGGCTGATTATTAATAACTGACTTCATAAACTACAAGTTAGATAATTCCTTTCACATTTAAGTTGTAGAAGACATAGCTTCTGAAGTAATATTTTCAAGTAGGGCTCTTACTTGCCTTCAGAGCCAGTGCAACTATAATTACATTCACCTTGCCACAGGGTTGTTTTCAGTGTTTACCACACACAAAATGACTTCAGTAGACTAATTCTAAAAATGCTGGTTAAATACCAAAAATATGAAGGGTTTCGTGGCTATATACTTAAAACATTTCATTTTTCTGTAATGTAATTGTGTTATTGACAGTGTTGGTCTTGCACACAAATGAATGTACACTTGTTTACTATTTTTTTTAAAATGCTGTTAAAATTTAAGTATGTATATCATTCCAGTCAACCAAAGCTGTGGCATAACGGTTTTTTATGTGCTCCTAAATAAAAACAAGGTCGGTGGCAGCTTTTCTCCATTTTGTTTTCTTTTAAGAGTATATGTGAAGTACAGTGAGTAGCTGACTTAGTAGTGTTGATGGAAAATTATTTATAAATAAGCTATTAGTATACAAATAAGCCAAAAATGTTTCTTGACAGTAAAGGACATGACTTAATAAGAAGTGAGGGTTTATCATTTTATACTGAAATCCCTCCTCAAAAAGGTAAGTGGTAGTCACACATTCTGCAGTGCTTCCTCGTGTTCCAGAATGGTAACATTAAACCTAGAAGAGCACTCACAGTAGTTCTATTTCCTATTACTACTCTGGCAGTAAGGCAGAATGTGAACTTACAGGGCTGATTTGAACCTATTTTTAGTCCAATTTCTTTAAGCAATTGGACTATCACATTAAACTTTTTGAACTGTACATCCTATTCCAACCAGATTTGACAGAGGTCGAAGAATAAGTTTACAGAAAATCAATGGTTGAATATGACTGTAACTCCCAAAATACTACCATGCTGAAATGTAGTGTAAGTAAGCATTTAGCATTTTCTTCAAAAATGAAGCATCATTACCAAGAAGAGCAAAACATAAAAATATTTGTAAAAATTCCTAAAATTAATTTTTTAATCTTGTTTTATCTGTTTGTTTCTTTCTTACAGTAAAGACATAAATTTGAGTTCTCTGTATAGTTATACAAGCAAGTAAAATTTCTTAAGAGAAAGCAGATGTGCTTTCATAGTTCAGTTTTGTAGGAATCCGTACAAACAAGCCTAGGGAGGTATGCATACAAAAAATAATGATCATACACTGATCAATAGCATCAAAACCAGCAGAGTTCAGAGGAAGACAGCAGAAGAGATATAATAAAGACTTTTGATAGCCATTTCAATGCAACAGACTGTTCAAGGGACAGAATGTAGGGATTTAACACTGGTTTTTGTCATCTAACACAGATGGAAATATTATGTACGTTATTTTTCCTGTATTTTTTTCTTTATTGGTTTACAGCAATTACATTGTTGATAGACCCATAACTAACTTGCTAAAGAAAAAATTGCAAAAACTTTTCCAAAAAGTCAGTTTTGGAAGAACTGATGGAAGAAAAGAAAGGTACTTTCTCATAGTTGTTTTTTGTTTTTGTTTTTGTTTTGTTTTTTTAAACAATGGCTTTAATTTTGCTTGGGTTTGTGCAGAGGAAAAATTTCATTATTTTCAAATAATTTCTTCCTCACTTAGCCCTTAAAAACAACCATCTTCTGCTTCTAATAAAAAACCTGATGTAATAACAAAGCAGTCCAGAGTGTATTACTGTGGAAAACAGATGCAGAATAAGAAATAAACCAAACATCTATAAATAAAGAAATAAAACCCAGCATATGCTAGACCGCATACTGTATTATCTTTGTCAGCTTTCTAACTTCATTTTTAAGTGTAACAGTCCTGTCGTCTAATCGAATACAGTTCCGTTAAGAATAGCAAAGACTCAGTATTCCAGCTCTGAAGTTCCCTGCAAAATAGTTAGAAGGTCTGGCTCGGTCTTCAAAGGATATGCCGTTCTGTCTCTGATCCCTCTTTCTTCTTTCAATGAACAAGTTGAAGTATGATACAATATGAGATCCCTACAACTCATCTGTACTTTGCTGAAAAAAAAATATCTGTATTTTCTCACTAGAGAAAAATCTTTGAGAGATCCAAGCGTGTGTAAGTGGCATCAAATGTGGGCCTTTGAGGAGGAGGATGCACTAAATACAGAGAACATACATATCATAAAAGAGGTAGAAACCAATGTGGAAAAGACCTTACAAGAAGCTTAAAGTCATTGCATTGACAGAAAAACAGTTCTAATGTGTACTGCTTAAAAAGAAAAACACAAAAAAAAGAAATAGCATGGATGGAAAATGGTTTGTCACCACACCACATAATATATGAGTGCAGTATCCAGAAACAGACTTGTACTAAGAATTATATATTTTCATGTGATCTGCTACTAAGGGAACAATCAACTTTCTGAAATAACACTGAACATAGCTAGAAATCATTTTTTGTTTTCTTCCAAGCTATACTGAGATCAATGTGTATTTTTCCGTCAAAGTTGATGGAAAAGAGGAACTTTTATGTGGAAATTAAAATGTCTAGTGGTGTATTCTCTTTCAAAAATAGCCTGATTTGGTGATAATTACTCTGTTCTAACCGGGATTATGTGGTTGACAGGTTCTAGTGAGAAATTCTTTGGTTTTAATTAAGTGATAAATGAGAAGAGCAGGGAAGAAAATTCTCATATTTTACATGTGTATCTCAAGATTAGCCTGAAGGGAAGTATATTAGGCTATTTTTGCCGGGTTGCATCTTTTATCTAAGGTGCTGCTGAGAAATACACTTTTTGTGCAACATTCTTGATCTATTAAATCTGATGTCCAAGTAGAATGGAAGTGCCATCAAAGCCGTTTTCTGATGCATCACACTTACAGATCTCCATTCTGCTCAGTAAAAGGGACAAAGGTCACCAACAAGGGAAAACAAAGTAATTGGGTGATGTGCATTTTGTACTGTATCAAGAATTCTTCTGATACAATTGTGTTAGCTTTGCTTCCAGCAAAGCCTATTTGGTCTGGATGCATGTGTCTCACTAAATCTCCTGTTCTAATTTGTCTCTCTAGAAGAGGGAATAACTGCTCCTTTCATAAGATTATCATTATTTATTGTACACTAATAAATACTAAAAGTCTAGTGAATCTCTTAAAATCTGAGTATAAGTCCATTTGGACCTCCTGTCGTTTTTGTCTTCAGATTCTTGATAACTTCGTAATTCTTCTTTTGAGTGAGGGCTGGGAATATATTTAGACTTAAAACATCGTTTCTAAAGCTTCCATAAATTATTTTAAAAGACTACTCTGGGAAATATTTTGAACTATTTATGAATCTTAACTAAGATTCTAAAGTAAGTTTTAAAGACCACTTGTGCAGTAAACGTAGTTACAAACTACTGAGGTCTGCAAAGGAGAAAATCAAACCAAAAGAATTCAAAAACTCTGAAATGACATTGTATTTGAAAGAGAATGGAAAAAAGCAAAAGCTTGGAGATTCCTGCCTTTTCTGGTTGAATATTACTTATGAACAAGTAAACACTGACTCAAACTGCATGTAGTTCTGGGCCCCACCATTTAAGAAGGATGTGAATGCATCCCGAAGGCAACACAACTGGTGGAAGGGCTGGAAGGCATGTCCTGTAAGGAGCGTTTGAGGACTCTGGGTTTGTCTACCTTGGAGAAAAGGAGGCTGAGTTAAGGGATGACCTCATTATTAGTTTATAAACTAACTTAGATTCACTTAACAGACATAGAGCAATGTTAGCAAATACTTTCTGTTGCCTTCTCCTATACGTGTGCATACTAAATGCATCATTTGTCTAAGATGATTGGTCCAAAACTTCACTTCCTTTTCCCGGTAGCTTTTATAGTGCAGGACAGAGTGTATCTTTTCATGTTGGTTGGTTCTAGTTATTGCTTCAAGATGGTCTGAATCAGACTTCGTACTAACTGAACATCTGCAAAACACACAAAGCTCTAAAAGCACCACCTTTTTCACATTCTTTTCTGTGCTTACTGCCTCCATTTGGACACAAATTCAGACTTGCTTAAGTAGCCATAATTCCTACTGAAATTGCCTTAATTACACAAAAAGTGAATTTGGCCCAAAAAGTAAAACAAGGGATACTTTTCACATGCACTAAAATTATTTTTTTAATTTTTTATATAAAAAATAAATGTGGGGTTTTATTAAATGGTGTACTTAAGACATTTTGTTTAGGTTTCAAATAACTTTGCAATTTAACTTAGCCATTTAGCCTTTTAAGGTATGTTAAAATTACTAAGCTTTTGGTTTTGGGTGGCAAAAAGTTGCTAAATTTTATGGCATCAGATAATATTTCTGGTTTTGTCTTTTAATATAAAAAATATTCCAGGTTTAATAATTTTTTTTTTCAGTGTAAAAGTTATGCTACTACTTCAGTCATACCCTGCTCAGAATTGTTTTTCTTTCCCCCACCTTCCCCCAAATAAATACTTTGTATTTTATCCTGAATGTGCTTATGGATTTCCAGTAAAATCCAGATTTTCAGAATAATGGCTACAATTCTTAATCAGGGAAAAGAAACTGAATATTTAATAAAAAAAAAATATTTGTCTCAGGCTTTGTGCCTTAAATCCATGTGCACAAAAAGAAAGAATTAAACATACTGAATAGTCTTTCAATTGCTCAGCTTTCAGCCCTTGTGATTGAATAACTTCATTAATGCTCAAATCACCATAGCAGTTTCCAATGTACAAGCCTGAAAAAAAAACCAAGCAAAAAAAGTATTTTGATAAAAGCTCTCTGAGGGTAATAAATAAGGAAGAACTTACAGAGAAGAAAAGAAATTGAGTTCTTTTTCTGTGAGTTTTACCTTTGATAATATGTTTACTTTAAAAATTGAGTCATATTGTCATTCTAATTGACTGTCACTGATGCAAGAACCTGCTGATGAGCACAGCCGTTGTAAGATGTAGGGTACTTCATGTTCTGGACAGGGTGATGATGCAGAGAAAATGGTCTGTAATGGTCTATGTGTTGAAGCAGCACTAAAAAGTGTTAACCAGATCTTAAGTGGGGAAAACAAAGCCCAAAGTATCTTTGTTAAGCATGTAAGATCTTGGATGCCTTTAACAGCACTGCAAAAAATAGTGAAATACAGTAGTCAGTCTTGGGAAAATCTTAATGACATTGCTTGTGGAACGGAAAACACAGAACTTTGAAAATTACGGATTTTTAGGAAGATCTAGGTTTATTTTCAAATATTTGGAGTGGAGTTCATATACTACTTTGGAACAAGTTTTCAGGATCTACCTTCCTTTTGGTACCTAGAAATTTCAAAGACAATTTTGCACCATGTTAATTCTGTCAGTACAATAAATATGATTACATAACTGCGGGATAGGGACCGTGAAACAGAAACTGTAGAATCAGGTTGAGATAATTAGTTTGTAACCAAGGTAATACGTAATGAAGCTAACTGACCATGGCAAGGTACAATGCTGCTATGTTCCATGTACAGTCCCTACCAAACTGAACAATAGGTTTGGAGATATTAATCTTATGAAGTCGTTATGGACAGGTGCATCCACAGCAAGGGTACCGCGCATGCCCACAAGAAGAGGGTCACCCAGCGGACATGGGTGCAAGACCACTGACGACCACCAGAGACCCCTTGAGGACCACCAACTCAAATCACTGAGCATGCGTGACGGGGAGGAGAATATGGAAATGGATCCTAAGAAATGATTATCACAGCACTGCCTTTTCTGAGAAAGATGATGAATATGTATGTTTTGATCCTACATAACCTGTGTGTTGGTGATCACCTGGCATGCACGTTGGGTGGAGCTATCCCCCATGCATCCAGCGCTGCAATAAAGAATGCCTGCCTTTTAACACTACATTGGTGTTACAAGGTTTATTCCCGGATTTCGGTGACAATTATATATTACAGTTTATTAAATGTTAAAATACCTGACTTCAGGGGGAAAACCGCAAATCTGTAAAGCGTGTTTTATTTTAAACAGTTACTTAGCTAGAACACATGATGATGACACCCAAGCATCTGTTATCTCCTGAAGTCATTCACCAGAGCTGCCCAGCTCTGCGCCCCTCTCAACCTTGGAAGTCCACCTCAGAGACTGACAGGCAACTCAGTCGACAGCAAGGGGAGGAAGTGGTGGGGCAAAGTTTGTTGGGGGAAAGTTGTGGTAGTATACTGACTCATTTATACTGAGTCATTTATACTGCAGGACAGCATAGGAAGATGAGATTTCTGACTCAGGCTAAAACTAGCATTGCAGATGTCAACATGAACCAAAGGAGTGTGTGTACAATAAGCAACACAGACCATCATAATGACTCTGATTTACACTCCAGATTCCATTTCTTACACTGGTGCTTCACCAGATATATTTTCCATGTTCTGCACTAAATCTACTAATTTAGTTCTTAGAACACTTTTGTGAACGCTTCTGTGAACTTTCAACACCAATGACTCTTTAAGGGCTTCCAGACCTAGAGACTGTAGTTAAAAATCCTTACAAAACCCTTGTTCTTTTTTTCCTGTTGTTTGTTCTAGCTGAGAATTTCCAAGAAATGCAAATTCCATGTGCACCTGGGTGCACAATGAGCAGCTAGTTTGGGTGCATACCTAATGGCGGCACCCTTCCCTGCAATTCAAGACCAGATGACCTGCAGCCTTCTTGACCATGGGGAACAAAGTGTGGCCGGAGCATGGCCTTTGTACAGAGGACATCTACGCAAGGAGAGTAATAAACTTCTCCTTCTCCTCCTCACCCACCTGACCATCCCACGTACCCCTGTGCAATAGGTACAAGGCTCTGGCTGTGGAAGACCACTCGAGCGAGGATACGGATGACAGTCAAGCTACTCCAGAAGTAGCACCTAGGCGCAAAAGGCCCATGCCTCGGGTTGTGACTACCCCAACAAAGAAGAAAAGGAGAGTTATAGTCGTAGGGGACTCCCTTCCGAAGGGTACAGAGGACTTGATATGCAGGGCAGACCCTCCTTTCAAAAAGTCTGCTGCCTCCCTGGGGCCCATGTTAAGGACATCACTAGGAAACTACCCAGCCTGGTACGCCCCTCTGACTATCATCCACTGCTTCTCCTCCATGTGGGTGGGGATGAAGCAGAGACACGCACCACGAAAGCGATCAAAAAGGACTTCAGGCTCTTAGGACAGTCACTGAAGGATTCGGAAGCGCAGGAAATATTCTCCTCCCTCCTTCCAATTAAGGGCAGCAATGGTGAGTGGAACAGGCGGACGCAGTCCATAAATGCATGGCTCTGTGGCTGGTGTCAACACCACAACTTTGGGGTCTTTGACAATGGGATGGCCTACACGGCACCGGGCCTGATGAACCCTGATCTCTCTCAAAGGGGGAAAAGGATCTTTGCCCAGGAACTAGCAGGGCTCATTGACAGAGCTTTAAACTAGGCTCGAAGGGGGAGGGGGATAACATCAGGCTTGCCAGTGACATGTTGTGGGATGATGTGCCCAGGTTGGAGGGACGGGGCGCTGGTGAGGGCCCTCGGCCTACTGCTCAGAGACGTGCTGGATGCACTACAGCACGCTCGAAGCCTAGAAGAGATGAGCCGGGGGCTCTGGATGCAACAGGAACCAACGGGGTAACACTGGGAAGATACATCAAAAGAATCCCAGCCACCCCAGCCAATAAGTCAGCCTCATCGGGGACACAACTGAAATGGCTCTACGCGAACACACAGAGCATGGGGAATAAACAAGAGCAGCTGGAGATGTGTGCACGCCTGCAAGGCTATGACATTATTGGCATTACAGAGACATGGTGGGATAGCTCCTATGACTGGAGTGTTGGGATGGAAAGGTACAGGCTCTTTAGGAAGGACAGGCAGGGCAGACAAGGAGGGGGCGTTGCCCTCTATGTCAATGACCAGCTGGAGTGCATGGAGCTCCACTTGGGGATGGATGAGGAGCCAACCAAGAGCCTATGGGTCAGGATTAAAGGGAGGGCTGGGGCAGGGGACATCATAGTGGGGGGCCACCTGACCAGGGGCACCGAGCAGATGAAGCCCTCTATAGGCAGATAGGAGCAGCCTCACGCTCACAAGCCCTGGTCCTTATGGGGGGACTTCAACCACCCTGACATCTGCTGGAGGGACAACGCAGCTGAGCGCAAGCAATCCAGGAAGTTCCTGGAATGTGTCGATGACAACCTTCTCCTCCAAGTGATAGAGGAGCCCATGAGGAGAGGTGCCATGCTGGACCTTATTCTCACCAATAAGGAGGGCCTGGTAGGGGACGTCAAGCTCAAGGGCAGCCTTGGCTGCAGTGACCAGGAAATGGTGGAATTCAGGATCCTCAGGGCAGCGAGGAGGGCGTGCAGCAAGCTCACTACTCTGGACTTCAGGAGAGCAGACTTTGGCCTCTTCAGGGATCTGCTTGCTAGAATACCATGGGACAAAGCCCTGGAAGGAAGAGGGGCCCAAGACAGCTGGCTAATATTCAAGGGTCAACTCCTCCAAGCTCAGGAGCGATGCATCCCAACAAAGAGGAAGTCGAGCAAAAACACCAAGAGGCCCCCATGGATGAACGAGGAGCTCCTGGGCAAAGTCAAACAAAAAAAAAGGAAGCCTACAGAGGGTGGAAGCAAGGGCAGGTAGCCTGGGAAGAATACAGAGAAACTGTCTGAGCAGCCAGGGAGCAGGTTAGGAAAGCTAAAGCCCTGATAGAAATTAGCCTGGCCAGGGATGTCAAGGACAACAAGAAAAGCTTCTATAGGTATGGCAGTGACAAAAGGAAGACGAGGGAAAATGTGGATCCCCTCCAGAATGAAACGGGTGACCTGGTTACCCAGGATATGAAGAAGACTGAGGTACTCAATGACTTCTTTGCCTCAGTCTTCACTGGCAAATGCTTGAGCCACACTGCCCAGGTCGCGGAAGGCAGGGACTGGGAGAATGCAGAAGTGCCCACTGTAGGAGAAGATCAGGTTTGAGAATATCTAAGGAACCTGAAGGTGCACAAGTCCATGGGACCTGATGAGTTGCATCCACGGGTCTTGCGGGAACAGGCGGATGAAGTGGCCAGGCCACTTGCCATCATATTTGAGAAGTCCTGGCAGTCTGGCGAAGTTCCTGCTGACTGGAAGAGGGGGAACAAAACCCCCATTTTCAAGAAGGGTAAAAAGGAAGACCCAGGGAACTACAGGCCATTCAGTCTCACCTCCGTGCCTGGCAAGATTATGGAGCAGACCCTCCCGGAAACCATGCTCAGGCACGTGGAAAATAAGGAGGTGATTGGTGATAACCAACATGGCTTCACTAAGGGCAAATTGTGCCTGACAAACTTGGTGGCCTTCTATGATGGGGTTACAGCGTTGGTCGATAAGGGAAGGGCAGCTCACATCATCTACCTGGACTTGTGCAAGGCATTTGACACTGTCCCGCACGACATCCTTGTCTCTAAATTGGAGAGACATGGATTTGATGGATGGACCACTCGGTGGATAAGGAATTGGCTGGATGGTCGCACTCAAAGGGTTGTGGTCAATGGCTCAGTGTCCAAGTGGAGAACAGTGACGAGTGGCGTTCCTCAGGGGTCGGTAGTGGGACTGGCACTGTTCAACATCTTTGTTGGCGACATGGACAGTGGGATCGAGTGCTCCCTCAGCAAGTTTGCCGACGACACCAAGCTGTGTGGTGTGGTTGACATGCTGGAGGGAAGGGATGCCATCCAGAGGGACCTTGACAGGCTGGAGAGGTGGGCCCGTGCGAACCGCATGAAGTTCAACAAGGCCAAGTGTAAGGTCCTGCACGTGGGTTGGCACAATCCTAAGCACGACTACAGGCTGGGCGAGGAATGGATTGAAAGCAGCCCTGAGGAGAAGGACTTGGGGGTATTGATTGATGAGAAGCTCAACATGAGCGCTTGCAGCCCAGAAAGCGAACTGTGTGCTGGGCTGCATCAAAAGAGGCCTGACCAGCAGGCCGAGGGAAGTGATCCTGCCCCTCTACTCTGCTCTTGTGAGACCCCACCTGGAGTACTGCATCCAGTTCTGGGGGCCCCAGTACAGGAGAGACATGGAGCTGTTGGAGCGAGTCCAGAGGAGGGCCACGAAGCTCATCGGAGGGATGAAGTACCTCTCCTGTGAGGACAGGCTGAGAGAGTTGGGGTTGTTCAGCCTGGAAAAAAGGCGGCTCAGGGGAGATCTAATTGCGGCTTACCAGTTTCTGAAGGGAGCCTACAGGAAAGATGGTGAGGGACTGTTTATCAGGGAGTGTAGTGACAGAACAAGGGGTAATGGGTTCAAGCTGAAGGAGGGTTGATTTAGATGAGATGTTAGAAAGAAATTCTTTACTGTTAGAGTGGTGAGGCACTGGAACAGGTTGCCCGGAGAGGTTGTGGATGCCCCATCCCTGGAAGTGTTTAAGGTCAGTTTGGATGAGGCTTTGGGCAACGTTGTCTAGTGGAGGGTGTCTCTGCCTGCAGCAGGGGGCTTGGAACTAGATGATCTTTAAGGTCCTTTCCAAACCAAACCATTCTATGATTGTATGATTCTATGATTTAAGAATGTGTCCTTGAAGACCTAGTTTTAGGAACAAAAGCTGGCTCAACTCCACCTCAGGGGAAGTAGAAGTACCAGCTATGTGGTTCAGCCCCTGACAAAGTATTATTGAGAGGGGAAAAAAGGCATTATGTTACACTTTCTCTTCCCCATCCTACAGGGATGGAAGTTAGGCAATCGTTTGCAAGGTTAAGTGCAGTAGTATCACCTTCACTCAGTCTTTGAATACCAAAATAAAATAGGGAATCGGTCTATCTGTTTGTTGGGAAAACCATTACTACAAATTTGTATCTAGTCAGTGTCACAACTTTGTTGATGTGGAAATACCAGAGGTTATAGATGGAGACAGGCACTATTTCAGTGAAGGGTAAGCCACTAAAAGATAATTACTTGATCCCTTCTTGTATACAAAGTGAAAAGATACGTGAGACTATAGTTTATTAAGCCAGAGAGTATCCGAATAGGTGGCATGGGTGGAAGACAAGGATTGTGCCTACTGAGCTCACTGCCTAGCGTTCCTGCCCATCTGCAGGACGATCCAGAAAGACGTTTCAACTCTCACAGCCCAGGTGACCTGGTGTCCCCTGCCTCCTCCAGTGCAGCGCCCTGGCTCCAGCCGCAGGAAGCCGCAGAGCTGCGTGGAGCCAGCAGGCCCTGCCCCGCTCCAGGGTGCCGTGGGCCTGCCCAGGGACGCCCTCCAGCATGCTGCTCACCGCTGCTCACCTTGGGGCCCAGCGCAGCGTGTCCTGCCTCAGGCGTTACCGGGGCCTTAACCTCCTCCTGCCAGACACCAGCACGCGAGGGCCGGTTTTACAAAGAGAAGGGAGCGGGCAGCGCGGGAGAGAAAGGGACCAGGCGAGAGGGGTCACGGCCCGGGTCGGGTCGGGTCGGGTCGGGTCGGGTCGGGTCCGCTTCGCCGCGCGGTGCGGGGAGTCACCGACTACAGCTGGGACCCGCCACCTAGCGGCGGGCCGCCGCCACAGTGCTCGACGCCGCCAAGTAGCTGGCGCCCCGCCCAACGCCGGCGCGCCCCGCCCTCAGTCCCGCGCGCGGGGCGGGCCGGGCCCGGTTAAGCGCAACGGTGCGGTCCGCACTCGGCGTCTCGCTGCTCCATCCGTGCTGGGCCCCACCGCCCTGGACCGCAGGTAGGAGACCGGGATGGCGCCGCTCCGCGCAGCCGTCGGAGTGGCGCTTCGGCGACCTCAGGCCCTGCCCGCGCCTCACGGAGCGGGTACCGGAGAGAGGTCGGCGTGAGGGACCGAGGCGGGGGGGGGGGGGGGGAGCATAGGCAGCCGGGCCGACCCTGGTGCCCCGGAGAGAGCGGTGTCTGCGTTGAGGCCGAGGGACGGTGTGGGGCGGCCGGCATTGGTGGTGGTGGGCCGGCGCGGGCCGCGGCGGGGCGCTCCGGGGAGCCGCAGTGATGCCTCCCGCGCCGATGCCGCCCTCGCCCCCCCACCCGGCCCCGCCTCCGGGCTGGAATGGGAGTCACGGGGAGTCGCTCTGCTCGGCGCGGCCCGGCCCTCCCGCGGGCGGTGGCGGTAGTGCCTCTGCTCTCAGCGATGCTGGGCTTCCCCGTCGCAGCGCGGAGGTCCTGGCGCATATCCTCCGCCCGCCTCTTCCTCAGCTGAGCGGCGGGCCCCGCGCTTCCCGCAGTAGAGGCTGCCCGCGGGCCCGTGTACCCTGCGCTCCCAGCGCACGGCTGTTTCGCTTTCTCCAGCGGCAGCTGATGAATGCAGTGGAAGTCAGCAGGCAGTGAGGAGCACCATAGAGTTCTCGTGGAGCTTTCCGGGCAGGTCTAGGAGGACACCAGGGCGTTGGTCCCGGTACCCGCGTGGGGAAGGAAGCCTGGGGAGTTGTCATGTAGGGTCTGAAGCCTGCAGTGAGGTTGCTGAAGTGCACTTTCTGTGCCAGCTGCTAGTAACAGTGTAAACGGGTGGAAAAAGCAGAGTTCACCTGTTAGCACCTGTATCTGTTCATAACCGTTTATAGCTCTCTTCAGTTGCAACTTAAAACCACCAACAGTCACCATACCATTCTGAATACTCTTAGGCAAGTGCTAAACCTGAATAGGACCTTACTATTCAGTCTGATAGTAACAAAGTGCACTAATGCCTAGCTCCCTATGGGTAACTTTATATTTCTGTGTAATAGAAGCGAAGGGCAAAAGGAGGCTCAAAGCTCTGTTTAAATGGCAATTGTACTGTCTGTGATACTGACTGCATTTGTCCACTGTAGTGTGTAATAAAGTGTTACTTTACAGATTACAAAGCTTGCTAATCTGCTTTGGTTTATCGGCAGGTGTGTTTTGCCAATTCTGTCTCTGCGTATTACAATATTGGGGGGGTGTCTCTGAATAGTTCAGGTGCTGTTTTGAGTTGCCTACAGATATGTAGGAGAATAGTCTTAGGTCTTAATTTTTGTATATAGAAAAGTTATTTACATGCCATCTTACATACAGATTTTAGCTGGCGTAAGTGTGAGTGTGTACGTATCTATTATAAAGAAAATAACAATTGATGTGCGTTAGTAGATGTTTTCTGTGAACATGTCTTTGCTTCTTAGTGTGCTCTCTAGAGTGGTGCAGTACATCACTATACCTATACATACATGCTTGCATAGCTGCCTGTGCAAATGAATCAATAGCAGACACCTGCAGTTAGGCAGATCTCAATGGGAGTGATGGAGAGGCTCTGTGATGGGGAGTAGGACTTGCTGCTTGTACAAGTAGTTGACTGACTTCTGACACAACTCCTGAATACACTAAGAGTCGTTGGAGCATTTCCAGGAGGGGTGTAGTGAGGACTGGGGAACCCATGCTTTGTTTTGCCATGAGGAGTAGAATCAGTGCACTGATTCTTCTTCCTACTTCTTTCTAGTTGTCTCCCTTACTGAAAGCTTCTCCTCCCACCACCCTCCTGCTGTTCGTGTATTTTGAACCATATTCTGTCTTGCGTGGTGTGCTTACTTTATTCTATTTATTTTTTTTCTTTTCCCTTGAGGAAGAGCACTTATTAGACTAGAGAGCATGGAGGAGGGCGGTTCTCCCAGTGACTTTGAAATAGAGGGAAGTGAGGCAATGTCAGTGTGATCACTGAAATGAAGTTCTTGTGTAACAGTACCGACATTGTAGCATGGCTTTCTTTATAATCTTTTCTTCTTTGACCAGCCTCGTTCTGCCGGCTTGGGCACCAATCTTGCATATTCATATGCAAATGTATGTTGTGGTAAAGTCAGATGAACTGAATATTCTGGGTCAAACTTTTCTGTTCACACTAGTTGTAAGTTTAATACAAATCTACTGTACCTGCATGTGCTGTTGGGCTTTTATTAATTTTTATTCCATACTTGCATTACACCTAAACACTGTTTTTTTAGGTAGCATTTAAATACGGGAAGGAGCATTTGAGAAGGAGGCAGAGAACAAAACTTTAAAGCCATTATATACCTAACTCTAGTAAGCTTGAGGAAGTGACCCTTAGCTATGTGAATAGTATAAGTGAATGAGACACCTTTCCAACAGACACCTAAATATCTGCTGCAGATTGCATCAAGTTAAGACAAAGAACTGGTTAAAGTGCTTCAGTTAAAAACCAAAACAGCAAATTGCATTGATTAAACATATTTTCCTGATATCTTTGAGTAGGTCTTATTTTTATTTCGTATTTTTCTACTAGTTCCTAGTCAAATTATATATTGTTCCTAGTCAAATATAATATTGTTTTTGTTTAGGTTGATAGTTTCAAAGTAATTTCTGGAGAGCTGTATTTTCAGACATGGCAACACAGGGTACTACCAAACATGCATTTCTTGTCTGACACAAAAGCAAGAGAGACCCTTATTCCCATTAGTATTATGGTTTTTAAAGACAAAAAATCAGTATTTACTCAGTGAATTCTGTAATACTTTTTTTCTCTGTCTATCTTTATTATTTTAAAAAGAGAATTTAATTTTTGTTGACAAATCAGGTTTGTGGTATAGTGTTTTTTTGTTGGCTTTTTCCAAGTGGACTAACCTGAAACTGGAGAGAACTTTGAAGATGAAACTTGGATTTTAGTTGATGAGAAGATGAAAATCAAAAATGCAGAGAAATAAAATGCAATTATAAAGACAACTTTTTAAATTTACCAACTAAAGAATAAAAATTATTTGGTTTACAATATGCATCACCTTTTTCACATGTATCTCATTGTTTCATCTTTTGATGAGTAATGATAGTAAACAGCTATCTTTATGCTGGCCAGGAGCATCAGTATGCTGATGGAGTGGGGTGGAAGCATTCATCTGTGATTCCATCCAGCAAGGAGGTCGCGTTGTTTATTTAAAGGACTCTAAATATTTCAGAAAAGTCACCCTCTGTTAAACGCTGCCATCTAATACTGCTTGGTGAAGAGACATTAGAAGTTAAATGGCCTTTCTCACCATTTTCTTTTACTTTCTCTGCTTGCTAAGTCTGCTCATACAAAATTCATTAACCTAGACCAACTCTTGAAATTCCATCTGTCTCTTTCTGTGTAAATTGTACGCTCTGTCATGCTGATCTGGTCTGCTGGCTGTCCTGTCTGCAGTAGGAGCTACTTGCTCGAGTTGCCACTTGTACTTCCTCGGTAATTCTTTTGTGACCCTCTTCATTTATAAAAGGTAGTTTCCTGGATCATAATTGTTTTCTGTTTAAAGCTGCATTAATAACAAAAATGAACAAACTGGTTAAATAGTTCTTGCTTCTTGCAGTAAAACATATTATTAGAAATTGATTTAATCTTCTTTTGCAAAACATTTAATAATTTCTCATTCTGTATAAACCACGTGGTATTTATTGTCCAGGATTGCTGAAGGGCTTAATACTTCACCTGTTGTCAAGAACCTACACACATACACACACGCTGTATTCTGTAATGATTGTTTTTACTGGTTGTTTTGTGGACTCTTGTTTTGCATCACATCCTAAAGTTATTGCACTGGTTTTATTCATTCAATAATACCCATTCATCTGTTTTCTAAGGCCTGCAGGATGATATCATGTGCTGTATGCATAACTTCATTTTCTTGCATTTAATTTTGAGAAAAAAAACTGTGCAAAACTTTGTTCTTACTCCATCTGAATGTTATCTCATGTGGTGCAACAATTTAATATTAACTACATTTGCTTCTTCTTTAGCTTAGAGTAGTTTGGAATTTCTCCTAAGGAACAGCAAGAGTTGGTGAAGAATGTGTGTGGTTTATTGATACCTTTCATAAGCTTGTTTTCTATAATTTATTTTTTTACCTCCCCTTTCCTGTGTACAAACATGGTACCAGTCTGTAAAACATAATACAACTATTACAGGGGACCTTCAAGAGCACAGTGAAGCAACATTACTCTAAGTCCCTTCAGCTGACAATAATGAGCATGGCTAAAAACAGCCATCTGGCTCTGTCAGTACGTGCAGCAGTATCACCAGCTTGCACGGGAAGAACCTACAAACTGCATACATCTCAAAGTCTATGGCCTGGCTGCTGCAGCTCTAGAAAAAGAAATGTGGCACCTTTTGTGGATACTCTTACGTAGCTGAATTTTAGCTTGATTTTTGTTTTTTTCCCTTTTGACTAGATATTTCACTTGTTTTAGTTGCAGACTGGAAATAATTATTTTCAGAAAAACTTTGCTCTACAAGTACATAATTTCATCAGCATATTTCAGTGACAGAGAAACAAGATGGGATTTCCAAAAGCACGTGCAATATGTATGTGAATTTTGCTTTTCGCACTGCAAGGGGAAAGATGTAGACCTTACTCCTTCACAGAGACAATTGAAATAATTAAAAAGGTGTGCTGGCTTCACATGTGCTGGGTGACTTTGTTTACTGCTGATGTTTGACAGACAAACTTTTTGTCTTTTAAGTGTGTTGTTTGTATTAAGTAATGGCAGCACAGAGAAGAAGTGTCAAAACTGGCTTGATATCTAGCCAATATATTTCACTCTGTAAAGAGTTGATATTACTGAGTCTATTGCTATCTTTCCATTCTGCCATCTGCTTATTGCAGTTACAGGCGTTTTATCAATGAGACAGATCTTTGTGGTTTTTAACAAATGGTACTACCTGCAGGCTTGGCATGTAGGGAAAAAAGAAGCTGTTCTTAAAAAAACCCAACCAAACAAAAAAAACCCAACCAAACAAAAAACCCCAAAACAAACCCAACCTCCAAAAGCCCCCAGTAGTTGGATGGACAGAAATTTGATGCTTAGCCTAAAAAAAGGCATCTTCTCAAATCAGTTCATATTCCAGTTGAGAAGATAAGTAACAATAGAAATACCAATTTACAGACAACCAGTTCTTTTGCTGAAAGCAACTTATTGGGGTGGTTTCAAAATAATGCAGAGTTTTTACAAAGCATAGGAGTGTCAAGGGAAACCCCTCTTCATCTTTGTCGTCTTTAAATATTGAGTAATTAAAGTTTTTGAGTCACTGTCTTCTGAGGAGAGAAATGCAAGTAAATAAATTTAACAGAAAAGATAACGAATGATCAAGAAAAAACAAACAAGCAAAAGATGTTATTAGGTGCAGTAAGTGCACATGGCAAGTGTTCATTCCAACAACAAATGATCTACAGAGCATATATTATCATGATGTGATGTTAGACGTTAGTGTGTCATACACGTCTTTTTCATTAATCCCATGCTAATCTCTGACTAGTATTGAACCTTCATGAAAGATTCAATAATTGGAAAGCCTTTATATTTGCAAAATGTGGAGGGTTTGGTCTTTTTTACCCTTAAAGAACTATCCTAGAAATATTAATTTATTCTTTGAGGTAATATAATGACTTACAGTATTTCTAGTATTTATATTCATTACTCCTTTTCTCTGCTTTTTAGTAAATTTTCTCAATATTTAGCTGGATTGGGTGAGATTAATTTATACGTGGAGCCTGCTTTTGTATTATAAAGATAATAAAAATCTTGTAAAATCTTCATGAAGTGAATTACATTCTGGAAGCAGTTCTGGTGTGTATCGGTCAAGTGAATCCTCTTGGTAGCTTTTATTTTCAGTTATTTTCTATACTTTTTAAATATGTGAAGCAGCAGCAAAGAAAAGCATATGCCATCTTGTTTGATCCTCTTCTTGTTTTAATTCTGTTGTAAATATTTAATTATAAATTGTCTTGAATTGGCATCACTCCGTTGTCATTCTCTTTGAGAAACAAGAAGACAGGGCAGCTGTGATCTGCAGAAATAATCTTTTTAAAGTACTGTTTTTCTCAGTATTAAGATTGATGTGAGAATTACTGATAAGCTTATACCACTACACAGTGATGAACCTACTAGTAGTCATCTAATGCCTTATAACCACAGAAATGGCCTTAAAATGCAGTCTAAATGTTTTTTAATATGTATTTGTGGGTAATGGTAGCTACATTCACAGACACTGTGAATCTCTCAAATTATTTTCTTTTATAGAAATCTTCTAAATAATGTTTCTCTATCTCATTTTTTACCAGATAAGGAGAAAAAGCATGTTGAAGCCATATGGCAGCTTGAGTAACTCATATTAAAAATCTTTGGAAAGAACAGCTGAACACATATATGTGCTGAGTTTTTGGACCTCTGCCTGTGGAGCTGGCCAGTCATTCCTCTCACCAGCTAGCAGTGCTGTTCCTTTGAGCTTCTGATGTTTATGGCATTGGCTTCTGATGCTACTGTTGCTTTCAAGTGTCTGTTGGATTTCTTGTTTTCAGGGATGTTCTTTGCACTGACGCACAGAAATGGAGGTTCTGCAGTTTCAGGCTGAAGTACTAGGCTGGAGCTTGCTGACTGGAAGACGTTTCTGCTCTGATTTTCCTTTGTACTGTTTTTGGCCAATGAGGGGTAAATGTTTTGCAGTAAGCTCCTGCGTCCTTCCCTCCTGCTTGTAGTTGTTCTTCAAAGTTGGTTGCTTTTTGTTACCAGGGTACACACCCATGTTTCAAATAGTAGTAAATTAATTTTTAAAACTGTTCTGAGTAGAGCCTTTGTGTTGCTTTCCAGTTCTTAAAGCTTTTTTTAACACAAAAAGTGCATGAAGACATCTTTTCCTCCCTCTCCTTAGGGCATGTATTGCTGTGCAAGTGACTGTTTTTATTTTGTTGTTGTTGATGTTTATATGTGACTAGATAGTCATAAGGCAAGGTTAGAAGTTAATCATTATTTTAGTTATACTTTTTCTAGCACTTAGTTGTACTTTTTCTAGCATTTCAGCTTTTAAGCAGAACAACTTGAGTCTTTCTAGAAGATTACCGGAAAGATATCTGAACTGCAGGGTAAAAATTGGGAATTAAAAGAACAGGAACAGTAAAATATTTTGTTTTCTTGGCTAAAAGCACAGGGTAGCCAAAAGTTTTAATGCAGACTTTTTCTGTGCTATGCTTCCAGTAACTATGTTCCTGATGGTACAGGAACTATAATTTCTACTTAAGGAATTGTCATGAGTATATTTTAACTCAGTGGCTGAAACCTCACCATATTTATTGTCTCACTGCTAGATATGGTGCTTAAGACAGACAACTGCTACTCTGAAAGTTTTAATTGACACCATAAATATATTTCAGTCAGTTAAATACAATGGGCAACATTCTTGAGTTTTATGTGGGTGGTTTTTTTAGTGAAACTTTAATTTGCTTCAGTATTTTAATTCTTTATTTAGCTTTTGCTGTTACCTGTATTGTTAAATTTAAAATGCTTAAAAGCTGACTGGATGAAGTGTATCTGTAAAAACTATGGTACCCAAAACTGTTAATGAAGAATCCTAATTAGATTGTGAGAACTTAAAAAGGACATTTAAGACTAAATAAACATTAGTAACAGTCTTTTCATAATAGAAGTATATCAATGGCAAATAAAATCCTCTTCAGCAAAACTATGGGGATTTTGTGTACTCCTGGCTTAATAACATAGGACAGGAGCAGCAGGTTGATTTGAGACTAAGCAGGGAAGCAGAGGTGGGAACATCGCTTAAACTGCTCCTTCCTAGTCCCTGAATTTCTGAAATGAGATAGGCTTAAATTTTGCATGAGGCTAGATTATCTCATTTTGCAAGTGAGAGTTGCACACAACTTCCCCTCTTACTTTAAGACAAATGACTAGAGATTGGTTTTGATGGGATTTTTGGGGGTCTTTAATTGCGGAATTTTGAATAAAGTATTCCCATGCTTGTTGCATCTTTGCTACTCAGCCTGCGACCTCCTAAACCTCAGAATGGCAACAAGTAGCAGTTTTAAAAGTTTGCAAACTTGTAATAGCAGGTTTTAAGACAATCTCATCTGTGAAACTTTACTGAACTTTTGAATGTGGTTTACATTCACCTATAATAAAATTCAGAATTGTGTTTCTGCGTGACACTTGTGTACCAACTTTCCTTTCTTCTTTGAGTCTCATTGCCTTTAAACATTACAAAGCTTTTTTTAACTATATTGGCTGGAGTGTCAGTATCAACTGTTCAGAGCAAAGGTGAGGCTGACAATGAAGGAGACATGTATTTGGAAGCAAAAGTGACTTTTCTATTTTGTGAAGTAACTGTGTCACCAAGATGGTGTAGATGATGCCAAAAACAAAAAGAATGAAAAGAATTAAGCCTTTTCTGTGTTCTTGCATCCACCGGCTTATAGTTGCTGTGATACTGACCTTATCTTTCCATGTTAGATATGGTAATGGCTTGTGGCAGACAGTTGTATCTGTAAAGGCACCAAACTGTATACTTGGAATAGTTGTGAAGGAAGAAAGGTCAGGGAAAAGTAGTCTGTTTCCAAAAGACATAGAAAAACAAATACCATGGAGTTCAGAATACTGGTTAATCTTAAGATGCTTATGAGAATCTTACATTTATTAAAGACTAGCATATTGTTTCTTTTGTCAGAAACACATTAGAATAAAATACTGTGATTTTGATTGTAAGATAGGTTTTTTGGGGAGGGAGGACTGCTGACGACCTATGAAGACATCTGTTGAACAGCCAGGATGCAAGCTGTCTTCACATCTGGAAGAGGGAAGCATTGCAATACCCTCAGTAGATCAGGTCTGGTCTGTGGTTGTGCCCGACTGGGATAGTAGCTGTTAAACATGTTTTGTAAGAGCTTTGTTTACTGACATTATTGTCAATAGACAAAATACACAGCTGAATATGTGAGAAGTTGCTGTGGATGTGCTAATGGATGTAGATGGCCTCAGAGATGGGGGGCTGTAAGGAACCAAATGGACTAAAAGGATGAAAAATGGACTGGAAAGACACTTCTTTTTTTGTGTACAATACTACTCAAGAATGTTTTTAAGAGTATTGGCAGCATGTTTATGGTATTTTGCATTGAAGAAACATTTTATATACTTTTAAAAGGCAGATGTCAATGATAATTTTATTATGCAACACCCTGCAGAGCATAAAACAAGGCTGAATAGAGAAGTACTAGTCATGGCTTCCGGGTGATACAAAATCTCATTTCTATGATCCTCTCTCAGGTCCTTGTATTGCATGAAGGCTCTATTTCTGATCAAGCTCTGTTTTGTTTTTAGGAGGATAGCATTGTGTTTAAAATGGAAGTTGATATAAATGGAGAGTCCAGAACTACCCTATCCACCCTGCCTGTGCCCCTTGCAGAGGTGAGTCCTGTGGGCAGGATGGAAGCAGAGAAGCCTCGCTGTTCCAGTACCCCGTGCTCACCAATGCGACGGACGGTTGCAGGATATCGGATCCTTCACATGGATTCTAACTACCTTGTTGGCTTCACAACTGGAGAGGAGCTGCTAAAATTGGCCCAGAAGTGTACAGGAAGTGAAGAGAATAAAGGGGAATCTGGCCCGAACTTACACTCCAAACAGCTTGATTCAGGACTTGCACATTCCTCCCGTTTGTACAAAACTAGAAGTAGGTACTATCAGCCATATGAGATCCCAGCAGTAAATGGAAGGAGGAGGAGACGGATGCCCAGCTCAGGGGATAAATGCACTAAGTCATTACCATATGAACCTTACAAGGCGCTTCATGGTCCCCTGCCCCTTTGCCTTTTAAAAGGTAAAAGGGCTCATTCGAAATCCCTGGACTACCTCAATTTAGACAAAATGAGCATTAAGGAACCTGCTGACACAGAAGTGCTACAATATCAGCTCCAACACCTTACCCTTAGAGGGGACCGTATGTTCGCAAGAAATAACACATAAGCTACCATCTCAAATTCAGAACCAATTTCTGATTATTTCTCCGTTGCTGCAAAAATCCACTGTTGTACTATGTACATGACTGTCCACATTTTAGGTGGTTTTATCAGCTAAATGTTATGAGAAAGTAACTTATCTGACCAGAATCTTGGCAATGCAATGTGTTACAAATACTCAGAGGTAGAAATCTTTCCTGAACAAGCAGCTTCTGATGCAAATTTGACTGCAACTGGTGGATATTTTTTGGACATCTTTAACAAAAAAAAAAAACCCTCTTCATTTTGGGTTTCGGATTTTTTTTGTACAGTTAGATCTAGTAATTACAGTAATTTAACACTGAAAAACTGGTGATGTCTGTTTGGTTGTTGCTAATTTTGGCTTGATGTTAGAAACTGCTCTTGGATAAGTACTGGAGTTTAGGAGGTTTTTTGGTTTTACTTTTTTCCCTATATTCTACAGTAAAATGAATGTATTGTATTGGGTTTTTATACATCATGGAGAGGAAAGTGAGCTTGGCTAAACTTGATCACATGCTATTTCAGCAATCCGGTTCAGACATTTTCAAACTGCATTTGCTCTGGTGATGAGAGTGAGATTCACTCATGAAACAAACCTTTGCTACTTGAATCCTATTAAATTATTTTTTAGTTTCTGCATGGAAGTAATTGCTTTGCCTCTGCTCTATAAAATTTGTTCAGGATATTTGGGTTGTTAAAAACATCTTTTTGGGAGTGAAGATTTTTTTTGTTAGAGGAATTTATTTTTTACATTGTTTTGATACACAAACAAGAATTCATTTCAGATTCCAATAAATGCACTGGAATGTCTGCATTGGTATGTCAATGTTTTTAATTTTAATTCATGATTTCTGTATCATGTATAGTAATGGAAGGTGTCAAGTAACTTCAGCATTGCTTTGGAAATTCAGTTGATTTGAGGCACTGAATGCTTGAGATCTGTAAAGCCAATTTTTTTTTTTTTTGATGGAATGCAGGTGAAATATCTCTGTATCAGCATTGAAGAGATGATTGTGGATTATTCAACAATGTAGATTGAATACACTGACTTTGTTACTTAAGAATTTTTTTTATCCAAACGTGCCATCAAATGCAGTTTGACAGCTGTATTCCTAGACATATTTAAAACATTTTAGCAACTTCCATTTAAAAATGAAAAATAGTTTTTAAACTTTTTTTAAGGTGCAGTCTTTTACTGAAGCAGCGTGCAACTTGGTTTTGGCTGATGACCCCTTCAGAAGTTAAAAATAAGATCAGATTGTTTTGAAACATAAATTATTTCTGGTAGAATTAATATTTTTTTTGTTTATAATTCAGAATTAATAGAAAGCACTAGTTAGTACATGTGCTGTGGAAAATGAAGCTCTCATTCTGTCACTTACTCCACAGTTGTGAATGAAGGCAGCCCAGTAGTTTGCATTTTGCTGGTTTGCTTTTTTTTTTTTTCAGATTTATTAGAATCTTTGCAACAACTTATTTGTCTTTTAGAAAGTTAACTACACCTGTGTAAATTCAATGTATTGAACAATGGTCTTGAAAGTAAAATCTTTCTATATAGTCTTTAGTTTGAAAAACAGAATATGGTCAGATGCCAAAGAGATGGGGGGTTTGTTTAAGGAATAAACACCACTGTTCCTTGAAATACCCTATGAAACTGTATTTCTGGCTGAAAAATAAAAAGGGTGGTATAAACACTTATTGTTGTGGAGTCTTTTGCTGCATAGGAGAAAGAGGGCACTTGAAAAATACCACTTTAGACCAGGGATCACTTAAAAATTACTTTAAAGCAGGTATATTGGACTTCTGTGAAATAGATGCTTAAGTTTGTTACTTTGTTTCAGGAAATGGGCCACACAATTATTATTTTGTGCATATTTCTAATGTCATCCTGTGCCATAATTGTATAGCTACACTAATAGGTTAAACTGCTGGAAATGCAAATGTTGCTGTCTGGACATGGAGAAAGGTTCTCAGTAGTTCAGGGCTTGGAGCATAATTAATTTAATTATTTTGTAGGCAAATAAGAGGCTAAGTGTAATTTTTAAGAAGAATTACAAGACAATTGCAGACAGGCTGTAAGAATAAAAAACTTCCAAAAATCTACAATATCTGCAGAAATATCAGCTGATTAGTTTCAGTAAAGCCAGGTGGTATAAGGCTGTATAATTTGCTTTTGAAGAAATCAAAAAGCTATCCAGAACACAAAACTGTGGCCTGAAAAAGTTTAACTGGGATTCAAAGTATGTTTGCATTTGGTAAAAGACTGGATTCAGTTACCACCAAAAAAAAGGTCTTAAGGTCAATACTAAGCTAGAGTCAAGTTTTTATGGATCACATGAATGTTTGCGGGAGTAGGAAAGGACATACTACTTATATCAACTAAACAAGGAATGGTTAATGGATATCACAACCTTTGTTTTTTACTCTTTCAATGGTACCAAAGAATCAGAAACAGAAATTACCCAACATAATCAAATTTTTATGTTCTGAATATTTGGGTAGGTGGTCTGGCTGAAGTCAGTAATATTAAACATCATCTTAGAGGAATGTGTGTTTTAAAAAGAGCCAATAGAAAAAAAATCTTCAGTGAGAATATAAGGAGAAAAATCTAGAAAAAATTCTTTAAGACTAATCTTAAAGTGGAGCTACATTACAGAAATTAAGTTGTTAAGCTGTTGTAGGAAAAACGCAGATGTAAAATTGAAATATGTAGATTTACTACAATGCTAAAACTTTACATGCAATGTAAAGCTTGGCAACCAACAGTAAAAGTGCACATTTCTTTGCATGTTGTCTGAGCATTTGACAAACACAATTTTATTGATGATTCTTTCTGGGGACTGTTTGCATGACTGGTTTGCAGTGATTTGATCTTTTAATTGGGACATCAGTTTCTATTATGGGTAATTACACTGAACACTGTAAGAGTGGCAAAAACGTATGTCTGATAGATGCATCTTCAGAAGAACACACTTAATGTTTGGATTACTGATTTATTTTTTTTGTCTGTATCACACCACATTTTTTTTAGCCAGGGGTTAATTCCAACTTTGCAAGTCTTCAAGAACCTTCAGACAGATAATGAGGGGTTTTGCCCCAGTGATTTTTCTACTGATTTTTTTTTTTTCCTCCCTTCTTCCAGCATAAAAGCACTTGGGGAAGATTGAGCTTGTATCTTCAGGTCTATAGAATATGGAAAACCTCTTTTTGGAAGGAGCAAGGGGGTCCCTAGTTGCCCGCAGTATTTGCGTCTGATCTTGTAAAAGCTAGGTATCATTGTTAAATACATGATACTTAAGCATAGAAATCTTGGAGCTACTTCTGTAGGTGTTTTCTTCTGACTCTTAATTGTGGGTGCAGCATAGAGTGTAGGCTGTTAGGAGATGCTGATAACTGACCTACAAAGCATCAGAGATTAATTTAAAAAAACCCAAACAGTCTTTTGTCTCAGGAATCATTATCAAGCAATTGTTTGACCTTTTTTCCTTGCATCAGAGTGATGACTTCCATCAATCAACAACCACTTGTACTTTCCTCCTCTATAATGCAAAGATCGTTTTCAGTGATGCTACTGCCTCAAAAGTTGCCTTTGGTTGCTGCATTTGGCTCCTTCTGGATGGCAGTAGTTAAGATTCAGTGCTGCTGCCCCAGTGATATGAGTGCTAAACCTAATCTTGTGAATTTCTGTATGATGACTCAAGGGAGGGAATGTTACACTAATGTTTCGATATCTAATTTGTCTTACATCCTCCTTAACATACCCTTAGCTTTAGTAGTTTGGTGGTAGAGAATGACATCAAGACAAACCTACAGAGGAACTATCTAGGCCACATTAGAAGAACTGTGGAAGGAAGACTCAGTCTGTGGGGAAAAAGTCAGAATCAGCTGACTTGCTCTGAAAACGAAAGGTGAGGATACTGACCACATTCCAACCATTTTTAGGAGATAGTTGTCTAAACTTGCATATACTTGATCTTACCTAAATTGGTCTGGAGTAAAAAGAGGAGGACAAAGAAGGAAAGCTTTGCACAGTGCTTTTATTTCTGTGAAGAGTGGAATGGCAGAAAGAATTCACCAGATTGTATCAGGAAAGGCTGGAAAGATAAATGGAAAACCGCAGAGGGGCAGCACTGCAAAAGCAGGAAGAGTCAAAACAAGTAAAGACATGAAGGAGGAGATGGTGTGCTGTTCTCAAATATCTCTAGAAAGCAATGGTCCATATTTCTGGATGATTAAGGAGGGTGATAGGACATTTTAGCAAAATGCTGTGATCAAAGCTGGGTTGCAGTGAAGGTAGAAAGGAAGAGCTTAAGGCTGTGTGTGTATACTTTCATACTCCTAAGCTTAGATGAAATTTAGGAGGGAGTTCTGAGGGAATGAAATGGTAATCTTTATGCCATTTGAATATGGTCTGAATTAAAATCCTGTGGTGTTTCTGTGGTATTCTGCAGCTCTGTGGTATTCTGTAGCTCTACACAGTGACAATAGGTAGCTGGTGCAATTTCATAGTTCTTTGACAAAGCGAAGTGTAAGAAACTGCCTGAGCAAGAAGAAAACTTTTGTCTGTTATGTTCCTTTATTATTATTTACAGTTTAAAAAAAGATTAAAAAAGCTTCAGGCTTCTTTATGTATTCTGGTATAAATACCAATTATGATGTCTGGTAGGATTATTGTCCTATTTCATTTTGCTGTTGTCTGCTGAAGCTCCTGATGACCTGTTCTTTCTGTGAAGGTGAAGGAGACACAAGTGCTAAAATATGCAAAAACTTTGATAACAGCATTAACAGCCCTACTAACTTTGATAACAGCCCTATGAAAAATGGAGCAAGCCATGATTTACTGTAGTGCCTACTTTAACCTACTTTTCAGAAATTCAGAAAATCTTGAAGAAAAGTATTAGGTACTGAGATGCTTTTAGAAGTCTGCTTTAGGCCAGAAATACTGCAGCATAGAGCTTCATGGTGTGAACTATAGTCTGCAAATGGATAAAAGTACAGAGGGAGACAGAATGTCATAGTGCCCTGGAATATCAGGTGGCAGAGCACCAACACTTTAAGCTAGATGAGATAAAGTGGTGAGAAGAATGCAGTAAATGTTAGATTAATTTTTTCTGTCTTAGCTCAATGATTTAATGTTTTTTATTTTAATGGGGGCAAACATCTTCCAATTTTTATGAAGGAACATTGAAAGATATTCAGAATAGCTACAGCTCCAGGCAGCTGACTCTATGCAAGATTTCTACCTATCCATCTATGTTAATGTTTTCTATAGAATTTAATTCCCTTATTTATCAGTGTTTCAATGTTCCGCTGATATTATGTCACAATTAGTTTTTGTAAAGAGATAATTGGAAAAAAAAACCAGCATTGGAGGAAGAAATGCTCATGGGCGTATCAGTTAAAATGGTAGACAAACTTTTCATGAAAATAGTGGCAGTCCTATTGATTTAATAATCTTGAAGTAGAATTGCAAACAGAAAAAAAAAATAATTCATCACTCCAGGGAGCAGAGGTGAGAAAAGATAATCTGAAAAGACTAATTTTTTTTTTTAATTCTGTGAAACGCAGTCATGTTCCCGAGGTGAACAAGTGCTTCATGAAAATTAATTGTAACATTTCAGAAGGATTTTTAGAAAGCTGGATTATCCAATTTTCATAGAAGCATTTAGGTTGGAAAAGACCTTTAAAATCAAGTCTAACCATTACCTAACACTGCCAAGTCCACCACTAAACCATGTTCCTAAACGCTTCATCTATGTGTCAAAATTTAAGTATCTCCAGGGGTGGTGACTCAACCAATTTTCTGGGCAGCCTGTTCCAGTGCTTGACCTGTTCAGTGAAGAAATTTTTCCTAATCTCCAATCTAAACCTCCCCTGGGACAACTTGAAGCTGTTTCCTCTTGTCCTATTGCTTGTTATTTAAGAAGAGGCCAACACCCACCTCACTACAACCTCATTTCAGGTAGTTCTAGAGAGCAATAAGGTCTCCCCTCAGCCTCCTTTTCCCCAGACTAAACAACCCCAGTTCTCTCAGCTGCTCCTCGTAATACTTGTGCTCCAGACCCTTCACCAGCTTCATTGCCCTTCTTTGGACACACTCCAGCACCTCAATGTCTTTCTTGTAGTGAGGGGCCCAAAACTGAACACAGTACTCGAGATGTGGCCTCACCAGTGCTGAGTACAGGGAGACAATCACTGCTGTAGTCCTGCTGGCCACACTATTCCTGATGGAAGCCAGGATGCTATTGGCCTTCTTGGCCACCTGGGCACACTGCTCACGCATATTCAGCCAGCTATCGACCAACAGCCCCAAGTCCTTTTCCGCCAGGCAGCTTTCCAGCCACTCTTCCCTGAGCCTGTGGCATTGCATGGGTTGTTGTGACCCCAGTGCAGGACCTGGCACTTGGCCTTGAACCTCACACAGTTGGCCTTGAACCTCACACAGTTGGCCTCGGCCCATCAATCCAGCCTGTCCAGATCCCTCTGTAGAGCCTTTCTGCCCTCAAGCAGATCAACATTCCTGCCCAACTTGCTGTCATCTGCAAAGTGACTGAGAGTGCACTTGCTCCCCTTGTCTAGATCGTTGATAAAGATATTAAAAAGAACTGGCCCAAGTACTGAGCCCTGAGGACACCACTTGTGACGGGCCACCAACTGAATTTAACTCCATTCACCATAACTCTTCGAGCCTGGCCATCCAGCCGGTGAAGAGTCTGCCCATCCGAGCCATGAGCAGCCAGTTTCTCCAGGAGAATGCTGTGGGAAACAATGTCAAAGGCTTTACTAAGGTCCAAGTAGATAAAATCTGCAGTCTTTCCCTCATCCGTTAAGGGGGTCACCAGGTTAGTCAAACAGGATCTGCCATTCATAAACCCATGCTGACTGGGCCTGATCACCTGGTTGTCCTGTATGTGTCATGTGATGGCACTCAAGATGATCTGCTCCATAACCTTCTCCAGCACGAAGGCTAGACTGACAGGCCCGTAGTTCCCTGGGTCCTCCTTCTGGCCTTTCTTGTACATGGGCGTCACATTTGCTAACCTCCAGTCAAGTGGGACCTCCCTGGTTAGCCAGGACTGGTGATAAATGGTTGAAAGCAGCTTGGTGAGCGCTTCCGCCAGCTCCCTCAGGACCCTTGGGTGGATCCCATCTGGCTCCACAGACTTGCATGTGTCTAAAAGTGGTGTAGCAGGTTGCTAACCATTTACCCTTGGATTTTGGGGGCTTCATTCTGCTCCTCGTCCTTGTCTTCCAGCGCAGGGTGCTGGCTACTCGGAGAATAGCTAGTCTTACTATTAAAGACTGAAGCAAAGAAGGCATTACGTACCTCAGCCTTTTCCTCAGCCTTTGTTACTGTTTACCCTTGAATCGAATAAAAGATGGAGATTCTCCTTAGTCCTCCTTTTGTTGTTAATGTATTTATAGAAACAGTTTTATAGTGTTTTTAATGACAGAGTAAGATTGAGTTCTAGTTGGGCTTTGGCCCTTCTGTTTTTCTCCCTGCATAACCTCATGACATCTTTGTAGTCCTGAGTTGCCTTCCTGTTCTTCCAAATGTCACAAACTCTCTTTTTTATTCCTGAGTTCCAGCCAAAGCTCTTTGTTCAGCCAGGCTGGTCTTGATCCCTGCCAGATCACCTTTTGGCACATGGGGACAGCCTGTTCCTGTGCCTTCAAGAGTTCTTTCTTGAATGAAATCATCAACTAGATCAGTTTCCACATGCTTGCATCTCAAGGTAGTCTGATGGTAGCTGGTGTGTTTCAGCAGTCATAAGCATGAACTAAACACAGCCCTCTTTAAAACATCTTCAAAGGTTAAATGGCTGGCTGTGAAAGGAAAGGAGCATAAAAATTGAGGAATTTTCATACTGAATTATGGGATTTGTAACAACTGCTCAGAGCTATGAATTTTAGGATGCTTTTTCTTGGAAGATAACTTTGCAGAATGAATATTCAAAATTGTAATGGGATAAAAAACCTAAAGACAAAGGACTGAATTTTTCTTTCTCAAACTGATTTTACAAATTTAACTGAATCCTCCTTTTTCAGTCTGGGCTTCTAGAGAAGGCCCAAGTCTTGTAGGGAGTAGTATTGATGTTGAAGCAAACAGCTGTTCTCATTAAGATTAGTTGTACCCTTGAATGGTGATATTGGCACCTAAACTGCCACTAGCAAATCAAAGGAAAAGTTCACTGAGGTCCTCGTGCTGAGGAGACATGTTGTACTTGATTATGTAGCTAAGTTAGAAAATGTCTGAGAAAATCTGAATATTCAATTCAAACCATTATGAAAATGTTAGTCTCATTTTCACAATATTTGAAAGCTTTTATCTACCTTCCAGTTTTAGATCAGTGATGCACTTCTTACAATTCTTTTTATGTCTTCTTAGATCTCGATTTAAAAAACTTAAAGAGAAAAAAATCTTCCTTATCCTTCATATTCCTGAAATATAATATATGCTTTATATCACCAACTGCAGAGTAATCCAAGATGTTAATCAGTATGAAATTGCTATTGCAGTCATTGGTAACTTTTCTATCTGGACTTGAAAAGAGAATTTTTTTTAAAAATGCATATAAATGATGGCATGTTCCCTACTTGTATGATTTAGCTTTCAAGTCAATGGGAAAATGGCCATTGTTTTTAATGATAGAGGACCTGGACTTCAGAAAAATGAAGTTATAACTCTATTTTGATGCTAAATCTTCAATCAGCTGCCTGCTTCCCTATTTCCTATTTTGTGGAGGTTTCATTGATTAGTTTAGGAGAACTTCAGCCAGAAGACAAGACATTTTTGGAATGAAGAGATTGTCTCAAGTGGGCAATTTTCAAGAGGAAAAATCCTACTTGGCATACATGTTTGAAAAATGTTCTCAGTTCAGACTTGCCTATCTCAGGGGAAATAATTCTGAGGGAAAGTGGTGGCTTTTTATTTTTACTTGACAGTGAGCTGTGGGAAGAAGGCAGAAACTTTAGTTTGACAGCAGTTAATGCTTGCTACTAATTTATAAAAATTCTGCAGAAAAAAACCAAAAAACAACCAAACAACAAACCCAAAAAACCCCAATAATTGTATATGTGATTAACCAGAGGAAAGATTACTTCAGAGAGTAATTGGAACCACAGCACATACCCAAGTTATCTTTTAAAGATAACATAGGAAAACAAACAAAAAAGAATAGGTATCTGCAGTGTTCTGCTTGTACAAATGAGTTATTTTCTTGTATCTTTGATCTGAGAAGTCCATATTTAATCCTCATCTGGGGTAAAATGGTAGTAATCCTGACTGATCAATTGACAGAAGCTTAAATTTCCTGCAAAGGGAAGGTCAGCAATGCTGTTCACTGGGGAAATGTCAACACAGCGAGTAATTGTTCATATTAAAGCTCCTGTTGAGACTGAATATTTTCTCTGATTAGAAGACTAAATCTGTCCTTAATAATCCAGATAAAATGACATCACTAGGATGCAGTAAACTGTCTGAAAGATTAAATGCCCACTATCAAATGCAAACTTAATCCTGAAGTTGGAAAACCAAAATACTGCCTTTTTTAGTTCTGTGATTACCACTAGTTAGCATGAACTGTAACTAAATGTAGCTGAAGAAAAAAAAAATCTGTATTGGAATGTGTGCTAAATATAGGAAGGATATTTTTGGACTTAGTAGATAACTGCTTTCTGGAAGAACTATTCTTGGACAATTTATGGGAAGATGCTCTTCTGTACTTGGTCCCAGGCGACACTGAAGACTTGCCTCAAGACATTACTGGGAGGCCTCTGTAGTAGCAATCACAATAGTTAGGTTTATAATTGTAATAGGAAAGAGGAGGTGAGATAAATCACACGTGCAGAATTTATCCCCATAAATCCAGCATGTGTTTTAATTATGTAAAAATGAGGCAGTCTATAAAGCAAGAAGCCTACAAATTGATCCAATAAAACCATGTCTGACTCATTAGAAGACTTTGGTTAGTGATCGTAGGAGAAAGATTAATGTTGAGAAACGAAAAGCCTGTTTAAATGCAGAGGACAAGGCAGCCAATATATATGATGGACTGGTCAATTGCAAACAGGAATGTAAGATGGTTTGAAAAATCATTTTGCTAGGGAAACTAAAGGTGGTAGTGAAAAGTTCTCTAAATGCATTAAAAGTCGAAAGTCATCTAGGGAACTAGTGAGACCACAAGAGGAAAAGGTGTCGAAGCGGCACTCAGGTGATGAGACCATGACAGAGAAACTCAGTGAATCGTGTCAGTTTTTACTGCTGAAGATGCTGGAGAAAGTCTCATGCACACAACCGATGCTTTGTACCAGAGGGTCAACAAACAGGTTATCAAAACAATGAAGAATAATTTGCTTATAAATACTTGAAAATAGTATTTAAAAGGCTCTTCAATTTAGAAATGGGAGAAAAAACTACATGAAAGCTCAGCCAAGGGAAATGTGATTGAAAATATTTGCTCCCCTCCCCCCCCCCCCCCCCCCCCCCCAGTCACTGAATCAATCAATTGGTTGCAAAAACAGATTACAAAAGGAGTTGTCTCACTTTCAGATGGCATAGAATCCCTTGTGAAAAACCACGTTCCATCCATGAACAAATTACTGTGCTCTGAGCAGAGGTACATGGGTGGCTGCCCATCATAGCTGAGGTGGTACCAGGCTATGCTGTCTTCCGGTGTCCCATTGACCTCTTGATTGGGAATGTATTTAAGAGTGTGCAGATCAAGCAGCAGCTGTTAAAGCACAACTAGATGGTGCAGAAATATCTGTCTGCAGCCAGCATAATTGAAGGGTAAGTCTATATTACACTGGCTTCTGTCACTTGCCTAAGTCATCTCCAGCATCCTCTTGATAACAGAGAGAACAGAGGAGCCAGCTTGATTTGAAGGAAACCCATGTGAGTGTTGCACCACATGGAAATGCAATAAATATGAGCCACCTGGACTTGGTGGCATTCACTGGAGGGACATGAGCACACATGTAAGCGTGGTTTGTTGGGACAGCGTGGCTTTTCTGAAGGGAAATTCTGTCTAAACTGTGGGTGTTCCCTGAGTGGGTCAGAAAGGATACAGATAAAGGTGTCTAGTGGTTTTTCAGGAAGCTTTTGATGAGGCCGTGTACCTGAGCTGCCACAGGTTTGGAGGAGAGGTGGTCAATGCACAGGAGGCAGAAGTGGACCTTGGAAAGTGAGGGCAGTGTTGGAAGCTTGTCTCATGTCAGACTTAAAAACTCGAATTATTTTCAACATCCTGAGGTTTTATTTGCACTTACCGCCTTGAACTCTGGTAATGGATGAAGATGCAGGAAATATTCTGAGTGAGCAATTAATAATTGTTATTACATGCATTGGATGAAACATCTTAATTCAAGCAGCCCTGCTGAAAGTAGATCCATGACTTAAATAGTTTATAATGTTCTTGATTGTCTTTAAAGATAGGTCAGCAGGTTGAAATGTATTTTCAGTTGGCTTGAACCTTGGGTTGATGAAACTTTTTTAGTGAAGATTGAATTTCTATATTCTTTTCTTTCCTTGTTTCCCAATTAGATTTTTTCTCTCTTGTACTGCAATTCATCTTGTTATATTACCAGTCCATAAATAATTATGATTGGAAACTTTGAGCTGAATTTGGCCACTCTCAGCTGTACTTATTAGAAACAAATACTTTTTTCAGTAGCTATCCATGAAGGGTGTATATGACTTGGCTGCTAAGTGTAAGCATAGGCTTTTTTACGTATCTGATTGAAAGCAAAGTCAATAGTTAGGTTTTGGAAAGTTAATATTGTTGCTGTTGGTTTTTTTTTTTTTTTTTTTAAATTGTCCCAACATGTAAAGAATAAGTAAAACCTAGAAATCAGTTGCATGATCCTAAAAAAGGAGAAGGGTTTTATAAATTTGTGAGAAATAACTGAAGTATTGTATTACAGAGCCATTGCACTGAGAAGGACTAGAAAGTGCACTTTTAGGAACACATTTGCCATTTCCTGATTCTCAGGCTGAAAGATTTGAGACTATGAGTGTCCAGTCTGATCTTAATGTATCATTCAGTAATATCTGTGTCACATCCATAACTGATGGAGCTGCATGTTCAGCTGAACTACATGTTTAGCTATTGTGCCCTTGTGCCTTCTTATTTCACTTCACTCTAAGTGTGTTAAAGCATAGATTTTGAAGTGGTTTTGTTTTTCAATTGAAACCTCTGTTGATTAGAACAGGAATTTGATTTTTATAATAAAATTTTTAAAACTCACACTTGCCAGGCATTCCTTAGACAGCAGCGCAGAGTATTGGTGTTTAGATCTTCCAAAGCAAGAGACTGGGCTGCATTAAAGGTTTCCTATTTTTTTCAAGTCCCGAGCTGCAGCCATAGACTGAACAGGGGACTGCACATGGTCTGGTTTACTTAAATAGCTTTCTTTGAATCACTGTGCTGGTGTTTATGTAGAGCAGGATATAGCCAAGAATTTACTATGCAGTAGTGCAGTCTGCATACTAAATGGCTAGAAGCACACTTCCTTATCACACATGTTCAAAAACTCTTGTTCCTATTATATGAAAACTACTTTTACAGCATGGAGTGAAACATGAAGTTTGAGATACAAGATAGTCTCTTTTGGCTAATTCTCATGTAATAATTATTTCCAGGCTTACATTCTGCTTACTGTGAGTTGGCGGCTTTATTATAAAGAATATTTGTTGTGTGAAATACTGTTTCATAGTATATTCTGCGCTGATTTAAATTTGGACTAAATACCTATAAATGAAAGCACCTGATTTGCTGACAGTTATAATTCAAAAAGTGTTTTTTAATGCACATCTGCTTAAAAAAAAATGTTAGAACCCCAAAGTCGTGGTGTTCTATGCTACCAAAACCATGAAAATTGAGAGTTTTTCTATTTATTTTGGGTTAGTATGTCATATGAGTTAAAATTTTAATTCACTGCCCCTTCCATTGTGTTCCCACCATTGACTTTGTGTTAGTTGTCACTGCTCGATCACCTATGAGCTGCTTTATGTTGCTAGAATGACACAAAATAGAACCGGGAATAAAAATAAAACATTTTCTACTGTTTTGGTGGCTTAAATCAGCCTACAGTAGAGTCCAGCTAGTGCCAGAGTTAGTGCAAAAAGACGAAGGTTACTGGGAGCTGGGAAGGAGGAGCGGGGGCTTTCAGCAGCAACAAGCTGTCAGGTCAGCCCAGCTGTCTACGTCACTGCAACAGTAGTTATCGTCAGGAACCCCAAATTCTGAAACACATGATCAGACATCACATCTGGCTGCTGCATTGACAAGCTCCAGTCCTGATGCCTCATTTACCATTTGGCTGTTAGCTTTGATGTCCTTAAAAACTTTGTCTTTAATACGTCATGTTTTTATTACTTAATTCTTGCACTGTGGGACTGTGAGGGAGAAAGAGGGATGAAATCCAGCTGGCCTGATGTCAAAAATTGTTTTATTTTGCCATGTAATGATATACTACTTACTCCATGAGTGTCTCATGGTGTCATCCAAATGCCTCTTGGAGCGTCAGCCAGCACACTGCAGGCTCCTACAGCAGCTAGCAGCACTGCAGGAGCAAGGATCTCCTTTTCTGGCTCGCACCCCCCAAACCCTGCTGTGACACTGCTACTTGCTTCACTCATTCAGATATTTTGCTCCAATGCTGAAACACTGGAATTATCTGTTTATTTATTATGTGAAAAAGGAAACAATTGTGTTAAAAGAGCACTTTCTTTGGAGGCATGTGTGTGTGCAGAGGCACGTATTTTTAGAGTGAGAAATCATAATAGAATACAGTAACTTACCTTGCCAGGTGGTCTTTCTTCTGGTTTAGTACTATTTTCACTTTGACATTTAATCACCAAAGAAAGAATTTGGAAACAGTTTATGAGACAAGGTCAGAAAAGCTTGTTATGCATGCAACAAAGATGCTAGTAGATTTTGGTTAGTGTTGAACTACAAGTAAATGTAATCTACTCTAGATTTTCTCCCGTATCATGAAATAATTATGTTATTGTTGTGGTTTAACCTGACAGGCAGCTAAAACAAGCGCACGGTTGTTCACTCTCTGAAAATGGAAAAGGAAAAAACCTCATGGCTTGAGATAAAGATGATAGGACCGAAAAGGAAGATGATGATGGCAATAGTAATAATAATAAGAAGAATATACAAAACAAGTGATGACCAGCACAATTTCTCACTACCTGAAGTCGATGTTCCACAAGACCCTGAGCTGACTCACTTCCCGACACACTCCCAAGTTATATATGGAACATGCCATCATACGGTATGGAATATGCCTTTGGCCAGTTTGGGTCAGCTGTCCTTGCTGTGTCCCCTCCCAGCTTCTTGGTTGCCCCCTGCCTTCTCATTGGCAGGGCAGTATGAGAAGCTGAAAAGTCCTTGACTGCTTGGCAACAACTAAAAACATCAGTGTGTTATCAATGTTATTCTCATTCTAAATCCAAAACACAGAACTGCACCAGCTGCTAGGAAGAAAATTAACTCTATCCTTGCCAAAACTAGGACAGTTATCCTTAACACACAGAGGAAAAAAAGCATTAATACCGAAGCATGTGATTGCACTGAATAAACAGGCAAATAAAGTTGAGATATATTTTATATTTATTCAAATCTATATGTAGATTAAGTATTCATTGTTTTCTTACAGAGAATTGTTTTATTATAGAGAATTTCAACTAAGCTTGTCACCATTTCCTTTAATTTCAGTGTAGATTCTGGACATGCTATTTACTGATTAAACTGTTAGCGGTTCTTATAAATGTTTCAAGTTTAGTGCCAACTGTAAATTAATTTTACGGGTTCTTCAATTAGTCTGCTTTTGGTTTCATTAGCTTTTGCAATTAGGTTATATCTAGATGAAGGGAGAGACTGATACTTCATACTCTCTCATCAGCAATATATATGCTATAAAAAGTTGTTGAATGATCTGTGGAACACGAGCTAATGTAAGTTAACAATTTCAAAGTACTTTCAATACATCTGTATCAAATAAAAACTAAGACAAATGCAGAAATGGATGAAAGGAGATCAGTAAAAGCAGGTTTTTCAAAGTTGCCTTACTTAGTATGGTTAAGTCTCTTAAAAATTTTGCTTTATTGGGCAGGAGCAGAGGAGATAGATGTAAAGTTATGTCTTTATAGTCTTAGCTATACAGGTGAAGAATCCTGTACAGTAAGTTTAATAACAGCAAAATTGTAAATAAAAGAGCGTGGTTTCTATAAGTCAGTGGAAAAACTGTTATTGATTTTATACAATAAAATCTTTATTACTTACAGTAATTAAATGGACCTATCTGGGGAAAAATGGATTTATGGATGAGTTCTTTTGGACCAAGTGGTACACTTACATACTTGCACTCTGGAATAGCCGTGTACATATTATTCCCATAGCTTATTTGGAATTCTTGCTTTCCCATTACTCTAGTGGTCTCAATTAGTACTATTTTTCTCTGCATCAACACAGCACTAACTTAATCTTAAATTCAGAGTTAAGAAGTTATTCAATCAACTCTCAAATAGGGTTTCAGAACTAAGTAGTAAAATTCGAAAGTATACAAAACATTACTTAGAAATATAAATATGCTCCTTGCATGGGTATTAATCTTCTGGTGTGTATGTGTGTCTGTATTGTGTGAATGTAAACAATTTCTCAAGATCAAAAGCCAGTAAGTTTCTGTAATATGCTGTGGAGCCTGGAGGCAAACTGAGTCCCACGTGATGTGGCAGTTGCTAGGGTAACTAGCTTTATTTGTGAATGCTGAGTATAACAATTTCTCTTTGTCAAGTTAGAGGATCCTTCCTTCCTTCCTTCCTTCCTTCTTTCCTTCCTTCCTTGGATGATAACTGGCACTCCAATTCTACCCCATTTTTTTGTGGTGAAGCACGATGGGTGTTTGACACCTGCTTTAACAAACAGAAAGAGAGAGGCCTTCACAGGTGTGGCCTTATTTATATGCAAGTTATGTGGAATTTTAGAAGAGTATATTTAACTTTTCCATGCTTTTCTGTGACAGTAAATTTTACTCCTGCTGACAACAGAAATGCTTCAAGCAGAATAAAATTCACTGGAAAATGTTGAGCTCTGTCATCTTGCTTCTTATTATAGTTCATAGTGTGATTCCATAGGAATCCAAAGAAAAAAAAAACCCAACATTTGCAAAAAGAGAATAAAATATAATGAATTCACAGATTTTTACACTAGCAGCTATGGAAGGAATACAGTATTTCACCTATTCATAGCAGAAAAAAAAGAGAACTACAATCAAGGCAATGAGTTTGTTTTTAACTTCTTCTGTCTGACATCTGGTTGCTATTAGTTTTAAAGCACATTTGCAAGAGTCTTCTGCTTAAAAGTGGTACATCTATTCCCGATCCTTTTCATAAAAATTGTCTTCACTGAGGACAATTTTTCACAAAAAATAACAAAATATTTATTTCTGTGAAACTGGTAGAACTGTGTTATTTGATATGATTTTATTGCCAAACTAGGATTTTTTTTTTCATTTGACAAAAATAAATTTGGAACTTGAAAAAGCCTACCATTTTCAGTACAGCCTTAGCAACCAACCTACTTGGTTTCAGAGGATATTGCAATTTGATCCACTTGCATGAAAATTAAAATGTCACAACTGTTTCTTTAAATAATTAGTGAAATAGTTGCTTTGCTTTCAGTCATTTTTCCCATGTCCTATGAAAAACAAAGCTCTTTGAAACTAAGCACCAGCATTTTAAATGTGAGTATGTGAATTTAGCCAATGTGAATGAACTTTTATTAAAGATATGAATACCTGCTGCTCCTACTGAAGCCAGCAGTTTCAAATACAAAGCATGGGTGCAAATTAGGTGATCGTAGGCATTCATGTCTGAAAACTTTAATTGACTTAATCTGAAAAACTTTACTTCTTTCAGAGCAGAGTTGGAGTCCCGAGTCCTCCTTATGTTTTGGAACCATACAGATGACCACAAACCCACTCACTGGAGGTATTCTTTCTCTTGCTTTTAGACATGGTAATTCATATTTATAAAATAAAAGACATGTTTCTTAAGAGACATTGAAGACAAGAAAAAAATATTTGAAAGATCTGAACCAAAGTGGTAATTGCCTTTAGCCATTCTCCAAACTATATGTGAGCTCAGCCTGAATTTACCAAACAGTTTTCAATGAAACACTTTGCTGAAAGTGATCTCTTCTTACAAAAATGAAGGAAGAAGTGTTTCATTTTCAGCCACTAGCAACTTCATTTAGAATGACAGCGTTTGCATGCATAGGTCATCTTGCTGGATCAGAGCCTGAATTTTAAACTCTTCATGATGGAACTTGATTTTCAGTGCTATATTTAAGTGACAACATAATTCTATAAAATAAATATATTGAAGAACTGGTGTCATATTTAATGTAGCACCCAGCAGAACTGAAGCTTAAGTAACGTAAAAAAGCACCTTAGCGTTTTTGTGTAGGAGAGCTTATAAGAAGACATAGTGTTATGATAACATTTCCTATTTTAGATTGTGTGTTGAGTTGTTCCAGTAAATTTGTAAAGTAATTTCGTATTAAGACCAAATAATGCCTAGAGATAGCTACAAAAATGTAGGCCAAAGCAGGCATGATTTCTGTTAATTGGAATTTAGTTGGATAATTTCCCTGCTTTGACAGTATGAAAATTGTCTCTCTGTTAGATGCTATCATCCCTCCCTGTTGTTTGCAATAATACAGGCCAAAACATACCTTGTTGCGAAAGTTCCTTTCGCTTTGTCAAGCTACTGTACAGCTTCGCTAGGCTTATTAAGGCACACACATACAAAAAAAAAAAAAAAATCCGTTGCTCTTAAGTGATGTGTCTGTGTGTATCCTAAATCAGTGAGAAGCAGTTGAGAGAATTTTTAAAATGATTCTTAGAGAGATTAGGGATCAGCATGACAGATAAAAAGGCTCACAATGAAGAAAGGTAATCATGAGTTTTCTTTGGTACTTCCCCAAAAATGTGGTCTGAACATGAATATGACTTTTTAAATTACTAGAGCTGACTAGCAATGATTTTGGGAGGCATCCTGCAGAGCTGCATTCTTTTTCTACCTATGACCCTGTCTCCTGCATAGTCTTGCAGAAACCATATCACTTCTTTGCAGGAGAGGTGTGAAGCAGAAGCATGATGGAGAGGTTGCTATGATACTACATCATCAAGTGTGGGGGCAACCTGACCATGCTATTCAATTTCTGTGCTTGAAATAACAAGTCCTGCTAAGAAAGCTGGTTAACACAGCTTGACTGTTTTTCTGGGCTTGAGTGAGATCACATGTACTTAATTATTTATCGCAAATCTAGTCCATGCAAGGGTGGGCAGAGCCAATTGACTTCTCTAGTCATCTGCCAGTGTACTCCATGGCTTTATTGCTCCTTTACTTTTTGTTCTTTTTCACTTAAGTTACAACTTCTGTTTTGATTAAAGGGCTTATCTCTTTTGACATGTTCGTACAGCACCTCATCTGTTTCAGACTTCTAGGTATTGTGGCCCCTTAGAGATGATAATAGCAGTAAAAAAAAAAAATCAGCCCAGTTAATTTAATTCATTTGTGCTTTTTTTTTCCCCCCCCTGCAGTTTTCCTCTTAGCTGGTGTAATTAATTAATCAACTTTTCTAAGTTATGCCTGGGCTGAGAATATGTATTTGGTTTTTAGCTTAAGGTGTTGTAAACTTGCCTTTAGACTAAGTAATAAATGCCCTGCCAGGTTATCTGTATGAAAACGTTTGACATTCTTTCCATGTCAAAACTATAGCATTCCCATTTTTGATGGTGAAGGTACTTCTAAGGACTGGATGAAATGTCCCTGGCATATAAAAAGGTAACCATACCTCACGAATAGAGGAAAATTGTCTCTTCTTTAGAATTTTTAGCTGAACTTAACTAAGAATGAAAACAGAATAATTTATTGTCTCTCTTGAGTGAAAATAAGCTTTCTGTCTGGATGGCAAAGAATTGGAAGCAGCTCGAAAAAGGGTGTAACTGGTTTATGTTATAACTATTTAATGTTATTTAAACCATATATTTTCTGGGTACCTGGTGATATTGCTATGAGTGGTGAGTAAGAAGGAAAAATCTTGGTATTTCAAAGGGAGAGAGTACTTTTGGCGTCTTATCTAGTTTGCCTTATATAAGACTCAGTTTTCATTATAAAATGTTTGCTTTCTGTTGAGGGGAAAAATGAATACTCCCTCTGTTAAGAGAGTTTAATCAGAACTTGTCTGTTTCAGCAAGACCACTTCCTCAAAAGCTGATCTGTGTTACTTGTTTTAAACTCATTTGGCTAAAATCATAGGATCCATTCTTATGTAGTGCTGGTTCTAGGATTTTCCAGATGCATCCTGTTGTCCACCTTGATGTCATTCTTTCATGATTAGTACCAATATGGAAAGATTATTTTTTATTCTTGAACTCTATAGTAGATTTTTTTAAGTTAAAATGCAGAATAACTACAGACAGGAGGCATGCAATGGTGAAATCAGCTTGAAAGAAATTATACTAGTTTGAGGGGAGGGGGAAAAAGAACTCTGAAATCTTACTGGTTCAATGCTAGTAGCAATCCTTTTTAATAGGATTGTTGTGGTTTAACCTAGCACATAGTTAAAACAACCACACAGCCACTCGCTCACTACCCCACCCCACACACAGTGGGGTGGGGGAGAGAAACAAACACACCCTCCCCCCCCCCCAAAAAAAAACCCTTGTGGTTTAAGATAAAGAGAGTTTAATAGGACAGAAAAGGAAGACAAAACCACCACCACCAATAATAATAATAGGATGTAGAAAACAAGTGATGCGCAGAACAACTGCTCACCACCCAAAGCTGATACTCAGCTAGTTCTTGAGCGGGTCTGCCTCCTGGTCCACCCCCTAGTTATATACAGAACATAACGGTATACAGTATGACCCAGCAAGTTTGGGTGAGCTGCCCTGGCTGTGTCCCCTCCCAGCTTCTTGGGTGCCCCACACCTTCTTGTTGGCAGGGCAGTATGAGAAGCTGAAAAGTCCTTGACTGCTTGGCAACAACTAAAAACATCAGTGTGTTATCAACGTTATTCTCATTCTAAATCCAAAACACAGAACTGCACAGAAACTGCACCAGCTGCTAGGAAGAAAATTAATTCTGTATCAGCTGAAACCAGGACAAGGATTTAGAGAACTTTATAAGAAATCTCCCTTCCCCTAGAAAGTGAACTTTATTTTTTCATAATAAACTCTTGCTGTTTTTTCTGTAGTAGGAATTTCTAATTGGGCAAATGATAACAGATTTAGGCAGGGTAGCATTTTACAAAAGCAATGAGGTGGCATTAAGTATGGAAGAGTATGTATTTTGGTTTCAGCTTTTGTGCTCCAAAAAGCTAATGTCCAAGTGGCACAATAAAATGCAATAGTGGGAATCTATTTTTAAAAACAGATTAGTCAGAACTGTCTCTTGTAGTGACATTTAGCTTTATTAACAATCCATGTCAGCTCTCTTTGTGGAATGAGCCTCAAAGGATTTGTCCTTCAAAAGAAAAAGGACCTATATATCAAAATCGTATATTCAAATGTATAACCATTAACAGAAAAATGTAGTTATTTCTCAACTGAATCAAGTTTAGTTATAACAATGTGGTATAAACAGGAAACTAAACCAATCTCTGTCATGGAGATAGCATGCATCCAGGTTTCATATATAGGGCAATGGAGAATTATAAGAATTCTAAGGAAAAAAAAAGTTGAATTGTTGAACTGTTAACTTATGAAGAAAGATTATAGAGGCAAGGTATGTTTAGCTTAGTTTAAGAATAACTGTAAAGGAACAGTATACTCCTGATGCATTACTACAGCTCTAAAGTGCAAATACCTGGTACCAAGTTGTTGCAAATGTTAAAGAACAACATGTAATGGTACAAGAGCCTGTGACTTAGGAAATCAGGGATTATAATGCCAACTAAACCCAATATAATGGCAATGAGAATTACATTTTTCTGTTGGCACTTTAATATAATGAAATAAACTGATACAATTTGTCATTTGCCTCATCAAATGACCATGATTTTATAAGGATTTTTAACTGGAAATGAGTCTGGAAGGTAGATAAGTTATTTAATGTGATCTGTGCATTAGCATAAAGTATATGCTAAGTATTATTGTGGGTTATTAGTAAGAGAAGAAAACTAAAATAAAGCAAGGGAGAAGAAAGTGATAGAGTGACACATATTAGTTTTTCATAACCAAATGTGAGTTTTCTGTGGCTGGCCTGTGTTTTCACACATATAGCTAATAAATTTCAAGATTGCTAAGACGTATTTTTAAAAATAACTGGAATAAATAGAGGTAGTAAAAGATCAATGTTTCTGGCCTTGGGTGTTTAAGTATGACGCAGTTTAAAATTGCATTGCTTGTGACTTGAGAGTATCTAAAGTTCAGTTAGAATTTGGGAACAAGAAAATGTGGAGGGATTGCTAGATGGACTAGTAGTGACCAGCTGAAATTTTCCTGGGTACTGAGGGCTGAATACGGCATATTTAGTGAAGGCTGGAGAATTTCCAGTATGAATGGGTTTTGTTCTCAAAACTATGGAGAGATGGGGAACTTTTTGTTCTCAAAACTACGCAGAGATGGGGAACAAGGATGCCGTGGCCTGGCTGGACAACAGGAAGTTGACTCTCCAATTCAGGTATCAGAGATGGATGCTCAACTTTCTCTTCCACCTGTTCAGTCTCGAAATCAGGAGCATTAAGGAAACATACAATTAAGATCAAGATTATTTTTATTGATTAGATGTGAAAGAAAAGTTGTTTCCCTAGAAGGGCCTAAAGTATTTTGGCCTGGATATCAGAAATGAGAATTTTTGTTTTCAACAGCTTCCTAATAGTGGTTTCTCATCTCAGTTGTGGCACTTCTTTTTTGGTCTCTTTTTTAATAAACAGAAGATACATGCATGAACAGAATCAAAATCCTCAGTATGGTAAACATTAAGTGAGTTAAAATAAAAAAAGCCCAAAGGAATTATTTCATCTTGTAATAGATGTTACTCTTTCTCCCATAGCACACTGTGGTTTTAAATTATTTCCCTGATCAATTATTGCTTAAGACTGCTGTGTAATTATTCACTCACAGTGTTATAGTGCCTTTATGAGTACATTGCATAAAGAGGTATATGCAAATTTACTTCTCTTGCAACTAATCACCTCTAAGACCACAACAAATTTGACTGCTTCAATTTAGCATTTCTTCCAGCTAAAATATCACCATTATTTTTAGGCCAATTATGTATCCCAAGATGTAGTCACTCGACTTGCTGTATAATTATAACTTGAGTTGCCTGTTAAATTGTTAATAATTGCATCTTCCCTGGATAATAAACACCTCAATATTGAGCCTGAAATTTGGGGGGTTTTGGTCAGGATGTAGTTGTTCCTGATAACCAGAAAAAAAAAGTCACACTAAAAAATTTGTTTACTCTAGACCACTGTCAAAAAAAGGGAAGCACCTTATTATTGTTCAATTATGATTTTTTTAATAATTTCCCCTACTGGCTAGGAATATCTGCTAATGCGTAAAGATATCAATGGCCAAGGGCTGAGGACCTAGAATGCAGTCACCATAATGTCTTTTGGCTGTTTGTGTGCGTGTCATGTGGCAGCAGACTGGAAGACAGGAATTTTGGCAGGAATCAGGAAACAGAACTGGGGTGACACCCTGTGCCTGACTGGCCCACCTACTCCCGATCCCAATTGTCCTCTGTGGCCCAGAAGAGCATTGATGCCATGCTGAAATGTTGGCACCATGAAGGGTTTTGTTGATTTTGCCCGAGTAGAAAGATAAGGTATAAAATAGGAAGCAGGAAATCTGTCACAGGGAAGGAAGAGTGTTGTCAGGTGCCCAGGGAGTCCACTCTCAGGTGGAGCCAAACCAGTGGCAACAGCAAGAGGGGAGGCGTGGGAGAAAATGGTACTTTTGGCATGGGACCAAATATGTAACGCAAGTGCATAGAGAACTTGTATGTGAACAAAACATAAGATTTTTTTCCTCCTTTATTCATAACAATAAACAGAAAAAGAAGGACAAACTAGAAGTTCTGCAAAGCAGAATGGAAGGCTTTATCTGACCAACAATATATAACTCTGGTTTCAAAGTACATGATAGGTAGGTAAGTGTCAGGCACTACTAGGTGCAGAATTGTGGTCTTCATAACTGAAGTCTTTCCTCTGTTGGTCAAAAATGAAAGGAAGATTTACCATTGAATTTATCATCTTGTTCCATCTTCATAGTCTTGGTTTCAAATCTGCTGCTTATTGTCTGCACAGGCAGCTGATACTCATCTAGTGTGCTAAGGCTTGGCAATGTTTGTAAAAAGCTCGCATTGCATTTTAGTATCTCTGATCCCTCAGTCATGAGTGAGGCAGCATTCCAATGAATTTGTTCATGACATTTTTACTGATATCCCTGCATACAGAGCAACATTTCACAGTTGCAAGTACTCTGACAAACAGGCTATAATGACTAACAGTAGCTTATCTCAGTCACTCTTCAGAATTTGTACCTATAGGGACAAATGCTGTATTTTTAAATCAGCCAGTTTAGCTTTGGTCAGGATCTATGTTTAGTTCATTGTCAGTTTCCTACATTCACTGAGAATAAACAAAGCTTTGGGTATATGATAGTTAAGCTTTTCATGAGGCATTTTTATACTCCAGCAAGAGTTGCTAATGTTTATGGTTCTTTTTCATTATTTTGTGTATATATTCAATAGATATATAAATATACTATATGCATGTATATTCTCTATGTTAACTGCAGTAAATCCAGCTTTTTCGAAAACAAATATGTTATGCCAAATTGAAAATAACACATAATAATAAAAGGTCACTGACAATGTAGGTAGAAATTGTGACCTACTTTAGCTTGTTATAATTGTGAGAAAATCTATTGAAATTTATAGCTCTGTTTCTTAGAGAGGCCAAGTGGCTGCAGGTCCTGTTGATTCCTACTGGAGTAGATACTCGGCACTCCTGAAAACCTGGCTCTAAGTGTCTGCCACAGATGTGTTTAAAATAGCCATTGCTTGTTTGGCAAGAACGCGAATATGAGAAAAGTATTGACCATCAGCTCAGTAGATCCCAGAAAAAAACAATCTGCTTGGTATTGTTCTCCTATGATTCTGCAGGAACTGTTCATGAGCAAACGCTACTCCTTCCAGACCTTTGCTGTTATGGCTGATGATGCTGTTGCACATATGTTTTGGTGTGATAAGGAGCTATGTAAATTGAAGATCTTTTTTGAAACAGAAGGTGTTTAGTTTCTCCTGGTCTCAATTTTGTTTCCTTCCATGTTGCTTGCCTCACCCATTAAAAATAAATCAACATGAAAATAATTAAGATAAACTTATTTAAATGATGTGTGCACTGGAAGGAAGGAAAAGTTGAAAAGCAAATACTGTCTGAAACTTTCAATCAGAACAAATTAAAATTATGTCAATGTAAGAATATATATTGTATCTGATTTGAAGACCATTAAGATCTATCACATATTTCTGTGTCATGTATACAATGTATACTGCCTTGAACTAGATCATGCTATCCCTTGCTTCAGTGGAAAGAAAATTTTGGATTTCCTGTTAGAAGAATATTGACAGGGGAAAACCTCTAGTATCTTATATCTCTACTAATGACTATAAATCCAAATCTAAGGTGAGACACTTCAACTAAGCTAATTAAAACTCATTAAATTTGCAGGGAAGAGGGTGACCTTTGAAAAGGGCATGGAAAACAGGGATGATTTCAACACACTGTGGAAGAGGCTCATTGCCTTGCATGTTTGGGATGTAAATACAGACATTTTTTTCAATGTTTCCCATTGTTCTCTTATGTGGCTGCCAGAGTGGGAAGTGAAATCTGCACTCAAGCTTTCTGCTGGAAAGTGTACAGGGACAACGTAGCCCCGTAGCATTAGGTCAGCTGTATGGATCATGAAGCTCAAGAGATGTTTTCAGTAGCTAGGGAATGCTGTCTGCATTTTGAATCGTACACAAATGATAGGTGATTTTGGCCTAGTTTTACTTTCACCTTCTCCTGCCTCTGACATTACCCTTACAAGACACCATCAAAGTCTCTGTGCTTTGACATTTGGGATTTTAGTGCTGATTTCTTTTGAAGAAGATTGACTAAGAAGTGTTCCCTGATTGCAGTCTAGTTTTTCTGGTTACAAGACAGAAAGTGAAATGTTGCCTACCATTAGAGCACATAGCATTGCTTTCTTGTTGAATTTCACTAGCTTGGTTTTGGCTCCAAGGTGGAGCTCAGATCTATTGTTTGCTGCCACCTTTAAGAATAGGCATCTGCGAGGTAGATACCTATATAGATATACAGGTATAGGAACAGGTACAGCAACTGCATTGGCTCTTTGCTGAAATGCATTTAGTATAAAATTGTACAGAGGGCAAGAAAAACTTTCTGGTGACATGACAGACGTAGAAACCCTTTAACATTTCACATCCCTTTCTGTTTACTTGTTTAAAAGGTATTAATCTTGTGTTTCACCCTCAAGGAGACACAACACAAACACACAACACAAATGCTTTGTTTTGAGAGAGACATCTAGGGAATGAGGTAGCACTAGAGATAATCTGTAGATCTGAGGTATCACAGTTAAGTGTTTTCTGATGATCGCTACTGGTGAAAAAAATGAAATCTGAGTGTACACAGACATAATTGAAAGATATGAATGACTGAGAATAAGGCTGCTCTGTAGAGCAGGTCATAGGCTCTTACCAGGCTTGTTGACAACCAGTTGCTGCAACAAATTGTTAGTTCTGTAGCACGTAGCCTGCTGTCATCTTCGTGTATTTACACTGACACTCCAAGGTCATCCAGAAGCTGAAATAAGAATTCAAACATTTATTCTGTGAGACACTGTTTAAGTTAGATAACCTATTTAAGTTAAGTAGGTTACAGTTTTAATGGCTGTCTTTCCAGAGTTGCTATACAGAGGAAGGTTTGAAGAGACTTTCTAGGTTAACAGTTTCTTCAGGTTTCAGTGGTATCCACCGTTACACAAAGATGACAGTGTGTCTCAAGCAAGGAGAATCTGTCAAAACAGAATGCTATCCTCCCTCATCACTGCCTGAAACGTTTAAAGGTGTCTTTGCTGTGCAATAATTATAATGTTATTTGCTCACTTTGCATTCCTGTCAGCCTTGCTCCCTCAGTTCACATGAGGCAGCAGCTTTGCCAGGAGACTTGCATTCTGCAGCTTGGCCTACCGCACCACCTTCTTGGATGTGTTCACTGGCATTGTACTTCACTTGTACTGTGTATACCTGTACTCCACAAATTCTCCATTTACTTTTGTTTTGCTTCTCTTCCCTGGCCTGATTCTGCTCCTGATGCTCCTTCTGTTTTTCTGGCCATCATTGTCTCCCTATAGTCTCTGGCTGGTACTTTCTCTTAGACAGTCCCTTTGCCCTCAGCAGGTCCCTGTATCTGCCATATGTCCTAATCATCACCAAAACCCTTAAAATTAATTTCCTCCAAGGAGCTGTTCTGGTCTATTTGCCTCACCTGTAGTCTCACTTCCTTGGTTGGTTTGGTGTGTCTGTCCTCTCTTTTTACTGTTTGATTGCTGTTGTATCTGAGGTAATGTGTGGCACAGAAAACACATTAATCTATGTTTGTGAAGCATATGCATGTTACTGAAGGCCATGCTGGTGTCATGGTGCTTTTCTGCCCTTGATCCACCAATGATACAAAGCTATTATAGCTCAGTCAATATTACATACTCTTAATTCTGACAGTTCAGTCAGTTGGCCAATGCAGCAGCTGCCACATGCATATTTACAGCACTCCTTTAATTGTCACCAGTGGCTATTTGATTAAAAAGAGATCAGGGAGGAATGTATTGGTCTAAGCCTGGCTCTAATGAAATTGTTACATAAAGTCCACTAACGATTGCTTCCTCCTCACGCTTTCTTTCTTGCTCTTTCAGCAGATGGGGTCAGAGTAGTTTGTTGTTCCCATACTGGGACACCAAGGGTGGAGGTGGTGGAGGTGGTGCTGGGGCCAGACGGCTGAAAACTTGGAAGCCAACTTGTTCAAAGACTTCTTACTGCATCTGTAAGATACCTTTGCTTCTTTGCATATCCCCTAGCAAATCCTTTGTACTCTTTGAAGCTGACATACAGTTATTTGTCTTAATGGAGATAAAGTCTACATTTAGATTTCACTCTCAAAGCTGTATATGAGGTTCTATGTACACAGTATGTGTTCAGACAGTATATAATCCCTTTGAGACTGGCACCCTAGAACTGTTCAATTTGTGGAAACCATCATGCTTTTTTTTTTTTAGCATGTAGCTGAGTTTAGCTGCTTTTGCTGTATGAAGTTATTTGTTCCTGTCCTACAGTCTGAATGCATTTATGTTACTAATACATAAGCATTTTAATTAACTGCTTACTTTCTGGTATTCATTATATATATTATATTATATATATTATATATATGTGCACTACATTTGACTTGAAAGCTTTTTCACCTCTCAGATGAATCCTTTTCCTGCATGCTTAAGACAAGAATGTTAAATTGCTGCTAGTTAGAACCTCCAGAAAAAATTCCTGTGGAGATGCTCATGAGTGTTTTTATTTATATAGGAATAAATTATTTTAAGGTGTGATTTACTGCTTAATGCTTTCTAATTTTCCCTTTCAGGAGAAAAAGTAATAGGAAGAAAAGTCATGTGAGGTGAAAGAATCAGCAAAAGTAGTGGGTCTCTTTGCACAGTTAAAACGAAAAAAAACCAACAAAAAACATCCCAGATGGTAGTGCAGACAAAAAGTGTGATTTTGGTGACTGTCATAGGATCAGATACTGTATGACCACTATTGTGAGTAGTGACCCTGAGAAAAAGACCCCTGGAGGCACAAGCTCTTAGTAAGATTGTTTCACAGCTGATAAGTAAAATCACACTATGTGCTCCCCCTCTAAATTTGTTTAGCATGACAGATTTTTGAAAGCTTTCAAATCTTAAAGAAATGCTTAAATTATTATAAATTCTGTTGGTCATAAATAGCAACAATAAATCAGTTTAGGGAAGAAAGTACTCCTCCTGTCAGCCTGTAAGTGAAGTTTGAAAGCCCCTTTAGTGATTTAGGACACCTTTTATGATTTGGCGAGGTAAGCATTAGCATTTATAAAAAGTTGCAGCATCTCCAGTAGGTCCTTCCTGATGTGAAATGCTTTAAAATTTCTTTTCCTCTGATCATCCCTGTTACACTACATCATTTGTCACTGCTAAATACTCCTTCAGTGACCAGCCCAATACCCTCCTTATTTTACGCTGCAATCTTATTTCCTACAATGTGAGAGCTTTATTTTTCATTTCAGTGCCAATTACAAGATGTTAAGGGCAAGCAGCTGCACACGGTGGATATGTATAGATTTTTCTGCTAAGCCTTTGTTCTTCCACCATACAGCAATTAGACTGAAGCTGTAAAGGGGCAGGAGAAGAAAAGCTCTCCCTGTGCAGTTCCCTCTATCAAGCTGCACATCTCTGAACTGAAATTTCTAGGTTCACTGCTTTTGTAAGAATACCAGTTTGGCACTCTAAGCAAACAAATGAGCAAATAAACTGAAACCAAAAAAATTTCACGCTTTCAAATAGGAGAGGTCTGTTGTTCTATTATTATACATTTTTATCCTCTCAGCAGCTAGTATGGAGATCAACTGTTCCCTTGGGGGTTTCTTGGTAGAGAGTTTCCCTTCTGTCAAAAGGCTCTTTCTGGGCAGCTATCTCCAGAGAAAATCATGGCTGAGCTACTAGGCAGTAAAAAACAGTGCAGTCCCACAGGCTATAAGATGACCTGAATAAGGTTCAAACTAAAGGTAGTGACAGCAGTACAATCCTTCCAGTGTCTGTGCACATGTGCGTGTATAAATTTGGCTATGAATATTTTAAATAGCCTTGGTCAAACCTCAAGCAAAACAACTTACAAGACACTGTGAAATAAAGGATGTTTTTGGTAGCAGTTTACTTTTACCTGCACAAATAGTGTTATACATGCTGATACATAATATTCTGTGGCTTTTTCAAGACGGTTTTTAATGGCTTCCTATGCAGCTCTCTTATTCAAGCTCATGACGTCCTTCAGTCCCAAGAACTCAGCCAGTAGTTTCCTCTTTGCCTGAGCCTTTCCCGGCCAAAGAGAGTGTGCTGCTGGCCATGTCCTGCTTCTTGGATTTACCACAACTGTGCCTCTAACAGCAGGTCTAACTGCTGTTCCAGTCTGTAAAGTCTGCTGTTCTTATGTTCTTCAAGTGCTTGCTGAAGCCCTCTCTGTATCTTTGGAAGATGAACTCTGTGAAGGTTTTCTGTAGGAATGCACAGAGTCTAGAAAAATATCTGGCTATCCTTGTAAATTGTTGAGCTCCTTTTATAACCTGCGGTTTGACTATTTGCTTAACAGATTTCAGGATCTCACTGGGGTCCTGCAAGAGCCAATGTGTATTAAATATAAGGAAGTCAGCTCTCCTCAGCTTTGCATAAAGTCTGTTCAGTAGTCCTCAAAGTTTGGCTTTGTGGTCTGATGTTTGTTGCTTGCTATATAGCACTTTTCCCAAGTGAGGATTGCATCAGAGAGCCGTCAGGGCCTGAGCTGAGATTGCAAAGTATCACTGGTGGTTCCCAGCAGCCTTGTCAGCACCAGCTTATCTAGCTAGATAGAACTGAACCTTTCTTAACAGCAGAAACAATGAGTCACTTTCCCTCATAAAACAGGTGTGTATCTTCAGTCATTTGCAGTGGATAATAGTTCCTCTGCTCTGGGATGCTGAGTCGGGATGCAGCTGTTCTTCACCAGATTCTCACTGCGAGCAGACTGCTCATCCACCCCAACCAGAGTCCATGACGCTCTGTCCTTGTAAACCTCTCTGTCAGGCTTCGTTGTGCACTTTTTCGGCACTCCTGCATGTTTGTGCTTCTGAGGAGGAGAAAAGAGTCTCTTGCTGACTCCACTTTGTCCACTCGGTGAGGATCCTTGATTCAAATCAAGAACCTTGATCTGAATTATTTTTCTGCTTGACAGAGGTGACCATTCTCACTCTTTTTTCACATTGAGTGTATTCTCTGGACTTAATGTTGCTTGCACTGCCCTGTTGTGGGTGGCACTCATTGCCGTCAGCTCAAAGTGACAGTGTTTCCTTTCATTTTCCTGTCGTATTTATGGCCTACGTTTCTTCCCACAGATTGCCTCTAGAATGATTTTTAAAAGCATCTGGCCATATTTCTTCACTCCTTTATTCCCACTTATTGATGCTGTTGGGATTATGCTGTGTTCGGCTTGCAATCTAGGTAAAATTGGCCATGACCAATGATCTAACAGAGTAACTGCAAATAAACTGCCTTTGCAGTAGTGAATGTACTCTAAATGCATGGGAAAGAGTGACTGTTGGATAAATACGTACACTTTTGTTTTGCTAGGACAGGTAGTTACAATCACAAAGGTGTGGCAGGCTGGAATTCAGTTTTGCAGGGATTATGGGTATTTGTTCAGATTTCCAGCCTGTACAGAGATAGATGCCAGCTTGTCTTGTTTCTGGCAATATCTAAAGTCAAGCCAGGGCAGATTTTCCTACCCCTGCTATAACCACATTGTGAGAATCCTTCTCTCTTATTGGATGTTTGTGTATTCACTGTCACTGTGTGTACTGCTGCTCTTTATTTAGTTAGTGGCGACTCATTTTTTATTTTTCTTCTACCTTTGCACTGTAGTTTTCATTCCAGCTTTCATGCTGTTTTCATGATTATAATGAATGCAGTTTTGGCTGGGGCTGCTTCTTGAGTTCTTGCAGACTGAGCTTGGAAACTTGTTTTCTGGTGGCTCTTAAGTGCTTCGATCCGCATTAGATTGCTTTGCAATTTCCCTAGAGTGAGGTCTGTCTCGTTGGCAAAATCTAGGCTGTTTTTCAAACTGATTTGTGAACCACAACTTGTGATATCTCTACCCTACACAGAAACACAAAGTACAAGCTGGTGTGCTGGCTCTTTCACATGGTACTGTACAGAGACACCCTGGACCTTGCTTCCAGCAGTCATACAGCCTTGCACTGGCTGCACTGCTACTTCCAGTAGTGAGTTATTACTAGCTCTGACGCCTGCTCCCTTGTGTGCTATAGATATCCACTTCGAGATGTACCTTTCCAGATCCATGGTTTTCCCTTCATTAACATACTACCTCATCTCCAATTAGTGGTTCCATTTGTGTTTCAAAACCATTGTTGCAGCAGTAATGGGAATTGCTTCTTTGCAGAAGCACTTTTAGGACATTTACTTAATTAAGGTTTAACTGTTTTATGAACATTTTTTTCAGTGTCCAGTTCCCCAGGCTAACAGCAAGTGGTCTTTTTGCTCTCTGTAACATGAGCAACAGATGCATGATTCCAAATTTCCTTATATCAAATTCATTAGCTGTGCTTGCTGATTGCTGGCAAATAATAACACTTTCAATATAAAATGCAGTTGTATAGAACCATCAAAGATCTGGCCTCTGGCTTGGTATGGTTGCTAGACCAAAATGCTCAGAGCCTCAGTGGTTATCATTTGTTCCCACTGAAAATAATTAATTTGTTTCATGTCAGCAGAGTCCAGAACAGGCTGAACATGTTGTTTTCCCTGTATGGTGTACTGACTCATCTGGCCTTCTAGTCTGGTGAGGAGTCTGAGGAAGAGGATGCCAGAGTGGTGCATCCACTGGTCTTTCCACAAAAGGGCTCCAGGTGTGCAGAAAGGGGAATCATGGTTCATTGACAGGAAGGTGCAATCTGAGGGAAGTAGTTGCCTGTGAAGTCTTTAGTGGTTACCCTGGAAAACTTCCCAACACCTACTTTTCTTATTTCTCCCCTGTATGGAGGAAAATATCTTAATTGTAAGAATGATCCCATGGCAGCTGACAAGTAGTAATATAACTGGTTAATATTGGGTCTGAGTACCATTATCTGTCATCATATTATTTTAGAATACTCATTGCTGTGGCAACTGGAGAGCAATGAGCAGTTGTTTTTGTCCTGTGCAAGGTAAACTTATTTTTTATTTGTGAAAATAAAGATCAAAGTAGTGAACTGAATTTGTTGATTCTGCATACTACACTTGCTAAATTCCTGAGGGCAGCTGCAAGTTTAGCAGCTATTCTGTACCTGTGGAATTATAGCAGTTTATCACATTTTGCATTTTATCACTTGAGGTTAGCTTTTAAAGAAAGAATATTTAGCTAAAGCCTTTATAGAGTTCTAACAAAGTTGCATGTCTTCCTGGTTCAGAATTTGGAGCAATGACACCACAGAAAAATTTTGTTTTTCATTCCTAGATGGGATAAGGTCAAGTACATTCAAAACTTCTTGCAGAATATCCTTCTTCCAAATGCTTGTTTCAGATAATTTTCATTTAGAAGTGTAGAAATTATTTTATACTTGAAATATTTTAATATTTTAAAATGTAAAAATGCTTACTGTTTATTTTTAGTGAAATATATTTTCTTATAAATTAGGTCTTCAAACATTTTTTCTAAATGTTTTCCACAGTGGCTGCAGTTTGTTTTAATCAAAGTAAGACATTTCAGCTCATGCTAGATAACAGCTGTTCTCAGCAATGTAAAATTAAAAAAAATATGAAGTTATAAATTATAAAAATAGGAATATTATACAGTGCTATAACTGATATGAGATATGATATAGTATGCAAATAAAACTCACACAAAATATAATTTTCAAAACCTCTAGCTGTCCTAGAGTATTAAGAAATCACTTTGGGTTTTTTTTCCTGTGTATTTTCGTTAACAGCACACCTTCCCCTAAATGATGAAACCCTTAGGTGAAAGCAACATTTTTCTTCCAGAAAAATGAAAGTCTTTCCTGGCTCTATCAGCATGAGATTTTTTTGTTATGAAGTATCTGGCTTGGCTGGCATAAATTGCCCTTGAGAAGATCATCTTGAATAAGAGATGTCAAATTCTACATACTGCTGAAATCCTCAGCAGTATGAATTCCCCTCTGCTCAGATAAAATTAGCATGTCATCTTGTGAATGGGCACAATGCCAGCGGATGGAATGGGCATAAATGTTCACATGTCAGCAAAGTCTGGGTATTAGGCAGTCAGATTTCTGTCCTACAGTGCTGCCATGTTTCAACTATGGCCAATGTATATCTCATCATTGCTGTAGTTGCAAGGTGGAGTAACTCCGGAAAATTCAAAAATATTTTCCACTAAAGTGACTTTAAGTTTTTGGTAAATGAGTTTCCAGGGTTTGGGAGAAAGAAGGGGAAAAATTAACCCCAACACTTTTATCCTTCAGAAACATGCTACAAAAGGGAATTATGTATTTTGCAAAAATATTTTTGTGGCCTCAAAGCGTTTCTTGCTAAATAACTCAGCCCTTTGTGGAAAATGCCTTGGTGACCTTCTGCAGCTTTCCCTCTGCAGGATCTTGTACATATTTTCTGCTGAACAGGGCAGAAGATGAGCTCCATTTGGGGTGAAGCAAACCATCGGAATAAATCATGCTTCAAGTACCTGACCCAATTTCTTCTCAGCAGAATGTCATACTCCGCTAATGGAAACGTTCTGGTTTCAATGTAGTTATCTTTTTCCTAGCAGTGAAAGGAAAACCTTGAATGCAGGTGTATCTAGCAATAAATATAACATCTTCAATGCAAACAAATGAGCCATGGTGAGATACTGGCAATACAGTGATTGCACAGCTGTGCTGATCCTTTGCTGACATGGGATAGCAATGAAGCAGCATAACCCAGTTTTGCCTTCCATGTTTTCTTTTGAAGGATTGCAAAAAAAGCTAAAATGTGACTAAAACTTAGACTCCAAAGGGGAACTTTAAATAAAGTTTTAAATCTAAACTCCCTCAACCTTTGGAGAAATTTGGACTTGGAGATGTCATGGCTGACTACTATTTCTTTGGTGGCTAAGTCAAAATTTTGTTCCATTTCATAGCAAAATATGTACATCTTTTTATTATTATTTAAATTTATTATCTAGGATATGTCTAACTTCTGAAGGCATTCTTTTATGATTCTTCAGAAATATTTCCAACCTACTTTCTTGAGTTCCTATTTGAAGGGTTGTAATTATAAAGATAATAGCATTCTGTTGACACTACTGAAATAACTTGAAGACTAGAAAAAGTAGTATTCTACTTCATGTTCTTTCAAGCAAAGAATGTATTTATTTCTTAGTCCCATGGGAAGGCCAGAAAAGACTTCCATTTCTCAGGATGGAGGTAGGGTTTTCCCTGTGATTATATTTTTTTCACTGTTCTCCCAACATTTTTTCATGTGAAGATAAAGGTAAAACTGTCAGCAGTCATTTAAACTATGCCAATTGATTTTGCATTAGAGAAAATGAGGAATTCTTCAGGCTCATAAAAATGTGGCATTTTAACATGTAACTTTCCTCATAGGAGGATGGCAACAAGCACCCGGGACATAACAACAGCTAAGCTGTTGCAGTTTCTTGCTGCAACCGGAGACAGGATGCATCAACAGCAAATTACAACATTGCGATGCAAGACCAGTGAGTACTTGGACATTTTTGTTTGAGAAATCTGAGAACTCTCATACTGAAAAATTACTAAACATGAGGTTTTCTTAAAATATCTTTTATAAACTACAGACAAAATGATGTTGAGAAAACTGTTTGATTAGCTTGCATCCAGACTCAATTGTAACCCATTTTAAACCCACAACTTTTTACTTTTTGTTTCAAACCCTAATTACAGCTTGAAAGGCATGCTCTTGCTTTATGTCTTAGTCACAAATGTAATCAACAGGATGCAAACTGCTGTTGCAAATATGATTCTGTAAAGTGCTAAGCACGATAGGCATGATCCTAATTTCTAATCATGTTTAACTTTAAACAGAGAGAAAAGACCATCTATTTGGTGGGATTGGATTTGGAATATTCTCCAGTCTTTGCATCTGAGCCCTCAGACTGCATGCATTATGTTAGGTAAACTGGAGGAAAAGTCATTCTTCATTAAGATGCTCACATTCCAGGATGCTTTTTTTGCTGTGGTGCACTGTTACCCAGGAAGAGCATGGATGTGACAATTCTGCTTGTGGCTTGACCCTACCTTGTCAAGAAAGGTATTTAGTTTATTTATTTGGCCTTAAAACATTCCTGTTTAAAGATCACAAATAAATAAACATAAACTGCACAGTACTGAAATAATATATGTTTTAAGGTTCCTTGTGTAATAAAATGTACCTGTTGAACTAATTAGAAATTACTTCCACATTTAACCACATCTGCCATCTAGTAACTTTAGCACATTACAGATGCCAAGTTTGTCCTGGGAAAAGTGGTGTCCACTTATGTCTTGTTCAGAATTGTGGGTGGAGATCTGCAAGGTCAGCACAAGAAGCAGCCAAAGGAGGAGTTTTATAGTGGCAAGATGGTCCCAGTTTGGCTTAAGAATGTAGAATAAGCAAACAGTTTCAACACAGAATCTTGAAAGCCACAGTGCCTGGAGTGACACCTTTTGCTTAATTATCTGTGAAATGAATATTAAAGTTAACACCCCTGAATAGGATAATGAGCTTAAAGAAGTACATGCTAAACATATATGACTATACTACTCGACTCTCCACCCAAATCATGTTAAATGTCACCCCCGAGAGGGAAACAGCTAAGGCTAGGGTATAAAGGATAATGAGGAAAATACCCTTGGCGGAGGAGAGAAGAAATCGAAGACCTCAAAGAGGCAGTTGATGGGCTGCGCTCCTCCTCCAGCCAAGACAGGGATGCCTTCTTGGTAAGCACCGTGCCTTCACCTTTTGGTGAATAGCTGGGATAGCATTTTGTGAGCACTATCATCATATATTAGCGCTACTGCAGTAAGTGTATTTATCAATGGCAATTCCAAACTTTTTATATCTGTCGCCTTAATAAATTACCTATCTTTTTCAACTTTGTGAAACTGTGTTAGTGAAAGTCCTTAGTGGGGCTCTGACATGCAAACATTGACTCTGATAAGTGGCTACACACATAAGCCTTTAGACATAAACCATTGACCAAGTCTGGGACTAAGACTGGACCTAGCTGCACCTAGGATCCTCTCCGAGAAGGAGTTTAGAAAGCAAGGCGGTCCTTTCTGAACATCGTGACTCAACACGAGGGCCCCCCTCAGCCACACGTCAGACTCATACCCTTTTACATGAGAGTATGTATGCCAAGCTAAGAAGTGAACTATATCTCACACTAGAAGTATTATCCAAGAAGTGGTGTGAATACCCATTAAGAATAACAATAAAGTCACCTATGTTAACTAGGATTGAGATCTTGCTAATTCCTCTGCTGACAATTTCCATTCTATCAATACATATGGAGGAAAAACTTCAGTATATTTTTCAAAGTGCTTTTGGTACTAACAGGAAGAGATGAAGTGTGTTATGAAAATGACTGGATGGCAGCCTACCTCCTTGGGGACTGTAGGTACTTCACAGGAAAATGAGAACAGACCATAGGCTACCCTGATCTCTTCTCAGGTGTACAGAAAGAAACCAGCCTTGGCTTAGAGAAATGTAACAAGCTTACTTTTGGATCCTCCTCAATTTTCCTGGGTTAAAAACTAGATAATGACAAAGCCTGATAGGTTGGTTTTGGTTTGGTTTTTTTAAAATAACTTAAATTTTTAATAATTTTTCAAAGTTTATGGTCATTTTAGACATGGTAAGTTTACTACACCTTATTATTTTATTTTATTTTATAAGTATAAAATCATAGAAGAGAAAGATAAATCATCAAATCCATCAAACAGAAAGTTTTCAATAAACTTTGCGGATATACTACACAGTTAAGCAAAGAGCACCAAGAAGTCTGCTGTGTAAATACATAGTTTTACAACAGAAACAAGATTTGATTCTATTTTGTACAGCTGTACACTTGAGGCATTTTTGATACATTTTTGACTTGCACCAAATGGGAGGAAGTATATACATTTTAAAATTTTCATATTTGTTGCTTACAACACTGAATAAAGCACAAATTGCTACTGTAACACTGATATACTTTGGAAATTACTGCAATTATGGGGGAAAATCACTCTAATTTATAAAGCACTTTATAACAATGAAAATTTAGTGAGACAATGAAAGAAAAGACCCAATCCTGTAACCTTCACTCACATTGCACAGCTCATTTCTTTTTGCACCTTGCTATCGAGGTTACTGAATCTTTCATTGCTGTCAGTTCTTTGTGCCACATATATTATTATATGTGTCTTCAAAGGTTTATAAAAACAAGATATTTGGTGATTATGTGACTCTGTGTGAGGATGGCTGCAAGTGCACTTGTTAAGGGGAAAAATGTGCCAAGTAAGCTATTAACAATTGAAGGAACAACTGCATAAATTGATTACCATGGCATGACCAAGCCTCTCATGGGCCACACTGCTCATTTAAATATTTGGGGTTTATTTTTGTGTGTTTTTTGGTTTTTTTTAATGGGAAACACATTTGTTCTGTTTCATTTTGTTTGCATTTTTTTACCTATTGCTTGTTTTTCTGTTTCCTAGCTCTGAACTGTCACTCTGAATTGGATAACTGTTCCTTAGGAAATGTTAACAGTAACTAGTGAACAGTGTTTGTACTTGACCCATATGTGTTATTTTCTCCAATGTGGAAATGAGTAAGAAAAAGTAATTTATACCTACTTGTTGTAGCAGAAATGTGAATTTTGTTTTTGAACTTGAAAATTTCAAAATACTAGCAGTAAATGTAGAATATGACTGTGACGACTGTTTTCAAATATGGTTATACATTTTACTTCAGAGCACAGATTTATACAAAACAAGTGTGTTAACACATTTGGGGTTGGGTGCCTGCTTTCAGAAAATTGCTTACACTGTTTAACTACCTATTCTTATATTTGAATTAAATCACTCAAATCACTGTGGAAAACCATTTGGACTGTTTAACAACTTTCTTTGAAGTACTGTTGTTTCAAGCGTCTAAATCTAATGAATGTGTCTCCTAAAAAATACATTTGTGGTGGTTGGGGGGAAGCGTCACTTGCTTTTTTTTGAGATGTTTAGTTTGCACATGGCTTCAATAAATAACTGGAACAAACCTTAGTTATTTTACTTGAATTAATATTTTGGGAGGCTTGGAAACTGAACACTCAGATTTATTCATGGGAGGAATTATTTTAATGTTAGAGAATAATGGTGTCAAACACTACATATATGACTAGCTCTAATAACCACAGATGTCTAACTGCTATCCCTGATGAAGATTTATGGTGCTGTCTCTTACTGCTAACTTTGGAGGAAACAGCGTCTTCAATTCTTGAAATGATTTCTCTCCACAAATGTGCTGTGCTGTGCTGGCAGATGGCCAAACTGAAACCACTTTAAAGTTAAAATTTATGTTAATATAGAATGTACAAGAACAAAAGTATTCATCCAAATGCTACAAATTTATTCCATTCCCCCAGGCGTGCTGTAATGGCATGTAGCTGCTAGCCTTTCAGTCACCCTAGCCTGTCCCAACCTTAAGCCTTGCACAATCTAGAAACTTAAAGGCAAACCCACATTTGAAACTTCTGGATGGAAAAGCAGAAGACTTTGCAAAGGGTGCATTTGCAAAAAAGAGGGGTGCAGATATAAAACATCAGGAAGTACAAAATACATATTGAAATACAGTGCTTTCTCTTTTGTCTGCATGAGATAAATGCTGATGTCAGTTCACTGCTGTAAAACATTTTATGCATGGTCTGAGTTGAAGTAGAAACACAAATTAAAGCCACACAGAAGGCAACATTGCTTTATGTTTATTTACTAATGCTTACAAAAGGTGTGAATGAATAGCAATCCTAAAGACTACCTGCTACTAGAGCATCTTTTGAGATGAACCAGAAGATATAGCATGGAGTTTTTAATGGAAAACAGAAATTGAGGGAAAAAATGTGCTTTCTTCTTACATCCTTGTCTCCTCCAGTGGTCTGTTCATGAAATCTTGGATTGCTTGGTGTAGGGGTAACCATTTATTAATTGAAGCTTTCAAAGCTGTAATCCACCTAGAAGAAATGAAAGACCAGCAATTCTCTCTGATCAAGTGTTATGCATGCATTTTTACATTCCTTGAAACACACCTTTTATAAATGGTTTTTGTGCAGCTGTGTTACTATGTATGCTTACAGTAAGTGGATTGGAGAAAGGCAGCAACATACCTTAACACTAATTTCCAACATAATGAAAATCTTTGTCCATTAAATTAAAACCCAAACCCTGTAATTAGTAGGCTTTAGACAAGAAGAACACCCACTGACAGCCATGGAATTTGGCTGGATTACAATAAGGGAATTCACCTTCAGAATGTGTTTTCACAGGCCATTTTTCTTTTTTAATTCTAATGTTCATTGTTGGAAGTAAGTAATTCTTGGGCATGAAGAGGATATACTTTCCCGTTATCTCTAACTTTCCATTAGTGGTACCATAGCTTTTCTGTTTAGTGTAATCACCCACACATCATTGTGAAAGGCACCTTATTCAGGTTTCTTTCTGAAGCTCTGCAAGCCAGCCTTGCTGTAGTTCTGGCATTGTCAATAGCAGAACTGATGACTCACACGTGACAGCATGTTGTACTGCAGTTTGACTAATGCTACAATTAAAGGGAAATTTGGGGAACAAGTGAAAACAGAATGAAAAGTTGTCACTAGATCTTCCCAAGGTACAGTGTTCCCACTTTCCTAAAGTCTGGCAAATAAAATTGAAAAAAAAGTTTGGTTTACCTTTTGTTTTCATTTACATTCTCTGCACATAAGTAGAAAGTCTTAAATTCTTCAGATGGAGGTTTGAGTTCAATTACAGATCTCTTGGAGCCCAGAGACTGTTCACTCACAATATACCCCTGTAGGTAAAGGCCACCTGGACAGAATAAAATAGCATGCATCATGTATATTGCAGATACTATGAAATTACTGTCAATTACAAGCATACCAACAATTCTTCCAAGCTGGGTTTTCAGATGCCTTGTGTTGAGTGTTTTGACAGAGTTGTAAAGAATTTACATATAAAATATTAAAAAATGTGAAAGTTCAGATTTTTTTTCTAAAAATTGATTTGTAAGTAGTGTAAAACATGCCTCCTGTCCAGCAAATTAGCAGTATAGTTTTATTTAGCTTTTCATTAAATAAGAAGTTGCAAAATATTTTTTCTAGCTTTTGATGTTCTTTTTCTTTCCTTTAAAAACTAAAGGGATAGGAATTTCAACATTACAAAAAATTCTAGAGTCAGTATTAGTTCCCCTTTCTTCCATTAGTAACTGGAACATCATTACAGGCCACACTAGCCAGCTGTGAAGGAAGGGCATTAGACAGAATTTGGTCTTCATGGCCTTTTCATTTTAGCTGGGATTTTTGTGGGGCTTTCTTGGTTTTGGTTTTGTTTTTTTAAAGATGTAACTTCACTGCAACAAGGCATATTTTCACTTTATACATACATGGTGAATAGCCAAAAAACCTGCGGAGCTGATTAATTGCAACTGAATGTTCCTGTTATTGTCTTCAGGGTCTGTGGTGTTTTTTGCCTCTCACATTTAGTGACAAGAACATCAAACTAATGCTGTAGAGTTGAGAATGATATGAGGGAGTGAAAATCTGTAGTGAAACTGGAAAAAAAACAATAGTTACAATAACAAGAGAGAAAACACTACTGTATACAACAGTATTTAGCAGTAGAAGGCCTGGGTGTCATAAACACATAATGCTTAATTTTTGCCTTTCCACTAATTCATTGCTTAGCTCTGGGCTTCAGTTTTGTGTAGAGAGGGAAGTCCATGGTCATTTCATGTATATGGCCTTTGGCAAATGATAAGTGCTATGTAAATGGTATAGACTATAAAATGGAATGCATCTTGCCTGATTATGTGGCAAATAGCATAAACACTAAGAAAACAGTTTTCTCTTTTGATCTGAAAGCTGGCTAGTAAGCAAAAGTACAACAGCATTTTCTTTCTGATTCTTCTGACTGACAGCTTTCTAGCTTTGCCAAGGCCATGTGAAAACCTGGTAGTGGCAAAGAAACCAGTCCGAGTTCATGAGGTCCCTCCCTTTGAGGATGCTACCTAACATGCAGGAGTTGACAGCTTTCAGCAAACTGCCATCAGTGGGACTGGCTCAAGCCACTGTGAAGTGCTTTGGAAGGGTAGCTCTTGTTGCTGATACTTGCTCCTGAGGCAATGTGCACAGATCCTGACTAGCTCCATTCCAGAAAGAAAAATTCAGACTGTGCGAGGAAAAGGAAAGAAGATGGGGAGGAATGAGGTGCCTATTTTATGAAAAGAGACTGAGTCTGGTCTTCCTTCACTCACCTTCACAGAACAGAGTAAAACATCATCAACGGTAAAAGTTATATTTGGAAACTGCTGTGAAACTTATCTGCTTTACCAATCAATTAAAATCCATCAGCAGCCCCTACCTTGGGCAGGTGTAGAACGGAGAGTGGCATAATAGTACAAACAGCCATCCTTCAGAATGCAGTAGTGCTGAATCCAGATGTCTTTGCTTCTGTCCAGCTGGTGGAGGAGCCCCAGGCACTCTGGGTTTTTGATAGCCAAGGGTGGAAGTGTAGTGTTATGCAGTGTGACATCTACCCACACATGGTTCTGTAAAATAAACATGTGATGAAAAGCTCTGGTAAAAAGTTAAGGAGCACCTGCTAGTATTAAAAGATGGAAGCTCTAGTTCCCTGCTAGGAAATCAGCTTTTCTTCTGAAAATAATTTGGAAAGTCAACACTGAAATTGTAATTAGGAAAACCTGTATTTGATGGCAAATAGTGATCTTTCTACTTTCTCCTTACAGTAACTTGTCTTTTCTGCATCTGTTTTGTTTTTCAGTCAAAGTTTCACTTGTAGAAACAGAGTTATTTCAAAGCTGTATGAAGAAGCTTTTTTAAAAAAAAATTGTCTGGCTGATTGACCGACTTCAGCAGTCTTTACTGTGTGTAATCTGGCAAAACCATGCTCACCATCTACCCTCTGGGTTCCAGGGAAAATGTGGTGGTATCTGTGGCCAGAATACAGCACTCCTCATACTTGGATGGAAGCACTACCACACACAAAATGTTTAGGGATGTCTTCCCATCCCTTTCTGGAAAGCAGGGTCTTTTTCACTACTAAAATTATCCTATTGTCATTTACAGGTGAAGAAAAAGCTCAACCCATGACACACTGCCATTGTATAGGCTATCTTTATGGTAAGAGAATCCAAAAAGAAAATTAGGAAAAAATAAATGTTGTTTAGTAAGACCAAGTTGTCTAATGTGAGATTAAAGCATTTCTTCTTTTCCTTTAAATCTGAGAGGTGTTAGGAACTCAGCCTCCCCTAGTGTGTTTTGCTTATCTGCAATACATATTTCAAATTCTACATCAACCAGTGTCATTGTCATTTGAAATCCATGGGGAGAATGTGTGCAATATCAACAGCATCCTGATTGTTTCCACAAGGGTTTTCTTTTGCATTTATTTGTGGTATTTCTTTAGTATCCTTGACAAGCAATGCCAGAAAAAAAGACCTGGCACAATATAGCTAGCTATATTCTTTGTTATGAATGGGAAACCTGCTGAGACTTATTGCAGCAAAATGCAGAAGAGGACTTCAGTAATACTAAGTGTATTCATAAAATAGTTATCGTTGCAGAGTCATTAAGATGACATAGTGTCAGTATATTGGTCTGTTAAATCACTGTGTTGTGAGCCCTACTGTAACACACTAGCGATTACAAAAAGTCAGTAACAAAGAGTATAGCAAACAAAAAAGAAGGAAAATATAAGCTTTTTCTATTCAACTGAATGGAAAGTCCAGTTAGAAGGAAAGAACAGATATAGTGTTCATTAAGAATAGAGGTTAGGCAATGACAGCAACATATTAAATAAAACTTTTTTTATTTGAGAAAAGGATATTGTTTACTCAAAGATGAAACTAAAAAAGATAAAGCAGTCAAAAATAAGATGCAATAGCACCAAAAGGACCCAACTTACTGTGTTTTTAATGTGATGCATGAGAGACCTTTCTGTATATATAATGTTGGAACTTTTTATCTAACAAGTTATTTTTCAATGTTAAACTAAAGAATGACTCTTTTGATGTGTTTTCATTTGTGTATGTGTGCCTTTCTCATCGTTTTTGGTTCAGGCTATTTTTTATTTCCTTTGGCTAGGGTACACACTTAAAATTGCTTGATTTATTTTTTTCTGTTTTCAAGTATATGGATTCCTTTGTATTATTTTAAGAAACACTGCCAGGTAGAATATACTTGGAAACTAATTTGGTTTTGCACTTGCAAACTCATCTGAAAGCTGAAGCCAAAAGAAAGATATGTTTGATCAATTTTATTTCAGTGGAAAAGAAATTAAAGTAACAATAAACACCTCCTTTGACTGTTTGGAAACCCATCACTAAAGCACGTTGTTGAAGGAGTCACTCGTGTCCTCGGCTGAGAGGAGGAAAGTACATTTTTTTGGCACTGCATTAATGCAGGTTATAATTTGTACCTTGCAATTTTCTTATTTTTTTTCCTGATGATTTTATTTCATCTGCAGAAAAGGTAGTCTTTGATACTTACTCTGCATTTGAGCCTCACATTCCTTCTGCTAAAAACCAAGCTGGTTCAGTAGCTAAGCCTTCTTAAAAAAAAGATTTTACAGATCAACAGCATATTTTTAGAAAGGTAGTCTGCCTATAGGAGGAAACAGTAAGAATCACAGGGCCAGGAACTGGCAGGCTAAAGCGGCTTTGACCCTTATGCTTCCAACCCTGGAAGTACTAAAATTAGCTTTGCAGTTTGCAGTTCAGGGGTCAGCCAGAGACTATTCATACTAAATTATGTTGGACTGAGCAAGGTCTCTGTGTAGCAGCTCAGCATAAATTATGGCCATGTTTCTCCCAGCCATAGGGGCCGGAAGAGAGTATAGCTGTATAAAGAGATAGAGAGGTAAGTCAAAGTTTATCAGCTAACTTATCTTTCTTCACCTCTGAAAATACAGAAGAGAACTCAGCAGCATATCTGCCCCCCCCCCCCCCCCCCCCCCCCCAATATTCTGTAGGAAAAAGCAGGTAGATGGCAAACAAGGCAGACTTGCAGGGAATACTTAAGAAGATAGAGCCCTTCTTTCTCTTTACCCCAAATAGTATTGCCTAGGGAGAACGTGTTGTGAGAGCTGTCTCTCCCCTTCCTCCCTTCCCATTACCCTCATTTTCGGCTATGTTTCTGAACTAGCTTAAAGCTGCTGATACCTGGAGAGGGAGCATTTTGATTCATTCCGCCATATGGCAGCAAAGCGTATTTGCTGAGTCACAGTAATGTCTGTATATGGCTTTTAGACTGGAGCTGATTCACATCCCAGCAGCCTAGAACAAAAGTATACAGATTCCACATTGCTGTCTGCACCTGACCATGTACAAATACATCTGCTGTCTCTCAGTCTTCTGCACAGTTTGCCATGCACATGCTTCTCATATAAATAAAACATTACCTGATGGACAGGATGCACTGCTTTATCCATAGCCTCCAGCCATCTATAATATGACAAAAAATGAGAATAGCTTAATTTGGTAGAGCAGAATAAATGTGCTCCCCTGCCTCTTAACTCTTGCTGACGTAGCATTTAGAGGGATTTGCAATTTTCAGGACACATTCAAGGTTTCAAGATAGAAAAACAGTGGATTAAATCTAAATAAACATTGCTAACTAGCAGAAAAATAAGTCTCAAAGCTTGCTGTGTAACACATTGTAATAGATTAAAGCAATATTGCAGACAAGGGAATCTATGTATTTTGAATACAGTTCAACATGCCAGGCTAAATGATCACTTTTCTTGTGTCTTTGTTATAATTTAGATAAGGAATTTGTGGGAAACATAAAGACTCCTGAAATTGGAGAATTACAGAATAAAGCAAGCTATTTGTTGGCAAAGTTATTCCTTTTGCAATATGGATGGTATAGAATTTGGAATTTATATTACCATGGTGGGTGCTATGTTAAGTAGTAAGATATTATAAAAAGATAGGTGGATGAATACCAAATGTCATCCTACTTCATAACTATATATTTTTGATACTTCACAATAAACCAAAGAGGAAAGAAAGATTAGATTTTAGTACATTTTGAAATTAAATCCTAAAATGTTGTTACTTGTGTTTTGGGTGATTTTGGTCTCTGTTTTGTCAGCTGTAGTCTTTGGAAAGTATTTTTTAAGTCTAACTGAGACAAATCCAAACTCATTGCCTCTTATCAGAACCAATATGCTTTGTGGTATGCTTGCATTTTAAAATACTAAAATGATAATATGATAGAATGACAGAAAAGGAAATGGAAGATGGGATTGTATTTATTACTAGCACTGTCCTTGCTGGGCAGAAGAGAGATCATTCATGTGAAATGACCGGTAAGTAATTTACATCCACAGGAAGATTTACACTTCCATTTGAAGCAGTGGGGGAGAAGGCATGAGAATATGGGTGAAGATTTTTTCTCTGGAGATAAATCAAGAATTCAGGGGGGATCTTGAGCAAAGCATGAATATAAAAGACTTTTTGAAAAAATAAAATCACTTCAAAAGAATTATGAAGCTGAAAAATAATTTTTGAAAGTTTGCAAATGAAAATAAGAAACACTATTTTCCCATCCTAGCTGACAGACTGTGTGTGTTTTGTTTTGTTTTGTTTTATTTTTTTTTATTTTCTACTGACCAGGGCAGGTATTGTGAATATCCTCCAAAAATTCAGACTCCTTTTTCCCAAACCAGAATAACAAAACTGACCCTGTAAAATGAAAGTTCACTTACCTCTTCATTTCTTGGTTGGAAGTTGCACAGAAGTAGAAAATCCTGTTTCTGCTTTGAGGTATGCATTTAAAAACAAATGGTTTACCTAGACCGGTGTCAACACCAATTTCTGCTCCTTCCAGCTTTGTTACTTCCAGGGGTCTGCACTTCCCTTCATCCTGCAATTAGAGACAAAGAGTGCCAAAGTTCAGAACTAATATGAAATGGAACCCTGTGAGATGGGGATAAACTCAGGGAATATTCAAAGGTATAGAAATTAGTGATAAGCTCTTATGCTTTTGAAACTATTCCAATCATCATATGGTTTAATGATCAGCAGAAAATACAGTGCAGTCATAAGAGACGAACTAGTCAAACACCCTCTAAATTTGCATCTCTATTTTTGCTCTCTTAATTGGTTTTGGTTCGTCAGAAGTCATATCTGCATGTGGAAAACTCACTAGGTATTTGTAAATATTCCAAGTTTTGAGGGTGTGGCTGAGTAAGAGTGGGATTTTCAAAGTGCACCAAAGAATTTAGGAACATTAGTCTCTTTGCTATGCAATGCTGCTTTCTGTCTGGGTTAATGCTGAAGACCTCACTTTATATGTGAAGATGGAGGGAATAAAGGTTTACATTCAGAACATAGCATAATTTAAAAGACTGGATTTCAGTTCTTTTGCTAAGTTGCCCTAAATATCAGTATGTTCATAACCCTTCCCATTAATTTCAGACAAATTTTGATGGAAAGCATTTCAAAACTTTTTGTACTGTATTGTTCCTAATTGAGCTAAAACTCTTTGAGACTGAAGGGTATTGTCAGTGTGTTTCTCTGTGGTTAGTTACAAGAAGCCATTAAGCTTCTTAATATAAGTAGGTAGGTGAAGCAGTTCCTCCCCCCACTTTTCCACCCCAGCTTCCCTCAGGTACACGTCTTAACTCAAAACCAAAGTGCACACATCTGAACAGTGAACTCTAGCAGTGTTTTAAACAACATTCTTAGCTCCCTTGCTTTGAAGAGCTATAACTAGAGGTCTAACAATTGCGTGAAGTTTTGCAGCAATAAAATGGAAATCATGAGTTAATGCTGGGACATGAAAAGCATTAGTGCTTCTTTGGAAAATGCACAGATGGTGGAGTGTCATAGAATAAATTCAGTTGATTATTGGGAGTTAATTAAATGTTGTCAGTAGAAGCTGAATTGTAAATGCCCCATGTATTTTTTTTTTATTAGCCTAGAAATAATCATACATATCCTTCCATGAACAAAATATGCACCTGTGGATATTAGATAGTTAAATACTTTTTTTAATGCTCATTGGAACATGTAATTATTCTTTTGTTATACATGAATTTTCTGTAGGAATAAAATAACCCCTAATACTGAAAAACAGTGTAAATAGACATTCATGAATGCATTTCCTAGATTCTTCTGCTTCTTTTTTTTCTTTTTTTTTAATGCAGAAGTAAAGTCAGTACAGAAGATGACAGCAATTCTGAAAGTCATCAGTGCTGTGTGACCTACTTTACATATAATGCTTTCAGAAACAAAACTACGTTGCAAAGACAGCATAACCAAAATATGTTTTCAGGCTCCAAATCTCATTCCTAGTGTAAAGAATAATAAGTGCTTGGTTGATGAAGTGTTACTCAGCAGGATCTTATCCACAGTCTGGGTTCTGCTGACTGTCTTACTCAGAAGGCAACAGTCACTGCAGACACTGAAAGGGCTGTGCACATCCCTATAAACTTTTCTAAACACTCTCTGTGTTGCCTAGAATGAATGCAGATAGAGCTCTGTGGCATCAACAGTGATTTATGTCTGCTCCATTTCAAATGAATACATCTAGGGTGGAATAAGATGGATTTGAGGCATTCGAAGTGAGCCCCAATGCCCTTCATTGACTCATAGGCAGCCACACTCCCCTAGTTCTGATAAGCCAGATGTAAGGGGCATTTAATGAATAATATCTTGAGAGCATTCCTTTGGCAAATATCCCTTTGTTACAAAAAGTGCCCAAGGTATATTGCTGAAAAAATAATTATAAAAGTAATTTCTTATGCCTGGGACTGGAGAGTAACCCACTGACGATACTGCCACTGTGGAGCCTAATATAATTATCTGAAGCTGCTTAGTTGATGATATGCATTGTACAGATTTTAAATAAACTAACTCAGATTTTAGCTACTAATGTTCTGTTCAGCACTTAAGTAAAAACAATTTCTTGTTCTCTCAAGGTTACTATCAGCTATTTCATGGATTCTTGGTAATCTGCAGTATCTAACATGGATGGAGTCCTTTGGGTAGAGGGCAGAAAGCATATGCTGCTTTGGTAAATGCTGTTCTAAGAATAATAGAAACATCTGAAGTAACCCTTCCCTTGCTGGTAGTTTTCTTAAGATGGCCTGACTTTTAGGGGAAATGTTTCTGCAAAAAAAATGAAAATATTAAACAATGTAAAACTATAAGAGACTGAAATAAGGGAGAAGTAAGAATAGACAAGTAGATGCCTCCTTCCTTTATTGTATAAAATGGTCTTTAAGGTAGTGTATGTAGCCTGGGGGTGGTGGTGGTGTCACAAATCAGGCCTCTTTAATTTGGTGTAAATACTTCCAGAAAGTAAATTGCCTTCATAGCATTTCCTGAATGATTCACTGTGCTCAAAGAATTTTTTTTGAGCAGAGTTTGCTATTCTAGTTAAGCTTTTTTATCTATTAGAAAGGAGAAGCTGAAAAGATACATGAACATTTCATGCTATTTGCAGTGAAAGAAACCAAAATCAACAACAGGATTAACTATGAAACGAGATTAAAACTAAGCTACGCAAGAGAGTGCAAGTACTAGGAAAATGGAATAAAAGTAACTTTACAGAAAACAAGATCAAAGCCTAGAATAAGAAAAAATGTAAAAGACACAGTGAAAACTGAGCAGTGGTAGAAAGCAGAAATAAAAGACTGGCTAGCTCAGGAGACTGGCAGTGGAAAGTGTAATGCAGTTGCCCCTAGGTCACTGTTTCAAACTGGTTTCAGATCACCAGTGGCAAGACTGAATTTTTTTCTGTCTTTCAAAAATGTCTTCTTGGATGGTCTTAAACTAGACATCTCTTAAACGAGACATAAGAACGAACTCTTTTTTCTTTTGGCTTCTTATTTCTCATTTGCCTAACTTTCTCCATCACAGCTGTCATGGCCACAACTCCCTGGCACGCAGGCTTGCAGCATTTTCACCATCTGTTATTTTCTGGTTTTCTCTGACCAGCTTCTCCCCGAGTGCTGCTTGCTTAGTAGTATCTCTAAAACCTTCCTCACTCTGTCTCTCTCTCTCTTTTTTTTTTTAATCACCATGCTTTGTGGTAGGCTTATTGTTTGGCTATTTAGGATATTATAGCTAGAGTCTCTTTGCATTTCTTCTTTTCTGGGCACATTGGTGCAGAGGAGAGACTAAAGGTTTTACGTCTTTTTTCCTACATCTTTTTCCTTTCCCCTTGAGGAAAGGACTTGCAAATGTCAGTGAACAGAGAGCTCTAGACTCCACAACTGTTCGTGTGGCATTTTTTGCCAGTACAGCTAAATTTCTTTAGTTATTCATTTTGTTTTGCTTTAAACAATTTACATCTAAACTAGAGAGAATAGAAACATACTGAAGAGCAGGACAACAGGGGAAAAATATGTAAAAGCTCCTCTGATTTGAAGAACCTAATTGTCCTACACCTAACTGTATTGGCTGTCAGACAAGGTACAATCAAGTGGTCTTGTGATATGATTAATCTTCACATTCCAGTTGGTTCTTTTGTTGAGGTTGAGTCATTCACTGCAATTAATTGCAGAAAAAATAATGAACAGTTTGCAGGACAAAGAAGAACTATTGATTGGATTAAAATATTGAACAACTTGATTCAGGTCAAATAATATGACTATGACTCTTTCATTGGGTCAGGGTATGCAATCTGTTAGTAGTCCAAAATTAACTTGCATATCATATCAGCCAGCATTATTTATCAATTATTAATAGAAATAATACAATGGGAGTATTGGAAACCTTGGGTTCAGCAGCTCCTTAAATGTAAATTGAAAAATATATCTTGGAGCCATGGAAGTCATGGAAAATTTGGAGAAGAAATCAGGTTGTATACCAGCTCTAAATAACGTGGCAGCTCCCAGACCATGATGATAAAGCTCCGAGCAAGAATGAAGAACAAATAGAAGTGGTATCTTTATGAGCGTTGGCTCATACCTAAATCTATTTATAGCTAAGTCTTTTATATAAAGTTTTTAGGCTTAGTGATGAACACATAGGCCTGCTCAAGAGAATAAAGGACTGAATGTTTGTCATAGACTGAAATGATGTGAAGGGTTCACATATGGCAGGCAGCGGATTTCTTTCTTGCTACAATAATTAGACTCTGCATATACCACAGAAATTAAGATAATTTAAAAGCTTCCCTTCCCTTCCCTTCCCTTCCCTTCCCTTCCCTTCCCTTCCCTTCCCTTCCCTTCCCTTCCCTTCCCTTCCCTTCCCTTCCCTTCCCTTCCCTTCCCTTCCCTTCCCTTCCCTTCCCTTCCCTTCCCTTCCCTTCCCTTCCCTTCCCTTCCCTTCCCTTCCCTTCCCTTCCCTTCCCTTCTTACAGTCTTAAGAGTGCACACAAACAACCACAGGCATGTACTGTATTGTGAGTTACAAACTTTCTGTAAATACACTTTGTGTAAAATGCCCTGTTCCCACCTACAGAGAAAACAATTGTAGAAAGAAAAGGGAACATTTAAGTCTGCATTTAAATTTCCTCTCTGCATTTAGGGAGGGCTTTCACTTGTTCTGTGAGGTCTGCGTGCAAAGTGATGTGTCCTGATGTGAACAAAGGGAAAATGGAAGACTGGTATCCAGCTGGTTATATGAGGTGTGTAAATGTTGTGTTGAATCTTATTTGAAATAAAAAGAAATGGCAAATTGTAATACAGTTTGCAGGTGTTCTGAATAAGGCAGAGGGTGAGAACGGAATGATTTACAAGTACAAATGTACCCTAATTGAGACAACTAAGGAACAGTTATTTCCTTCATAGAGACACCACTAATTAAAGAATATTCAATGAGGAAAGCATTCTGCTGTTGAGAAAAAGTGAAGGTTATGGGCCCCTTTGAATGTAAATAGCACTGTATAATTATCTGAGCAATACTTAATTGCCAGTGTACTAGCTGCATTAAATTGCAATAAACAGAGAAGACAAGATTCTGCTGAGCTATTGAAATGGACTGACTTAATAATGGTAACAGGAATATGACCTAACATCTGATCATTTAGGTGATGTAATAGCTGTTTACCAGCCTGGGGTCTAATTGCTTTTAGATGTTAAGAAATGCACGTTTTTGTTCCCACTGCTCTCACCTCAGCTCTGAGAAATTTTGTCTTAGTCATTCACACTGTGCCTGAGGGCTTCCTAGAGGCATAAAACTTGTGAGCCTAAGAAATGCAAATCACAATTCTTCTTTAAGCTGACATTGTTGTATATAATCACAATGAAGATTGACAAAAGGCACATCCCTCTACTGCTGCAACTGTGTTCAGTGAGAGAACTTCTCAAGAGTATGTGTTGCAGTTTTCTTACAGCATGTTTCAGATCATTACAACCATGAACTATCACAAAAGCCATTTCTCTGAGGCTTGGGCTACTTGTGAAGGTGAATTTGCTCTTTATTCACAGTTCAGTCTCTTGCTACATCTGAATCACTAAAGCATGCTCTTTTATACTGTCAGGACAGCGATTTTCAACTTAACTGCTCTTTCCAACTTAACTGCTGCTACTTCATTCCTATCATAGTTTCTTCTTTTGACTTTCCTGCTTTGAGTCCATACAAAATGTTAGCAGCAAAGTCGTACTCTTTAGACATTTATTCCTAATTACTGTTGTTCCACATCATTCTTAGCTGAGGGAATTGGCAAGATAAATGGCATAAATGTCAAAAGTAACATAAGGACCTGACAGACAAAACTGATTTGACAAGAATACATCAGTTTCTGATTTCTGGAAGGGAGGTCTGCAAGGGAGATATATTGATAACGCTTTCCTCCTCTTCGGAGCCAGTCATCTTTATAGATTCTTCTAGACCATAACCTCAATGATACTTAATTCTTGTTTTCCTTTTCAGATACTACATTGGTTATCTGTCTCACTATCCTCTTTCCCAGGGTCTATTTATGGCAAAAGGACATGAAATAATTCCTGGGAACATAGCATGACACAAACCAGAAAGAAGCTAGGGCATTGTTTGAAACATGATCTTTTGTTAATTCTTTTAATTTTATCAACTCTACTTTTTTTTTTTTTTTTCTCTTTTTTGACCCACAATAATCACTTGGTATACATTTTTTTTTTAACCAGTCTTATGTAGCAAGAAAGCAACGATGAATTCAAACTAGGAAATTCTGACTTTGGTTGGCATTTTTAGTGCATTTGTAAATTTAAATTTAAAAGCATTTAATTAGCTCAGCTCCTTATATGATGATGCATATTTGTAACGAGGAATTTTGGGAAACATGTTTTTGGTTTTTGGCTTCGTTGTGCTTTCCTGTTGAGCCTAGAACCCAGTTAGCTCTCTAGCAGGTATGTCCTCATGACAGAGGAATGCATGATCCACAGCCTTTAAACTCCTTGTTAGTTCATTTGTGCCTGGATCACAGACATTATATTCCTTCTTTTTTAACAGGTTTGCAAGAGCAGTATTTTTTTATCCTGAAGAATGCAGCAGGTTGTGAAGTTTCCAAGTTAGCTGACAGGTTCTAAAAGCCACTTGGTGATGGCAGCTCAGAGATCTGTGTGAACTTTTTTAACCTGTTGAGGTGATGCTCTAGTGCCGTGGCTAGGTTGCTTTTGTTATCTTACTGGTCTTATGTAAAGCTGATTAAGTTTTCTCTGTCCTACACTGCAATCTTCACTGTAGACATTTTGTGGTGACTTTGTAGTCACTTCACTGTGCTGAGCAGCAAATGCTAGTTTTAGAGGAGCAGACACTGCTATTTGTAAAGAAAGGATCAATGCTTGACTATGCTGATGTGCTTTCAGCTTTCTCTGAAAAAATGTATAAGTTCAAGGACAAGAAACTCGATTCCTTATACTTGCCTCAGGGTAGGGCCTAAATGTTCATCATTGTCTATCATCTCCTCACAATGTCCAGATATTTCTCCTTTGGGAGAAAAACTGGGCACACTGGCAAAGAAGAAAATAGCATGTTTGAGACGATCCAGTGATCTGGACAATGGGGGATCAGAACTGTAGAGTGTGTAGTGGAACTCCAATGCTGCTACTAAATGTAGGCAAAAATATTATAAATCATTATATCTCCACTGATCTCAGTAATTTACACAAAACAGAGTTCTAAACTAATGTACCCAATGTTTTTACTATGAGGTGAAAAGTGTTTTAGTTACTTATGCGGATTGTAGAGTCAAGGTAAGTGGCAGCATCTGTTTGAGGGAAAACAAAGTGACGTTGTGTGTAAAGTGACTGAATCTCCTGCAAAAGCTATCACTTCATCAACATGTTACTGGATAGAGATGAGTCTGAAACAGCAGCAGTTACACGGGCGAGTCAATATGTTAAAAGCTCTAGAAACATCAATCTCTTTTTTAATGTAGGTGGGAAAAGGGAAGCTCAGGATGGATAATTTCTGCCTGTAAATAGCAATGATGAGGAAATGTAGCTCTCTGTGTTTGTTGATAAAGACTAAAGCAGAAGATGAAACACCCTTTCCTTTCTCCACAGTAAAACAATATGTGCACCCTTTCCAGCATAAGTAAAAGGCCTGGTTGTCTTTTTACATAGGTGGAAATCAGACATGAACTTGCTGGAGTCACTGGAATTACATCAGTGTAAACTGCTGTTCTTAACATCAGGATCAAGACCTGAAAATTGATGACTCTGGTTAGTTTGTTGCATACTGACATGCAGATTATCCTGAACTATTTTTGCCTCCCTGAATTATTCTTGCCTTCAATGAGCTGTTTCAAAGAACATCTTATATCCACTAAGTGGAAAAATTTTTCCTCCTGGGTGACGCAAGGCCTGGAACATAACGTTTCCAACTTAATCACACAGCTGACATGTTACATAAATGCTGTGTTAAACTAAGAACATATATAATTCCCTTGGAAAAGAAAGTGGGATGAGCAGCATCTGTATGCATTGTTCTTCTTACTCCCTGATAGAAATCATACCAAAAGAAAGGAGAAGTGCCAACGAGTCCAGTTGAGCTCCCTCTTACTTCGTTTGGGCATTGGATCTCTCAGTAGTGAAGAAGCATATTTGCATTTAAGTAACTTTCTTTCTGTCTTACTAAATGACTCTTCAGAGTACCCTGTAAGCACATGAGGCAGTGAAGAAGGTCCTTGTGCTTTCAGTTGCTAAAATAGTACTACAATACTTCAGTGTATTCTTTGGAGTCCAGAGATAGAGCGCAACTGGCAAAAAACTGATATGAAATAACTTAAAAAGTGAGTGAATGGCATTAGTCTTGGATAACGCAAAAAAACAGACAGTAGTTATTACTATAAACTGTTTATGCAGTAGTTTAAATTTATTTACACTTTTTAAGCAAAAGCAATTGCATGCTTTCAGTGACTAAAGGGCCTACTATCAAAACATAAAGTTGGTGTGATTGAGAGTGTTTAAAAGGCGTAACAATATTTTTTTTACATTTCAGGAGTTTGATGAAGGGCCTGACTAGAGTAAAATAAAAACTTCTGTCCAAACAAATGTTCCTATATGTTCCTATATGTTTGTGTCCTTTTTAATGTGTGATTTGTTTGTTTATTTGTTTTTCTTTTGAGACCAGAAGACATAGTGTTGAAATAACAATCAGGGAAGGCCAGACTGCTTTGTGGTATACCCAGTGGTTCTGCAGCATAACCCTGGTTAGATGGCTAATGTGTATATCATGGCATATGCAGCAAAATAAGCCTACCAGATTTTCTGCTGGAAGTGTCAGGTGGATAGAAAATTGTAGAAGAGCAAGCTCTTTCTATAATTTTTAATTACTTTTCACAAAATGTCTTTTTTCCCACAGAAGTGTTTAGTTTTGATCAAGAAGCTTGTTAAAACTTTGATTAATTTCAGTTTGTATATGAAACTGCAGTGCCTCATGTGAATTCCTTTCTTCGTCTTAACAGTATTGTCCATGAAAAACTATGCTTAGGATCACCAGGAGGAAGGACCAGAATGTATTGTGGCACCTATAGAGAAAGATGAACCCATGCAGTCCTCAAAGTGCAGATCTTGGGAAGCATTGCATCAGCATCTTTCAGGTAAAACTAATTTGGTTTCTAGTTTTTACTAAAAAGGAAAAAAAAATAAAGTGAGGATTTTACTGGAGTGGGTCTACTGTTCATATAAAAATGACCAAACAGGCTAATATATAATATATGAGCTAGTACATGAGCAAAAATTGAAATACATAGGTGGGAGATTGATGTATGAAACAGAGAGAGATGGCATAGTAGGAAAAAAAAAAAAAAATCATGATCAGGAATGAAGCCTGTAGATTAGCTTCCCTATTATCTGCTGTTGGTTGAACTGCCTTAACACATAGATTATATTCATGTTTATTGCAAAATTGTGCTGGTATGTCTCCATATGTACGTGTGTACATGTATATCTACATCCTTCATATGCTGAGTTGACCAAAAAGTATGTGACCATGTTAGCGAAGATAAAAATTTACAGGTCAAGGACTTGGTTCCAAGCTCAAGTTCTGAAAAAAATCCCATATTTTTTGATTAAGGCTGGTCGCCGCTGTATTTCACTAGTACGTGTTCAACTTGTGTGTTGGAGACAAACTTGTTTCTACCTGTTTCTAACCAGTTGAAATGTCCACTGCTGCCATTCCTAGGTTAGCTAGGAGATTCCCTGGAAGCTATATGGGCTTCATCTAGTGATAAATCCCTCACCATGCAAATTTTCTCAGCTTCACTGTTATCTTGAAGTCAGGTTAAAGTGAATGCTAAGTGGATGACCCTGAATCTTTTTTACAAGCTGTAAAATGCTTTACCACAAAAAACTCTGAACAGACCACAGGCTTTGAGATCAATCTGTTTAATTTTATAGGCTTAACTTTCTCAATTAATAACTTCATCACAAAGCTGCACAGGGGAAGGGATTAGTAACTTGTAATTACATGCAGCACCCGCTGAACCTCCTCACAGACTACAGTAAAATGCTGCTGCGGGGGAGGTGAGTTCACTGGCTCTGCCGCAGCCAGGGCTGTGAGCTGCCTGCTGCCCACTGCCCTCATCTGCTGGGCACGGGCCGGTCAGTGCACGCTGCCACCTCCGGGCCTGTCCCCCATCTGAACTGCTGGAAAGTCACCCCCGGTGGTACCTGCTTCAATGGAAAACTCCCTTCTTTTAAAGTTGTTTTTTTTTTTTAAATGCGATGTCTTTATTTATTCATTTATTTAGTGGAGAATAACTGTGTAGGATACTCAAATGTTTGTAGCTGAGATAACCGTGAAGCCACTGATTAAGGACCATTAAGACTCACTATACAACTAGAGGGTTTTATATTATGCTATATTGAAATGGAGTCTCAGGATAAAGCCAAATAAAATATTTCTCTTCATGAAGCACCTGTTCTACTCCTTTTTTGGATGTCTACTGTTAGATGAAGTTAAAGTCTTACGTACTACTTAGGAGTACTATACTATACAGGTGGCTGCTCATATGACAGAGAATGAAGTGCTGGGCAATGCTACTCTGAAGAAACTAAGCCTTCCCAATACCTGTCTGTGCATGTCTGTAGCTTCATCACACTTACAAAGAAATCTCATGGTCATACTTGTTTAAGAAAATAAATATAATAGTAGATGGAATACAGAGCTCCTACACATCTGAAACAGCTTCTTATCATCAAGGCCTCGCAGAGCCTATTCAATGCATAGACTTCTTGATGATCAGAACTAAGAGATTAAATGTCAGTCCATAAAAGCAGACAGTGTCTATGCCTGTGACTAGGATATAGGAAGGCAGAACTACTCAACAAGCCTCCTCTATATACCACACCAAAACATCTTTAGTGCTGCTGTTATTCCATAAAAAGTCAAGACAATGATCTGTAAATTTGAGTGCAATACTGCTGCGCTTTGTAGTTGAGGACACAGCTTGCTTCCTCACTAGCCTCTCTTCTTACCTTCTTGTGTTTGTAATAGTGTAGGTATCCATTATGTTTCAGCACAAACCACCTCTTTCTCCAGCCCTTCAATATCGCCGACTGTGTTCGTTTGTGCAAATATCCTCGGCAGGTGGGTCTGGGGGTGTTAGGGTAACGGCTGATATCTGATCCCACCACCATAGTCAGGATATCAGGACCTAAAATATTACATGAAGAATGTGAAAACATAGGTCAAAACTACAATCTAGACTGTCAATATTTTTGAGTACCCCTACAGGGTATAGAGCAGAAAGGCAGTAGTCTATTGCATGCCCTTCTCCTCCCAGTGTAGAAGCAACAAGGAGCAAAGCAGCCTAGGAAATGGTGAATTAAATCAAGCAATATTTGACCTTCTTTTAACAGAAATTCAGGAATGAAACCATTTTTTTGGTTGAGAATTAGTAATGGAGCCAGCTATTGAAGACACCTCTTAAAACAGTTTTTGTGACCTACCTTTGCAAGCAGCAGCTTAGGTGCTTGCATATTTTACCAATTTAGAGAAGTGGTTGGATTTCATTGCTCAAATGGGCTTACATAATTTTGAGTTCATACAAAAATTGCTGAGAATGCTCTTAGGGGCACCTTCAGTGTCTGTTATCTTACATACGCTCTTGAGAATTCTTTCTTTTCTATGTCTGAGAGTCTACTAACCTTTCCTGCTATCTGTGCCTCTCACTGAGGGTGTTTGCTGTTGGAGGCTAGCCTGTGCTAAAGTATATGCTTATCATTTGCAAAAAGTAAGTGCTCGATGGAAATGTCGGGCTGCAAGATTGTCTGAAAATGTGTTATTGTTATCAACAATGCGGTATGATTTCATAATATTTGCTGATGCTGTCAATACATCTATGGCTTTGGCCCGAAAGGCCTTAAATTCTGATTATATCAGATACTACTTCAGAGCAGGTGGCAACACCTTAAAGGTGATTGAGAAATGGGCATATTTTCATTTGCAAAACATTTCCTGGATTTCTCTTTTGGGGACATTTGACTTTGGGAATGCTGTCTGTGTGCCAAGATTTAGGCCAGGGGGTTTCTCTGAGGAGTTAAAAATACCCAGTAATCAGAGATTTATCTACTAAAAGACTTGACATACTCTTAAATATAACAGTGTGAATGGCACCTCTATAATTAAAGAACGTGGTATGTGTCAAGTTAAATTTGTCACTGTCTTGTAAAAGCATTTTCATTTATTGAATTTCCCGTAAGCCCTTGTCAAAACCATATCTGGGATAAATAAAAGAACTGCAGTAGATTAACTTCCAGCATGCAAATATAGGTATCTTTGGGTTTTAGTCATCACAATTCTAGGAAGAATAGGCATGATTAATGTCACTGACTCCTTGTTTCTGTGGTGCTGTAAAAGGATGCCTGATGAAATAACCTCTCTGCTCTCCTGACTAGACTTAAGGTCTTGGCAACACAGAAATAAGCACTGAGTGCACTGAACCAAGCTGTGAAGTCTCTCCCTGAGGAAGTATAAGGCATAAACAAGGTGTCTCTACAGTCACTTGCAGGACTTCTTCAGTCACTTTCTTAAAGGCAGGAGAGCCAAAAGCTTTACTGTCACACGTGCTCTTTGGGAATACTTTGTATGTCTGTTTTCTTCTGTGTTCCTGGAAACTCCTAGATAAAAAAGTGACTGAGGCAATATTATTGTATTAAATACTAACACATTAAACTGCTAATTAGGATTTCTGTTGCATTCATCACCTAACTTGTCCGGATGTATTTGAAGCATTGTAAGCAATCCTCACCCATCCGTGTAATTTATTGTGATCTCAAACTTACCTTTCCTTGCCAGATCGGCAGCTTCTGAGTGTGGCATGCTGGTGACATCAGTTCCATTGACTGCTATCAGAATATCCCCGACCTGAAGTCCTGCTTCTTCAGCTGCACTGTCTGGAATTAAAAAAAAACAAACCATTTTATTTAGAGTTAGGACATCAAGCAATGTGAGCAAGCTTTTCTAGCAAAACAGATACCTATCCAACCAGTCAAGGATTATGCTTTGGGGTCTTTGTGATGTCAACCCGGAGGTGGACCAAGTTTTTCTGAGCAATCTGTTAGTTGTCTATAAATAAAACTTCAGGATTTAGGTACTGGTTCAACACTAGATAATCACTGGCAGTGGAGAAATTTCATTAAAAATGCCAGTAGGGCTTAAGTGCTTTAAGATGAAAATAGGCATTTCAGTATCTGAGGGTTTTGGCCTAAATTGTAAACAAAGATTTGGTTCAATTTTCAGTAAAGTCAGTAGAAAAAAAATCTATGATTCTGGTGAGCTTTAGACTACTTTCTGTGCTGATGTTTCTCTTCATTGTTAGCAGAATTTGGCTATAATATTTTGTGGGTTTTGTCTTTAGAAAGAAACAACGTAGTAAGTTAACAAAGGGTCAGTGAAGGAGGGACTTAATCAGATTTCTGAATATATCAACCTTTTGTTTATTTGTTAACTGTTGCAAAGTACACGCATTCCCAATAAAATAGGGCTCAGACATGTGCCAGCCAGCAATGGAGGCAAATTAGGGAAGAGATAAATATGCTCCATTCACAGGCAGCAATACACAGTTACTTAAATCCCAGGTACAAATTTCTCAGACACATTTTTTTCTTCTCATTTATAATTAGGCATTCCTAATGTACTGTCAAAAAATTGTTTTTGGAAAATACCGTTCCATGTCCATACTATTTAATGCATATTTTTAAAGATTTTGTACCCTACCATGCAATAAATGTGATTGTTCAGTGTATTTCTGAGGATGCTTAGAAGTTGTAGGGAAGAGATTAGTATAAGCTTAATAATAAACAGGCACAGAAAAGCCATAGAATCATAGAATCAGAGAATGGTTTGGGTTGGAAGGTACCTTAAAGATCATCTAGTTCCAAGCCCCCTGCCATGGGCAGGGACACCCTCCACTAGACCATGTTGCCCAAAGCCTCATCCAACCTGCTCTTAAAGAATTCCAGGGATGGGGCATCCACAACCTCTCCGGGCAACCTGTTCCAGTGCCTCACCACTCTAACAGTAAAGAATTTCTTTCTAACATCTCATCTAAATCGACCCGCCTTCAGCTTGAACCCATTACCCCTTGTCCTGTCACTACACTCCCTGATAAACAGTCCCTCTCTATCTTTCCTGTAGGCTCCCTTCAGGTACTGGTAAGCCGCAACTAGATCTCCCCTGAGCCGCCTTTTCTCCAGGCTGAACAACCCCAACTGTCTCAGCCTGTCCTCACAGGAGAGGTGCTCCAGCCCTCTGATCAGCTTTGTGGCCCTCCTCTGGACTCTCTCCAACAGCTCCATGTCTCTCCTGTACTGGGGCCCCCAGAGCTGGATGCAGTACTCCAGGTGGGGTCTCACAAGAGCAGAGTAGAGGGGCAGGATCACGCCTCTTTTGATGCAGCCCAGGATACGGTTGGCTTTCTGGGCTGCAAGCGCACGCTGCCGGCTCATGTTGAGCTTCTCATCAATCAATACCCCCAAGTCCTTCTCTTCAGGGCAGCTTTCAATCCATTCCTCGCCCAGCCTCTAGCCGTGCTTAGGATTGTGCCAACCCACGTGCAGGACCTTGCACTTGGCCTTGTTGAACTTCATGTGGTTCACACAGGCTCACCTCTCCAGCCTGTCAAGGTCCCTCTGGATGGCATCCCTTCCCTCCAGCATGTCAACCACACCACACAGCTTGGTGTCGTCAGCAAACTTGCTGAGGGAGCACTCGATCCCACTGTCCATGTCGCCAACAAAGATGTTGAACAGTGCCAGTCCCACTACCGACCCCTGAGGAACGCCACTCGTCACTGTTCTCCACTTGGACATTGAGCCGTTGACCACAACCCTTTGAGTACAACCATCCAGCCAATTCCTTATCCACCGAGTGGTCCATCCATCAAATCCATGTCTCTCCAATTTAGAGACAAGGATGTCGTGCGGGACAGTGTCAAATGCCTTGCACAAGTCCAGGTAGGTGACGTCAGCTGCCCTTCCCTTATCCACCGATGCTGTAACCCCATCACAGAAGGCCACCAAGTTTGTCAGGCACAATTTGCCCTTAGTGAAGCTGTGTTGGCTGTCACCAATCACCGCCTTATTTTCCATGTGCCTGAGCATGGTTTCCAGGAGGGTCTGCTCCATAATCTTGCCAGGCACGGAGGTGAGACTGAATGGCCTGTAGTTCCCTGGGTCTTCCTTTTTACCCTTCTTGAAAATGGGGGTTATGTTCCCCCTCTTCCAGTCAGCGGGAACTTCGCCAGACTGCCAGGACTTCTCAAATATGATGGAGAGTGGCCTGGCCACTTCATCCGCCTGTTCCCACAAGACCCGTGGATGCAACTCATAAGGTCCCATGGACCTGTGCACCTTCAGGTTCCTTAGATATTCTCGAACCCGATCTTCTCCTACAGTGGGCAGTTCTGCATTCTCCCAGTCCCTGCCTTCTGCGACCTGGGCAGTGTGGCTCAAGCATTTGCCGGTGAAGACTGAGGCAAAAAAGTCACTGAGTACCTCATTCTTCTCCATATCCTGGGTAACCAGGTCACCCGTTTCATTCTGGAGGGGACCCACATTTTCCCTCGTCTTCCTTTTGTCACTGCCATACCTATAGAAGCTTTTCTTCTTGTCCTTGACATCCCTGGCCAGGCTAATTTCTATCAGGGCTTTAGCTTTCCTAACCTGCTCCTTGGCTGCTCGGACAGTTTCTCTGTATTCTTCCCAGGCTACCTGCCCTTGCTTCCACCCTCTGTAGGCTTCCTTTTTTTTTGTTTGACTTTGCCCAGGAGCTCCTCGTTCATCCACGGGGGCCTCTTGGTGTTTTTGCTCGACTTCCTCTTTGTTGGGATGCATCGCTCCTGAGCTTGGAGGAGTTGACCCTTGAATATTAGCCAGCTGTCTTGGGCCCCTCTTTCTTCCAGGGCTTTGTCCCATGGTATTCTAGCAAGCAGATCCCTGAAGAGGCCAAAGTCTGCTCTCCTGAAGTCCAGAGTAGTGAGCTTGCTGCACGCCCTCCTCGCTGCCCTGAGGATCCTGAATTCCACCATTTCCTGGTCACTGCAGCCAAGGCTGCCCTTGAGCTTGACGTCCCCTACCAGGCCCTCCTTATTGGTGAGAATAAGGTCCAGCATGGCACCTCTCCTCATGGGCTCCTCTATCACTTGGAGGAGAAGGTTGTCATCGACACATTCCAGGAACTTCCTGGATTGCTTGCGCTCAGCTGCGTTGTCCCTCCAGCAGATGTCAGGGTGGTTGAAGTCCCCCCATAAGGACCAGGGCTTGTGAGCGTGAGGCTGCTCCTATCTGCCTATAGAGGGCTTCATCTGCTCGGTGCCCCTGGTCAGGTGGCCCCCCACTATGATGTCCCCTGCCCCAGCCCTCCCTTTAATCCTGACCCATAGGCTCTTGGTTGGCTCCTCATCCATCCCCAAGTGGAGCTCCATGCACTCCAGCTGGTCATTGACATAGAGGGCAACGCCCCCTCCTTGTCTACCCTGCCTGTCCTTCCTAAAGAGCCTGTACCTTTCCATCCCAACACTCCAGTCATAGGAGCTATCCCACCATGTCTCTGTAATGCCAATAATGTCATAGCCTTGCAGGCGTGCACACATCTCCAGCTGCTCTTGTTTATTCCCCATGCTCTGTGTGTTCGCGTAGAGCCATTTCAGTTGTGTCCCCGGTGAGGCTGACTTATTGGCTGGGGTGGCTGGGATTCTTTTGACGTATCTTCCCAGTGCTACCTTGTTGGTTTCCGTTGCATCCAGAGCCCCCGTCTCGTCTCTTCTAGGCTTTGAGCGTGCTGTAGTGCATCCAGCACGTCTCTGAGCAGTAGGCCGAGGGCCCTCACCAGCGCCCCGTCCCTCCAACCTGGGCACATCATCCCACAACATGTTGCTGGCAAGCCTGATGTTATCCCCCTCCCCCTTCGAGCCTAGTTTAAAGCTCTGTTGATGAGCCCTGCTAGTTCCTGGGCAAAGATCCTCTTCCCCCTTTGAGAGAGATGAATCCCATCGGGGTTCATCAGGCCCGGTGCTGTGTAGGCCGTCCCATTGTCAAAGACCCCAAAGTTGTGGCGTTGACACCAGCCAGAAAGCCATGCATTTATGGACTGCGTCCGCCTGTTCCACTCACCATTGCTGCCCTTAATTGGAAGGAGGGAGGAGAATATTTCCTGCGCTTCCGAATCCTTCAGTGACTGCCCTAAGAGCCTGAAGTCCCTTTTGGTCGCTTTCGTGGTGCGTGTCTCTGCTTCATCCCCACCCACACAGAAGAGCAGCAGTGGGTAATCTCAGAGGGCTGTACCAGGCTGGGTAGTTTCCTAGCGATGTCTTTGACACGGGCCCCAGGGAGGCAGCAGACTTCTCTGAGAGGAGGGTCTGCCCTGTATATCAGGCCCTCTGTACCCTTCAGGAGTCCCTTACGACTATAACTCTCCTTTTCTTCTTTGTTGGGGTGGTCACGACCTGAGGCATGGGCCTTTTGTGCCTAGGTGCTACTTCTGGAGTAGCTTGACTGTCATCCATATCCTCACTCGAGTGGCCTTTCACAGCCAGAGCCTCGTACCTATTGCACAGGGCTACATGGGATGACGAGGTGGGTGAGGAGGAGAGGGCTCGCCGCCTGCCGTGCGTGGACTTGTTTCCATTCACTCCCCTCTTTGAGGCTGCTGCCTTCTGCTTGGCAAGGGGAGGATACAGGGTCCCCTTCCCTTTGGCTTTGGTCTGTTAGGTGTCCCTGTTTCTGCCTTAGGGATGGCAGAGCTTGGCTCCACCAGTCTGTCTCTCTCTCCACCTCTCTGATGCTCCTTAACCTCTCTTCTTCCTCACAGAGTTCTGCCACCAGGCTGAGCAGGTCGTCAACCTGGTCACACCTCAGGCAGTCAATCTCACTACTGCCTTCCCCTGCCAGTGCCAAGCTCAGACACTCCCTGCAGCTTGAGAGCTGGGTGGCTGCATGTTTCTGCGGCAACTCTGTGTTGCCACATGCCTCCTGGTGAGCACAGAGCTTAGAGCTTTCTGCCCTGGTGGGCGCCATGGCTGAACTCCCTCTATGAGAGAGTGATGACCACCAGTGGACTTTCCTCTTGAGCAAGTAGACTGACTAGGCCCTGCTCGCAACGAACTGCCGCACAAACTGACGCATCACGCCCCGGTTGATGTGCCACGCCCCGTTTGCCCGCTCTGTTCGCGGTGCTCCGAATCGCCAGCATGCCCTAGGCTACTTCTTATAGGCATCGGGGGGTGGGTGCCATTGCTTTGGCAACGCCCAGGTCTCGTTTGGCAGCCAGCTCGTGGCGGGTCTCTTCCGCGTCCCTGGCGTTCCCCTGCCTCTGGAAAGTCAGGAAAACCCCCCTGTGCGCCTAGATGTGTCGCTCCGCTGCGGGTCGGGCCGGTACCGGAGCTGCACTCTTCGGCGACTGACATCATGGAATACATGTGAGTAGGACTTTTAGATTCAGGATAGTTACTGCACAATACATTGCTAATATTCACATATATTTAAAGAAACAATGGCCACCAATCCGCAAAAGTCTGATCTACAACAATAATTTAATAAACAAAGACCAAAAAAAGGGCATACCAAAGCTTAGATTATTGATCACTGGAGTTGCTGGTTTTACTAGCCATTTGACAGCTTACTTTAAATGCGCATGTGGCCCCACTTTTTATGTGATATAACTCAGGCATTTAAATGAAAAAGAAAAAAAAAAAAAAAAACCAACTACCTTCACTTTTGGTAAAGCCACTAGACATCTCAGAATTCCCAGATGAAAGAAGTCAAAGGCCAAATGAATTGACAAGACTATTCAAAGACGCTCGGCTTGAAATAAATGGCAAAGCAAGAAACCTTTGTGTGAAAACTTCCATCTTCCAGATGAAAACAGAAAATTCACATGCCTCCATGTAACCAAAGTCATAGATAGGATATTTCAAGCAGTGCCTGCAGCCAAGCAGAATGGCAAATGTTTTAATAGCTATCACTTTCATGTCAAGCCTTCCCTGGACTTTAGTCCTATTTGGGTGATTTGCAGGAATTCTTTAGCCAATCTAATGGGCAATATAAGAAAATGTTGATTTAATAATACTGAGAAAGGACAGCATCTGGAGGCATTAGCAGGGACAGTCTGAATATGACCTTACTCATTCTATCTTCTTACACACTCATCTCAAACTCAGATTACTGGATTAACTTTAGTATCTCTTAATGAAACATAACTACTTAGAAGTTTATCAGACACTGCCAAATCCTTATGAATGACCTTTGTCCCAAGACTTTCAAAATTAGAAATTCCCTACGGTAGAAATAGCAGTCTTGGCATAAATTTCTGTGAAGTACTAGAAAAATGTGCTTTAAAGATCTGTGCCTGTATTTCCAGTCAAATTTTGTACTGCTGGTGACTTAAACAAACTTAAGAGATAACAAAGCAACAGATGAAGGTAACTGTTTAAAGTAATTTATCTCAAAAGACAAATAGCAAACACTGCATTGCTTATTCTATTTCAGAGAGGATTTGTCTTGAAAATCACTTTCTTTTTTCCTTACTCAAGTTGCTAGTGCAGCTGGAAACTCAGATGAAAAATTAGCTAACAAACAGTCCCCGAGACACATTTGTTCAAAATCTGCTTCATCTTCAATGGACACCTGAGGAGAAACTAGTTAAAAAGCTTGACAGATTCAACACATGGCAAAGCATCTTTTGTTGGCAGTGCTTTAAATTGCTATGAGGGAAGGTGTATCAGTGAATCAGAGGTCAATAGAGGCGAAAAAAAAGCCACTATTACCTGCACGTTAGGCAAAAAGTTTCAGATACAGAATCTCAAAAGTTCAGAAAACCATCAAGTTTTCCAAATTAATTAAAAGAAATCTTAAGCAAATCTTAGGTATCTGTGGAAATGTATATTCTAAGAATGATTTTATGTGTAGTAATAGTTTCACATCAGATAAAAGGACAGATTCTCCAGTTCATACACGCTGACCTTCAGAAGAGTCAAACTTGGAACAGCATTCCAGAACAGTCATCCTATAGATACAGGAGAATAAATAAGCCTATTTTTAAAATAGGGTTTGATAAGATGATGAACAGGATTAGATGATGTGCTCAGATGTGATAGCAGAGATCTGTACTTGATGACCCAAAGAGTCCCGTTTCAGTCCTGTTTCCTACATTCCACTGACAAGCATCAATGCAAGAAACATCCAGGACTACTCAAATACAAGTGGATCAGATTTAATGAAGTATGGATTAGAGACTCCAAACAAAAAGGATGGTATGTTTGCCAGGTATCTCTAAGTATAACAGAAAATAAAAAAACCCATCAAATTAAATTGCCTGAATGACTCTGTTATAACAGTAATAGCCTCTCCAATATTTGTTGTTTCTCTTGATCCTAGTTCAGGCCATAAGCAAGCCTTCTCAAGCTGAACAGCAATTCAGGTCTTTCTCCAAGTACCAAGATATTCACTGTATTTAAAACCATCGGTCACAATCTGTTGTACCAACAACCTTAGAACTGACTTGGACTAAAGATGCACTTAAATATTTGGCCAATATATAATAATAAAAAATAATAAAAAAGTGTAGGAATTATGAAAGGGCCTGTGAGTATGGGGCACTTAATTTCCTTTTCACTTCCCAGTCTTTCCTACATAATCCTTTTCACAAAGGCAATAGACAAAGATTATAGGCATAAAATTCTCAGTATATTAAATAAATATACAGTATCACATCAAACACATTCTCAAATGTATAAAAAACATTCTTGTACACAGGTTCTGAATCCTGCCTTTCCTCCCATGGGATACTGCCACCCCAGCCACCCCACAAGATGGAATGAGTGTGCACATAGACGCAAAAACGCCTCTTCACTTCCTTCTCCTGGATATGAAAAAGGCCTCTATAGACAGAAACATGCACAGAAAAACCTGATAATCTAAAGACAAAAAGAAACGTCCTATTCTGTTCCCCCTTTGAGAGAGATCAGGGTTCATCAGGCCCGGTGCTGTGTAGGCCGCCCCATTGTCAAAGACCCCAAAGTTGTGGCGTTGACACCAGCCACAGAGCCATGCATTTATGGACTGCGTCCGCCTGTTCCACTCACCATTGCTGCCCTTAATTGGAAGGAGGGAGGAGAATATTTCCTGCGCTTCCGAATCCTTCAGTGACTGCCCTAAGAGCCTGAAGTCCCTTTTGATCGCTTTCGTGGTGCGTGTCTCTGCTTCATCCCCACCCACATGGAGGAGCAGCAGTGGGAAATAGTCAGAGGGCTGTACCAGGCTGGGTAGTTTCCTAGCGATGTCCTTGACACGGGCCCCAGGGAGGCAGCAGACTCCTCTGAGAGGAGGGTCTGCCCCGCGTATCGGTTCATGGTTCACCCTCATGTGTATTACAAATCATTTGCAAGTTTGCAAATGCCAGCACATTTTGGTTTGTGCTGACCTTGAGTATCTCATATAAGACTTTATGATCATAAGTAGTCTTTAAAAAGTCTTTAAAATATTATTGAAATAATGTCTCTGTGCAACCAAAAAGGGATACAAATGCAATTTTTATCTCTACTTTAATGAAATTAATCATATTTTGAGAAAATGGAATCTTAGTAGAAGTTTGTCTCTAAAAAAGAATACTCTTTTTTGTTATTGTTGTTTTAAAGCAACTGCATTTGAAAACAAAACATACAAATTAACTTAAGAGGAGTAATACACAATGTGAGTAGCTGTTTTGCTATACTTAATTTTAATTAGTAAGTTACAGGGTTAAATTGGTAGGTATTAGGGCTAATATTGTATGCATGACCCCTGATTTATTTATATTTAGGTAAAAAACTTTCCCACATTCTAATTTGAAAGACCTCTTCAGAGGTTATACTCTTTAAGAATGCTAAGAGAATCTGTATGTTTACAAGGGGGAAATAATCTAAAACTTTTAATGCTAGAGACCAGAAACATTTCTTTGCAACAGAGATAACTTTGTATCAATATGTACTGAAATTCCCAGCAATCTGATAGTAACTGCTATTTGTCCAAGCACACATACTTCACAGTTGTGCTACTTAGAGAAATGATTGCTGAGCCCAGTAATTTTGTTTTCTTAACATAATCAGCAGTGAACTATACTGATCTTTAACCTTCTAAAGTAAGATTCTAAAGTAAGATTCTAATAAGATGAGCAGAATGAGTTTTTTCTTTCAAAATTACTTTCTCAGATTCACAGTATATTGCTTTCACAAAAGTTATACTGTGAAGATTATCTAGTCTTAAGGACTATAAAAAAATAAATTCTTAACTAAAATTAGGTTGCTGTTTTTCTGGATACAGAACATTACACAGCCACTTTAGCCACAATTTAATCTTACTAAGTTCTTTGCGTAGTATTCTGTAGGCAAAGATTTTTTAGATTTACATTATTGGCAAAGCTGCAATTGATAATGGAAATTCCTGATTGTCTTTAGACATGTATAAATATAGAATGATCCCTAGGATCCGGTGTCAAAATCATGTTTATTTTCATGTAGTTTACAGGAAAAGATTAAGAGATCCTTTGATAAACAATAGGCATAGCCATATAGAAGGTAAAGCAACCACTTCCAACATTTTCCCTTATTTGTTTTGAATAGGTCTGTCCTTTGCTGGAATTCCTCTTCTGGACTGAAGGCTTTATTTTTCGTGTTTAATAAGTAGAATATTTGCTCTCAGGCAACAAGTTAGAATGACTTTTAGAACTGAACAGCAGCATCATGCAAAAAAGCACAACTGAGGTATAAATCTAACTAGGTTCAGATCTTAAAGACATGCATGGGTTTCTAATACAAGTCTTAGAGTTGTAAAGTGTTAGTAAAGTGTTGGCCTTTCCAGATACGTAATTTTTTCTTCTCTGCATGTGCTCCCTTGCTCAGATTTCTGACTTTTCTGGTATTCCCTAGTGGAGTTTAATGATGACCCTATTTGTAGCTCAGCAGGCAGTTTTTTAAAATGATGGTTTCAGCTAGTGGATTTGCACACCTCTTAATTTACAGCCTTTCCCAGTGTTACCAGGAAGCTGGACAATATAATACACAAGGCTGGCAAGGTAACAGCTATTCTTAGATGCTTTGCTAGGGGGCACTCACTACCATTCTTGGCCTAGGGTGACATTTTTCACTGTATCTGCCTTTGGTAGTAGAAATCTGTGAGAGTCTTCAACACCTTCTGCTCTTTCTCTAATTCTTTTTTGTCCATTCGTAGATGCAGGGAGCAATACAGCAAGCAATACTCTAGATTTATGTGAACCAAGGTTTTAGGTGGCAGCAAATGACTCTGACTCCCTGTGTCTCATTCTCACTGCTGTTACTGACAGAGCCAGCTTTTTGCCAGATCTCTAAGCTGCCATTGCATGGAGAGCTGATGATTTCAGAGATCTTTCAGTGGTCACCGCCAAGATCTCATTCCTGACCGTAACTGCCAATACCATGTTCTCCATCATGTAGGCATGGTATAGATCATTCCTCTCTAGAGGCATTATCTTACACCTCCTCTTTGTTGAAATTCATCTGACACATTTTTGCTCACTCACTCAGATATGTGAATTTCTTCTGGAGTTCCTCACAATCATTGGACTACCTGCAGAGGTTAACAGCACACCTGTTGAGATTTGTAGATGGCTCAATGGAAACCCATTCAAGCAGAAGTGTCTTCAGCTAATAAGACTTTTGGAAATGTTGGTATGAGGATCACTGCATCTTCCATTTCATTTTTAAAGGCTTGTTGTCATTAATGGATGTCAGTCCCCACAAGTTCTAGACTTTACATCTGGAGAGAAGCTGGATGCAGACACTTGCATGAGGTATCATCTGGCATGGAAGGACACAGAACAGCGGAGTCTGGTTTACCCAGACGCTTACTGAGGCCCTAAGAAAGTTTGTCAGGAGCAGTCTGAGGACATGTTATTAAACATCTTACATCCTCTAATTACAGACATTATTTATGTACACCTATATTATATATAAGATGTTATGAATTATTTATATTACTAAATATTATATATATTTTTAATAAATTTTCTTAGGAGAAGTTAACTAGTACAAACACAACTTACTTGTGTCAACTTCAGTCACAAGGATAGGCTTTGAGAACTGGATCCTGAAACCCCAAGGGTAATTGCCAGTTCCTTTAGTGATCTTCACCGTTCTTTCACGAACTGCAAAACAGGGAAAAAGACATCCATTTTTCTCTACAAGTCAAGTTCAATTTAACAAGCAGCAGCCTGTTTTTAAAACTTTTTATCTATAGGCACTGACAGTTACTGATTCTGCAAATGGCTGGGATGCTTTCAGTATCACTCCTAGCTGTTTGGTGCTGCTCCTCTGCCAGTGCATACCCCCCTCATGCCACCACTAATCGAATGTCATTCATGTTAGAGCAAAGACAGTCAGCATCAATGAAGCGTACTTTCATTAGCAGTTTAAGTGCCTGGACTTTGTAATAAGAGGTGGAGAAGCATTCAGATATTCCAATCTACCGACGGGGTTCTGGAAGAGAAAAGAGCTCCTGCTCCTTTTGTCAGACGTCTAAGTTGTAAAAACAAAATACACTCTAAATTCTCAGATGAGTTTAAATCTGTTTCTTGTAGTTTTATTCTTTTTATATTTTAGAAGGTCTCTATCCTTTGGATACCAATTGTTTCTTTTCCTTTTGCCTACTTTTCTCTGTCTGCTCCCCACTCTCACTGCCTCCCAGTCCTCTAGTCCAACCCCCCCACCACACTGGCATCTCCTGCCACCAGTGGCTGTAACCACGTGAAATGTCTCTCAAGTCAGCAGAATTTAACATGTAGAGGGATCACCCTCAGTGAAAAGAAAGATCAGGGTCTAATTGCCTACTTCCAAATTTTTCTCAGGGTCTAGTATTACCGTGTCTCAAATGGTCTGGCTTGTTAGTAAATCTTATACTCAGGAAGGACTTCAGTGAGAGTGTCTGCTTTTGATCATTTGACAGTTTTACTGGGTTTGTTTAGTAGAGGCCAATTTAATAACAATTTATGACAGCTGTTTTGTCTTCAAATTTTGTACTATTTGGAAGATAGAAATTGCTTTAGAGGTTACTTTACTAACAGGCCAATTGACGTTACCTGTCTAAAAGAGCATAGATACTTCAATACCTACTTTAACTATCTTGCTGAACTTCTGAGCTCTCCCCTGGGAGAAGAGGTAATCAAAAAGGCTGTCCAGAATATTCTCATATGTTTTAAGGGAGATTTTTCCCATCTGGAGATTTATAGAGGATATTTGTTTTCTCTCACATTATGAATGATTTATGAGCTCCATCTCCTGGAAGGCTACAGGGGTGTTTCAGTTTGTCTTAGTTCTTCGAACTGTTACCTTTCAGTAACTTAACATTTAAAAAGTGAAGGAAAACCTCCCGTCACCCTGCAAATGTTATTCACTATATCTGTTTGCATGACAGGGCTGAAACTACAGATGATAGAACAATCCTTCTTTTGCAAACTTGATTCTTTTCTTTCTGGATCTGCTATGTTTGAAAGTTTGATGGAGAACAGATTTTATGACCATTGTAATACTTTATGTACACAAATAGCTCTCTGATTTTGCCATGCTTGAAGGAGCTATGAGCGTTACATTGCTTCTACCCTTATCATGCAGCAAGAAATGAGGTTTAAGTATGACCTTTTATCAGTATTAATTTTGTCAAGTAATTATGGTATTTTGCAAGACAGTAGCTAAATAAGAATTACTTATTTACATTTTTATATAACATTATATTTTCCTGAGGTGCTCTTTTTCCTGTCTTCAACATAAGTGTCCGGCATCTTCCCAAAATGTTGGTCCACTGGAATCCTCAGAGTGCCCAAAATAAATACAGTTTTATGACATTTATTACCTGTTGCATTAGCCAACTTACTTGCCACTGGTCTAGGCCTTTTACTGAGACATCTAGGACTATTATCCGGAGAGACATCATCTCCTCTGAAAACCCAGGAAGCAGAATGAAAGTTTTCTGTATAAAAACCTCTGTCCTCATTTTCAGAATGTAGTCCCAGATCTACTGACCGAGCATCCTCTGAGTTTACTGTCATGAGGATAAAACAAATACAAGTAATGTCAGTAGGGAAAATGCATAAAAATTAACAGACCTAAGCCAGTCAGCACAGAAGTTTCTTTATGAAGTGTTTGTAATATCTGTACTTAGTTCTGTAATTTTGTTGCTGTTAAAGAGGCAGTCTGCAAAGATGTCCAAGGAGAAGATCACGATATTGGATGCTATTGCATATTGAACTTGAATGCCAAGTGAAGTCTTAATGCAAATGGTCAGAACAGGAGCTGCACCGCTTTAAGAGAAGGCTAACTTTAGCCAATTGTTATGTGTTCTTATGCAGCCCATTTGATTAGGAAACGAAACAAGTTTCCTGGAAATTTAGTATGAGTTCAGTGCAGGTAATAACGATCATATTTTCTGTTTGCTTAATCCCAGCTCTCCAAGATGTGTACATTTAGTTTTATTAAAAAGGAGGTGAGGAAAGAAGAGTTTTGGGTTTAGTATTTTGTTTTGGTTTGGTTTGTTTTTTAATATAGAACTTCTCACTTATCCTAGGCTGTTGAATTTTTGTATGATGTTACATGTGTTATCATGAAGATTTTCAGATTCATATTTTATATTAATTTACATTCACTATGTCTTGCAGTGAGTCCACTGGGTCAAACCATGTCACCCAGATTAACACAGAGATGGAAGAGAGCTCTAATTCTCTGCTAAAGGAAAAAGCATTAATGTTCAGGCTCACAAGCAGATAGGGCAGCAGGCAGCTGGCTGTGTGACAGTCAGGCTATAAAAAGCAGTTTGACTCTGGAGATAAAGTCTATGCAATAGTATGACAACTTCCCAAGCAGACTGGGAGCTGGAACTTCAAAGCTAAAACTGGATGGTGAAAGGTATATACAAGTATAAACCATCAGAGACTGCGTGAACAGATTGACTGAAAAAATGTTTTACTATGAATTGTCTGAGAGGAAAAAAAGTGTTCCTTTCAGTACAAAATGCCTGGTATAATGCAGCTAGAGTTAATGCAGCTGGAGAACAGATCTGTTTGCTTGCTTTGTTTATCCTGTGTTTGATGTGGCTGTTATGCAGAATGATTTCCAGTTTCAAAACAGAAAAGATAAAAATTAACCTTTATTTAGTTTTGTTCAGCGAGTTACTTCCTGAATATATCTACATGGCAGTCTTTTCGCACTTTGACAATTTCCTTAACTGTATCTATGTAGACAAATAGTCCACATCCATTGGCTTCTCCCTGTTGTGGTTTAACCCAGCAGGCAGCTAAAACAACCACACAGACGCTTGCTCTCTCCCCCCTCCCAGTGTGATATGGGAGAGAATTGAAAATGGAAAAGGAAAAAAAAAACCCTCATGTGTTGAGATAAAGACAATTTGGTAGGACAAAACAAAAAAAAAAGGTGATGATGATGATGATATAAAAAAAGTGATGAACAGCACAATTTCTCACTACACGAAGTCGATGCTCTGCAAGACCCCGAGTTGACCCACCTCCTGACCCACCCCCCAGATATATACGGAACATGACATCGTATGGTATGGAATATCCCTTTGGCCAGTTTGGGCTAGCTGTCTTGGCTGTGTCCCCTCCCAGATTCTTGGGCGCCTTCTCGTTGGCAGGCCAGTATGAGAAGCTGAAAAGTCCTTGGCTGCTTGGCAAGAACTAAAAACATCAGTGCGTTATCAACATTATTCTCATCCTAAATCCAAAACACAGAACTATTCCAGCTGCTAGGAAGAAAACTAACTCTATCCCTGCTGAAACCAGGACACTCCCTTATTATGCAGAAAGTATGAGGTGGCATGATTAACTGTATAAAAACCTACTAGTAAATAAACACAAACAAATAAATAAATACTACTAGGCTGATAAAGCACATCATATGAATTTATAAATTAAGAAAACCTAGACTAACACCAGTCAAGCAATCCAGAACAGTACAGTATTTTTGCCAGTTTAATACTGAATTGTTATAATTGTAGCAGAGCTTAAAATGTGCAAAACTGCAGAAATAGATGCTGTCATGCTGGCACTATGGAGTTTGATTGTCTTTTTTTCACTATGGACATTTGATTGTCTTTTCACCTCTGTCCTCCTTAATCTTTCAGCACAGATGTCAGACTGAGCAATTTATGAGTGTCAGGAACAAGCTGTACTTAGGTTTTTCTCAGCTGCTGGAAGTAAGCATGAAAGGAGCTGCTGCTTCCAAATATTGATTAGAGTTGTCTCAAGCCTTCAAACACCAGGGAACAGCCTAGCTACTGAAGAAAAAGGGCCAGAAGTCTCAGGTCTGTAGCATACTATCCAAAATGTAGGATTTGTCACTAGGATTTGTGACAAAATTGCTCACTCACCAGTTCTGGAGACCACTTCAGGTTCATGCTATATACTACCAAAAGCAATGCTTTGTCTTAAGGAAAGCAATTCTAGGTTTTGCAACTTGGTCTTTTTTCAGTTGGTTGTTTTTTCTAATTAATTTTTTTGTATTTTCTCTATGAAACTGTTGTGTGCCTGATCTAGTCGAGTTTATGGTCCTGCTTTATATTCAAGAAACATTACTATTGAAAACTGAACAATTTATCTTGGTTTATCTATCTCCTTGCTGTGGATTTGAATCTGTGTTAGGGGCAAAAAATGGAAACTGCTACCAATAAAAGGCTTTTTCATTTCCACATGAAGTAAGTCAGGCATCCTTGCTGCTTTGTTATCAGGCATTAAAAACTTAGGGATTGACTCAGTTATCTGAACATAGGTGGCTAATACCATGTTAGATGCCTTGGGGTATCTCACTTGCTGTCCATTTAATGCTTCAAAAAGCCATGAGTCCCTTGTAGGTCATATATCTCAGAACTCTATTGGCGTCCCAGCTGGCAATGGACACCTATGTTTAGGTAGTGATTTGAAGCCCTGCTGATGTAGGACTTACCTATATTACAGGGATAGAACATATTTACAGTTTATCTTGTATTGGACCTGCACTGACCTGCACCTTACAGCTGTCAGTCTTCTATAGGTTTGCATTTAACCTTCTTCAAAAAGGAGGTTATACATCTACAAATAAAACTTCCTTCACCAAAAGTAAGCATTGTATTACGAAACATTTCCACAGGGAAGTGAACATTTCTTCATCTGTACAAAGTACTTGTTACATTACTAAAATAGCAAAACAGGAGCCAAAGGCGATGTAAAGTAAGAAGTACCACATACGTTCTCTCCTAGGCTGTGCAGTCCTTGCCTAGGGACTCCATCTGCATGAAATATAAATTCATTAAGCAGTTCATCTTTAAAACTCCTACCCATGTGATTTCAGCTGATGAATTTGGTACAGGCACAAGCATATGGCAAGGTGACAGATTTCTTAATGAGACAGTTACAGGACTAACTGTTCCAGTAACTGGAGGGACAGTGAAGGACAATCTAGGCAACAAGCCTGAAGATAAAAGATGGAGGAGGTTGTTAACTGGAGGAGAAAGGAGGGGAGCGGAGAGGGGAGGGGAGGGGACTTGACTCCCAGCTCACCATGGCTTTGACATACGTAAAGTAGGCATCAGGATTATGATTTTTGTTACACCCTCAAAACTGCTGCCACGATTACCTGTTTGTGCTGAGAACTTGTTTTAACATTAATTGCATATGGATGAGGATGGTACAATCAACTTTTTTTTCAGTCAGATTGTTCGCTTGGTTATATGGAGGAGAGAGGATGCTAACTCCTATGGTGAGGAACTGTTGAATTGAATAAAATATGCTTTCTCATGATAATGACTAAGACAGAGACTCAGGTTATGAACTAAGGATCAATTTCCTTAGCTGAAAACCCTGTCAGAATGTCAGTCACACAAAGGATAAAAAATAGAATCATAAGACTAAGGTACTCACTTGATCCCTCAGTGATTGTGCTGTTTATGGAGCTTCCTCCAGTTGAACCACATTTTTTGCTGTCTTTGAACTGTTTCCGTCTCCTGGCCCACTGGTCTATTGCTTCTTCCTGGGAACTATCACTCGCTCTGGTGTCTTTCATCAAAGGTAGCTTTCTGGGTTTATTCATATCTGATTTCAAGTCTAAATTATAACCAAACATTGTTTGTGATGAATGCGTAAGACAAGTTAAGCAATTATACTATTTACAATTTCCACGTTCTAAATATGAGAATGACCTGACCAATCGTAGAAATGAAAATACCAAATAATACTGAAAATATTCATGAAGTATATATTCTAGACTAATTGAGGTCTTCATGCAGAGAAAAGTAAATGTGATTATCTTCTGGTAGTTGTATCTGTAGTTAAGTACCTACATAGCCATTTGTATGGCACCATTTTTATGCAGAAACATGTAAATTGGTCATGGACTTTATTTACAAGTGCTCAAGAGAAGTCGTGAGACACATATGCAGATACTTTGTATTTTAGGTTTCTTTCTAGGTAGGACCGTATAAATTTATTTGTTGCATTACTATTTCAGCTAAAAAAAAAAACAACTGGGAAACAGACTTTATGTTAGATTCTGTTCCGAAAATGCAACTGTACCCACTGGCAGATAGGGAGAAAGTGAGCCCAGCCTCAGCAGGGTCCCTAGAGGATTGTGTAAGTGCTGTCTTGGCTCAATAGCCTCTTTCTGGCGTCAGTCAGATTTCCATCACAGACCTGTGTCACTGAGCCCTTTTTCCAAGGCACCCGACTATTGCCGAGAGTCGGGAGCCCAATTTCTCGTAGTGCCTTTGTAGTGCCCTTTGCATGAGTCCTTGCCCCTGTGGAAATAATTGTTCCCACAATACCAGCAGGCTTCTAGATTGCCTAGACTCCTTTCCCCCATTCTGTTTACAACATTTGCACCTGTTTTTCTCCTCTGTGCTAGATACTTTCACTTTTTGAAAAATGCCATGTTTCCTTTCCAGCGTCACTGAATTACCGAGCACAGGAAGTGCCACATTGCCCCTTGTGCCCAATGTCTTGACTAAGTAGGTTGGTATTCCCTCATTACAAGTGGACTTTGATTCATATTAATGAGTTTTAAGACTTTAAATGCTTATACTTATTTCTGGATGTACACATTTACTCATTTCAGGTACAACCTCCACACCATTGCTAAGAATAACACAGATGGAAAATCAAAATACGACCATAGACCAAAAGAGGGCCAAAGTTACATGCTAGGTAATAGGTGATAGGTAAGAGAAAGAACACACATAGATAATTCTTAGCAAGGGGCAAAAGGGAAGAGGAGAGAATAAAATCAAAATGCAAGAAATAGCTACACCTCAATTCTGTGCAATGTGTTTAACCACTGAGGTGTAATGTCTGAGAAGTCACAGTTTTTGAGCATGTAGACTTCCTTCAGTGTCTTCTTTTTATACGTTGTTCTAAAGAGATTTCAATTTAAGTCATTCTCTATTTATTTTAGTATTTTAGATGTTGATCTATATAGCAATATCTACCTATATAGTATATCTATATCTATTTAGTCTATATAGACTTCAGGTATTTTTGAAATTTCCATTACCAGTGCCAAACAAGACAACCTTGGAGGACACAGAATAAATTATTCAAGTTGGAAGGGATCTACAATGCTCATCTAGTCCAACTGCCTGACCACTTCAGAACTTAGCAAAAGTTAAAGCGTGTTATGAAGGGCATTGTCCAAATGCCTCTAAACACTGACAGACATGGGACATTGACTGTCTTTCTAGGAAGCCTGTTCCAGTGTTTGACCACCCTCTCAGTAAAGAAATGCTTCCTAATGTCCAGTCTAAACCTTCCCTGGCGCAGCTTGGAACCATTCCCAGGCATCCTGTCACTGGATCCTGGGGAGAAGAGCTCAGCACTTCCCTCTCCTCTTCCCCTCCTCAGGAAGCTGTAGAGAGCAGTGAGGCCGCCCCTCAGCCTCATCTTCTCCAAACTAGACAAGCCCAAAGTCCTTACCCTCATAAGACATGCCTTCCAGCCCTAACACAGATATACCAGTATTTTCTGTGGATATTGTGAACTAGAAAGATTATTTAAAACTTTCTGATGCTTTTTACTAAGATTCTTGAAGACATTTTACCATGATAAGAAAGTATGTATTTTTCAACAGTATAAAACTCCTAACCTCCAAACCTGCTGGAAACATTCTCTTCTGGAGAGGAAAATCTGAGTTATATTTGCATATAACTTGATTAATATTAAAAATTTAAAGTGTTTGGAGTGATATTTCACGTGTGTGTGTGTGTACATATTCACAATGTAAAAAGCTTACATTGTAGTGTGCACTGTCCCAGTATGGCTTTACATTTTTATGATTCAAAACACTCCTTTTAAATGACCAGTTATGGATACAGGTAGATGAATTACAGAAGGGAAGACAAGTAAGTTTTTGTAAGATTAGCTATTAAAAATAATTATTTTTCATATGCAGTTTCCTTAACTACATAAAGAAAGGAGAAAAGAAGGTTAAATGATCCACTGTGGTCATTCAATGACACATAAAGGCTCAGACAGAGTTAGGACTGAGATGTACTTAAAATTCAGCATTTGCTTAGATCACATAGATTCCAGAAACAGATTTATGTGGTTTTAAACACTAATTAGAGTTCTGAGTTCATACCACATGGCAATTGCAAAAAAACCCTTCCTGTTTTGGTGTTTGCTACTCTCACTAGGTATATAGGATGGGTTGACTGTTTAATGTAGGAAACCCACTTCTTGAGCAAAGCTGCATTTTTTTTTTTTTTTTTTTTTTTTTTTTTATTTTTAATTTAAGTTACTTGGTTCTACAGGATGGCTCCTAGGATCCTCAACACAATAACTGTATATTATAGCCAAATGGCCAAGCATACTAATATCATGTTTTGAAAATTTATAATATATTTTCATTTTCCTAAAAAAGATATCACCAAGCATTAAACTACCTATGTAAAAGGTGTGTAAGTGATACTAACTCCAAAAGTCTTATAACACCTACCTTTCTGACTAATCTGTTTTACTGATGATGGGGGCATATCTGCATTCTGATGAAAATCTTCTTTCATTTCAATCTTTCTCTCAACTTCATCAGAGTTGGATTTGGCTAACTGAGGTAGTGGATGTGCTCCAGGCTCTCTCCTTATGCTATCATCAGTTGATTCTTTACTGCAAAGGTTCTCTGGTCTTTCCTTGACATTTGAATGTTCAGTGAAATTCTCTTTCTTTTCTGTATATGCTGAAGAGGTAGATAGTATGGCAGCCTGTGCTGAATCATTATGGCAATCAGATTCAACAAGGGTATTCCCAGATATGTCTTGTATCTCAGAAAAGCTTTCTGATTCATCATTTATGTCATGCTCATCAGGATCTAACAGAAAGGATGACAGAAAGGATTTTTCTTGTAGACTACAGGGAAGTTTAGGCTCTTTTCTTACTGCAGAGCCAAAGGAATCAGGTATCAATTTAGTGTCACTTTGGATGAATCTTCGTTCTAGCGCTCCACCTACCACAGTCATTACTGACCCTCTCCTTGTGTTTGTTACCTCAGCCTCTGCAGGGGGTGGGTGAATATTTTGCTCTAAAGCTGAAAGCAAGTTTGGGGCATTTTCTGTAGATTCATAATTAGTACTTTCCTTGTCATTAATAAGTTCACCTGAAGGGCTTCTAGAGTGTGGAGAGACTTGTACCAGCTGAGCTTTGCTCTGCAATTCAACATGCTTTTCTAAATGGTTGTACTCTGATGTCCATTCGTCTAAAGCATCTTCGGTAGACTCAGAGTCTTCCTCCCATATGGCTAGGTTTCTCAGAGGCTCTGCATGCCCATTTTCTTTTTTCTCATTTATAGTACCACTGGAATGAAGACACTCCATTAATATATCTTCTGTTTCTTCACCTTGCCCCACACAGTCTGCATAGTCATTCAGTAAACAAGTGTCATGTAGACTTTCTTCAGGTTCAGATGGATAAATGGTAATATGATCAAATGATGTGAAAGCATACTGATATGAAGACTTGAGACTTCTCAAACTTTTCAGTGAGGAGGTCAAGTCAGGACACTTACAAAGTTCTGTATAGCTCGTATGAATGTATGAGTTCCTGTTATAGACATCTCCTGCTTTGGTCTCCTTGGGTGATACTTTTAATGATGGCAATGAATGAAAACCAGAATCCCTTCTAGGGTGAACTGGTGATGGTACATCAATCGTAGTATCAGGGAAAGATTTTCTTCTTGCTAGTTTTTGCCCTGTGTCTATGCATTTGTCACAGTTATTTCTTTCTTGACCCAATACATTGTTCTTACTGATGCACTCCTTCCCAGTGTTCGGGTTATTCAAGGTATTACTAGCTACAAGACAATTTGTACTATTTATTTTTGAGAAAAGTATTTTATCTTTTGAAAAATCTTCCTTTTCATTGGTGTGGTCTTCATAGTCCTTTTTGTTATGTTTACAGAAATTATTTTTTTCCCCCAAAATTCTCAAGGCTGTAGAGAGATTGTCAGATTCCTTTCTGTCATTAACAGGGTACAAAGATACCCCCTCTGCAATTGTATCCAAATGCATTTTGTCACAGTCAGCAAATTCTTTAGGTGGAGGGAGAAGTGTACATTCATCTGGGAATGCATAGTCCACTTCTTCATGAAAGCTAAAAGATGACTCACAATCTGTTTTGCAAGGTGCCTCTGTTACAGAATAGAATGTTTCACTCCAATATGTATCTTGATGTTCCCTATTGCAGGTTTTACTCTGTGCCTGTTCACCAGATTTGATGTTAACCTTTAGATTTTTCTTTCTGCTTGTATATTCCACTTTAATTTCCTTTGCTTCAATGTTCATTTTCAGAGAGGCATTTTTGTTGATGGCAGTTTGAATTTTATGTTTAGAGGATTGTTTGTATTTTCCATTGTGTTCTGTTGAATGGTCAGTTGAAGGACACTGATACTTTGAACATTTTGAACACTGGCTTTTCTGGTATTGTCCTTCATGACAACGTTTATTGTTCTTTGAACTTTTCCTTTTTTCAGCTACAAGGTTTGTTCCAGAATCAAACAAAGAAACATTCTTAATTTCTACTTTCATGTTAAAGGAACCATATTTTACTTCAGCAGTAATTTTTCCAGTAGTCAAGGTAACAGACTCTGCAGAGTCTGGCTTGCCCCACAGTGTAATTTTCCCTGTGGATGAGCCCTCTGATTCACCAAAAGTTACTGTAGCTAGAATTTCATCTTGCTGAGGAGAGAACATTTGAGGAGGGTAGTTCTTTTCCTTCTTTCCTTCTTTTTCACTGTCTGATACGTTATCAAGGTCTCTATCTTCTGATGCATCTGAGCTACTCTGATTCTTGTTTTCATGATCTTTTCCATTTTCTTCAGCACCCTTTACATCCAGTGGCTCAGTGAAGTGAGCCAGAGCCTCATCTGCTTTATTTTCAAGGCTTCCTACATTTTGCTGGCATTTACAAATGGGTGACAACTGTTCATCTAATTTAAGGTGAAAAAAAGAAAAAAAACACCATTTTTTCCCCATGATTTGGCAAGCATTATCACAAATGTATGATTAGCTTTGAGACTAATGCCTGTTTTATTTTTAAAGTGTAGTATATTTTCCACAGTATTTTTTTTTTCATTTCAATATTAACTTCTTTTATCTTAATTATCTGATAAGTAATGTCAAGTCAGATAAACAGGGTAGGCTATGTTAACTCACTCTGTTTGGAGGAAATTAAGGTATTAGCACTTTTTTTCCCCAGAAAGTTTTACAGTTGTTAGGTATTAAGGTATTCTGTTTGCATTTAGAAAGATCTACCCTTTTTACTTCCATTACTCCTCTCAGTATTCACTTCATTCCTGTCAACACAGTGGGACAATCAATATCTGATTGCATGTTTGCAGTTTGGGGTAAATTACATGGAACTTGACTTTTCTAATCTTTTTATACATGAGCAAACAAAGGGATTAATGAATATTGTCACAATCACACAGCAGATCAGTGGCACATTGCCAGGAAGTGTGAGCCACAGCTTCATGTTTGAAGCAGAAGAAAATACTGTTTCCTGTCAGGAACTGTACTAGAAAGATTCCATGGCATTCATACAACTTTATAGAAATCTGCCTTCCTTGGGCTTTTTTTAGAATACGTCATGTGCATTAGAGAATAACAGTTTAGAGAGACATCTACCTAAGCAGGATTAGAACAAGCTGTTAAACTTACATTGATAAATGTAAGTTTATTAAATTGTAAGACAACATTGATAAATTTACAACAAGAATGCTAAAAATTTGGGGCAATTAAACATCAGCATCTTTTGAAAGACTTTACCAGGAATAGTTGGATAGCAGCTCAACTAAAATAAAACAGCTAGCCTCATCAAGACATTACCCGTACGTGCCCACATTTGAGTGTAAGTATTTCCAATGTGACAAACGGCTTTGAGCACAAAGATGGATTTCTGTCTTGATGGATAAACGGAGAATAACCACCTATGATTCTGATCTTTTTATTTCAAATTAAACATTTCTGTAAACTTACATTCTCTGGAATCAGAGCTCTTTCTGTCCTTGCAGCTTTTTCTTCTTTTTCTACTCATTTCTAAGAACTGAAGGCATCTGACTTCCACTCTTCTGTGTGGGAGGGAAAACATTGGATAATAAGACAGTTTCTCTGGAATAATTTTGCTCTCCAGCTCTCTCAGGCTCTCTAACCTGGCTTTTCTCTTGTACAAGAACTGATTGGTTGTCACAAAAAATAGAAAAGTGCTAGAGCAGGTACTGATGCACCTATTTTCTTCTTTTGGTTGTTTATGACCAAATTTTCAAAGGTTTCTAAATAAAAGCTTAAAATCAAAGTCTGATCATCTCAGCTATGGGGCCTGAACCCATACGCTTTGAAGTCTGTGGCTGAGCTTTTCCAGCCTATGGTTTTATCTGATTCTGATTCTTAGAGATTAGTATTTTGTTTTAAGCATTCATTTTAAATTCAATCTTATTTATATACATAATGAAATACTTAATAATAATTGTTTTTTCTCTTGAGAAAAGTTCAGACTTAGTATCAGAGAGTAAAAGGCCTAAGCTGGGACTAAGTCCATAACTGAGATGCATGCAGAGCAAACCAAGCCAATGTATATCTCACAGTTTAGGTTGTCCCTTGCATTTGCTTGTGGGAAGAAGAAAATTGTCTTAGACTCAGATTTTTTCATCTCATAGACAAAATTGTTAAATGTAAGATTAACAGTTAATGCTGACTTAGTATTGAAGATACACTTGACTGTCGTGGTTTAACCCAGCAGGCAGCTAAAACAATCACACAGCCGTTCACTCAATCCCCTCCCAGTGGAATGTGGAAGAGAATTGAAAAAAAAAAAAAAAAGTAAAACTTGCGGATTGAGATAAAGACAGTTTAATAGGACAGAAAAGTAAGATGATAATGATAATACTACTACTAATAACAGAATATACAAAACAAGTGACAAACAGTGCAATTGCGCACCACCTGAAACCAATGCTCTGCTAGTTCTCAAGCCAAACCATCTCCCAGCCCACCCCCCCCGGTTATATATTGAGCATGATGTCATATGGTATAGAATATCCCTTTAGCCATTTTGGGTCAGCTGACCTGGCTGTGTCCCCTCCCAGCTTCTTGGGTACCCGCTGCCTTCTCATTGGCAGGCCAGTATGAGAAACTGAAACGTTCTTGCTTGACAACAACTAAAACCATCAGTGTGTTATCAACTTTATTCTTATCCTGAATCCAAAACACAGCACTACATCAGCTACTAGAAAGAAAATTAACTCTATCTTAGCCGAAACCAGGACATCAATTCAGAATTAAATGGCAGTGGAAAAGCTCTAATAATTAATTTTAAAATATTATTCTTTTCACAAAATCAAGAAAATAAAAATTAAAAAGTTTATTTTGTGTTTCTCCACTGGCCTGTGGGAAGTTTCACTGTCTGAATTTAACAGGTCTTAAGAAATAGGTCTTAAGGCCTTAAGAAGGCTCAGCCCAAGGGAATCATTATTGATGCTACTATTTGTCTCCTTTAATAATTTGGGGCAAATAAATAATCTCTAACCCCTCTACTAGAGCTGAGTTTGCATCCATGTTCAGTTAGTCACTTTTTTGCAGCTAATCACTGAAGTGAGACCTTGAATTTATATTGAACTGAGGAGAACAGCTAAAATCCAGAAGTTACCTATCATTCCTATCATGCAGTGCGGCTGAATGCTGATAGAAGGCATGGAGTGATGGAAGAGGGCTGTATCCCATGCAGCAGGGTTACTATATAGAGGCTATTTAACCAACCAGAATTGGTAGCATTTTCTGGGATTGATGTTTCCATGGAAAATTGACCAAAATTTACAACTGTTTTTAAATTATTTTTTATTTTTTACAATATTGAAATATAATAAAACTAGTCAACTTTCCAAAATAAGTCAATGTGTTAGGATTTGCTTCTGTCTATTTAAGGAAAATATTTTCTACTGCATTTTAAATGACCTTGGAATAGATAATTCTCATTGTTTGAAATTAGAAGTATTTGAACTGCTAATACATCATTGGGATAGTCTTGAAAATCAGTAGAGTTATGTTGGGAAAAATCAACTGACTCCAAGTGTTCCTAGTCATAATCATCTTTAGATGATTGTTCATCAGTACATCAAATAATACATCATTGTGCAAAGAGCACGAGTGAATTATTCAGGGGCAAACTTACCTGAGATGTATGGATTCTGTTATAAAAATGAGGATAAGGATAAAGCTTTTTAAATCATTGCATTGACATTATAAGACTCATGTTACATGTCATTGTATGCAGTGACAAATAGCTAGCCAAATAACTGGGAAGAAATTCTTCTTTCAAGACACAGTCATTGACTTCTACTTCTGATAATGTCTTAATTTTGTATGAAGCTAAATGACTGACTATGCCAGTACACTAACTGCTATTAGTTAGCTGCAAAAATGCAGGGATTCTCCCCTGTCTTTTTTGGAAGACACTCTAGGGAGACTGAGAAAGTTTTGTATTTATTTCACAGCAGACATTTTGAAATGTTTACATTGTCAATTTTCAGGATGAAACTATACCTTTCTGGTTTTCTTCCAGGTGTCTGTAATCAAAGCTTGATAGCCAAACCTGCCAGCTGAGCTCTGTTCTCAGTGGGAAGAATGATCTTAAAGCCAAATTCAAGGCTTTAAAAGACACAGAGGCAAGAGTTGAGACTGATATTTATCTGGGTTTTTTTTGGATATGAGGCAGTGTCTATGAGTTCCAGATAAAAATCAATATTCTTTTAAAGAGTCACATATGCAAGTATGCTAAGAGTATCAAACTCATATTTAGATGTGTCTTACCTTATGTAAGATCTGCAGATTGCATATTTATGACAGTAAACCCAAGTCTAACAGAGGTCCATAATCTGAGTGTGCTACTTGATGTTTCAGTTATATTTCATTAAGTTGTAATTGAGAAAAATATTTTTACTTCTAGGAATTCTCTCAATTCAACCTAAGGAAGATGCTACACAGTTCCTTTTCCTTCTCCTTTCCCTTCTTGACGTTTACGATTGTGTTTCTTACTCTCTTTTGTTATACTATTTTTTGTCTTTCCTTAGGAATTCCACTTTCACCTTTTTTCCCCCATCTTATGGTTAGTAATGAAATAGTTAATCTCAATATAGGAAATGTGATTGCTAAGCTTCATTGCTAAAATGCTGTTAAAAATTATTTGCAGATCATTAACAGCTGCCTGTTTTACTCTAGTCTCTGTTTGCATTTGACAGTTGATTGAATCTGTATGCACTAGATTACTCTTTACTTTAAACAAAACCTGAATTTTCCAGAATGCTGAAGGCACCTTGCAGGCCAGGAATGCATTTAGTACATAAAGTGTTTAAGGCCTTTTTTTAGGGAGGAATAATAGGCCTGACTGTAACCAGTTAGCAGTGGATTTGAATTATGAAGGCTTTGGGGATAAGGTTAGCATGGTTCAAGATGGATGGAGGAATAGAAAAGTGAAAAAGAATACTGAACAATATTGAAAAGAGGAAACACTGCACGAAGGATGCTGGACTATTAAGGCGATAGAAAGTATTGTAGATGAATTCAAATGAAAATCATATTCACATAAGTTTCTCCTCATAGTTGTAATGTAAGTTTTTGCCAGGTTTTGTCATGGCAAAACTTCTTATGAATTTGCAGAATAAATTCTAGATCTGAGGTGGTCAGTAGTTCTACTACTATTCAAATAGCATTTAGTGGCATGAGACAATCTGAAAGTACTGAAGGTAAACAGTGTTGGTTCTTTGCGTGCCAGGACTATGGGAAATAATCTGGTACCTTCTTAAATTTCATTATGTAGCAGCATGTAGCAGCGAAATCAGTAGAGATAGCCACTGGTCAAAGTTGCTCACAGTCGTAGGATTACAGATTTTGCTATGTGGTCAAAGATGAGATGTAAGACTAAGGTGGACAGGATGATTAAATCAGGGTTTTTTTGGTTGGGGTTTTTGGTTTTGTTTTTTTGTTTTTTGTTTGTTTTTTTTTTTAAATTATTTCTGTAAGTAGATCAAAATTATAATTTAGAAAGATTGTTTTCACTGTTCATTTTTGATTAATACTCTCAGATGTTAATTTTCATATTTATATATTATTGATTTTAATTGTACATGCAGTGTGTTAAATTGTTGATATCTTAAAGTAATTTTCAAGTAAACATTGGAAAGAACCTTTATGATGCAAATACTTTTGTGGTCTCTATTATATTTCAGTATGTTAATTTATGGTTTCTCCTCTGAGGTTTACTTTATCAAAGAGGCACCAGTTCTTTGTCTTTCACTCATCTTTTCTATGCATGTTTTTCTTGCATTGTCTGTCTATTCTTGCTTTGTTGGTCCTACAGCTGAAATGAGCCAAGAGATTTAGGAATCTCATCACCTTCAATCCTAGTCACATGAGTAGACCCATTGACTTGAATAAGTATTAGTCGTATGCATCAGGACTGCAGGGTAAGACCCTGCATTAGGGACTATTCTGTCCACTGCTGGACACTAGTCCAATTAGCTTAGATGAGAATAGAGGCACTCAGCAGTTCACTGGATAGAAGCCAGTATTCACTGACATAGTGCTCTACGTGACAGGTTATTCTTGCTACAAACAGCAGTGCTTGGGTTAGCTCAGAATAACAACTGAATTTTGAGTGAAAGACCACTCTCCATCATAACAATAGACCAAGCTCTGTCTAGAATGTATTAATTTTCACTGTGACTTACACCTTTAACAGTATTTCTCTCAGGATAATGCAAGTGATGACAAGCTTTGTGCTAATAAAAGCCACAAAATATTTTTCTAAAACATGCCTGTGAGATTATCTTATTAGGCAGGAAAAGTTGCCTTAAAAAGTGCTGGTTGGAAGTAAAATTGAAAATACGGGAGTTATTTTTACTTCACTTTTATATATTTATGTAATGGAGATTTTATGTGAAAATATGTGTTCTTAAGATTTCGAAACAAGCACGTTCAGTGAACCTATGCAGTAATGATGAAACTGGCAGAAAAGACAAACTAAAAAAAGGAAAGGAAAATATGGAGAAAATATTTAATAATGGTGTGCTTACATAATAAATTTGCAAAATATTCAATTTTCTTTCAGGGTAATATTAATTGCCCTGTTAGATGGTAAGTCTCTTTCTTATAATTTCAGTATCTTATGTTTTTTTTTAATTATTTCTGTAAGTAGATCAAAAAGTGGCTATGCCTATAAATACATCCAGTGGCAGCTCACTGAATACTTCCCACTGAATCCTATACCTTTCACAGACTGTAGAAGAATGATGTCACAGAATAACCAAACAAGCCTTTCTGAAACAGGAACTGCTCTTTACTTCTGTATTTCAACCATGTCAAACCCTTCTGATTAAATTCCCCCTCCTGGATACAGAATCCTACTTTTTGTCTCTATTGCTTTAGATAACTTTAATTACACTGAATTTTGTTCTCATTGACTTCCATTGTGTCTCTTCTTGATTTCTCAATATTCTTCTATTCCATACTAATTTTTGCTTTGACTTTGCTCCTCAAGTTACCAAGTATGTTTGGCCCAGTCTCTCACTCCTTAGTTCCTCTTCTCCTCTCCTCCTGTGAAATTATTCTTAAAGCTTGATTTGTCCTTTTGAATTCTTCCTTTTACTCCCTTTACTGTTTGTGTTTTGTTGTGTATTACCTGTGTTAGCTTTTATGCATTGAGGCAGGTGCCTCACAGATAATTTACTCTTAACAGAGACAATGTGATTAGAATAAGTTATGTATGAGAGTTCCATACAGAGAGTAGGCAAAATGGGCTCATCATTAATTTACCTCTTATTTACCTCATTCAATTATGCCTTATTCAAGTACCTTCTAGTTTTGCCTTTTTTCTACAAAGGTGCTCCAAATCTCTTTATCAAGTTCCCACTATTACCTTATTTGAACAATTTCTGAACACCCATTTCTGCAGTACCATTGCAAAAGAATGTATTTTATTCCAAACACATGCAAGAAAAGGAATGTTATCAAAAATGCCTGTCTTCTTAGTAGTGTTTCTTAATCTCTGCCTCAGCTGTACATATCTTATTTTAATTTGTTCATAAATTTGTCTGTGTATTTTCCAGAAAAGACTGGTCTTTAAAAAAGTCTTTGCAAAATGTCTAGAATAAAGGAAGCAGGCAGCCATTTACAGGAGCTGTAACAGGACCCTAAAGCATTTTACAAAATTAATGAAAAGATGAATTACATGGCTGCAAAGAATCAGCTTCCAATCAAAAATGGAATTCAGTAGTTATCTGGAAGTATCCAATTTGCTATGAGAACAGCGCATCCAAATGAAATGCTTAGAAAAGCACAAGTAAATGAAATTATTCTGCAACAGGTATTGTAGGACCCACTGATCAACCATTTCATTTGATGAAATGCACTGTGGACTTTTAATGAGCACACCAAATCAGGGTCTTGCTTTTTCAGATTATGAAAAGATAGCAAACACTAGTCACTAATATTTCTGCTGTTCTGATTCTCAAGGAATCTCAAGGTTCCTGTTGAAGCAACTAAGAACATCACTTATGCCATAAATGAAAATATTCAGGAAATCGAAACCCCATGTAATTAGCATTATTTTGGACTCTTCTATAAGCAACAAGTGACACCAAACAAAGTGTTAAATAGGTTTTGACCAATCTTTTTTAAAGGAATAGTGAGTATACCACTCTGGCTATTATGTTAAAGATATCTCTGTGCAGGTAAGGTGCTCTTCACTTTAGTTTCAAAAAAGGCTCATAAAGTAGAAGTCAGCCAAATGTTTTCAAGAGTATTTTAACTGAGAACTGAGTATGCAAGTGCCAGAAAATTCATAGTGAAAATAGTTCGGCTATCATGGGCTGTATGTGCACAAGCACTTCTGCCTTTTTAGGGAGAAGACAAGTCATAGGCCTGGCTTTCAGTTCTTAAATTCTGCAAAAACATGTAAAACTCATTTTCTTATAAAGCTTCTGCCTACTTACTAAGCTAATCTTGCTGTTTAATTATTTTCAGCTTTTGCCACAAGAAGAAGACATAATGTACTAATAAGGATTTATTTAATCTTTTGGAGATGTTTCATTTCTGCACCAACGCTGTTCATTTCTACCCTCATTTAAAGACATGCACTGTTTTCCACTGCAACAAAATGGAGAGCCAGTAGGTAGCTTCTGTGCTGTAAATGGTCCATACAGAGATCACGTGATGATTTTAACACAAGTACTATATAATGAATATTTCAACTTACTGATTTTTCCAGTGTTATCAGTTTATTGCAATGGATATTCATATATTTGTTAGCATGTATGTAAAAATATATTTTAAAAAACTGGCATAGAGAATGTACTTTATTTTGCATTATATGTGTTATAAAGGATACATTAATTTTGTCTTCAACATAAGTTCTGGAAATATATTTAAAAAAAAAAAAATCCCATGAATTGTCATTTCTGTTTCCATTGTTGGACCTCTGCTACTCCTGTTTTACAGACCAAACGAAAAGATGCAAATTTGAATGTTAGCTGGATTAGCCCTTTTCTTGTCAGTGAGTTTGTCATTCTGATATTTGGTATGCTATCTTGCTTTTTAGTCACTTTTGTTTCTGTTTTGGCATGTAATTCATGCTTTGTCAGAATCAAACATGACAGCAGGTAAGTGAAATTCCGTTCAGATGTGATGTGGCAACAGGTCATGAGATTAGCAGGAATCTCACTATAACACATGAACATTAATGAAATATAATTTCTATAGTCAAAGACATTACTATCAATGAAGTACTACAATTCTTTGTCAAGCCTAATTATTCAACTTTTTTGAGCTTCAGAATTATTTGTCCATCTTAATAGAAATAATGTAAATCCAAAATCTTTGATTACACTTGAAACTCAGCTCAGCAAGAAAGACCTACACAACAGTTGCATACTGTAACAATTTTCTTTGGAAATGAGGTAGCTTTTTATTTTGAGAGTGTCTGTGACTACAAAATATAAATTGAGAAAAATCTTTAATTTGTCATAGAATGTAATAACGGCAAAAACCCCTCTCCACGCTTCCGGGATTTGATTTCCAGCATCTAAAATAGGGAAACTTAGACACCATATTTTCTGACTATGCAGTTTCCAGGGTCAGTTTCTCCAGAAGAGTGATTTATACTGCATAAATTAGGAGTAATTTGGGTTTAGAATGACAAAAAATGGGATGTTTAGTATTTCATACTTTTTTAGTTTTAGCAGGTATGTTGAGAAAATTTCTACATTTCTTTACACAACTGTGAGAACTCCAGCATTAGAATGCTTCTCTCCTTAAAGAGAAGAAGAAAGTACTTTACCAAAGGTAGTTTAACATGCAGGATGATGAAATGGTAGGAATAAAAACCCCTACTATCCAGGCTTATTTATGTGCTGCAAACTGAGTTTGTAAGCTTCTCTACTCAAAAATACGTAATATTCATTCTTGATTAATAATTCTGTAGTTTTGTTATAGCATTCCTCATAGTCTACATTAGTTGCAGAAGGATAATACAGATAGCAAATTGAAGTTCACTCAGGTAGGCTTTCACTTCTAAAGTTAGATTGCTTACGCACTTTAGGTCCCTATATGTTAAAATGACAAATACAGTCTTAGGAATCAAAAAATCCATCTTAGAAATCCCTATCATTTAGAAAAACATTGTTATTTACTCACAATGAAAAATCTATTTGAAAAATCGCTTCTATTTAGGAAATGATCTGAAATATACTGAACTATAATCAAAATTCTTTAAACTGTATTTACTACGTAAAATAACCTGCAGAAATCCTGTATTTTATAAAAGCTATGATAAGTTACAACAATTAGTATTTACAGAATACTACCTGACAGGGTGTAAGTTAAAAAAAAAAAAAAAAAGAAAAAAAGAAAAAAGAAAAGATGTTTATACTTACTATGAGCCAATATTCATTTTCATCAGATGCTTCTATTATGGACTCTCTGTGAATACTTTGCTTTTCTAAGCTCATGAAGGATGGGCTGGCTGTCTTGCTAAGGCTTAATAGGATAACAAGTTAAAATTTCTTTTCTTCCTTTGGACTTACCCACTTCCGTACTGCCTACCCCAGTCAGCGATGATACGCTGCATACATGTATCCTTCCAATCACTGAAGTAATAAAGGACTATTAGTTGTTCAACTCTTAACTGCTAAAACAGATAAGAAAAATAACTTACCAGGGCTTTACAAAATGTCAGGTTTGTCTGAAAAGTCTTAATCAATCAGATTAGCTAATTAAAATTAAAGATAAAAGAGGAAGCAATGTTGTTCACAGTCTTGCTCCACTTCTTTTTTCTATTTCTGCCTCCTAAGCTCAGAATCGGATTAGTATATTTAATTCCATGAAGCCGCATGATTAGTCTACCTTTAATCAGCCTGTTGACATTCACCTCTTTTTCCTTCACGTTGTAGAACTCAAGATAATAATTTACCAACCTGGCAATACTCCTATACAAAAGATAAAGTTCATACTATACTATCAACATTGGAATTTTATTTTTCATGTGTTTACACATATCCAATATGAAAAATGAGATAGAAGAAGTATGCTTATAGGGACCAATGCAAATTTTGTAAAAATCTCACAATCAATATTGCACTTACATGAGCTTAAATGAGATGTCATTACACCACATGAGTTTACAGCTTGGTTTAGTAGTATCCATTTTGTTTTGTGTTTAAACACCTCATCTATTTTTTGCACTTTATTAAATTGCTATTTCTATTATTTGTAAATTATAATTTCAAAACCAGATAAAATACAGAATATTTACAAATTATATACTGAATAGAACTTAATTCTCATTAGTGTACAGGCAAATTGGGAGAAAAGACTTCTCCATGATTTTCTGTCTTGTACATCTACATGTACTCTTGCTCTAGTGCCATTGTAGAAGCAAAGAAGACAATGAGAGATCATTATTACACAGCGTGAACAAAACCCCTCTATTTTTAATGGTTTAAGGAATAACATTTTCATAATGTACTGCATTAACTTTAGTGGCAAGAAAGAGCCTGCTTGCAAAGCTGCAGTCTTTTGGATAAGGCATACAACTCAAATCTTACAGAACTGTTGGCCTGACCACACTCTGGTCAGAATTACTGTACTCTCTGTTTAAGTGTTGCTAAATTTAATTTGGCACTTTTCTAAATTGCTCTAGTTGCTAAATAACTACAGCATTTGGCTTTTCAATTAGATACTTCATATGTAATCTGCAAACAATAACTATCCTTCAGAAAATTTCTATGGATAGATATTTTTAAACTAAAACTCAATCCTACAACCTACAAAGTCATCAAATTAAGCAAAAAAAGGAAAAATTTCACTATTAATAACAGGTTAAAGTTATCAAATTAGTTTTCTTAAACAAGGGGTGTTTGTCATCTTCTCTGTGAATGGTTTATCTCTTAGGGAGGGAAAAAGAGAAGCTTAAAAAAGGACTGTTGGTTCAGCTTTTGAAAATTTATATATAATAAAAATTGTTGCAACACCAGATGTTATCAGAACTGAAACATCATGAAAATGTTACTCTCAGAGATCATTAGTGTTGTTTTCTTTTTCTAACTATCCTTTTTCTGCTTGTGTCATGCAGTAAAATGAAATTTTTCAAATTATTTATTAGCATTGTAATTGCATATATATATATTGTTTATATAGATTTTCAATTAAAAAAGTCAGATTCTTAGTATCAGTATTGGTTATGGATACCTTTTTTCTGAGTTTCACAGTTACAAACCCATATCTATAGAAACCCAACATAACTCCCTACATGAAAAACATTAGAATGGGTCTTATACATGTATTTTTAGTTACCTCAATGTGATAAATTATTTATCTTTACGCTATCTGTATTTGCTCTTTGCTTTATCCTCTCTCCTCCATCTGCTCCTCATTCCTTCCCTGTTCACCTTTCTTAATGTGTAATCATCATACAAGTACTTAAAAATTCCTTCCATTGCTTATCTTCCACTATTATTCGCATACTGTCCAATGTTCTCCTTAACTTGTATGAACAACCTGCAATAAGGCTTCCTTCTGCCCCAAAATTTTTTTAAAAGAATAATTCCACTGACAACATGTAATCCTGCTGGTAGCTGTGGTCCATGACATCTTTTCATACTTCCCCTTCTCTGCAAAACCAATTTTTAAGGGAAGCAGTGTATTGCTTCCTTCTCATTTCCAGATAGCTCAACAGATAACATGATTTTCTTCATTTGTAGGTATAGCTGAAACAAGGGAGAGAATGAAGCAACGTAGTGGTTTGTCAGCTGTTCCAAGACCGTCAGAAATGCTTCTTGCTTTAAAGTTTGATATGCACTGTCTTTAAAAAAAAAATAAAAAAAATAAAAATCCTGTGGAGCACAGTATAACACTGGATGAAAAGAAAGAACTGTAAGGATTTATAAAACATTTTTACTCATTCCAGTTTGCAGAGAATATTGAAACAAATCTGACATCTTTCATTGATTTAAAAATATTTAAATTACTCTGAATAAACAAACTACCGTATGATAGAAAGTTAGTATTTATGACTATCACTGTATTTCCTTCTGGTCATTTGCATTTCTTTTTATATCACTGCAATGACTGCTACTGAATCATTACATAATGACATTAATAATAAAACCAGTATACTTTTAGAACCTTCCATTTTGAAAGAATACAAATAACACAATAAATTAAGGCACAAATCCGGACTGTAACATTAAATATACATAATTAAATATTTTAATTCATATATTGCTTTCCCAGTCTTACAGCTGGGGTTGATATATTTCTTTCAACTGTAAAATTCTTAATAGCAGTAACAATCTTAGTGTCTCCAATGTACGTATTTTGAGATACTATGTCTTGTTTAATTAATCTACTTTTCTCCTCCATCACTCTACAGTTCCATTTCTAATTATCACAGAATGAAATAACTCACTGTCTCGGGTCAATAAGTACATTATTATCTTATAAAAATCTCTAATATTTAGGCTTTTTGGGATGGTTCTCCAATACTTTTTTCATAAGCAGAGTATTGTGTTACAAGTTTAAATTCAGGCTGATGTACAATTGGGTAAGTGCAGGCCAAATCAGACTGGAGGAGTAAATATTCTACTTAGAGGGCTATTAACGTAAAAGATACAAAATACTATGTACTCACCATTTAAGTATGCTATTAGCTTAAAAACAACCATTGTTGATAAGGCTTTCAGCACTGAATGTTGATTTTTGTGCCAGGCAGAATTTAAAGAATGGAGGCAGGAAAAAATGAGGAAGAAATAATTAAGACAAAACAAGAGGATGTAAACACAGAATTTAAACAGCAGGCAAGGTCAGGCCTCTTTGTAACGTTGGCGGGGAGAGCGTGGACCGCGCCATGGTGTTGGGCTTGGCCTGGAAGCAGATGTCGTGGCTGTACTACCAGTATCTGCTGGTCACCGTGCTCTACACACTGGAGCCCTGGGAGCGCACCGTCTTCAATTCTATGCTAGTTTCCCTTGTTGGAATGGCACTGTACACAGGCTATGTGTTCATGCCTCAGCACATCATGGCAATATTGCACTACTTTGAAATTGTGCAGTGATGAAGAACATATTTTCAAGAAGTAATCAGGCTTTGAAATCTGGTCTACAAAGAATGAACCTCTTAGTTTTAACAAGACTTCTACCGATGTCGGAAAGACACAATTATGACTCTGAAGACTAGGGAATGAGATATGTAGAGCAGGGATGTGAGATGTCCCTTATGTTGTGTCATTCCTTTGTGGAGGGCATCCCTGCCCGCAACAGGGGGGCTGGAACTAGATGATCTTTGAGGTCCCTTCCAACCCTAACCATTCTATGATTCTATGACTCCTTCCAGTGGGGGACATGAAAGACCAAATCAAACATTAAGAGCATAATAGCTAAAGGCACAATAATTTGATTCTAAAACGAAAAAGCAGCCTGTGCCCAACAATGTACCAATTTTACCTATTGCTTGCTTGCTTGCTTGCTTGGGGTGATCACTGCATTGCTGTTGAGTTCTAACTCAGATCTGAAAACAGCTACACAGGTTTGCATAGTTTAGCTCAGGAAACAAAGGAAAGGCTCAAAGATTCATGTGGTTGCACATTTACTAGATAATTATTTGTAATTTATTCCTAATTTAGCATTTACTAGAGAACATAATTTAACTTAAAGAAATCAATTATTTGAATTAAAGATTAGCATTCATTCCAATCCAATGTTTTATCAACTGGTGTGCAATAGCTTGACTTGGTGGTACAAAAAAAGAACGCTGATTTCCTTTGATGAGAACTTCGATGACCTGTAATAAAGACAGATTTTGTTTCTTTAGAAGACAATATTATAAACTATATGGAATGTAACATTGTATTAATGCAGGAATTACCTTATTATGATTATCAGTCTATTATTACTATAGCTATTAAAAAGCTACTACCAGATTCTCCAAGACAGATGGAGAGAAAAACCCACACCGTATTCTGTGTGAATTCTGACATTTTTGAGCTCAAATGTGCCCCAAAGGATACTTTCTATTAAAACTGTGGAGACTGACTGTTGATATTAGTAAAGGTTTTTGTGAAGCCTCCTTATGGTAAGGACCACCAGATGGTGCTCTACACTGTTCCATAAAATATTCTTTTTTTTTTCCCACATGTAGTGCAGAAGGAAATGTGTTTTGTTGTTTTTCTGAAGCAGTTGCTAACAACATGGAAGTACGCTTTTAGTTTAGTATATTTCTGAAGTACATTTATTTCCAAGTCTAGACCAATCTGCATGTGACTAGCTGTATTCAGAACTGGTACTCATTTAAAATAATGCTGTCATTTTTGTCAGGAATACACTGAGATAGTAGGTGACTAACTTTGCCTTCCAATTGACTTCCACAGTTGACATGCAACTGCTAGGCAGAAGTACAGTGTTATTAAAAGTTTAGCTCATAAGTAGCCTGTGGAAAAACCTGTGAAGTTTATGTTGTGTCAGCAATCTTTCCTTTTTCCACTCATGAACTTATATCTCTTTCTATGAGTGTCTTTTTCCCCTCTTTTATTTGACTGTATTTTAAATACTCAGGAAAGCTTAGTGCAGAATTTCCTATTAATGCATAGTAACTGCATTTAATACCAGAGTATTAAAATCATACTGCATGGAAAAAGTTCAAACTAATCAATTCCCAGAGTTTTTACCTAAACCTTCCCCCCCCGCCCCCCAGCAAATCTTGTAGCATGCTTGTTTGGAGAAACTCAGATGATGAATGCTATTAAATACTACTTCTGCCAAAACGAAAAGCGCAGGCTTACTAGGAAAGTGGGTTAAAATAACAATAACTTGGATATCTCCCATAAGGAAAAGATGAAGAGCTAACTAGCAAAAACGTCATAAAATGGACCAGTGACTCAGAAATTATCGTGAATATCTGCTTTTCTCTGCTTGTGTGTCATCTACAATTACAATATAAAGCAATTGTAGCAGTATGATAAAACTAAGAGTATATGTACTCATTCAACTTGCTGGAAAAAGCAAGTATGTATTGTATGCCAATACCAATACAGTCACAGACTAATCAATACAAGACGGAAATTAAATTGAACTTTACCTGTTCTCTAGTAAACCAGCGGGCATCCTCTATTTCATTCTTGTCAACTCTAATTTCTGTAGACACCGCAACAGCTAAGCAGCCAATCATCAGGGAGGAGGGCATTGGCCATGGTTGACAAGAGACATACTGAACATGGCCAACTTTCACTCCAGCCTCCTCTTCTACTTCTCTTCGAACAGCATCTTCTATTGTTTCGCCTGATCAAAAAGGGCAAAGAACAAGCAGCAGATGAAAATACTGCAAGCAATGATTACATCCTGTGTTTTGAACTGACTCAAAAGATTTGAAACTGCCCTAGTGTCCTGGTTGCAGCTGACAGGATTGATTTTCTTCATAGTAGCTAGTGTGGGGATATGTTTTGGATTTGTGCTGGAGACAGCATTGATAATATAGAGATGTTTTTGTTCTATGGACCTGTTGTTGAGCAGTGCTTACACGGGGCCAAGGCCTTTTCTGCTTCTTGCACTGCCCTGCCAGCAGGATGGCTGGGGGTGCACAAGAAGCTGGGAGGAGACACAGACAGGACAGGTGACCCAAACTGACCAAAGGGATATTCCACACCATATGACATCATGCTAAGTTTATAAGGAGCCTGGGGGAAGGTGGCAGTGTTCAGAGTGACGGCGTTTGTCTTCCCAAGTAACCGTTACGTGTGACAGAGCCCTGCTTTCCTGGAGATGGCTGAACACCTGCCAGCCCACGGGAAGTGGTGAATGAATTCCATGCTTTGCTTGTGTACGCAGCTTTTGCTTTACCTATTAAACGGTCTTTATCTCAACCCAGGAGTTTTCTCACTTTAACTTTTCCAGTTCTCTCCTCCATCCCGATGAGGGGGAGTGAGCAAGTGGCTGTGTGGTGGTCAGCTGCCAGCTGGGGTAAAACCAATGACGTGGTTTAGCCCCAGCCGGTAGCTAAGTGCCACGCGCTGCTCGCTCACCCCTCCCCCAGCGGGATGGGGAGGAGAACGGAAAAACAACGGCAAAGCCTCGAGGGTTGGGATAAGGGCAGTTTACTGGGACAGCAAGGGAGAGGGAAACAATCAACAACAGTAGTGATAACAGATAGTAACAATGGGTGATAACAGAGGACGATTTACCGATCCCACCACTGACCAGATGCTCAGCCTGTCCCGGAGCCACGCCGAGCCTGCCCCTGCCCGACTAGACTAGCCCCCTTTTATGGTGAGCATCACATGGTATGGAATGGCTTGGCTCACCTGTCCTGGCTCCTTGTGAAATTAACTCTATCCTTGCCAGAACCAGGACAACCACGACACCCAGACAATTATCTATAGAGATCTAGGTCACAGATCCAGGCACAGACCTTAAGTACAAGATACTGACATCTAGTAAGGTAAAACTAGCCACTGAAGCAAAATGGAACTTTATTTTCAAAGTATGATGATTTCTCCAATGTAATTTTTATTTCCTGAATTGATAATTTATTATAAACACAAACTATTATTACCACACCTAAAATGTCAAAAATTGGGTAGGAAATAGATTGTTCCTTTAATTACTTCTGAAATGCTGTTTGTTTATAAATAGCATTAATTTTTAGATTTTAAGTATGATTGTAACAGCATGTAATACAACTTGAAAAATCAGTATTTAAAATGACAACAGTAAAAAAAAGAGACTTAAGACGACTTGCACACATTTCTGCATTGTATTATTCACTTTGCCTGACTCATTCATTGTATTCACATACAGACAATTCTCCAAACTTACACTGCAATGGAAAGCTTTACTTCCATATTCATGGAAAATTGCTAGATGTATACATGGAATGTTGATGGTCATAGGCTTACATATGCCTACATGTACTGTGTTGTAACCATGGATTACAGGTTCATTAAATCAGACAGAGAGAGAACAGCTACGTTCAGCCGATTAGAAGCTAATAAGATGATCAGCCACATTTAAATTTCAGTTTATATACTTGAATTGAGTATCAGAAAGTAGTAAGGCTGGCAGGAGAAACAAAGAAGTGAAGAAATAAACTTCTTGAGTTTTTTCAAATGACACCTGAATAAACTTATTCATGCTGTCACCATATTTCACCTACACACAGTTACCGAATATATACGCTATAATTTCACTGGTGATTAAGATGTATTCCAAATATGAGAATGTTTTGCAAATTGTTCTGCAGCTACTAAGTAATTCCAGCTACTACTGCTGAACACAGCCAGCAAAATATCTCTTTCAAAATGATACAATTTCTGCTTATCTTCCATATAATCAATCAGGTCCTAAACACATAAGCATATGCTTAACTTTATGTTAACTTTAAGTTATACTTTAACTCCTATTTGTCCTATGCTAAAATCCCTTGCTAAGTATCACCAAAGAAAGGACCTTGTAAGTGTTTTCAAAATGTTTTTTCACTTAAATATGTGATTTAAGAGTGCATGATAAGAAAACTAAATTTAAATTTTATTTACTCAAGTTGTTTTTTTTCTTTTTTTTTTTTAATAAATCAACTGCTGGAAAGTACAGAATAGGCATTTTTATTATAACAACTTATCTAACAGGAAGTAAAAACATTTATTTCCCATAACACCAAACATATTTCTATATTACTTTCAAGGTACAATACTGATATGTGAGAAAATCCATTTGGTAAGGGAAAATGGAACTACTCACCAGGTTCTACAAATCCAGCAAGACAGGTAAACATTCCTGAGGGAAACCTCTTCTGCCTACCTAAAAGGCAGCGGTTGCCATCTGGATGGATGACTTGCATTATCACAACAGGATCTGTAAGGGACATGAAAGGAGTATATTTGAACATTTAAGGGACTTAAAAGCAGTAATAAATTTCAGCCTATTTGACATCAATGCATGTCAATATAAATAAGATACCTTTAAGTGATTGAAATCAGTATTGTATAGATGCCTACAGCAAGTTGTTATTTAATTTCACTTTGCTTTTTTTTCCTGTGCAAGGTATCTGTTTATTTTGTTTTGCAACATACATGCTTAGTAGATGCAGTTTACTAGCCAAGCCTTGAAAAGCAGAACATAAGTTACCTGCAACCAAAGCACACAATCTATTGAGAGTATCGGTAATACTAACCTAGCTATGCATTCAGCAGATAGCAATAATTTCTGCAGCAAAAGAATTTACTATCACCTCCTCTACACACACAGGTTTGAAGAACGTACCTTTGACCGCAATACCAAAGGAGAGCCAGATGCTCTAGTTACAATGTAAATACTGACTGAACTTTCCACCTTTGACTTTGTTGACTATTTGCTATCAATCTCTCATCTGATGTTGCACTTTTATCTACTTTCTCACTTCTAGTCATTTTATGTATCTTTTTCTTTCTTGCTTAGTATTTTCTCCTATTTGTATAATTCTTTCTGTCATGCCTTTCTGCACACTGTTTCATCTACGATTTTTTTTCCCTTTTTTATCTAGCTCTTAAGTATCTCAATGTTTTGTGGTTTTGTCTATCTACCTCTGCCTTTAAATATTTTTTCTCTTGCTGTTGTTTTTGATGGGTTTTTTGGTCCAATACACCAGTATTTTCTCTGTATGAAAACGCTTGATTCAGCAACCACTATAAACAATAATTTCAAAAATTGTTGTCCTGCCTAAAGATTTCTGCCTCATGGCATAGTGTAGCATATGCAGAGTTGCTCTCCGTAAACCTTCTTCAGAGAAAGGCATCAGTAGAAAATGCTGGTTCATCAGTCTTTCCTATATAATCCGAAGTTTGTTGTGCTAGAGACTGTGAAGAAATGGCCACTAGTATTTTTGGAAACTTCACTATAGTCCGTAAGACAGAAGAATATGGCAGGATTGCTTTGATTATTACAAAGATATATTTAGAGCATGTAAAGGAACATGAAAGTCAGAAATAAAACATAAAACACCCAGAACTACAACTGCAGAAAAGAGGACAGGGTAGGGGAAGGAAAGGTGATCAGAGTAAAATGTGACACTTTATATTGTTGATATCTCATTTATGTTGTTGGAACTTATAATTGATATTACTCCATTCCAATAAAGATTGGTATTGTCACAGCAATTCTTTGTCACAGACTACTGCAAGAAAGAGAAACCTGAACTACTTAAACAGAACTGAGACACACATACTCTGGGGAGACACAAGAATGTAAGACCTCAGACAGAAGCAAGCAATTGAAATAACTAAAAAGAAATTGATTTACATGTATATAATAAAACAAACAAGCTGCTTTTGACCAAGTTTATCCTACAATATTCTCACCAACTCTTGGATATGATGTGTTGTGAACACCTTGGAGACTGGGACAATCTTCTTTTAAGCAAGTTTTCTTGTAACCCCCTTCTTCAATCTTGGTTGCGCTCCCACATGTTGGGCAGAATTGGTAGCGGTTGTGCCATGCAAGAACAGATCTAGCCTGGGCTACTACTCCTGTAAAGGAATACATTGAAAATACACAAAATTAAATACTAATTCATGCAAGCTTTTAACAGTATAGAAAAAGCAAGTAGTAAAGTTTAAAACAAAAATCAAAGTAAGACTATGGCTTGAATTGCAATCTACTACAAAAGAAGTTGAACAATATGAGTTATTCAGATCTTTTTCTTTGTAGCACAGCACATGCAATAGAACACAGTACTATGCAGCTACAGAAACAAATTAATTCAGATCAATATACCCTGTTTCTCAGAGATGTTACTCTGTCTGGGCAAAGTGCCAGAATTATTTATCACACCTTTTTCAGATGGCCATTTTATGGCTACTACAAGTATTGACATAATAATGCACTGTTCCATTTAAGCTTCAGCTGCAAGTCAAGCTTGTCCTTTATCCTTCTATAAAAGCAAAATTGTTACAACAGCAGTTGTTAACATGTCCATAATGACATTCAGTCACTTTGAGATCCTGACTTTCCAACACTTGCTCACAGTGTTTCCTTCTGAGTATCCAACACACTCTAACTCATTTCATTTCTTGCAATGAAAATTCAGTAATCACAGTTTTTTCCCTTCATATTAGAACATTAGTGCACATGGTACCATTTATAAAACCATGATGAACAACAGATTTTACAGTCTAATACTTGCCATTGTAGATGTCAGCACTTTGCAACCACACGTGTTCTTACATACAAAATTCTTCACAAAACCACTGACAGACTTTTAAAATTAAAATGTTTCTAAAGTCTCTAAAAATACCTGATTCCTTTGCAGTGGTTTGTCCTTGCATTATATCTCAGTGAATCCCAAAGCATATCTTTCTGATTTCACATTTGTTAACTATTGCATTTTACACATCTTACCAGCCTCTTTTTCAGGTAGCTGCAGTAGTGCTGGCATTGGTGGGTGAAGAAAGTAACAGTCCTCATGCTTCTGTTTAAATTTCTCAGCAGAAGCAGAATCTACACTAAGAGCAAACCAAGCAACTAACCCATCCTCTTCATCGTCTTGCACAACTCTTCCATTGCAAGCAGCCAGCGGGTTCATGTGAAACTGAAGTTCAACTCCAAGAAAAATCAAGGTGCCTTCTTCAGTTTTGTTCATGCACTGCTCCACATCCTTGTGGTACAGCCTGCAAAGCTTTACTTCTGGCTGCTGGGAGCTCTCTATTCCCCCACCCAAAGTAACGAAAGGACTGAGATTTGAGAAGAGGATGTATACTGTAGTTGGGTGGCTTTGTTTTTTGCTTAGCCACTTGGAATCTGTTCTTTTATCACTCCTTCTGTCCAGAAGTGTCAAGCCAAAATAATTTTCATATTCTTTCACTTCATTTGACAGAAAATTAGGCCTCTGCCCACCCTTCACATTAGCCAACAAATTAGCTATATGCTTGTACCCCCAAAATTTAGCAATGTCCAGAGCCGTCTGCCTTGATTTATTAACGATGGACCTGTCGCACCTAGAGAAAGAGAACAGAACAGTGGTTACCAGGGTAAATATGTTTAGGAAGAGTCCTGATACAGGATATACATCTGATACTATTAAGGTGCAAGAACTTTTGGACACTCCATTTATACTGGGGCACTCTTAGGCTAAACACTTAGCATTATGATAATAAAAAGTAATCATACTTCATATTCTTTTGCTAAGGCCAGATCCCACATTTTTGTTGATCCACTCCAGATATCACTTACCAAAGTTCCTGCAACAGCGATAAATTAATTACAATCCTACACAATGCATCATTAAAAAAAAAAAAAAAAAAAGGCTCAAGATCATTTACAAATAGAACTTTGATAGCCAGGCTACAGGTCTCTTCTGAATAACCAGTAATATAAAAAAAAGCAGTTTAACTAGCATTACTTTTTAGAAGCTGCTGAAAGCAGCATCAAAACATTTACAAGAAAATATTTACCATTAAATAAGAATCAAGAATACAGCCTCTGCTTAGTGAGAGAAATAGCACCCTTACAACTGTGGTGCTGATCCCTGTGAGGATCTCTTTGTTACCAAAATGCCTGCAAAATCACACAGATGAGGAAACATTACCTCATGATATATATTTAAATATTAACAAAAAAAAATTTAAAAAGCTGAAATAGATAGGGGTTGATTAGGAGGTCAAAACTAATGCACTTTTATTTTTTGTCAATTTTAACTCGGATAACTAAAACAGAAATTTCACTGTAAACTACAAATTATACAGTAGATGTGGGGCAAGACTCATCAGTTTTTAAAACTAGAAGATGCTAGTGCACAGCATCTTCTTTTAAAACAGAAGATGCTGTGCATGCTGATGAAGGCTTTTTTGATTTGAGATTTTATATTAACCTGAATAGTTTTTGAGGGAGTTTCAGTATGTTTTAGAAGAGCATTCAAAACTTAATTTACAAATTTTGGTGCAAAAGAAACTACTGTTGCCCATTTATTTTTAAAGATTAAGTATTGTTTATGCAAAATCTAATTTCTTACTTAATTTCTTCTCTCTCAGCCACTGAATTCCACCTTCTATCTGCTCAGATACCTGCAGACTGTGATCAGGCTGCTATTCAGTGTCCACAACAGTGGCCTGAACTCTAGATCACCAAGATCTTTTATTCCAGTCTACAAACATTTCCTGTAGCTTTTCTCAAAGATGTATGAATATAAAAAAAATTGACTAGCTTTCCAGGATTAACCTCTGGAACATTACATAATAGTACCTTCATAGACATTCATATTTATGTATCCAGCAACTGTATTTGTCCAAATGATTATTATGATTAATAATAATGAGATGAAATGAGACCAATGAAACCACAGTATAACCTTAGGAAATATATTCAGTTGCCTAAGAGAAGGGCCCTGAAAAGGACACTTACAAGTGGATATTCACTCTTTGTTTACAGTAAGTATAACTTAAAAACTTGTTATCCTGTTTACCAAACTGGTAAATTCCCCAAAATCTCAAACAAATCCTCAATACACAGATGATTTCAATCCACAGAATCTGTCACTCAGATACTCCTCTACCTGCTGGAATGTACTGATTACAGTACAAAACAGTGGTTCATCTGACGCTTCATCCTGAGATCCAGCAGAGGACATAGCATTTGGGTAGGACTGAAAAAAAGAAAAAAAAAAAAAGGGGGGGGGTGGGATGATCACTGGAGCCTTCAGATGACTCGTGACTACAGAATGTGCTAAACTTGCTTGTTTCTGTAATTAGGGGTGCAGAAAGGAACAGACTGGGCTTGATTAACATAGAGCTCAGTTGAACCCTGTTGAACCGCAACACCTGACTCTCACCCTTCATTTTGAAATGCTTTCCATTTGAAATATTTGGATCCTGACTTTATTCAGGCTTCAGAAGAATCTTCTCTGGGGCCTCAAGAACTTTGAAGCATTCTTTGCTTTTCTTAGTGTCTTGAAAATCTAGAAGCACAACAGTGGACTTGAAGATAGGCAACAAATATGATAGCAAGTTTTTGACAAGCAATAAACATGCTTGGTGTCATACTGAATGAAGAAAATAACATGACAGCTCCTCGAGGAAGGAGTAAGTGAATTGTCAAAAAATTAAGAAAGAAATTAAATTCATCAGTCAGTAACTTTGGTAAAGCTGTGTGTGTCATGTCCCACTTAACAGCCAGTACCTCAGCAAACATTCTGCACTGTAATGTACATGCACGTGGATTACAAATAAATTTAGGAGAAAAAGTTGAAGCGGAACAATCAAATATACCAAATTTACACTAAGTAAAGTCATTGGAATGGGATACAAACTTTGTTCTATTCTGTTGGTCTCTGGGAGGAGTGACAATATATCCTTGAAGATCAAGGCCATAATTTTAGAGATGCTCATAACTTTTAAAGAGTTTCTAGCAAATATGGAAAGCATGACGCAATAGCAGAATCCAGTTATAAACAGACACAGAGTATATTTTCCTGAGTTTTAACTCTGACAATTCTTCCACTATCTGTTATGTAAATTTACTTTTCTGAGATCAAGATGAAATGGGCAGAAGGGGATTCAGGTTAGAGCTCTTCAATTGGATCTACCAAACAGCTTACCCTTCTTCAAGAAGAATCTGCACAACCTCAAGGTGTCCATTTCTGGCACCATACATCAGAGCTGTCCAGCCATTATCTGAAGGTGCATTGAGAAGTGATGGAGAATGACTCAGCAGTGCTTTCAGTTTGGCTCCATCTCCAGCAGCAGCAAAATTATGCAGTTGAGAGATCATGTCGTGATGGAAATTCTTTTCAAAGTTTGTCATTTTGTCAACTAAGTTAAAAAAAGAAAAGAAAAATGCCTGAAAACATTTCCACCATTAGGAAAAGGATTTAAGTAAAAGAATTAAGTTCAATGCTATACAGATAAGCAACATTATCACCAAAAGTATGGACACAACATTAAAATTCTTGTATTTAGTATGACATTGTTATTGCCAACAAAATCTTAGTCCCACACATCCCCAGTGAAATCTTATTCTAGTAATCAAGACTAGTTTTAAAGAAGCTTAAGATTTTGCTACAAAAATGAAGGTTATTTGAACATGAAAAACGCGTTTTGGTTTCCCATCAAACACACAAAACAGAACAGTACAAAACTCTACTCCAAGAAATGAGTCTCAGATGCTTGGGAAACAACAAAAAACAATCTTCAGAGGGCAAGTCCCTTCACTGGCAGAGGGACCCCGCCAAGCACTGATTGCTTTAGTAACTTCCGCTACGCCTCCGGCGGCCGCCTACCCCTGCGCCCCGCAGCGGCGCCGCTGGGACCGCTGCGGGCACCCGCGCAAAGCGACGAAAGCTCCTATTCCGTAGCGATGTGCCGCCCGCTCCACGACCACTTCTCCAGGACACACACAAACGCACAGCATTTTCTCCACCGGACCCAAAACGGGGCCGACCTTGTACCGGCTCTCCGGCCGCCACACTGCCTGGTCCCGTCCCCCCCCTTGAACTCTCTGCGCCCGTTACGACAGCGCCGGTCAGCAGCCGCATCCCGCAAGGCGCGGCAGAGGGGCGGGCGGAGCGTCCTGCACGTGCGGGGGCAGCGGTCACCCCGGCGCCTTTGGGCACGGGCAGGACCGCGCATGGGCCGGAAGCCTGGCCGGTGGCGCTGCTCCCGGCACTTGCAGGGAGCCCCATTACCGTGAGTGGTCGGGGCGGCGCAGCTTCTGCGGAGAGCTGGGCTCTGCACGCTCTTCCGCCGCCGCCGCCGTGACACACAGTGGAGCGAGACGCGAGTGGCTTTCGAGGGCTATCGGTGAGCTGCGGCCCGCCGGAAGGCCCACCCCAGTGCTTGGCTGTGGGCGGTACTAGCAGTGGCCGCAGGCCTTCAAGGCCGCCGTCTGCTGTGACGTGAGGGGCCAGCAGGGGCGGGGGGGGGGGCTGCGGGGAGGGAGGACAGGAAAGGTGCCGCTGGTAGGAATCGCCAGCCGTTACTTGAATGCTGCTGCCCGTTGGGGCAGCTCCCTGGGCAGGTTAAGAGCAAAGAACCATTTTGTCTTTCAGGCAGGAAACTTCATGGTTGCAAAAGCAATCAAACTGGTTTTTAGCTTTGCTTCGCCGTGCTAGGAGAAGGTAGATTATGCAAGTACTTGTGAGAAAAGTGGAGCAAGTGAGGTGTCATGGCTAGGGAGGTTAGTGGGGAAGTTGCAATGATTATACCAGCTAGAAGATGGTTACAATAAAAGTGTGTCCTGTTAGCCTAAGACAAGCTTGGGGAAATTAAGGTTATACCAGTCCCAGAGAAATGAACGTGGGACTGTTGTTCCAGTGTGTTTGCCTCTGGTGAGTACTGTGCAAGCTTTGTGCCTGGTTTACAAAAACTGTTACCAAATGGCAAACCCTAGTCCACATCAGGTAGTCTAAAGTCCTTGATGTCAGCCTTGAAGTTTCAGAGAATAAGAACACAAATCTTTTAAAATACTTTTACTTGAAAACATAAAAATATTGAGCTTTCTTTTTACTTACCTTAGGAATTTTTGAGTTTGAGGGATTCACATCATCAAAAATCTTCAACACCATATATCTTTAAAGCTGGAAGAACTGGACAGCTTTAATGCTTTGAGAAAACATACAGTATCCCCAAATTCATCTATTACTGTAGTGCCATATATTTCTGGTAATGAACGAAGAGGAGGAGAGAAATTGTAACTGGGTCCTGTCAGTCCCAGTAATGGCACATGTAATTGCTGTATCTCGTGTAGTCATGGACAGAAAAACTTAACCTAGCCTTAATTTTTAAAACGCATAATATTCATAAGTTATTATTTTTTATACGTTATTTTTGCATATTATAAAATTCATGCAAGTTATTTTTTGCAGCATATGCTGTTCTAAATTGCTGTTCTAAATTATTTTTAGATAGTCACCATTAAAAGTCACCTTTCATACATCGTACTAAGTGGTTTGTTGAACATAATAGACAGTACAAAGTTTATGCGTGCATTGTGTGGTCTTTATAACTCCTCAGTAAGCAAACTTTAAAGTCTATTGTTGGTGTTCTTAAGTTCTGTACTCTTATTAAAGCTTCTTTAGCAGAGGGTCAGCCAAGTGAGATAAAACTCCCCTTAGAAACAATGCAGATGCAAACCAGTGAATGTGCATGAAGAATTGATAAGAATATTCTTCCAGATAGGAACAAATGACAAAGGTAAGGGATGTCATTGTAATTTTATTGACTCAGCTGGGAGCTAGCCATATCCTCTGTGTTGTGGGTCATGGACCTGTAAGCAATTGTTTCCACCTGGTGAAGGGATGCCACCAGCCCTTCAATAGCTAATGCCTAAAGTATTTTTTTCTTTCTGCTATGATTAATGTCTGAAGAAGAAAATAGCTTTATCGTTGTAACATACAAAGGCACAATGCTACTTCATATCTTCTTAGTAATGCCTTAAATCTGCCATTTATGAAGTTATGACAACTCAACTTTACATCCTGATCTGTGTAATGAATTCCCTGATTTCTTAGGTGGGCTAATGCAGTCTTTGTATTCTTTACTTGATTAATTCATGGGACCCTGTTAAGAGCTTTGAATCTTGTTTTCCTTGTGTATAAAACTCAAGAGAAGAGAAAGCATTCTAAATCCTACACAGCATACTAGGAGACTAAGCTGAAAGATGGATATTTTGGGATTCAGAAAGTGTATCACTTGATGCTTATATGAGGCAAACTATGTGCCATCTCTTTAACATTCATATTGAAGATAAAGAGATATATGTAAAATACCTATGTATAATCTATATATACACAAACGTTCTGGTATTGTAACACCAATCAGCAAGTTACTGTGTCCTGCTACATGATAAAAAAAATGCTATAGACTAAAAGATCAGGTATGGTTTGGGGAGGCTTTTATTATCTTTGGTGGTGCTTCACAGGTCTGTGAGAGGAAGAGCCTGTTTAACAAACTTGGTTTCCTTTTATGACAAGGTCACCCATCTAGTTGACCAAGGGAAGCCAGTTCATGTCATTTTTTTAGATTTCAGTAAAGCTTTCGATACTGTCTCTCACAGTATCCTTCTGGACAAAATGTCCAGCATACAGTTTGACAAAAACATAGTGCGATGGGTGAGCAACTGGCTGACGGGTCAGGCCCAAAGAGTTATGGTAAATGGGGTTACATCAGGCTGGCAGCCAATCACTAGTGGGGTTCCCCAGGGCTCCATTTTAGGGCCAGTTCTTTTTAATGTTTTCATACATGACTTGGATGTAGGACTAGAAGGTGTCATGAGCAAGTTTGCAGGTGACACCAAATTGGGAGGACCTGTCAATTCTGTTGAGGGTGGAGAGGCCTTGCAGAGAGATCTGGATGGATTGGAGAACTGGGCAATCACCAACCGCATGAGGTTTAACAAGGGCAAGCACCAGATTCTGCACCTGGGAAGGAGCAACCTTGGCTATACATACAGACTGGGCGATGAGACGCTGGAGACCAGCCATGCTGGAAGGGACTTGGGGGTCTTGATGGACAGCAAGTTAAACATGAGTCAACAGTGTGCCCCAGGCTGCCAGGAAGGCCAAGCGTATCCTGGGGTGCATCAAGCATGGCATTGCTAGCTGGTCTAGGGAGGTGATTGTCCCACTCTACACTGTGCTGGTGCGGCCTCACCTCGAGTACTGCGTGCGGTTTTGGGTGCCACAGTACAAAAAGGGCATAAAACTATTGGAGAGTGTCCAAAGGAGGGCAACAAAGATGGTGAAGGGTCTAGAGGGGAAGACATATGAGGAGAGGCTGAAGTCCCTTGGTTTGTTCAGCCTAGAGAAGAGACTGCGGGGAGACCTCATCACCGCCTACAACTTCCTCAGGAGGGGGAGCGAGGGGGCAGGCGCTGATCTCCTCCCTCTGATGACCAGTGATAGAACCTGAGGGAACAGCATGAAGCTGCAACAGGGGAGATTTAGGTTGGATAAAAGGAAAAGGTTCTTCACTGAGAGGGTGGTCAGGCACTGGAACAGGCTCCCCAGGGAAGTGGTGACAGCACCAAGCTTGACTGAGTTCAAGAAGTGTCTGGATAACACTCTCAGTCATATGCTCTCATTTGGCTGGTCCTATGTGGAGCCAGGAGTTGGACTCGATGATCTGGGTCTGTTCCAACTCAGGATATTCTATGATTCTATGATTCTGGCAGTGTCTGTATCATCTATGGCATGTACAATGGGAAATGGAGTTTCAGATGAGCATCTAACTAAACTCTTTCATACTCCAGTATTTAATTACTTTATTAGGCTTTTTTCCTTGTAAAAAATTTGCTTTTTAAAGGTTAAAAAATAAGTGCTACTTTTCAGTATTGCTAGAGCTTTTATTTTTCTGCCTTAAAATTTTTCTACATATATATGGGTGTCAGGTTATCTCTTTTAGCATGACACTGACTTCAGTAGCAGCTAGATACATGGAATATTCTTTCCTTTAAACTCCTGAACAAAATGTATGTAGACTTTGTATTGTATCTGTAAGGCATGTGAAATACTGTTTGTGCTATTAGGGTATTGCTATCAGAATGCTCCTGCTTCCCCTTTTCCCTTCTCCCCTAATTTGCCTTCAAGAAGTTTTAACTATTCGAGTGATGTATATCTTGGATCCTACAGAAACTTCTGTCTCTACCTAGAAGGAACTGTCCATGGGAACTTTCTTCAAATTTTCTTTTTCTCTGTAATTTCCAAATGTAAAGGGATTATATCGGCTTTAGTGTCATTGAAGGCTTTCTCAATTTGCAAAATGTGATTCATGATTTTCTTCCTGGATGATAAGCTGTTTGGACAGAAGAGTTCTTGTTCTTTATTTTCCCAGAATTCTGTACCTGTTCCAGAAGTGCAGTACGAAGTGACTAATGTTTATGGTTTTTACGCTTCTTTTGTACTCCATTTTGGAAGAACAAAGTTTGCATTATTTAGAAAATATAATTTATGTAATGAGTTCAAAATAATTGTTATACTAAAAGGTGTATGACTTGGTTTTTTTTTTTGTTTTGTTTTTCCCCACATACTTTCTCGTATATTTAAAAAAAAAAAAAAGAGTACTATTTGAGAGGTCAAAGTACAATAATGATAACTGCTACAGTAAAATCTTGCAAAACTGATTGCAGTTACTCCAGTTGGGACACGCAGGTTAAATCCAGTTCTTCTGCCTGTATTAGATTTTCAGATTTGTCAGTTTTATTTGTTTTGAACAAGAGCAACTAACTAATAAGGATCTCTGTTTTAATGATTTACTTAAATTATTCACTATGTTTTCAAATACTAAATAAAATAATTGCTCTTTAGCTTGTTTTTAAAAGTGGATCTCTGAAGGTTTAATGTGCCTACTCATTGAGTTTTTATTTTAGAAACTGCTGTAGCTGGAGATATACATATATATATGTATATATTGGTTTTAATCTGTGTTAGACCTGTAAGTAGAAAGGTCCTCTTTTATAAGCAGATGATTGAAGCTATGTGGAATTACAAAAATGGTTTGAGATTTTGATACGTTTCAGCTATAAATCCTACTTTAAATAACTTCAGAGCCAAACTGTGTCCTGCTCCAATCTCTGTGTGCTGATTTTTGTTACTGTGCAGTATATTTCCTAGTGAATAGTATTTTATTTAAAAATATACATTACCTTGTCCTTTTAAATTTGATTTGGTTGTAATTTCAACATATATTTGCTGAAAAGTCGACACCAGACAGGTGGTTCCTCACCAGATCAGCATTAAGTGTGTTCTGTGTATACTAACCTGCTACTCAAGGGCAGTGTCATTTTTTAATCACGAGGAGTATTGCAGGAGGCTGAAAATGTATGATCAGAAATAAATAATGAAATGAAGCAATTTTTTTCTTGTTGATGGGAGGGTGCATTCTCTGTGTCTTGACATCATGTCAGCAGTCCCCAACTTGTATGACTTTAAGTACCTCAGGCATAATTTGTGCCACCTCCCAGTGCATCATTGCAAAAATAAGTACCCCTTGTTTTAAATATCAATGACTATAATAAAAAGTTGAATGTGAATTTAAAATTATGATAACATATCAACTTGTGGGTTTTAAAATGTTTTAGTTTTGCTAACAGATTTAGTTATTGTGCTGGATAAAATGTAACAAATTATTGTGAATAAGTAGAACTTTGTTTAATCATTGAACTGAATTTTCTAAGAGCAATTTAATGGTTGTTTAGAATTAAAATATGCAGTGGTAACTTGCTTAAAAAGCTGTTTTTTCCTTTGAAGTATTCAACATCTAAGTAGAGTTCACTGAGAAGGTTTAAAGTGGTGCCGGACTTGGGCGTGCCATGATTCTTGAATTATGTAGTAAATAAATACTGGCCACTATAGGCTCTGACTTGACTGAGTCTCTAAGCTCTTTAGTAGTGAGGAGCATTGTTGTGAAGGTGTATTTGTAAAAGGCTTCTGGAGTTTGAGTAGGTTGTCAGTGTGAGAATGGAAATGGATGCTGCACCACTAATTTACTCTGATCCTGAAAGAGACTCCGGTGGCTCTGTATTGATAGTGACTAATGATAGTCTTTTCAAAATTCTTGCTGATTACTGCAGACAGTGAACAGCGAGTAATATCTGAATGTCCTGATGCCCTACTCATTTTGTGCTGCAGCCTGTAGAAAAAAATTGCACGTGCTGTAATGAATCTACCAAAGTGCCATTGGGCACTCCTTTGGTGTTTCCAACCTTTGGTGTTTCCAACTCTCCTTTGGTGTTTCCAACCACGACTTTGGCACAATCTAACTATTTTTTTCCCCCAAGCATCTCCCCAATCCATTTCTGAGTAGTTCTCCCTGAGAATGGAATGGACAAAAGCTAAAGGGCCTGATCTAAGGTCCATTCGTATAAATATGAGTCTCTTGGTGCTGAAGAGATGGAGCCAGTTTGGTGGGAGTTGTCACTTTCTTGTAGGAAAGAGCTGTAGCAAAGCTTCATGATGGTAATTATTGTGAAAGAAAATAATCCATTTGCAGATATCAATTTCAGTTAAAAAACCCCCAAATACTATTAGATGTTTTCAATACTAACCCCGTGCCTCAGCTAGCAGTCTGTGGAATGGGGACAGTAAGAGGTCTTTCAACACAAAATGCTTTCAGTCCATTAACCTGTCTTAACAGGAAGTTTCTTTCAGCTATGGTATGTACTACTATATATGCTGTGCCCAACAAGAAAAAAGGAATACAACCGTACCAGTCTGCTCAGAATGTGTTCCTGAAAAATGGATGGTTCACGATATGGTTAGTGAAGCAGATTTTCCCCAAACAATTAATGGGGTTGAGGGGTGATGAGTGCAGAAACTTAATAAATGTACATGAGTTAAATTTGCAGGGGTAGTAGGCATGATGTGGAGGACTGGAAGGCAGGACCATGATCATCAGGACTGTCAGTTGGGGAGGCGTTAGCTTTTCGGCAAGTGGCTTTTCAGAAGGAATTACTGTGCTGAAAGGAATCACTGTGCTGCCTCATCTGTGAGATTGAACAGCTGACCTTTACCCCATTTTTCCGTCCTTCACCTTGCTTAACTGGCTTAATCATGATTCATCGGAGAAAGATGAAGGCAATAAAAATGTAACTGTTCAAAGATCTAACCCAAAGTGTAACCCAAAGAGGCAGCAAGAACATTTATAGTATAGTAATCTGCTGGATTCCTCAGAACCTGATAGGCTGTGGTAAGGCTACAGAGAAAAGAAGTAATATCTCAAGAGTGGGTATGGGGGGGTAGGGTATAGGTAAGGTTATTATGTGTGCTTTATGGCTGACAGTTGGAGATTTTTTAGTTTTCTCCAAATTATTATTGTGTTTTCAGTTTTCTCCCTATTCTGATTTGGTTCCGTTTGTTAAGCACTTGTATTTAAGTGATTGCTTGTGAATGTGGCAGCATGGCTTCCTGAGTACTAGAGAGAGTAATTTAGTTTCTCAAGTTTCTCAGGTGGTGGCTAGGTTGGTGTTTGGATTGTTTAATAAGGGTGGATTAATAAGAGTGGTTTTAATAATCTGTCAGTGTCTGGTTTATAAATGCTTCCTCATGATTAGTGATATAATATTTGCATCAATTTTGAGTTGAAAGAAATGTTACTCTCCCCATTCTGTAGAGTGCTAGCTAAGGCCCACAGTTAGTATTAAAAACTTCTCATAGGGGTTTGGGGTTTTTTTAACTGAAATTAACTGATACCTGCAAATGGATTTTTTTTCTCCTGATAAGTACCTTCATGCAGCTTGTTTTGAATTCAAAGGATGACCACCCTTAAATTAAAGGGGAGTTTAAAACTAGGAAACTATTGTTACTTGTTTTGGAAAAAAAATTACTTTCTAGGTATCCATGGGAAATGGTGGAGCCAATACAGGGATAAAGATTGAGGTCTCTAAAACAGCTTTTTATAAAACTGATTCTTCTCTGCTTTAATTCTTTGCCTTGATCATATTCACTATTTCCAAAATAAATGAGGCAGGAAACATGCAAATTAATTTTTTGAAACAAAATCTCACTTTGTTCCCAGAACACAGAGAATGTACATGCACAGTAACAAAGATACCACCATGAAAAAACAGCATGTGGTCATATTGTGGGAGCCCTGTTATCATGTGTTAAAGAAAAATTCTAACAGACGTGAGTTACCCTAGGTTTGCTTTATTGCAGCACTGGATGCACGGGGGAAATAGCTCCACCAAACGTGCGTGCCAGGTGATCACCAACATACAGGTTATATAGAATCAAAATATACATATTCATTATTTTTCCGAGAAAAGGCAGTCCTATGATAATCATTTCTTGGAATCCATTTCCATATTCTCCTCCCCATCACGCACGCTCAGTGATTTGAGTTGGTGGTCCTCAAGGGTCTCTGGTGGTCGTCAGTGGTCTTGCACCCGTGTTTGCTGGGTGACCCTCTTCTTGCAGGCATGCGCAGTATCCTTGCTGTGGATACACTTGTCCATTACAACTTATTTCATAAGATTAATATTCCCGGGCCTATTGTCCGGTTGGGTAGGGACTGTACAAGGAACGTAGCAGCATTGTACATTGCCATGGTCAGTTAGCTATTACCTTGATTACAAACCCCTTTCCCATGATTATAGGCTTTAAAACAGTTCTAGGCCTTAAGCAGCTTTCTAGTTAATATAAGTTTTCTTATAGCTAAGCTTCTATATTTTTACATCATGTATATGATGAATTAAAATGGCATTAATTATGACACACTCTAATTTTAGTGCTTTACTTTGCAATATTCAAAATCTTATGATGGGTTTTGTTTCTTTTTTTGGGGGTTTTGTATCTATATGTGAAACTCGTGAAGTTCAGCTTTCAGTTCTTTCTTTGGAGGAGTGGAAAAAAAACCTGACTGTCTGTATTTTCAGCAGTAGAGTTGGCATCTTAAGATCCACCAGAAAGATTTTTGTTGATTCAGCTAATGATGTAGCTGGAGGTGATGATTGAATGGACTGGCATCAGAAAGAAACAGAGTTTTGTCCCTGGGCACTCCCTGTAAACAGGGAAATAGTGTAACTCCATTTTGAGAGCGCTGTCTGATACAGTTGTTAAGTAATGTAGGGACTGTGGCTGCCTCCTCCAGCCCATGCCTTGAGCCCAGGCTGGGGACCCAGGGTCTCTGCCCAGGCTGAGGGGCGAGGGTGGTGTTTTCCTGTTTGCAGGTTTAACCAGTAAAGGAGTTGAGCACATGTCCCAGAGACATACACATACACAGAGAACACTGACACTGCTGGTCACTCACACTGCCACAGAGGAGGAGCAGCCTCTGACAGCACCCCCACAGAGAACTCACACAAACCCAAGGACAGGCAGCCCAGCCTTCTCCTCGTCCTGGGCTGGCAGACACAGAAGGTCACTAGTGCATCACACACGGGACATTCTCCAGGTTCACAGGCACACACACATTCACAGATCCCCAAGTACTGGCATGGCCCCTCTGCCTGCCCAGCTTCCCTGTCACAAGCTGGGGTCTCTACTGACCAGCAGGTCCAGCTTGAAATTTGCTGGTGACCACACAGACACACTCACCAGGTTTGGGGAGGATACAGACACTCACCCCTCTTCCAGACACCAGTGCTGAGCCCCTCACTCATGCTGGTGCCCCCAGGTAGCTGGTTTTGGGAACACACCCCATTCTTGCACCACAGCTGGAGGCCAAAGACCCCACCTGCTCCAGTAGCTCACGCTGGGATCCTCCACTCGCTCCAGTTTCTTGACACCACAGGCCAGGGGTGCCTGCAGGTATGACTCCAGTGGCTGGCACCAAATTCCACTCACGCACACACACAGGTGCCCCCCATATCTGGCACTGAGTCCTTGCAGCACTCACACGCACGGGACAGAAAGTGAAATTATGCAGAAAGGTGGTTAAAAATAGTTTTAATAAGAGGATTTAAGAAGATAGGACAGACTGCGGCAATCAGGCGTGGGGCTCAGCCAGAGAAGTGTACTGACTGGCCCTGTTTTACACGTGACTGGACTCCTTTGTACCCCTTTCTTCCTGCCCCCTCATTTTCCTCCCTGCTCCACCTTCCTCTGCACGTCTGTACAGCTCTATCGATTCTCACAGCCTGGGGCCCTGGGGTTTGCAGACTTACCAGTAGCAAAGTCCAGGTGGATCTTCCTCAAAGTGGCAGCTGTAGTTTATTGATAGTCCATCAGCTAATGTGATGGGCTATCAAGAAAGTGTGTTTCTTGTCTTTGTCTCCATGTTTGCTTTGTGAGGTGTGTCTTGGCAGATTTTGGTTTCTGGATTCCCCCATTTCCCTTGGTTTCCCAACTGACCAGGTCCACAATCACCATAACCTTGCTGGAATAAACATTCCTGCACTCTCACATGCCCTCTATTAGTTTGACTGATCACATTTGGTTCTCATCACTGCCGCCTTTATCGTTTGCTGGTCAGCTTTGTGTCCCACTATGTTCTTGTTTATGACTTTCTCCTTTTCTCTTGATGCATTAAAAAAAGTCCTTGACCAGATACCCTTAAATAAGCTGATGCTTGCTTTCTACTGTAGCCATCTTGGAATGTAATTTTGTACCTACCAGCTTAAACCCTTTGCCCATCTCCTGGATCTACTTATGTCTGCAGTCTTGATTCCTATCATACGTTTCATGCTCATTATACTCCTTTACTCCTTCTCACTGTCATGGTTCAGCCCCAGCTGGCAGCTGAGCACCAGGCAGCCGCTGGCTCACCCCTCTTTGCCCTCCCCCTCCGTGGGATGGGGAGGAGAATGGGAAGACAAATGTAAAACTTGTGCATTGGGATAAGGGCAGTTTACTGGGACAGCAAAGGGAGAGGGAAATAACAACATCACTACTTAGAATATACAAAGCAGGTGATACACAATGCAATTTGCTCACTGCACGGAGCTGATGCCCAGCCTGTCTCTCCCCAAGCAGAGACCCCTCCTCCCCAGCCAGCCCCCTTCATATACTGAGCATGATGTCATATGGTATGTAATACCCCTTTGGCTAGTTTGGGTCAGCTGTCCCGGCTGTGTCCCCTCCCAGCTTCTTGTGAAAATTAACTCTATCCCAGCTGAAAACAAGGACGCTCACTATTCTTCATCTTACCCTAACTTCTTTCCACATTTTTCTCCCACCCAATCACAGTTAAGTCTTCAATGTAGTTATCCAAACTGGGACTTCCTACCTGTTGACCTCCTGTTGTAATTTCCAATTCTATTACTCTTCTCAGATAGTTTGTCTTTTCTTGTTTTCAGACTGGTATTTGCGCAGTTTGTTTAGTCCAAGATGTCTGTCACTTCTTTGACAGTGATTAAAAACATACCTGTGATGTTAAAGAATACAAGAACTCTTCCTCACACCTGCTTTCAATAATTTGCAGAATACCTTAGTGACATTGGGAGTTATTAACTGTCAATTTTTCTAACAGAAGGGTTTAATTTTTTTTTTCTAAATTATTAACTTATAGCAGCTGCAGCATTCTCTAGCAAGGAGCTCCACAGCTTAACTGCAAGTTGTTTGGAAAAAATGTTCTTTTTTTTTGTGATGATGTTTTTGCTTTGAATCTGCCACCTAGTACTCTCTTTTGATTCTTACTGTGTTGGAAGAGAGTGAACAGCCCTTTCTCATTCACCTGTTTCATGTCACACACTCTGTTGTATTCTCCTCTGTCTCTTCTCCATAAGAAATAGTTGAACCCAAGTGTTGTCATCATCATATTGACTGCTTATTCTACTATTTTCTTAAAAAATGCCATTTATATTCTTAGAGTGTCTTAATATTGCCAGTGTCCTTCCTTCTTCTGTCAGCCCAGTCCCTCTGCTGTCTTTCTACAATTCCTGGTCTATATAAGGGAAGCAGTATACCTAAAAGATTCTTTACAGTCAGCATAGTGACTAGAAGAAAGAACTTGCATAAAGAGTAGAAACAAATCCTCAGTTTGATTCCTCAAATCTGCCCAAAAAGATTGTCAGTTGCTTTTTACCCCACAGTCCATCTTTTTTCTTTTCAACAATTCTAGTGATGAACTTTTTCCTGGAATTCAGCCTTAAATACCAGGCACTGGAAAAGGAAGATTTCCCTTCCAACTAAATATTCTGAGCAGCAGTATAAGCCAACCATTGGGATAGCATGGCTAAGCTACTACCCCTGAAATTTAGTAGTATATTTAGGACCATATTGTATGATTAAATACATCAAATATATAAAGGTATATATAAATTAAAAAAAAATTCACACACACTTATATATAAACATCTATAAAACTAAAGAATCTACATGTGCCAAGTTTGAATTTCAGAAATAAAATTATTCTTTAATTTTTCTGTATTTTTTTTAAATACGTAAACTTGGGATAGTTCCAAAGACAGCTGCAGAAGAAACGTAATAGTCCCTGTTTCATTGGATAATAGCCCCCTCAGATTAAATTCTGTGTTGATACTGTGAAGCTGAAGGCCTAACTTAAGAAATAATAAAATCCCACAACAAATTTTGTAGGTCTACTTTCTAAAGAATAGTCAAACTTATTTCTTTAACATGTCTTTAATTTCTGTGGGGTTTAAAAATAGATAACTTATGATTTTAATAAATTTGTAATTATTTGATTTGCTCTTTAATTAGTATTCTGTTAAAACCTATTAAGAAACACAATCAGGATCCTAAACAAACACCTCCAAAGTAGACAGGTCTTGATTCTTTATTGTGATTATTCTGTGTGCTTAAAAAAGAATGAAAAGATAATTATGCATCTGCTGCCAACATAAAATATAACAATGAGTGGTGTTTAAAATGTTTAAAAAAATCAATGTTGATTATATGTCTTACGGACTAGGTGAAATTAGCTGTACAACGTTGGTGTTTTAAAACTATTGAGCAGGAAACAAAATTGATGGACATCAACAGCAGGTGGCAGTGCTAGCAAGGTCTGGGTTTCTGATGTGTGTAATCAGCCAGTGTTTGTGCACTGTCAGCTCTTTGGCCAAAAGTTAGTTAAATAACACAGTCAGTGAATTCTTGTGATTTTTGGGTAAATAATAATGATGTATTGGTCACAGCCTTGTTTCAAGAGGTTTCTCCTGCTGAAAATGTGAAGTAGAAGGTTTTGTGAACTTATTTTCATGAGCAAGATTGTATTTTGTTGTATAAGATAGCAAGCTTATGCTGCGTTGGCTTTTAGATCGAATTGTGAATGTTTCCATACAGATTACATAAGAATAAATAGAGAAAATGAGTGAAAGTAAAAACTGATAATATGATTATAAAAGTTCAGACATGCCAACATCACAATTCATGGTAATTCTGATGCCATTATTACAGATTTGGTAACGCAATGCTCTTTGTCAAAGCTCATGAATCTGTTGATGTTTTAAACAGCATTTAGAAAAATGTTAATGAAACAGCTTATTTTAAAGACCGTGTTTTTGCTTCCCCTCATATTGTACTAAATTACATTTGTACATTTAATTACAGAAGGAATTGCTAAGCTTGTTTATTAATTTTTTACTTAATTGGCCCTTGGTGCAATTTACTGCTATTTATGGCATCTTTAACTTCTTCCAATGGTTAGCATCTCACACAAGGAGCTATGCAGCTAGAGATGAAGTTGCTGAGGTTCAGTGGGCTTGTGTTTTTCCTATTGATTAGCCTAAAAATCATTCCAGCCATAGAGAATGGCAGGATCCTAGGTTCAGAGAGCACAAGACTGGTTATAGCTGATGAATGTCCCCAGGTACACTTCCCAAGCATTGTTCTGAGGTTTCTGTAGGAGCCTGCTGTATGTTGGTGCAATGTTCCCATTGTGCGTCTTGAAGAGAAAATCAGTGAAATTAGTAAAGAATTTAAAGGTAAGACAAATGGAGTTAGAATGTTATGTTCAGAAGTTACAGGCCCTCTTATGGCACCGGTGCAGTCAGTTAATATTAATGAACTTTTTAAAGTGTAGTTTTATTGTAAGAAGTGAATTAGATCCTTTTGTTTCTGGTCTGTCTAATCCTATGATCTAATCCCAGTGTCATCAGCCGTATGGACCACTAAGTCTGCCTTGATTCTGCCTTATCTAGTCAGAGGTGTAAGTGTGAAGAAACTCTGACAAAAGATGTAATATGAAAATATTATGTCTAAATTGCAATCTTTCAAGCTTTTCATAAGATGTCAGCTGATCCTTAATAATTCTGCTTTGAATTCAAATTGTCTTACAAATTTTCAGTAGACGACAGATTAATGTGGTTAGCAGTAAGAGTTTAAGGGTCTCCTAATGGTTGCATCATTTAGAGAAGAAAAAAAAGAGCTGTTAAATAAGTGTCTTACAGATGATCAGTTTTTCAGTAAAATTTACCCACTGAAATATGGGACTTTATCAGCTCTGGCCTTTGGTAATCTATGTATTAAATTAAAGCACAACTCTTTTCAAATCAATATAATGAATTGATTTGTACACATCTCAAGCAGGGCTGCTTTCTTTGGATTTTTGGTATTGAATTTGCCCTGCAGTTAAAGCATCTTTTCTGTATAATTAAATCTATATTTGTTGGCTTCTTCACTGAGTTGAAATGGGTTTAAAAGGCAGAAATGTAAGTTAAAGCAAAAATATACAAATATATTACTTTTTTTAAAAAAAGATACTGAAATACTCTTTTCTTGTATGAGACATAAGAAAGTGAGAAAGCAGGGTATGCTGTGTTTTCATTTAAGCTATTTCAGGTGTTTTAACTAAAAATCTGAAAAAAATGATGCTGTATTTAAGGAATTTCAAGGTTTTCACAGAAATACTAAGTTGCTTTCAATCAGCACCTCTTGGTTTTTACCCATTTCTTTAGTGGTGTTTTTGACCAGGTGAAGGGTTTGCCTATATTGCCTTCTAGGTATTCCTGAGCTTTTAAAATAGCTGTCTCTGTACTTGTAAACTCTTAATTGCAGCAGCAAAACCCAGCTGAGGGCTAGATTAACCTGGCTGCTTATGAGCATGGCTCCAATTAGACCGCTAGAATCTGAACTAGCTCATGTAAAACTGGTAGTGTAACCTAATGATAAAGCATATGTGACAGTACTATGCTGTGTATGTTGCAATATGTATTGATGTTTGGGATGCATGAAAGATTTGGATGTTAGTACCTATTTGTGTCAAAGGATTCCCAGCAACAAATAGTGTATATGAATCAGTGGAAAAAAGAAAAGGTTAATCATGCAGTTTTGTCTCAGTGCGGACACGTTAGGGGACATGTTATAAACATGAATAATTTTTCACCTTTGCAAATGAGGGGCATGGTCTGGAAACCCCAGTCAATAGAGGGTGCTCATGAGACTTGAGATAGTACAAACCAGTAGATCAATCCAATTTCTGAAGAGCTTAAAGCAAACAAAAATAAATCCCAGCTAAAAGGATTTCATGTGTAAACAAATCAATTTTTGATGCTATATGTGCTAGTTCAATTTTATAACAAAATCTGTTCTTTGCAATACAGAAGCTAGGGAGTGTATATTTGTCTGGTTTTTGTGTATGTCTCAGGTAGTAACACCAAGAATACTTGTATATGCACAATACAGAGGAACTGATGCTTTTCTCATCCTACAAAGCAAGCAAAACAGGCTGAAGGACAGCAAAGCAGTATGCGTGTATTTTTATCTCTCTTTATACACATATGTATGATATGCATTTGCTCTGGGTCCATACATTAGTTTTTGTCATCTGTAGTTTAAACTCACTGTCTTAAACGTGTACAGAATCTGTATAGTACCTGACATTGAGTGTGATTTACTCTTCCTTTGCAAAAAACTAAATTATGTTTTGTTTTTTTAAATGTCAGTTCAGGTGGTTTATTTAATTAAAATCTGACACAAAAGAGTACTTGCCAGGGAAAGCTTTTAATTCTCATTACTGTGGAGAGCCATTTATGAAAGATGGAGAGGAAATGTATTAGGAGAAAACCAAGTTAATGTACCCTGTGAATATTCACATTATCTCTAGTTATGCTTAAAAAGCATGAAGAAATTTAAGTTAGGTATTTGCATTGATTACAGGAAGACTGTAGAAGAAGGTCCAAATGAGGTGAGGTGTTTGGTTAAAAAAAAAAAAAAAGAAAAAAGCATGAGCAATAATTACTAAATGTTTGCCAAAAATGTTTATTTTACAGCAAAGAAGTCACTTCAGATAGTTGATAGACATTGGAACTAGAAAGCTAGGTGTGAAAGTATAAGAATTTTGCTCATGAGCCTAGGAACTTATATGCTAAATTTTCCTAAGAAGAGAAAGATTGTAGCTTATTTTTAGGAACATAATATGTACAAGTAAAACTCTTCAGTTTCAGGTATATGCAGTCATTATGCTGTAATACCGAAACAGTAGCTTTAACAGAAAGTAATACATTCGGTATTTGCTAAGACATTTTTTCAATGGTATGCTACAAAGCTGATTAATTCTATCCTTGTTGCCAAAATCTTGCTGCATTTTTGTTTAACACTCTTTGGTGTAGCATGTCTGTTTAACAGTGACTATCCATAAATTTTCCCTTGTAGGGAAAAATGTTACTTATCAAAGCCTAGGATCAGGCCCCTTTCTGAAAATTCTATATAAATGCTATATAAATGAATTGGTATACATTTGTTTTGATGGTAATCCTTTTTAACTATTTTAAAGACAATGTTGTAATCAAATTTTATGGGAACACATTTATTTGAAGCAAAGAATGGGGTTAATTCTGGTTTTGGAAACAGTTCAAATGCTGCACGTTGCTGAATGAAATACATTTATGAAAACAACTGCAGGCAATTCATGGTGCAGATTGTCTGAAAAACTGGTAATAGCATAAAAAAGACACTCTTATTTTGTCTAAGTCAGCAAAACCTTTTTTTCCTGGGGAGGTGCCAAGTATGCATTATTAACTATTAACTCATTCTGAGTACATACACCTCTAAAACTAGGGCTTTATGTCCTGTTAGTATAAATTAACAGCACAATATGACTACTCGCAATCTTTAGTAGAAGTTAATCAGATATAATCTTGTCTTTGCTGTGGTGTCATGGTTTATAGAAATTACAGGAATTCCACCATCTTGGAACGCATCTGTTTGACACAGACATGCTGCAGACCAGCTGCAAGCTTTTCCATGTATATCCAATGTAGGCATCTCTTAACCTTCCATAAGACATCTGCCAGTCCCTCTGGCTTTAGGGTAAGGATGTATTTGCTCTGAATACCTTAATCTAATTAGGAGCAGTAATTTGAATTGTGCTTTCATTGCTTCTATCTCATCCAGAATCCTGAGTTTGCTTACAGCTACTTTTTAAGGTATAGCATTTTTTTCTTTTTTTCTTTGTATAGTTAGGGTTAGTTCTCGGATGGTGAGTTTAGATTCTTTTTTGCTTTTTTTCTCTAACTTTTAGACTTCCTGGTTATCACTACTTTGTGTTCTAGTTACATCAGAAAATCCAGACAAAATAATATTCAATATTGTGCAAACTATGTTAAAATTCGCTAAGCTGAGGGATATTGCAGTGTCTGCAGCAGATGGACTGGGCTTTGAGATTTCAAGTGCCTAACAGAACCGTTGATTGATTATGGGCAAGTAAGTATCATGTTAATGTAGAGATGGCATGAGTGACCTTGTTTACAACAGAAGTCTCATGAAACCAAATACTACCTGCACAATAATAGCATTGTGACAATCTACTTAAGGGGTTAATACCTTAATTAAAAATTCATATAAATTTGTTCAGCTCTTGTGTGGCACATAATAAAAGAGAGCTGAAATATTTGAGAAAATAAATAAAAATACATTTAATAAAAGTTCTTGCTTGCATTGACAGTAAAGCTAAGAAAAGGTTTGACTGCTTAAAAATATGGAGTTTTACCACTAGAGGGTACACAACGCACAGGAATAGCAAAAAGGGGGGCAAAATCTTTTGCTACTTGCATGCTCTGCAAGAGCCCAGAAAAACATATCTGAGGAACCTTAAATGTTTAACATTTCAAGGAGCATTCAGTTTCTGAGAGCACTTCTCAGAGTGTCGGAGTCTGCAGCTGACTGTACTCAGGGTGGATTTAATGGTAGCTTTCTTTACCATATCCACTGAAAAACAAGTTGTCACTGTTTGTTCCTGCAAACCTAAAATGTGCCTAAAACTCTTTAAAAGAGTACTGGAAGCAAAAAAGAATTTAATTTACTATGATAGTTTTAGGTATTATTCCCTTTTGTGCTCTGGACTTTGTAGGCACTTTGCATGAAATATGACTAATCACTGAATGATTAGAGTTTACCGATAAAGGTTCCATAAAAATCTCACTTTTATTTGGTACTGGAGTGCAGGTGTTGCATATCTGCAGGGAATATTTGGTAGAATGAAAAATGTAAGTGTAATAGCAGGTGATGCATAGGACTATGGACCATAAAATAACCTACCTTTTTTAAATTCCTGAGTAATTTGAATTATTGAGTGTGGTTATTCTGATCTATTGGGTTTGATCCTCATTCATGCTTGGTGTCCACGTACATGTTATGTGGCATTGTCCTATGAATGGTGTTGCTTTTCTGAATTTAGTTTTGGGTTTCAGAAACACATAAAATAAAAAATTAGGAGCAAAATTGTCTAGAATATTAACAGATTTTTTTTTTTGGTCTTTACACTGGTTGATGTGAAGCACTTCAGGCACCCTTTAATACTTCATTTTCTGTCTTACAACTAATTAAAGGGTCTCTGGTGGAGGCAAGACATATGCCCAGAACCAGTTGGAGGATATATGAAATGTATGGCTACATGGAGCGCTCATTTTCTTATGGTATCCTTCAGAGGCCAATATTCTTGGTCTGGGGACATCAGCTGTAAAGGATCTCATATATCAGAACAATAGTATGAGGGCTGGTAGCAATAAACAGCTGAGGACTGAGATAATCTCTGTGCATTCTCTTCTACAACATCGTCAGGAAGGATAATTGTGAGATGGGTAGCCAGATGGGTTGAGCAGACACAATATGTATTTGTATCTTCCCCTTTGCCAGCTCAGTCCAAGAGCAGGTCCCCTTTCTCCAAGTGTCTCGGCACCTTTATTTTCCTGGAGCCAGCTATCAGGGCTGCATTCTGGCTGTGCCTGTTTTAAAAAGAAGGAAGAATAATTAGGAAAAAAAAAAATACACTGAATAAACTGTAGTATATAGTATTTCAGTGAAAGTGAAAGTTATTCCTTTCCCTCCCACTCCATCCTATCGGTAGTTAAATTCCAGACCATCTAGTACCATGAATATTCCTACTGTAAAACTTCACAGAGGTCTTTGAGCACCTAAGAAGAGTTAAGCCGTCATGGAATCAGTCCACCTCATTACCGCTCAGCATAAAGGCTTGCCATACGTAACACATCTTTATGCAGTGTGTGGACTGTGAGCTAAAGCACCTCTTCCCAGGGCTAAAAGAGCAATTAATTTCATAAAGCGCTAGTTCTGCAACCATTCTTTGGAAACTGCCAACTTCTGTTAACCAGTGCCACATGTAGTGGGTTTCTTCATATAGAATAGATCACTGAGCATGCCACATTTGTTTCATATAAAACTTTAGGACATAATTTCTTATGGCTTTCATCACTATCATCTTATGGTGCATTTTAATTTGCCTGATGGAGTTGAAAGGCTCTGTGTGCCCTTACCAATAATCTTGAATCATTCAGGCCAATTGTTTTAGGTTTTTTGAAATACTTTGTAAGCAGCTGCATGTACAAACTACAGTACTGAAAGAAAAAAAAATCAAAACAATAGTAAGTCCATTAAAGACTGTTAATGATATGCACCATTCTATCATGAGAACAAAGCAAACATTGGGAAGGCGTAGAGACAGGGAAGATGAAAGCAGGAGGCACATTTTCAGCATGTTAGAAAAATGACTGAAGAAGATTCAAGAAAATTCTTTATTGCTATGCTTCCCTCCCTGTTTGGAGGGTGGAGGGAAAAAGGGTTTCTTGGTCTCTTCTGAAAAGAGGCAGAGGTTGTCCTTTTGTAGTATTTTCTTTTTATGTCAAGATTTGCATTAAAGTGTTTTAGGAGGTACAAAGTAGCAGGAAAACAGAAAATAGCTGCCAAAAAAATCATTTAGGAGAAAGGAGAGGGGGAAGCAAATGCAGTAATACCCTTTTCACCTATATACTTGTATTCTTTTTTTTTTTCCCCTCTTTCTTCTGCTTACACCTGCTTCACACTGTTTGTCTTTTGCTTAGTTCTGCCATGATGATTCATGATCACCTTGTACACTGTTTGTCAGGATCTTAGTAAGCGGCTCACACACTGACAGCGCTTTAGAAAACTGGCCCAGGAGCTGAGTCAGACCTGTGAACCAGAGAGGTCATTCTTCTGATCTTTGTGTTGGGTGGCTGTCGGAGCTGAAAGGGTACAGGGGAGAGTTGTTCTTTCAGGGAATGAACTGCATTGTGATTATGGCACTGATTGCGCTTTAGTGACCTCTCGACTGTCTTTCTAGGGAGCCATGGTCTGGCATTCCTAAATAGTATGAGGTCTAAAAGGGCATACAATTCTCAAAATCTGAAAAGCCACAGTAAATACAATATCTAAATTAAACATAGTAGGCTATACGAATATATATCATCTATATTATGCAGTTTCTCCATACAATTCCAAACCAGAGAGTCAAGAAAAGGAAGAGACTGAAGACAGAATGAAAGGAGGGGTCTGTTTGGATTTGTAATGTTGTGTGGGCCATCAACACCATTGAGGGGCTGTTTTATATTAGAACAATTCAAAATGCAGCATGAGCAAAGGCGTCATAAACTTTTTCCTGTATGCTATGCCTGTAAGAAAGCATGTAATGCCCGTCAGAAAGCATAGCACATAGTTTTGCACAAAGGATTCAGCTTGTCCTAAATGAAGAACTGGTGCTTTTTTTCTCTTTGTAAGAAAAGATTAGAGGTTTCAGGAGCTTTGTGCCAAATCTAGGCATGGAACAAAATTGAAGGTAGTTGTAACCTAGACCTGAGGCCTGCAGGATAGCCTATCATTTACAATGGTTAATGACTGCTTTGTGGTGCTGCAAAGTGTCTGCAGGATCTGAGAATTATAACCTGTACTTCTATGTTTGTAAGAAACGTGGTATTTTTGATACATGGGGAATTGTTTTGCAGACAGTTCCTTCCCTAGTTTTTTAATGTATTTTACAGAAAGAATATGGCTTGTTGACCATGTTTCTTGAGATGTGTTGGGGTTTTTACCCAAAGCAAATCAGGATGGTTCAAGAATGTCAACTGTTGTGCTCCTGTATTTTGTGCAGTTGATTCTATAATTAGCTGTGCCAAATGTATGCTTAGTGAACTTGTTTGAAGTGCTTGCCAGAAGCATGTGACTTATCATGTCTTTTATAAACCTACAGATATTGCCATGTGCTAGCAATTTAAGCTAGCATTTCCAAGTTGATGGTGCAACAGATAAATTACTAGTATGATAATTGCACTAAGAGGTTCCAGAATGTAAAAGTAACAAACACAACAGCTAAGTAATTTTGCTAACATGAAAAGGACATCTGGCCAAACATGCATAGTCTATATTATTTCCAAATTTTTACTTTTTTTAAGTCTATGCCTTCTGTAGAGAACCACGTGTGTTTTTTGACCCCTTCTACATAAACATATGTGTTCTCTGGAGTCACTTAATGCCTGACTTTGTAAGGCCCCAAAAAATCTACAACTGGATAATGGAGATGGCTGAGCATGTGGTAGAAAAAGATCCAAAATATTATTCTACTGAGACCTTTCAGTCAGCTATTACATTTCACATCAGAGGACAAGGCATTTTGCTGATGGCTGAAGTGATGCTTATATAACTTTTGCCAAATCATGGGAATGTTGTTAGAATTAATTAGCTGACAATTTTAAACTTTTTGAGATCCTTAGGTAAGATTCTGTGGAAGTGAAATAATTACTTTGTGCTTGTAAAAAATTTTGGTCCTAGTAAATGAATAAAAGATTATGGTGAATCATTATGTAGCAATTCCATAAAATAATGATTAAGGTAGAGGAATTAATTTTTTTCCTTTAATATAATTAATAAGTTAAGATTGTGATGATTGGTGGTATCAAGATGGAGTATTGTATGTCCTTGACAACACAGTTTAAATGTAGACATAGGGAAAAAAAAAAGGTTCTTTTTTGCTGAACACATCTGTTACCCATTTTATTTAAAAACATAACAATTACAAAATTTATTAAAACCGGATCATTCCCATGATTGCTAATATTGTTTTTATTAAACATACATATGGTCTGAGTATCTAAATTGCGTTATGATTAATGAGGAGGGGCAGATGAATATTTTTGACTTGTAGCTCCTTTCACTTAACCTGCTTTTTCATTAAAATACCCATTGCAAACTTGTTACAGGACAATTTAATCTAATACTACTATAATTTATACTATATTTAAATGAGTGCTGCATTAGAAGTGGAACCTGGAATAGAGCCAGTCTTTCCTCATGCCTACTTTGTCATCATTTTTAGAGGGAGCCTGCATTTTTCAGGCATAGAGACTTCATAGCATCACTGAAAATATTAGTTGCAGTCTTCTCTTGAGTGTGAGATTGGAGTTAGACATATGAGAACAGGCTTTATTGTTCAGACTTGCCTCCAGAAAGGAAAGATGCTCATAACCATTCATCTTTTCTCTTTCCAGAAGAAAAACCTGTAAAGTTCCCATGCTGTGACTGTGAGGCTCACTCTTTACACTCACCTCCTAATTCTCTGACACAGAGATTGACTGTAACACATTCCCAGCGCAGCTCTACAATGGCTCTCTGGCTTTCAACTATTTCTGAAGTGAAAGGTGCCAGGTTATTGCACTACAGCCAGGCCTGTATCTCTTAGAAATCCAAGCTCAAAGAAGGTTGACTGAGTGTACATTTCCAAGGCATCAGGCTGGCAGTATGGTTGCTATCAGTTGACCTGTCTAGTCTGAAGGCATACCCAGTGCATAACTGCACATATATGCATATATGTCCTGTGGCTGTCGAACACCACATGCCTTTCCTGCAGCTTTTTTACCTGGACAAATGCTTGGATTCTTGTACATCTGCGTTCAGGTAAGTTGGAAAGCCTTGGCAAGCAGAAAGTAGCATAGAACTGGGAAAGAGAATAAGTCAAACTGTTTCTTGAAACATAAACAAACTTTCTTTAAAACATACTTTGAAGTATTTTACTCTTTGGAACAAAAAGTGTGCTGAATTGTTGTCAGGCATAAATGGATATAATTTTTGAGTACAAAGAGATGCAAGCAAATTTTTTGACTCATTGCAGTAGTGAGACAAGTAATACTTTTATTTAGATTGTAATGAAAATTAATATCTCCTCCTTTCCCCCAGGAAATTCATGGTCAGATTAGTCAAAAGCGATAAATAATTCCGTTACATTTGCATTCCTTTTTACCTACTAGTACGGATTTTTCCATTGCTTCACACATTTTAAAACCAGAATGTAGATGTGGGTTCTGCACATGGAACAATCTGAATTTCTGATCAGAATATCAGAATTGAGGTGGTCCTTCTTAGTTCTGATGGCCTTGTGGGAGGCTTATGCTCTTTGTTCCAACTGTGAACAGAATAGGACGTTTCTTTTTGTCTTTAGATTATCAGGTTTTTCTGTGCATGTTTCTGTCTATAGAGGCCTTTTTCATATCCAGGAGAAGGAAGTGAAGAGGCGTTTTTGCGTCTATGTGCACACTCATTCCATCTTGTGGGGTGGCTGGGGTGGCAGTATCCCATGGGAGGAAAGGCAGGATTCAGAACCTGTGTACAAGAATGTTTTTTATACATTTGAGAATGTGTTTGATGTGATACTGTATATTTATTTAATATACTGAGAATTTTATGCCTATAATCTTTGTCTATTGCCTTTGTGAAAAGGATTATGTAGGAAAGACTGGGAAGTGAAAAGGAAATTAAGTGCCCCATACTCACAGGCCCTTTCATAATTCCTACACTTTTTTATTATTTTTTATTATTATATATTGGCCAAATATTTAAGTGCATCTTTAGTCCAAGTCAGTTCTAAGGTTGTTGGTACAACAGATTGTGACCGATGGTTTTAAATACAGTGAATATCTTGGTACTTGGAGAAAGACCTGAATTGCTGTTCAGCTTGAGAAGGCTTGCTTATGGCCTGAACTAAGATCAAGAGAAACAACAAATATTGGAGAGGCTATTACTGTTATAACAGAGTCATTCAGGCAATTTAATTTGATGGGTTTTTTTATTTTCTGTTATACTTAGAGATACCTGGCAAACATACCATCCTTTTTGTTTGGAGTCTCTAATCCATACTTCATTAAATCTGATCCACTTGTATTTGAGTAGTCCTGGATGTTTCTTGCATTGATGCTTGTCAGTGGAATGTAGGAAACAGGACTGAAACGGGACTCTTTGGGTCATCAAGTACAGATCTCTGCTATCACATCTGAGCACATCATCTAATCCTGTTCATCATCTTATCAAACCCTATTTTAAAAATAGGCTTATTTATTCTCCTGTATCTATAGGATGACTGTTCTGGAATGCTGTTCCAAGTTTGACTCTTCTGAAGGTCAGCGTGTATGAACTGGAGAATCTGTCCTTTTATCTGATGTGAAACTATTACTACACATAAAATCATTCTTAGAATATACATTTCCACAGATACCTAAGATTTGCTTAAGATTTCTTTTAATTAATTTGGAAAACTTGATGGTTTTCTGAACTTTTGAGATTCTGTATCTGAAACTTTTTGCCTAACGTGCAGGTAATAGTGGCTTTTTTTTCGCCTCTATTGACCTCTGATTCACTGATACACCTTCCCTCATAGCAATTTAAAGCACTGCCAACAAAAGATGCTTTGCCATGTGTTGAATCTGTCAAGCTTTTTAACTAGTTTCTCCTCAGGTGTCCATTGAAGATGAAGCAGATTTTGAACAAATGTGTCTCGGGGACTGTTTGTTAGCTAATTTTTCATCTGAGTTTCCAGCTGCACTAGCAACTTGAGTAAGGAAAAAAGAAAGTGATTTTCAAGACAAATCCTCTCTGAAATAGAATAAGCAATGCAGTGTTTGCTATTTGTCTTTTGAGATAAATTACTTTAAACAGTTACCTTCATCTGTTGCTTTGTTATCTCTTAAGTTTGTTTAAGTCACCAGCAGTATAAAATTTGACTGGAAATACAGGCACAGATCTTTAAAGCACATTTTTCTAGTACTTCACAGAAATTTATGCCAAGACTGCTATTTCTACCGTAGGGAATTTCTAATTTTGAAAGTCTTGGGACAAAGGTCATTCATAAGGATTTGGCAGTGTCTGATAAACTTCTAAGTAGTTATGTTTCATTAAGAGATACTAAAGTTAATCCAGTAATCTGAGTTTGAGATGAGTGTGTAAGAAGATAGAATGAGTAAGGTCATATTCAGACTGTCCCTGCTAATGCCTCCAGATGCTGTCCTTTCTCAGTATTATTAAATCAACATTTTCTTATATTGCCCATTAGATTGGCTAAAGAATTCCTGCAAATCACCCAAATAGGACTAAAGTCCAGGGAAGGCTTGACATGAAAGTGATAGCTATTAAAACATTTGCCATTCTGCTTGCTGCAGGCACTGCTTGAAATATCCTATCTATGACTTTGGTTACATGGAGGCATGTGAATTTTCTGTTTTCATCTGGAAGATGGAAGTTTTCACACAAAGGTTTCTTGCTTTGCCATTTATTTCAAGCCGAGCGTCTTTGAATAGTCTTGTCAATTCATTTGGCCTTTGACGTCTTTCATCTGGGAATTCTGAGATGTCTAGTGGCTTTACCAAAAGTGAAGGTAGTTGGTTTTTTTTGTTTTTTTTTTTTTCATTTAAATGCCTGAGTTATATCACATAAAAAGTTGGGCCACATGCGCATTTAAAGTAAGCTGTCAAATGGCTAGTAAAACCAGCAACTCCAGTGATCAATAATCTAAGCTTTGGTATGCCCTTTTTTTGGTCTTTGTTTATTAAATTATTGTTGTAGATTAGACTTTTGCGGATTGGTGGCCATTGTTTCTTTAAATATATGTGAATATTAGCAATGTATTGTGCAGTAACTATCCTGAATCTAAAAGTCCTACTCACATGTATTCCATGATGTCAGTCGCCGAAGAGTGCAGCTCCGGTACCGGCCCGACCCGCAGCGGAGCGACACATCTAGGCGCACAGGGGGGTTTTCCTGACTTTCCAGAGGCAGGGGAACGCCAGGGACGCGGAAGAGACCCGCCACGAGCTGGCTGCCAAACGAGACCTGGGCGTTGCCAAAGCAATGGCACCCACCCCCCGATGCCTATAAGAAGTAGCCTAGGGCATGCTGGCGATTCGGAGCACCACGAACAGAGCGGGCAAACGGGGCGTGGCACGTCAACCGGGGCGTGATGCGTCAGTTTGTGCGGCAGTTCGTTGCGAGCAGGGCCTAGTCAGTCTACTTGCTCAAGAGGAAAGTCCACTGGTGGTCATCACTCTCTCATAGAGGGAGTTCAGCCATGGTGCCCACCAGGGCAGAAAGCCCTAAGCTCTGTGCTCACCAGGAGGCATGTGGCAACACAGAGTTGCCGCAGAAACATGCAGCCACCCAGCTCTCAAGCTGCAGGGAGTGTCTGAGCTTGGCACTGGCAGGGGAAGGCAGTAGTGAGATTGACTGCCTGAGGTGTGACCAGGTTGACGACCTGCTCAGCCTGGTGGCAGAACTCTGTGAGGAAGAAGAGAGGTTAAGGAGCATCAGAGAGGTGGAGAGAGAGACAGACTGGTGGAGCCAAGCTCTGCCATCCCTAAGGCAGAAACAGGGACACCTAACAGACCAAAGCCAAAGGGAAGGGGACCCTGTATCCTCCCCTTGCCAAGCAGAAGGCAGCAGCCTCAAAGAGGGGAGTGAATGGAAACAAGTCCACGCATGGCAGGCGGCGAGCCCTCTCCTCCTCACCCACCTCGTCATCCCATGTAGCCCTGTGCAATAGGTACGAGGCTCTGGCTGTGAAAGGCCACTCGAGTGAGGATATGGATGAAAGTCAAGCTACTCCAGAAGTAGCACCTAGGCACAAAAGGCCCATGCCTCAGGTCGTGACCACCCCAACAAAGAAGAAAAGGAGAGTTATAGTCGTAAGGGACTCCTGAAGGGTACAGAGGGCCTGATATACAGGGCAGACCCTCCTCTCAGAGAAGTCTGCTGCCTCCCTGGGGCCCGTGTCAAAGACATCGCTAGGAAACTACCCAGCCTGGTACAGCCCTCTGAGATTACCCACTGCTGCTCTTCTGTGTGGGTGGGGATGAAGCAGAGACACGCACCACGAAAGCGACCAAAAGGGACTTCAGGCTCTTAGGGCAGTCACTGAAGGATTCGGAAGCGCAGGAAATATTCTCCTCCCTCCTTCCAATTAAGGGCAGCAATGGTGAGTGGAACAGGCGGACGCAGTCCATAAATGCATGGCTTTCTGGCTGGTGTCAACGCCACAACTTTGGGGTCTTTGACAATGGGACGGCCTACACAGCACCGGGCCTGATGAACCCCGATGGGATTCATCTCTCTCAAAGGGGGAAGAGGATCTTTGCCCAGGAACTAGCAGGGCTCATCAACAGAGCTTTAAACTAGGCTCGAAGGGGGAGGGGGATAACATCAGGCTTGCCAGCAACATGTTGTGGGATGATGTGCCCAGGTTGGAGGGACGGGGCGCTGGTGAGGGCCCTCGGCCTACTGCTCAGAGACGTGCTGGATGCACTACAGCACGCTCAAAGCCTAGAAGAGACGAGACGGGGGCTCTGGATGCAACGGAAACCAACGAGGTAGCACTGGGAAGATACGTCAAAAGAATCCCAGCCACCCCAGCCAATAAGTCAGCCTCATCGGGGACACAACTGAAATGGCTCTACGCGAACACACAGAGCATGGGGAATAAACAAGAGCAGCTGGAGATGTGTGCACGCCTGCAAGGCTATGACATTATTGGCATTACAGAGACATGGTGGGATAGCTCCTATGACTGGAGTGTTGGGATGGAAAGGTACAGGCTCTTTAGGAAGGACAGGCAGGGCAGACAAGGAGGGGGCGTTGCCCTCTATGTCAATGACCAGCTGGAGTGCACGGAGCTCCACTTGGGGATGGATGAGGAGCCAACCAAGAGCCTATGGGTCAGGATTAAAGGGAGGGCTGGGGCAGGGGTCATCATAGTGGGGGGCCACCTGACCAGGGGCACCGAGCAGATGAAGCCCTCTATAGGCAGATAGGAGCAGCCTCACGCTCACAAGCCCTGGTCCTTATGGGGGGACTTCAACCACCCTGACATCTGCTGGAGGGACAACGCAGCTGAGCGCAAGCAATCCAGGAAGTTCCTGGAATGTGTCAATGACAACCTTCTCCTCCAAGTGATAGAGGAGCCCATGAGGAGAGGTGCCATGCTGGACCTTATTCTCACCAATAAGGAGGGCCTGGTAGGGGACGTCAAGCTCAAGGGCAGCCTTGGCTGCAGTGACCAGGAAATGGTGGAATTCAGGATCCTCAGGGCAGCGAGGAGGGCGTGCAGCAAGCTCACTACTCTGGACTTCAGGAGAGCAGACTTTGGCCTCTTCAGGGATCTGCTTGCTAGAATACCATGGGACAAAGCCCTGGAAGGAAGAGGGGCCCAAGACAGCTGGCTAATATTCAAGGGTCAACTCCTCCAAGCTCAGGAGCGATGCATCCCAACAAAGAGGAAGTCGAGCAAAAACACCAAGAGGCCCCCGTGGATGAACGAGGAGCTCCTGGGCAAAGTCAAACAAAAAAAAAGGAAGCCTACAGAGGGTGGAAGCAAGGGCAGGTAGCCTGGGAAGAATACAGAGAAACTGTCCGAGCAGCCAAGGAGCAGGTTAGGAAAGCTAAAGCCCTGATAGAAATTAGCCTGGCCAGGGATGTCAAGGACAAGAAGAAAAGCTTCTATAGGTATGGCAGTGACAAAAGGAAGATGAGGGAAAATGTGGATCCCCTCCAGAATGAAACGGGTGACCTGGTTACCCAGGATATGGAGAAGACTGAGGTACTCAGTGACTTTTTTGCCTCAGTCTTCACCGGCAAATGCTTGAGCCACACTGCCCAGGTCGCAGAAGGCAGGGACTGGGAGAATGCAGAACTGCCCACTGTAGGAGAAGATCGGGTTCGAGAATATCTAAGGAACCTGAAGGTGCACAGGTCCATGGGACCTGATGAGTTGCATCCGCGGGTCTTGTGGGAACAGGCGGATGAAGTGGCCAGGCCACTCTCCATCATATTTGAGAAGTCCTGGCAGTCTGGCGAAGTTCCCGCTGACTGGAAGAGGGGGAACATAACCCCCATTTTCAAGAAGGGTAAAAAGGAAGACCCAGGGAACTACAGGCCATTCAGTCTCACCTCCGTGCCTGGCAAGATTATGGAGCAGACCCTCCTGGAAACCATGCTCAGGCACATGGAAAATAAGGAGGTGATTGGTGACAGCCAACACAGCTTCACTAAGGGCAAATTGTGCCTGACAAACTTGGTGGCCTTCTGTGATGGGGTTACAGCATCGGTGGATAAGGGAAGGGCAGCTGACGTCACCTACCTGGACTTGTGCAAGGCATTTGACACTGTCCCGCACAACATCCTTGTCTCTAAATTGGAGAGACATGGATTCGATGGATGGACCACTCGATGGATAAGGAATTGGCTGGATGGTTGTACTCAAAGGGTTGTGGTCAACGGCTCAATGTCCAAGTGGAGAACAGTGACGAGTGGCGTTCCTCAGGGGTCGGTAGTGGGACTGGCACTGTTCAACATCTTTGTTGGCGACATGGACAGTGGGATCGAGTGCTCCCTCAGCAAGTTTGCCAACGACACCAAGCTGTGTGGTGTGGTTGACATGCTGGAGGGAGGGGATGCCATCCAGAGGGACCTTGACAGGCTGGAGAGGTGAGCCTGTGCGAACCGCATGAAGTTCAACAAGGCCAAGTGCAAGGTCCTGCACGTGGGTCGGCGCAATCCCAAGCACGGCTAGAGGCTGGGCGAGGAATGGATTGAAAGCAGCCCTGAGGAGAAGGACTTGGGGGTATTGATTGATGAGAAGCTCAACATGAGCCGGCAGTGTGCACCTGCAGCCCAGAAAGCCTACCGTGTCTTGGGCTGCATCAAAAGAGGCATGACCAGCAGGTCGAGGTAGGTGATCCTGCCCCTCTACTCTGCTTTTGTGAGACCGCACCTGGAGTACTGCATCCAGCTCTGGGGGTCCCAGTACAGGAGAGACATGGAGCTGTTGGAGTGAGTCCAGAGGAGGGCCACGAAGCTGATCAGAGGTATAGAGCACCTCTTCTGTGAGGACAGGCTGAGACAGTTGGGATTGTTCAGCCTGGAGAAAAGGCGGCTCAGGGGAGATCTAATTGTGGCTTACCAGTACCTGAAGCGGGCCTACAGGAAAGATGGTGAGGGACTGTTTATCAGGGAGCATAATGACAGGACAAGGGGTAATGGGTTTAAGCTGAAGGAGGGTCGATTTAGATGAGATGTTAGAAAGAAATTCTTTACTGTGAGGGTGGTGAGGCACTGGAACAGGTTGCCCAGAGAGGTTGTGGATGCCCCATCCCTGGAATTCTTTAAGAGCAGGTTGGATGAGGCTTTGGGCAGCATGGTCTAGTGGAGGGTGTACCTGCCCACGGCAGGGGTGTTGGAACTAGATGATCTTTGAGGTCCCTTCCAACCCAAACCATTCTATGATTCTATGATTCTGTGTTAATATGTTGTTGTTTTCTTCATGTTAACACACTTTTGTCAAAATCCTGAGTCTGAAAATAATAAGATCTTGTTCTGCCTAGAGCAGAATTTAGGCACACAGGAAATTTTTCACTGCTGCTTCTCAATCAGTACATATTCCGTACAGTTTGTGTGGATGATTCATCTCCAGCTTTTCCTACAGCACATTTCACAAAGACTAAAATTCAGCTCTGAAAGGAAACACTTATTTACTTACTTCTCAGATACGCTGACAGGTAACTTCTAACGTTTTGACTTTATTAAACTGGATGCTTCTTACGAGTTTTGCTTTCTTCTTCAGTTAAAATACAAGTGAGATTTCAGCATTCTGTATCAGGTGTTCTTTTGTACATTTGAAAATAAGTTACAGAAGGAGAAGCAAACTAGTTTCAGGGATGCTGTATCACAAAGCTGTTAAGAAATCTTTTCTCAACTGGAGACTTGTGATTGTGAACCAACAGTTTCTTTGAGATCAAGTAATGTAAGAGCAGAGTTCAGATGAACCTAGCTTTTAGTGAAGTGGGAGACAGTATCAGTTTGAATCAATATGTATGCAGACAATGTAGCACACTTCATTCTAGATAAATAATGAAAATTAGTGGAAGTAAGTATAAATTTGAGAAGTAATTTAGTAATAAGTCATATATTTAAAACTAAATATGTGCATAAATGCTTCTGCTAGACAGGGAAATTATTCTTTTGCCAGGTAGCTAACCAATGATTTTCTAATTCTTCATAGCCTTCTGAATGACTGAGTTTATGGTTCAGAACATCCTAAATTAACAATAATAGCAAAAGATATGTCTTACAGGACACCTGTCTAAAAGTAATGATTGCAGTTTGCTATTTCTAACTTTAAAATATTTAAAATAGAAATCCCATGTAGAGATAATAAAGGTCCTGTATCATCTTGAGGAGTGATGTAAACTGTACAATCAATTCAGTAAGATAATGTTTGTCATAAATTTGTGTAACAAAATGAGCAAACAATAGGGTGAATTCAGCTGCATGGTAAATTTGTACTTCAGTGTTTTCTTTGGATTAGAGGATGTCAGGAGTAAAATTCATTTAGATGTAGGAGGCAAGCTGTGCATTCCTGTTACAGATTTCATATTTCTGTCACGCTTTATAGTTTCTACTTCTTGCCTTTTTAATGGCTTTGATGGAAATAATGCTCTCTACTGGTCTTACTGTGTGCAACAAACATCCAGAAAAAGGATTGGGAGAAACTGGTGGTTTTAAACATCCAATCCACTTCACTGTCCATAAGGAGTTCAAGTTTAAATGAATACACTTCTCGAGACTGTCACCTTGAAACTAAGGAAAATGATACAGTAAGTGTTGTTAGGTATTGTATGGGAAGCAGCTACTTCATGTTTCTTGAACAGTAGTAGTAGTCATTTTTGGAGCTTAATGGATAAGACACTTGGCTAATTGTAATTCTTCTTCTTCTTCTCAAATTTTAGCATCTGCATTATCCATCCAGACATGAGTTGGTGCTCATGCTTTATGGATTGCAGAGATGAAGATATGAAAGGAATAAAGCTAAAATGGAGTAAATACCTGAAAACAAAGCAAGCTGGAAAAAACGCAAAAAACTTTCAAGGTTAAGTTAGGAGGTACTCCAAAAAGCTAAATAGGCTTAAAGCCCCATTTTGTTTTTTGTCCTTACTGTATGTAAAAATATCATACAGGCAGTCTTTGGTTAAGTGTGCTTGTTGATGGAGGGGTTGTCAGAAGGAAGGTTGAATACTCTGTTGTTTCTTTCTGTTGTTTTTGTTTGTTTTGGGTTTTTTGGTTTTTTTTTTTTTTTAATTTAGAGTGAGTTCAGAGGAAATGCTATCTTAGCTTTTTCACTTCTGTATAGGGTGTAGGTTTCACATCCGTGTGTAGGTTTTGGTAGTGGCAGTGGGTGGCTGCAGGGCAGCTGAGGAGAGGAGAAGGGAGAAGAGGCGAGATGAGGCGGGGCCTGCCCTGGGCTGGACACAGACGGTTCCAGCAGGCTCCAGCCCACCCACCGCAGGGCACAGCTGAGCCTCTCAGCCTCTGTGGAAACATATTTTAAGAAAGGGCAAAACGCTGTGCGCCAGAGTGTGAGAGTGGAGTGAGAAAAAAATGTGAGAGAAACAGCACTACAGTCATCAAGTTGAGAGAAGGAGGAGGGTGAGAAGGTGCTCAGAGCACTGGAGCAGGTGTTTCCCTGCAGCCCGTGTAGGACCAGGCTGGAGCAGGTATCCACGCTGCTGTACTTGGAAGACCCCATGCTGAGACAGGTGGAGATGCCCTGAAGGAAGCTGCAGCCTATGGGGAGCCCACACTGGAACAGGTTTTGCTGTGGAACTGTGGGCTGTAGAGGGGACCCCATGAAGGAGCAGGTTTATCCTGAAGGAACCATGCTGGAAGAGGGGAGAAATGTGAGGAGGAAGAAGCAGCAAAGAGGATTTGAAGATCTGTGGGTTGACTGCAACCTCTTTTCCTAGAGGAGTTGGGAATGGAATGAAGGGGTGAAGAAGTTTTCTTAGTAGCATGTTGTTGACAGGACATAGGTAGAGTTCAAGTAGTTTTGAACACTTTTCATATTTGCCATTATTACTAGTTGACATGGTTTAGCCCCAGCCGCTCACTCACCCCTCCCCCGGCAGGCTGGGGAGGAGAACGGAAAAACAAGGGCAAAGCCTCGAGGGTTGGGATAAGGGCAGTTTACTGGAACAGCAAGGGAGAGGGAAACAATCAACAACAGTGCTGATAACAGACAGTAACAATGGGTGATAACAGAGAACGATTTACCGACCCAACGACCGACCCACCAGACCCTTGACCCGTCCCGGAGCCACGCCGAACCGACCGACCCACCAGACCCTTGACCCGTCCCGGAGCCACGCCGAACCCGCCCCTGCCCGACTAGCCCCCTTTTATGGTGAGCATGATGTCCCGTGGTATGGAATAGCCCCCGGCCAGCTTGGCTCACCTGTCCTGGCTCCTTGGGAAATTAACTCTATCCTTGCCAGAACCAGGACATTATCCACCCCTTATTCCATACCATCTACGTCATGCCCAGATTATTTTACAGAACTCATTGCCTTACTCTATGGGCTATTGCTCTAAAATGTCGAGTTCATTTAGTCCATGGTTTTGGGTTCCATCTGCCATTACAGTCTCTCAGAGCGGAAGCAATGGTGCATGCTGCTGGATTGTTGCACGCTGCATCCGGAGTCTTCACAGCCGGTCTATCTGGTATGGCCCATGCTCACAGTCTGGATGCCAAAGATGTGATTTTTCGATAAAGTTTCTGGGCACCAGTTAGACTTACTTCAGCCTCCAACAGAGTCAACTGTTGGGATCCCCCTGTCACACCAGAAATAGATATTGGTTCCACCCCTTCATAATTCGATGGCATTAGGTTACACTGTGCACCCGTGTCCAGTAGGGCCTTGTACTCTTGTGGGTTTGATGTGCCAGGCCATCGGATCCACACAGTCCAATAAACCCTATTGTCCCTTTCCTCCACCTGGCTGGAGGCAGGGCCCCTCTAATCCTGCTTGTCATAGTCACTACTCACCTCTTGCAAAAAGGACTTAGAAGTCCCTTCAAGAGGATCAGAAGTGCGATCTAGCCTTTCACTTGGTCTGGGGGGCTGCCTGGTGGAAACTGGAGCAGCATTCTTTCTGGAAGAGTCCCTTCTTACAGCTGTCTTGCCTTGTAGCTCATGTACACGTGCCCGCAGGGTTGAGGTGGGCTTCCCATCCCATTTCCTCATGTCTTCTCCGTGGTCACGCAGGAAAAACCACAGGATACCTCGTGGTGTGTATGCTCTATATCCCCTCTCCGGAGCAGAAAAATGCTTACTCCTAACAGCTGAAATGTGGGTCTGTACAGGTGGGGAGTAAGATATATCCTCTTTGAGTTGCCGGACATCCTGAGACAGTTTCTCCACAGCCGAGACGAGGGAGGAAGAAAGGCTCTCTTCATACTGCCGGAGTCGGCCAGCCACTTCGTCCACCATGGGTGCCTCTTCACTTTTCCAGTCGATTACCGCCAGTGAGTTGGTGTACGATGATGGTGCACTTTGCACAAATTTTCGCCACATGGGTCGGGTACAGTGGACTTCATCGGGGTCTGTGGGCAACTGTGCATTGTCCGGATCATAATAAACCATCTCCCACATAGCTAATTCCCTCAGATATTGGATACCTCTCTCCATAGTGGTCCACTTGCCTGGCCGACATATGACATCTTCGCTGAAAGGACACCTTTCCCTCACACTTGACAGGAGTCACCTCCAGAGGCTGAGGGCCTGCGCCTTCTTCCCAATTGCCATGTCAATGCCCCCTTCCCTAGACAAGGATCCTAGCTGCTTGGCCTCCCTGCCCTCCAGTTCCAGGCTACTGGCCCCGTTATCCCAGCAGCGGAGCAGCCAGGTAATAATATGCTCCCCTGGAAGGCGGCTGAAATCTTTCCGCATATCTCGCAGCTCACTCAGGGACAGGGATCGAGTAATCACTTCTGGTTCTGGCTCTTCTTCTTGTTCTCATGATGGCCCCGGTTCATCATCATCTTTCACTAAGCGAACCGATTTCCTTGTGTATTTCTTTTTGTGTATAGGGCAACTGATACTGGTGTGGGTTGATCTTTTGGCTCGACTACAGTGCCTGTTGCGGGGGTTTGGGCAACTGCAGTGCCTGTTGCGGGGGCCTGGGCAGCTGCAGTGCCTGTGGGTCCGCTCTCCCTCTCTGGATGGTGCTGTCTACTATCAAGCAGTGTTTGATAGATTGTGGCCAGGGCCCAGCACAGTGCAGCAAGTTGTGTCTCCTTAGAATCCCCACAGCATTTTCCTTTCAAATATTCTACCATTTTATCAGGGTCTTGCAATTGTTCAGGAGTGAAGCTCCAAACCATTGGGGGTGAAAAGGTCTCTAGATACCCGCCCATACTCTCCCACATGCCATGCCAGCCCTGACCACTCAGCCTTGGGGAAGATCCCTGGGTGGTACTCTTTTGCTAACCCTGAACAGGACTTGGAAAGCATGCAGGTGACCTAGCAACAGGAATATACTGGCCTGAACATTCCAAGGGTATTCAAAATACTCAAAAATTGTTGTAACCAACCAAAAGGGAAAAGAGGAGGTGAAAGAGTGGGAGAAGGTATCCCCCCCCGTCTTCCCCATAGATTGGGTCTAATTATTAATCAGTTCTGAAAGATACTGGCCGAGGTACGGGCCTGACCGAAATGCTACATACACATACCAGCTCAGACCCATGACTGTCAATGATATCTTATCATAAGTCATTATCACACAATACAACAACATGAGAACACGAACCCCTCTCCCAGAGGTGATAAACAGCACCGCAGGGATTGCATAAACACGGGTTTACAAACCAGAGCCATGTAACCAAACAGAACATCATTATGACCAGTGACTGTTTCAGTAACATTATAAATGCTTTTAACAACTTTGTTTTAACACACTTGGGTCAGACCTGTCGTTATCACAACCCCTCGAGGCCCACGTTGGGCGCCAAAAAGGACTGACGTGGTTTAGCCCCAGCCGCTCGCTCACCCCTCCCCCGGCAGGCTGGGGAGGAGAACGGAAAAACAAGGGCAAAGCCTTGAGGGTTGGGATAAGGGCAGTTTACTGGGACAGCAAGGGAGAGGGAAACAATCAACAACAGTGCTGATAACAGCTATTCACAATGGGTGATAACAGAGAACGATTTTACCGATCCGACGACGGACTGACCGACTGACCGGACGCTCGACCCGTCCCGGAGCCACGCTGACACGCCGAACCTGCCCCTGCCCGACTAGCCCCTTTTTATGGTGAGCATGATGTCCCATGGTATGGAATAGCCCCCGGCCAGCTTGGCTCACCTGTCCTGGCTCCTTGGGAAATTAACTCTATCCTTGCCAGAACTAGGACACTAATGAAGAGTCACAACCCTAAGCCTAAGAAAAAGGGGGTTGGAAAGAAGGTCATTTAGGTTTCTGGTTTTGTTTCTCACAATCTGACTCTTTTATAAGCGGCAATAAAATAATTTTCCCTAAGTTGAGTCTGTTTTTCTCATGATGGTGTAACCGTGGGATAGGGGCTGTGAAACAGAAACTATAGAATCAGGTTGAGATACCTAGTTTGTTACCAAAGTAATAGGTAATGAAGCTAACTGACCGTGGCAAGGTACAATGCTGCTATGTTCCATGTACAGTCCCTACCAAACTGAACAATAGGTCTGGAGATATTAATCTTATGAAGTAAGTCGTTATGGACAGGTGCATCCACAGCAAGGATACTGTGCATGCCCGCAAGAAGAGGGTCACCCAGCAGACACGGGTGCGAGACCACTGACGACCACCAGAGACCCTTGAGGACCACCAACTCAAATCACTGAGCGTGCGTGATGGGGAGGAGAATATGAAAATGGATTCTAAGAAATGATTATCATAGGACTAGCCTTTCTGAGAAAAACGATGAATATGTATGTTTTGATCCTACATAACCTGTGTGTTGGTGATCACCTGGCATGCACGTTGGGTGGAGCTATCCGCTGTGCATCCAGCGCTGCAATAAAGAATGCAGGCTTTTTAACACTTGTGTTGGTTTTGCGTGGCAAGGTTTTGGTAGCGGGGGGGGCTACAGGGGTGGCTTCTGTGAGAAGCTGCTAGAAGCTTCCCCTGTGTCTGACAGAGCCAATGCCAGCCGGCTCCAAGACGGACCCGCCGCTGGCCAAGGCCAAGCCAATCAGCGCCTCTGTGATAACATATTTAAGAAAGAGAAAAAACAGTTAGAGAGCACTTTTGCAGCCAGAGAGAGGAGTGAGAAGATGTAAGAACATCTGCAGACACCAAGGTCAGTGAAGAAGGAGGGGGAGGAGGTGCTCCAGGCGCCGGAGCAAGATTCCCCTGCAGCCCGTGGTGAAGACCATGGTGAAGCAGGCTGTCCCCCTGCAGCCCATGGAGGGAGGATGAGGGGGTGTAGCGATTCCACCTGCAGCCCGTGGAGGACCCCACGCCGGAGCAGGTGGAGACACCTGAAGGAGGCTGTGGCCCCGTGGGAAGCCCGCGCTGGAGCAAGCTCCTGGCAGGACCTGTGGATCCGTGGAGAGAGGAGCCCACGCCAGAGCAGGTTTGCTGACAGGACTTGTGACCCCGTGGGGGACCCACGCTGGAGCAGTTTGCTCCCGAAGGTCTGCACCCCGTGGAGGAGACTCACGTTGGAGAAGGCCGTGAAGGACTGTCTCCCGTGAGAGGGACCCCACGCTGGAGCGGGGGAACAATGAGTCCTCCCCCTGAGGATGAAGAAGCGGCAGAAACACCGCGTGATGAACTGACCGTAACCCCCACTCCCCGTCCCCCTGTGCCGCTGGGGGGGGCGGAGGTTGAAGCTGGGAGTGAAGTTGAGCCCGGGAAGATGGGAGGGGTGGGGGGAGGTGTTTTAAGATTTTGGTTTTATTTCTCATTCCTCTGCTCTGTTTTGCTTAGTAATAAATAAGATGAATTCCCTCTCTAAGTTCGGTCTGGTTTGCTCGTGATGATAATTAGAGAATGATCTCTCCCTGTCCTTATCTTGACCCGTAAGTTTTACCTTTTCTCCCCTGTCTAATGAAAGAGGGGAGTGATAGAGCGGCTCTGGTGGGCACCTGGCCCTCAGCCAGGGTCAACCCACCACAACACTACATTGGTGTTACGAGGTTTATTCCCAGGTTTCAGTGAGAATGGTAGTTGGTGAGTGTCTTTATCTTGACCCATGTGCTTTTCCATCTTATTTTCTCCCACCACCCTGTTGAGCAGGACTGCAAGAGTGGCTGGGTGGGTATCTGGCTGCCAGCCAAGGTCAGCCCACCATAACTTCCTTTATGGGCTTTTAAAGTATTAAAGTATTAAATGGCTGTCTGTACTTTATTGTCTTTCTACATATCAGCAGAAATCAGAATCCATTATGAAAGGCTGTATTTATAGATTTCAGAGATTTTTATTAAGTGTTTAAGTACTGATATGCTTTTTATAACAAGAATTGTAATCTGAATGGAGTAAGAATGCTACTAGGCTGCCTGAATTTGTCTAGGCCCCAAACTAGGGGAAATGAGATAATGTTCTAACTGCAGAAATGCATTTATTCTCTTTATTTAATGTTTTCTCTGAACATTTTTTTGGTAATTTAGAAGAAACTTATTCCACGTTATACATTTTCTAGGTAACTTCCTGACATGTTGGACTGTAGCTATACTATAAAAAACATAAAGTAAATGTTTTCATATTAGCATGTGATAGGATGCAGATCAAATAGTTTTGAAAACTCTTCATGTTTGTCATTAATTCTACTGAAGTGTTTCAGGTGCTAAGCTCTTGCTTATACATTTCTCACCATCTCAGTGAGAAATTTTTATATTTAAAGATTACAAAATTAAGAAAAAAATTAAAACGTGTTGCATACATTTGTTAGGAATTATAATGTATTCAGCTGGAGGTGAAAGTATGTCCAGTGTAAGGTTTCACTACAGTTGCTCTATTTGTGTTGATTAACCAAGAACACTAGTTACTGACTACTTTGCTCTTGTACTTTAGAATAACTAAAATTTAGTATCTCCTCTATTGCCCATGGTGGCATCTTGCATTTCGTCATACAAGTATTGGCTATAAATACCTCTTTAATACTTTCTACTTTGTTTTGAAACAAGTGTACTTAAAATCATAATTTGTGTTGCAGTGACACTGTTCACACAAATATAACAACTAGTACATTGTTATTTTGCTGGCAAATACAAACCTTTGAAAGTAAAGTAAGTTAGTCATTAACCTAATATCTAAAGAAATGTAGTATTTATATCTTAAATGTGGGAACAGAATATTATTCCCAAGAAAAAGGGCAATCCTTCATCAAAGATTCTGAAACCTGCTAAATACTTCTCAATTTTTTATATCCTGAGATGCAAAACTATGCCATGTTACGAATATAACAGAAACAAATGGTTAGACGTGTTTAACTTGCATTTCAAGAAAGAATGTAAACAGGCACTTACAAAATAAGCATCGGAGGATCTTTTTTCCCTTGGCTTGCACTATAGTTTGCTTTCTGCACTAGGGACAAATCCTTAGCAGGTGTAAACTGTCATACCTCTGACATCAAGAGATCGATGGCATCTTATAGTAGTGAAGATATACTGCTGGTCTGTTTCTACATATTTTCTGTGCTCTCCCTGATATATTCCACAGTCTCACAGACAATGGAAAGGAACTACTTGCCCATCCAGCTCACTTCAAACTAGCACTCCTGACAGTATTCTTTTTTAGTAATGCTTTGCATTAAACATCCTTTATGTATAGGTTCTAGCACTTCAAGCTTTTGGTGTATCTGCTTAGTCCTTAGTGGCTATCTGTCCAAATCACAGAGCCACAATACCACGTAACTTCTGTCAGTCCCTGCATAGAGGTCCAGATCAAGAATAGCAGGGGTATTATAAGTCAGGACAGAAATGCATTCACAGAGCTCTGTAAAGCTTGTGTAGTATCTTCTAGTAATATGTGTGTCATTACTGCTATCAAGTCCTTACTTGAACAAATACAGTAGAAAATCAGCCCAAATCTCAGACAACCTTCTCTATCACTCCATCAAAAAGAAGAGAAACTGAAGTCCCACAGCAAAGTTAAAGACCTAGATTTCAGTTACAAAGGCAGAGATGCTTATGGAGAAGAGGAAAAAAACCACACTGTATATAGCTGGTGCAGTCGCAGCTTTCCCTCACTGTAAAGGATGGGGTTTAATTAAAAAAGTGAGATAGGAGTTTAGGTGTAAAAAATACAGATAACTTTTGCATCTTCATGGTATTTACAGGAATAACACTTGCAAATGCATTTTTTGTTAGTTTGTCAAATATGTTGTGTGTATCTTGGGCTCTTTTTGCTAATGCACTGCTTGTTTTAAAATTCATTGACAGATGAAATATCTGAAAGGATGACAGTACTATGTACAGAAGTAAAAAGTTTAGGAAGGGGATTGTAGTCACAGATAAGGAAAACTACAGTACTGTTGCAGTCTAATACGCATCTTAGTTGCTAAAAACTCTTTTGGAAATGGAAGAAATGAAGATGCAAGTGTTTCTATCTTTCTTCCACCTCTTTTTGTAAACTGCACCAAGAGCTCTGTTCTGTTTTTTGAACAGTGTCCAATATCTAGAATATGAAAGGAACATTGAAGATTGCTATAGTGTAATAAGACAACTCATTTTTACATGACTTTCATGGTTTTATGCAATGTGTTTTTATATCTTCATGTCAGTCATTGAAAACTGAAGTTCACTTCAGCTGTCTTTATGGAGGATTATGTTTTCTCATATATGAATGGGGACACACATTTATGTTTCATCTTAGTTAAAGACAGTATTGCATCTTAGAGGATTTTTTTTTTCTTTTAGACAAAGTGAAGACAGAAGGAACAGACATGCTAGCAAGTGCAGAACTGAGAACTAGGAGTAGAACTTGTCTAGACAGAGTTATTGTGAGAGAATCACTGGTAATGTATATAACTGTCTGCATTCACACATGAAAACTAATACAGTAAGTAATGAATTTTGAAATGCCATTACCACCTGACACAAGGAAAGAGCTGACTGGTTTCTTGTGAAGTCTTCCAGTACTATGGAATTACAAAACCTGATGATTAAATAGAAGAGAATGCAGTTCTTGTTAACTTGCACTGTCCTTAGAGAGCTACGAGAGAAAATAATGGATACATTTGTACAAGTGTTTGTGTTCATTATTTATAGACGTGTAGCTTTGTTTTAATTGGAATGATCAGTTCTATACTCTTGGCAGAGGGGAAGAAGCTTAGTATTAATTCCAGACCTCTGAGACAGTAAGTTCTACTTTCAGGTGCATCATCATAGGGATACTGTGTGGTAACATGTATGAAAATAACAGTTATAAATGTAGGCCCTGTGACAAGCTTGTGCATTTATGAAAATAATTTATGATGGGCCTTGTTAGCTTCTCAGTTTAACAAACCTTTTGCTCAGAGTGCAGATGTTTGAAATGATTGTAGCCCAGGTGAAATAGGGAGTGAAGACTGAGGCTGTAGATATATAGGTGTCCTGGTTTCGGCAAGGATAGAGTTAATTTTCTTCCTAGCAGCTGGTGTAGTGCTGTGTTTTGGATTTAGGATGAGAACAATGTTGATAACACACTAATGATTTTAGTTGTTGCTGAGCAGTCAAGGACTTTTCAGCTTCTCATGCTGCCCTGCCAACGAGAAGGTGGGGGGCACCCAAGAAGCTGGGAGGGGACACAGCAAGGGCAGCTCATCCAAACTGACCAAAGGGATATTCCATACCAAATGACATCATGTTCACTATATAACTAGGGGTTGGTCAGGATGGGGGGGGGGGTCAGCTTGGGAACTAGCTGAGCATTGGCTTCAGGTGGTGAGAAACTGTGCTGGTCACCACTTGCTTTGTATATTTTGTTTGTTGTTGTTGTTATTATTATTATTATGATCATTTTTTGTCCTATTAAACTATCTTAATCTCAACCCATGAGTCTTACTTTTTTTTTTTTTTTTCTTTTCTTTTTGATTCTCTCCCCCATCCCACTTGAGCAGGGGAGTGAGTGAACAGCTGTGTGGTTGTTGTGGCTGCTGGCTGGGTTAAACTCCGACAACAAGCTACGGTAAGACTGATGTGGAAAGGAATACTATTAAGCATGGGATTAAGAAAGCAGTCTAGGTAAACAGTAAGATGGTCTGCTGATTAACATAGGATTTCTGTGTGGAGGAATACCTGTGGAGAGGGTAAGTCTACTTTAGTGTTCCTTTAAAGAAATTGGTCTGGTGACCCTGAAGACAGTGGACCTAAAGCTGGGAAAATAAGCAGAGGCACAATATCAAATGGGGAATTGGCTGGATCTTGAGGCTGCTTTGAACTGTTACCAGTAGTTCCTGAAATTTATGGACAGGGCCAGGTTGTAGATCTTTGTATATTTTTGCAACTACCTGTGTTTTTCATTACGTTGTTGTGAATGATTCTGGAACATTTCAAGTAGGTTTATGTTAAAAAAGAAAGAGCAAATACTGTAGTGGAAGACTGCTGTTACTGAAAAAAGCACGAGTTACTAAGCTTTTTGCCACACGGTTGCTAAGTATATTAGGAGAGGAATAATTAATCTGGGTCTCAAACTTAACTTGAAACTGGAAGCTTTTTCTCTGGGTATATTTTTCCATGGATCGTAAGATGCATTTTTAAATTTTTGCCTTTCTTCCTATACAATTTGTGTCTGCAAACAAATAGAAGCAAAGCATAGTAGTAGGTAACAAGCTACTTGCAATAACTCGGTATAATCCAAGATGGCACTATAGGTCCCTGTCTTTATGAGTGTAGATAAGTTCAGAAGTTTATGCAATTTAGAGGAAAGAACAGTTAGAACTGTGGATAAGGACAAGGTAAAAGAGAAAATACGGACTCTGTGATTGTGGTGGAAAGATTAAATGATAGGACGATTAGAGGGTGATAGCAGAATTTCATCAAATACCAGTAAAAAGCAAACAAAATTCTAGGCTGCTTAGATAACTATATAACATTAGTCTCATGAAGCTGTGTTTGGAGTTTGGTATGGTTTGGTGTGTGATTTAATAAAGTGAAAGCATTGTAGAAATGTGGAAAAATAACAAAAGGTAACCAAATTAATACAAGGACCTGAGGAACCCTGTGTGTGTGTATAAATATGTTCAAAAAGTAAGCATGCCATCGTCTCAGTGTAGATGATTAAAGGATATATCAAGGAGGTACAAGACACCAGTTCTGAAATTGTAATAGGCTATTTTTTCCCAGGGCTTGTAACAAGGCCATGCAAGCTTAAGTTAAGGATGTCAGGCAACTAAAAGATTGGATTCCTTTGTTCTATCTTTGTGTAATACTGGGTAAACTAACATAAGCAATATTACAAACAGCTAGTACCAAGAAGCTACAGATATTGCATGGTAATTTATTTAAGCAAAATAAAACAACTTTCTTAGCTTGGTCAGAAATTTGTAGTCCACTCTGATAGTCTGCAGAATGATTAAATTTTCAGAAGCAGCTGATGCTGAAGACAAAGCTGTATTTTAACAAAACCAATCATAGATAGGAATTTTAGCCTACAATTGTTATCTTTACATATGTTGTATGATAAAAATATAAACTCAGTGAATTTCATAGGTATTTTATGTGTATCACATATAACAGAATTTTTCATCCTTCAGCTAAATTGTGTACTGTTCTAGAAAGACATTTAAGAAAGATCAATGTATTTAATCTGATGAGTTTTCTGGAATAAGCTTTTAAAGAAGATCTCTTGTCAGAATTTTCAGGACATACTCAAATATCAAGAGTAACTAAAGTAGATGTAAAAGACAGCACAATCAATAGCTTTTAAAGAATATGTTCATCTGTTTTGTAGAATGTAAACTATAGCCCTGATTTTCTGTTGTTGAAAGGAACAGCAAGGGTAGCTGGTATCACAGGATGTCAATATTAGTCTTTAAGAGGTGTTTGCAGGCATCTCCTCCTGGATGCTAGGATAGGATCTAGACGGTGGAAGGCCTGAATTGAATAGATCACATTTCTTTGCATCTGTTTCCACATAATACATAAACTGCAAGTAGATCAGTCTTGCTTCCAAATATGGGGCTTATTTGGTGTTCAGCACAATCCTCCTGCTTTCCCCCCAGCTCTTTTAGAATGATAAAGATAATGTACAGGAACTTTTCTTCATCCTCTGCTTTTCATCCCCTGCCCCTTTGGGAAATCTTTACTGGACAGAAAATAAATAGAAGAAATCCAGAATGTAAGTCACAAAGTCATAGTAGAGTTTAGCAGTGTTATGATATCTGCTCCTAAAAGCCTTGCTACATACCTCCACTTTGATCTGTTTGAATAGAAGGAAAAAGCCTGTGCCTCCATCCCCATGCAGAATTCTCTGAAGTCTGGGAGGTTTGTTCCCTGAAGACTACAGACACTCTGGTGTATGTGTGAGAAGCCTTTTACTCTCTGGAGACTGTATAGAAATGAATGTTTTGCCTTCTCTGCTGCACTTTGGATTCTGTGACCCACAATACCTAGGTCCAAAGCTTACTAACAGCTTATTGTCTTAATTTTGGTTTAGAATTTGGTATCTTTTCTGTATATTACTTACTTGTAGGCCTGGAAATCTAGCTGTTCCCTGCCTTTTTAGTTGGATAGCTAACAAATGTGCAAAAAAACCAAAAAGTAGGCCTATTTTGTTACCTCAGAACAAGGTACACTTTTTCACTCAAGAGACTTGTTGGACTACGGTTTCAATTTCTGCATTGCCAGCCTTGAGTTCTCATTTGAAGTTATTCTCTAGAAGCATGAGAATGACAGCTCTGCGTAGTTCTAAAGGCCTAGAGGAGCTATTCCTCTCCAGTTTTTTATTGCATAACAATTCTGCAGTTATTTTTGTTCTACATTTTGCATATTTGTGCTATTCTGAGTTGCAAAGATCTAAACCATGCCTTTCTGCATCTGTATTTCTGGCTGAAGAAAGACTTGTGTAACTGAATGTGCAGGAGTTCTGTGGTGGGTTGACCCTGGCTGGGGGCCAGGTGCCGACCAGACCCACACTATCACTCCCCTCCTTCTCTAGACAGGGGAGAAAAAGTACAACGAAAAGCTTGTGGGTCGAGATAAGGACAGGGAGAGATCACTCACTAATTATTGTCACGAGCAAAACAGACCAAACTTAGAGAGGGAATTCATCTAATTTATTACTAAGCAAAACAGAGTAGAGGAATGAGAAATAAAATCACATCTTAAAACACCTCCCCCCACCCCTCCCATCTTCCCGGGCTCAACTTCACTCCCAGCTTCAACCTCCTCCCCCCTCAGCGGCACAGCGGGGCGGGGGATGGGGGTTACGGTCAGTTCGTCACACATTGTTTCTGCTGCTTCTTCACCTCAGGGGGAGGACTCCTCTCATCGTTCCCCTGCTCCAGCATGGAGTCCCTCTCATGGGACACAGTCCGTCACGAACTTCTGCAATGTGAGTCTCTCCCATGGGCTACAGTCATTCACGAACTGCTCCAGCATGGATCTCTCCCACGGGGTGCAGACCTTCAGGAGCAAACTGCTCCAGCCTGGGGTCCCCCACGGGGTCACAAGTCCTGCCAGCAAACCTGCTGTGGCGTGGGCTCCTCCCTCCACGGATCCACAGGTCCTGCCAGGAGCTTGCTCCAGTGTGGGCTTCCCATGGGCCACAGCCTCCTTCGGGTGCCTCCACCTGCTCCGGCGTGGGGTCCTCCACAGGCTGCAGGTGGAATCTCTACACCCGCTCATCCTTCCTCCATGGGCTGCAGGGGGACAGCCTGCTTCACCATGGTCTTCACCACAGGCTGCAGGGGGATCTCTGCTCTGGCACCTGGAGCACCTCCTCCCCCTCCTTCTTCACTGACCTTGGTGTCTGCAGAGTATCTTACATCTTCTTACTCCTCTCTCTGGCTGCAAAAGCTCTCCCTAACTGTTTTTTGTCTTTCTTAAATATGTTATCACAGTGGCGCTGATTGGCTTGGCCTTGGCCAGCGGCAGGTCTGTCTTGGAGCCAGCTGGCATTGGCTCTTCTCACAGAACCTACCCCTGTAGCCCCCCTGCTTGGCACACAAACCCAGCACAAGTTCAAAAAAGTAAAAAGAGTAAACACATGGCATAGAAATGGCATTCTTACATTACACTTCAGCCTAAGAACTGAAAAAAGAAACAACACAAACCCTATAAATAACTCTTCTTTCTGTATTGCATACTGTAGACATGGTTTCTTAGTTCTGAGTTTTCTTTCATTTGGAAAACATTGTATTAATGGTCAGCTTGAAAAAAACAGAGCAAAACTTCTAAGGCCATATGAGCTGATATGACACTTATTTGTAGAATTTGTAGTCAACTGGCTAAATAAGTATTTAGGTCCTTTTTTTTAAAATACATATTTACACTGCAGACTATAATGGTTTGAGAAAAAAACTCAAGGTCTATCAGCTATCTATGCATTTTAGGCACTTTTAAAAGTGACTGAAATGGCTCTTTTTGAGTAATAAAAAGGTGCCTAATGAGTGCATACAAAAGGAAAGATTGGAATGCATTCAAATGGCAGTAAAACATTATTTTCTGCCACTTAGAATAAGACATTTAGTATTTTAATCTACCATTGATTTATTCACAGTCACTAATCTCAAAAGTCCAGCTGTTATTTATAGTTTTAGAGCTATGTTACTCTTCGCTTTGAGCTTTTTGGTAACCTGTGTTGCTATATGAATCTGTAATGTTAATTCACTTTAACATAGAGGCACTAAGATTTTCAGTGTGTTCTGTTTAAGAATATCACTAAACTATGCTTTAATTAAATTAGTTGTAGATACTAAACAGAATTGATCTGGATTCAAGTACCATTCATAGGAATAGGAGTGAAATCCTTTACTTGATAAAACAGTTTTTGCAACATTGTTGACCTGAGTGGTATATAAATCCGTGTACAAACAGATTGTAGTGGTTCTTTTGGAGGTTTTTTCAGCAGGACAAACCCAAAGGTTATTAAGAAGTATTAACTTTTCATAATTTTAAACCTTGGAATTGGATCCCTAAGAATGCAAATTATAAACTGGCCATTAATTAACCTTAGATAACAGTTTCTAACCATTGGAGGTAGGATTGACAAGGCTTCTGATCCTGAGGAATATAGTGGAAGCAAGCCTCTAGTCAGCTTTCTGGTGAAACCTGATCAGTTGATGAATTATATATCGTGCAGTTTTTTGTAATTGCAAAGCACTAGTTTTGATTACTTAGGTTTTTTCCGACTTCTAAGCAAGTAAATTTGCATTACAGGGACAAATTGTAGGCCATTACTTTTCTTTGCAAAAGTAATCAATTACCTAGACCTTCCATCTGCACCTTTGACTTCTCTTTCCAAAAGTGAACAGCAAGATATATTTGCATCTTGAATTTTTAAAAATCCATTCTACATTGAGAGGAAAAATATAAATGTTATCTCCTAAGTTAGAATGCATCATTAGATCGGAATGAGACTTGTAAACTCAGAGCACCTACCAGCAGAAATCAATGTTCAAAAGCCATGAAAAAGAGAAGCACTAGGTAAGTAGTGTAATTAGATAAATGTTCGCTGTAAAATCTCTGGAATCTTTGTGTGAAATGAACCAAAGAAATATGAAGCTGGAGAGGAAGTCTGGAATATGACAACTTTGAGATTATGTGAGGAAACGGGAGAAGACGCATGGGTGTAGGCCCAAGTTATTTGTGTGTCATGCTTGTGTCTATGCGAGTGACTCTGAGTGTGCCATTATTTTCTGGCACTGGCACACAGTCGTCTGTGCTAATAAACAATCAGAATGCTTCTCGGCATGAATTTGGCCTGTGCCAACCAAAGCCCTCCCCAGTGCCCTCCCTGGGTATGATTTGGCTGTTAAAATGCTCTCAATTACTAGAATAGATAAGGCTGTGCTGCTTTGGCATGCTCCTTCTGGCACAGCTCTCTAATATCATCCCAGCAGGCTTTGTGCCATGCCCCAGGCAATGCCAGATGCACCTTTGGCATCATGCTATACAAATGCCATTCTTACAAAGTGCTGTGAAGTAATCTGCTAATTTTTCACAGTTGGACAGTAAAAAAAAAAGACTCTTGGTATTCAGGAGGCCAGGAGATGACCACTCTTTATAGTCTGCAAGAAACTGAGTGAGAAATGGAGTTCATATCATTCTTCTTCATCCATCACTATCTATGCCAAGATTGGCTTGCCCCCTCTGCCAGCACTGATGATCAGACACTTCCACGCACTAAGCAGAGGCAGGCTACACAGCACTGACGTATGATTAACAAATAAAAATGTCTGCCATGACTCTTACTTTTGTGCAGCTCAACACACGTGCCTGCACTATTCCAAGATGGAGACCTTCCCAGACCTCCACATGGGGCATGATTTTAGGATGTGCCTTCCTCTAAAGGACCATGCCAACCCTAGGTATAGGACCTGAGAGAGGGCCTGTCCTTCCTTCTGCTTTTGTCATTGATGTCATGTACCCTAGTGGCACAATCTGGTCTGGAAACCTCAACTTGAGTGAAAACTAGGTTCTTTACTCATAATGTAAGGAGCTATATTTTTAAATCTGACCAATGTCTAAGGGTCTGGAATAGTCAGCACTGTGGACTGTGATTTATGGGAGGGAGAGGCTGTTACTAGATCCTCAAATAAGTCTCCCTTGTCCAATTTTGCATAGCAGAGAGCTTGCCCAAGGTCTCTGTATGCTGTGCAGAACGCAGCAGACTATGATGGCCATTATGGCACTGGGATGCTGGTGTCAAGCCTGTCCCTTGGTATCTACCACTTGAAGTTCTGTGAGTCTTTGGTTAAATTGATTGTACTTCGCCCTGTCATGTAGGGTCTATAGATGGCAAGGAGGTAGGAATTGAGGCTCAAATTTTTCCACTAATGCAACATGGATGAATGTGCTGCTTGGAGTTCAGAGCAGAGACTAGGGATTCTACTGGACATGGTTTCTTTAAACAGGTTATTAGAAGGGGTTACAGTGGTGTGTTTGAGACAGGCAAGTCAGAAGTGGATCGTATGCTGAAAGGTGTGTCATGGTGAGATACACAGAATCATAGCTGACTCTTGTACTTCAGAAAAGTCCTGCTGAAGTGAAGTATGAATGCAACTGAAAAGAGCTCTGAGGCATACCGTTTCAGTGCTTCTACAAACAAAAAGCAGGACTTCCATCTTGTGTTCTTCTTTGTTGTCTTCAGAGTAGATTTGGATCATGAGACAATCAAACAGCCTGCAGTATTTTCTGATTCATAGTACAGTAGAACAAATTGCCAAGATATTTTTTTTAAAGAAGTACACACTCTTCCATTTAATTTCTTCAAAAGGAAAAAATGACTAAGTAAACTTTTTAGCAGATCAAGTCAATGGTGTTTTATTTTGTCTTGCTTGATCCTAATTGTAATGAGGCCTGCATATAAAGAATTTAATAGTATTGGTAATCAGAGATTTTAAGCGCTAGTTCTTTACAAAAATGCCAATGAATGCCATAAATAAGCCACACATGGAAATGAAATGCTACTACTAATTGCATGAAATCTAAAGAAATGTTGTAAGGTATTGTTTAAATATTAAAAGATAACATGTATTTATCTTTTTGTTATGAGTTGAGTACTTAAACTCTGTAAAAACATTAGTACTAAAATATAGCTGCATAATGCAAATTTTTTCTGTAGTTTGTTCTTCATGATGATAATACTTTTTTGGAACTAAATATAGAAAGTCAGTGCAATAAAACTTGAGTTTTTTGTTTTCAGTGAAATATTGTTCTCTGACCTTGTATTCAGATGTAAAATAGAATAATGAGGGCCACATAGACAGGTTCCAGTTGGGTTTTAAATGGTAAAAAAAATAGAAATAATGCAGGATTTAGCATTTAAAACCACAAAACACTTATTAGCTAGTTTTGATGCTGGTTGTCCTGTAGATTTGGAATGTTACCACATATCCACAGGCTAGAAATCCCTAGCTCAGCACCACATGGACAGCTCAGTCAAATACCATGCTGATACAGTAGTTTAGCCCCTGTGCAGCAATATTATGATACTAATTATTTCTGCCTCTCAGCAGGTTAATTAGCTTGGGAATGGCACAGTGCTTATACTTTTAATCTCTGAAATTACTTTCTTCAAAGTTGGTTTGGCTATTTCTGTGCAGTACTTTCATTGTAATGCATGGCTGTATCCTTAATACTGTTGTTTCCCTCTTTTGCCATAGATAATTTGGGCTCAATTCCAATCACCTTATCAGGAAAACACTTAGGTCTTGAAATTTTTAAAGGATTCTACAGATTATATACATTCTGTCTCCACCCTTTGGGCATCTTTGCAAATATCAGATGTCAGTTGAACAATGTTTCTGCTGACCTGTGGAGATTCTTTAAAAGAATCTCCTTAGACATGTTTCTCTTCATAAATCCATTTGAAAATTTAGTACTTGGAAGTTGCTACATTCTATTGACTTTGTTACATATCCTCATGAATGCATTTAATGATTTGTTTTCATTTTTCCTGAATGAGGGTCCTAATTTCTAAGATATTTTATCATTAAATATGAAGTATAAAATAAATTATTAACATTTAAATTATATTCTAGCTGAGAGTAGACAAGGCTACACATTTCTCTCTGAACTTAATTTTGTTCTCAGTAGGTAATAGTTGTTGAGCAAACTTAGTGACCCTAGTGAAACTTCCCACGTGCATATTTGAAGTAACCTGTTTAATTTGGATCCCCAGTGATTAAGAAAACAGTGCACTTTCCCAACACCAGCCCAAACTGTATAGATCTATAAATCAGTGATTTTTAAATGTGTGACCATATTTGGACAAAGCAATAGATGAAATAAGGCAGGTATATTACTAGACTTCTTTAATGATAAAGATACTAGTTTCATAGGTAATATGACTGTAAATAATAATCAGTGCTCAGACTAGCAAATAGATGAATAATTACTTAACAATAGAGACATAATAAAGTTTAACATGGAATAGAAATAATAAGGTTAAAGTGATTGAATGTTGGCACTTTTAATATACTAAAAGTCAGGTAATGGGTATTAATATCCTGGACAAATTTCTTTAAATATTTCATAGTATTTTTAATTTGTATTTTTCCTGAGAAAATAAATCAGGGAGTTTTACATATGAATATACATTTATAATCCTAGCAAATGGGTTTATGGTGTCACCTATTTATTGTTTAGCTAACAACTGTGTTCATTCAAAGTAAAATTACAGTTTCTAGGGGGCTAGTTGTTGCTACTTGGCTTTTTCTCAAAAAAAAAAAAAAAAAATTATCCTTTTTTCATCTTTGTATTCCAAATTGTGTTCTCAAAGAACAGAGGTTTTATTTAACTCAGGATTTATACAAACAGAAATGAATTCCAACACTGGGTTTAGAAGGCAGATCTGTGAACTGTTCTAAAAGGTAGTGAAATGAAGAGCATACCTAATGAATTTGCCAATGTCACTAACTTAGGAGAGGCTACAAGCATACTGGGATATGGGGAGGAATTCAATTATTTTGATGAAATAGGGGAATGGCTCTTCCGTCAAGAGGTCTAGAAGCCTAACCTATCAGGAAAGATTGAACAGCTTAGTGGTGTTTAGTTTAGAGATAAATAGAATTGGGGATTCATGATGATGATCTTCAAATACTGCAGTCTCCTGCCAAGGAGTAATACTGTGTTCTTTATTTCCATAGGCTTGAACAGCAGGAATGAAGACTTTATTAGAATAATTAAACAGGAGATTTCTTTTTTCTAACAATAAAAAATCTTTAAGGATTGTTCAGATAAAAAGATGTCATAATGGTGAAGTTGTAAGATATCCTGAATTGGAGCAATAGTATTATTGTGATTGTGTGTGGAGTGTTCCCAAATGCAAATAGAGATGATTCATCTCTATCCCACCCTGCCTACAGCAGGGGGGTTGGAACTAGATGATCTTTAAGGTCCCTTCCAACCCAAACCATTCCATGATTCTGTGATTCTATGATCTTTCGTAATATGTGAAGAAGTGAACACTGAGTAGTGAAATCCTGTCCTACTTGCGTTCTCCATATCTCTTATGGCTTATCTGTCAGCTGTGTTGTTGGTTCACTTGGTATTCTTATGTGTACTGCACTGAGTAGCTGTGCAGATGAAATATATGGAAACATTTCTTTCAGCTAATATCATCAATTATATGTGGTATATTTGAAGATATAGTGATGAACTAATTTTGTAGAATTAGAAAAAAATGCCTGTATCATCTTTAGAATTGTATTGTTGCCTACAGGTTCTTGGTTTTGGCAGTGAAATTTTCTCCCTTTAAAAAATTGTGAACCCTCAGAGCTATAATCCTGAAACAATTGTACAGACCTCAGTGAGCTTTAGCAATTATATTAGAACTTGTTTTTGTTAAAGTAGCATGGAAGATAACGGCAAGCGAATGTCTGGTTTGATTGTCTTGGAAATGTCTGGTGTGATGCACCTATGTATTTAGTTTTCTTGTCATCTTGTGTTTATTGAAAGTGCTGAGGGAGGGTTGCTCTAGGGTAAAACATCAGATGTGCCGAATTTCTGTTACTTGCAAATTGCCATCGTGAAAATGGATGTCCTTTTCTTCACTGTGTGAATATTTTCACCTCAACTTGACATGTCAGATTTTTTACTGCAGTCATTTTGTTACCTGTCACAAGTGAAATTTTTGCCACCTCTGAGCTCTTCAACATACATATTTATATCATAGGGATGGGGATGGGATTCTCTTTAATATTCACCAGAATGTCCATTCTGAACATCTTGGACTTCATAGAGAGATTCCAATCGCAGAGACAATCCCTGGGAATTTAAAAAAAAGAAGAAAGAAATCTCTGGAAGTTCAGTGAGGCATTAACAAGTTTCATAAATTAATTTGCAATGCAAAAATTGTCATATCTTAGTGAATCCCAGCCATGTTAGTGTATCCTGCTCATATTCTCTTTCTGGAACAACAAATTTTGGGTGTCAGCGTACTTGGAATCAGAGAGATGTAAATAATTTCTAACATGGTAAGATATTGTTCTAGCTGTAAGGTACTTTGAAAAGCATGTAAAAATTGCCAGCTACTGTTAGTAGCAGGAAGCCTTTAGAGCAAGAAATTAATTCAAAGAATGCTTCTCCTGGGCATGTCAGAAAAATCTTCTTTCTGGTATCTGCACTTTGCTTATTAGAATAAAGTTAACTCTCAGTACTTCTCCACCAGTGTTGGATTGGTTCCCTCATCCCTTAACATTGTCAACATGTTCTCATTATTATAACCTTGAATTATGATAGTGTGCATAAGGTAAATGCAAGAGTGTGCCTAGAAGAAAAGTCTTTTCAATGTGTGTCTAATAAAGTGGCTCTACCCTAATGCACTGCTAATGAATTTAGGCAAGAAAGAGGTATAAGGAAAAAAGGCAAAGTCATTATACAGATGTATACTGGAACTGAGCAACAAGAGGCTCAGTGCTAATGCTGTCATTACCAATAACAAAAGATAAACCTAGCAAGAATGAGGATTACCAGCAAAGATGAAAGCAAGGGCTTCTTTTTCAAGGTTAGCATAAAATGCAAGTTTTAATGCATTAAGTCTTTCAGTCAAGCACCAGTTTCTGCTAGGCCTTTGCCCAGACTTACTGTCCCAGACACATGACAAGACCCTTGGCCTCAGCCCGAGTTCCAGCTGATGGATGTGGAGGGTTAGCCTTGGCTAAGGGCCAAGCATGCACCCAGCTGCATGCTCACTTCCCCTCCTCTGTGAGCTGGGAGGAGAAACCAGGATGAGAAATCTTACGGGTTGAGATAAAGACAGAGATCACTTAACAATTACCGGCACAGGCAAACTAGGCTTATTTTAGTTTACTGGCAATTCAATAGATTCAGGCAGTGGGAAACAAGGAGACAAATATTAACACATTTCATCCCTCCTTTCCTAGGCTTAACTTTACTCCTTCAATCCCAACACCTCTACCCGTTCCCTTGCATGGCACAGGAGGGGTGATGGTGGGTGGGGAGGGGGCTATATTCACTGCTTGGCAGTTTCTCTCTGTTCCTCTTCCTCACACCTTTCACCTGCTCCAGGGTCGGTTCCTTCAGGAAACAAATCTGCCCTAACATGATCTCCTCCATAAGCTGCAGGAAAATTTCCACTCTGTGATGGAGCACCTCTTCCTTTTCTTTCTTCTCTGACCTTAGTGTTTCCTCTGCTGTTTCTTGCTCTCTTCCCTCCCCACACTCCTCCTCCTCCTCTGCCTATCCATCTCTTTTTCCCATATCTTAAATAGTTTCACAGAGGTTCCACCATCTTGGCCCTGTGGTGAGTCCATTGGAGCTGGCTGGAATTGGCTGTGTCCGGCACAGAGCCGCCCTGGCCTCTTCTCACAGAGGTCATACCTGCAGCACCGCCCCCCCACCACTACCAAAACCCTGCTGATTATGCCCAATACAGGATGTAACTGCTTTTCACCATTTAGAGAGATCCAGGTACTAGCTCATGTTATTTAATTGAGTACTGTTACTTCTGGAAATGATCTCACCAAGGTAAGGAGTAAGGCGGTGGACCATTGAGGCAAACAAGAGGTACAAATCTATTTATATACACTGGCACTAATCGCCTGTTCTGATTGTGTATCTGAGTAGCTGTACACATGTAATGAAAACTGAACTTTTTTTTAAAAACCTTTAAGGTTCACTTACAGTATTAATTTCAGCCTTTAGTATTGGATATAACTAAGGATTTTAGAGTAACCAACCTATCACTCCAGAGTGAATCTTCACTTTCCTGTTCCATTTGTTCTTGTTTGTCCAGCTGGCCAAATGCAACCTGTTCTCTCAGGGAGTGCAAATCTCTCAAGGGTTTTCTTGTCTGCTTCTTTGAAAAAACCACCTGGTGATTTCTCAGGCAATACAGACAGTGCATGTCTCATGCTGGAAGAATCAAAGCTATTGATTATTTAACCTCCCTTTGGCAGTGCCTTTCTAATACCTCTTCCAGTTTTTCAGCCCTTCCAAGAAAGAAGGCTCACATGTCTTTATGCATACTTTAAAAGCCAAGTATGTTACCTAATTTGAGCAGCATCTACTTGCATCTTACATATTTTGAACTGCTCACATCTATGCAGTTTATACAGACCTCCATGTCAGCATGAAAAAAGGACGTATTTATAAGGTAAATTCCCAGACTTCACTTTATTTTGAAATGCTTATTAGTTAAGGACAAACAGGTGCAATATCTAAACCTTCTCTGTGCTGTAACATCTTCTCTAAAAGAACATATTTACAGAGAAGTTAATGAGAGAGCTTCTGCTTTTGGCCTGTGTGTTAACCAGTTCTGTGATGCTGAAGCTGGTTTATAGACAGCTATCCTTCTGTTGTCAGTGCTAAAAAAAAAATAAAAAAATCTCTGCCCTGATCTTGGAGCTGCATCATCAACTTTTTCTGGAGGTACCTGGGTGACCAGTGGGATGCTTTTCTGCAGTGCTGACAGGTACTGCTGCTGCATTATGTCCCAGATTCTCTCCATGATGAAAACCTTTCTCAGTGGCATACAGCTGCAGCAAATATGCCAGTATTCCAGGTTAGTGGAACACCACATGTCCATATGTTAACGGAATGTTGTTGCCCTTGAATGGTGTAACACAGCTGAACCTCAGCACACCACATCAATCTATGTCAGGTCATTCTCTGATAAGTTCAAATGAAAGCTGACAAAGCCTCTGACACGTGATTTTCTTTTTGATGTATTCCATTCTTGCTGGAAGATGGTGCAATACAAAATCCAGGAGCCACATGAACTACTGAGCCTTATGCCGTATTTTTTTCTCCTTGGAAAAGAAAAGACTAGTAGATTACAGTAGTCCTGTAAACTGTATTCCTGTAATGAAACCCTGAAAATATACTTTTGAAGAAGGAATATGAAATATTTCTGTTATAGAAGATATTGTGTCTGTTATGCCCTGAATGAAGAAAGCTGAGTAGCTTCTAACAGCTTACATAATTTTTAAAATCTGCGGGTTTTTTCCTTTTTTTTTTTAACCCCCAGAGGGACTACAATAAAGCACATGGATGTGAACTGTGTACAAATAGTGCAGATTTTGACCTGAGGTAAATTGGTGTAGCTCTGTCGTCATACATAGTGGAGGTATATTTATATTTGAATTGCATTTCTTTCAGGAATGACTACTCAGAAAGAAATGAAACTTAGAAGGATCTTGAAAAAGAATATATGATACAATAATCACCCATAAAAACTCAGTTTCATAGAGATGGAATAGAGTTGTAAAGTTGGATCGAGAAATCTGCATTCAGCCTTTTTGTGATGCCTAAGGGATGGAAAGACAGCCATTCCGCAGCTGCCAGGTTGTTTCCTCTTCTTTCAAGAACAGGGTTAGCTGCCATTTTCAAAAGAGGTGGCACAGCTCGGCACCATTGCTTATTCAATGTTTGAAAGCAATGGAATGATAATCACATATACAGGTGATGAGGCTTCACTTTGCAACAGATGTGGTGGATGGGAAGGAGAGAGAGAGAGTGTCCTGGTTTTGGCTGGGGTAAAGTTAATTTTCTTTCTAGTAGCTGATATAGTGCTGTGTTTTGGATTTGGTATGAGAATAATGTTGATAACACACTGATGTTTTAGTTGTTGCTAGGTAGTTGTAGTGCTTACACTAAGTCAAGGACTTTTCAGCTTCTCACACCTTGCCAGGTGCACAAGAAGCTGGGAGAGCACAGCTGGGACAGCTGACCCAGACTGGCCAAAGGGACATTCCCTACCATATAACATCTTGCTCCATATATAAACTGGGGAAGCTAGCCACGAGGTGGGATTGCTTCTCAGAAACAGACTGGGCATTGGGTTGGTTTTTTTTTCCCCACAGGTGTTGAGCAATTGCATTTGTGCATCACTTGTTTATATATATGTGTGTGTGTCTGTGTGTGTATAATTATTACTACTGTTATTATTATTACTCTATTCCTTTGTTATCTGATTAAACTGTCTTTATTTCAACCAATGAGGTTTTTTTCATTCTCCTCTCCACCTCACTGCGGGGGAGGGGTGAATGAGCAGCTGCATGGTGCTTAGCTGCCAGCTAGGGCAAAACCATGAGAGAGAATAAGAGAACAAGACAGTAAACATTACTTTGTTCTTAACCGAAGGTCTTAGGCTGTCTCTGTCTTCCTATTACCTTGCCATTACCTGGATCATGGATGATTTTCTGTAAATATTAGCTGCTGGAGTTGGTTGTTAAATTCTGCAGTAGTACCCATGCTAAGTAGGGAACTTAGATGTCTTGGAATTTAATTTTGTCACCTGAAGTGATTTGAAATTGTTTTGTGGAGAAGAGTGCTTATTCTTAATAATACGCTACATCGTAAATACCCACATAATAGCTAATTTATTATGTACATAACCCTCTAGAAACAATACTTATTTCTTGGCACAAAATACTACAGCAGTTATATTTTGCCACCACTTGCCTATCTGGTAGTAATTTGGTGATTTAAAAATGTACTAATGTATACTGCCATGTTAATTGGGTGGTACTGATAAGGCCAAGAAACTATCAGTTGGTATTGAAGAGTGACTAATCAAACTAATAAGTGTAACTAGATTTGTCACTTAGCAAGGAAAACAAGTAAGTTCTTATGACTGATTTAAAGGCATGATCAACCTGTTGCTGAATGTTTTTTTTAATTGAGCTAATGGATGCAAAATAGACCAATCACAAAAGCAGTGAACATGGGAGACAGAATGATTATTACATGAGCATGATGTGTGGTCTTTGAAAAGTGTTGTTTCCTAAAATGATCGCTGAATTGTGCAATGCTCATTGGCACATAAAGTGTGAAAATGAGACTAATACATACTAACACTGTAAAGAAGAAAAGTAAAGAGATTCTGAACACTTTCTGATTTTTTTTTTCCTGACAAAATGCTGTAAGAAAGCAATAGGAAGGGGCTAAAAAGAGAAGTCACCTTCTAAAAGACTCCTGTGTGAATAAATAACTGTATTAGGGTAAGTATAGGACATCAACCCCAGTATGCGGTCCCTCCCAGCTCAGTTTGATGTGTAGAAGGTCAGCATTCTTTTCCCTCTTCTTCTGCAGATGAGGAGGAAGATTCATCCAGCTTTTAGATAGCCACTAATCCTACTCTAATCCCCTTGAATAAGGATAATGTTTTTGTTAGTCATTACAGTATCTTTACAGAGCTACTAATACCATGGAATATATTCAGCAATTCAATACAGTAACACTAAGTTACTGTGCCACAGCAGTGAAAGAAAGCAGTATATTTCCAAAATGCTGTATCTGGGTTGCATGGCCATTCAGGAAAAGTACCGAAAATGGAAAGATATGAAAACAGTGAAGGGAAAAAAGCAGAAATAAGACTTATCCTCTTAGTCTCCATCCTTTGAGTCCCTATCAGCTTTCCCCTTATCTCAGCTGCTTAGCTTTAAAGCAGAAGCCTGATTACCAAAAGACATGACGTACTTTTTATTGTGAAATACTATATGCAGTTTAGCTGAGCACAGTACATCTTCTGTCAGGAAAAGTGCTTAAAATACAAAGAGGCTGTACCAATGCTTTAGCACGTTCTTCAATGTAATGGGGATCATATCATGTAGATTGATGAAATGCAGGGCTATACGAGCCATTAGAGGAAATAATTTAATAGATAACAAATTTCTCTCTGGGCCCCTAGGAGGTAAATTTCTCTATTGCATGTTTTTATGCTGTCTTTAATTATTTTGCAAACATATTTGAGCTTTTTTGTGTAGAAGTCGGTAAGTGTTCTGCTACCAATTTCAAAGGCATCCTTATGTTGTACAACTACTTTGGAACTTTGCATTCATCAAGCATTAGATTGTATCTATCATCTAAAAAGCAGCTGACTTGGTAGGTATAGATATTTTGTCTCAGCTATGTTTTCTGTGAATGTGTCTCTTACATGGCTATTGAAGCTCCAGAGAAACTGAACAGAATTGTTTTAGCTGAGAGAACCTCTTCTAGTTTTACAGGCAAACTTCTATGTTAACAGAGCTTTCCATCGAAATGTTTTAAAGTATTATAAGAAAGTAGTGGCCTTAACCTAAGAGACATTAGAAGTGTATCATATTCAGAATTTCTGGGAATCTTGTTTCTTATTTCATAGTTATTTTAAGTGGCTCTCAACAGCCACTGGGAGTATCTGAAGGATTTGTCCAAGGACATTTAGAATGATTTGCAGTGTGGTTTATTGTGGAGCAGTAGCCATTTTTTTATTAATAAAAAGTTACAGAAAGTCTGTGATTTATATATCCTTAATTCCACTTTTGCTATTAAAGTAGAAGAATTCTTCATACATTCACACTTTCACTAGTTTTGCTGGCAAGCAAATTGTGTCAAATAGCTTCTGGCTAGTGTTTAGCAGTTGATCCATGGACTGAGATAACACTAGGCTAAGATGGTGCTGACATGAAAAACTAATACCAGTCTTTGTCCCAGTAAGTTTCAATGTTTCCCAGTCAGTTTCAAGTAAAGCAGAAAAAAAAAATAAATTATAACTCCAGATACAGTGTGTAGATACACTGAGACAGAAGATGGTGATGAAAAAATATGGGTCAACCAGGGAAACAGTAATCATGACACTTGTGCCCACATAAAACAGATTAGCCTTATATAAGTATAGAAATTAATTCTAGTAATAGGGTAGTTTTGTTGATTGCATACAAAAAATGGTACCATGGTGAAAGCCAATAGTGGTTAAAGATGAAAGATTTTTATTTGAAAATACAGAAAGAGCAATGCAAGTTGGCATCATAGACTAGTGTTTACATGTTAAATTCGAAACAATAGGTAAGTTGTAATGGCCTTGTGAAGGTTTTGAATATTTTAGAAATGATGGAATTAATTTGGTACTTTTAATGCTATTCTGAGCTTTAATTTTAATTCCCTTTATTTAAGAAAAAACTTATGGCAACATGAATTCTGGTAGGATTTTCGGACTAAAAGCTTTTTCAGGATTTTCAGTTCTTTATAACATGAATGCCTTGCTTGTCTACAAGTAATATAACATACTGCATGATATCTTACTCTTGTCTTTTCATCCATAAAACTAAGCATGTGAAAGTATCAAGTGATGTTTGACACATGTACTAGATTCAAGACAACCAATTTGTAATAAGTGTTTGAAGCATAATCCAATATTTGGTTTCCCAAAGAAGGGCAGAGCTTTTTCTTAACTGTGGTTACTCTGGTTTGTTTTGTTTTGTTTTGTTTTGTTTTTTCCTTTTTCTCTGCCGTGAAAATCCTGATATTGCTGAAGAACTTTATTTCTCTATTGCAAATCTCATTTCATATGGGAGGAGATGCATGCAGGAGCACTGAATATATAGCAACGTACATTGCCTCAAAACTCTGAAAATAAGTTTTGGTTTGGTTTGGTTTTTTCATACAAATTTGAAAAAGGGCATAAAAACTTCCCAACTGACAAAGTATGGACCTGCTTATTGGAATGCAGTAGTTTTACCGGTTGTTGACTGCCTCTAGCAATGGGGTTCATTTTGGAGTATTAGCTTGTTCTGTACTTGGGGTTTTTGCAAAACAATTCCAAGGAGTGACAACTTATGGAAGGTATGTCTATTGCAAATGATGTAAAAAGAAATAAAGGCCATCTTTGTAGATGTGTTGTGAGATGGGAAGAAAGAATATTAATGATTAGCATCCTGTTTCTGGCACTAGACCCTATGGAGAATTTACATCTGTCTGTAAAAAGCCAAAATTCCCCTTAAGTGAATTTCATTGTTACTGATGTTAAAAATGCTGATTAAGGCTCAAGCTAGTCCTTCCTGGGAATGATGGCTTTCATTCTATTCAGTGCACTGACTAACATGTAACTGTGCTGTGCATGTGTGGTACTGTGTTTGTGGTTTCTGTGGTAAATGCATTTGAAGGAGAATAAATTTTCAAGAATGATACATTTTTCTCTGCTGATACATTTTGGCACTCTCAGGATGTTTTGTGTTGTATAAAATCTGAACACACCTTACTGCACATCTGACATAACCTTACTGCAATGAAAACACAAGTTTTCTTTTGAGGCATGTATTTTAAATGCCAGTGTCTTCTAATTCATCTCTTCCCTCCATCCACTGGTTTTAGAATAACCTTCAGTGACTTCTTCTGTAGTGGATTTCAAAGCTAGAAGTAGTGATTGAGAGTCAGTTCTTGCTGTGACATTTTGTCCTTTCAATTTGTCACTCAACAAAAAAAGCTTTTCGCGATATTATTTTCAAACACATAGACTGGTAAGCTTTGAGAAGAAGTACTTACAGAGCTTATCACATCTTTAGGCTTTCAGGATTCCACTAGGAAATATTTTCTTGTAATCAAATGCTTGACATATGATACTCTCTAGTTATACCAGTTAACTTATTTCCAACACTTTCCTGTATGTTGAAGTTTGCCACCTTCAGATGTATTGCAGACTGTTGTTTCATGTAAGCTTGGTGGTACCAGTCCTAGTCCAGGCAACTGGATCTGGTCTGGGAGAGATATTGGCAGAAATATTGAACTATAATCTGTATTGAGAATTTTACATACTCTGATATTTAAATTGAGTAAATGAGCTGGAAGAAGCACCCTCCTTCCCACTGCTGTCATCATTTCTTACAAAAACAATCTGAAATACATCAGAGGTGGGCTTCTAGACACAGCACAATGGGAAAGACTCACTCCCTCAGGAGTTGCATACATTTACAGACTTTGGAAAGCAATGAAGCCATTTCGTATACATCACTGGTTTTATTTGAAGAGTGTTTCACAATAAAATTTTTAAGACGACAACTGTAGACATCTGCTATATGTGCAGCAGTGGTGACTAGTGTTTACTATGATCTTCTGTGTGTTAACAAAAAGCAAAAGGATGTATTGGCAATTTGGTTTTCTGCATAATAGGCAGACAATGCAAAACACAAATTTGGAATTTGGAATTCCACAAAATGGAATTCTGTATTGTGGTAGAAATGCTCAATGTCACCAGAGCTATTGACTTTTCCCACCTGGCTTCCAGGCATTTGGAGAGAAATAACATATGTGCCGTATTGTAAAATGCAGGCTTAATGAACACACAGGTGTTATGTTATAGCAAATGTAACAATAGACATGATGGCAAGCTACTTAAGAACATGTCACAATGTTTTGTTAGTAACTGATTTGCCTTTGGCAATGTTATGAGGAAGAATGTAGACATTTAATTTCCAGTCTAGAATAAATAGAAAATGTTCCTGATGTACATTTGTTATTATTTTAAATAGCAATGTCAATATTTTTGTTTAAAGAAAGTGGTGGCTTTTTTTTTTTAATTAATTTATTTATTTTCCTATGGATTTCACTAAAGAATTCAGTGCCTCTTCTTTATTTGACTTTGATTTAACATTTCTGTTATTTTCTGGAGATTTCTATTGAAGAATTTCTTTTAGATCTCAACTGCACAGTTATTGTAGAAATGTTCTGCACAAAATAAGAAAAAAAAAAAACAAGAAAGGAAATCCTTCATTAAAGTGCAAATGAAATTAGTTAAGGACCTCATATAACCTTGAAGTGCTGTGGAATTAAGCCTTAATCCTACAAAGTCTTAAGAACATGAATAATATCCCTGGTCATCCAAATTCCTGCAGGTTTTTATGTTTATCATGGAAATTCCATGGAGAATAAAACCAATGTATTCTGCTTTTGTTGGTGAAACTCAAAGAAGGAAAAACGGTGTTTAGGATAGGTCACTGGGCCAGTAGCTAGAAGATGATTTTTTCCCTCCTTTGATTCAAACTTGTTTTAGAATCTGGAAAATGCGTGTTGCTTAAACAATAAAGTAAAACAACACTTCCAAGTCACCATTTTTTTTCCTGTGGAAGCCATTTTGTGTTGTCCTAAGCAAGCATATTAGTGGCACCCCTTTCCATAGAAACGTTTAACAATGTTGTTGTAATTAATCCACTAGAATCCTCTTTTTGTTGATCCTGAAAGAAAGGCTGGATGCACCTTGTGTCAAGGGAATGTATGTTCTGAATTGTTAGTGGTCACTTGTGTGAGCTATCAAAAACCCTGAGAACCGGTATGGAACAATTCACAACCTCTGCCTCCACTTCAATATGGTATGTAAACTAATTAAGTAATGGCAAACTAATGCATGCCCAGTGAAGCACAGTTCACTCTTTGCTGCTCAAGTGGGAATGATGTGGAACCATTTACAGAGGTGGGGAACACTGCCAGTATCTTCCTGATCTGAAGGTGAAGAGCCACTACTGCAGCATTTGTAGGACAGTCACACATCTTCCTCAAATCCAGTTGTATTCTTTAGCCCATGTGTGGCTGGGCCAAAGGGCTTCCTCACTGTATCTTCTTTGGAGTGTTGTTTCCCTGCTGAAGATGAGCAAGCATAAAATGCTTTATGCATTTCTTGTTAAACTTTCTGTTAGCCATGTGAAGTGCTTGTATTCTGTCTAAGGCCATTTAGGTCAGCAGGAACATTTTTATATGCAGCCACTGTCTTTTGTTCAGGCCTTTGCTATATGAAAATGTAACATCCGTGCAGAATCTGATCGAGGGGGGCTGGCATCAAAATTTGGACAATTACAATATGCATTGTTCCAACAAAATGTATAAGCCTGTTTCCTGATCTGTTTAGACTGTCTATAAGCAGTTGAGCAGTTCTTCTCATATATTACAGCAATGCTTAATTCCAAGCACATTTTTGGTATACAATTAAAACACACTTTTTATAACAGTAGTATAACACAATACGTATCATCCATAGCAATAGAGCTAAAAAAAATCACTGTATTCATAAATTAAATTGACATTTTGAAAGGTTAACAGAAAGAGCTGCGTTGCTGCCTGTAATCAATAAAAAAAGGATTTCAAGTGATTAAAATCTCTGATGTGGACCTTCCTTATTTGGTGTCTGTCAGAAAGAACAAAACAGAGTAGCCATAGACAGGAGATAAAAATAGACACAACAAGCCTTGCTGTTAGGAGTTCTCCTCTACAACGGGAATTATTGGTGCACAAATCTTTCCTGGTTCAGATTGTAAGTGAATTAACAACATAGTAAGCATTGCTGTGATTTTGCAAGTTGGTAAAGGAAGAGAAAAACCAAGATACACATCAATATTTTCACGTGAACAATATATGAGAAGTAACTGTTAAGTAATACAAGTTACACGTCTGATACATAGACATGTTAGATTCAGTTGTTTTAAAAAAAGATTTTAAATATACATAGATTTATGTTATTTATGCTTATAGAATTAGATGAAAACTCTCTCTTATGAAGTAGAAAAAAAGCATTTGAACACAGCCCTTAGTTCTTTTGTGAATTTGTTGTAAAGTTACACTTCCTTGTAGGCACTGTTGATTACTGATAAATGGTGATAAATATTTTGGTATTCACAACCAAACCATGACAGAACAGTAACCTGGCTTCAGTTCTTTCTGTAAAAAAAATATTTTCTGTGATTAGTGGGAGAGAGGAGCCTTGTTAAGAAGGTTAATGGGTGTCATTCACATGGCTCTAGGAGAAGGAGCAAGAAAGGTTGTTGCTTCAAGAGTCTGTGATCCATCATTTTTCTAATTTTTGCATTGCTTTTGTTTCCTGATTAGATGTATGCAAATGTTATAGATAAGGAGATGTTTATAGAGAAGGACACTTTTGCATTCCTCTGGAAGAATTTAAGGAGTAGTTTATGGAGTTACATACTAGGCTTGTAAAAATGGGAATGTTGGTAAGCTGTAAATCTTTAAGTTTTCCAAGCTATTTGATCAAGATCAATCTTGCTTGAGACATCATTTTTGGAAAAATTTGGCTATTGAAGCATCCTAGACAGAGGGCAGATTTAAAATATTATTATCTAATTTATTCACACTAAGCAATGATACATGGTGTTTTCTTGCAGAACTCTAGCGGAAAAGAATATAGCCAGATCCATGTCTAATTTAATTGCTTCTGTGTGTCAGATCCCTGGTCCCGTATGTTTGCTTAAATGGTACAAGTTGCATAGTTTTGTGTTTGATGATTAACAGTGTAGTTAACTGGGCAGGGAGAGCTTTAAACTAGAAACCATTGGGGAGGGAGTCATTCCTCATAAAATAAGTGAGGAAATTGTGGATGGTGTAGGCAAGCCAAGGGCCTGGGGTGATGGAAGCAGAAGGAGCACGGTAATCAACAAAAGAGAGCTGAAGAGCAATGTCTTTGAGCATGGACATGTAAGCCTGTACTGGGGAACTGGTATGCTTGGGTGCCCCTCTGAAATATCTTTACACTAATGCATGCTGCAAGAGTTAGAAGTCTGTGTGCAGTCACAGGGCTATGACCTTGCTGGGATCAAGGAAGTGTGGTGGGACTGCACACCCAACTGGAGTGCCATGATCGATGGATGGATACAGGCTCCTTAGGAAAGAATGAGCAGGAAGGCAAGGAGGACGAGTTCCCCATTGTGTTGCCCTTTATGTGAGAGAGCAGCTGGAGTGCATGGAGCTCTACGTAGGGATGTTTAAGGAGACAGCTGAGATCTTGTGAGTGAAGATTAGCAGGCAGACCAACATGGTTGCTGTTGCAGTGGGTATCTGCTATAGATCTCCTAACCAGGAAGAAGTCGTAGCTAGGGCCCTCTTCAATGACTGGAAGGAACATCACATTCCCAGGCCCTGGTCCTTATGAGGGACTTTAACCATCCTGATATCTGCTGGGGGGACAACACTGAAGGGTTCAAGCAATCTTGAAGATTTTCTAGAGCACATTAATGACAACTTCCTGACACGGGATTCAGGAACCAACAGGGAAGGGTGCTTTGCTGGACCTGTTACTTACAAGCAAGGAGGAACTGGTCATGGGTGTGAAGGTCAGGGACAGCTGACAGCCATCATGATCTTATGAGGAGGGGGCAGGGCAAAAAGACAGACCACAGCCCTGGATTTCAGAAGAGCAGGCTTTGGCCGCTTCAGGGATCTGTTTGGAAGAATCCCATGGGATATGTCTCTGGAGAGGAGAAAAGCCTAGGAGACCTGGTTGATTTTCAGGGATCACCTCCTCCAAGCTCAAGAAAGGTCCATCCCCACAAGTAGGGAATCAAGCAAAGGCAGCAGTAAGAAAAGTGTGGGCCCTCTCTGAATGGGGTGGGGGTACTGGTGGCAAATGACATAGAGAAAGATGAGGTACTGAATGCCTTCTTTGTCTCAGTCTTTACTGTTAATACGAGCCTTCTGGAATCCCAGGCCCCTGAGATCAGAGTGAAAGTCTGGAGCATGGAAGACTTCCTTTCAGTGGAGGGGGACCAGGTTAGGGATGCTTACAGAAACCAGGCATTCATCATGGGGCTTGATGGTTTGCATCCACAAGTACTGAGGGAGATGTCTGATGTCATTGCAAGGCCAGTCTTGATTACCTTTGAAAGGTCATGGCATTAGGGAGAGGCTCCTGAAGACTAGAAGAGAGTAAATGTCACTCCTGTCTTCAAGAAGGGCAAGAATGAGCATCTGGGAAACTACAGGTCAGGTAGCCTCACCTCCAGTCCTTTGGAAGATGATGGAGAAATATGCTCCTTAAACCATTTGCATGGTAATGATACTAAGAGAAAGCAAAGGATACAGTGCTGTGAGGCACCTCTACACAGCATGATTAGTGTGATTTTATTTTCTTTTTTTTTTCCTCAGGGCCCTTATAGTCAATGGCCTTACCTGTTTTAATTTGGATGTTGTAGGATCCTTTCCAGAATATTCTGGAGAAGATGGTATTGCTGCTGACTAAAACCTGAAGTGAGCCTGTTAACCTTTGCCATTCCCAGAGTATTGCAGCCATTTATTCCCAGGTCAATGGGAAAATTCTTTGCCTATGTCCCCAGTACTAAACCTTATAGTATCCTTTTTATGTTTTCTTCAGTCTTTTCTGTTATGTATACATGTCCATCTTGGAAAACTTCTCTTCTTCCACTATTGTTTTTCTTGTCTCCTCTGTGCTTCTGGCAGGCAATATATTTTTGTCCCTTTTTAAAGACTAGGACATACTTGCATTCCAGGGACATGGTGGAGAGGAATGCACCTTTTTGGCATGATTCAAATTAACCTAAGGTAAACACGACCCTAGAGATGTGGGTCTAACTCTATGGTGACAAGTCCCTCTAATTCCTCATGCTTTTCTGGTAGAAGAATTAGTAATGACAGCAGGTGTGACTACACTGTGATTTATGGTATTCATTGCTATTTGTCTCAAGAGGATCAAAACTGAAACTTTGACCCTTTTGGTTATGATCTTCTCACTGTTGTCACAGGTGCTTTAAAGAGGTGGTAAAAGCATGGAGAGGGACAAAAAAATAATGCTGGTCATATGCTCTTGAACTCTTGACTTCCAGCAGCTGCATTTTAAAAACTGTCGTTACATTTTGCTGGTATGTCTGCGAGACCTCTCCATTATGTGTGCAAACACAATCTGATTAGTATTTTTTATAAGCTTGTCTTGTCTGCTTTTATTACAGACATCACCTTCAGATGTGGGGCCACCACAGCCATTAAATCAAGAATATTTAGCTATTATTTGTAATAAATGTCAGCAGGGCTGAATTGAAGCCAGCAGGAAATGTTCAGGGCAGAAAACACACTGACATTCATTCATGCAAATTTGTACCACTAGTAGAATTAATCATAAAGAGGGAGGGTAGAACATACATTGCATTTATATTACTGGTTTGGCCAATTGTGATTCATCATGAAAATGAGGGCTATAATGCATAAGCAACGGCCTAGTGACAAAGAGGCACATGCAAACTATAATTAGGTGAGTATAACTTCCAAGACAAGACATTTAAAGACTCTTTTTAAGTGACAATGGGTAAATATATAAGGGAAATGAGAACTGCAACTCCTCACATTTTCACTGGTAATTTCAATCAAAATTTTTAAAAAATAGGCAACTTTTGATATTTTTATCTTTTCTAGCTCTTTTTGCAATGAGGAAAGATCTATTCTTAACACTATTTGACCAGAAAACAATAGCACTAGGAAGTTTTTGAAGACAAAAGTCATAAGGCCTTTTATCATATACTCTAGGAAACTTACTAAATGTATCCTATTCAGAATATAGGATTTATATTTTAACAGGAATAGGTTTCTTTGACAGGTATTACTGCAGTATAGGAATGTTTTGCTAGATTGTGGCTAGAGATGACCACTAGAATATTTATGTTGATGATAAAACAGGAGGATGTCTAGTGTCAGGAAAGTTAGAAGTCCACAAGTTGCTGGGAAGCCAGACCACCTTTCACCCTGTAGCCTACAGACCTGACATGAACAGAAATTCCTTCAGCAGCACAGTTATTTGGTGCTATTGGACTGAGGCAGACTGGGAAATGAATTCTGGTGACTAGTGAATTCAGCTCTTAATAGTGGAGTTTTGCCCATGAAAAATATAAACAAAGTGCTGTCTTCCCCAACAGTATTCTTTTCAAATTCCAATAGAGAAAACAAACTTAATTGCAACTATATAAATACTTAGCATTTGAAAAAGATATGAGGATATGTATTTGTCAGTAATGGTATTCCTTTGCATTCACTCCTAAAAAAGTAAGAGGAGACTAATGTTAGATTTAGTTGTCCCTAGGTCACAATCTGGTGGACAGCCTATTAGGAAATCATTACTTGATAGAAATAAAAACCCATTTTAAACCCATTTAAGTGTATCTCAGTGCAGTATTTGTTGAAACCTACACACCTGAATAATCTGTGGGAAAACTGTAATTACTGGGGTTTTTTTGTATAAGATGCAGTCCTTTGCAGCAAGACCTAAGATTATAATGTGAATCTGTAAGTGATAAAACTCAGAAAAGAATTAATATTGTATTTTATTATTCCTGAAACATGGAAAATCAGAGGATGAAAGCATATTTTTTTATCTCCTTCTTTTATCTTGATGCAAACCCAAAAAGTCATAAACCTGTTCCTGAAGAGATTAAAAAATAAGCCATCTGAATGGAGCTGACATAAAAATGTTAGGGGAATTTAGAGACAATAACTATTCTTACAGTTCTTCAGTTGTAGAATTTAAACAATGAGTCAGAGCATAAAGCTGAAATATGTTTTATAAAATTAAAATACAAAAAACTTTTCCTTTCATATGGTGTTCTCTGAGCCAAATGTAATTTTTAGAATAGCGAATTTCCTGAAGTGCCAAGGAATTAAATGCGAACCAAATATTCTGAAACAATTTTCGGTTCTCACTGTTTGTAATTATTGCATAGGGTGTTCTCATGTAGACTGGGATGATATGTGTCCTGGTTCTGGCAAGGATAGAGTTAATTTCCCAAGGAGCCAGGACAGGTGAGCCAAGCTGGCCGGGGGCTATTCCATACCATGGGACATCATGCTCACCATAAAAGGGGGCTAGTCGGGCAGGGGCGGGTTCGGCGTGTCGGCGTGGCTCCGGGACGGGTCGAGCGTCCGGTCAGTCGGTCGTCGGATCGGTAAAATCGTTCTCTGTTATCAGCACTGTTGTTGATTGTTTCCCTCTCCCTTGCTGTCCCAGTAAACTGCCCTTATCCCAACCCTCGAGGCTTTGCCGTTGTTTTTCCGTTCTCCTCCCCAGCCTGCCGGGGGAGGGGTGAGCGAGCGGCTGGGGCTAAACCACGGCAGTCCTTTTTGGCGCCCAACGTGGGGCCCGAGGGGTTGTGATAACGACAGGTCTGACCCAAGTGTGTTAAAACAAAGTTGTTAAAAGCATTTATGATGTTATTGAAACAGTCACTGGTCATAATGATGTTCTGTTTGCTCACATGGCTCTGTTTTGTAAACCCGTGTTTACTCTAAAACAAAGTTGTTAAAAGCATTTATGATGTTATTGAAACAGTCACTGGTCATAATGATGTTCTGTTTGCTCACATGGCTCTGTTTTGTAAACCCGTGTTTACTCTATGCAATCCCTGCGGTGCTGTTTATCACCTCTGGGAGAGGGGTTCGTGTTCTCATGTTGTTGTATTGTGTGATAATGACTTATGATAAGATATCATTGACAGTCATGGGTCTGAGCTGGTATGTGTATGTAGCATTTCGGTCAGGCCCGTACCTCAGTCAATATCGTTCAGAATTGATTAATAATTGGACCCAATCTATGGGGAAGACGGGGGGATACCTTCTCCCACTCTTTCACCTCCTCTTTTCCCTTTTGGTTGGTTACAACAATTTTTGAGTATTTTGAATACCCTTGGAATGTTCAGGCCAGTATATTCCTATTGCTAGGTCTCCTGAATGCTTTCCCACTCCTGTTCAGGGTTAGCAAAAATCTTTTCAAGAGTACCACCCAGGGATCTTCCCCAAGGCTGAATGGTCAGGGCTGGCATGGCATTTGGGAGAGTATGGGTGGGTATCTAGAGACCTTTTCACCCCCAATGGTTTGGAGCTTCACTCCTGAACAATTGCAAGACCCTGATAAAATGGTAGAATATTTGAAAGGAAAATGCTGTGGGGATTCTAAGGAGACACAACTTACTGCACTGTGCTGGGCCCTGGCCACAATCTATCAAACACTGCTTGATAGTAGACAGCACCATCCAGAGGGAGAGAACGGACCCACAGGCACTGAAGCTGCCCAGGCCCCTGCGACAGGCACTGAAGCTGCCCAGGCCCCTGCGACAGGAACTGCAGCTGCCCAAACCCCTGCGACAGGCACTGCAGCTGCCCAAACCCCCGCGACAGGCACTGCAGCTACCCAAACCCCCGCAACAGGCACTGTAGTCGAGCCAAAAGATCAACTCACACCTGTATCAGTTGCCCCTATACACAAAAAGAAATACACAAGGAAATCAGTTCGCTTAGTGAAAGATGATGATGAACCAGGGCCATCACGAGAACAAGAAGAAGAGCCAGAACCAGAAGTGATTACTCGATCCCTGTCCCTGAGTGAGTTGCGAGATATGCGGAAAGATTTCAGCCGCCTTCCAGGGGAGCATATTATTACCTGGCTGCTCCGCTGCTGGGATAACGGGGCCAGTAGCCTGGAACTGGAGGGCAGGGAGGCCAAGCAGCTGGGATCCTTGTCTAGGGAAGGGGGCATTGACAAAGCAATTGGGAAGAAGGTGCAGGCCCTCAGTCTCTCGAGGCGACTCCTGTCAAGTGTGAGGGAAAGGTATCCTTTCAGCGAAGATGTCGTATGTCGGCCAGGCAAGTGGACCACTATGGAGAGAGGTATCCAATATCTGAGGGAATTAGCTGTGCGGGAGATGGTTTATTATGATCCGGACAATGCACAGTTGCCCACAGACCCCGATGAAGTCCACTGTACCCGACCCATGTGGCGAAAATTTGTGCAAAGTGCACCATCATCGTACGCCAACTCACTGGCAGTAATCGACTGGAAAAGTGAAGAGGCACCCACGGTGGACGAAGTGGCTGGCCGACTCCGGCAGTATGAAGAGAGCCTTTCCTCCTCCCTAGTCTCGGCTGTGGAGAAACTGTCCCAGGACGTCCGGCAACTCAGAGAGGATATATCTTACTCCCCACCTGTACAGACCCGCATTTCAGCTGTTAGGAGGAAGCGTTTTTCTGCTCCAGAGAGGGGATATAGAGCATACACACCACGAGGTATCCTGTGGTTTTTCCTGTGTGACCACGGAGAAGACATGAGGAAATGGGATGGGAAGCCCACCTCAACCCTGCGGGCACGTGTACATGAGCTACAAGGCAAGACAGCTGTAAGAAGGGACTCTTCCAGAAAGAATGCTGCGCCAGTTTCCAGCAGGCAGCCCCCCAGACCAAGTGAAAGGCCAGATCGCACTTCTGATCCTCTTGAAGGGACTTCTAAGTCCTTTCTGCAAGAGGTGAGTAGTGACTATGACGAGCAGGACTAGAGGGGCCCTGCCTCCAGCCAGGTGGAGGAAAGGGACAATAGGGTTTATTGGACTGTGTGGATCCGATGGCCTGGCACATCGAACCCACAAGAGTACAAGGCCCTAGTGGACACAGGTGCACAGTGTACCCTAATGCCATCGAATTATGAAGGGGTGGAACCAATATCTATTTCTGGTGTGACAGGGGGATCCCAACAGTTGACTCGGTTGGAGGCTGAAGTAAGTCTAACTGGGAATGAGTGGCAAAAGCACCCCATTGTGACTGGGCCGGAGGCTCCATGCATCCTAGGCATAGACTACCTCCGGAAAGGGTATTTCAAAGACCCAAAAGGTTACAGGTGGGCTTTTGGAATAGCTGCCTTGGAAGCGGAGGAAATTGAACCATTGTCTAGTTTGCCTGGTCTCTCGGAGGACCCTTCTGTTGTAGGGTTGCTGAAGGTTGAAGAGCAACAGGTGCCGATTGCTACTACAACTGTGCACCGGCGGCAATACCGCACCAACTGAGACTCCCTGGTTCCCATCCACAAGCTAATTCATCAACTGGAGGGTCAGGGAGTGATCAGCAGAACCCACTCACCCTTTAACAGTCCCATATGGCCAGTGCGGAAGTTCAGTGGCGAGTGGAGGCTGACGGTAGACTATCGTGGCCTGAATGAAGTCACACCGCCGATGAGTGCTGCCGTGCCGGATATGCTGGAACTTCAATATGAACTGGAGTCAAAGGCAGCCAAATGGTATGCCACAATTGATATTGCTAATGCATTTTTCTCGATCCCTTTGGCAGCAGAGTGCAGGCCACAGTTTGCCTTCACTTGGAGGGGCGTCCAGTACACCTGGAATCGACTGCCCCAGGGGTGGAAACACAGCCCCACTATCTGCCATGGACTGATCCAGACTGCACTGGAAAAGGGTGAAGCCCCAGAGCACCTGCAATACATTGATGACATCATTGTATGGGGAAACTCAGCAGAGGAAGTTTCTGAGCAAGGGAAGAAAATAATCCAAATCCTGCTGCAGGCTGGCTTTGCCATAAAACGAAGTAAGGTGAAGGGGCCTGCGCAGGAAATCCAATTTTTAGGAATAAGGTGGCAGGATGGGCGGCGTCAAATCCCTATGGATATTATCAACAAAACAGCAGCCACGTCTCCACCAACCAACCAAAAGAAGACACAGGCCTTCTTAGGTGTTGTGGGTTTCTGGCGAATGCACATTCCGAATTACAGTTTGATAGTAAGCCCTCTCTACCATGTAACCCGGAAGAAGAATGATTTCAAATGGGGCCCTGAGCAACGACAAGCTTTCGAACAAATTAAACAAGAAATAGTTCATGCCGTAGTTCTTGGGCCAGTCCGGGCAGGACCAGATGTCAACAATGTGCTGTACACCGCGGCCGGGGAGAATGGCCCTACCTGGAGTCTCTGGCAGAGAGCACCAGGGGAGACTCGAGGTCGACCCCTGGGGTTTTGGAGTCGGGGATACAGAGGATCCGAGGCCCGCTACACTCCAACGGAAAAGGAGATATTGGCAGCCTACGAAGGCGTTCGAGCTGCTTCAGAGGTGATTGGCACTGAAGCACAGCTCCTCTTGGCACCCCGACTCCCAGTGCTGGGCTGGATGTTCAAAGAGAGGGCTCCTTCTACACATCACGCAAACGATGTTACGTGGAGTAAGTGGGTTGTGCTGATCACACAACGGGCTCGAATAGGAAGCCCCAGTCGTCCAGGGATTCTGGAAGTGATCACAGACTGGCCAGAAGGGAAAGATTTCGGAATGTCGCCAGAGGAGGAGGTGACACGTGCTGAAGAAGCCCCACCGTATAATAAACTAACTGAAGATGAGAAACCATATGCCCTCTTCACTGATGGGTCCTGTCGCATTGTGGGAAAGCATCGAAGGTGGAAGGCCGCTGTATGGAGTCCTACACGGCGAGTTGCGGAAGCTGCTGAAGGAGAAGGTGAATCGAGCCAGTTTGCAGAGGTGAAAGCCATCCAGCTGGCTTTAGATATTGCTGAAAGAGAAAAGTGGCCAACGCTGTACCTCTACACTGACTCATGGATGGTGGCCAATGCCCCGTGGGGGTGGTTACAGCAGTGGAAGCGGAGCAACTGGCAGCGTAGAGGCAAACCCATCTGGGCTGCCCCACTGTGGCAAGATATTGCTGCCCGGCTAGAGAAGCTGGTTGTAAAGGTACGTCATGTAGATGCCCACGTACCCAAGAGTCGAGCCACTGAGGAACATCAGAACAACCAGCAGGTAGATCAGGCTGCCAAGATTGAAGTGGCTCAGGTAGATTTGGACTGGCAGCATAAGAGTGAATTATTTCTAGCTCGGTGGGCCCATGACACCTCAGGTCATCAAGGAAGAGATGCGACATATAGATGGGCCCGTGATCGAGGGGTGGACTTGAGCATGGACGCCATCTCACAGGTCATCCATCAATGTGAAACGTGTGCTGCAATCAAGCAAGCCAAGCGGGTAAAGCCTCTGTGGTATGGAGGCCGATGGTTGAAATATAAATATGGGGAAGCATGGCAAATTGACTACATCACGCTCCCACAAACCCGCCAAGGCAAGCGTTACGTTCTTACAATGGTGGAAGCAACCACTGGGTGGCTGGAAACATATCCTGTGCTCCATGCCACTGCCCGGGAACACTCTTCTGGGTCTTGAAAAGCAAGTTCTGTGGTGACATGGCATCCCAGAGAGAACTGAGTCAGACAACGGGACTCATTTTCGGAACACCCTCATAGACACCTGGGCCAAAGAGCATGGTATTGAGTGGGTGTATCACATCCCCTATCATGCACCAGCCTCTGGGAAAGTTGAAAGGTGCAATGGGCTGCTAAAAACTACCCTGAGGGCGATGGGTGGTGGGACCCTCAAACACTGGGACACACATTTAGCAAAGGCCACCTGGTTAGTTAACACTAGAGGATCTACCAATCGAGCTGGCCCTGCCCAGTCAAAATTCCCACGCCCAGTAGAAGGGGATAAAGTTCCTGTAGTGCACATGAAAAATATGTTGGGTAAAACAGTTTGGGTTATCCCTGCTTCAGGCAAAGGCAAGCCCATCTGCGGGATTGCTTTTGCTCAGGGACCAGGGTGCACTTGGTGGGTGATGGGAAAGTCCGGTGTGTACCCCAAGGGGATTTGATTTTGGGTGAAAATAGCCAATAAATTAAATTGCATGATGGTAATAGCGATATACTGTATCAATGGTATGACCATAAGAATCACCCAAAACTAATGAAGGATGGACTTTGAAACTGAACAAAGTGCCACGATGATGGAACTAGAACTGCCTTCAACTGGTGCCCAGAAACTTCATCGAAAAATCACATCTTTGGCATCCAGACTGTGAGCATGGACCATACCAGATACATCGGCTGTGAAGACTCCAGATGCAGCCTGCAACAATCCAGCAGCACGCACCATTGCTCCTGCTCTGAGAGACTGTAATGGCAGATGGAACCCAAAGCCATGGACTAAATGAACTTGACAGACATTTTAGAGCGATAGCCCATAGAGTAAGGCAATGAGTTCTGTAAAATAATCTGGGCATGACGTAGATGGTATGGAATAAGGGGTGGATAATGTCCTGGTTCTGGCAAGGATAGAGTTAATTTCCCAAGGAGCCAGGACAGGTGAGCCAAGCTGGCCGGGGGCTATTCCATACCATGTGACATCATGCTCACCATAAAAGGGGGCTAGTCGGGCAGGGGCGGGTTCGGCGTGTCGGCGTGGCTCCGGGACGGGTCGAGCATCCGGTCGGTCGGTCGTCGGATCGGTAAATCGTTCTCTGTTATCACCCATTGTTACTGTCTGTTATCAGCACTGTTGTTGATTGTTTCCCTCTCCCTTGCTGTCCCAGTAAACTGCCCTTATCCCAACCCTCGAGGCTTTGCCGTTGTTTTTCCGTTCTCCTCCCCAGCCTGCCGGGGGAGGGGTGAGCGAGCGGCTGGGGCTAAACCACATCATATGTAAACAAAAACACCTTTCAAAGTGCCAGAATCAGTCAGTGTAAATTGTTTCCTTAGGGTTTTGTTTTTAATTGGTTGGGGAAAGGACCTGGTTTGGTCAAGGGGAAATGAATGCTTCCCGTTAAGTTCACACTCATTCACACAGCTGCTTAGCTCATACTGCTCGGTTATCATTAGCATGTTATGCTCACTGAAAGAAATCATAATTCGAAGTCATTGGGGTTTTTTTTAGGACAAAATGTTGTTTGTGGTTTTGTGGGGTTTTTTTGGGTTTGGTTTGGTTTTTTTCCATGCTGTAAGTCTTAATCATTCTTAAGTGTGTTTAAATCCCCTACGCTGTGCTATAGGGGGAAATCGTTTTGTGGTAGAAACACACAGGACCAACAGAGTTCACGCTGAAGAGATATGACTTTTTACCTTTCCCTTGTTTTCAGAGTATTCTGTGAGCTTCAGACTGCAGTTAAGATTTTTTTTTTTAACATGAGAAATCTGGTGAGCAGGGATGTTGAATAGAGCTCACTGTTAGAGTATTTTGAGTGGTTCTGATTTCTTCATCTCAAGAAGGAAATAGTAGAGCTAGAGAAGAAGCGAGCAAAGGCAGCTGAAATGATCAAAGGGATAGGGAAGCTGACTTATGGGCAGTGACTAAAAATGTTAGGACTTCAGTTTGAATACGAGAAGGTTGACAAAGTATATGATTAAGAATTACAAAATCATCAAGGTATTGCTTAAGGTGGCTCATATACAGCTGTTCACTAGATCACACTATATTGTAAGCAGGAGCATGCACTCAAACTAGGAGAAGAATGACTAGAAAGATGAAATGTTAGGCCAAAAAGGGACAACTCATGGACAAAAGGTCGATGAGGGAGTATGAGGAAAATGGAATGTAGATAATAGCTACGTGCTTGCGCTTTTCTTAAATAGCATATTTTACTGCTGCTGTTGGAGACAGAGTCCTAGGCTCTGAACCACTGATCTGAATAGGTGGGGCATTTCTGATGTTCTTAAATGTTCTATTTAAAGGATGCAGGTATAACTCAACATAAAATGTCCTGTGAATTTTTTTCATCCCAATAATATTCAGGCATAAATGGCAAGGAGGCGGAAATGAGTTAGGAAAGAAATTAGTTAGCACTTAGCTAAGCCCAGATGGTACCGCTTACAAAATAAGTTTTCTGGTTAAATTAGGCACTGACAGTAATTGAGAGCCAATTGCTGAATAAATTTAAAGCAGATTCTGACATGTCCTAGCTGTCTTTTTAAGAATGTGTATATATTTAATGTTTAAAAACCTCTTTTCCCTCCTGGTTGAATAACAGTGCTTGACACCAGTTCAAAAGCTACCAGTGCTATCAAATAGGTGATGCACAAATACTCATTCCAAATATTACCATAAATCATGAGTTGAGTTGTGTCCCCAAAACAATGGGATTGATTTAGAATTCAGAGACCTAAAAAATAATGTCTTCTTTCTTGTGATGTTCCTCATTTATATTTATTAGATTTTCTTAGCAATCCTGAGAAGTAGAAGGTAACCCAATTTAAAAATAAATAAAAATAAAGCTGAAATTATGCTTCTGATAGATGGACTTCTAGAAAAAACTTAGTATGGTATCTCCGAGACTACTGTCAGTACATGATTTTGTTAGTGTAATTGGCTCATATCTGTTTTATAATGTGTGGATCCCACCTCTGCCACAAATAAAAAAAAACCAGGTTTGCCTTCTTCCTTCTGTCTTATTTCCTTGAAAATGTAGTTCTATGTCTAGCATTATGAAGGTGCAATAAATGCATACCAGGTGTCCTATGGTTCCTTGTGCAGTAGTAAGAAAAATGCATTTCTTATCATGTAACTGTGGCTTCCTGGGTGCTTCTTTGTAAAGGATCCTCTGGTGTGAAGGCCAGGTGACAGTTCAGAGTTCCCTAGAAGATTCCTACTCTACAACAGTGGAAAACAAGGTAAAGCCATTTACTTCTATGTGTCCTGGAATGGATGCAGTAGGACCAAATAAATACATGTGGTATAGTATAAAGTGTGTGAGCAGTTCAGCCCTAGCTAGGAAGCAGAAGCTGCTTAATGGTTTTCGTTCATTGCTTCAAGGTTTCGTTCATTGCCTCATGGTTAAATTTGACCTTGGTAAGGGATTACTCAACATTACTATCTTGCTTAATGTTGCTATAGTCAGTGGTTGTAAGCAAGAGCTCCAGAAATTTAGTAATTGTGCCTAAATACAACCCTGTTTATCTCCTTCAGTTTAACAGTCCATCACTATTGAGCCATTCCTGAAGGGTGTTGGCATAACGTGGGACTGATGGAGAATTTTCCAGCCAAAGCAGTAGTTGGTATCTTATGCCAGCCAATAAAATTTATATCCAGATAATTTTTATGTTGGGTAACTAGTATTTTGATTGAGGACTCTTTTGTGATTTTTTTTTAGAAATTGAAATTTGCAGTAAAATCCTTGAATAACTGCAATTACCTAATATAAGAAACAGTCTCGTCTGAGATGGCTTATTGATGATAAATTGTTCTACTCAGTTATGCAGCTGTGACTCACAAAAAATTTTAAACAGTAGTAAACAAACAGCTAATAGACACAATAAGTGGCCTTGATTTTAATGGTAGTGGTGCTGTCACTCTTCAAAAGTTGTGAACTACCCATTGTAGTTACAATGGCCAAAAATATTTTATATCTGTTTTACTCTGGGCATTTGATTAAAGATATAATAATCTGTCTCCAGTATGGAGGAAGGAAACAATTTACAAGTTTATGATTATTTTGCCTCTCTATTATTAGACCTTGATCAAAGATAGAAGCTATTCTTTTTCTAATATGGCTAAATAAATAATAATAAAATGAAATTTTAAAATATGTTAAAGTAATGTTCTTCCTGTGTAACATAAAATGAAGAGAATAACAATCCCATAATTCAATAGATTTGTTTATTTTTCCCAGAAAATTTGTACGTAAACATACACATTTTGGAGTTGAGAAATACAAGAAGGTTAAAAATGAAAATGTAGTCTATACTCATATAATCCTCTAGTTTTAAGGTATATCTTTCTCTAAACCTTTTATACTGAAATCCTAAAAATGGCTGAGGCCATTTTAAATGTTTTGAGTTCTTACTTTGAAATTTCAGATACAAGTATTGTATGGGTGGCCCACAGTGAAAGGAAAGGTTCTGTGGGTTGGTTGAGTTGTGATGCAGAGAATTACATACTTCTCAATGAATTAATACTGAGTGGAGCACTCTAGCTTAGAATTGGAGGGTGCTTTCTTCCTTCTGGCTGAGTAGTAAAACTGTGTTCATAACTTCTGGCCATCAAATATTTCATCGTACATTTTGCAAGAATAGGTTTATTAATTCTATTGTCCTTGGCTAGACTCCAATTGCAATAATTATATTCTGCCTTTCTGAAGTCACTTTTGAAGAAGTATCAAGTATAGCCTTCCTTTTTTTTTTTTTTTTTTCCTGAAGTGGAATTAAAAGAGCTCTGTAATCACTTTTTTTTTTTTGGTGTTGGGGGTATGTACTTAGGAGAGCGAGAGAACGTGCTTTTAATATATTTTTGACATGTCAATGTACTGAATGAAAGTAAGATCTACAGCATGGCTGAGCATATCTGATGTAATGGTGTTGTAAACATCTTACAGAATATGGGTAACTGTCTCAGTTAAGAGACGTCTATCCACAGGTGGAAAATCACAGCAGTTTCTAGCTTTCACTGTAAGAGTGAATGAGGTAGAGGTAAGTGGCCTTAGAAATGATGCCGGAAATCATTCACAGGACATTGCTGTAACATAGAGAAGACATCCTTCTGATACATGACTGGTTCAGCCCATGTCTGTCCTTGGGGTCATACTCTGGGCAAGAAATGTGATACTGAGTTTTGGCCTTCAGTCTGGCACTGCGACTGTTTTGCACAGCAGGATAGAAGCAGCTACTGAGTAGTCATTTCACAAATCTGGAGAAGTGAAGCAAGTGCCTGAAGAGTAGGCCAGTCATTCTTATTTACATACAACTAACAATGTTCTTTCCTAAGGTATATAAGAAAACTTTGCCTCCATATCACCCTTTGGGGTTTGCTTTTCTGTGCTTCATGGATCTGGTATAGTCCTATGCTGGGTTAATACAATGCATTTATTTTACCTGTGAAACGTATGTTTGTCATATACATTTCTGAAGATGTCCTTAATTGTTTATTAGCACCTGTGCAGAATCAAGGTTATGCTATAATGGATATGTGGGCCTGATACGTTTCCCAAATAATTTGATACATGGATGTACACTAGCACAGAAAGACTGAGTGAGCATGTCTATGCTGTAGTTAATTCTAGTGGTTGCTTCTATACAAAATGATGGATATATCCATAATTTTAAGAGCAATGTGATACAGAGACATCTAAGTTACTGCTGACAAAATCAGTCTGCTGCATCATACAGCATAACATTAGGCTAGGATGCAATTTTGGATCTCAAAGGTACGTTCTTTGTAGGCTTTTGAGCTTGTGTCCAGCACTATCATACTTCTTCCACATGTGGAACTAAAAGTCATTGCTAACTTAGGGTTTTTCAGTGTTGTATTCCATTGTACAACATAGACTAATACACTTATTTCCATAGGACACTTTGCAACATTCTAAAAAAATCTTGTTCTATTGCATATTTCTATGTACATTTTAATTTGTTTGTTGGAGGTTCATGATGTCATCTTCTGTAGTTGTATGGAAATCATAGGCTCTATGTAGGAATAAATGAGTCAATCTGTGAACAGGTTTGCATTAATACTATTGGATGCTTTAACTGGTGTCTATGAAGCCATGCATATCATACCTTCTTGTGGGTTTTTTAATCATTCTGATGTGTTCTAGGTGCTGCAAAGTTCTTGAAACATGCAAGTCTCTCAGATGATAATCTGTGGATTTTATGATTTCTTGTGCACAGCTGAGGAATAGCAGCCATAGATGAGAACAGCAGTCAAAAGGTTTTTCTGAAACTTTAGAAATTTTCATACTGTATTATGAATCCTTTTAAGCTAAGTAAAGTTATATGAAGTATTTGGAGAATTAAATAGTCTGGCACTTCAGTCATTTTAATGCTTCAGCAAGTTTTAGCACTTGTGGTTTTATGAGCATGAGTGCTCAGCTAGCTGAGGTCTAAAATGGTTTACTGCTATGAGCATAATAATTTAAAGAGTTCAGTAGATTCTGAGGCTACCTGTAATTCCCAGGTCCCTGGAGAACTACTGTTTCTCTACATGTCTCAGATGTCTGGTAGGTTCTCAGATGTTTTGCACATTTCTGGGGCTTTTAAATTCTGGAATGGTTCCTCCAAGAACTTGTTATCCATTGATCTCATGGTGAACATTTCATCAGGCAACTTAAAATGCCTTGCAGTCTAGTACTTGTACCTCTGTTGGTGACAGTATCACCCTGAAAAAGGGATTCTAATAACCTTTTGAGCCACAATCTGTTTTTCCAGTAATAGTTAATACCTTTACATCTAAAGATATCAGGTAAGGGTGAATGAACGGAAATAGAGATGGAGATTCAAAAATAAGAAGCAAAGTGAGATGTTGGTCACAGTCCTACCTTTATGACCTCACTTTACTATTGAGGTATTGTAAAATAGTTATAAACAGTCAAAATCCTCTGGAATAAATTATAAAATACAAGGAGACTAACAAGCCACATTGGAGACTCAGTATCTTAGAAGCTGTTCTCTGTCCCCAGGCAGCTGGAAGGGAAGTTTTGATGGGAAAAGTTTTAACAAAGGAATTCTTTCAAAGAAGCCACTGCACTTAGGAGAAAGGAGATTATATTTCAAACCGAGACAGACAAAACTTTTATAGCTTTGGCAGCCAGCTATCTCTGAAGAGGATTTAAACAGGGACCAAAAGGATCCATGTACCTTCTGATGGCTAAAATGTAAAAATCTGCAAGTATCCTGTTGATTTTTTTTTAATACATGATTTTTTTTTAATACATACATAGGTAATAGAAATTAATTAAGGTTTTTGTTAGTATTTTTTAATTATGATGAAACCTTCTGACTGCTTATTCTCAGAAAGTCATGAAAGTATGAGGTACTTTTTTGTGGAATAATTTTAAAATCCCAGCTGCAAAGATTATCTTAGAGATATATTACAATAGACAGCCCATGGTATCTGGTTCCAGTGCCTGATCTTACAAGTGATTACCCTCACGAGTACACTTATGCTTGCCAGTAGTTCTACTGAATATTTATGTTCCCTCTTTTGCCCACCATGTTATTTTTTCTTTCAGTTTTAGAATATGATATTTCTGCAAACATGAGGACAAGTAGGCTAGTGTTAGGTTCGACCTGCTCAGTTGTAGGAGTGAGTTCCTGGACCTAAGTGTTCCTGTTGAGAATACTCTGTTGCTAAAAGTCAAAAGCATCACTTGGGGAAATACACACTTCAGTCTGGATGCTGGCATTTGTGTTTTAAAATGACAATGGATGCCCATATTGCTAAAGGAAAGAACACAAATTAGGAGTTCTTTAAGACATAATTGCTTCAGAACTTTGAAGATAAATGTAGGGACCTTTAATTTGAATTCTAAGTGACTGAGAAGCCAATGGAGAGTAGAAGTATATTATGGACTTTCAGTTTTGACTTCATCAAAAGACACAAGATGGAAGTGGGGTGTCCGTTTGAACAACAAACAGACAAAGAGAATGGAAATCATATGGTCTATGAGAAATTTATTTAGTGGTGAATATAAGGGAGGAGGGAAGAAATCCAAGAAAAAATATTCGTAGGCTTGGTCTTAACATGGTTTACAAATGCTTACAGAAAACTGTGTTCAAATAACATTTTTTGACCTATTAGAGTCGTTCAAGTTTCAGTTCATGGCTTCTTACTTTTATCATTGTGTATTTATGATATTGATCCAGTCTTCTGAAATGCAAAGTGGGGGTAACACATTTATAGGTCAAATAAATATTTACATGGCCTTTTGTATAACCTCCTGTGTGATTTTGATAAATTACAAGATCGTGATATATTGCATAATGTTTTAAATTCAAACACAGAAAGCTTGGGTGTTTGGTATACATCTCAGTCTGAAATCTGATGATTCTGCCCTACGTGGTTCTTTTTTGATTAATCCCTTTCTTTTTGTCACATATTTAAAACAACTTGGGATACAGTTAGATTAGCTATTAAAGCTTATCATTGTACAGAAGACAGCAGAATGTGTTTATAGCTAGGATTATTTTCTGCAAATAGACCTTGTTTTAATTTACCAATCAAGGAAAAAGTTGTAAAGAGTATTTTATTGGACTTTGTAGACTATTTTATGCTGAGATGTTTTAATGATAACATACTAGTCAGCTTCCGTTCTTGTAATTTACAAGTTTTAGCTGCAGACATATACAATAGAATGTAAGCTGGTCTTAATTGCTACTGAACAAAAAGAGTTTCAGGGGAAAAAAGGAGAGTGCCTTGAGGCCACCTTTGTAGGAATACATAATGGGAACAGTACACTCCTTTTACCCTTTCAATGCCCATACTTAGGTTCTAAATGCCATCTATTTCTTGACCTGAACAAGAGTTCAGGTTGAGTCTACTACTACTACCATCTGCTAGCTAAGTCTGAATAAGTGAGAAAGATAGTACTTAGCTGTGCTGGAGAGTTTGTAGAGGTTCAAGGATTATCAAAATAGAAATGATTCCTGGTGTTTCTAGTGGGTCTGGAAGGTTGTAGATTGCCTCTCACATGGTATTATGTCTAAAATACACTCGTACTGTTTTTCATGTTACACTATAAAAAGTCAGTGTACAAACAAGTGAGTCCAGCTTATTTGTATGTTTTGTAATTGATACGTCATTTGAAAGTACAAAGTCCTTTGCAGAAAAGAATCCATATCATGGGTTTCTCTATGTTGAAATCCTGGCTTCTCTGAAGAAGAGGGTTTCTCTATGTTGAAATCCTGGCTTCTCTGAAGAAGAGGCAAAACTTTAATAAAACCTAGATTTCAAGCATATGATAAATAGCTACTTTTTCAAAACTATTACAATCATTCATTGTCATACATACATTTTTGAGGGCTTCTAGATACATATTACAACAAAGTAACATCTCAAGAGGAACATAAAATACATCACAAAAAAAGGCAGCTCCAAGGAGACAGAGGAAAATGGGAAAGGATGTCTTCTCAGTGTATTACAGTAACAGGCATCTTGTTTTCTGTTTTTTTTTGGTTTAGTTCCCTCATCACTCACAAACATGCTAATTTTAAGACTTTAGAATGTGGTGACCTTTATGCACAAATAAAATTATTTCCCATACCTTCTGGTACATATAAAGCTCTCCAAGCAAAGATAATTTCTCTTTAACACTGTTGAAGTTCAGCCATTTTAAGCCCATATTGTGCATAATCATTACTATCAGGCTTTTTGGTAGTTTCTGAAGTAATAGTCCTTCCTTCCCTCTGCTTTACACACTAATAATCTCCTTGAATTTTGGACCCCTACTGAGTCCCTATAGAGGCATTGTGCATCCTCTTTAATTTCATTCTTCTCAAGCTAGGTCCTTTCTGAACAATTTGTATGGATATAATACAACCTGTTGTATCTTATTTCCATCAGACCCACCTTGTTAATAACCTTAAGCAACTCTTCTCGGTCATAAAAGATCATGGCTGCCAAATGATGTCTCTGGGAACAATCCCTCTCCATGTGTTTCCCTTTCATGATGCTATTATCTGTTGCTTGAAAAGGATGCTGGAAGTATCAGCTAGATATTTTTATGACACATACAATGCATACAGAAACACACACAGAGCATCACTCATTTGCCCACTCACCCAATTGCAAGCAGACATTTTCCTTTGGACTTACAGGTTTAGCTGAATGGTATTAATATTGAAGGACTACATTGCATGATTCAAGTTAACTAGATCTCATTCTACTGTAGCTGATATCCTTTTGGTCTGAATTATGCCTCATGTCATGAGGATGCCTATGTGAAAGAAAAAAAAAAAATAAAGCCAAAGTGATATAACCTTAAAATTAAAAATGGAAAGTGGGAATCTGGGAGAAGAAAAATTTAAGTAACTTTTTTTTCAGACAGATAGTGGAGCAGCACACATCACTGGAACTGAAATAATTTTGGTGATGTGTTACTTTAGAAACAAGTGCAGAATCACATGAGGGAAAGCAGCATTACTTTATCCAGGAACACCAGAGTTAATATAAAAAGACTATTCTAGTCTAGAGTTTCAGCAGACAGAATAATTATTTTACTTTAAATCCTAGTTAATGTTAACCTAGATACTGAAAATTCTACCCCTTGGCACGTTAATTTTTATTTGAATTGGCTGATCTTAAATGTACTGGCCTAAACATATTTTACAATGGCCATGTAAGACTTCAAAATATAGGCTTTGCTACGTTAGTAAGAGAGCACAATAATTTGCTCACTAGTGTGGTTGCATCACTGACTGTTACCATTATAAATTCTTCAAAAAGGTTTAAAAAAAGTTTATATTTGTTTATATTTGTTCCTGCCCTGTGGTTTTGTGAGTCGATTATTACAGATTGATTGAAGACCATGATATTACTGATATCATGAGCAACACAAGTTAGACAAGTTAGAATGACTTTAAGTCAGGTGGGGAAACACACATCTAGTGATTCTGCCTTACATGAAGAATCAGTTTGGAGTCTACAGAACACCATGAGAGATCCAGATGTTTTGTGTATCTTAAATACAGTATAACTGAAGATAAAATGGAACAGATTGCAATTGTATAATACTTCTAATTAGAATTACTTAGAATTGTGTAGTACTTCTAATACTTTAGAAGTATTTCATGTAAGTTTCACTACTCTCTCAAGAATTTCCTCATGTTGTGCCTATGTGCTCCTTTTGTTCGCTTAAAAAAACCACCCCAAACCCAGCAAAACCCAGGAGCTTCCTTTAAGTTCTGTGAATGTATCTCCAAAACCAAAGTTTAATCCTCTATGGAAATGCAAACTTCTTTTTTCTTTACTTTCATGTGTAAAGTCAGTTTTTACCTATTTATACAGCACTGTAGGAAGAGCTTTTGTACTCTAGAAAAAAAGAAAATTTTTGTGGCCATGTTTCCAAGTTGTGCTTGCGGAATACAGAAAGATGAACATCAGAGAAGAGGTTTTGTGCTCTGGTTCTCACAGCTTCCTCAGCCCTAGAGTATAATGGCTTTAAAATTTTGTCCATTTGAGTAGGGCCCTCTACAGGCCTTGTGTCAATGGCAGTCATATATCTTTGATCTGTCCTGTACCTATTCTGCCTCCTTGCCATCCTGCGATATGCTGTCTTGTTCCCTGGGAAAAGCAAGGCAAGAGCTAGTGGATGATTTGACTTCAGGCTGCTTTTGCCATCTAAGAGTTGCATTCTGTCAAACATTAAGCAGTCTGACCATACCTACTGGTGCTGTTGCACCTTGGCTGCTGGAAACCTGGGCAAATGTCTGAATTCTTTCTTCTCTGCTGAACAAAAATTTCTGGATGGAAGCAGACAGATGTTTAGTGTAAGCTTTTTAGGCAATAACCTGATTTTAGGCATGAACAGCTTACAACTTCAGGGCACTAATAGTAATTTCTAAGACACATACAGCACTGTGATTAATTCCCCTTGTACGTAGAAACAACATCATCATGTACCACAATTACCTGACAAAATCCAGGTTTTGAATATTTAATGCTGAATACATTCTACAGATTGATTGATAATGGTTCTATAAAGCTTTGGTGAAAAGATTAACAACTTTATCAGTGACACAGTGTTCTGTGATATGTCACACTGCTTAACTTTTGTAATTTACAAAAAATTTACAAAAAATTTACAAGAAAAGGTAATAGATAAACTGAAGTGATATTATTCAAACCAAACTAATATTCTGGAAATAAGAGGCCAAATATTTTTTTCCCTAGAAATTAGTTTTGCAAAATGATTGGTGTTAATAATAAAATATAAAAGTGAAGAGTGTTAAAACTACATACCCACAGTAGATAAAAATTGTTCCTGTCTCTATTGCTGCTCTTTGAAAACATTAATAAAATAATAAATAAAAGGGATGCAATGGCAATGATTTACTTGAGTTTTCAAAAATGTTTTTGATACATTTTCTTAGAATTATATATATATTTAAAAAGTGTTAAAGATGAAAGCCCTGAAACATGGGGTAAAACTGGAGCAGCAAAATAAAAGAATTGGTACTGGAGACAGGTGGATACCTCACTGCTTGTAATTTGGGTCAGTTATTTGTGTGTGATTTAGAGGAGAAAGTGGATAATCAATGAGTGTTTACTTTGGGATGTAAACACTATGTAAACACTATGAGCTATTTTTTTTTTAGTGAAAATCATGGCAGACTGTGAGAAATGACAGATTTAACCTGTGTTACTGTACTTCTGTGCACACCTGCTAAAATGCTTCAAGTATCCTATACATGTTGAATTTATCATGCACTATAGAAAGAACTGAAAAAATGCATGATTTTGCTCTGTGCTTAATTTTTGTAGTATTACCAGAAACATATTTCAGAAATGTGCCCTGAGAAGACACCATAAATAGTTTTGAAATGCACCATGCCAAATGTGAGACATTTAACATTAGGTTCATGTAAATTGAAAAGAAAAAATGTTACTAGGAAACTGACTACCTGATGTATTCAGAGTTGAGGGCGCTGGCCATTTTCTGTTTTACTGAGCAATAAAAGGAGAAATTAAATTGATATTCACTAAGAAATCCAGAATGCAGAGCTATATTCTAAGAACAAATAAAATTTAAAAATGCATCTTTGTTGAAAGCAACTTTATACAAACGTTGCTTGTTTTGGTTAATATCGCTTCACAAGTGTCCTGCCTGGAGTGAGAACTAATGTTTGCTGTGTGAATAGACTTGGTATATTTTAGCCATTGAAATAGAAACCACCTGTGGCATTAGGCTATATTTCTGATGAACTGTAAAAGTGACCGGTTATGCCACATAGAACTAGCCAAGATGAAGTACTAAGGGCAATTCCTTTTCAATTTTTAAGTATGCTAGTCTCCCTGATGTTTACCCATCTATTTTTGATAGGATGCAGACAGAAATAATTTGCAGAGTTCTGCTGTACTTGTCCTGCTTAGTGTCTAACAACATGGGTCTTTTTTCTCGAACTGACAATGCACTATTTAGGAGCACATAAAAGTTTCAGTGATATGATACTAGTCAATTGCATAAGAAAATTGGGAAGGTATGTAGTTCCTATATTTTTTGTTGGGTTGTTTCAGGTTTTTTTCTTTGTGAAGCCTTTTGACACCATGGTGATGATTGTAGTTAAACAAGCTAGCTAGATTACAGAGGTAGGAAGTCATAATAAATGAAACTGGTTTCTATAACAACAGATGGAGTACCAAGTTATGAATGGATCCAAGGCAGGTTGTCTGCAGAAAGAACCCTGATTTTCCACCTTTTTTAATTGTCACTGCATTACATATCAGTAAGTGCTAAGTGGAAAAAAAACTTGATAAAGAAGTAGTAAAGAATAATTCTTCACAAGACAATGAGTTTTTTGACTCTTAGCACACAAAGCTTGTTTACTGTGTTATTTTATTGACATAGTGCTGGTTCAGAGACCCAGCTGTAGTGGTCATTGTGCAAATGTAGAGAAAAGGATGTTCACCAGGCCTTAAAAAAACAGCATGGGGTGACAACAGAGACTGGCTGGAGATATGAACAGATGAGAGTGATAGTAGGTCCCAATTTTTTGCTTCCAGATTATTGTCTGTCTTCGCTTTAACTGTGTATGGTGGGACAGAGGAGAATGGTGAAAACATAATAGATGTGTAAACTTACAGGTTGATATTGTTCACATGCATGCTAATTTTATACATTATGCATCCATGAGAAATTTATACTAATGACTGACTAAATTTGTGTTATTCTGATATGGATTTCGAGAAAGAAAAGAAGTTATCAGTGACTTAAAAAATATCTTGGAAGATTTGTTTTTAACTTTCTCCAAGGTCTCTAACTGAGATAAGCCTTTTGATAAAGATACCAAAATATGTTTGATATCAAGAAATAAGAAATTTGAAGTTGTGGCTGGGGCTGGTTGCTGCAGTTTGCATTTTTTTAAACTGAACTTCAGAGCTTGGGGGACCTCAACAGAGAGCCTCCTGCTGAAGGAAAACATAAAGGAGGATTTGTGTGCATCACTTAAGTTTGCACTAAACTTTGAGACTATGCAGAGACATATGCCACAATAATAATATTCAGAATTAGTGAAATAGCACAGATTTAACTGCAAATTTTTTCAGTTTATGTTGTAGCCTAACTCCTTACCTTTTCTTCTCACTTGAAATCTACTTTGACTGCTTAAAGAACAAGACTTTTTTGAATGTTTCCTATGTTTCCACAAAACTAAAGCAGTCGAGTGATAAAAAAAAAAAAAAAACCTTACAGGAGACAAAATAGCCTCCCTCTTTTTGCTACCCCAGTAGAGATTTTTCATAATCACATGTGTCAAGACTCATTACTCAGACTTTTCAATGTGCTTCCATTGATACCTTCCTACTCTCCTCGACTTGTGTCTGAAACTAGACAGACACCATATTTGCTTCCTTGCCCTGTGAGATTCTTAATACACATTTGGAAACTGTAACATAAACAAAAGAGTAATTATAAGTGTTTGCAGACTGGTATAGAAAGCTGGAAGGATGAAAATAAAGCAGTTCTGGGATACCTCGTAGGAATGAAGGGGGATAAAAAAACTGCATGGGTATTCATTTGGAGTCTTATGCTTAGAGAGTTCTGAGAGAAATGCAGAAAGGAAATTAGGAGTTAAAATAATACATTGGCTATGCCAGTTTAACTTGATAATGGTCAATAATTGCTGTAAATATTTGAAGTAATTTGGTTAAGTCTTTAAGAGTTCTCAAGAAAAATCCACAGAGCTGTTGTGGACAAGTGATCCCAGGCAGCCAGTGATCCCAGGGACAGAGGTATAACTACCATTTATGCAAGGCAAAGAAATTATATCAAAGTGAGCAAATCAGATTTTAATTTTTGTTTATTCTATAACAAGGATGATTTATCTACTGGAGGTCATTATATTTAGGAGTTGTTGTGTAAGAAATTTAGTAAGTAGCTGTTTGAGTATCAATTCTGTTGGTGTTGAAATACCTACTATGTTCTGAAGATTGGTGGTGTTCTTAAATTCCAAATATTCCTATAGGTTTATTTTAATAATAGCTTAAAATATAATATTAATTTAAAAATAATAGACTCAAGGGCTGATAAAGAAATGTGTGTGCAGAAATACATGATGTGATAATTTGTAAAGGTTTGAATCTGTCATCATAAAGAACAATTTTTCATTTCCAGGATTGATTGTTTTGTCTTTGTCTCTCATTGCATTACTGTTTCTCTCTGCTACATTAACACTGAGCAAGTTGTAAATGAAATAATGTGAAGACAGGGGAAAAAGACTGGCAGTTTGACCTCTAATAATTTGCTGAGTCTTTTCCTCTGCCAAGCCCATCATCGCTGGCACTGTTAGGTTTCCACAGGTGTGCTCTTCTTAAGACCATTGCAACTGCTGCTGGTCAGCTGGTCAGACATTCTAAAGGTCCACATTGTTTGCATTGCTGGAGTCTCCTCACTTCAACTGTACATAAGCCAGGCATACTTTGAGTAGCAGAGAAGTCAAATAGTTTGCTTGTGTTGTTTGCATTTATTGGCATATATGACATCCTCTCTCTACTGGGAGGAAGAATTGAAGTTAAGCACAATAAAAGAAGTACCAAAATAAGAAAGTCAGTCAAATCCAATAAAGACAAACAATTAAAAGTGAACTTAAATGCAACTGGTATTTTATATAGAGTGTGGAAATAATGAAAAGGAAAGATGCAAGGACCAAAGGTGTGCAGCTACATTAGAAAAAGCCCTGCAAAATGATCTTCTAACCTGTGCATCAGCATATTGAATCATGATGTTCAATGTGCATCTCACTGGCAGAGTGACTGGAGGAAAAAGATGTCACATTACCTGCATGGTTACACCTTTCCTTTAACTGTTAACAGTAAAGTTAAGTGGTGTTCATATTAAGAGTAAAATAGTCCCACTGTCTTGCAAATGATTATATATGTATATCTATATACCTATACAGAGAATTAGAGATCACGCTGATGGTAATGTTTAGCAGACTGACAAATCAGGACGGTTTCACACTTTAAAGTTTTACTAGATCAATTCATTAATAATGTACTTTGAGCTAGTGATCAATTCTTACATGATATACATCATCATTACATATATATAGCTGCTAGTCTTTAGCAATCATATTCTGAAAGCCTTGTGGATATACAATACCACAGAGTTGTTGCAACATAGTTAGCACTGATGGCTATGGTCTGTAGTGGTTCTTAGTTACAGATATCAAATTAATCAGCCCTGACAGGTCTTTGATGAGAAAAGTGGGCTTATCATCTTCTGTGATTTCATTCCTTGCTTGCACCTGATATTCTTCTGCTATTACCCCACTCCCATGAAGGGGGTTCTCCTCTGCTTCTGATGCTGCCTACCTTATTTCCTTTTGTCTTGCTGGTCATGTTTCCTATGCATGTGGGAAGGTGCCCTGCCTATTTGCAGTTCCTTGTGCTTCCTCTGTCTGGTATTTTTTGTTACTTGGATGCCACCTGTCTGAAACTACAGTCATCTTTATCTGCCTCACTGGTGATCACATTATTCCCATACTTACATAAAATTGTGTCTGTTTTTACCATCTTAGAGTTACAAAATACGTGCATGCTATTGTTAATTACACCATTCCAGTAAAATTATATCCAGTTCAACGCAAACTAATATTAACAATACCTTGATACCCATCGTGTGGATATTACAGGCCTCATTTTTCATTAAACCTGATTTTAGAGAAGTATGTCTAAGAATTTATAAGAATTGGTCTAAGTATTTTGTAAGAATATGTAACTCTGATCTTTTAACTGGGATTTTTTTTAACTGGGATTTTGCAGGTTTTTTTTTAACTGGGATTTTGCAGTGCTTTTCATGAAAGATATCAATGAATATTTGGATGAATAACTTGCGCATATACATAAATTTATTATACAGTGACAGTTATTTCAAAATGCTTAAAAAAGAAGTTACCTTCCTCAAGGCAGTCATCTAAATATTTTTGGATAGGTGAGTTATTTTATGTTAACCAAAAGTAACCCATGTGTGAAACTGGATAAAAGTTAGTAGCCAGTTGAAACTTCACTTAAATAAAACCCAGAATTTTAAAATATATGTATTATAACTGTAGATGAGTTGCATGTGAAAGCTGATTTTGAAGCTGTGCGGAGTTGGAGTCCTTCTTGGATACAAGATCAGATTCAAAGATTGCAAGAAAAGATGGGACAACAGAAGTGGCGACAGTATGTTTCTGTATTACAAACAGAGCTACAGCTGATGTTCCTGACATGCACCTGCACAGTAGTTTATGAGGCTCATCATAAATCACATTGGCAGTGTAAGTGAAGTGAGAAAGTGAACTCTGTCTTTACATGCACAATTACTCATCTCTACTATTTTAATGACATACTATGTTGTACTTTCTTATGCTGCTCATATATGATCTGAGTAACAAATGATGATGATCCATTTCTGGAGTAATTATTGTATATCAGTGTATTTACTGATCACTTCTGCATCATGCATGCCATAGTAACTGAATTTTAATGTTGCTGTTCTCTGCATTTCCTTTTGCCCCAGAACAATGTGCCACAGATGGCTAAAACCTATTACACTTTAAAAGCAGACTGATCCTTGCTTACTACCAAATGTGAGAAATACGTCCAGATATTTTAACTACTTTTGCGGTATCATAGAACATAAACACTATTTCTGTCCCTGCAGAGGTCATAAAGAGACTGCTTATGGGCTCTATTTTCAGAGGTAGTCAGTCATCCCTAGATACTACAAGAAACATTGTTATGCTACACCAAGTTTTCTGTTTAAAACTATTTTGATGTGAACGCATTGCTTCCATAGAGCCATAGTTAAAATAAAGCAGCAGTGTGTGAACATAAATCTTACTGTACAGCTTGCAATCTTCAATTCAAACAGTCTTTGTTGCTGCTCAGAGATGGCTGGGGAAATGAGCTTTGGCAAACCAATAGTTATATGATGCAGTTCTTGGTAAGAATTAGCATGAACTTTCTACATTCATTAGAGGTTCTGACTAGGGTTGTTTGGGAATTTTTCTTGAAAAGAAATGAAGCACTGTCAATGCTGATGAATTTTTGGATTTGACAAATACACTGAAGTTTTTCTGAAGTACTGATATAGCCTTCTCTGTTGTTCACCTCCCAACCCACCCACTCTGAGATTTTAGTCTGTGCATTGGTAACAAAAAATTGCAGAGGGGGAACTTTTTTCTTTTAAATACAATCAACAAATTTTTTTTTGGTTTGTTTTGGTTGGCAAATTCAAATGTCAGATCAGTTGGGAAAAACTGAGAGTAATTTTTTTTTCCCAATTTGAAATTTGAGGAAAAAAGTCTTTCCCATCTTTGAAATATTCATAGTTGTAATAATAATTGTTTTCTGCATGTCTTGTGACATAAGGCAGATTTCATAGCTCTCAGAAGAAGGGTAGGTAGCACACTAGCCCTCTGAGTCCTGCTTCTCATATTCTTTGACTGAGAAGGAACAGTGTCTTAACTGATAACATTATCTTATCTTTTTTCTTCCTGTCTCTTTCTTTTACTTTTCCTTACATTTTAATTTTCCTTATTCAGTGCAAGGTCAAGCTTTGTGTTGTCACTGTGACAACAGCTTCTTGATAAAATCAGTAATATGCTCAAATTTGTAAATTCATTTAAATTACCTTTCTGAAAATATATTCCTGTCACATAATCAGAAAATAAATCAGTAATTCTGTCTTTGGCAGTATGCACTGTATCAAGAAATTAACTTTTTTTAAAAAAAATCGGAGATCATTCCATATTCTGCATCCATTTATTATATGAAATTCTAGGAAAAATAATCAAAGACCAATAGATGAACTTTTTTCCCCTTAATATTTTAACCTGGCTCATCTCTTTTGAAAATCTGGATATTTAATATTTTCTTGCCTTTGCTAAATTATATAAATATAATTTTTATATATATAATGAATAATAACTGTTTCAAATAAAGCAATGTTTCCAATTTTTCACAAGATCCAAAAATATCTGTTTTCTTTCTTTTTACTTGAATAATTAAATAATAAGAAAATCAGGAAATGTGAAAGAGAAATCTGAACTTGCAAAATTAATATGCAAAGCACATTAGAAAAACTCAGTCTTTTTCACATATAATACCACACACTGTAATGTTGTGCAATTTTGTTTACATCTCTGCATGGCCTAAGATGACACATGTTTATGCATGTAGAGATTGAAAGCCCACTCTTTTGGCAGCAATCAGAACTAAGAACTTTGAAGTGGGGAACATATGGCTCAGTATACAGGAGGAGTAACTGAATATTGGAATAGATATCCTTATGGGAAAGCTATTGCTGTTTTTAAAAGGAGCTACAATCTTTGTCCTTTTGAGGTATCTGAATCATGGTAATTATGGATTCATGGTTTCACTTGTGAAGACACAGAATACACCGAAGGAATAAAGCCCTATTAAAATACTTCCAGTGATTTTTTTTTCCTCCTGTTTGAAGCCTAGGCTAAATGATGCTGTGTGAGAGCTTATCACCCTTTTTTGGTCTGACTCATATAACTCATTCACAGCTTTCTTCTATATGAATAATGCAGCCAGACTAAATCAATGTTGAGAAAATGTTTGTATCATGGTACATAAATGAAAGACCTCATTTAGTCATGCTGCTAAAGGTACTGCAAAGTGAAGAAGGTTAGTAGCACACTGCTCATCACTAGCTGCCACTAGAATTTTCACAGCTCCCACTTAATTGTATTATGTCACTGTATCTAAGTTGCTTATCCAAGCAATAAGCTGCACTTCTGAGCTACACTTCCTCTAACAGAAGAAATTTTTACCTACAATTATCTTTTAAGAATGCCTTTTACTGCAAAAGAATACTCATATTGCTGCTGCTAGACCAGCAGGTAGCTAAGCAGAGCTCTAGGGCTTCACACGCTTCCCGACGACTTTCCTAGACACACAGATGCATCTTTCCCCTTTCCAGTAAGGAGAGCAGAATATTGATTGCCTCAGTTCTTTTTGCTTTGTGTGTTTGGACTCAAGATCTAATTTAATTTACTGGTCCTATTTGTAAAGGTTTCCTTCCTTTTCAGAAACTGTCTCTATTCTCATTTAATTTTGCTTCACACCATTCAGATTTTACTTAACCTCAGTTTCTTTTAATCTACACTGCCCCTTTCATTTATCATGTTTTCCTTCCTTTTCATTCTTCCCTTTTTCTTTCATCACCCAACTGGTTCCTTCAAGTTGTTTCCTTTTCTCATTTAGTATACTGTGTAATATGCACAACCTCTTCACCACTGTTTAACCACCTCCCACGACATGGAACCAAAGGGATAGATGATCTCCTAGTCTGTCCTCTTCACTGACGTAAGTTCTCAGTATGTTGCATGTAATATCTAATTTCATATGGTACAGGCTGCATTTTTTTACTGAAACATTCCTTGCTCATTTTGGGTTCTTTGTAAGTAATAATAATACAATAAATTGATTTTTTTTTTAAACACTATAGGTGATGGAACTCCAACAGGATAAGACTATTACCTGATTTTCCAGTTTAATCACCTGTGCTTAAATGTTGTTAGGAACTGATGAAAACATACATAATGAGAAAGTTTTCTCTCCCAGCCATGCTTCTGTATGTTCTCTTGTGATTTTTAATTAAAGCATTTAGTTGTTGGCAGATGTGTAAGAGTATTGTTAAATGTGTGGCTTAATTGCTTATTCTTTCCTCTTTGTTATAAATTGAGTGGATTTGAAAATGCATTAGTGTGAAAACGAGACTCAAGAGGTCTGTTCTATAAAAGTCTGCACAGGCAATCTTCATTCTCCTTTAGAGGACAAAAGAAAATGTTATTGTAAATGTCTAGTTTTACTTGCATGAAATGCTGTCTTTTGCTGGAATGCAATAAAAAGCACTTCAAGTCTGGAAAGTTTAAATGTCACCTGTCCTGAATTAGCTTTCCTTCCCTGTAGGTAAAAATTCGTAGTTCCAAAAAAAAAAAAAAAAAAACCCCAAAAAAACCAGGAGAGTATTTGGTCTGTTTGCCATGAACCTGTGAATAGAGCAACTAACACCAATTACTATGACAGCCTCCTAAAATAATGAGAGCTGTTTAAAATAAAAAATTAATTACCTAAATAGCCAAGTTAAATAGTACAGTTTGTATTACAGCAGTTTGGTAACTACCTTTCATTTGTGGCTTTCTGAAACTCAGGATGAAGGCCAATTTAACCTTAATTAAGGTACATTTTACTTGGCTATCTAAATAACTAAACTGTTTTACTGTAGACTCACAGAGAAATGTACATGGAAAAAACTCCATATGGTCCTCTGCATTTGCCTCCTGCCAGACCAGAATTGCACCCTCTAGTAGTATCTCAATTGCCTTTGCTGGCTGAGTTGAGTATGATGGAAGTGATGTGCCTGCAAAACTTCGCTTTGTTTCAGTAGAACTCAGATGTTTTCTATCTTTTTAAGCACTTTTTAACCTGTTTTCATCCTTTAAAAAATTATTTATACTCCCTACCACTATCATTTATATAGTATTTATATTTCCTGGTATTTGTACGCTTAGACAGCAATCATCTTCTATGCACACAAACTTGCTGTTGTTTCAGTTTTCATCTTCTACATCCTACCTTCCTTTCCTCATAGTACTTTTTATGGTTGTCTTGAGGTATGAAGCCTGAGATCCAGAATCTCTGCATTCTGATCTTTAACACTTTATTGCTTTTTACAGAATGGATTAAATCACATTTAGATCTATTCTTTCCCTTTTCCTATGATGAAGAATTAAAGAAAAGTAAAGAGGTAATAATAATGACTCAGAAATGTAAATGTTTGTGACAGCTTGTAGGGTAATGACTTGGACACTGTCTATGACACCTACCCCCTCCCTTAAAACTCTCTTCTCAATAACCTCAAGTAGTTAAGAGTGAGTAATAAGGGAGATAACAGCTAAATATCAATTGCTTATGTAAATTCTGAACATTTAGCCATTCTGTCATAAAGTTATTTTACTGCTAGCAATTACATGCTAGTTCTTCCAACGTGCTTGATGTGGCGAACTCCAAGAGCTTTACAAGCATGAAGGAAGCAGCATAGTGGGTCTGCTACATAGTTTTGTCTTTCTGTTTAAGAGGAGAATGGGATTATGGAGAGCTGAATCTCTTGCTTGGTAATACCCATACATGAAAGCAAGTGGGAAACGTTTCTTATCACATCTTTATGCACAAAACCCCATTTTTAGCAGTACCATCATCAGACAAGCACTTTTAAATACATTTGTACTTTGAGAGGTCACATGCATAATACAAATAGAGTTTACAAAATGAATTTAAAAAATCCTTGTGAATAATGATTGAATTCTGTGTGACTGTCTTAAAAAAACCCCCTGTGGTGACAGTACACGTATTTGCAAGCTTTCCGTTTTCTTTTCATTATTACTTTTCATATTTTTGACACTGACTCTATACATGATTCTATTAACTGATGATATAGCACCGTACTGTGTTTCTGAGGTGGTTTAGGCCGAGCCGGCAGCTGAGCACCACGCGCCGCTCGCTTACCCCTCCCCTGGTGGGATGGAGAGGAGAACAGAAAAATAACCACAAAGCCTCGAGGGTTGGGATAAGGGCAGTTTACTGGGACAGCAAGGGAGAGGGAATCAGCAACAGTACTGATAACAGATACTCACAAGGCGTGATAACAGAAAACAATTTACCAATCTGATGACTAACCAACCGGACCAGCGTCTGTCCCTGGAGCCAAACCAAACCCACCCCTCCCAGACTAGCCCCTTTTTATGGTGAGCATGACATAGGCCCCCCCCCCACGCCCCCGGCCAGCTTGGCTCACCTGTACTGACTCGTTGTGAAATTAACTCTATCCTAGCCAGAACCAGGACATTATCCACCCCTTACTCTATACCATCTATGTCATGCCCAGATTATTCACAGATAGCATTCCCTTACTCTATGGGCCATCGCTCTAAAATGTCCCTCGAGTTCATTTAGTCCATGGCTTTGGGTTCCATCTGTCATTACAGTCTCCCAGGGCAGTGTAACCGTGGGATAGGGACCGTGAAACAGAAACTATAGAATCAGTTTGAGATAATTAGTTTGTAACCAAGGTAGTAGGTAATGAAGCTAATTGACCATGTGTTCCATGTACAGTCCCTACCAAACTGAACAATAGGTTCAGAGTCGTTATGGACAGGTGCATCCACAGCAAGGATACTGCGCATGCCCGCAAGAAGAGGGTCATCCCAGCGGACGTGGGTGCGAGACCACTGATGACCACCAGAGACCCCTTGAGGACCACTGACTCAAATCACTGATCATGTGTGATAGGGAGGAGAATATGGAAATGGATTCTAAGAAATGATTATCATAGGACTGCCTTTTCTGGGAAAAATAATGAATATGTATATTTTGATTCTATGTAACCTGTGTGTTTGTAATCACCTGTATCCCTGTGCATCCAGCGCTGCAATAAAGAATGCCTGCCTTTTAACACTACATTGGTGTTACGAGGTTTATTCCCAGGTTTCGGTTACAGCAGGAGCAATGGTGCACGCTGCATCCGGAGTTTTCATGGCTGGTGGATCTGGCATGGTCCATCTGGCATGGTCCATGCTCACAGTCTGGACGTCAAAGATGTGATTTTCAATGAAGTTCCTGGGCACTAGTTGATGTCAGTTCTAGTTCCATCATCATGGCACTTTGCTCAGTTTCAGGGTCCATCCTTCATTAGTTTTGGGTGATTCTTACAGTCATACCATTGATACAGTATATAGCTATTAACATCATACAATTTAATTTATTGGCTATGGAGGCGTGGGTTTGGCGCTGAAAAGGACTGTGGTGGGTTGACCCTGGCTGGGGGCCAGGTGCCGACCAGACCCACACTATCACTCCCCTCCTTCTCTAGACAGGGGAGAAAAAGTACAACGAAAAGCTTGTGGGTCGAGATAAGGACAGAGAGAGATCACTCACTAATTATTGTCACGAGCAAAACAGACTGAACTTAGAGAGGGAATTCATCTAATTTATTACTAAGCAAAACAGAGTAGAGGAATGAGAAATAAAATCACATCTTAAAACACCTCCCCCCACCCCTCCCATCTTCCCGGGCTCAACTTCACTCCCAGCTTCAACCTCCTCCCCCCTCAGCGGCACAGCGGGGCGGGGGATGGGGGTTACGGTCAGTTCGTCACACGTTGTTTCTGCTGCTTCTTCACCTCAGGGGGAGGACTCCTCTCATCGTTCCCCTGCTCCAGCATGGAATCCCTCTCATGGGAAACGGTCCTTCACGAACTTCTCCAATGTGAGTCTCTCCCATGGGCTACAGTCATTCACGAACTGCTCCAGTGTGGGTCTCTTCCATGGGGTGCAGACCTTCAGGAGCAAACTGCTCCAGCGTGGGGTTCCCCACAGGGTCACAAGTCCTGCCAGCAAACCTGCTCTGGCGTGGGCTCCTCCCTCCACGGGTCCACAGGTCCTGCCAGGAGCTTGCTCCAGTGTGGGCTTCCCATGGGCCACAGCCTCCTTCAGGTGCCTCCACCTGCTCCGGCGTGGGGTCCTCCACGGGCTGCAGGTGGAATCTCTACACCCCCTCATCCTCCCTCCATGGGCTGCAGGGGGACAGCCTGCTTCACTATGGTCTTCACCACGGGACGCAGGGGGATCTCTGCTCTGGCGCCTGCACTCCCCCTCCTTCTTCACTGACCTTGGTGTCTGCAGAGTTTCTTACATGTTCTCTCTCCGGCTGCAAAAGCTCTCCCTAACTGTTTTTGTCTTTCTTAAATAGGTTATCACAGAGGCGCTGATTGGCTTGGCCTTGGCCAGCGGTGGGTCTGTCTTGGAGCCAGCTTGCATTGGCTCTATCAAATACAGGGGAAGCTTCTAGCAGCTTCTTACAGAAGCCACCCCTGTAGCCCCCTCCCCCCTGCCCCACTACCAGAACCTTGCCACGCAAACCCAACACACACCCAAAATCAAATGCCCTTCGGGTACACACCAGACTTCCCCATCCTTTCTCATCACTCACCAAGTGCACCCTGGTCCCTGAGCAGAAGCAATCCCACCAATGGCCTTGCCTTTGCCTGAAGCAGCGATAACCTAAACTGTTTTACCCAACATATTTTTCATGTGCACTACAGGAACTTTATCCCCTTCTACTGGGCGAGGGAATTTTGACTGGGCAGGGCCAGCTCGATTGGCAGATCCCCTAGTGTTAACTAACCAGGTGGCCTTTGCTAAATGTGTGTCCCAGTGTTTGAAGGTCCCACCACCCATTGCCCTCAGGGTGGTTTTTAGCAGCCCATTACACCTTTCAACTTTCCCAGAGGCTGGTGCATGATAGGGGATGTGATACACCCACTCAATACCATGCTCTTTGGCCCAGGTGTCTATGAGGTTGTTCCAAAAACGAGTCCTGTTGTCTGAGTCAATTCTTTCTGGGGTGCCATGTCGCCACAGGACTTGCTTTTCAAGACCCAGAATAGCGTTCCGGGCGCTGGCATGGGGCACAGGATATGTTTCCAGCAATCAAGTAGTTACTTCCACCATTGTAAGAACATAACGCTTGCCTTGGCGGCTTTGTGGGAGTGTGATGTCGATTTGCCATGCTTCCTCATATTTATATTTCAACCACCGTCCTCCACACCACAGAGGCTTTACCCACTTGGCTTGCTTGATTGCAGCGCATGTTTCAGATTGATGGATGAGATGGCATCCATGCTCAAGTCCACCCCTCAATCACGGGCCCATCTATATGTCGCATCTCTTCCTTGATGGCCTGAGGTGTCATGGGCCCACCGAGCTATAAATAATTCACCCTTATGCTGCCACTCCAAATCCACCTGAGCCATTTCAATCTTGGCAGCCTGGTCCACCTGCTGGTTGTTCTGATGTTCCTCAGTGGCCCGACTCTTGGCTACATGGGCATGTACGTGATGTACTTTGGAGCCAGCTTCTCTAGCTGGGCAGCAATATCTTGCCCCAATGGTGCAGCCCAAATGGGTTTGCCTCTACGCTGCCAGTTGCTCTGCTTACACTGCTGTAACCACCCCCACAGGGCATTGGCCACCATCCGTGAGTCGGTATAGAGGTACAGTGTTGGCCACTTTTCTCTTTCAGCAATATCTAAGGCCAGCTGGATGGCTTTCACCTCTGCAAACTGGCTCGATTCATCTTCTCCTTCAGCAGCTTCTGCAACTCGCCGTGTAGGATTCCATACAGCAGCCTTCCACCTTTGATGCTTTCCCACGATGTGACAGGACCCATCAGTGAACAGGGCATATGGCTTCTCATTTTCTGGTAGTTTATTATACGGTGGGGCTTCTCAGCACGTGTCACCTCCTCCTCTGGCAACATTCCGAAATCTTTCCCTTCTGGCCAGTCTGTGATCACTTCCAGAATTCCTGGACGACTGGGGCTTCCTATTCTAGCCCGTTGTGTGATCAGTGCAACCCACTTACTCCACGTAGCATCGGTTGCGTGATGTGTAGAAAGAGCCCTCTCTTTGAACATCCAGCCCAGCACTGGGAGTCGGTGTGCCAAGAGGAGCTGTGCTTCAGTACCAATCACCTCTGAAGCAGCTCGAACTCCTTCTTAGGCTGCCAATATCTCCTTTTCCGTTGGAGTGTAGCGGGCCTTGGATCCTCTGTATCCTCGACTCCAAAACCCCAGGGGTCGACCTCAAGTCTCCCCTGGTGCTTTCTGCCAGACACTCCAGGTAGGGCCATTCTCCCCGGCTGCCGTGTACAGCACATTGTTGACATCTGGTCCTGCCTGGACTGGCCCAAGAGCTACGGCATGAGCTATTTCCTGTTTAATTTGTTCAAAAACTTGTTGCTCAGGGCCCCATTTGAAATCATTCTTCTTCTGGATTACGTGGTAGAGAGGGCTTACTATCAGAATGTAATTCGGAATGTGCATTCACCAGAAACCCACAACACCTAAGAAGGCCTGTGTCTCCTTTTTGTTGGTTGGTGGAGACGTGGCTGCTGTTTTGTTGATAATATCCGTAGGGATTTGACACCGCCCATCATGCCACCTTATTCCTAAAAATTGGATTTCCTGCACAGACCTCTTCACCTTACTTCGTTTTATGGCAAAGCCAGCCTGCAGCAGGATTTGGATTGTTTTCTTCCCTTGCTCAGAAACTTCCTCTGCTGAGTTGCCCCATACAATGATGTCATCAATGTATTGCAGGTGCTCTGGGGCTTGACCCTTTTCCAGTGCAGTCTGGATCAGTCCATGGCAAATGGTGGGGCTGTGTTTCCACCCCTGGGGCAGTCGATTCCAGGTGTACTGGACGCCCCTCCAAGTGAAGGCAAACTGTGGCCTGCACTCTGCTGCCAAAGGGATCGAGAAAAATGCAGTAGCTGTATCAATTGTGGCGTACAACTTGGCTGCCTTTGACTCCAGCTCATATTGAAGCTCCAGCATGTCTGGCACGGCAGCACTCATGGGCGGTGTGACTGCATTCAGGCCACGACAGTCTACCGTCAGCCTCCACTCTCCATTGGACTTCCACACTGGCCATACGGGACTGTTAAAGGGTGAGTGGGTTCTGCTGATCACTCCCTGACCCTCCAGTTGACGAATTAGCTTGTGGATGGGAACCAGGGAGTCTCTGTTGGTGTGGTATTGCCACCGGTGCACAGTTGTAGTAGCAATTGGCACCTGTTGCTCTTCAACCCTCAGCAACCCTACAACAGAAGGGTCCTCGAAGAGACCGGGCAAACTAGACAATGGTTCAGTGTTCTCCGCTTCCAAGGCAGCTATTCCAAAAGCCCACCTGTAACCTTTTGGGTCTTTGAAATACCCTTTCCAGAGATAGTCTATGCCCAGGATGCACGGAGCTTCTGGGCCAGTCACAATGGGGTGCTTTTGCCACTCATTCCCAGTTAGACTCACTTCAGCCTCCAACCGAGTCAACTGTTGGGATCCCCCCGTCACACCAGAAACAGTGATCGGTTCCACCCCTTCATAGCTCGATGGCATTAGGGTACACTGTGCACCTGTGTCCACTAGGGCCTTGTACTCCTGTGGGTCCGATGTGCCAGGCCATCGGATCCACACAGTCCAATACACTCTGTTGTCCCTTTCCTCCACCTGGCTGGAGGCAGGGCCCCTCTAGTCCTGCTCGTCATAGTCACTACTCATCTCTTGCAGAAAGGACTTAGAAGTCCCTTCAAGAGGGTCATAAGTGCGATCAGGCCTTCCACTTGATCTGGGGGGCTGCCTGCTGGAAACTGCAGCAGTATTTTTCCTGCAAGAGTCCCTTTTTATGACTGTCTTGCCTTGCAACTCACATACTTGTGCCCGTAGGGTTGAGGTAGGCTTCCCATCCCATTTCCTGGTGTCTTCTCCGTGGTTGCGCAGATAAAACCACAGGATACCTCGTGGCATGTATGTTCTATATCCCCTCTCCAGAGCAGAGGAACACTTACTCCTAACAGCTCAAATACGGGTCTGTGCAGGTGGGGAGGAAGATATATCCTCTTTGAGTTGCTGGATGTCCTGGGACAGTTTCTCCACAGCCGAGACGAGGGAGGAAGAAAGGCTCTCTTCATATTGCTGGAGTCGGCCAGCCACTTCATCCACTGTGGGTGCCTCTTCACTTTTCCAGTCGATTACCGCCAGTGAGTTGGTGTACGATGATGGTGCACTTCGCACAAATTTTCGCCACATGGGTTGGGTACACTGGACTTCATCGGGGTCTGTGAGCAACTGCATGTTGTCCAGTTCATAAACCATTTCCCACATGGCTAATTCCCTCAGATACTGGATACCTCTCTCCATGGTGGTCCACTTGCCTGGCATATGACATCTTTGCTGAAGGGATACCTTTCCCTCACACTTGACACACTTGACAGGCTGAGGGCCTGTGCCTTCTTCCCAATTGCCTTGTCAGTGCCCCCTTCCCTAAGCAGGGATCCCAGCTGCTTGGCTTCCCTGCCCTCCAGTTCCAGGCTACTGGCCCCGTTATCCCAGCAGCGGAGCAGCCAGGTAATGATGTGCTCCCCTGGAAGGCGGCTGAAATCTTTCTGCATATCTCACAGCTCACTCAGGGACAGAGATCGGGTGATCACTTCTGGTTCTGGCTCTTCTTCTTGTTCTTGTGATGGTCCTGGTACATCACCATCCTTCACTAAGCACACCAATTTCCTTGTGTATTTCTTTTTGTGTATAGGGGCTAGTGATACTGGTATGGGTTGATCTTTTGGCTCAGCTACAGTGCCCGTTGCGGGGGCTTGGGTAGCTGCAGTGCCTGTGGGTCCGCTCTCTCCCTCTGGATGGTGCTGTCTACTATCAAGCAGTGTTTGATAGATTGTGGCCAGGGCCCAGCACAGTGCAGTAAGTTGTGTCTCCTTAGAATCCCCACAGCATTTTTCTTTCAAATATTCTACCATTTTATCAGGGTCTTGCAGTTGTTTGGGAGTGAAGCTCCAAACCATTGGGGGTGAAAAGGTCTCTAGATCCCACTCGTACTCTCCCACATGCCATGACAGCCCTGACTATTCAGCCTCTGGGAAGATCCCTGGGTAGTATTCTTGAAACAATTTTTGCTAACCCTGAACAGGACTTGGAAAACATGCAGGAAACCTAGCAATAGGAATATACTGGCCTGAATGTTCCAAGGGTATTCAAAATACTCAAAAATTGTTGTGACCAACCAAAAGGGAAAAGGGGAGGTGAAAGAGTGGAAGAAGGTATCCCCCCCTGTCTTCCCCATAGATTGGGTCCAATTATTAATCAATTCTGAAAGATACTGGCCGAGGTACGGGCCTGACCGAAATGCTACATACACATATCAGCTTAGATTCATGACCGTCAATGATATCTTATCAAACTCATTATCACACAATACAACAATATGAGAACAGGAACCCCTCTCCCAGAGGTGATAAACAGCACCACCGGGATTACATAAACATGGGTTTACAATCCAGAGCCATGTGACCAAACATCATTATGATCAGCGACTGTTTAAATGACATTATAAATGCTTATAACAACTTTGTTTTAACACACTTGGGTCAGACTTGTCCTTATCACAACCCTTCGAGCCCCACGTTGGGTGCCAAAAAGGGCTGATGCGGTTTAGTCCCAGGTGGCAGCTGAGCACCACGCACTGCACAGCTTGCTCACCCCTCCCCCCAGCGGGATGGGGAGGAGAAGGGAAAAACAACATCAAAGCCTCGAGGGTTGGGATAAGGGCAGTTTACTGGGACAGCAAGGGAGAGGGAAAATAATCAGCCACAGTACTGATAACAGATATTCACAATGGGTGATAACAGAGAACAATTTACCGATCTGACAACCGACCAACTGGACGCTCAGCCTGTCCAGGAGCCACACCTAACCTGCCCATCCCGACTAGCCCCCTTTTATAGTGAGCAAGACGTCACATGGTATGGAATAGCCCCCGGCCAGCTTGGCTCACCTGTCCTGGCTCCTTGTGAAAATTAACTCTATCCTAGCCAGAACCAGCACAGTTTTAAGAGATTACTGCTTTTTGAGTGAAGATCTGTTTTAAGTTTTACTAGCAATGATTCTGTCCCATTTGAAACTCTAAGGGCAGGAAAGATCATGTCAAAAAAAGTCAGATACAGGGGGTGCGGCACACAGTCCTTTACAGATAATTTACAAAGTGGGGTCCTTGAAGATACCAAATTAAGCCTGTTAAGGACTGTTAAAATGATTACAACTTGTGTCCAGATAATGGAATAGCAAACTGGAGTTTTTAAAGCCTTGTTCTTAGTTGAGTCTACATTATATACACGTGTAAAAAATCTCAAATTTCTACCCTTTATTGTTATGTTTCTCTACTCTTTTCACTTCACAGATCTTCATGCATTGAATACACTGTACTGTGGAGTTGATCAACACGATATTGGGAAAAAAAAGGAGAAATATTTAAAAGAAGAATGTGGCAGTTGAAAAATCTGTGAAAATTAACTAATCTATGTTCTGCAGATTATTTCATTTCTGTTCTGTGCTTTTTCATTATCTGTGACACGCGGAAAGCAGACTCCACAACTGAGAAGGCTGTAAAGGAGGTATGTTTATTCAGCGCAGGGCAGCACGGGGCGGGGGTCACCCCACCACAATCATGCGCGCCTTACAGCAGCTTTTAGCTTCCTTATATGCTACAGAGTATTACATATTCATAATAGTTTCGCAAGGCGCCTATACATATTCATAACCTTTCCTGTCTCGTATTAAAATTAGCTCTTTCCCCGACTCCTCCTCCTGGCGCATGCGTAGTGTCCTCTAGTCAGGGTGGGCAGGGGTCTCTGACAATGAAGTAAATATCATCCCCTTCATAATCTTTCGACCTTCTTCCCTTATGCAGGTGCAGTACTCTCCCTGATCCTTTCCCAGACCACAAGGTTAGTTTGTCTTGTAAGATGTTTCCTACTGCGTCAGGGATTCTGTCCTTGGTTCTTCCTCTCATCATTGTGATATGTATAAACTATACTTAATCACCCTGTTTATTTTAAGTTTACTTGTGTGGGAACAAAGTTCGTGCCTCCCTTATCTCATCTGTAGTGTACCATAACCTCTTCCTGTTTGTATTTATGATCTCATTTCCATATTTCATTTCAGGCTGGTGTTCCAGTCCAGGTTAGAATAGACAAGACATGACAGAAATCCCAAATCACTCTCTGTTGCCCTCTGCTTGTTCACCCTTCTGCCTACAGATTCTGGAATTTAAAATTATATATTGGTAGTGTCAGCTAAACGTGTTTGTACTTTTCAGATTTTCCACAATATTTCCATGTAAACACCTGCAGAGGCTGAGGTCAAGCACTTAAACATTCAAGAGGGAAAACGTTCATTACTTGTTACTTTAGCAGGAGCCTTAGTTGTCCTGAGCGCAACCTGGATGGTGAGCGAATGGAAACTGAACTGACCAGTGGATATTCCCAACTAACTCAGCTCTTCCATAGGAGTAGAGATGCTCTGCAGCTATCTATATTGTCTGGCAGTAAAATCAGCCAAGAAGGGATTCACCCATGCAATGCTGTGCTCTGATTTGTGTCCTTCTAATTTCCATGATGTAAACTATCAGTCTCAGTGCAGGAAAGAAAAAGGGTGCCTGCACAAATGTTTAAATGGGCTTTTCTGGTAAAGAAAGTTGTCCTGGTTTCAGCTGAGAGGATTGATTTTTCTTCATAGTAGCTAGTGTGGGGATACGTTTTGGATTTGTGCTGGAGACAGCATTGATAATATAGAGATGTTTTTGTTCTATGGACTTATTGTTGAGCAGTGTTTACACGGGGCCAAGGTCTTTTCTGCTTCTTGCACTGCCCTGCCAGCGGGATGGCTGGGGGTGGACAAGAAGTTGAGAGGAGACACAGACAGGACAGGTGACCCAAACTGACCAAAGGGATATGCCATACTATATGACGTCATGCTCAGTTTATAAGGAGCTTGGAGGAAGAGGCGGGGGGGGGCAGCGGGGTTCGGAGCAATGGCGTTTGTCTTCCCAAGTAACCGTTATGCGTGATAGAGCCCTGCTTTCCTGGAGATGGCTGACCACCTGCCTGCCCATGGGAAGTGGTGAATGAATTCCTTGCTTTGCTTTGCTTGTCTGTGCAGCTTTTGCTTTACCTATTAAACTGTCTTTATCTCAACCCACGAGTTTTCTCACTTTAACTCTTCCAATTCTCTTTCCCATCCCAATGGGGGGGGAGTGAACGAGCGGCTGCGTGGTACTCAGCTGCCGGCTGGGGTAAAACCACGACAGTCTTTTTGGCGCCCAACGTGGGGCTCGAAGGGTTCGAGATAATGACAGATTTGATCGGAATGTGCTAGATTGAATTTATAGCTGCTATTAGCTATTTAGTATTAGCTGTTTAGCTATTAATTGGCAGGCTCCTGTGCTTGCCATGGGGCTTGCTTGCCTTACTATCTATTAGAGTCTAGCGCTCGTTAGTGGCTGCTTTGTGCTTTCGCTGCTCGCTGTACTGCTGTATTTCTTATCATTTTACTGTGCTGTGCCTGGGAACATTTTGATAACAGCAATGGCGATGCGCCTGGGCTGGCAGGTGGCCAGGGCATCGCTGCTGTTTTTGTGCTGCTGTACTGGACAGGCTGGAACTCCTGTGTGCACTCGAGTCGAAGGGACTGTGACCTGTGGATGATTCCACGTCGGAGCAGGACACCCCAAAGCGTCTGTGGCTGTGGTTGCATCTGTGCCGCAGCAGGTATATCTCGAAGTGTCTGGGGCCGTGGTTGCATCTGTGCCACAGCAGGTATATCTCGAAGTGTCTGGGGCCGTGGTCGCGTCTGTACCGCAGCAGGTATATCTCGAAGTGTCTGGGGCCGTGGTTGCGTCTGTGCCGCAGCAGGTATATCTCGAAGTGTCTGGGGCCGTGGTTGCGTCTGTGCCGCAGCAGGTATATCTCGAAGTGTCTGGGGCCGTGGTTGCATCTGTGCCGCAGCAGGTATACCTCTGGAAGGACTGTGAGCCAAGGATGAGTCCATGCTGGAGAGGGTACACCTTGGAGCATCTGTGGCAAGGATAAGTCCATGCTACAGCAGGTACACCTTGGAGCATCAGTGGCTGTGCATGGGTCATGCTGGAACATTTCAAAGTGTGTGGCCATGGATGAGCCCATGATAGGGCAGGTTTATTTCTGAGAGGACTGAAGCGACTGTGACTGTGGGCAAGGCCACACTGGAGCAAGTGTATCTATGAAGGCATTGTGGCTCATGGAGAAGGCTGTGCTGGAACAGGTGCACCTCGAAGTGACTGTGGCTGTGGATAAGTCTATGCCACAGCAGGTGTACCCCTGGAGAAACTGCGGCTCATGGATAAGGCTCCACTTGGAGCAGGTACACCCCTAAGGGACTGCAGTCTGAGGATAAGTTCAAGCTGGAGCAGGGGCAAGGGGAGGTGTTCATTGCAATGGTAAACTTGATGGTCTGACTCGAAGGGACCAGGGGTGGAGATTGTAATGGAAATACCTTTAAATTGTTGTAACCCATGATTTGAGTTGCATGTTACAGGAATTATTGTAGCAGAAATCACCTGAACTAATGGAGAACAAGCCTTACAGGGGGCAGCGCAAGTGCAGCAGTGGACCTGACCTGAGCTGGTTTTGGTGCCGTAACTCCACGTCAACCACCTCTCCTGTCCTGAGTGACCACCATGGTGGATGGAGCCCAAGGTTGTAGACCAAGTGAACCCAATGGACATTCTGTGGACATTTATGGACATTTTAAAAGGGTGGTCCACAGACTAAGCGAATGATATCAGCATATTATATCAAGGGATGAGAAGGGTGGTGGTGCTTAATGAGGATGTATTGAATTGTGTGGGACCTGAGCATGACGTAAATAGTATGGAATAAGGGGTGGATAATGTCCTGGTTTCAGCTGAGAGGATTGATTTTTCTTCATAGTAGCTAGTGTGGGGATACGTTTTGGATTTGTGCTGGAGACAGCATTGATAATATAGAGATGTTTTTGTTCTATGGACTTATTGTTGAGCAGTGTTTACACGAGGCCAAGGCCTTTTCTGCTTCTTGCACTGCCCTGCCAGCGGGATGGCTGGGGGTGGACAAGAAGTTGAGAGGAGACACAGACAGGACAGGTGACCCAAACTGACCAAAGGAGTATTCCATACTATATGACATCATGCTCAGTTTATAAGGAGCTTGGAGGAAGAGGCGGGGGGGGCGGCGGGGTTCGGAGCAATGGCGTTTGTCTTCCCAAGTAACCGTTATGCGTGATAGAGCCCTGCTTTCCTGGAGATGGCTGACCACCTGCCTGCCCATGGGAAGTGGTGAATGAATTCCTTGCTTTGCTTTGCTTGTCTGTGCAGCTTTTGCTTTACCTATTAAACTGTCTTTATCTCAACCCATGAGTTTTCTCACTTTAACTCTTCCAATTCTCTTTCCCATCCTGATGGGGGGGAGTGAACGAGCGGCTGCGTGGTACTCAGCTGCCGGCTGGGGTAAAACCACGACAAAAGTGTATGAAGATCCTTATCTTTAGAATAGACAAGACATGCTTCAAAAAGGAGTTTTTGTTGGCTTATATATATAGGATATTTTGGGCTCTAATCCTGCTATTCTCACTCAGCTCTAGGATATCCTTACTGGCAAAGGTGAAGTGTCATAACAATACATCCATGAAACTTAATGGATGCACAAATTAATTCTAGCAAAAAATGCAAGGAAAAAAAAGATACTTATCATGTTATATCTTGTCTTATGCTGTCTGCTTTTATGTGAACATTTATATTTTTTATGCTTTTCTCAGAGGTGAGTGTGAATTCTGAAATCCATTTTACAAGTCCTGTAGATTGAATGCTTACATGGTCACATAGTTGCCATGGGACGAAGTGATAAACCTCAGTATCTAAAACTTTTGTGACAACAAGTGTTGCCATCTTCAAACTAAATAATATTTCAATAGATGGTTATACTGCATGAGATGGGAATGTTCTTCCTGCACACCTGGCAATGTGTCTGGGATGTCTGCCTCCTGGTCAAGCTCTATGACAGATGATGCTTATAGGCTGCTGTTATCTGTGTTTCTGCCATGGCACTGGGAATATGTGAGTAGACAGTTGGAAACAAGTCCAAATGAGGAAAATCCAGAAAAAGCAGTGTCTGCCCTCTTTTCATACAGGCCAAGAGATTTACATTTACATCAAAAGTCTTGCATCATACAGAATGTCTGATCACCTTGCAAAGCATAGTATAGCTAGAAGAGAAATTTGGGAAGACTGGTATTAACTTTAGAGATGTGTCCATTCCAGAAAGTGATACTAGACTTGAGTCTGTGTCTATCACATATTCCTAGAGCTTGATAAGACAACTGGTATGTGAATTATTAACCTAAGAGGTTGAGAGCCTCAGGGTTTGAATGTGGAATGCACCTTGTGAAAAGAGACAGTCATTAAGGTTATAACACCTATTTCTTCTTGTAAGGGGCCATATATCACATTAGTAATAAAAAAAAAAAAAAGATGAGAAGATGAGATTGAGCATTTTGGCAGATATTTAGTAACTACTCTGACAAAAAAATGGCAATGTATTTGTTTTTGCAAAACACAACATGACAAAATGAAGCCCTAAGTAGTGGGAAAGTGAGTCCTTTCTGATTGCAACTCATAGGACTATTGCGTATTAATCTCAAGGATGTTGAAACATTTTATTCATTGCTTTCTAAAATCATTCTAAGATGCACAGACGTATGTGGATGGGCAGGGAGGTGAAGTGTGGCAATTTCTTACCAACCCCAGGGACACCTTCTGTGTTACTGAGTCCTTTAGTTTCAGGCAGATAAGGAATGGGGGACTGCTAGAAAGCCAAAACTAAGCGTATAGTGGTTGTGCTGAGCTTCTAATATTTTGTGTAATTCTTAAGTGCAGCTATTTCTAAAAAGAAGCATTCTGTCTTGTTTCTAGCATACCTCCACAACGCACAGTGAAGTCCAGTGTAGTTCAGAGCAGGGCTGTTAGTGTTTTTAACTGAAACTGTGGGAGTAACAGTCTTATTGCAGAAAATGCGTGGTGTGTCATGAATTAGAAATGGATATGCTTCTGTTAATGTGCTTATGTGGGTTTACTTTTTTATTTTTGCCTTTTTATAAAGATCAACATCTCTAAAGATTATATTCTGGGCAATTCACTGTATGACTCAGCAATTATATCCAATTTAATAAGGAACTGAAGGAAACATGGGTCACTATTGAATTGTCTTTCTGAAATTGGATTCCTTTTTGGATTTTAGCATGGAAATCACAAAGATGATAGGATAGGCAATAGGATTGAATTACAGATGCTTATTGGAGCCTGACTGGTTTAGCTGAAATAGATTTAAAAATAACGACATTGAAGAAAAATAAAACTCTTAAGAAAAATTATTTGAAAAACCAATTAGCAGTGGCCTTTCAGGTATATATACATTTCCTTGAAACATTTAAAAAAAAAAAAAAAAAGAAAATATTGAGTTAAGGTTAAAATGCCATTTCTTAATTAACTGGGGTTAAATTCAAAAGTGTTGTGTAATGTAATGTAATTTACACTTAACTGATATCTAACATATCAAGGAACAGCTGTGTAGGGAAAGCACTTTCTTTCGCATCCTCAATGTGCAAATTTTAAAGACCAAAGAATTTCACTGCAATATGGTTAAGTGCAGGCAAAACTGATTCTGATCTGTGCATTCATACTGCGTTCACTCAGCAAAAAGGGCATTGTCCAGATATTGTTTGACCAAATAGATCACTTTGTTAGGTCAGGATTTAAATAAGGAAAATGGGCCTAAACTCTAAAATTTTGTGTTACTGTCATTTTCTGTGGTATTTGAGTGTGTGTGAAATCATGTGCTACTTTGAAGTGTCTTAATAAAGGATTATATTATCTTTCCTAAACTATAATTCTAAACTTGGTAGACCAGAGTGTTTAGCATATTGTGAACTTACTTATGTTGTGTAGTGAGCAATTAGGGACCTTGTGCCCTGTTCCTTTCTTAGTAATTGTGTGTGGCCACTGAGTTCCTGGGCAAAACATCCTTATGAAATTTTCATTGAGGGGAAGAACTGTGGTTATATTTTCAGCATGATATGAAGGAATTTAGCTCCCATTAATGTTAATAAGTGTTGTGCATCTAAATGGCTGTGCATTGTACTGAAAATTTACCTCTTGGTGTGCTTAGAGTAGAACAGTATGTATTTGAAATCATCTTTCCTTGAAATAACCTGAAAATCTAGTGAATATGGGAGTGATGGGAAGGCATTCAGAACTACAGATCAAAAAAGAGCTAGAAGGAGCCACAGGGAAAACAAAAAAACCAGAGAGACACAAAACAGATCAAACAGCTGTAAAGTCAAACAAAACATGTTGGAAACAAATGAGGATGTTAAAGTTTATCAGACTACAGAGGAATAACAAAACTGCATTTCATTCAGATCATCATTAAACAAAAGCACTGTGTATCAAAGCACTTTCTCAAAACCAGAAATCTCTTCTGTTGATGACACTGACTCTCAGACTTCTCCTGTAATTGTGGATAGTTATGAATCATGGTGTGTAGAAATGTATATAAGTGCTTTTATTCTTTAACCACAAAGTAAAAATTAGGACATTGGGTTGATCCTCTAGACTTTCTTGTTGCAGAATCTAAATTTATATCTTTCTGTTTTTTTCCTTGGCACAGATATTACGAGTTTCACTGTATCATCCTGTTGAAACAATCACTCATGTGCTTGCAGTACAAGCTTGCAGTAAGCTGATCTTTCAGTAAACTGACATGTCTAATCTCTAGGATTTGTGGGGAAAGAGATGGAGAAAGAGGAAATCATGCTACCTTTATTTTCTCACACTTGCAGAGTAGGGTGTTTTTGTTGATCATTTGCCCAAGGTGGAATTGCAACAAGAGTCTATAGTGTAGGCCAGGCTTTGACCTGACCAAACTGGAACAGTAGAAGGGCTGCCAGTTGTAAATGCAAAGCAAGATTGCCAGGAGGTTTATGGGAGCAATTTTCTCAGCTAGGTTCACCTTTATAACGCCAAATATTTTATTCATTCTCTATGAAAAAGTGTGTATATAGGATTAGAGTCAGAAAGGCTTGAGGGATCAAAACCGTCTGTATTTAATATTTGATATCCAGTATTCCAAGAAAAAAAATACTTAACTTTGTTGAACATGTCAAAAGACTCTAAAAGAAAGTGGTGAATTACTGTATGCTCATGTGGTATATATTGTGATGTTGCTAATCAAAGCTGAATTCTATAATAATCTTCATGTTCCTCTGGGTGCCCAGTATCATTGTAGTGCTGCCCCACATTCTGTTTAGCACTTTCTTCATAAAAAAACCCCAGAAGGTTCCTGGTGAGCAGTATGAGTTTGAATTAATCTATTTGACATTTTCAGTTTTGAGCTCAAGAAAACTGCCTTGGGATCTCATTAAGAAGCTGTGAAAATTGCTTTGTCATTTGTCTATTGTTTCTGGCAGACAAACTGTATTATGATTTTGAATCTCCACTCTAGACCTATTTTTTCTCTTCCTTCACCCCTTGTGTGTTTGTATACATGTATCCATATCTGTCTTTAGAGTGGAGCTGCCATGAGGGAAAGAGAGATCTCATAATTAAAAAATAACTGCACACTTCTGTGGTTGTCAAGGAAGAGTTGAATACTTCAAAGAGCAATGACTATGTTACATATTTTCCTTTTGCACATGTAGTATCGTGGTAAGCCACCTGCTGTCTAGCTGGTATGGAGAAAGTTTTAGTTCTGGCTGGTTTGATCTGCATTGTGGTTTTGCTTTAGTGTTTTACCTTAAGGAATATAATATACACCACTAGTCTGTGGCCAGACTTAAATAATATTCATCAAAAAATGAACAAGGTAACAAATGGAGGAGTCTTGAGCAATTATTGTTTCTGTAAAGCTTAATCTATTTGGAAAATTATCAGAGTAGAATTTTTGAAATTCCAGGCTTAGTGAAATGGGATTTGTCTCTTTGTTTTATTTTGTCTATTTGTTTGGAGTCTTAAGTTTTGTTATATGGAAAGTAAGTAATAGCCTTCCTATCTTGGTGTCTTGTCTCTACAAGAGGTCAACATAAAATTCTACTGAAGGAGGCAATATATCCATTATATCTCTTGTTGTTTGATGTGTCTGTATAGGGGCCTAAATTTCTTCTTGACAAAAAGCAGTAATTATTTTATATATTGAAGCATGTAGATTGATTGTCCTTTTAATTTTATTCTAGTTGGCTTAGTGTAACTATATAAGCTTTTTTTTTTAATTCAGAAAAGTCAAACATTTTTTGTATATTACTACTTCAGTAATGTCTGGTGGCATTGAGCCCCACAAATTAATTATATGTTGTGTATGTGGGAACTTCTCCCACCCTATCATTTATCCATTTCAAATATGTAGCCTTTTCTATCAGAGTTAGTCAAGTGGTTAAACACCAACAACAAAAATAATGAAAAAGGTCTGTTTATTATTCGTGAATAAAAGCCCTGATTTCTTTCTCTACTGTTCTTCACAAGATATTGTATATACCATATGCTTTGATTATGACTCTACAATACTTAGAAAGTCCAATGTGTCAGTGTAATACTATCAGATATTTTAAGAAAGTGCTTTCCTATGACATGCTTATTGTTTATCATTCTGTTGCTAAAAAATAGTGTCATCCAATGAAGGAACAGAAACCTAACTAGCATGAATAGTATGTACAGTGAACAGCTCAAAGACTACCTATAAACTTACAATCATTCATCCAAAGAAAATTCAGCTAGCAGCTATGAATAATGGATATATATTTCAAGAAAATCAAGATAAATTTCATTCATTGTTCTGCATCTTTCAATGTGAAAGGAATATTCATAAAACATAGTAATTAAAACCTTAAATACTATTCTTCATTACATAAACTTAAATTTCATAGCAATGTTGATCTAACTGGATCACTAAGCAAATTTATGACTTGTGTCCAATAAAAACAACATAAGTTTAAACTATCAAATGCTTACAATAAACTATTGGCAAACATATTCCAGACTAATTTATATGAAATACAAATATTTTTTGAATGCCAGTACCTTCAGATATACCTGATCAATCCTATACAGAAGCAGCTGACTAGGGCATTTTGTGTGAAATAATTTGTTCAGATGTGATGTTATTGTCTATGTCTGGCAATTTCAAGATTTTATTTGTCTATTCTATCAGACTATGGAAATAAAATAAAATGATCAAGCTCAAAATAAAATATATTTGCATAGCTCAGCTGCCACAATGAAAGAAATATCAAATTAAAGATTTTCAAAGCTAAACCCTGTGTTTAAATTTGTTATTTACAAAGTATTGTGGCTTAAATAAAGTTCAGTGCAGCTCCAGGCTGGGGAGGGAGGACAAGACAATCCTCTTTTAAGTCCTTTATCCTAGTCAGATAAATCTGACATCCCTTTAAGAAGTAGAAGTTTTATGCATAGTCATAGGTAACTAAATTCTAAGTGAAATATTCATACATTCTGGTGAAGTACCAGGAAGTCTATGATATCAGAAGACTGCAGAACCCATAGTTGCATTTGATCTCAAGCTATGATTTTAGACCAGATGAAATGAGGCCACTTACCAAATGTCCACAGAGACTGTAACTGGCTGGTGATAGGTGGGACTACTATTAGTTTCCCCAATTTCCTACAACTTTCTGGAGTTAGTGATAAATCATGCCTTTATGTAAAACTATTTGCCTTATATCCCTAGGGTGAAGATCAATATGGTATTATTATTGTTGTTTTTCATATCTTTTGAAGGACCTCATACATGTCCTTCTCTTCCAATTGTAAAAACTGCACGTTGTCTTCTTTCCTAGGTGCAGTAAACAGGCAGATGTATGAGTTTGTGTGCAAGGTCTCACTTTCTTGATTGTCAGTTTGCTTCCTGTTGTATAAACCCAGGGATAATTTTTTTTTTTTTTTCTGACATAAGTACCTAGTCTTTTTTATATTTGCTGTTATTTTGTGTACTCTTATTTTATATTTTATTCATTATTTTCTCTTCGCTTCATTTACACCAGTCTTACAGAATCTGAAATAATGTTGTTTGGATTTTTTCTGCCCATTTCTTTTAGGCTCTCTGAATATAGGAAGCACCACATTCAGCTGAAGAAGGTGAATCCAGTGTGTGGCCTACCAGATAGCAGTTAGTCTGAAAGTGTACTGCTTGCAATAAAATGCAGTGAGGACCACAAGGGAGTACTGCATTCCTGCCAGTGTGCTTGAAGGCATTATGGTTGCTGCACCCCTTTGCAGAGTTAAAGCCTGGAGGCACAACTTCTTGTGTCTCTCTTCTAGTTTTACACTGCTGCAGTAGTCCTAATTTAGACCTCAATGAGCTAATTGTAGTGGTGACCTCAAAAGGCAAGTTGGAATTGAAACACACAGCAATTCTTGTATGGGAACAGACCAGTGTTTGTTTACTGGTGGCTAGTTCTATATGTAATAGAGAAAAGCACCAGAGGACATGCAAATTTTGTTCACTAGCATTGCATTCTCTGGCAATTGTTAATAGTTTTATAGTACACAAAGCAGTTAAATGATGCTACTACTGAGATTGATTCGGTGCTGAAATGAAGGCAAGACCTTTCCTGTGATATTTTCAACTCTGGTTCAAACAAAAAAGTAGGAAGTGCAAAGGCAAACAAAATTAGAACTGTTCTTTTCTCTACAAATCTTTATGAAGCCTCAGATACCTTCCATGCATGCTAAATAAACTATCTGAGAAGAAAAAGCCCAGGAAAGTTCATGTTATAGCTGATTCAATTAATTTTTTTTTTAAATGGTTTGGTATCCAAAGTGGAAGGTACAGGCACAGTGAAGACAGTATTCAGAGAAGTATCGATGTTCATAAATGCAATCAAGTAAACCTTTCCAATAGCTTTATTTGAAGTCCTCAATTTCTTTGACTTGCAAGTGTAAATTTCTGTCAATAATTTAATTTAAAATGCATTGGCATTAATGCCAATCTCACAGCTACAGCAATCATCATCTGCAGAACTTGTCTTTCTTAATCAGTGGAACCCTGATGAACTTCTCTTGGAGTACCTCTGCTTTTCCCAACCTCAAAATATAACCGGAGTGTCTTGTAAAACAACCACAGAACAAATATTAGTATGTATTATGAATAATTAATTAAATTTTAAGGATATTCACACATTTTTCAACAAAGTAAGACAACAATGCCCACAGACTTCCTGAAATATCTTCACCTCTCTATACCTTCTTTTCAAGTCGTACAGGTTGAATGGATTTTCTCTGTGTGGATCTTGTGTAGAATGAACGACAATCACAACAAGAAGAAGTGGCAGTTCGTTTTGTCAGGTGTTTTGTGTTGTGTGAGAGAGGAAAACTCCTTCAATCAAAATATCCCATGGTACAATATCATGCCAAGTTCTCCCACAGTCTGTCTCACCCTTTGACTTTGAAATATTATTCTTTCATCAGATTCTTACTACTTATCTATCTTCACCTATGTAGAAGCTTATTGCAAACAATTCATTTTCTTTTCCATTATGTACCTACATGATGCCTTCCTGTTTCTCTTTTAAAAGTACTTGCAGACTCCTGCTTTCTGCAATTGATAAAAAACGTTCCTAAGCATAAGATAGTCATTAGTAAGCCAAATCTGTGATGAAAACTGCAGATGGATAAGAATAAAAAAGATCATACATTCACCAGTTTGCTGTTGTGTATTATAACGTCTCATGTTCTGCTTACAATGCAGATGCTTTGTTTCATCCTGTTGGACTAGAAAATGCATGATGATTTGAGTCTGTGGGAGCAAAATGTCTATTTCTTTTGTTATCTTCCCATTTTTCATGCATGTTATTTCTGAGTTCTTTAAAAATCCTTGGTCACTTTCCCATTTTGCTGCCTTTACTGACTTGCTATGAAACACAAAGTCCATATATTCATGGGCAGGTGGGAAAGCATTTTTTAATGATAATAGGTGGGTTTTTTCACTCACCAGTACTCAGATTTGTATAAATTACTTTTAAGTCCTTCCTGGATGTGCCTCTGGATAAAAACCTGATATCCCATACGTTTGTGGAAAGGAAACAAAATATCAGAGCTGGATGTATGACCTTACTAATTTTACAGTAATGAAACATATTTTCCAGTGGAGTTCATCCTGTGTCTTCTATTGAAGCTGCACTAAGGTAATTGTTTTTGTTTAACACTAGCATCACCCCTTTTTGCTAAAGCTTCATGACATTTCCCTAATTTGCATGTATGAAATAAAATTTTAAAAAAGATCACCCTTATTGTCATATTGAGTCACCAGTCAGATATAACAAACATTTAATAAAATTCATCTTCCTGTTCAGAGTCATCACGGAATCTATCCATCATTAAAATGTTATGTAAATCCTTGAAATTAGGCTAAAGTTTTGCATATGTTTTGTGCATACTGGTGAACTCATCCATTTCAAATGTACATCTGAAACTAAGCATCCTTTTCTCTTTCACCACGTTATGGGGAGATTCAGGATTCAAGCTTCAATCTCCAAGTGTGTCCTTAAGCCTCATCGTTTTTCACATTTTCTCAGATTTGTAGAGTGCTATGAATGGTTAAGGACCAAAAATCTGTAGTACTGGATAATTTTGATTAATGCATTTGGACATTCTGTCTGGTGAGGATGAGTGGAGTGTCTCCTTAGGGTGTAACAAAGAGGCTTGACCTTTGAAAGCAGAGAAGTAACACTGACATTAGCTCAAAAAAAAAAAAAAAAAAAAAAAAGGAGCCAGTCTTCTAAGCTGTAGTGAAGTCACTGACTAGTGTCTGTCCAGAAGGCAAATTACAATGAAACATGATACACAGAAGAATTAAAGTAGCTGTTAATTTTAGATGTCTGTAAGTTTTAGTTATGAGAAATAACTTAATTAACTTCAGTGAATTACAGGGTAGAAAAGAACAGCTGTTCTCCTGGTCTGACGGGATTCAGAGTGAAACTTTCATAGTGTTAAGAGTAGAACATCTGAGAATTTTAAACAAAAAAGAGGGCTAACAGAAATAAGGGCTTGTCCTGGTTTCAGCTGAGAGGATTGGTTTTTCTTCATAGTAGCTAGTGTGGGGATACGTTTTGGATTTGTGCTGGAGACAGCATTGATAATATAGAGATGTTTTTGTTCTATGGACTTATTGTTGAGCAGTGTTTACACGAGGCCAAGGCCTTTTCTGCTTCTTGCACTGCCCTGCCAGCGGGATGGCTGGGGGTGGACAAGAAGTTGAGAGGAGACACAGACAGGACAGGTGACCCAAACTGACCAAAGGGGTATTCCATACTATATGACATCATGCTCAGTTTATAAGGAGCTTGGAGGAAGAGGGGGGGGGGGGGGGCAGCGGCGTTTGGAGCAATGGCGTTTGTCTTCCCAAGTAACCGTTATGCGTGATAGAGCCCTGCTTTCCTGGAGATGGCTGAACACCTGCCTGCCCATGGGAAGTGGTGAATGAATTCCTTGCTTTGCTTTGCTTGTGCACGCGGCTTTTGCTTTACCTATTAAACTGTCTTTATCTCAACCCACGAGTTTTCTCACTTTAACTCTTCCAATTCTCTTTCCCATCCCGATGGGGGGGGAGTGAACCAGCGGCTGCGTGGTACTCAGCTGCCGGCTGGGGTAAAACCACGACAGGGCTATATGGTGATTAGAGCCTTCTTGGATACTATCAATGTTTTGTCAGAGGGAAGCAGGAAACACTAAAAAGGATATGCTTTCAACATACAGGCCCAAATCCTGCTTGTGATAGACTTCATTCCACATTTGCTCTCAATCCAAAAGACAGTGAAAACTTGATTCAGCCTCTGGAGAAAAAATGGGGTTAGTCTAAAGCTGTTATGTCTTCCAGCAATTTTAACAGCTCAGTGAAATAAGTCTTTGCTTGTCCCAGTAAATGGTCAGTCAGGATTGGGGAAGTGACTGGCACATACTTGCCTCAGAACAGAGTTATCAGCATGTGAAAGACCTTCCACATTCAGAATGAGGGACCAGAAATCATTCTACAGAAATACTTCTGCTATTGTAGGTTTGTATAGTTTCCTAGACAGACTTCAGCCACACTTTGATGTGAAAGAGAGAGAGAGAGAAAACTCAATGCACACTGAGAAACAGAGAAAAGCTGTAAGAGCCTTCCAAGGGCCAGTTTAGAGAAAGAGTGTAATATTAATGGCTCAGGAAATGAATTTTGCTTTTACAATATGGCAATAAAAACACCATTAGCAACTGGCTGTGGGAATGCTAAGCTGGGACACATTAAATTGACAGCTTGATATTTGTGATTTTGGATATGAAATATTCAATCCGTTATGAATTCTTTCATGTTGCAACCATGAGCAAAGGTAGTTCAGTGCATAAAAAAAACGCTTTTGGAAGTATTTACTAGCATACACATCACACTATTTCAGCCATTAAAATCTAAACAATTAGCATGTGAAAGGCCAGATCTGAGCATCTGTAGCATTACTCTATCTGAGCAGATAGAGTAATGCTACAGCTGAAATGCTGTGTTTTGGCAGTGACCTGAAACCCATGGCACTCCCAAGACCTGGATTTAGGTGTTCAACAGGTGAACACCTTTGAAATTTAAGTGTTTAGTGTGAACTTCACGTAAAGTTTGCATCTATACTGACTGCAAAATCCTGTCTGTCTTTGTAGTAGCTACGCCTGCACTGCTAAAAGACGGACCCAGTCCATATTTGTTGCATAAATGAAGTTCATTACAAAACATTGTTGGGAAGTTATATAATACATAATGTAATATGTGCTATCTAATATGTGATACATAGCACAAAGATTTTGGGACCATCTCTGTATTGTATGTCATTGCACTTTTGACTTTTATTCCTGGGAAGACTGGCAGAAAGACATAGCCAGGAGAGTACTGCCACAAGGAAACTGTGAATGCAGATAGCAAATTTGTCCTCAGATCCAGCCTCAGTACCACTGCAGTTGTAGGCTTAGCCAAAGACTCCAAACACACTGGACATATACTCTTCCAATGTACATGTTTTCTAACAATTATTAAAAAAAAAAAAAAGACAAAAAATGTAAATGGTACTTTTTGTAGTGTATATTTGTAAGCACTTGTTTTTCTGTAGGGATTAAGTAGCATCTTCCCTCAATATGTTAGCCAACATAAAAAGCTTGACACTCAAAGAAACACAAGAAAGAATCAAGACCTTATGAAAGGTGATGGATGAGTCTCTGATGTTAACTTTAAAAATATAACAGCTTTTTTAAAGAAGAATCACATTCAAAGAGAACTGACTTAAAGGAAATTTTTTAAATTTAAAAAAAACCCAAAAAACCTCTGGCATGATAGCTGTAGGGGTAAGCAGTAAAATTCTTCAAACTGGAAAATGTTTAATTTTTCATCCCCAAGATTCCTCACTCAAAATAATAGCAGCCCTTGGTTCACAACTTCCTTTTTCAAGCCTAGAATCCAATTGAGAGTCAAGTAGCTACTACTAACTGGATGTTGCTGTGAGATATAGCTTGAATTGCACAAAGATTTAAAAACAAAAGCAACAAAAAAGAGAACCCATAAAACTTTTAATAATTTGATAGCCTTGTAAAAGCTTTCTATAGAAATTAACTTTTAGGACTTTAGCATTTATTTTCTCATAACAAGGGTGAATTGATTATTGAATGGTCGAATGCACACAGTGCATATTGATCTGTTCATGCGTAACAGCTTTCTCCCAGCAGGCACCTTGCTGCCTGTAACATATTTTAAATAGGATTACTACTCATTAAATTACAATGACCTGGAGCAATGGTCAACAAAACCGAAATTGCCTCAGTTCATCATGGTTTGGATCACTGCCATTAAATTTCAGTGGCTGTGTTTCCCTATAGTAAATAGACCTAAAGAACATATATGGTTGAATGGTTCAAATTCTTGGATTTAAACAAGTACAACTAAAAATTTCATACTTACATGTGGAAGTTAAGGAAATGCAAGGAATTCTTTGTTGTAGTTTTAGGGCATTTAAAAACTTGGTTTAGATTAAAACATAACAATCTTTAGCTGATGTGACACACAGAGTCTGTGCTGTGCACTGCTACATTGGCTTCTGCACACAGGGGACATTATTTTGATATTAGGCACTGCTTGTCTGGTGGTTAAATCAGGCAAGAAACTTCCAACTAGACTGTTAGACCACACTTCTGTTTCTTAAATTTAGAGATGAACACAGAAAAAGGACATAGGTATCCAATTAAATATACAGGCACTGAATCAAACAATTCACAGTAGTTTTCTAATTTGGGACCCAACACTGAATGGGAAATCAGGTATTCAGGAAAATACTTTGAGGACCCTGGTCTAGTGGAGGGTGTCCCTGCCCCTGACAAGAGGGGTGGAACTGAATGATTTTTAAGGTCCCTTCCAGCCCAGAACATTCTATGATTCTATGAAAAGAATGTTGTAAACATCAAGTAAAAATCAAATAAGAAAGTGGCTCTGCTGAAATGGTCACTGGATAATGCATGTGTGTTTTATTCTTTATTACAGTTTACAGCTGCTAATTTGCTCAAAATCCAGTTTCAGTAAATTTAGTATGTATTTATGTTTATAAAACAGTAAGAGATTTCTTCACAGAAGACAAAACCCCCAAGTAATACATCATCAACTGTATTTCTATATTTTGGTGCACTACTGTAGCTTTTGGTGTTCTGTTATGAACAAGTATGAATATTGCTTGGCAGCTGGAATTCATGAATAGCTCTCTGTGATGCTTTTGTTAAACTGATGTTGTTAGGAGTTAGTATTTCATTTAACATTGATAATAGCAGTTTACATTTTTTGTTGAGATATGGTGCAGGCATATTACCTCAGATTGACTTCCTTCTGTAGTGGAAATTAATTCCATGGTCATTTATGAGTATGAATGACAATATATGGGGGAAGACATTCTGATTTGGATGAAGAAAGTAAATCTTACATATGACAGTGCCTGAGTTGTTTGCAGAACACCAACAAACTTTAATCTTTGCAAACAATATTAGATTGTAAGTCATAATTTAATTTCAGAAGAAGTGAGCATTTATTTTCAGCTCCAGTGATTTGAAAAGCCTGGATGTACTCCATGTTCCACCATAGGACTTGTGGTGGAAACCTCATCTGATGATGAAATGAGGATTATGTAGTGGAAGAGAAAAAATACAGAGAATTCCGAGAATTTACAAACCTGCATGCAAAATTTTCAGAGATTTAGGAATTTTCAACCTTTTGCCACAGCTTTCAAGATCTGAAGCTGGTTTCATTTTCACTGGATCAAATCCTAAAGAACAGAGAGATTCTCACTGACATCCATCGAATATCCCTGTTAAACATGACACAAGTTTCTTGGCCCTCCCTTTTGCTGGCTCTTATATTCATAAGGCCAAATAATGAACTGGGTAAGATCCCTGAAAATGACCTGACAGTTACTAAACTTACGTGTATGTTTCATTACATGTGTTCATAAATACTAGTGCAGGCACAAGGGAGACAGGAATACACAGCTGGGGAATCACATGGAATTGCATCTTAGTATTCTTTTTATCCTATTGTGTTATTAAAACCAATTTGCTTTCCTCTAAGTTGTCCAGTGAATGTCTTCCAAAGTACTAGGCTTATAATAAGGAGGCTTTGGAGAATGTATTTTGTAGGGTTGATATTTTTTTTTAATTTTGCTATTTCTCTACAATTTTTAAGGCACATTAATACTCTCCCTGTAACTTTGTTTTAGCAGAGTGTATTTCAAAATATAACCAGTTCAGAGCATGTATACTTTTATGGTTTTAGTGCATGCTAGCCTGTGTTATCTGAGGGTGTTTGCACTGCTTTATACTTTAAAGCACCATATTCAGTGTCAGTACCTTTGTATAGAGCTGATTTTTCTGTTTAGAAAATGTTGTAAACTGTTTTTTTCTCCAAGTGCATGAGGAGGAAGTGTGGAGTAGCTAATGTATTGCAATTCACGCCTTTGTATGCTACTTTTCATGTGCCCTTTATCTACATATGGTAAGAACTCCAGATGGGCAGAATTTAACAGAAAGATGGGTTCTTCCTCATACAGTGTCCTAGTCAAGACCAAGATAGGCTGGAATACAATGACAGATGGACTAAACAGGCAGTCCCCTGGATTAAAACTGGAGTGAATCATCCACATCTACAAAAAAGAACAAAGTTAAGATTGGATATTTCAGGTCACACAGAAAAAGGAACTTCTGCAAGTGCCAGGGTAACATTTGAACTATTTGTCTTCATGTGGGTTCATGCATAACATTTGTGCCACACTTAGCAGTTAGACTGTTATTATCTTGCTTCATTTGCAATTGCATCTGTAAATTTCTAGGGGTCCTGTTTCAAGCTGACACCCTAAAGGGGTGGAGTTGATGTCCTGTGTAACAGAGGAGATGCTTATGGATTTCTCCAAGAGACTTTCTGAAACTTCCCATAAAACACCACAAGTTTGTTTCATGTTTTCGAAACAGAAATTGAAACAAGGTGAATTATTGCATTTTGTGCCCAGAGTGAAATAAATGTCTGAGCTTCTTGTTCTGATTAAATCATGATCTGATTTTCATCTAAACTCTCCAGTGGCTTTTAGCTGTTTTCACACTGACTCCTCTTTCCTTCTCCTTGCAATGGAGACTAAGCACCAGCATGGTCTTTCTTTCTCCTAATGCTCCCAGGACACACACATACTTGCTTGTATGCTGTCTTACACCCTGCTCCTAGACTTGAGTATGCCAGGTAAAATTATGTGAATAATTTGTATTTCTTGGTTGAGTGATGGAATTGGAAGCTGTCACCAACTGTTTTCCAATTAACCCAATAATAAATTATCTCTGAATTTTTGAAGAATAAAATAATTGCCTAATTTTTGAGATGTTTTTAAGACAGACAGAAACTTAATGCTATTTGCGAAGATAGTGGCACTGTCACTTTTTATATCAGGAAGTCAGTGATAGAACCTTGGAAATATGGCACCTGGATACAAATTCACTTTCAAACTGAGCTGAGAAAGAATCTAGATCTTCTGTGTAACAGGAGAACATTCTAAATGGCAAGGTGAGGAGAATTATAAAAATATATCTCACCTAGAGTGTCTTGAAGATGTTCTGGGTACCGCTCTGCAATCACCATAATGATTATCTTCCTGGTAAAAAAAGTATTTTATCAATGTTTAAACTATTGATTTACTTTCACAGGACAACTTAGAATTAAGGTTTGATTGAGGGGAGTGGAAAGAAAGAAAGAAAGAAAGGGAAGATTTTATGCAGGTAACAAAGCCTTTTTTAATAAATAGGACCTTTTTCATGCAAGTACATTCTGTTCCATACAGGCATGAAGCTTTCCTCCACGATTTGCCAGCCATTTCTGTAATATTAGCACATGGCTTTTGTGACTGTGTTTTCTGTAACAGTTTTAAAAAACACAAGTTCAAGCCATAATGGCATTTCTCAGCGTCATGGTTTAGGCCCAGCCGGCAGCAAGGTACCACGCAGCCGCTTGCTCACCCCTCCCGCAGCATGATGGGGAAGAGAAGTGTAACAAAAGGCTTGGGTTGAGATAAGGACAGGGAGAGATCACCAATTATCGTCACAAGCAAAACAGACCGAACTTAGAAAAGAGATTACTCTAATTTATTACTGAACAAAACAGAGTAGAGGAATGAGAAAGTAACATCAACTCTCCACACCCCTCCCATCTTCCCGGGCTCAACTTCACTCCTGGCTTCAACCTCCGCCCCCCTCAGCGGCACGGCGGGGGGGGGAATGGGGGTTGCGGTCAGTGCCGCGCACGTTGTTTCTGCTGCTTCTTTGGCCTCAGGGGGAGGACTCCTCTCATTGTTCTCCTGCTCCAACATGGAGTCTCTCCCACGGGCTACAGTACTTCACGAACTGCTCCAGCGTGGTCTCTTCCATGAGGTGCAGACCTTCAGGAGACAACTGTTCCAGTGTGGGTCCCCCACAGGGTCACAAGTCCTGCCAGCAAACCTGCCCTGGCATAGGTTCCTCTCTCCACACGTCTATTGGTCTGGCCAGGGACTTGCTCCAGCATGGGCTTCCCGCGGGCCACAGCCTCCTTCAGGTGCTTCCACCTGCTCCGGTGTGGGGTCCTCCACGGGCTGCTGGTGGAATCGCTACACCCCCTCATCCTTCCTGCATGGGCTGCAGGAGGACAGCCTGCCTCACCATGGTCTTCACCACAGGCTGCAGGGGGATCTGTGCTCCGGCGCCTGGAGCACCTCCTCCCCCCTCCTCCTGCACTGACCTCGGTGTTACCTCTTCGCATTTGTCACTCCGACTGCAAAAACAACTCTCAACTTGGTTTTTTTTTTCCCTTCTTAAATATGTTATCACAGAGGCGCTGATTGGCTTGGCCTTGGCCAGGGGCGGGCCTGTCTTGTAGCTGGCTGGCATTGGCTCTGTCAGACACAGTGGAAGCTTCTAGAAGCTCCTCACAGGAGCCACCCCTATAGCCCCCACCCGCTACCAAAACCTTGCCACGCAAACCCGACACACTCAGTTTTAGTGAAAATTATTTTGAATTGACCTAATATCACAGTTCAGCCCCAGGTGCAGCAGAGCACCAGGTGGCTGCTCGCTCACCACCTCCTGTCCCCAGCAGGATGTGGAGGAGAATCGAAGACAAAGGTAAAACTCGTGGGTTGGGATAAGGACAGTTTACTGGGACAGCAAAGGAAGAGGGAAATAACAACAGTACTTAGAATATACAAAGCTGGTGATGCACTATCCAGTTTGCCCACCCAGCTGATGCCCAGCCCATTCCCAAATAGCTGCCCCTCCTCCCTGGCCAGCTCCCTTTATATGCTGAGCATGACATCATATGGTATGGAATACCCCTTTGGCTAGTTTGGGTCACCTGTCCTGGCTGTGTCCCATCCCAGTTAATGTGAAAATTAGCTCTGTCCTAGCTGAAAACCAGGACACCCAAACATATTTCTAGCTGCTTTTTACTGTGTGTGAGAAAGTTGCAATGAGCTGCATTGGATGAATATACGATGATTACACAGTGAGTATCAGTCTCCCTGCAATCACATTTTCACCTGCTTATGTGGTATACACCTGTGCCTTGTTGGCAATACAATTGCTATTTTTCCACACATCAATTTGCTCTTGCAACTCATGAAGTATGTTTATGTCAATTTGCCCTTTCAGATGATGCTGAGTGTTTCCTCATGAATTCTTTCAAATTTTACACTTCAAAATTGCTTTTGCTTTCACTGTCATAATTTAGCTTGACCAGTCCAAATCCACATGTCATGGATAATGCAGACATAATGCCATTAGTTGCATCTAACAAAAAGGTTTGTGGAAATTGGAATGATTTGCCCAGTGAGATTGAATTCAAACTAATTACACACTGTTATTCTCCTCTAGACAAGTGGTCAATAGCACAGTTTTGAAAAACAACAGGAGGAGAGCCACCATCATTTCCAATCTGCATTGCATGTATTCCAAGATGGGGGACTTGGGTGCTTGCTGACTTCATGGCTACTAGATGCGCAATAATTTCACATAACAGATAATGTCTTGATTTTTGTTTTTATTTCTGCTTTGTTACATAGCTTGAAGGCTTAATTTTAAATAGATATTCTTATCAGTTTTTTAAGGCTTTGATTTTAATAACAGCAATCTGTAAATGTAATTTCACCTTCTGTGCTTATTGGCTTTTTAAAACTTTTGTAGAGCCTTTTCTTTTAGTTACAGTGAAGCCTGAGGTTTGTTCTGCATGTAAGCTCTGAAAATGCTGCTCTCCCTGTCCTACTGTACCCTAATCTTCTCAATTACAAATAAGTAATTGGACCTAAGTGGAGAAGTTTGAGATTACAGATGAAAAACACTGAGTGCAAAGTAAAGAATTAGTACACACTTTTACATTTAAATGAACAGAAAAATAAAGACAGAAAGTGGCTACTTAAGTGCATAAATATATTAATATAAGTACAAAATAATTTTTATGCTCATGAGTCTGATAATTTCCAGTTGCAGTCTACTATGTATTTACATATTCATGTGTACCACAAAGGTACCAAATTTTTGTACTATCAAAGAGAAGATGGGAAAAATTATAATAATGTACATATATTGCTTGAAATAAAATCTTACTCAAAATCTTTGTTGCTTTGGGCTTTTAATTTCATTGGAGGATGCCCCCATCTAGTAAAGGGCATTCTCCTGGGGAGTGGTAAATGTGGGATTAAACATTTTGGTCTACAGCTTCTTCAGAGGTACTGCAACTCTTAGAATTATGTACAAAAAGGGGGGCTCATTACGTCCTTCTCTAACTACATATAAAATATATATGAAGCATATGCCCCTGACTCTTGAATGAAGCATTATCTTATGGTATGTTCATAGCGTGTTACTCAAAGGATTTAGGTGACTAGAATGTGGATCTTCTGATCAGGGAGTTTTAGTTGATTCTGTGTGAGAGTGCAACCATAGTAGGTCAGAAACAGAAATGCAAACTTAGCTGTGGTGTCTCCAGGATTAGGCATAACCTTTTATTTTAATTATTTCGGTTGTCTAACCTAAATTCTTGATTTTGTTTGAATGAAGCATCTAATGTGATTTAAGCAGGTAATAGGTCCTGTGTTCAAAATGAAGTGAATGTTTAGTTGCCACCCAGACCAGAAGTTACTGATGTCTGTGCCTACTTTACACTTTGATGGCATTTTGAACATGCCCCACTCTAGACTATGATAAGAAACTGACTGTCTAGTTTTTTTGTGGGCTTAACTGATATTCAGAGACCAGATGTGTACCTGAAGAGTACCAGTCACGTATGTATATTCTGTCAAAATGCAGCCCCTCAGACATTATGCTTATAGCCATCCCTGTCTTCTAAGAGATGGCCAGAAGGGTAGATAATGGTGTTGGTGCCTCCTTTTATATAATCTCCATAGTTTGGTCATTCATATAAGAAGCAGTTGGCTTTGGTCTATTTCCCTCTTCTGCTGAGAAAATAAGATTTTAATATTTGAAGTCCTGGGTAAGTGTCCCAACCACTAAATTATTTGAAAGCATGTCAGTGTCTCTAGGATTTTTAAAGTTCTTTGAATGAAAAGGAATAGGTATCTCCTTTTAAAAAGGCTTGCTTATAGTGGGTAAAGACAGCTCTGAAATCATAAAGTATATTAAAATTGATATTTAGGAACCTTTGGCTTCTACATTTTCCTATATGATAGTTGTTTAGACACATTCATGTTCAATGTATTGAGTCTATTGTTTTGGCTCCCTAGTTTTGGATTTAATTTTGGGGCACCCGACTCCCCCTGTGCACTGCAAAGACAGTGTAATGGATTTCACTTTGGGCCAGAGGACTTGAAAGGTGTCATGGAATTTATGCTAAAGGTGTGTAAGTCATTCCTTGAACCTAGTCTGAACTAATTTTCATCATGTTGACATTACTGATATGTAGCAGTATCTTCCAAAGCCTAGCAGTGTAAAGATTTAGCACTGAATGAAAGAATTCCACTAAAAGCTTTGAACCATGCTGATAGGGAGGTTATACTGAGAGCATGTGCTGTCAGTTATTTCTGAAGTACCATTTATGACTTATCACCAGTGTCTTTCTTTTTTTCTGTTTGCAAAATATTACTAAGCTGAAGGGGCTTTTGTCACTTCCAATACTGATTACTGAGATGCTTCTCTCTCTCACTCTCTCTCTTATTTTTTAGAGGGAGGCTGACATACCATTTCATAGGCTTCAGTTAGAGTGAAACACTGCAGCAGGGACAGTAAATCAAATCTACACATGACTTGTTCCCTTCATTTCTTGTGCTGGCTGACAGTTCATTGACACACTGATTTTGAGTTTTGCTGCTCTCTATAAAACTTCTTTCTTCCATTACGTGTTGGTGGCTTTCTTTTGCCTGAGGATGAGCAGATGCTACACAGCCTGTTGTTTTAGATAAAGTTAGTTTCTGGGCCCCACTGACATCCTCTGTCATCCTGGAAAGGTTGTTTTTGCTCATGTTTTAGATCTAGAGTGACTGGTTCCTTATTTAACAGAGATTTTGAGAAACTTAGATTGGATGGTAGTGTACCACAGTGATAACGCTTTTCTGCTCCACAGAAACATCATACAGTGGCATGCTTTGTATCATATTAGTATAGTGATTACTGAATGATGATACTTTTCTGTGTGTTGTTAAACTGTTTAGTGGATGACATTAAGTTCCACTTTTTTCTTTTCTTCTGAGGCTTTGTGTGCCAGTTGAGTTTTTATAATTATAGATTAGGTTTCTGTTGCAAAAAGCGTATGTGTTGAAATAGAAACACTTAACAGGTAATCACCAGTTTTGATGCCTCTTCTATCTCAAAATAATAATAAAAACCCCCTCCCCCACCAGTTTTGATATGGACAAAATCTGCTTTTGACATGTAGGTTGAAGAATAATCAAAACTGAAACAACTTTATTTGTCCAATCTAACCACTTCTTCCATCCCTGTGTTTCAGTTTAACATCAGCGGATATTCTCACTCTTTCCCTTTAGTGTTTTTTGACATTTCAGAGATTCTTATGGTAGAGCAGAAATGCTTTCCAGTCTCTTCACTACAGTGGCATCAATCCTTAACAAACTGAACAGTGACAGAGAACATTTGCAGTTATTTGAAATCATCTGCTTATGCTTTTAAACTGTTAGAATGGCATTATTTGTCTTTACTAGTCAGCATTCTGCCAGGTACTTCAGACTAGTGTTCCAGAATTAACATAATCCAGGAACCATTCCTAGTCATTCGCACATGGTCACTCTGCACTGAAAGCTTTGAGAGTTTTGATAATGTGTGCATTGGATGTTATGTGCCAGTTGGCCTAAGTTCAGAGGCCAGTTATGTGCAACTTTAATTTAATTGTATTTTAACAGGTCAGTTGTATTACAAAAATAATTCTGTTAGCAGACAGAAGTCTGTGTCTTATTTCAAGGTTTAGTGTTCAAAAATTTTCCAAGTGAGTATTGCTGAAAGCCAAATAATCTCTAACTCAGAATGATATATAATATAGTGTAAAGAAGAACGTACTCAAGGAACCTCGATCGGAGGCTCTCCAGCTCTTTGGTTGGTGTTTGGTGTGGGTTTTTTGTTGTTGTTGTTATTGTGCTTTTTTGTTGTTGCTGGTTTTTTGTGTGGTGGGGTTTGTTTGGGTTTTTTGGTTTTGTTTTGTTTTGTTTGTTTTTTAAATGCAATAGACCCCAAACTCAACAGATAGTTCCTGAGAAAACAAAAGGTGGGGTGAGTCATGTAGCAAAGATAGCATGATGCCACTGCTACCCCACATTTTTCAGCCAAGCTTTTGACCTTTTGATCAAAGATATTTACTTTCCTTTTAACTGATGATGAGATAGTAACAATCTGGGGAATTAAATAGTTCTTTTTCATGGGACATATTCAGATGTCTCTGTAATATTTAGTGTTCTTCTGGCAGAACTCTACTAGAAAAAAAAGCAAACTGACCAGCAGTTTAAGAATGCTTCTAAATCTAACATCCCTTCTGAGTGTCTGGTGTTCTCTGTTTTAATGCAGGACTCACCAGGAAACAGCTGTAGTAAATATATTGAAGCTATCCTAAAACAGATTGCTTTAAAAATTGGCAACATAAATTTTTCATCTGTATGCATTTATCTTAGAAACTAGACAAATCTTTTATATCACTGACATCCTATGGCGAAGAGTTTTGTAGTCTAGTTATTTGCTGCTGTTCATCAGTTTAGAATTTGTTGCCTTTTGGATTCACGGAATCTCATGTTTTGATTCTGGCTATTTTGTCTTCTAAGTGTTACTTTTATTACTTATGTAGTACTGAATGTGTAGAAGAAATACTCTGTGCTTTGCTACAGTTTGTTCATAGCTTCCACTTTGGTTCTTCTGTGCCAACTACTTGAATAGGACTCCTAGAAGGTATTTAACAGCTGTTCTTGCTGCTGCTACTTGGCAGACTACAGATTTGACCTGTACCTTGTGAAGATAATTATGCATTGGGTTTATAAAATGGTGAGTGCTACATAAATGAGTGGGTGCTACAGCATTGCTGCATGTAATATGGTTATTAAAGTAGCTGGATTTTCTTAATGAGGTCAAAAGTCTATACAAAGGGATACCCTTATAAGAGGACAGTATAATGCTGTAATGTTTATTCCTGCAATTTAGTCAGAGAAAATGTTATGTGATGTTGTCAGCTGAACTGAATATGTGAAAGATTCATACTGCAAATTGAAGGGTTGGGCTGTAGAAGTGTAAGCTCAGTAGAGCTTCATAGATCAAATGAAGTTTGGCTGAGCATCCTAATTCTCTGAAATAATCTTTTTGCAAACTTTCTATCTTAAGAAAAAAATGACACATTTAACTGTTTGTAGGAAACTGTCACTTGCTATGCTGCTAAAAGAGACCTATTTTGCAAAACCGCATTTCCTGGAACATGTCTACCCTTTGACCAGTGTGTGTTACTAAATTAAAAATCCTGCTATTTATTATGAAAAGTAGTTACAATATGGATATCACCACACAATTAGGGTCCCTCTGTGATTCATAAAGATTTCCAGTCAAAGAATGGGAGCAATGATGTCATGTTCCAAATGTGTTTGGTAATCTCTCTACACTTAGGCTGTATTTGCATGGATGATCTAGCTGAAGGTTTTTGTGCCTTCAGCTTTGCATCTATGCCTGACCTTGTATCTGCCTCTTTTCTTGTATGGGCTTTTCTGCATGTTAGAGCCTTTTTGAAGTAGGTTTTTTAATACTAATCCTTCTGGTTTTGGTTCTATTAACTTTCTGATGAGTTAATGTACTACAACTTCTCAGATCAATGTCTAATCTGTAATGGCTGGAGTACCAGTGAGATGGTGGGAGCACACAGAAAGAAAAAAATGCAGGCTGGACAGCAAAAGCCAGCAATTAGATCAGTATAGAATGGATGCTAGAGAAGCTCAGCTTTAGATAGATAGAATACTTGACACATAAATTATTCCAGGGATTGCAATCTTGCTACCTTGCCATCTTTGATCACTTAATAACCGGTGCCTTATTAATGTAACACAAGGGAACAATCTGTATTGTATAAATCTGTTTTTATTTTTCCTTGTCCAGGAACATTAAGAAGTTGTGCCACTGTACTCATTCTTGAATAACAGTAATTTCAAATAACTTGAATTAAGAAATAAATAGAAAAAGATTATGTTATTTGTTTGAGTGAGAAATGACATAAGCAGAACCTGACAGGAAAAGGTTGGTATTCTGGCTGCCATTTTTTCCTCTCTGTAGCAGACAGGATGTGTGTGTATTTGTGTCTGTGTTTCTGTATTTGTGTGAAAGCTATTAGGTAAACATTCCGTGTTTTCCACTGGAGACTTTCAAAGGGAAAACAAACCACTGATCTTTGGGAACTAGTTTATCAAACTCTGCTATCTGTAATGCCTGATAGGTTGCTTGGCAGAGTGGAGTTTACAATTTTATCTGAAGGAAGCACAGAAACAAATGTTAGGAAATTTGGTTCTACTCCAGGCTATTTTTCAAACCTATTGTGTGACCTGGCAAATACACCACTTTACCTTTTTATGACTCCCTAATCCTTTGCCTATCAGACCTTTATTATTTTTGGAGTGATCACAGTGGAGTAGTACCTTGTACATTTCCTTAAAGTCTATGGACCCTTCTTCCCATGGATAACTGTTATCCACATAAAGATTCCTTAGTTAACTTTCCTTGCCTTGAGCTCTTAAAGCCAAGTTGAGAGATTTCCTGTTGCTGTTCAGAGACATGATTCGAGTCTGCCACATATGTGCCCTGCTGCCACCCGGGGATCTGCAGAGGTTAATTTAGGTTGTAAACTGAAGACAGTGTAATTGCATAGGACTAACTTTACAGAAAGAATGAGAGTAATAGAGTTATCGTTTGTGCTCCCAGCTCGAATATAAATTTAAGACCAATTAAGTAGTGGCATAAATGAATCTTTGTCATTGCTGCAGCAATGGACTTGCCATTCTGTTCTAACTGAACAACTCTTGTTTAAGTATGACATTATCATCATGGTACTGTAATATCTGAGGATGTGAGCAAACTCAAAATTAGAAAAAACCTTTTTTTTTTTTTTTTTTAAACTCAGTTTAATCAGGCAGCAACCCGAGAAAGGAAAGTGCTGACAGAACTCTGACTGTGCTTATGTATATTGGTTTAATATAGAAAGGGAGTTACTGCTTGAAGATATGTAGAACATACTGTGCATTACTAGTGGAAAACACTAAATCTTACTTAGGTCTTCTCTGAACCAGTGCATCTGTTCTTCTTTACAGCAAAAATAGCAGATCTTGTTTTCCCAGGGCTTCTCATCCAGGACTGGCACTGAGTTAGTAAAGGAAAGATCTTGTGCACTTTTCTCTGATCTCGCAGAGTCATTGTCTTGGTACTGAGTAACTTTGATTAGAACAGTACATCAACGGATTCCAATCCAGATCATGTTATCTGTACCTCTAGTGGCAGGACAAGTGTCTTTTCTAAAAAAGACCTTTTTTGCATGCAATTTGGATGTATCTTTTTGTTAGCAAGGGTTCTAGATGACGCTGGCCAATGCATGAGAAAGACCATTTTTAGAGCTCCTTTCTTTAGTATCATCTCACATTGTTAGAAAATGAGGATTGGTATGTGCATAGGACTAAAAGATACGTGCATAGAGCATCTGCTAATTACAGTTCTCTTACGTAGAAAAAGTCCTTAATTGTGCCTTAATACTTTACGAGAAAAGAATAGTTTCATATTTGGAATATTTCAATCCTTTATCTAGGGTATGTATGAGATGAGGCAGTGATACGTGAAGCAATTAACTTTTGGTCAGGATCTGTTGTCATCATAGCAGTCAAAATATTGACGAAATCCAGAAAAAATAAAACATTTTATATAACCTTAGTCAAACTTAAAAAGATAGAGAAGGATACCTAGCAACTTCTGTCTTGTTGACATTGAACATGAGAAGGAGGTGGAGGATTAGTAAAGGAAGTGGATGGGGCACTTTCTCTGGAGAAAGTGACATGAATTCATAAGGGATTTCCCTGCTGCTAAATCTGTTGGTTTTGTTAGATAATTTGGGTAAAACCTCGAACCCATTGTTTTTCTCAGACTAATGTCAGCTGAATTTTCTCAGGAAAAATAATTTTCTGGATTTGATAAAATCTACTATGTAGTTTAACATTTTCCACTAAAATAATTCACAGATTGTGATTTTTTTAAGCATTTACAAAAAAAAAAAAAAAAAAGTAAATGTTTTTGCAAGAAACAGAGATTGTTTTAAATAAGAGAATTTTTTAATCAGTTTCTCTGACTAGAGGTTTCTTAGTTTTAAAGTTTCAAAGCGATGTCCAGCAAAGTCCAGGAAGGTTTTTGAATAACCCTTTATACTAGGCAAAATGCCAGGCAGCCTTTGCTCTAATTGTACTGGCTTTTGTTATAGTGATTTACACTCTGTATTCTCAAGGGAATGGATAATACAAAGCTATGTCATTTGTTAAAATCTGTCATAGGTCATTAGTGTTTCATCTAGTAGTTGATCAGTGACCTAATGTGGTTGGGTTGACCTTGGCTAACTGCCAGACTCCCCACCACTCTATCTCACTCCACCTCCTTAGTGAGACGGGGGAGAAAAAAAGGTGGAAACATCACTTACCATTGCTATTGGGCACAACAGACTCGACTTCGGGGAAAATTAATTTACTTTATTGCCAATTAAAAATAGAGAAGGATGGTAAGAAACAAAGACTCATCCCTGGAAGTGTTTAAGGCCAGGTTGGATGAGTCTTTGGGCAATGTGGTCTAGTGGAGGATGTCCCTGCCCACAGGAGGGGGGTTGGAAGTAGATGATCTTTAAGGTCCCTTCCAACCCAAACCATTCTATGAAAGACAAAACGTAAAATACCTTCCCTCCTGCCCCCACACTTCTTCCCAGGCTCAACTTCACTCCTTCCTTACTGACTCCTCCACCTCCTTCCCCCAAGCAGTGCAGGGGGGTGTGGGGGGTTGGGGGATGGGGGTACGGGGGGTCGCAGTCAGTCCATAACAGTTCCTCTCTGATGCTGCTTCCTCCTCACACTTTTTCCCTACTCAAATGTGGGGTACCTCCCATGGGATACAGTCCTTCAAGAACTCTTCCAGTGTGGGTCCTTTCCATAGGGTGCAGTCCTTCAGGACCAGACTGCTCCAACCTGAGTTCCCCACGGGCCACAGTTCCTGCCAGAAGCCTGCTCCTGCATGGGCTCTCCACAGGCTGCAACTTCCTTCAAGGCATATCCACCTACTCTGTCATGGGCTCCTCCACAGGTGCAGTGTGGATATCTATTGCAGTGTAGTCCTCTATGTTCAGGGACTTGCTTTACCATGGTCTTCTCCATTGGCTGCAGGTGAATCTGTGTTCCGGTGCCTGGAGAACCTGCTCCTCCTTATTCACCAACCCTGGTGTCTACAGTACTGCTTCTCACACCTTTTTTCCTCATTCCTCTCTCTCTCACACTGCTGTGCAGCATTTTTATGCTTTTTTAAAAATAGGCTTTCTCATAACTAGGCTGCAGGACTCAGCTGTGCCCAGTGGTGGATCTGTTGGAACTGGTGGGAACCAGCTGTGTCTGGCATGGGTCAGCCCTGGCCTCTCCCCCACTGGCAGCACCTGGGCATGTCAACCCAATACAGCTAAATAATGTGGGTTTCTGAACAAGCAGTTAGCAATAGAGATAACCTCGGCAACTAGCATTAGTGAGCCTTTTTACAGGTAGTTTTAGTGGAAAAGTCAAGGACTGAATGGGAAATGGATAGTGATTTACCTATCTGTCCTTAAACTCAGTCCTGCATGTAATTTCTGTTCACCAGTGAAAACTGTTGGTAAAGCAGTGTACAGGCAAGGGCAATACCAGAGTCTTGTATTAGCTTGCTCCCTGGGGAAAAATGGTCATTTCAGTCATTAAGGTTCTTCACATGACAAGTCATATAAAACAGTAACATCTGTTAGGTTATTATGTTGTTCTCAAGGCAAATTTGCATCTTGTTCCCTCTAAGGCTGAAAATAAGCTGTTTGAAAGTTGAACCTTCTAGCCTAAGCTAGTCATCTTGCTGTGGTCACTAGAAAAAAACCAGTCACCTCCAAGAGTATTTAATTCTATCTGCAGGTAGAAATCTGAGAGGTGAGATGGAGGGTAGATGATTCATTTAGATTATAGCCACTTCTTGATGGCTAAAGTAAGGTGTGACAAAACTTGTACTGAACTGCCATTGTATTAGTTTTGGGTTTGGAATAAGCCAGATGCACAGAGTTCATATGTTGTTATGATATTTAAGAACTCTCTGAGAGAAAGACTTTTTCTGAAGACTGTGGCAATGTTGAAGACATGGATATGTCCTTCAGGACCTTAGCTAGAGTCCCAGATACTATGACAAATGCCTCTTCACGTTGGTGTGTTTTGTTGTTGTGGTGGGTTTTTTTGTCATAGTATCTAATATTTCAGTATTTTTCCTTTCTTTCTATATCAAATGTTCATTCCTCCACAAGCAACTTTCTGTGAATCTGATTCCAAGGTCCCTCAAATCAGTACACTGTCTGAATTTCTGGTTTCTTTCAGTTTTTCCAGTCATGTAGTGAAGTCCCAGATAAACTTTCTAAATGTTTCTACCATTTCAGCACTTGGAGAGTAATCAAAATGTTATGCCTTTCCTGGTACAGATTAATGTCAATGTAAAAAACACTAAGCCCCACACTGCTTCTTTTAAGTTTCTTTGTGCTTTGATTAATTTTAAAAATAAGACCCCACACTTGGCATATAGAAAGTTTGTCACCTGCATAGCCACATTGCAGACATCAGTATACGGTTCCGGGGGCATCATGGTCAGCATTTGTAAGAATTTCACTTATGTTTGATGCTGGGGCTTTGTGTCCTTAAAGATTGTGCCTTATTGTTGCTACCATTCCTCATGTATTCCCCAATTAATTTCTGTAATAAAATGTTGAAGCACATTTTATTAAAGTTATCTAGCTACGCTAACTGGCTATAAAAGCCTATGATTAATACTGTAAAAAACATACAGTTTTATTATTAAATTTTACTTTTAACGCAGTTTAACAGCATCCACAATACTTAGGACTGCTTTTGTGTGAAGCAGTGAGCACAGATAAGCCAGACTGGCATTATTTAATTTATAATGTGATACCAAGGTGCTTTTGAGCAATTTTTCATGCTGTAGAGAGTAGAGTCCAAGATTCATATAATGTAATGTAGGTGTTTACAGGGTTAACTTAGTGTGATCTTTCAAGTAGTTTAATACCATGTACAATAAGAGAGAGAGAGGGTGTGTGTTTCTATTTGAAAGTGTGTGTGTGAAAATAAGCTATAAGTGGTAATTTGCCAGGACTTATAGAGAGGAACAACATAAATTAGCTTCTAGAGCAGAATGTGCCATAGCAGAGGTGAATAATAAATCAGATTCTTAGCTTTTTCTCTATAGAAGAAACTATTGCAAAAAGGTAATGTTTGATTCTTTACTGTTACAAATATCTAAGTTTCGGATTCTGAAAAAAATTTTGCAAAATCCTATTACTTTCATTAGTTTAGCAGTTACAAGACATGCATAATAAAATATAGTCAAATTTGAATCAAAGCCAGGATAAACTAGATATTTACTGAGTGGGGAAAGTATTTTACAGTAGAAAAAATGAAAATACACTAAAAATAATTCAAAACATAAGGATGCTTTACTCACAAACCCCACATTTTGCACCTTATTAGACTCAAAAGGGAGAGAGAACACATTTGTAACCCCTAACCCCTTCTCTTCTGTGTAAGGCTCTTATAAATAAGCAACATATTTATCATGTGATTTAAGCATTTCCACTTCTCATGGGAATATCTGAGCAATGTATGATACTGCTTAAATACTGAAGCAATACCTATCCAGATAACTACCAAAAGTTTTTCAGCTTAAAAATTCAACTGCATATTCATGGATAATCTTCTGTAGTACTTTTTCTCAGTTCTGCTTTTTTATATACTCCACAAAATTTTTGGTGCTAAGCAACAAATAGTTGGTTTTGTTTTGTTTTGCTGCATGAAGCTTGTTAGAATGCATTTGCCTCCTTATAGTGCAAATATGTGTGTATAGGAAAGGTGTGAGAATAAGGGAAAGTGTGAGTGTTGAAATCACGGTGAAGTTGTGATCTTCTGAGTCACACTGTTCAGCTTTTTTTTTACTGCAGGTTAAGTAAAGGCAGAAAATATTGCCCAGAATTTAAATTCTATGAAAATGAATAGCCTGATATTGAAGGTAAGAAATCAGATCTCAAAAAATCTTGAACACAAGGAAACAACTATTTCTTTCAGATGAAGCTAACACTAAATTTCAATTTCCAGTGCAAAAAAGAACCCTTGTTATTTCAGTAAAGGAAATACAGCTAGTCTTTAGAAGAATTAGGTGGTCTGTCTATCCTAACTTTTGGTGATCTAGAAACATTCCCTATAACATTCCCTATAGCACTGTGACATCCACAGGGATATGACTACAATATACCCTGTTATGCTTTTTCCTCTGCAGTGCAGAGTGTATAGCCACTGCTGTGATAAGCCTGGTTGCTCTCAAAGAACAATTTTAAAAACAATGCATTCATAGTCAGCTAGGACCTTAAATTAACACAGAAAGATGTGGGAACCATGGAAGAATGAGCTGCTGTAAAATGGTTCTGCAAAGTGAAGAAAACTGATAAAAGGCAACATAATTAACATTGTCAGAATGGCATAGGAGGTATCCTGTTTTACAACTTCTAACTTAGTTTAGTTCCATACACCTATTCAAACTAACTGGATGAATTATCCCAGATAGGGTACAGGTAAATAAACTGAACTTACTGTGAGAAAGCCACATGGCCAGCTTGGTATCAATCATCAGACCATTTTAGATGCTCTTTGCTGAAGGGAAGATGAGTAAAAGAATAAAGTCTTATAGTAGTCCCAAAAAGAAAGACTACATACTAGTTCTGACACTACTGTGATTAGCTCACCTTCAGTGAACTCAGTTGAACTATGCTTATTTGCTGCAGCCTGGGGTCTTGTCCTTAATATCAGTTATGAAACTGAGACAGAAATCAAGGATGTTATCAAATGATAATTTCACCTGTGAAACAGCCCTGTGATCTGGAACTTGAAAATATCTGAAAAGGAAGTTGTCGTGGTTTTACCCCAGCCGACAGCTGAGTGCCACACAGCCGCTCGTTCACTCCCCCCCATCAGGATGGGGGAGAGAATTGGAAAAGTTAAAGTGAGAAAACTCCTGGGTTGAGATAAAGACAGTTTAATAGGTAAAGCAAAAGCTGCGTACACAAGCAAAGCAAGGAATTCATTCACCACTTCCCGTGGGCTGGCAGGTGTTCAGCCATCTCCAGGAAAGCAGGGCTCTGTCACACGTAACGGTTACTTGGGAAGACAAACGCCATCGCTCTGAACGCTGCTGCACCCCTCCTATCTTCCCCCAAGCTCCTAATAAACTTAGCATGACATCATATAGTATGGAATATCCCTTTGGTCAGTTTGGGTCACCTGTCCTGTCTGTGTCTCCTCCCAACTTCTTGTGCACCCCCAGCCATCCCGCTGGCAGGGCAGTGCAAGAAGCAGAAAAGGCCTTGGCCCCATGTAAACACTGCTCAATAATAAGTCCATAGAACAAAAACATCTCTATATTATCAATACTGTCTCCAGCACAAATCCAAAACATATCCCCACACTAGCTACTATGAAGAAAATCAATCCTCGCAGCTTAAACCAGAACAGAAGGCTGAGAGGAACAAATGATGAACCAGGTTGAACAAATAATTTAATTATGTCACCAAACATTCAGCAAAATTAAACTCAGATTTTCAAAGTAGATCTAACATTCATCCAAATAACATTTACCGCTCCAAATAACTTTCACTTGGCAGATTTCAGGAGGATGGACTTTTTGAAACATTTTCCTTATTTTCAAATTCATTAATTCACTTTCCCTTTTTCATCGAACTAAGAGGAATGCTGGACTAGTAGGGCTATAAGGCTTTTTGGAAATGGCTGTTGCTAATTTCCCAAAGTATCCTTCAGGTGCCTGAGTGAACAATGCTGGCATCTGTATACTGTGAGGTGGCATTGAATATAACTGTGCTTTTCTGATCAAATAATTGACAACTTAGGCATTTGTGGTTACTTTACTTGTCCTTGAAATTCTGTAAGGACTTTTTTGTTTGTTTGTTTGTTTTGGTTTGGTTGGGGTTTTTTTATGAGAGAGTTTTTTTGTTTGTTTTGGTGCTATTGTTTGTTTTTTTTCTTATATATGCCAACATGGAATATAAAGCATGAAAAAAAATCAGGAAAATCAGATTGCATAGCAACACCACTAACAGATATCACTACGAAATATAGTCTTTTACGTCTCTTTTACATCTTCATGACCTGTCGCGTGAAAGGGTACAAGTCTGATATGTGGCTGAGGAAGGCCCTCCCATTGAGTCACGAGGTTCAGAAAGGACCCCCTTGCTTTCTAAACTCCTTCTCAGAGAGGAGCCTAGGTGCGGCTAGGTTCAGTCTTAGTCCCAGACTTGGTCAACGGTTTATGTCTAAAGGGTCATGTGTGTAGCCACTTATCAGAGTCAACGTTTGCCTGTCAGAGCCCCACTAAGGACTTTCACTGAAACCATTTCACAAAGTTGAAAAGAGAAATATGTAATTTATTGGAGCGACAGATATAAAAGTTTGGAATTGCCGTTGATAAATGCACTAACTGGAACAATTTTGAACTCAAGTTAATAGTTCAGCGCTTTTGTTAATGATAGTTTTCCCGGGGTAACATCCGACATAATTGGAGGCGCAAGTCTTACCAAAGAGGCGTCCCTGCTTGGGGAGGAGAGAGGTCCAGGCCTGTCGACCCATCTGGATAGTTGGAGTTCTCATCTTCAAAAAAGAGGATTCTAAATGCCAGATTTATACTTTTGGTGAGGTGGGACTAAGTCAGGTATTGTGTGTTGCTGGCCCTTAACAAGGCTTGTTGTGCAGTTGATCGGGGCTGGGGGGCGGGAAGTGGCGGAGAACAAAGACATTCAGTGTAGAGGAGCGGTGGTCTGTTTAGTTTTACCAAAGTAATGTCAAGCTGTGAAGGCTCCCCCTCACCCCAGGCATCACTTAGTTGATTAAGGAGCAGACCCGTCAGGCGCTGCATCTTGTTAAGATGAACAAATTGCTCATCTCCTGCCCCTGTTCAGGTCCAGTGCTTATCAGTGCAAGATAACCAAGTTGCTCAATACCTGCTCTAGCCCAATCTGGACTCCCCCAGGGCCCCTTCTGCTGGCTCATAATGGCCCTGTATTCGGCACCAACAAGCCTGGACAAGTCCGGCATCCCACATGACCGGATGTTCTGTTTGGGTGTGTTAGTGAGTGGACCTTTTAAATTATACTTCAATAGTTTGACTTTGAGGTTGTTCTCTCAGTTTTGCACCAAAAAGAAGAAAGTTCTGTTTAGTAAGTGTCTTATCTGCATGCATGTCACAAATAGCAGCTCAGAAGATATTTAGTGAGATATTTAGTATTTCAGATCTAGCTATCCTTTGCAGCAATCACTGCCTTTGTCATGTTGTATTATAGTAAAAGGCAGCTGGAAAGAACTATATGTCTGGTTTAAACTATGTGAGTTGATTTTGGAATTCTAGGAACTGATCAGGAAGTGTTTTTTTTTCCCAATATTTGATTCATGGTTCAATATGTTTCTGCATTATTTGATTGTTGCATGCTCATTGAAGAGCTTACAGGCTGAGAGTTTGCCTGATACAGAGCAAGTGAAAAGAATTCACAGTAAAACTGAAGCAAACACTGCTAGTATTATGCAGATAAGCCTCCTTTAACTTGCATTAGATCACACATCATTCATCAGTACAAGAGTTCTGTACAGCTGTGGAAAGGCTTTATCAAAAAGAATATGAAAAGCAGCAATGAAGGTCAATATCAACTGCTAACTTTCTTTGCCTATAGATTGATTCCGGCCTTAGATATGCATGGTTGAAAGCTCTTGCAATCTCACATACAGTACAGGCTTTCATCCTAAGCTTATTGAAGCACCATAAATGTTTGAAGTCTAAATATAACATATCAGAAGCTCTATGTACTGGTCACATTTTGCCATTAGAGTTAAAAGGACAGGGTGCCTGGTTAAATGTGACTGGATACAAACAAATGAGCCTACTATTTATGTAATACTCTTGAAGAGGTGAACTGGCACACACATGAATTATTGGATAAATGTTTATCAACATATCAATGGTGATTATAGCAAAACTTGACTATTGCCAACACCCGCTACCGACAGTGCACAAACAGCTTGGTAGGCTCTGCAATATGATGGTCTGTAAGCATGTTATCCACTAAATTCAAGTTCTCCTCCAAACACTGTTTCCTTTTACATTTGCTGTTACCTTTGTAGCTTTATCTTTTTTTGTTTAGTGCATATAGAGATGGAATATAAGGAAAATTTGCATGAAGAGACAGCTGAACTTTGTAGCTGTTCTTATTGTCTGTGATCCCAGTAGTTTGGTTTGTAAAACATTGTTTTATCTTTTTCTTTTTCTACGTTTTACTTCCATATCCCATACAGTTATTGCTTCTCAGGTAGAATAAAAGGGAAGACCAATTAGTAGGCCATTCCACACTGAAGAGCAAATTCAGTCTTGATATGTGGGAGTGCAGTCTCATTTCCTTTGATTTCAGTAGGAGTTCTGTTGAGTTTATTGCCCTTCTTTTTATCCAGGAAGACTGGAGGACATCTTACTAGCTGTTCAACAACTTAATCTAATATTTTTGAATATTGAAAAGATGGCATTGCTCTCCACTTTATTTTCACTTTCCTTCCAGGATGAGTTAATGTAGACAATATAAATGACCAGGTCTGTATAAATTATAATTCTCCCCTTCCTGTTCAAAGAAAAATGAGTGTTTAGCAGAGGGAATGGTGAATTACAGGTGCCAAGTCAATAAAAGTCTTGTTGTTTTACCTCTTTAGCTATGATTTAGTGTTCCCATAAAGCCCTGATTTCTGGTGTTTGAGAGTGAATGGTAAGGAAATAAGGATTTAGAATCTTTTAAAACCAGGATGAGCTTTTGTATCTTACTTTCTGCACCAAACCAGTTATGGATTAGGCAAAACATTTACTGTGAGTGAAATCTGACTATTAATAACCAATAAGCATAATTAAAAATATAAAGATATGCTCGGAACATAGTTATTTTATTAGAAAATAAAAATTACCTCATTTTATAATACATTAGAAATAATGTCAGAAATTAATAATAAATTCTAATATTTTCCAATTTTCTAACTTATATTTAAGCACAAACCACTTTCTGTAAAATCTAATCTCTAGCTTATTTTAGAGCATATTTTCTCATCAGAGCATACTAGCTATACATTATTGCCTCTATATTAATTTATATAGCAGTCTAATTTATTATGTTGTCAAGGAATTATGCATGTGTACATCAAAGCTCACAGACAGTGTGAAGAGCAACTGGAAAGTATTTCTACAAAATTGGGTCTGCTTATTTATTTTCTGTCTTTTGGGAATCCAGTCACAATTTTAAACACAGCAATCAATTAAAAAAGAAAAAAAGTTTTGAAAAATGGATATAGATACATGTGCTTGAGATGTGATAATTATGACTTGGTCTACTGTTCTCTGATGTTTCCCACTGCGTTGCATCTATCATCTGTAGTGTGTGGTGGGTTGACCCTGGCTGGGGGCCAGGTGCCCACCAGAGCCGCACCATCACTCCCCTCCTTCTCTAGACAGGGGAGAAAAAGTATAATGAAAAGCTTGTGGGTTGAGATAAGGACAGGGAGAGATCACTAGTTATCATCATGAGCAAAACAGACTGAACTGAAAGAGAAAAATGATCTGATTTATTACCAAGCAAAACAGAGTAGGGGAATGAGAAATAAAATTACATCTTAAAACACCTCCCCCCACCCCTCCCATCTTCCTGGGCTCAACTTCACTCCTAGCTTCGACCTCCGCCCCCTCAGCGGCACAGGGGGACGGGAATGGGGGTTATGGTCAGTTCATCATAACGTTGTTTCTGCCACTTCTTCATCCTCAGGGGAAGGACTCCTCTCATCGTTCCCATGCTCCAGCATGGAGTCCCTCTCACGGGAGACAGTCCTTCATGAACTTCTCCAACGTGAGTCTCTCCCACGGGCTACAGTCATTCATGAACTGCTCCAGCGTGGGTCCCTTCCATGGGGTGCAGACCTTCAGGAGCAAACTGCTCCGGCGTGGGGTCCCCCATGGGGTCACAAGTCCTGTCAGCAAACCTGCCCTGGCGTGGGCTCCTCTCTCCACAGATCCACAGGTCCTGCCAGGAGCTTGCTCCAGTGTGGGCTTCCCACAGGGTCACAGCCTCCTTCAGGTGCCTCCACCTGCTCCAGCGTTGGGTCCTCTATGAGCTACAGGTGGAATCTCTACACCCCCTCATCCTTCCTGCATGGGCTGCAGGGGGACAGCCTGCTTCACCATGGTCTTCACCACGGGCTGCAGGGGGATCTCTGCTTCGGCACCTGGAGCACCTCCTCCCCCTCCTTCTGCACTGACCTTGGTGTCTGCAGAGTTTCTTACATCTTCTCACTCCTCTCTCTGGCTGCAAAAGCTCTCCCTAACTGTTTTTTTTTCCTTCTTAAATATGCTATCACAGAGGCACTGATTGGCTTGGCCTTGGCCAGCGGCGGGTCCATCTTGGAGCCGGCTGGCATTGGCTCTGTCAGATACAGAGGAAGCTTCTAGCAGCTTCTCACAGAAGCCACCCCTGTAGCTCCCCCCTGCTACCAAAACCTCGCCACGCAAACCCAACACATTTGGGTGTCTAGTTGGGGGGTTTTCGTGTCATTTGTGTGTCTAGTTTGCGATGCCTCTAAGCAATACTGCAGACTCAAAAGTTCTCTTTTTTAACTTCTCACTCTATTGTTCCCTTTTGCTTTTGCTCTTTCATGCTGTCACTCTGCCTCTCTATTCTGTCTCACTCTTGTCCGCACTCTTTCTCCTTCTCATTCTTGTTCACTTGGTCTGTCCATCTTTCTCTTTTTCTTTTTCTCTGTCTTCTTTAAAAAGACCCTAAGCACATGTATACGCATGCAAGTACTCCTCCTCCTGAATCTTCCAGCACACTCATTGTTTATGTTGCCACCAGATTTAGAATTTTATGTTGTTTATTGGCTTCCAACACTATATCAACCACTGAAAATAACAACATGCCTGGGAATCGAATTGCAGGAGTATCTTGACCTTCATAAAATAAAATTAGCAGTGGAGTTTTTCTGGAGTCAAAAGGAGCATATATGGAGGAGGGCTGCAAATTAGTCATTAAGATGCCAAGTGAATACCATGGTCTCACAACAGGCTAAAAAGAGATACTTTTCCTCTCATTGTACTGATTTAGTTGCTTAATAAGTAATGTTAAATTGTGGAGATTCAAAGAAAAATAAAGACATCTTAGTAATGTCAATTTTCATCTCTATGTGATTAAATGCAGTTGATCAATATTTTATAGTTTTAAATAAAGTAAGTAGGGTCAGCTCTTGTGTGTTTCCAATTCAGTTAAACCTCATTGATTTCAGATTAAAATTTGGTATTTAGTCACATCAGTGAATTTTCGTTGTGTCTGCTTGGTCATCTGAAGTCTATAAAGCATAAGTTGAGGAATGTAATAAATCTTTAAGGGTTTCTACTGAATGTGGGAATGCTAGTCTTCAGAAACATTTCTCACTGGAATTTTGACACTGTAAGGTCTGTGGGTAAATGAAATATTTTTGTTCACTTTGTTCTTGCTTGAATACTTACCAAGTGTTCAATCAGAGTTCCTGAAGGTAGGGTTTCAATTAGTTTCCCGTTGCCTGAACCTGCCTTGCTGATCAGCTCCAGTATGTTGTTTGGCATAATTATAAAACTTTCCTAAGAAACAATGTGCTTCTTTGTGGTGTGCCAACATGCAAATCCCAAAGGGCACATATTCTAAATAAATAAGTCTTTGCAATACAAGACTAAAAAATGCATTCTGGCGGGAAAACTTCACTTTTCAAGGGTAGAAGTTTAGCACACGAATGAAACTTTGATAGCCCTCCATTAACAGGCTTGGTATGCACTCGTACCAATAACCAGTTACACATATATAGATCACCATGTGGGCACCATCACATGAGCGGGGGTAGGTGGTGTTTCGATACCTATCGGTGGCTGTTACTAACTAATGAAAATTGAAGAGTAATTGCCAGAAGATGATGACTTGGCAAATCAGCAAGATACTCAAGCAAAGTTGACCTATATAGCAGTAAGTAATCCCATCAAAATTCAAACATCTGAGAATCAGAAAAATAAACTCAGTAGAAGCAGGGAAATGGTTCCCATGGGGTCAGGGGATGGAAGGAAATAATCCACAAAAGCCAAAGAGTGGAAATTTTAAAGAAGATCTGTGAGAACTATTTGTGTCCCATACTGTAAAAATGTCAAGCCAGAGACACTATACTAGCTTATCAAAAGCTCACATACTGATGAAATGATCCAGAACAGTACATATCCAACAGTGACAGGATTACAAAATACATTAAGGAAATATATACCGGAGGACTGGCAACATCATGGGCTGGGCATTTTTGTTTGTTTGAATTAACACCTAATAAAAGATGGAATATTTTGCTTATTCCGTTTCCTTTTTTTTTCTTTCTTTTATTTATTTATTTTTTTTTACTTCTGCCTCATCACAAAATTAATAATCTATTTTTTCCCTGTGTGTTCTTCTCATCCTGATCCTAGAGCTACCAGGAAAATAATCCTTAAGTGACCACAGTTAAATATGTATAGAAGTAGGAAAAAGCAATGGCTAACAAATCCCCCCAAATAAACAAACCCACAAAACACACTAAACCACAAAATAACACATGCACAGAGAAGAAAATAGCTGCAATTCAAATTCAGTCATTTTAGGGCACAGCTTCCTGTTGAACAAAGACTCATGATTTTTTGTTTCTTACAGGAATTGTTCATGTCCAGTGTATGGGTCAGCTATAGTTAAATATTATTTAAATAGTATTTAATGTTTATCTAAGTTTGCGATACTTATAATGAAGGCTTCCAGCTTTGCTGAGAGAAGGAATAGATTAAACAGAATACTGAGAGAAACTGAGAGTGTGGCAGACCCTCCACTGTTCACCTCAAGAAGTTGCAAGTAGAAAATGTGCTCAACTTTAAATGAATGATCAGAGAACCCGCTGATCACCATAATGCAGGACCTGTAAAAGTAACCTATGAAAATAAAAAAAAATAAAATTGAATAGACTTTAATCAAAACACGATATATATAGAACAGTTTCCCTCTCAATATTACTCACATGTGTGTACACATCTACCAGATATGGAATATATAGGAGAGATGTAATACAGGAGTGTTGGTGTGGAGTATTCAAGACTATGTAGCATATTGGAGCGTCAATGAAATTGTGGTTGCGCACAGTAAAAATTACTTCTTTCAGTAAAATTGTCTTTTGTTTATCTTGCCCCATATCCGAAGAAGTCTTTGGAAAATGGAGAGAATACATAGATAGTGGGATTGTTGTTCTTGGGAAAAAAATGTAGATTGTTGCGTTGTAAGTTTAAGGGCCCCAGTTAGTTCTAGGCCACACTTGAAAGATGGTGGAAAGACTCATGCCCATCTCTAAGTTTTACTTAGATTTGCTGACAGTATGCTGTTCTAGTCATATAAAAGTTATTTATACTTCTAGTCGTATAAATGTTACTTATAATTTGAAGTAACTGAATAATTATTATAGAAAATCATATTCCTTATGAATTCTAATAATGAATAAAATGTGTTGTTATGAACACAACTTTTGTGTTTGGGTGCAGAGTCCGAAACATGCAGTCATGGAGTTAAAGCTAACAGTATTGCGGTAAAGGAAGTTTGATAACAGCTCATTTTAGATGAGAACAGACTTGGCAGACTTTAAGCATGTGGCAGGATCAGGAAGCATATAGCTTTAATAATGTGTGAATCACAAGTTTGCAAACTTTAAACTACATTCATTTTATGTCCATTAGACACTAAAATTTTAATCACGAATGATGAAGTTTTTTACATTGCAGAAGAGGACTGCCTGCAATTTTGCTGTGGCTATATCTTTGGGTTATATAGCACTTGTTATTTTTTAAAATTGATAACATGGCAGTATTATTCTTTTCCTCTTTGTTTGCAAACATTGTACTTGTGATGTTCCATATGTGTCTTAGTACAATGGAAGAATCAAATTAGCACATTTTAAAATTGTTAATCTGTAAATGAAAGAAATATGTTTGAGTGAAAATAATTCTCATAATACTTATCATAGCATTTCAGGGTGTGGGGGTGTGTGTTGTTTTTTTAACACAGAAATCCAAATTTCTGTAAATAGTGCTTTTAATACTTTCTCATGTCTAGTCATGTAGCATATGTAGCCAACTATTTTCTATCCCTTGCTCTGTTCAGACTCTCTCCCCCGATGCCCAAGTGTCAAATTATCCACTTAGTTCCATGGCTGGTTCAGTAACAAAAAGCACAGCCATGTTTCTAAGAAAAGCAAAGAAGCAGAGAAGAGAGATGTGCATATAAATACATTCTTTACAAGTAAAGTCATTTAGGAGGACTGAGAGGGAAGAAGCATTTCCACAGCTTGAAAGGAGTGTTTTAGAGGTGAAACTCTCTGCTAAATTTAAAAGGAAAAAAGAAAAATAGTTACAAGATACTGGCTAGACTCCAGAAATGTGATTTAATCATTGAAAAGCTCACCAGTTCCTCAGTACCAAGAATGCTCTAAACAGTATCTTTGTATTAGGTTGCTTTTAAGCAGAACAATGTTAGCTTGGAAAAACACCTGAGTCAATATAGATGCCTGCATCTCAAATTCAAAGTTCTCATATATCATTATCTATACCAACACCTGCATTTGAAAACATTTCCTTCAAATTACGTATTTTTTGGTCTCTGTCACCTCAGAAACAATAATGTATAGATCATCCCAAGAAAATATATACTATATATATGTCCACAGTGTGATTTTTCTGTCTTTTCTTTCCAGAAGTAGCATGAAGTTCTCAGAACAACAATTTTTAATAATCTTGTTACAATGAGAAAAAAAAAAAAAGCTGTATTTTTAACTTAAATGCGACTTATTTGTAGAGATGCATACTAGGGAAGAAAAAAAAAGATGCCTAATGTAGACACTGATGGTATGGATTTTTATGAAAAGGAAATTCATTAGGTATTTACCTGATTCTGCATTAAGATGACAGATAATTAGCACTGTTCAAGTGTTAGGCAGCCTACAACAATTTTGTTATCTTATAAGCTTAATATTTTTGGGGGGGGATGCACCTTCTTCATTTTGAATATAGGCAGCTGAAAAAAGCATCCATGTATAATGTTTCTTCCAGATTAAGAAATAACTTTACTATTTAATCTGCTTTAACATTTTAGATTCCTCCCAGCACTTCCCACCACCCCCTCTCGTGTTTTTATTGTATTTTGAAGGAGAAAATAAGTCTATATGACGTAAAGATTCCCAGTTTCTTTTAGTCCAAATTGTGTTTTGATAGAACATCTCTAGAAATACTTTAGTGAAAAGAATTAATATTGTTCCTGTATGGTATTTTAGCTATCAGAATGACACCTTGATGGGCATAGATGTAAGCCCAGACAGAGTGATGATGATGTAGCACATAGTAAAAAAAAAGGTGCTGGCAAGCAAAAGCTATAATAGAGGTTCATCTGCCTGCAGGCAAGAAGTGGTATATGAAAGGGGAAGGAAGAGGAAATGAGAGAGAAGTGGGTGGACAGTGGGATTCTGTATTGTGAGGAATTCAGATATTTCAAAACTTGGTTTAATTTCAATTTGGAGCAAAACCATGAAAGACTGAAATTCCCAATAACTGCCATCTAGAAGATAAAGTCACTTAAGGAAATAAAAACATTTTGATAAGACATGCTGCTTCCCAGTATTTGAGACTCCGTTAACAGACAGGAAACTTAGTCTCCTTTTGACATAAGGGCAAAATCCCTGAATCATGGAATCATCATCAGAGAATCACAGAATGGTTAGGGTTGGAAGGGACCTTAAAGATCGTGTACTTCCAACATGGGCAGGGACACCCTCCACTAGATTAGGTTGCCACAAAGCCCCATCCAACCTGGCCTTGAACACTTCCAGGGAGGGGGCACCCACAGCTTCTCTGGGCAACCTGTTCCAGTGCCTCACCACCCTCACAGTAAAGAACTTCTTCCTAATATCTAATCTAAATCTACCCTCTTTCAGCTTAAGGCCATTACCCCTTGGCCTATCCCTACGTGCCCTTGTAAACAGTCCCTCTCCAGCATTCCTGTAGGCCCCCTTTAGATAATGGAAGGCTGCTACAAGGTCTCCCTGGAGCCTTCTCTTCTCCAGGCTGAAGAACCCCAACTCTCTCAGGCTGTCTTCACAGGAGAGGTGCTCCAGCCCTCTGATCATCTTCGTGTCCTTCCTCTGGACTTGCTCCAACAGGTCCATGTCTTTCCTGTACTGAGGACCTCAGAGCTGAACACAGTACTCCAGGTGTCATGAGAGTGGAGTAAATGGGGAGAATCACCTCCCTCGACCTGCTGGTCACACTTCTTTTGGTGCAGCCCAGGATACAGTTGGCTTTCTGGGCTGCAGACGCACATTGCTGGGTCACATTGAGCTTCTCATCCATCAACACCCCCAAGTCCTTCTCTCCAGGGCTTCTCTCACTCCATTCCCCACCCAGCCTGTAGTTGTGCTTGCGATTGCGCCAACCCACATGCAGGACCTTGCACTCGGCCTTATTGAACTTCATGGAGTTCACATGGGCCCACCTCTCCAGCCTGTCAAGGTCCCTCTGGATGGCATCCCTTCCCTCCAGCGTGTTGACCACACCACACAGCTTGGTGGTATCAGCAGACTTGCTCAGGGTGCACTCAATCCCACTGCCCACGTCACCAACAAAGATGTTAAACAGTGCTGAACCCTATACCGACCCCTGAGGAACGCCACTTGTCACTGGTCTCCACTTGGACATCAAGTCATTGACCTCAATTCTTTGAGTGTGACCATCCAGCCAATTCCTTATCCACTGAGTGGTCCATCCATCGAATGCATGTCTCTCCAATTTAGAGACAAGGATGTTGCATGGGACAGTGTCAAACGCTTTGCACAAGTCCAGACAGATGACATCCACCAATGCTGTAACCCCGTTGTGGAAGGCCTCCAAATTTGTCAGCCATGACTTGCCCTTAGTGAAGCCATGTTGGCTATCACCAACCACCTCCTTATTTTCCAGGAGGATCTGCTCCATGATCTTGCCAGGCACAGAGGAGAGACTGACTGGCCTGTAGTTCCCCGGGTCTTCCTTTTTTCACCTTTTGAAAAATGGGAGTTATGTCCCATGGCAGTGAGAACTGCCACAAACTTCTCAAATATGAAGGATGGTGGCTTAGCAACTTCATCTACCAGTTTCCTCAGGACCTGCATCTCATCAGGTCCCATGGACTTGTGCACCTTTAGGTTCCTTAGATGGTCTTGAGCCTGATCTTCTCCTGCAGCAGGCAGTTCTTCCTTCTCCCAGTCCCTGCCTTTGCCTTCTGCAACTTGGACGGTGAGGCTTGAGCCGTTGCTGGTGAAGACTGAGGCAAAAGAGTTGTTGACTACCTCAGCCGTCTCCATATTCTGTGTAACCACGTTTCCCATTTCCTTCCAGAAAGGGCCCATATTTTCCCTAGTCTTCCTTTTATCACCGACATACCTATGGAATCTTTTCTTACTGCCCTTGATATCCTTGGATAAATTTAATTCTGATCAGAGGGATGGAACAACTCCCCTATGAGGACAAGCTGAGAGAGTTGGGGCTGTTCAATCTGGAGAAAAGAAGGCTCTGGTGAGACCTATTGTGGCCTTTCAGTCCTTACAGGAGGCTTATAAAAAAGATGGGGACAGCCTTTTAGTAGAGAATGTAGCAATAGGATAAGGGGTAATGGCTTTAAACTAGAAGAGAGTAGATTCAGACTAGATATAAGGTAGTAAATTTTTTATGATGAGGGTGGTGAAACACTGGAACAGGCTTCCCAGAGAAACGATAGATGCCCCATCCCTGGAAACATTTATGATCAGGTTGGATGGGGCTCTGAACAACCTGATCTAGTGGAAGATATCTCCTCAGTAAGCAGGGAGATACTGGTCTACATGACCTTTGACGGTCTCTTCCAACCCAAACCATTATGGTTCTATGATTCTATTATGGGATGGAAAGTACAATCTTGTCCTTCAGGATGTCTCTTAAAATATTTTGGTGTACTGTCTTTTATGTAGCCACTGTTGACCTCAAGGTACTAAATAAGATGGGTTGCAGACATAATCCTTTGTAGTAATGCCACCAGGTCAAGAAAAAATTAAATATAGAGCTTAGGTAGAAGCTAATTAAATCCTTTTCTGTCTTTTCCCTCAGGCTCTGATTGATTAAGAACAGCATCTCCATTCAGGCAAATATCAGTAGATTATTGGTTTGACTGAAATCAGTAGGATTTATGTTTAAAGTTAAGCACATATTTAAGTTTCCTGAGCTGTAGCTTCAGTTAATTTTGGCTATTTTTTTTTTTTTAATATGATTTAAGAAAGCCAGTCTTGTATCAAAACCCCGATCTGTAAGGATCTTAAAAATCCAGCGAAACATCCCTGCCAATAGGTGTATTTTTTGCATCTGTGGAAGGAATTGCAAAAAGATCTTTAATGTGGTAACATTTCCAGGTCATTTCTTCTTCTCCTTGCAGTGCTCTGCTATCATCGTTTGGCAAGATTCAATGCCTTAATGATTTCTTCAACTAATGCTCCTTTTCTACAAGGTTACATTCATCTAGTGAAAGAACTGAAATCATACTGTGCTTACAAGATAAATAGTGCATAAAAATATTTGTAGATTAGGTGACAATAAGGTCTAATGAAGGCTTGGTAAGAAATGGATTGTAGATGATCTGCAAAGAGAGAGAGGCTCCCTATCTTCTGCTAATGTCATGTGGGAGTTCAAGGTGCCCAAATGTATTTGAGAATATGCTCCTCGCTGATGATTTCTAAACTAGTAAGTAAATCTTAAATATAATCTACATTTAGTAACAAAGAGTAGTGCTTCAAGAGAGACTAATCTGTTGAGTTTGGATGTATTTTATAATGACTTAATTTTATATCTTTGTTTAAAAGCACAGCAAATACTAGTCTCATGCCAATAGTTTGTCTGTTTTTTGACTGTGATTGTTCATGTAGTCATGTTACAGAATTGGTGACAAGGCTAACCTCCTGATCTAAGAGCTGGGTCAATCTCTAATTAAAAAAGCACCATAAAGCAGGCAAAACCCTCCTGACTGAGACATCAGTTAACTTCAGTTTCCCATTTCTCTTAACAGCTTTCATGCTGGACTGCTTAAAAGAAATGTAATCAGGAAAAATGTTCTAAAGACAAATATGATACCATTGTACATAGACAGAAGACGCTAGTGTTAATAAAGAAAAATAAAAAAAAAAACAATTTTTTTTAGAAAATAAGTAATGAAATATCAAATCATACTGGTCTGCCAAAGGTAAATAATTTCTGATTGTGGCAGTCATTGAATACTTATGACCATGGCAACCTTTAAAGAACATATGTTATCACTTCAGTGTTCAGCTGTCAGAACTTCAAATGACTTATATTAAAAGATCATCTTTTCTCATATGAATTAATGTGCAAAAAATAATTTGCAGATATTGTGTTGTTCAGAGTTTATTAATGAAGCCTTATTAAAAATTGGTTTGATGCTCTTTTTCATGACTTGAAATTCAAATTTTATCATCGTTTACTCCTTGACAGAATTCTGTGCCTGCAGCAATGACAGAAGAGCTTGTCAAACATCAGTATTACTTGCTGCACTGCTGTGTTTGTCTGGTCACAGTGGTATCAGTGACCTCCTTCAGGTAATTAATAGATCCATAACAATAAGATTCTGAGATTTATATAGATACAACAGCTTTAGGAAAAAAAAAAAAAGTTTCAAAAATACATTACAATTAAGAATATTTCCAGAAATCAGGATGCTTTCCACAGTAGTTAGTGGGAGATGATCATCTGATGCTGTAAAACACATAATATGACTACAATCCAGCAGAGCCTGCATTTTGATGAATATTTCAAGTAATTTTTTTTTTAAATAATTGTCAGCAAGGAGATTTTACTGAAGAAAAATACTAAGCCAAAAACCCCATATTAACACATTTAACTGAACCAACATATTGTTAATAAGCTCTTGTAATGGAAAAATTACTTGTAAGATAGACTTATATCAGGAACTTTGAAATTGCCTTACATGCTCACTGGACTGTCTGTGCATTCATGCTTAAGTAGTGGTCTCTACCCCGTATTTTAGTCAATGACATATGACAGCAAGAAGGAAAAAAAAATTCCTGACAGCTGGAGAGATGTGCAGATGAGATGCTAGAACAGAAGATAGAGGCTATCTTTCCTTTTTCTGGACAACTTCTGACAATATTAAACAAATTGATTAGTATTTGATGTATTATCTGATTATGACAACTAAACAAAAAACTAAACAGAATTAACACAACTGAAAAAGATTTATGTTTGAATCTTTCCAGCAAAATGTCCTATGTAATCTGTCAATTTTTACAGCTGGTAAGTGGGATTCAAAATGTGACAGGTAGCTCTTTGTAATGAGAGACACTGGAAACTGGTTTAAGGTTTTGTAAAGATAATGTAAATGGAACATGACTGAGCATCTTTATCTGCATAAAAACTAAATAAATAAATCCCCTTGCAACAACAGGTGACTTGGAAGGGCTAAAATCCTTTCCAATCCTCTAATAAAACAAGACAAAAGCATCTAGCCTGAATAGTACAATTTCTTGCTCTTTATATGCATTGTGAGCATGTCTACAGGAGCAGAAGATTTCAAGGAAAAAGGGGAAATGACTTGAAACAAGGTGTTTTTATAGCCTATATTGATTTTTGTGAAATATGTGTAGGGTTATCTAGTTTTTTTTTAATAGTAGCCTTTCAGGAGACAGAAAATCATCCAGGATACACTCTACATTTGCAACTATATTAGCATGAAAAGGACAAAGTTTCGCTGAAGAGTTAATGGAAGGAGAGATACAAGAGCCATAAGGCACGAGTAAATTCTGGATTGTGTTTTCGTTATTCTTGTATTAAGACACCATCTTTTCTATTGCCTGCAGCTAATCCTTATTTCAAAAATTTGTGGGAACTGTGGACTGTAACCTTTGTTGAAATGTCTGATTCTGCAGTGGTGCTCAGTCAATTACTCAGGAGTTTTCTTTGCTGCTGCTGTGTCTGAGTCTAGGAATAGCAATGCACACCACAGTGCGTGTGTGTAGTCAGACTCTTTCTCTCATTCTCTCCTGCACGTCTGCTCTTTTGTGGGTAGGAGCAGACATTGGGAATAAGATTTCCTATTAGTTGACTACATTCAGAGGAGTCAGACAGGCTAGCTTCTCCTATTAGGTCCCCTGCTGTACCTGTCAAGTGACTGACTTAGAATTGCTGCTGACCTGATGAAATTGGGGGTCTGGGGTGGGGAGAAGGAAAGGATGTGGACTGATACACTCCTGTGTGTTTGAATCATGACAGCCTTTATCAAATGACAGTATTTTGTGGGCCAGGCAGATTTGAAAAGCAGGACGTTTAACTACCTCAGCTGCTATCTAATAGTGGTTTGTGAAGTGTGCATCTGAAAAAGTTGAGCTGCTCTCAATATGAATGATTGAGTGATGCATATGTGAAGCAATGACTACAGCAGGTAGCTGAACCTGGGTTAATCAAAACAGGTTGCCTGTGGTCTGATGTACATTAGCCATGGAGAGGACAGGAGGATGTGGGGATGTAAAGACTAGGGAACATGCAGTCAAGGGCTTTTGTGTATATTGCCATATGCATGCACTTGAATGCAGGCTTTTAATAATGGTTGGAGACGGAGAGCACACTTAGATGAGGTAATTAACAAGGTAGATAGTGTATGCTGGATGCACAATAGAAGACTGATATCTTATAAGATTAAACATAATATTATTTAGGAAACAACAAATTCATAGGGGGAAAAATGGATTTAAGTATGTGTTGGGTTTGCGTGGCAAGATTTTGGTACCGGGGTGGGGGGGCTACAGGGGTGGCTTCTGCAAGAAGTTGCTAGAAGCTTCCCCTGTGTCTGATAGAGCCAATGCCAGCTGGCTCTAAGATGGACTTGCCGCTGGCCAAGGCCAAGCCAATCAGCGCCTCTGTGATAACATATTTAAGAAGGAAAAAAACCCAGTTGGGGGAAGTTTTTGCAGTCAGAGAGAGAAGTGTAAAGATGTAAGAAACTCTGCAGACACCAAGGTCAGTGCAGAAGGAGGGGGAGGAGGTGCTCCAGGTGCCGAAGCAGAGATCCCCCTGCAGCCCGTGGTGAAGACCATGGTGAAGCAGGCTGTCCCCCTGCAGCCCATGGAGGGAGGATGAGGGGGTGTAGAGATTCCACCTGCAGCCCGTGGAGGACCCAACGCTGGAGCAGGTGGAGGCACCTGAAAGAGGCTGTGGCCTGTGGGAAGCCCACACTGGAGCAAGCTCCTGGCAGGACCTGTGGATCTGTGGAGAGAGGAGCCCACGCCAGGGCAGGTTTGCTGACAGGGCTTGTGACCCCATGGGGGACCCCACGCCGGAGCGTTTGCTCCTGAAGGTCTGCACCCCGTGGAAGGGACCCACACTGGAACAGTTCATGAATGACTGTAGCCCGTGGGAGAGACTCACGTTGGAGAAGTTCATGAAGGACTGTCTCCCGTGAGAGGGACTCCATGCTGGAGCAGGGAAACGATGAGAGGAGTCCTTCCCCTGAGGCCAAAGAAGCGGCAGAAACAATGTGTGGTGAACTGACCATAACCCCCATTCCCTGTACCCCTGTGCCACTGAGGGGGCGGAGGTTGAAGCTAGGAGTGAAGTTGAGCCCAGGAAGATGGGAGGGGTGGGAGGAGGTGTTTTAAGATTTGGTTTTATTTCTTATGCCTCTAGTCTGTTTTGCTTAGTAATAAATTAGATTATTTTTCTAAGTTCAGTCTGTTTCGACTGATGATGATAACTAGTGATCTCTCCCTGTCCTTATCTTGACCCATAAGCTTCTCGTTATACTTTTTCTCCCCTGTCTAGTGAACGAGGGGAGTGATAGAGTGGCTCTGGTGGGCACCTGGCCCCCAGCCAGGGTCAACCCACCACAACACTATAAAAGCATTAGTGATTGCACTTGTATATGGCACTTGATTTTCAGTATATGAGTATTCTATTTGCTGTGTGCCATTCTCCCTTGTGAAAATACCTGAGTAATTAATCTAATGGTGAACTGAACTTTGGAGCTAAGCATATCTGAGTGAATCAAGTCTCTCAAAAATTTGGGATCAGAAGAGTATTACTCCAAAGGAGTAATCAAAAGTAGCTGATTGATGAACATTCACACACTGGCATGCTGGTAGCTTTGCTAGCAGCAGCCAGTGTATTTTAGCAGTACAGTTCTGAGCTACTTGTTTGGATGAAATGAGGAAATCTTGTTTGGTGTAGAGGTGACCCTTGCTAAGGCAAAAGTGTCTTCCAAGAGCAATGACACTTACTGGCAACTGTGGCACTCACAATTATTTTGAGATTAAAAAAAGAGAAATTTTAGTGACTATGGTGGGGTGACCTTGGCTGGATGCCAAGAAAAAAAAAAAAAAGAAGAAAATATTTTTCATTCTTAGGCTAATTTTCAGAATTAATAGAACCTGTGAGGAACTAGCCTAAAAGAGAATTAACAAGCTATTTATCCCTTCCAGGAATACACAAATTGATGTATGTTTGCTTAGTCAGAGCCAAAAGAACAAATATAACTTTTAAATGCATTATGAAATACAATTTATTGCTTAGTATTGGCTGCAAGCTTGAAAACATTCATCTTGCCATTATTTTAAAAGTATAAGAAGTCCTACTGAAAGAATTAGGTAATAGTATAGCTGCCTCGGTTTAAGCAGCTGTTTGCAAAATGTAAATTTAAAAAAAAAAAAGTAAATAAAGTCAAGGTTGAAGAAATTCGGTTTACCCAACGTAAGCACAACGAAGATGAGGGAATAAGGTGGCCTTAAAAATATTTTGGAAGCTCATTATATGAAATAATGGACTTTAAAAAAAGTATTTATTAGATAAATATATCTAAAAATATTTATTAGATAAATATAAATTGTAGCAAGGTTATATAAAACTAACCCAAATGTTAGAAAAATTACCTAAGAAAGTGTAAAATGTCTGCCAGTGAAATTTTTTACATACTAGGTATATTATTCCCTTTGCATGACAAATTATGGAAAAATTACAGAAATAAAATTTGGACATTGTTGAATGATGCATACTGTATTTTAGTAAGAACCACAATTAAAAGAATCTCTACATATTCTTTGGGAACATGTATTTTAGAATAATGACTACATTCATGTGGAGAACAAGATTTGTCTATACTTAGGAGTAATCAGAAAAGGATTTGGTGTATTAGTACCAACGTGGAGAGAAAGAAGTGGCAAAGCAAATCTTCAGGGTACAAGTCTGACAGCAAAACAACTAAGAGATTTTCCTAATCTGCAGACTGCATCTATTGGATATAGAGTTGGACTTACATGATCAATTGGTAGAAAACTTAAGGATCTTGAAAAAGACTGTAGATTCTGCATGAAGATTAAAAAAATGAAATTGATAATACTACTGTTACAATTAGCTCACAATATGAAAGAGGAAGATTTCTGGTATGAACAAAATGCATTACTAGAATATGTTGGAGGGAAATTCTATTGAGAGAGTTATCTAAAAGTATACCCTGTACATGTATGTGTGCTATGTGGACTGAGTAGGCAATCATATGACAAAATTAGTCAGTGACCTACAAATCATAAAATGGAATTTTTCTGAGTTGCCTTAATAATGTACTGAAATGCTGTCTGCCTCAGGCATGCATGACTTGAGACTGAATCTGCTTGATTTTGGTAATAATTATGGACATTAGAGGACCTTGAAATAGCTAATGAGAGGCAAATGCTGTGCAGACTTTGTATTATCTTTTCCAGTTTGAAGAACAGGAAACCTATCTCAGCTGTCATCTCACATGACATAATGGATTCTGCGTTTTGAGTTCATGGTATAGAAGGGGAAGAGCTGCATTGCCTAAATGGTTAGCTGCTTGTAACTGCTTAAAATAATATCTTTAAGTCTTGACGCATTAATTGAGCCTAAGGGAAGCTAAGTGCTATTAATCAAACAGGAAGTGTCCTGCACTATGTGATGCACACACTGGGAAATGTGCACACTGGACAACATAGGGTTTAGTGAAATGTATTGAGCATGTGAATTCAACAGTGACAAAGCCTGTGTCTTTTTTGTGTAAATGAGATTTTTAACCACTTAGACAACATGGGATGGAAGCATGATAGAGGGGTGATAATCATTTGAATAATACTTGATACGTTCTAAGAAACAGTGAGATGCATGAAAGGAACTGGAGCTCATTTACTGGTGTATGGCTGCTGGACAGCTGTATACTCTGTACAAGCTGTTGGTATATCAGTGTTCCTTTTCATCCTGCAGCACTAAGTAGAATACAGAGTAATTCTGGATGAACAAAGCTGAATTATTCTTGTTTTTAGAAGGGTCATGTCTAAAACAGATTTAGAGGCAGCCAGATATATGTAGAAATATTTCTGGGATATTAATATTGGGACTAGGTCCCTGGAGTGCCAGCAGTAGTTTGTAAAAGATAAAGATTGAGACAGATCCTAGACAATGCTTCTTTGGGCATAGATTCAAAATAAACTGTGGTTTTAGTGTACACTAGATTTAGTCCTAGCTGGCTATAGGATAATGAAGAGCCATTCTGGGCTGTGGTACTTTGGTATGTTGGCAGTAATTGTGTGATTGAAATGTAATGCTATATTTTCAATGCCCTTAGTACAATCAAAGGACTTGGAACAACTTTCCTCTGTTTTTTTCAAAGACTTTGATGATAGGAGCTAATGTGATCTTGTAAGCTTACTTTAACAAGTTAGAAACAAGTAATGGACTTAGCTGTTTTTGGTAGACTTTCCTTCCAGTGACTTGCAAGTCCTGTCAAAAAACTACTTTGCCCTGTTAGTAATATATGTAATAATAGAATACTAACATTTTTTAATTGTTTTACTTAGATCTTTACAAAGACTTATTTAGTCTTTGAGACTAGTTAGGGGAATTCTTTCCCCTTCATTGTATCTAGCAAGATGTTTTAATTTAGTATCTTCTGAGAAACTGATTTATAATTCTACATTACTCTTATCAGTGAAATAATTCACAAAAGAACATATTCTTTAGCTTGGCAAGTTCCCCATGAAATACCTTAAAGAACTTTTACTGGATCATCTTATTTTTAATGGAGGAAGAATGGAGTTACAGATGAGAAATGATACGGGTATGACTAACACTTAGAGCATGTATTTTCTTCTGATTCTGCTACAGATTTCAGTGTGAGTCTGGAAGTCACTTAACCTCCCTAAATCTCAGTTGATCCAAGAGAGGAATGGAGTTTTTATTTCTTTTCCTGGCAGAAGTACAATACTCCTAGTACTCCTAGTCATCAATACAATTAGATAAATGCAAATATATATCAAATATTATTAATCTGAATTTAGAATCTGTGAGATTTAGAATCTAAAGCAGAATCAGGCATGGTGGATGAGCCATTTGGCTGAGATTTTGGGAAAGGCTGTTTTAAACAGCAAAAGCAAAATGGTACTCTGAAGTGACATAATTAGTGAAATTGTCCCTGATTTCATATAAAGTTGAAAGATTGTTCAACTGAACTGCAGTGTGATATTTACTCTGGAAAGTAATATATACACAGGTTAAAAGATCAAGATAGTGAAAGAACTGTTACTTCTGTGTTACAATAAATCTGATTTAGAACGTCTTCGTGTGAACCTAGAAACTCCATTAATAAATTCTGTCCTTAAAAAATGTACAAATAGTTTCCCTGGGAAATAAAAAATTCTGTTATTTTATTGGATTTACAAAGCTCTTTCCTGCTTATGGCACTAAATTCCACTCTCTCTTGTGAAGTAAAATTCTTATTTGATTCTACAGCAGCATATTTGTATTTAAAGTTAGAATCTCTGGCAGAAAATCTGCTTTTCAATTAATTATTTTTTCCAGAGTAATTAAAGACACACATCACAGTCCTATGAGAAAATTCCTTGGAGGCTTCAGTGAGAGTTCTAGTAAAAAAATGAGTGCAAAATTATAGTTAATGCAAAAAAATTGTGGTTCAGAGTTTTCTTTGGATTTGGCTTGCTACATTCAGCTCTTTAAGTGGTTTAATTTTGGTAGCATCTGCATGGTGACGCGCACTCTGAAAGCACAAAAAATAATCCTGAGGAGCAACCCCAAAGACCCCAACAGGAAAAATAAAGAGAAAAGCTAGTAAATAAAGGGTAAGTCTCCAAGATAAATGGTGATCATCCCCCTCCTGATAATACAGAATCAAAAAATAAATGAACCTTTTTCAGGAATTGACACATATCATAATAAGTTGTGAGTATTTATTTTGGAGCACTTCTATAGAAATGTATTTTCAAACTGCAGAGACTGTAACAGCCATGTGTACCAGCTCAGGAAGGAAGCTGACTCATATATGACCCCATCAAAGGAAGTATGCAGATGCTTTCTGAAGAAACAGAGAGATAGGTTGTCAAAGCTGTCACCATCCCTTGCCTCCTTCAGTGAAGTAAGAAAAACCAGTATAAAGCAGAAAGAGACATAGTTTGCATTGTAAAGAACAGAAACAAAGTTAAACTGTGAGCAATGACAAAAAAGTCAGTGCAGAGGGATTACAATAACCCTAAGTCCCCCAAAAAAGATCTTTCTTGTGCCCTTTTGACTAACATGTAACAAGGCTGGGTTTGGGAATAAAGGTATTTGAAATGGGGTGAGAGGAAAATGAATATATGCTGTGTCTTTAGTTATTTGCAATTTTTTTTGAGACATCTAGTCTTGTAGAATCTTTCATGCTATGTACAACATCACCAGTGAATCTTAGATGGACCTTTATAATTACTGTACTTTGATGAGGCAAATACATCTCCCTCAATGGCTCCTAATCCTGTGCACTCTGAAAGAAAGAGTGTTTTCCAACAGATAGCTACAAAACCAGAGCTTTTTTCCCCCTTCTAGCTAGCAAACTACATTGTATTTCATAAAAGATGTTTATCCCATTTGAAACAGCAAAGCAATAAAACCCACTACACTCCAGTGAAATAAATACACACGTTGCAAGGTAAAGGAGAGTAGTCTTGTCTTGTATTCTAGATTACAAGATTACATATCCCAAAATTGCAATAAATTGGCACTGATTTGGCTATCTAGGCTTTGATATATGCTCTAGTCTAAGGATCTGGAGAACATTACAAGGAAAGGGAATATTCACACCAGGTTTGAATGAAAAACATTTACAACACCATAGAAATACAATTTTATATTTTTCTTGATGTCTTTTAGTTTTAAAAAGTTTCCTGGTATAGAATAGTGAAAAGAAATAATGTAAATCATTAGGATCCCCCCCCCCCTTTTTTTTTTTTTTATGGTGACAAGCTTTAAAATGGAAATTTGGAGTGAATGAAGATAATAATACAAAGTTTTACTCAGGTCTGTGTTAGGCATAGTGAGGAAAAAGGATGATATTCCACAGATAAAACAATAGGAATATCAGTTTGTTGTTCTTGTGTTTGTTTTGTTTGTTCCTCTCCCCAGATTTAGACTCTATAAATAATAACTAATTCCATAAAAATGATAATTAATTATCGTTACTCCTGACTACTGCACAGAGAATTAAAAAGTTAACTTCACCCTAACCACCGGAGTGGGATGGGACAAGGGTGCACTCAATCCCCTCATCCAGATCATTGATAAAGGTATTAAAGAGAACTGGCCCCAGTACTGAGACCTGGGGAACACCACTTGTGACCAGCTGCTGACTGGATTTAATGCCATTCACCAAAACTCTTTGGGCCTGGCCATCCAGCCACATTTTCCACACAGTGAAGAGTATGACCATCCAAGCCACGAGCAGCCAGTTTCTCCAGGAGAATGCTGTGGGAAACGGTATCAAAGACTTTACTAAAATCTAGGTAGACAATATCCACAGCCTTTCTCTCATCTGCTAAACATGTCACCGTGTCATAGAAGGAGACCAGGTTAGGTCAAGTAAGACTTGCCTTTCACAAATCCATGCTGACTGGACCTGGTTGTCCTGTACATGCCATGTGATGGCACTCAAGATGATGTGCTCCATAACCTTCCCTGGCACAGAGGTCAGACTGACAAGCCTGTAGTTCCCCAGGTCCTCCTTCTGGCCCTTCTTGTAGTTGTGCATCACATTTGCTAACTTCCAGTCAACTGGGACTTCTCTGGTTAGCCAGGACTGCTGATAAATGGTTGAAAGCATCTTGGTGAGCACTTCCGCCAGCTCCCTCAGTACTCTTGGGTGGATCCCATCCAGCTCCACAGACTTGTGTGTGTCTAAGTGGTGTAGCAAGTTGCTAACCATTTACCCGTGGATTATGGGGGCTTCATTCTGCTCCCTGTGCTTGTCTTCCAGCACAGGGTGCTGGGTACTCAGAGAATAACTGGTCTTACTATTAAAGACTGAGGCAAATAAGGTATTAAGTACCTAAGATTCTTTGATTCTAGGTAAACTGGCATTGTGCTGAGGCTGTATGCTTTTGTTGATAAAACTTTATATGGTACCAGATGTGAGTTGGAGTATACCAAAAGCCTGGGCATAGTAGTCGATACTGAGATATTCAGAAAATCTTTGTTATGTAGATACTTTAGCCTAACAATTTAAATGTAGTGAGCCAGTACAAAATGGCCTAAAATTATTAATATGAAAACATCTTTTTTTTAATTTCAATTTTTGTGTGTGTGTGTGTCCACCTCTTTGGTAGAACCCATTCTCAAGAAGAAGCAGACTAAATAGGTAACCTTCATGGTTTTCTTATGAAGAGGTAATATATATCTGAGGTTGCTGTGGGATAAAGTACATCATGTGCTCAAAACTGTATATGTGGAAAGTGCTAGGTAAATGTGAAAAATTATTCTTCAAGTAATTTTTGTCTAAATCACTTTCCATTTTCCTTTGCAGAAGTTCCTTTGATACTATCTTTCAAAGGACAAAGGACTTTAAAATGTTTGCATTTTGAAGGGTTCTTTTTCTCCTGTTTTTATTTATTCTCAGAGCATCAAGTACACTACAAAGCTACTGTGGTGAATGATGCTTATTTAATGATGCAGTACAGTGAATGATACCAAAGATAAAATTTAATTCACCTTTTTCTTGAACTTTTCAAAAAATGAATTAGAGAGTAAGAGAGAAGCTTTTCAAAGGATTTTTAAAATCAATTAAAAAAACTTGTTTTGAAAGAAAATCTCATTTAGCTGCCATGACTGGCATTTACTTTTTCACTCCACATTTTCCATAGTTTACTCTTAACAGTCTTCTATTTTCCCCTTGCAGCTTCAGTAATCATGTTGGTTCAATGGTCCTCACCTCTCTGTAAAGCTGTTTAATCAGCAGGATAAAAATCAGTCATCCTTGACCTTTCCTTGGACGTTGCATCATTTGTTGAACCCAGCTTCAACCAGTGAATGATTATTTCAGAAAGTGCTAGCATTGACAGTCCAGCTTTCCAAAAAATATGGAAGGGAAACCTGAATAATTGGATTTTAATAAGTAAGTTTAACTGGAATCCAAATCATCTGCATCTTTCAGGTCTAAATGCATAAAAAGCTGTGTCCTCAAGCCCAGCAGAATTAGTCACAGCACAGTCATATAACATTGTTAAAGTAAGACTTCTATTTATCCTGCAGTGTGTGCAGTATTTGTCTTTTTACACCATGTCCTGCTTTGATCAAATGACATTTTATTGATATCATTGTCATCAATAGATATTTTAATTACACCTCCTACTCCCCTCCCCTCCCCCCCCAAAAAATGAAAGTGGCGTAATTTTGTAAGACTTTCTGCTTGTCATAGTTCAGAATGCTTCACAGAATCTAAATGATACTAAAAATAAAGTATCTGTGTGTTTGTTTTTCTTAGAAATATAAAAAAATAAACAGGAATTTCATGTGCTTTTCCCAGAAAGCCCCTAAATATTTTGAGTTTCTTCTATTCTGAGTTGTTAAATAAAACCACGTGGGAGACTCAGTATCTGTAACAGATGATAAAAAATGGAAAGCAATCAAAATGCATCATAAATGCATTACTTGACTCCCTTTTTTCATCATAATTTACAAAAAAAATTTGAAATTTCTCAACTAATGGATAAAACCAGTGATAAGCAATGACAAGTAGTTCTACAAAGGAGATTAATTTCTATAACTATTAAAATCTGTAAGAACAATATCCATCCCCTATCATGAAAAATTCTGGCAGCTGTGATTCTGGATCTAGCTATGAAAAAAAATTTCGGATGCTAGAGATAACTCTCTGTACATGGACTATTGCTTATGCACTTGCAGGGCTCAACATAACATTTTGCGAGTGAGGAAAGGAGGAGGTATACATTCTGATTTCCTGTGCTTTTGTTGTGTTCCTCCATCCTTTGTCAGATATGATTAATGAGACAATATTTAGATAGACAGGTGTCCTTTTAAAAGTATTTACTGTGCTCTAAATGTCCAAATTGGGGTAACCAGCCTTTTTAGTGGCAGAAGTTTTGGTATTCTTTTTCTACTTCTGTCAATAGCTATTGGCTATTTAGAACCTGTGCCACTCTTCATTCCAATTCCAGTATTAAAATTCACCACTTCATAACAATAATTCATTTTAGAGTGGTGTCCTGGTTTCAGCTGAGAGGGTTAATTTTCTTCATAGTAGCTAGTATGGGGATATGTTTTGGATTTGTGCTGGAAACAGTGTTGATAATATAGAGATGTTTTTGTTCTGTGGACCTATTGTTGAGCAGTGTTTACACGGGGCCAAGGCCTTTTCTGCTTCTTGCACTGCCCTGCCAGCGGGATGGCTGGGGATGCACAAGAAGTTGGGAGGAGATACAGGTGACCCAAACTGACCAAAGGGATATTCCATACCATATGACCTCATGCTCAGTTTATAAGGAGCTTGGGGGAAGAGGGAGAGGGGGGGTGGCGGTGTTCAGAGTGATGGTGTTTCCCAAGTAACCGTTATGCATGACAGAGCCCTGCTTTCCTGGAGATGGCTGAACACCTGCCTGCCCATGGAAGTGGTGAATGAATTCCTTGTCTTGCTTTGCTTGTGTGCATGGCTTTTGCTTTACCTGTTTAAACTGTCTTTATATCAACCCAGGAGACTTCTCACTTTTACTCTTCTGATTGTCTCCCCCATTCCGATGGCGGGGAGTGAGCGAGTGGCTGTGTGGTGCTCAGCTGCCAGCTGGGGTAAAACCACAACAAGTGGTATCTGGCTAAGTAATTTTTCATTATTTGTTAGCAATGATCATTTTAAAAGGTAATACATATTCCTAAATACTTCCAAGGACATGCCAGTAAAAAATATAGATCTAAGTTATTCTAATGTTCCTTGGACACATTAGTTCCTCCAGTTCAGTACTGATTGAAAATATGTATCTGAAGCTCCATAAGAGAATCTTAATAGTTCTCTTGGGAGATTACACTCAGTGAAACATGGTGGGGCATGCATTATTCCATTGATTTTAATACACATATATTGCACAGAGATGCCAGCTTTACTACATTAAAATGTGAAGAATAAGAATAAAGAAAAGTACAATTCATTGTTAAGTACTTGTTAAAGTGGGCTAAATTATCTTCAAGTAACTGGCTGTCAGTAATGTGAATAGGGGAATCTAATTAGCGTATAACAATTTAAAAAAAAAAAAAAAAAGAATATAACTTGGCAATACTTGAGTCAGGCCCCACAAACTCAGGCTTCGCCTGTCTCATGCTCCAGTACAAAAGAAAACAATTAATAAAATAGTTGGAATGCAGAAGCAGGATAAGAGAAGCCGTAAATTAGGGAATAGTCCTTGGGTATGAACTAGAAAAGACACAAAGTTTGAGGCAACCTGATAAAGGGAGGCCCAACATGCCAACAAGCCTGGGACCATCTGGGCGGGATGGATAACAAGGTTGCTGAGCTTGGAAAAACGGGGATAATGAAGAAGAGGTCACCCAACTCTGTACACTGAAGAAGAGGAGAAAGAGGAAGATTTGAGGAGGACGACTCCTGACGACCACCTGAGAAAGAAACTGCGCAGGCGTATCAGGACATTAGCATATATTCAGGAGTTCCCGGAATAATAATGAATATGTATTAAATGTATCAGAAACCTAATGAATATGTAAACTCTTTTGTAATATAAATCACGAACAATTTGTTTCTCGTCGAGACGCACGTTCGTGGAAATATCCCGGTGCGACTCCCAGCGCTGCAATAAAGGATACCTGCTTAATAGTCACAATGGCTATTGAGTGAATTTTCTTTGATTCAGATTGGCGACCCAGATGGGACCCTCTCTGCCCGGCTGCAGGACCCATTGAGATTGGGACTCTCTTGGGTACCCCCGGGGATTTCTCCGGAGAGACTCCTCTCCTCAATCGGATCACTGCGGGGGCAGACAAGGACCATCTATTGAAAGGTATTCTTTAAAATATTTTGCTTTTATTTTTATTTGTTTAAGTAACTGTCTGGAGGTATTGGTTGTTTAGGAGTTTAACAGTTACTACTCTGTTTTTGGAACCGGTTGTTTGGTGGCTCCCCGTAGGTCGTTACGTTATAACGCAGGGTTGAGCGTATGCGGGACTGCTAGCGTCTTATTCGCATACATTGGGACAGTAACTGACTGGAGGTATTGGTTGTCTAGGAGTTTAACAGTTACTGTCACACACACACACGCACTTGTAACTGTCTGGAGGTATTGGTTGTTTAGGAGTTTAACAGTTACTGTCACACACACACGCACTTGAAAACTAACTGTCTGGAGGTATTGGTTGTTTAGGAGTTTAACAGTTACTGTTACACATACACACGCACTTGTAACTGTCTGGAGGTATTGGTTGTTTAGGAGTTTAACAGTTACTGTTACACACACACACGCACTTGAAAACTAACTGTCTGGAGGTATTGGTTGTTTAGGAGCTTAACAGTTACAGTTTCAAGAATTTTCTTTTTTTTTTTTTTTTCTTTCTTTTCTTTCTCAAGTATAACTTGAGGTGTTTGAATTTGTGTGAGTGTGTGAGACGTACAATCACGTACGAAGTGAGTGTGGAGTCCGGATCCGCGGTTCTGTTATCCCGCGAGGGAAACAGCCGGAGAAGGACGAAGCGAATGATTAATGATACCCTTGTGGGTAATTATTTAGATTAATAGTAGCATTGACATGTAAGTTTGGATGTCCCTTATTGCTGTGTTAAAAGATTAACTAAAAATCCGAATGATGCAGCCCCTGAAGTAGAATTGTTGATAAATGTGGGAATCAGAATATTGCTTTTGACACCCCAAAAATATTGTGAATCAATAATCATTTCTGAATGTTTATGGTATAAACAGAAATTGTGAATTCAATCTGGGACAGACATAGAGTGTGCTAAGTGTAAAGTGTGAACCCCTTGAGAAAAAGGAGTGTGCTACCGAAATAGTAAAAATTGTTTGTGGTTGGCGAGATAGTAAAATGGGAAGTAATCAGAGCGGAGAAGTTTTAAAAAACAGCCCAAGAATAAGAATTTGGAATATAATACAATGTTACAATTGATGTTGTTTTGTAGAAGGAAGTTAGAAAAGAACAACAAGAAAATGAAAGAGTGGAGACAGGCAGGGAGAGACAGGGAAAGAGAGGGTAACCTGAGAGCTGCACTGCAGGAAGCGTCAGCAAACTAACTTCAGGGGAGGACGGCAATACCAAGGGGGAGAGGCGAGGCCCCTCCAGCACAAAATACCAGTAATACCTTAGGAGATCATCAGTGTGCATATTGTAAAGAACTGGGACATTGAAAATGGGATTATCAGAAATTTAAGGACCGTTTTAGGGGTCCTGTTCCTATCAGTCCAGAGGTTCTGGAGGAGGCACGATAAGCAGCTCCCTTTCAACCTCAGTTCCCCTGAACTAGGTCCTGAAGGGGACTGGGGGAAACCTCCCCAGCAGAACCCCTGGCTACAGTAGAGCTGGGAAAAAGGAAAATAGATTTTCTTGCAAATACCGGGGCAACTTATTCTGTTAAATACTTATCAAAGAAAATTGAGTGATGATACAGTAAACATTGTGAGTGCCACAGGGAAAGCGGAACAGCATGCCTTTTCCATCCTTTAAATTTTAAGCTCGGAAAACAATGGATAACTCACCAATTTTTATATATGCCTGAATGTCCTATACCACTCTTGGGACGGCACCTATTGAGTAAATTGGAAATGCATATCACCTTTAAAGATGGAAAAGTTCAATTATTAATCCCTGAATCTAAAGCCATTGAGGCAAGAGTTTTTATGTTGCAGGAGCAACCTAAGACTAACAAAGGAATTCCCGAGGAGGTGAAGAATACAGTGACATTTTTGACACGGGCTAATGAGGTCCCGGGTAGATCCAGAAGAGCGAAACCCATAAGAATTATCCTTAAACCTGGAATAAATCTGGTAAGACAAAATAATACCCATTAAAAATAGAGGCCAAAACTTTATAGAATACAGGTTGCTCATATAATGTGAATCAGAGTATAATACCCCAATTTTACCGGTGAAGAAACCGGATGGGAAGAATTATCAGCTAGTACAGGACCAAATTTGGTTTACCGTACTGGACCTGAAGGATGCATTTTTCTGTCTGCCCTTGGCAGCAGAGAGTCAGAAGCTGTCAGAAAATCCTGAAACAGGCAGAAAAACACAATTAACTTGGACGGTGTTACCTCTAGGACTTAAGAATAGCCCTACTATTTTTGGGAACCAGTTGGTCCGAGAACTCGAAACATGGACTCCTCCATCTCAGACAGGGACTTTATTATAATATGTGGATGATTTACTAGTGGCTACAACTACTAAGGAGGACTGTGTCCAATGGACAGTGAGCTTGTTAAATTTTCTGGGATTGAGTGGGTACAAAGTTTCCCAGCAAAAGGCCCAAGTGATTCAGCAACAAGTCACTTACCTTGGATTTGAGATCTTGGGAGGACAAAGAGAACTCGGTAAAGGTCGAAAAGAAGCTATTTGCCGCACACCATTGCCGGGAACAGCGAAAGAACTTAGGACCTTTTTAGGTATGACAGGATGGTGCAGATTATGGATATATAATTATGGACTCTTAGTAAAACCGTTGTATCAATTACTAAAAGATAATCAGTTAAAGTTGACCTGGACAGGAGAAGCAAAAAGAGCCTTTGAACAACTGAAAACAGAACTGATGAGAGCACCGGCTTTAGGTCTTCCTGACGTGTCTAAACCCTTCTGGCTATTTTCTCATGAGAGGCAAGGAATAGCCTTAGGGGTGCTGGCTCAGCAACTAGGCCCTTATAAAAGAGCAGTAGCTTACCTTTCTAAGCAATTGGATGAAGTAAGCAAAGGGTGGCCTGGATGTCTACGAGCAGTAGCTGCAGTTATCCTGAATGTACAGGAAGCACGCAAATTTACAATGGGCCAGAAAATTACAGTAATGGTGTCTCATACGGTTTCAGCCGTGATAGAACAAAAAGGAGGACGCTGGCTTTCCCCCTCTAGATTTCTGAAATACCAAGCAATACTAGTGGAACAAGATGATATAACTATAGTCATCACTAACATTGTGAACCCAGCTTCTTTTCTTAGTGGGGAAATCTCGGAGCCGGTGGTCCATGACTGTTTAAAAACGATAGAAGCGGTATATTCCAGCCGTCCCAATCTAAAAGAGGAGCCGCTCCACGATGCCGAGGACTCCTGGTATACAGACAGAAGCAGCTTTGTGAAACACGGAGAACGCCAAGCGGGATATGCTGTGACCACTACCCAAAAGGTAATAGAAGCAAAATCATTACCTGCAGGGACATCAGCACAAAAGGCTGAAATCATTGCCCTAACCCGAGCGTTAGAGCTGGCAAGAGGGAAGAAGATTAATATCTGGACAGACTCAAAGTATGGTTTGGAGTTGTACATGCCCATGGTGCTATCTGGAAGGAAAGAGGACTTCTCACTGCTCAAGGAAAATATATTAAACATGCAAAAGAAATTCTAAAGTTACTAGAAGCCGTAAATCTTCCAGAAAAAGTAGCTATTATGCATTGTAAAGGGCACCAAAAAGGTAACACCGACCAAGAGATTGGCAATAAATTGGCAGACTCAGAGGCTAGAAAGGCAGCAGAAAAGGGTAAAGTGATGGCAGCCTTAATTCCAGATGGTAAACTTCAAATTCCAAATTCTGATTTGGAGCCAGATAAGTATTCCAAAGAAGATAAAAAATTAATCAATGATTTAGAAGATAACAAAGGAAAAGATGGATGGTTTTATGTTCCAGATGGACGAATAATAGTACCCTCTAATTTGTTATGGAAATTAGTTTTAGATGAACATAAGAAAACACATTGGGGTACAGATGCTTTATATAAACAATTAAACCAGAAGCTAGTAAGTTGAAATTTGTACACTACTGTGAAACAAGTAACCCAAAGGTGCGAAATTTGTTTAAAGAATAACCCGAATACCTCAAACAAGATTCAGATGGGTGTAATAGGAAAAGGTAATAGTCACAGACAGTTAAATATAATCGAACAAACTGTTCTAGCAACACAAGTTAGAGGATTAGATCAACCCATACATCCTTTTAAACCCGGAGACTGGGTTTATGTTAAGAATTTCACAGGTAAACCATTGGAAGAGAAGTGGAATGGACCATTTCAAATGCTGTTAACAACCCTCACTGCAATCAAGATCAAAGAGCAGCCTGCGTGGATTCATTATTCAAGAATCAAGAAGGTCCTTGCATCATGGACTGTGGAACCACAATCACCCCTTAAGATAAAAATAAAAAGGACATTATGATCAATTGGACACTACTCGTGACAATAATAGTCCTGAGCCATGTCAGTCAAAATCTACACTTCTCTCTAGTCCAAAACATCACTCAGATGCCTAAATATTCCGGCCATGGAATATCCTTAATAGGAGTTCCGCTTCCATCTATTGGGCAAACACCACCCTTAGAAAAGATTCCCAGTCCAAATGGAACCAGGAATGGAAGGTAGAATAGTTGTTTAGTAAGTTCAGGAAAGGGCACCTTTGTAGGAGAATATTACATTGATTGATCCTGTTTTTCAAAGGTTGAACTATACTGGACTCCCGGTTCCATTAGGAACGAGATGGTATTGGCTATGTGGTACATTGGCTATGAAGATATTGCCCCTAGGATGGAAAGGAGCTTGTACTCTTGGAGCTTTAGTTCCTAACATTACTATCGTTGACAAATTATACCCACAGGATGAAAGAATAACAACTTCCCTCAAAAGGATAAAGAAAACTCATAACGCTATAGCAGATAGGTTTACTAAGTTCCATAGTTTTGTAAGGTGGTTTCTCCCATGGCTAGGGGTAAGTGAACTAGAAAAAAACTATAGTGAACATTTCAGCAGTAATAGAAAACATTGAGAACAAAACCATTGATGCAATACAGGCCTTGCAAATTGAAATAACTAGTCTGTCAAAAGAAGTGATTCAAAACCGAATGGCCCTTGATTTATTATTAGCTTCACAAGGTGGTGTTTGTGCAACCATAAATATAAGCTGTTGTATGTACATAGACCAAAGTGGTAGAATCTCCACAGATTTAGACGAAATCCGTAGACAAAGCGAAATATTGCATAAAATAACTAAAGACCATATCTCATGGGGTTTTGAAGAAATTTGGCACAAGTTAACTTCCTGGCTACCTAATTCGACCTGGCTCCGGCAGCTATTTGGTTTTGTCCTGCTTATAGGACTGATGATAATCCTGACTTGTATATTAATACAATGTGCATTTTGGTGTAGTAGGCGAACTTCAGGAGAATATGAGAACTGGAAACAAAATAAGATAAGACACGCAGTAGAGTCAGGGAAATACTTTAAGAGAACATCGCAAAAAGAGAATGTATTGTAGGCCTTCTTGCGAAAGAATTCGCAACTTTAATGAAAAGGGGGGAATGAATAGGGGAATCTAATTAGCGTATAACAATTTAAAAAAAAAAAAAAAAAGAATATAACTTGGCAATACTTGAGTCAGGCCCCACAAACTCAGGCTTCGCCTGTCTCATGCTCCAGTACAAAAGAAAACAATTAATAAAATAGTTGGAATGCAGAAGCAGGATAAGAGAAGCCGTAAATTAGGGAATAGTCCTTGGGTATGAACTAGAAAAGACACAAAGTTTGAGGCAACCTGATAAAGGGAGGCCCAACATGCCAACAAGCCTGGGACCATCTGGGCGGGATGGATAACAAGGTTGCTGAGCTTGGAAAAACGGGGATAATGAAGAAGAGGTCACCCAACTCTGTACACTGAAGAAGAGGAGAAAGAGGAAGATTTGAGGAGGACGACCCCTGACGACCACCTGAGAAAGAAACTGCGCAGGCGTATCAGGACATTAGCATATATTCAGGAGTTCCCGGAATAATAATGAATATGTATTAAATGTATCAGAAACCTAATGAATATGTAAACTCTTTTGTAATATAAATCACGAACAATTTGTTTCTCGTCGAGACGCACGTTCGTGGAAATATCCCGGTGCGACTCCCAGCGCTGCAATAAAGGATACCTGCTTAATAGTCACATTGGCTATTGAGTGAATTTTCTTTGATTCAAATGCCATATCATTTAATATGATTCCTTCAGAATCTTCAGAACTATTCTTCTCTATGTGACAGAAGTTTCTGAGGAAGGTCAATGATACCTCTAAGAGATTATGACAGTTGAATTATGGATTCAAATAGCTCTGCCTTTTACATGACCACAAAAAATGAAATAACTTTTGATTTGTAGCCCTGTTGTTCTAATCTACATTTCTCCATTATAGCTCATCTAAAATCAGGCAATCTAGTTGTATATAAACTACACATTTTTCCTTGAATCATTCAGCGAACTATATATTTTAAATTAAATGGCACCTCTGCTTAAGGAAATATGAGATGGAGCTAGTATTACAGAACTAGCAGAAACATTCATAACAGCCATTACTAACAAACAAAGCATGGACTGCAAGAAAAGTTTTGAGATGGAGGATACTGACTTTTCAATTGCATTTGGAAATCCGTCAAATGAAATCTACTGAAATATTTTGCTTGAATTCAAGGTCTTGTTTAGTTGGTATTTAGTGTAGAATAGATGCAGCTTCTTTCTTTTGTACACATTACTTGATGGCAAGACATCACTGCTGGTTTGTTTTTTTTTTTTTTTTTGGTGTGTGTTCACTTGGCGGGTGCTGGTAAGAAGATACTGTAGGTTTTTTGTTTTGTTTTTCATTTTACTAGTCAGCTCAGATTAAAAAACTTCTCATTCAATTCTTCCTATGTCTGGCTGTAATCCAGATATTGTTAGAAGTGATCCTGCTATGGTTTGTCTTTTTAAAATATTAGGACCAGATTTCCTCTGTTTTCTTTACATGTATTTGTCTAACATTGTTAGACATTGTTAGCTAGGAAATACAGCAGGCCAAACTTTCTTTTGTATCATTGTCCTTGCTCTAGGATTCAGCTGATAGAAACTGCTGATTGGACACCCTGGCATTGTAAAGTAGGCATGGTCTACCTGTGGAATGCAGAAAATGAAAGTAAATATATGCTTGTGCAAAGAGGTTTTATTTCTTCCTAAATGTAAGAGCAGAAGGGTGTTGGAGACAGATTGGACCATCCCCACTGGAACTTTATAAACCTCTGTAAAATCTCTCCTTCTGTCTTAAAGGTGATATAAAGTTGCAGCAGGGTGCAACCATGGTAGCTGTGTACCTTGCTCAAACTTGTCACAACATGTAAAAAACTAGAATTTGTTCTTGTTTTTTAGCTAACTAATTTTGAAATGAATTTTAACTTTTTTTTTTTTTTTTTTTTTAACTAACACTTAAGGGCATTACAACATTCTTGTGCTTTTGTTAGCTTGTGCAGTAGCTACCTGTGGGGATTATTCTGCCTATTCCAAAGCTAGCATGATGTGTGTCCTGGTTCTGGCAAGGATAGAGTTAATTTCCCAAGGAGCCAGGACAGGTGAGCCAAGCTGGCCGGGGGCTATTCCATACCATGTGACATCATGCTCACCATAAAAGGGGGCTAGTCGGGTAGGGGCGGGTTCGGCGTGTCGGCGTGGCTCCGGGACGGGTCGAGCGTCCGGTCGGTCGGTCGGTCGGATCGGTAAAATCGTTCTCTGTTATCACCCATTGTGAATATCTGTTATCAGCACTGTTGTTGATTGTTTCCCTCTCCCTTGCTGTCCCAGTAAACTGCCCTTATCCCAACCCTCGAGGCTTTGCCGTTGTTTTTCCGTTCTCCACATCCCGCTGGGGGAGGGGTGAGCGAGCGGAGCGTGGCACTTAGCTACCGGCTGGGGCTAAACCACGTCCGATCCTTTTTGGCGCCCAACGTGGGGCACGAGAAAATCGAGATAAGGATAGTGATTGGAAGAGGTAACGGGCAAAACATTGAACGTAACTTGAGAGTGATATAGTGGTGAAGGGACTAGAGGTAGATTTTGTGTGTAGATTGTCCACTCTTGTTTGGTGTTGTGATAGTGTTGTTTTGCTTTTGGTGTGGGGAATTCTTTTTTCTTTGTTGATGTGATTAGTGTTTGTGAAGTTTTGTGTTGAATGTATATTTTAACGATAATTCTTAAATATGTGATTCACAGAGGCGAGGGGTGGAATGTGTTGGTTTTGCGTGGCAAGGTTTTGGTAGCGGGGGGGCTACAGGGGTGGCTTCTGTGAGAAGCTGCTAGAAGCTTCCCCTGTGTCTGATAGAGCCAATGCCAGCCGGCTCCAAGACGGACCCGCCACTGGCCAAGGCCAAGCCAATCAGCGCCTCTGTGATAACATATTTAAGAAAGAGAAAAAACAGTTAGAGAGCGCTTTTGCAGCCAGAGAGAGGAGTGAGAAGATGTAAGAACATCTGCAGACACCAAGGTCAGTGCAGAAGGAGGGGGAGGAGGTGCTCCAGGCGCCGGAGCAAGATTCCCCTGCAGCCCGTGGTGAAGACCATGGTGAAGCAGGCTGTCCCCCTGCAGCCCATGGAGGGAGGATGAGGGGGTGTAGCGATTCCACCTGCAGCCCGTGGAGGACCCCATGCCAGAGCAGGTGGAGACACCTGAAGGAGGCTGTGACCCCGTGGGAAGCCCGCGCTGGAGCAAGCTCCTGGCAGGACCTGGATCCGTGGAGAGAGGAGCCCATGCCACAGCAGGTTTGCTGGCAGGACTTGTGACCCCGTGGGGGACCCACGCTGGAGCAGTTTGCTCCTGAAGGTCTGCACCCCGTGGAGGAGACTCACGTTGGAGAAGGTCGTGAAGGACTGTCTCCCGTGAGAGGGACCCCATGCTGGAGCGGGGGAACGATGAGTCCTCCCCCTGAGGATGAAGAAGCGGCAGAAACACCGCGTGATGAACTGACCGTAACCCCCACTCCCCGTCCCCCTGTGCCGCTGAGGGGGGGCGGAGGTTGAAGCCGGGAGTGAAGTTGAGCCCGGGAAGATGGGAGGGGTGGGGGGAGGTGTTTTTAAGATTTGGTTTTATTTCTCGTTCCTCCACTCTGTTTTGCTTAGTAATAAATAAGATGAATTCCCTCTCTAAGTTCGGTCTGTTTTGCTCGTGATGATAATTAGAGAACGATATCTCCCTGTCCTTATCTCGACCCGTAAGTTTTTTTTCATTGTACCTTTTCTCCCCTGTCTAATGAAAGAGGGGAGTGATAGAGCGGCTCTGGTGGGCACCTGGCCCTCAGCCAGGGTCAACCCACCACAGTCTTTTTTAAAAGGACTGATGTGGTTTAGCCCCAGCCAGTAGCTAAGTGCCACATGCCGCTTGCTCACTCCTTCCCTGGCGGGATGGGGAGGAGAACTGAAAAACAATGGCAAAGCCTGGAGGGTTGGGATAAGGGCAGTTTACTGGGACAGCAAGGGAGAGGGAAACAATCAACAGTGCTGATAAGAGATATTCACAATGGGTGATAACAGAACGATCTACCGATCTACCAACCGGATGCTCAACCCATCCCGAGCCACGCCGAACCCGCCCCTACCCAACTAGCCCCCTTTTATGGTGAGCATGATGTCACATGGTACGGAATAGCCCCCGGCCAGCTTGGGTCACCTGTCCTGGCTCCTTGGGAAATTAACTCTATCCTTGCCAGAACCAGGACATTATCCACCCCTTATTCCATACCATCTACGTCATGCCCAGATTATTTCACAGAACTCATTGCCTTACTCTATGGGCTATTGCTCTAAAATGTCTGTTGAGTTCATTTAGTCCATGGTTTTGGGTTCCATCTGCCATTACAGTGTCTCAGAGCGGAAGCAATGGTGCATGCTGCTGGATTGTTGCATGCTGCATCCGGAGTCTTCACAGCCGGTGTATCTGGTATGGTCCATGCTCACAGTCTGGATGCCAAAGATGTGATTTTTCGATGAAGTTTCTGGGCACCAGTTGAAGGCAGTTCTAGTTCTATCATTGTGGCACTTTGTTCAAAGTCCGTCCCTCATTAGTTTTGGGTGATTCTTATGGTCATACCATTGATACAGTATATCGCTACTAATATCATGCAATTTAATTTATTGGCTATTTTCACCCAAAATCAAATCCCCTTGGGGTACACACTGGACTTCCCCATCTTTTCTCATCACCCACCAAGTGCACCCTGGTCCCTGAGCAAAAGCAATCTCACAGATGGGCTTGCCTTTGCCTGAAGCAGGGATAACCCAAACTGTTTTACCCAACATATTTTTCATGTGCACTACAGGAACTTTATCCCCTTCTACTGGGCGTGGAAATTTTGACTGGGCAGGGCCAGCTCGATTGGCAGATCCCCGAGTGTTAACTAACCAGGTGGCCTTTGCTAAATGTGTATCCCAGTGTTTGAGGGTCCCATTGCCCTCAGGGTGGTTTTTAGCAGCCCATTGCACCTTTCAACTTTCCCAGAGGCTGGTGCATGATAGGGGATGTGGTACACCCACTCAATACCATGCTCTTTGGCCCAGGTGTCTATGAGGGTGTTCCGAAAATGAGTCCCATTGTCTGATTCGATTCTCTCTGGGGTGCCATGTCGCCACAGGACTTGCTTTTCAAGACCCAGAAGAGTGTTCCGGGCAGTGGCACGGGGCACAGGATATGTTTCCAGCCACCCAGTGGTTGCTTCCACCATTGTAAGAACATAACGCTTGCCTTGGCGGCTTCGCAGGAGCGTGATGTAGTCGATTTGCCATGCTTCCCCATATTTATATTTCAACCACCGTCCTCCATGCCACAGAGGCTTTACCCGCTTGGCTTGATTGCAGCACACGTTTCACATTGATGGATGACCTGTGAGGTGGCGTCCATGCTCAAGTCCACCCCTCGATCACGGGCCCATCTATATGTCGCATCTCTTCCTTGATGGCCTGAGGTGTCATGGGCCCACCGAGCTATAAAGAATTCACCCTTACGCTGCCAGTCCAAATCCACCTGAGCCACTTCGATCTTGGCAGCCTGATCTACCTGCTGGTTGTTCTGATGTTCCTCAGTGGCCCGACTCTTGGGTACGTGGACATCTACATGACGTACCTTTACAACCAGCTTCTCTAGCCGGGCAGCAATATCTTGCCCCAATGGGGCAGCCCAGATGGGTTTGCCTCTGCATTGCTAGTTGCTCCGCTTCCGCTGCTGTAACCACCCCCACAGGGCATTGGCCACCATCCATGAGTCGGTATAGAGGTACAGTGTTGGCCACTTTTCTCTTTCAGCAGTATCTAAGGCCAGCTGGATGGCTTTCACCTCTGCAAACTGGCTTGATTCACCTTCTCCTTCAGCAGCTTCTGCAACTCGCCGTGTAGGACTCCAAACAGCAGCCTTCCACCTTCGATGCTTTCCCACAATGCGACAGGACCCGTCAGTGAAGAGGGCATATGGTTTCTCATCTTCTGTTAGTTTATTATACGGTGGGGCTTCAGCACGTGTCATCTCCTCCTCTGGCGACATTCCGAAATCTTTCCCTTCTGGCCAGTCTGTGATCACTTCCAGAATCCCTGGACGACTGGGGCTTCCTATTCTAGCCCGTTGTGTGATTAGGGCAACCCACTTACTCCACGTAGCATCGGTTGCGTGATGTGTAGAAGGAGCCCTCTCTTTGAACATCCAACCCAGCACTGGCAGTCGGGGTGCCAAGAGGAGCTGTGCTTCAGTGCCAATCACCTCTGAAGCAGCTCGAACCCCTTCGTAGGCTGCCAATATCTCCTTTTCCGTTGGAGTGTAGCGGGCCTCGGATCCTCTGTATCCCCGACTCCAAAACCCCAGGGGTCGACCTCGAGTCTCCCCCGGTGCTTTCTGCCAGAGACTCCAGGTAGGGCCATTCTCCCCGGCTGCGGTGCACAGCACATTTTTGACATCTGGTCCTGCCCGGACTGGCCCAAGAGCTACGGCATGAACTATTTCTTGTTTAATTTGTTCGAAAGCTTGTCGTTGCTCAGGGCCCCATTTGAAATCATTCTTCTTCCGGGTTACATGGTAGAGAGGGCTTACTATCAAACTGTAATTCGGAATGTGCATTTGCCAGAAACCCACAACGCCTAAGAAGGCCTGTGTCTCCTTTTTGTTGGTTGGTGGGGACATGGCTGCTATTTTGTTGACAATATCCATTGGGATCTGACGCCACCCATCATGCCACCTGATTCCTAAAAATTGGATTTCCTGCGCAGGCCCCTTCACCTTACTTCGTTTTATGGCAAAGCCAGCCTGCAGCAGGATTTGGATTATGTTCTTCCCTTTCTCAGAAACTTCCTCTGCTGAGTTGCCCCATACAATGATGTCACCAATGTATTGCAGGTGCTCTGGGGCTTCACCCTTTTCCAGTGCATTCTGGATCAGTCCATGGCAAATGGTGGGGCTGTGTTTCCACCCCTGGGGCAGTCAATTCCAGGTGTACTGGACGCCCCTCCAAGTGAAGGCAAACTGTGGCCTGCACTCTGCTGCCAAAGGGATCGAGAAAAATGCAGTAGCGATATCAATTGTGGCATACCATTTGGCTGCCTTTGACTCCAGTTCATATTGAAGTTCCAGCATATCTGGCACGGCAGCACTCATGGGCAGTGTGACTTCATTCAGGCCACGACAGTCTACCGTCAGCCTCCACTCTCCATTGGACTTCCGCACTGGCCGTATGGGACTGTTAAAGGGTGAGCGGGTTCTGCTGATCACTCCCTGACCCTCCAGTTGATGAATTAGCTTGCGGATGGGAACCAGGGAGTCTCTGTTGGTGCGGTATTGCTGCCGGTGCACAGTTGTAGTAGCAATCGGCACCTGCTGCTCTTCAACCTTCAGCAACCCTACAACAGAAGGGTCCTCCGAGAGACCGGGCAAACTAGACAATGGTTCAATTTCCTCTGCTTCTAAGGCAGCTATTCCAAAAGCCCACCGGTAGCCTTTTGGGTCTTTGAAATACCCTTTCCGGAGGTGGTCTATGCCCAGGATGCACGGAGCCTCTGGCCCAGTCACAATGGGGTGCTTTTGCCACTCATTCCCAGTTAGACTTACTTCAGCCTCCAACCGAGTCAACTGTTGGGATCCCCCTGTCACACCAGAAATAGATATCGGTTCCACCCCGTCATAGCTGGATGGCATTAGGGTACACTGTGCACCCATGTCCACTAGGGCCTAGTACTCTTGTGGGTTCAATGTGCCAGGCCATCGGATCCACACAGTCCAATAAACCCTATTGTCCCTTTCCTCCACCTGGCTGGAGGCAGGGCCCCTCTAATCCTGCTCGTCATAGTCACTACTCACCTCTTGCAGAAAGGACTTAGAAGTCCCTTCAAGAGGATCATAACTGTGATCTGGCCTTTCACTGGGTCTGGGGGGCTGCCCGGTAGAAACTGGAGCAGCATTCTTTCTGGAAGAGTCCCTTCTTACAGCTGTCTTGCCTTGTAGCTCATGTACACGTGCCCGCAGGGTTGAGGTGGGCTTCCCATCCCATTTCCTCATGTCTTCTCCGTGGTCACGCAGATAAAACCACAGGACACCTCGTGGTGTGTATGCTCTATATCCCCTCTCTGGAGCAGAAAAACGCTTACTCCTAACAGCTGAAATACGGGTCTGTGGGGGTGGGGAGTACGATATATCCTCTTTGAGTTGCCGGACGTCCTGGGACAGTTTCTCCACAGCCAAGACGAAGGAGGAAGAAAGGCTCTCTTCATACTGCCGGAGTCGGCCAGCCACTTCGTCCACCGTGGATGCCTCTTCACTTTTCCAGTCGATTACTGCCAGTGAGTTGTCGTACGATGATGGTGCACTTTGCACAAATTTTCGCCACATGGGTCGGGTACAGTGGACTTCATTGGGGTTGTGGGCAACTGTGCATTGTCCGGATCATAATAAACCATCTCCCGCACAGCTAATTCCCTCAGATATTGAATACCTCTCTCCATAGTGGTCCACTTGCCTGGACAACATACGACATCTTCGCTGAAAGGATACCTTTCCCTCACACTTGACAGGAGTCGCCTCCAGAGGCCGAGGGCCTGTGCCTTCTTCCCAATTGCTTTGTCAATGCCCCCTTCCCTAGACAAGGATCCCAGCTGCTTGGCCTCCCTGCCCTCCAGTTCCAAGCTACTGGCCCTGTTATCCCAGCAGCGGAGCAGCCAGGTAATAATATGCTCCCCTGGAAGGCGGCTGAAATCTTTCTGCCTATCTCGCAGCTCACTCAGGGACAGAGATCGGGTGATCACTTCTGGTTCTGGCTCTTCTTCTTGTTCTCGTGATGGCCCCGGTTCATCATCATCTTTCACTAAGCGAACTGATTTCCTTGTGTATTTCTTTTTGTGTATAGGGCAACTGATACTGGTGTGGGTTGATCTTTTGGCTCGACTACAGTGCCTGTTGCGGGGGTTTGTGTAGCTGCAGTGCCTGTTGCGGGGGCCTGGGCAGTTGCAGTGCCTGTTGCGGGGGCCTGGGCAGCTGCAGTGCCTGTGGGTCCACTCTCTCCCTCTGGATGGTGCTGTCTACTATCAAGCAATGTTTGATAGATGGTGGCCAGGGCCCAGCACAGCGCAGTAAGTTGTGTCTCCTTAGAATCCCCACAGCATTTTCCTTTCAAATAGTCTACCATTTTATCAGGGTCTTGCAGTTGTTTGGGAGTGAAGCTCCAAACCATTGGGGGTGAAAAGGTCTCTAGATACCTGCCCATACTCTCCCACATGCCATGCCAGCCCTGACCACTCAGCCTTGGGGAAGATCCCTGGGTGGTACTCTTTTGCTAACCCTGAACAGGACTTGGAAAGCATGCAGGTGACCTAGCAACAGGAATATACTGGCCTGAACATTCCAAGGGTATTCAAAATACTCAAAAATTGTTGTAACCAACCAAAAGGGAAAAGAGGAGGTGAAAGAGTGGGAGAAGGTATCCCCCCCCGTCTTCCCCATAGATTGGGTCTAATTATTAATCAGTTCTGAAAGATACTGGCCGAGGTACGGGCCTGACCGAAATGCTACATACACATACCAGCTCAGACCCATGACTGTCAGTGATATCATAAGTCATTATCACACAATACAACAACATGAGAACACGAACCCCTCTCCCAGAGGTGATAAACAGCACCGCAGGGATTGCATAGAGTAAACACGGGTTTACAAACCAGAGCCATGTAACCAAACAGAACATCATTATGACCAGTGACTGTTTCAATAACATTATAAATGCTTATAACAACTTTGTTTTAACACACTTGGGTCAGACTTGTCGTTATCACAACCCCTCGAGCCCCATGTTGGGCGCCTAAAAAAGACTGTGGTGGGTTGACCCTGGCTGAGGGCCAGGTGCCCACCAGAGCCGCTCTATCACTCCCCTCTTTCATTAGACAGGGGAGAAAAGGTACAATGAAAAAAAACTTACGGGTCGAGATAAGGACAGGGAGATATCGTTCTCTAATTATCATCACGAGCAAAACAGACCGAACTTAGAGAGGGAATTCATCTTATTTATTACTAAGCAAAACAGAGTGGAGGAATGAGAAATAAAACCAAATCTTAAAAACACCTCCCCCCACCCCTCCCATCTTCCCGGGCTCAACTTCACTCCCGGCTTCAACCTCCGCCCCCCCTCAGCGGCACAGGGGGACGGGGAGTGGGGGTTACGGTCAGTTCATCACGCGGTGTTTCTGCCGCTTCTTCATCCTCAGGGGGAGGACTCATCGTTCCCCCGCTCCAGCATGGGGTCCCTCTCATGGGAGACAGTCCTTCACGACCTTCTCCAACGTGAGTCTCCTCCACGGGGTGCAGACCTTCAGGAGCAAACTGCTCCAGCGTGGGTCCCCCACGGGGTCACAAGTCCTGCCAGCAAACCTGCTGTGGCGTGGGCTCCTCTCTCCACGGATCCACAGGTCCTGCCAGGAGCTTGCTCCAGCGCAGGCTTCCCACGGGGTCACAGCCTCCTTCAGGTGTCTCCACCTGCTCTGGCGTGGGGTCCTCCACGGGCTGCAGGTGGAATCGCTACACCCCCTCATCCTCCCTCCATGGGCTGCAGGGGGACAGCCTGCTTCACCATGGTCTTCACCACGGGCTGCAGGGGAATCTTGCTCCGGCGCCTGGAGCACCTCCTCCCCCTCCTTCTGCACTGACCTTGGTGTCTGCAGATGTTCTTACATCTTCTCACTCCTCTCTCTGGCTGCAAAAGCGCTCTCTAACTGTTTTTTCTCTTTCTTAAATATGTTATCACAGAGGCGCTGATTGGCTTGGCCTTGGCCAGTGGCGGGTCCGTCTTGGAGCCGGCTGGCATTGGCTCTGTCAGACACAGGGGAAGCTTCTAGCAGCTTCTCACAGAAGCCACCCCTGTAGCCCCCCCGCTACCAAAACCTTGCCACGCAAAACCAACACAATGTGCTACTCAAATTGAGTGAAAAGGGCTACAAAGGAGGAAGTTTTACAGTTTGGAAAGCAGTGGTCATAGAACTAGATATTCTCATCTTGTTAGTATTATCTCAGTAATGAAAAGCCTTTAAAAAAATTTGTTTTTTCTCTTAAACTTTCATGACATTATGCGCATATAAATGTACATATGCACAGATGTACTACAAAATTTTCTTTTGCGATTCTTACCAGCTCTTACCAGATTCTTTAGATGTGGCATTGGGAGAAGGAGCATTAGTTCTTGACCTCCTACTTGCAATTTCTCCCTTTTCAGGCACCACGCACAAGTCCTGCTCTGTGCAATATTTGCCTCATGCATACAAGTTCAAGATTTTTTCTTAGTTTGAAGTAGCTTTTTTTTTTTTTTTTTTTTTTTGTTTTGAAGCTCAGCAGTTATGTTTCCAGTATCTTCAAGGGATGGATTGGAGATCTTGGTGATAATGCTGAGTCTGAAATTCTTCTACTTCCACAAGAGAAACAAATGTATATTTGGGCTCTCACTATTGGAAAACATCCTCTTTAGGCACCTTGATATTAAGAATGTTGTAGCGGTCCTAACTGGAGTACTATTGTACATCCATCTGAGCATACACAGGTCTACACTTTTCTGTACTGTTCTGTGCTGTGCTGCACACATGACTTGGCCTCCAGGACTCCACTATGCTGCACATATCTCTTGATGTGGGATAAGCTTAGCTGACTAATCATAATGAAAGGTGGCACCCACTTGGCACTGATGGTGATGTCTTTATCATGAAGTGAAGCAAAGTGTTTTCATATAAATAACCTTTTGCTCAATAGCAGAGAAGATAAATAGAGTTACTTATGCCTAAGAAATTTCTATTAAAAATCAACCACGATGCCAGCAAACCTCACCACTGATAGTAAATCTGTGCACCATGTTGTGTCCTTACCAGAGATCCATCCAATGCTGTATCATCTCAGGGTTCCCAACATCACAAGAGACATAAAATTTTATAATGTGCTATCAGTTTTTCTTGGAGATTAATAAAATCTATATTGAGACTGCCTTTCTTGCTGGGATTCAGAAAGAATGAGAACCTGCTGGTGCAAAACAAAAGTACTCCTATATAGTGGATTTTCTCTGTACCTCTTCCTTAAAAAGTAAAAGTTATTTCAAGTGAATTTCCATTGAAAAGTACTGAGGAAAAGCAACTATCTGAAAAAATAGCAAAGAAAGGAAGAAAGGTTTTTATTAAAAATTAAACTTGGAACTTTTAAATGTTCTCTCCTGCTTCTTTCTCATCCTTTATTATATATTAGGGTACTTTGTTGACCAAAATTTTCTGGATCTCTGGCCATAAACCTTCCTCAGATTCCAACCTGTAATGTTTTGTTGTTGTGGTAAAGTAACATTTTGCAATTGAATATAAGCCATGGGTATCAAATATTCCCAAATACTCAGGAGAGGACATGACATAGCTGCAGCTAGAAAAAAACTTAAGTGTTAGACATTATTTCCATAGGAAAAAGTATTTTGATATACAGCTGGAAGATACAATAGGATTAAATGTTACCCAACATCTGGAACGTTACCTGGACTTGTGCAAGACATTTGACACTGTCCCATACAACATCCTTGTCTCTAAATTGGAGAGACATGGACTCGATGGATGGACCACTCAGTGGATAAGGAATTGGCTGGATGGTCACACTCAAAGAATTGAGGTCAATGACTTGATGTCCAAGTAGAGACCAGTGACAAGTGGCGTTCCTCAGGGGTTGGTATTGGGTTCAGCACTGTTTAACATCTTTGTCAGTGACAGGGATAGTGGGATCGAGCGCACCCTCAGCAAGTTTGCCGACGACACCAAGCCGTGTGGTGTGGTTGACACGCTGGAGGGAAGGGATGCCATCCAGAGGGACCTTGACAGGCTGGAGAGGTGGGCCCGTACGAACCGCGTGAAGTTCAACAAGGCCAAGTGCAAGGTCCTGCATGTGGGTGGGTGCAATCCCAAGCACAGCTATAGGCTGGGTGAGGAATGGATTGAAAGGAGCCCTGAGGAGAAGGACTTGGGGGTATTGATTGATGAGAAGCTCAGCATGAGCCGGCAGTGTGTGCTTGCAGCCCAGAATGCCAACTGTGTCCTGGGCTGCATCAAAAGAAGTGTGACCAGCAGGTCGAGGGAGGTGATCCTGCTCCTCTACTCTGCTCTTGTGAGACCCCACCTGGAGTGCTGTGTCCAGCTCTGGGGGCACCAGTACAAGAGAGACAGTGAGCTGTTGGAGAGAGTCCAGAGGAGGGCCACGAAGCTGATCAGAGGGCTGGAGCACCTCTCCTATGAGGACAGGCTGAGAGAGTTGGGATTGTTCAGCCTGGAGAAAAGGCAGCTTTGGGGAGATCTAATTGTGGCTTACCAGTACCTGAAGGGAGCCTACAGGAAAGATGGAGAGGGACTGTTTATCAGGGAGTGTAGTGACAGGACAAGGGGTAATGGGTTTAAGCTGAAGGAGGGTAGATTTAGATGAGATGTTAGAAATTCTTTACTGTGAGGGTGGTGAGGTACTGGAACAGGTTGCCCAGAGAGGTTGTGGAGGCCCCAATCCCTGGAAGTGTTTAAGGCCAGGTTGGATGAGGCTTTGTGCAACGTGGTCTAGTGGAGGGTGTCCCTGCCCATAGAAGGGGGGTTGGAACTAGATGATCTTCAAGGTCCCTTCCAACCCACATCATTCTATGATTCTATGATTCTATGATCTCTGGAAACTTGTGCTAGCACATCACTGTTGTGTTTTCTCTACAGAACAGCACGTTTTGTTCTCTGTCTCTCTTAGTGACTTACTACCCAGCTCTTCAGTAGATAAAAAGGTTTAGTGGATAATTGTTTGATTTGTTCTGTTGATATGAAAAAACCCACCAAAACAAATCCATTCCTTATTTTCCTGGTAAAATTAGCTCATTTAGTAAGATTTTGTGGGTGGGGTTGCTAATTTTTTAAGTAGCTAAGTGGTAAAACATTTCAGTGTTAACTACTCAGGAGCCTGAGACCTAGTTTACAATAGGGAAAAAAGTAGAATACAATTGTAGTGACACAATCTGAAGGCATATATAGACATAATAGTGCTCTATTATATAAACAGTAAGCTTAATTTTAAAATGGCTTAGGAAAAATGAGTGATTTGATGATTTCCTAAGACTGAGTGTGTAAGGCAACATTTCAAACAAATAAAAAGTACACATAATTGAAGTCTAGAGTGCTCTCTCATTTCAAGGGCTTAAGCATTCAGGAATATGTTTATATTTAGGCTCTGATTTTTCTGACAGTTTTATTTTGCACTTCAGCAGTAGAGATACAGTGATAGTGTCTGAAATTGAACTGATTTAAAAGTGACTAACTATGTGATTTGTGTGTGTCCTGGTTTTCAGCTAGGATAAAGTTAATTTTCACAAGAAGCTGGGAGGGGACACAGACAGTACAGCTGACCCAAACTAGCCAAAAGGGTATTCCATACCATGACATCATGCTCAGTATATAAAGGGGGGGGGGGGGGGCGAAGGGTGAAGGAAGGAGTCAGGCTGGCATCAGTTTTGGGTGGTGAGCAAATTGCATTGTGTATCACTCGCTTTGTATATTCTAAGTAGTGATGTTGTTATTTACCTCTCCCTTTGCTGTCTCAGTAAACCGTCCTTATCTCAACCCACGAGTTTTATGTTTGTCTTCCCATTCTCCTGTCCATCCTGCTGAGGGGGAGGAGTGAGCGAGCAGCTGCCTGGTGCTCAGCTGTGGCTGGGGCTGAACCATGACAGTGTAGTATTTTATGAGGAAGAAAAAGAAATAGTATTGAATTATGACCATAAGTTGCAGTTTCTTTGAAATGTATTCTACATGCTGACAGGTTTGCTTTCCTATACAAATCTTAATATCTACTATTAACTAGTATATTTCTTGTGTTTTCCTATCATTGACTTTCATTAGTGCATAATTTTGTACAAGCAAGAAAAAATAGGGATCATCAAACTACTTTTTCTCATCTATTTTTTGGAATTAAAAAAAAAATTGCAACCTGATACACAGATCTATAGATTTGTATAATTTTTATGCAGGAGCTGTGAGGATATGTTAGCAAATACTTGACAATGTTTTACAAGAAATAGACTTTAAATATATTCTGCTGGTTATCTGTAGCCTTCCAAATCTTAGACAAACGCTACACAGAAGATGCATGTCTTAGCTGAAGCAGTGTAGGTTAGCTAATTGTATTTGCAGATTTTTAGTCCTTTATTTAAAAATTTTTAGTCATTGGTGCTAGAAGGAAATTAAAAACTGAATCCAAGAAGTGATAAGCAGTGAGCAAAAGGAAGGGAGCAGAGGTGGGTCCTCAGGAAAAATATGAGTGAAGACTTTGGAGACTTCTGGTTTTCTCTTTAGGAGAAATCAGTAGAGCACTATCCTTCTTCTGGTTTTTTGAAATGTAACGGTCACAGAGAAAGGAGGACTGTTTGGGTTTTGTGGTATGACTTCCCCAATTCTTTCTCGGCTTTACAACTTCCATCTTGTAAGTCACTGTCCCTTGTTCGTTCACTTCCTCCTCTCTGGACTAAACCTCTTTCATTTGGGTACTTCAGCTCCAGAATGGGCTAGGCCACAGGTCATTGAGTATGCATGACATTTTCTTGACTAACTGCTCGGATGTGCTCCTGGACAAGGGGTGACACAGTCCTTCCTACTGTGACTTTTCTATCTGGATATGAAAATTTTATGTTATGATACAAGGATAATTCTTGTTTCTGCTGACATTTCAATCCCGTCTTCTGAGATAGAGACAGTCATATTCTGGTTTCAATTACACTAAAGGATGGTACGTAAGACATGGAAAGTCCTGTTGTTTTGCTGATGTCCACAACAGGATAGAGTGAGTATCTTTTTATTGTTTACTGGTCAGTTTCTTAATTTATTCCCTTAATCCTAGACATGATCTAAGATCTTTTTAGTTCCTTTGGTACTTCTGTGAGCTGTGTGACAACTCACTAAATTATAATCTAGGTTCTGTCCCAGTCCCTTCTTCACATTGTTATCAATCTTTCAGGCCATTTATTTCTCTCATGTAAAATTATTAGAAGCAGAAGAGCTCATTTTTCTAAAAATACTTTCTTTTCTTAGAAGTTTCTTTTTTTAGCAACTAAATAGTTAACATTTATAGATCCTTTCATCATAGAATAATCATCATAAAATGGTTGGATGGGATCTTAAAGATCAACTAGTTCCATTCCCCCCTGCCAGGGGCAGGGACACCCTCCACTAGATTAGGTTGCCACAAAGCCCCATCCAACCTGGCCTTGAACACTTCCAGGGAGGGGGCACCCACAGCTTCTCTGGGCAACCTGTTCCAGTGCCTCACCACCCTCACAGTAAAGAACTTCTTCCTAATATCTAATCTAAATCTACCCTCTTTCAGCTTAAGGCCATTACCCCTTGGCCTATCCCTACGTGCCCTTGTAAACAGTCCCTCTCCAGCATTCCTGTAGGCCCCCTTTAGATAATGGAAGGCTGCTACAAGGTCTCCCTGGAGCCTTCTCTTCTCCAGGCTGAAGAACCCCAACTCTCTCAGGCTGTCTTCACAGGAGAGGTGCTCCAGCCCTCTGATCATCTTCGTGTCCTTCCTCTGGACTTGCTCCAACAGGTCCATGTCTTTCCTGTACTGAGGACCTCAGAGCTGAACACAGTACTCCAGGTGTCATGAGAGTGGAGTAAATGGGGAGAATCACCTCCCTCGACCTGCTGGTCACACTTCTTTTGGTGCAGCCCAGGATACAGTTGGCTTTCTGGGCTGCAGACGCACATTGCTGGGTCACATTGAGCTTCTCATCCATCAACACCCCCAAGTCCTTCTCTCCAGGGCTTCTCTCACTCCATTCCCCACCCAGCCTGTAGTTGTGCTTGCGATTGCGCCAACCCACATGCAGGACCTTGCACTCGGCCTTATTGAACTTCATGGAGTTCACATGGGCCCACCTCTCCAGCCTGTCAAGGTCCCTCTGGATGGCATCCCTTCCCTCCAGCATGTTGACCACACCACACAGCTTGGTGGTATCAGCAAACTTGCTCAGGGTGCACTCAATCCCACTGCCCACGTCACCAACAAAGATGTTAAACAGTGCTGAACCCTATACCGACCCCTGAGGAACGCCACTTGTCACTGGTCTCCACTTGGACATCAAGTCATTGACCTCAATTCTTTGAGTGTGACCATCCAGCCAATTCCTTATCCACTGAGTGGTCCATCCATCGAATGCATGTCTCTCCAATTTAGAGACAAGGATGTTGCATGGGACAGTGTCAAACGCTTTGCACAAGTCCAGACAGATGACATCCACCAATGCTGTAACCCCGTTGTGGAAGGCCTCCAAATTTGTCAGCCATGACTTGCCCGTAGTGAAGCCATGTTGGCTATCACCAACCACCTCCTTATTTTCCAGGAGGATCTGCTCCATGATCTTGCCAGGCACAGAGGAGAGACTGACTGGCCTGTAGTTCCCCGGGTCTTCCTTTTTTCACCTTTTGAAAAATGGGAGTTATGTCCCATGGCAGTGAGAACTGCCACAAACTTCTCAAATATGAAGGATGGTGGCTTAGCAACTTCATCTACCAGTTTCCTCAGGACCTGCATCTCATCAGGTCCCATGGACTTGTGCACCTTCAGGTTCCTTAGATGGTCTTGAGCCTGATCTTCTCCTACAGTGTCAAGACTGAGGCAAACGAGTCATTGAGTACCTCAGCCGCCTTCATATCCTGGGTAACCAAGTCTCCTGTTTCCTTCCAGAGAGGGCCCACATTTTCCCTTGTCTTCCTTTTATCACTTATGTACCTATAGAAGCTTTTCTTATTGCCCTTGACATCCCTGGAGAGATTTAATTCCCTAACTGCTCAGTTTCTCTGTATTCCTCCAAGGCTACCTGCCCTTGCTTCCAGCCTCTGTAGGCTTCCTTTTCATATTTGTGTTTGTCCAGGATCATCTTGTTCATCCACACTGGCCCCCAGGTGTTTTTGCCTGACTTCTTTGCTGAAATGCATCACTCATGCGCTTGAAGGAGGTGATCCTTGAATACTAACCAGCTGTCTTGGGCCCCTCTTCCCTCCAGGGCTTTGTCCCATGGTATTCTACCAAGCAGGTCCCCGAAGAGACAAAAGTCTGCTCTCCTGAAGTCCAGAGTAGTGAGTTTGCTCTGCACCCTCCTTGCTGCCCAGAGGATCTTGAACTCCACCATTTTGTGGTCACTGGAGCCAAGGCAGCCCTCAAGCTTCACATTCCCCACCAGCCCCTCCTTGTTGCTGAGAACAAGGTCCAGCATGGCATCTCTTCTTGTTGGCTCCTCTGTCACTTGGAGAAGGAAATTATCATCAACACATTCCAGGAACCTCCTGGACTGCTTGTGCCCTGCTGTGTTGTCCCTCCAACAGATATAGGGGTGGCTGAAGTCCCCCATGAGGACCAGGGCTTATGAATGTGAGGCTGCTCCTATCTGTTTATAGAAGGCCTCATCCACTCAGTCTTCCTGGTTGAGTGGTCTGTAGCAGACCTCCACTATAGTGTCACTTGTCCCTGCCCTCCCTTTAATCCTGACTCATAAGCTCTTGGTCTGCTCCTGTTCATAGGAGCATTGTTTTTATTTCATTAAGCTCTATGTTCAATGTCTGGAAAATTGTCAGTATTCTTCCAGGGTCTTTTTAAATTTAGACATACATATCTTTATGGCACTAGATGTACATCATAATTTGATTTTCTTTTTTTTCAGAGACTCAGTCCCTAGCAAGGTAAATAAGTTTGTATTAAATGTATCAATTTCAAACCAATATTTGACGGCTTATCCATTACTTCTTCACTTTGTCTCTAGCGTTCATCATCTCCACACCAGAGAACTTGATACTTTTCAAAAGAGGTATTGACCAAAAGAATTAGAGCTAAAGAGGGCATTATTTCCAAAACAGTTAGTACAGCAAACTGATGGAATGTGCTGAGACTGCACAGTGGCTTCATCAAATCAATTCATTCCCTGCTTGTTTACATACTCTTCTTTGATTTGAGCAGTCAAAAAGTCTTTCCTTGTCTTTTCAGCACTGGGAAGTCAGAAAAGCTGATCCATACATCCTTAATCCTTCTATTTGCTAGACAAAATAAAATAGGCTTACCTTGAGATCATGAATTGTTAGTCCTTTTTTTCTGTAGTTGTTAACAGTGAATCTTTGTTTACAACTGAATTATCTACAGGTGATAGTACCATCTATCAGATGTGATGAGGATCTAAGGTCTTGTGATCACCTGTTACCTATTTTCATGGTGCTGGACAAAGACCTAATGCAAAAACAATGTATGGACAATAGAACTCCATCATATGTGGTCCATCACATGGTAATAAAACTAACACTCTCCTCTAAAACAAAAATGCCCAAAGCATTTTTTTAAAACTGAGTCCAGTAACTACATGTGAAAACCATCAGTTTCTATTCATGTTTTCATCTGTAATAAAATACTGAGAAGCAGTCTGGGCCTCACTCAGTGAGCTGCTAAGTACCATGTAATGATGAATAGGAAGTGGAGAGTCATATCAATTAAAAATGAATAAAACTTTTTCTGCTGTTACAAAGAATTAAATGTTTCTAAACATTCGAGAAAATTTTGACAATTATTTTCTTTTGAAAAGTCAGTAGGGCAATATAGCTATTGTTGAGAGCAGGAAGTGAAACTCTCAACTGTACAATGACAATTTAATTTAAAATATAACAGCACTCAATAGACTTAAAAAGTGGACTTACAAAGGAATAACTGATGTGAGACTATTGCCCTGCAAGTTTGTTTTAGGTGATGATGATCAAAGAATGATTTCATTTCCAGAGCTCAGACTAATTTTTTAACTGGTTAAAAAGAAACAGAGCACACAAGAAACATCTCCAAAACTTCATGTCTCTAAACTGCACGGATAGTGGCTATACTAAATACACAGGTTTATAAGTCTGTTTTTACCCAGTTACTGGCAGGGTCAGAGGTAAGGAGGGGTCAAATCTGGTACCACTGAATTCAGTATGGCCAGGATTTTACCCCAGGTATGGTCTGTTCCAATAAATATTTCTGAAAGTTTTAAGCATAAAATCAGGAGATGATTGTTGAATTTGTTCGTCAGTTGTTTTTCTAGCAGGTTCCACCACAGAGAGAGTAGTCCAACCATTAAATTTCAAAGATCTGTGGTATTGCAATACAAAGAATCTGACCTCAAAGATATCAAAGTAAATAACTTCAAAAGAGTGGAACTGCTGTAAAACAAGTCTTAAATCAGGATGGAATAGTCAGTTCTAGCAGATTTTGCGTATTTGTTTTCTGGGTTTTGATAGATTTCTCTTTCTATACAGAATTCACCAGTTCTGGCTCCATAGTTGCAGCTTTTAATGGAACAACAAGAGGATTGTGCAATTAAAAAGAGGAACATTTAAAATTACATACATAAAGCACATGATTTCTAGAATGGTTTTTAATTTCTCACTTTTAATTACGTCGACCTTGGTGCTTATATTAATCTGTAGAATTCATTGGCATATGAATTGATGACATTCAAAATGTGATAACCTGATAATAAATACATAGTTCCATATGTTTACGTTTCTGTTATAAGAATATCCAGAGTTATACTATATGTATGATAATTGAATTCTGATGCAATTCTCTACCTAATGCAGACAAAGGGTAATCTAGTATTGAGGACTTTGTGTCAGCTTATAGGAGTTCCTGCAACTTCTGATGTGTCTGTTTAAAGAGAAGATGCTGGTCTGTCCAGCCAATCAATTAGCACTTGCAGGACTTTTTCTAAGTTCCTGTAATAGATGGTACCCTAACTCAGCTTTCTTTCAGTGTGTCTATTTTTGTTCTTTTTCTTTGTTGTTTTAACTTAAAAACAAGTCACTTTAATGCGATGGGAAAACTGTTTCTTTCTCTGTATTAAACCAGTTCAATTACACTTGAAAGCAAAATAACTCTGTTAATTTCTGCACTGCTCCAATTTTTATATTCTGAAGTATATCTACATTAGAGTTATGATGCAATGAAATCTAAAAATAAGTGGACCAAAAGTAAACTAGTCAACTCAGAAAGAACAGCAGTTTTGCTAGTGCAGTTTGGTGCACAGCGAGGATTAATTTAACCTATTAGATACAGCTAAAGTAATCCATACTGAACTCCCAATGAAGCTGACAATCAGAGGGAAGATACTGTATAGGTATACCCTGTGTTAATGTAAACATTTTGTAGATTTGTAAGAGTGACAAATTTTGATATATATTCATTAATGAGTTTATATATAGGAAAATGAAATAAAAACATGAAAAAATAACATTTGAAACATGAAGCAGAGTTAGAAGAGCTTTCTTTCTGACAATTGAAAAGACTTGGAACATCTAGCTACTTATTAAAATATTTGCAAAAAGCAGCTCTCTATAGCAGGAAGAACAAATCACTTTGAGGACTTTTGGTTTCAAAAGGTATTCAAATAAGTTAAAAACCATATTCTTTTAGGACCTATGTTAATCAGAAAAAAAAAGGTTGCGAAGTTCATGGCCTGGTCATGGTAATAATGGTAGATTTCATGGGTTAACACGTTAAAAGCAAAAACATATTAAAAATGCAATTATCTATGTTGCTTAAGCAAATTATTATCAAAGATTATGCACGTCTTCTCAAGGATAAACATGAATACAAATTAACATGTCTTCCAACTTGTGTTTTATTAATTCTTCACATCACTGCAACGTCAAGTAAAGTTCTCACCCAATTGCACTTGACTGCATACAGTACAACAGATTCTTAACTGGTGTAGATCTGTTTACTTCAGGGGAATTATGATGATTTGTCTCAGCAAAATATATTTGCTCGGTTGTTTATATTATGAATCTAGGCTTCATTTAATTTTGCAGAGTTTTTAACATCAAAATGAAACAAATGTTAACTCAATTATTTGCTTTTTCACTTGCTTCTTTAGCTGTTTGTCAGTAGGATGAAGGCACCTGATTCTGAAATACCTGTCCATATCTCTTCAGTTAGAAAATAATTGCACTTTTCTGAAATACAAGAAAGGTCACTGAGATAATTTGCTTTATCAACGTAATTTTACATCTATTCAGAGCACTGTGTTTAACTTCCATTTCATGCTTAGCAAGTCTGCAGACTGAAATGATTTTATGTTAAAATGTTTGCTTTCCAAGTCTCTCTATCATCATAATTAAAATAACAGTGTGATTGTTTCCATTTTATAGTCTTTCATCCTGGAGGACCTTCAAGCACATCTCATTTTTTGGTGGTAGCAACTTAAACAACAGCATAAAGTGAGGAGAATGGGTTAGCAAGAAGAGTTTATAATCCTCCAATAACATTGTTTTCTTAATCTTGTCCACAGAGATGTAGCTAGAAAATTAAGATAGTAGCTAATTAGTGTCTCAGACCCATGAAGTTGTAGAAATGTTGACACTACTTGGTTTATGCAGCAAAATGTAACTCTAGTTCTTTCTGTATGCTACTGGCAACTGTGAAGACAGAGATCACAAATGCTTGGCTTGCTTACAATTACTCCATCTCTGCTGCTGGAAACAAAGAATAGTTTGAGAATCTGTGGTCAGGAAACAGAGGTTGGTTGCTTTGCCTCACATCTGCATGCCCACCTGAGGATCTTCAGGCACCCGGTTATTACACATACTGACAGGAGGAAGAATAATCCTAACAGGGCTACTGGAGAGCTGCTTAATTGTGATGGAGAGCTATAGGGGTGAAGATACTGCTTTTGAAAGTCTATGAAGATGACAAAATAACCAAAGCAAGCTCAAATGCTTTTTCAGTCTTCTGCTTTTCAAAGTGTGCTAAGGTCTGTCTGGCCTGTGTTTCTGTTTTCTCCCAAACTGCTTTTTGCCAAAGGTAGTAAATGTGTGTGTATATTTTCCTGGAAAATATTATAGCTGTAAACCACAACATCCTATCATTTGTGCATTTGCGCCTATCCTTCCAAAGTTTTTAGACAGCTTCCTTCTGTAAAATGGAAGGTCAGACAGACAAAAGCTATTGGTGATACTTCTGATTATAAATGTTCTCTCCCTCCCTGCCTTAGCTTTTAAAGCTTGTGTTATTCCAGACAGCAACTGGATGAAATTCATCGTCCCTTCAGAAACTGATCCTTTTTCAGAATGTCTTCTCTCTTCAGAAGGAATGATCTCTTTTCTGTGTAAGTCAGGAGACTTGTATGCATGTATCACTTCTCACATCTTATGTATGATCATGAACTTTTCAATGACTCTTTTGTGATCTTTATTCTGTGGTGGTGTTTCCTCCTTTTCACATGCAGCTATCCTTACTCTGTTTTCACAATCAATGAGGAAGTCAAATAGAAAAAATTGTCCTCAGTTTCCCAAGCAAATGAAAATGTCATCTCTGTAGTGAGTTCTTGCTTCCAGCAGGAAGCAAAAATCATCAGTTTTGATGGAGGAATCTTGAAAGAGTCAGAGCTTCAGTCCAGGTGCTTTCTGAGGACTTTTCTGAAATGTTTCATGATAGTCTTTATCCGGTAGCATAAGCTGCAGCAGGGAATCCTGGCGTGCAATTTATTTTCTTTTTACAGCATTAATAAGCATTGCATTTAAGAATCTTGTAATTTCTGTAGTCTTTAGGATTCTTGCGGCTGTTAAATGTAAATCAGCAGAAAGACTGCCTGCATTTGCTGAAAGGAAAAAAAAAAAGCTGATAGTGCCTTCCTGCTCTGCAGCCTCATATTTGTTTAGAATTTGCTCAACAATTACTTTCAACAGGAACATGAATATCAGAATTATTTTTACAGGGATTTTCAGTGATCCATTGAAAAGATATGAATTCTAAAGTTCACCATTTGCTTTATTTGTAGAGCTGCTTCAGTACAAATCATTTCACAGAGATGTCTTTTCCTCCCTGCCCCCCTGCCCCAATTCCTCTGTGAGATATAATGGATGCTTGCAGAGGTAAACATTTCACATTCTATCATTGAAGCTCTCTTCTCCCATATTAGTGTAGGAGACATATGGTAGAGCCTTGTTAAGATGATTATCTGGGATCTACAGAATTTGCTTCTGGGTGTGAGATAAACTAACAAAAGAGGAATTTTACAGAATGTAGTTGCTCAACTCTTCATATCTCATCTGAGAGACATACAACACAGAAATGATAATCCTTTGAAGATAGAACAATTTCCTCTCTCCTGTGTGAAAAGCCTCTCAGCTGTAGAAGTAATGATGCTTCCCAGCATAAACAGCTGTGTGTTAATGGTGGAGAACGCAAGAATTTGGGATGGAGCAGGGTAAAGTTAAAGGAATCACTTTTGTGTTTGTTTTTTCTTTTCTTCCCCCCGCCCCCTCCCCCCCATATAGGACCAGGGGCTGAGGTGGGAGCAAGCAGAAGTAAAGGAAGGATTATTCTGTCTTTCTCATTTCTGTTTTACCTGGCACCACCATTTGGGCTGTATCCTCGACTCCATATTCAAGCATTTTACCATCTACTCATTCTATGTGTCTTTAATTGCTTGCTTTAATGTTTGAGATGGCAATATTCTCAGATTCCTTTTGGTTTGTGCCTTATATGACCTATGGGCTTCCCAGAAGTAACTGACTGGGTTCTTATGTATGCAGAACAATTGCAAGAATGCCAGTACTAACCCATGTCTGTCTCTATAATGTTAGCAGAATAACTATAATTGGTTTAGGGCTGTGTTAGTATTTTTAACTGGTTTCGACTGAGATGGGGTTAATTTCCTGTCTAGTAGACAGAAATATACTATACTAGCTCTGTCTACTTAGAGCAGGTTATTATAAGCCAAATTTTTGGTAATACAGAGACACTCTACTAAACTATGGGGAAAAAATAGTGAGTCCCATTGTATCTCTGAGGACAGATTCTTTCTATCACGCACCACAGAAGTCTTCAAGGATTAAAAATGTTGGTCAATATTTCTACACATTCACTTTATTAGTGCTACAGGATATACTGGAGGTATGGTGCTGTGTTTTGGATTTAGTGTGAGAATAATGTTGATGACATACTGATGTTTTCAGTTGTGGCTAGGTAGTTGTTGTTTCTAGACTAAATGCCAGGTGCACAAGAAGCTGGGAAAGCACAGCTGGGACAGCTGACCCAGACTGGCCAAAGTGATATACCATATAACATCATGCTCCATATATAACTGGGGAAGCTAGCTGGCTCAGGAACAGACTGGATATCAGATTGTTTTATCTTCCTTCTGCATGTGGTTAGCAATTGCATTTGTGCATCACTTGTATTACTGTTATTATGGTGGTGGTGGTGGTTGTTATCATCTTCCTTTGTTATCCTATTAAACTGTCTTTATCTGAACTCACAAGTTTTTTTCCACTCTCCTCCCCATCCCCTCGTGGGATGAGGGGTGGATGAGCGGCTACATGGTGCTTAGTTACCAGCTAGGGTTAAACCACGACAGGTCTTAAAGTGAACCTCTCTGTATACCACTTTCCACTGTTAGCTTTGGAGATTTTCATCCGTGTGATTGTTCAAATGAACTCATGTCAAGTGTATTGCCTGAGACTTGGGTCTGCAGAATTACTTTTCTTTAAATGCCTCAAACTTCCTATTTGCTCTTGGGAGGTTGCTTTCATTGTGCCTTCATTCTCCATGAGTAAAATATGAGCAATAGTGTTTCTCTGCCTTCTACAAGCAAGTTAAAGAGACCACTTGTAGTAATGAAAAAAAAAGCCTAATTATAGAGGTAGTAAAAGAGATTTTTTTTTTCCCATACACATCTTCTTTTCACTAATTTCTCTGCATCTAAAATGTGTGCATGGAAAAGTTGTGATTGTACCTCAGTAGTTATGGAAATCAGAATAATTTTTGGATCCTATTTCTCTCATTTAGTATAGAATCTGTGGTCCTATATATGAATGCCACAGTTGGTGCTAGACTATTGTCATGAAAATTTGCAACTGGCCATCCCAACCGAGGACAGAGGGTAGGAGGCAAAGTATAGAATTACAAGAATAAATATTTATTTACGCACATGAGGTGTCCCGTTCATATTGGGGCACCCCGAATTTTGTTTTATACAGGATTCTTATACCCTTCAAATGTTCAGGTGCAACACAATTTGACTAATCACTGAGTAGTTACTGATTACTAACCATAGTAACACATTGCAAAGCAACCATATTTTTGTAGTATTCTTGAAGGTTGTGTATTGATCCTGATGCCCCTGGGATCAGTCTTGCTGTAGTGACTTATCTATGACACCAGATAACACTGGTAGGATTTCAAAGGCATGTTAGAGGGCCTAGGATGCTGGCATTATCTTAGTTGTCTAGGGGTATCCTTTGTCCTTCACGGACAGCTCTAAGCATCTGAAAAGCAAAGTCCTTATTTCCAGGGCCAGGCTGTCTTTTAGTTTGTTTTACTTAAGCATGAACAATACCAAAGTCTCTAGCAAAATTTCATTAACTTATTACATTACAGTATATAATGTGAACTAATAGATATATATTAACAAAGTTAATACATATTCATACTATAAAGAGTGATTGATATAATAGTTAGGGAAGGGAACTTTCATAACACTATAGAAGATACAGCTCTAATGAAAAAGCAGAAATGTACCTAGGTTGATTGTCCTCCACTTGTCACAGATACCATCATTGTATTTTTACTTGTAGAACATTTTTGTGCCTTCTTAAAAAAAAGTCTTAAAGTCTACGTTCCTCATTTCTGTTTGGCTTTGCAACACAATTAGAGGGATTTACACCTATATTTAATTTATTGATTGCAAAATTCAAGTACAAATGTGATAGATAGATCTTATAGAAAACATATTATGAGGTGATTTACTCAAGCAGAAATAAAATCTGTTAGAGTACAGCGTAAAGTTTGTATCATCTGACACCAAAAGCTTATTTTTACTACAGCTTAAAGTCTCTTGAAAAACAGGAGAACAAGGAAGAGGATTGTAAGAAAACAGTAAAGATAGCAAAAACCCTTGATCTTATGAAGAAAAGTCAGAGTTTAAAAAAGGAATAAATAATTCCTATAAGAAAATATGAATAGATCTTAATATAAAATGTTTTCTTTTGTTTTATTATGCCTCAGTGATTTTCTTCACTAAGGTTTTCAACTGTCTCCATTGTCTAATGCATACTTTCATCACCTCTCTATTTTAATATCCTTTAAAGCTGCTTCCTTTATGACCCTCTTATCTTAAAGCTTGTTTCATACGCTTTTGATCTACTAATTAGTGTTTTACCTTCTGATCCCTTTTGTGTTTCCTCTTTATACAACTTGACTGTTTTCTCCTAATATGAATTTTTTTTTCCTCACTCTCATTCCTTCTTTCATCTTTGTATTTATATTGTATCTCCAATTCTTCTTTTCTTTGGTTGAGCTCTGTTACTGTTTTTTTTTCTTTTCCTCTTTCCTTCTCTTCCTTCCCTGAAAAATGACCCATGACCATAAATGCCTCCTATAATTTCAGTTTTCTATTTCTAGTGTGTATTTTTTAACTTTTTCCTTTTTTTATATTCTTCTTTTTTAATTTTCTTTTTCTTTTCTTTTGTAGCTGGCACATGTACACAGCACTAGCTGTTTTTCATGGTTGTAGCTCAGCTCCAAAGGCATGTGTTACTCTAGTAAAAAAAAAATCAATCAAACAGAATAAGAATTATAGGAAATCAAGTGCACTTTCTGGATGAGAAAGTTCAGTAACTGAATTCTTGCATAGCCACTAGGTGAAGGGAAGGAATACAAAGTGCCTGAGATAGAACTAAGTGGAATTACAGAGTTGGTTAAATTGGATATGAAGACTTAGCGAGTGACTAAACGCAGAAACACATGGAAAGCTATCCTTGTGTGCTACCTGAAACAATTAACATGATGTTTGAATGCTAAGTCTGCACACATGATACTTGCCAAGTGAGGTAATGTATTGAAAAGCATCACTATGAGCACTGTCCTGGATGGCCATCTGTGGCAGAAGATAGATTCTTATTTTAGTGTAGAGTGTCTTTTAAAGACAGCACATAAAAGAATATGGAGAGCATTTGTACTTTGAAAACAGTATGGTCCCTTCTTCCTGAAAATACTCGAGACAGTCAAAACACTTGAATATACACAAGAAAGGGTTAGAAAGACTTTCAGTCTGATAGTCACGTTCCCACCCTTGTTATGGTGTGAGGTATCAGATTGACTGAAAGCAGAACCTAAAGGCAGTGCATAAAGACATCACAGTAAATGTGCTTGGGGCAGTCCCAGGATGATTCTGTAGTCTCTTATTTTATGTTTTTTTCTGGGAAATGTGTTTAGACCTCTTTGCTGAATGTCATTAATTATAATTGTGCATATTCATAGGAAACAGATTCTGGCATGACTTGAGACAGCTAAGGGACGAAGGGACAGCTAAGGGCTGATGAGACTGATCTCCGAATGATTAGGTAGTTGGTTTTATGTTAAAACCACGTTACATTTACAGATTCTTCTAGGTAACCAGGTTCAGGTAGGAGAATTTTGAGGTTGTTCCATTTGCACAGCTTTTATGTATAATGACCTAGATTCTGCAAGATGCTTTCATTCATGTAATTAGGATAAAGGCCGTTGAAGTGCTATTTTGCCAGACTGGAAGGTGTGATAGCAAGTGCTTAAAGTGCTGTGTTCTTTAAAACATAATGAATGGAAAATACATCACGTAGCTTTTCTAGACTTCAAGGCTAGGTTTGTAACAGTGACCCTATTTATTTAGGTATGTTGTCAATAAGTTGAAAGGATGCACAACAATGTTGTGATATATATACAGCTAGTGAAAGCAGCAGCCTTCCAAAAAACTATCAAGAGGCAATCAGTTTAAAAATCATTGTCTAACATGTAATTGAACGAAATTTCTTTTTAAGGAAATAAAAGAAAGGGTCAAGGCAGTTATGATTTTAAAGGATGAAGAAATAGTCAAAGCTGAAAAGCAGCAGCACGTTACACACATATCAGGTCCATCTAGAGCTAATCTCAACAGAATCACAGTGAGAGTAACACGTAATTTATAATACACAAGCTTTCAAACTGAAAAGATCCTTTTAAATTTATTTAAAATTGTTAAATACTTTGTGGCATTTGGAGAACATTTATTCTCCCCATCTGTGGGTAACCTGTCTCAAGAGAAGCTTTAAAATGGTTAGGATACTTGCATGGTGAGGATTCTTCGTAAATGTCATTGTTTTGCCAGCATCTCATAGATGGCTACAGTTATTTAAACTTGTGGTATAACCAACACTGGTTACAAAACGGAGCATTTGCCCAAAGAGTTTGCCCTTCAGACAACTTACCAGTGTCATTAACTGTATAATACTTTGTATATTCCAATGAAGGACAAATGGTTCAGTGCAGGGTTCCCTAGTATTTGTTTGGCTGCCATCATGATATATGGAAAAGAAAGATTGAGCTGGTTATTCACCTTTTCAAAAGAAATTGGCAAATGCAAAATTAATAGTTCCACATTTAGTTGGAATCACAGAAAGGCAGAGATGAAAAAGGCCACAGGAGATCATTTTGGATACGTAGGCCATTCATATGCATAATATTTCCCCTCAGTTTGACTTGATACAGACCTAGTTTGCAGAATATAAGGCTGTCATACACTCTGGGATCTCTGTGTGCCCTTTTTCAACTTGGTCAGGGCAAAAAGAATAGTGATTGTGTGTTGATTGCATGAATATGGTGTCCAGGATGTACTCCACACTTTCTTGATGAAAAATGTGGGAGCCTCGAACTAAGAAAGTTCAGCAAATGCTGGAAATGCTAGAGGTGTAGGAATTGAGTATGATCAAGAATATGTTGACATGATGAAGAGAACCTTATATCATTCTGAGCTGATTTAGAGATAAAACCACTACAGAATGATCCCACAGCTGACATACCCACTAGCCTATACTGACAAATGAAAGGAGTCAGTTTAGCAAGAGAGAGCCAGTATACAGTACCACTTGCAATCTCCCAATTACCTCCTCCTAAAGAAGGGGATATTGAAATAGACATAATAGGGAAGAACATTGAAAAGTCTGTTCAGTGAGAAGTGCAAGATCTTGCCTTTACCTTCTAGTTCCTGGAATACACATTCATACATAAGAAAACCAGACAATAGTTATTCTCTCTTCTTTTAGAACTTTTCTCTTTTCTTTTCTTTTCTTTTCTTTTCTTTTCTTTTCTTTTCTTTTCTTTTCTTTTCTTTTCTTTTCTTTTCTTTTCTTTTCTTTTCTTTTCTTTTCTTTTCTTTTCTTTTCTTTTCTTTTCTTTTCTTTTCTTTTCTTTTCTTTTCTTTTCTTTTCTTTTCTTTTCTTTTCTTTTCTTTTTTCTTTTCTTTTCTTTTCTTTTCTTTTCTTTTCTTTTCTTTTCTTTTCTTTTCTTGTCTTGTCTTGTCTTTTCTTGTCTTTTCTTGTCTTTTCTTGTCTTTTCTTCTCTTTTCTTCTCTTTTCTTCTCTTTTCTTCTCTTTTCTTCTCTTTTCTTCTCTTTTCTTCTCTTTCTCTCTCTTTCTCTCTCTTTCTCTCTCTTTCTCTCTCTTTCTCTCTCTTTCTCTCTCTTTCTCTCTCTTTCTCTCTTTTCCCTTCCCTTCCCTTCCCTTCCCTTCCCTTCCCTTCCCTTCCCTTCCCTTCCCTTCCCTTCCCTTCCCTTCCCTTCCCTTCCCTTCCCTTCCCTTCCCTTCCCTTCCCTTCCCTTCCCTTCCCTTCCCTTCCCTTCCCTTCCCTTCCCTTCCCTTCCCTTCCCTTCCCTTCCCTTCCCTTCCCTTCCCTTCCCTTCCCTTTTGTTGGAGTATTGCACTTAATAATGACATGAGGTCAGAAAGAGAAGCATATATATCAACATAAGCCTAGGGCAGACAGACATGAAGTAAGCATTAAGCACAGGTCTCCAAAGGTGAAAAGCTAATGAATTAAAAACTGCTGCTCTTTCTGTCTTACTGCACTGACTTATTAATTGCAGAAAGTTATGCAGGATCTATGCTTCAAGTCAGGTGGGCAGAAGGAAAGAGAGTTGGTAAAATAGTTGACAACAGTTAAAAATTACACTAAAAATAACCCAATCCTTTTACAATATATTATTTTCAAGTGCCTTGGGATATCGTGTTACATGAAAAGTCCTATGCCAATTGAAATTGCTATCTATCTCCTTTCATAATAATTGGCTTTATGAATCCCTTTTCTCCCAACTGCTAGAAAGTGAGGAGGAGAAAGAAGAGAAGGCAGAAGCCTCCCACTTCTTGCAGTTCAAAAATAGGGAAAGACAGAGAATTCTCTAGGAATAGTGTGGGACAACATGAAATTATGATCAAGTTATAGGCTGCAGACACTCACATGATCTAGATAAGTTAGATTCTTTTTGATGGGTAAGAATTCAAATAGGAAGAGTAGCTAAGTAGAGCTCTAAGGATAGAGGCCCCTAGGGTATATAATGGGATGGTCTTGTAATTTTCAAGGTGTTGTCTTTCTGGGGTTGTGTGTGGTTGGTGTTTCTTAATAAGAAAATCTGCAGTAGGCACTGGTCAGGAGTAATAAACAAAAAGACATATGACTTCATTTGTAATCAGAGATGGCATTGGGATGGAGAAATTTCCCATAGTTGTGTTATAAATGTGGTAGTGGGTTGAGAAACAGAGATGGGAGGAAATTACATGGATGTATGCCCAGGATGGACAGTTTATTACAAAATTTAATTTAGTTGAAATCCTGGAAGAGAAGGTTGTTGGCATTTATTTATTTTTTAAAAGAACATGTACAGCTAATTTATTCATTTTATCTTTAGCATTTTTTTTTCTTTTTGCCTTCTTTCTTCTCAGCCACTAAATCTGACCAAATATTAAGAAATTTGTAAAAATTTTCAGTTCAAATATTGTGGTCAGATCTTGTTTGCTTGAAGAAAGGATCATATGTGCAAATACTTGTATGTTTTCATCCAGATATTTCAGTGGGAGAACTGATAATAAAATTAATTCTTCATACCACTTAATTCCAATTTTAATTCATTTCAATTGAACTGAATAATGAAAGCTTCTAACTTCCTCTACACACTATCCTTCTACGTGTGGACATGTATAGCATCATGGCATATCCTCACACAGCATAGGTAAAGAAGCAATATTTGTTTATAAGACATGTAGTATGAAGAAAGGGCCTAGTATTTGGTCTAATTTGGTATAAATTTTAATTTTGTTGTGCTAACATACCATTGTGATGGGTAGCTCTGATTTACAGAGGAATTAGTGAGATAGAAAGCCTTAACACTAGATTAAGTGCCCATTTCACATGCAATGGCATGGACTTTTATGATTATCATCATTCTTTTCTGCATGGATATATGCACCAACTATGTGGTTAAGGTATCTTCATTCGTCAGAAACACATGATAAGCCATTTAGCAATCAATTTAGCAATGTATTAGCAATTGCCTGGGTAGGTAAATAATGATAATAATAAATCATGATAATGTTTTATTAGAGAAAAGGCTCCATAGGTGTTGAGTAAAATAATTTTTATTTCCAAAACTCTGGAAAAATGTATGTCCATTCAGCTTTTATTGTTTCCATTTAGAGGAGGAGGAGGAGGAAGAAAGAAGATGGGCAGGTAACAATGGAAGGAGACCTCACCCAGTTCGGGTAGCAGTACTTTAGCAAAAGAACATATACAGGGTCTGAATGACCGAATTTAGAAAGTAGTAGAGTGGATTTTGAACAGTGCCAAGTTGTATGTAGTATCCAGAGTAAGTATATCTGAAGAGTCAATGCCATGGTTTAACTCCAGCTGGCATCTAAGCCCCACACCGCTGCTCAATCACTCCCCACATGGTGGGATGGGGGAGAGAATCAGAAGGGTAAAAGTGAGAAAACTAATGGGTTGATAAAGACAGTTTAATAGGTAAATCAAAAGCTGAGCATGCAAGCAAAGCAAGACAAGGAATTAAATCCCCCCTTCCTATGGGCAGGCAGGTGTTCAGCCACCTCCAGGAAAGTAGGGCTCCATCACATGTAATGGTTACTTGGGAAGACAAACACCATCACTCCAAATGTCCTCCCCCTTCCTTCTTCCTTTCCCCAGCTTCATATGCTGCATGACATCATATGGTATGGAATATCCCTTCGGTCATTTGAGGTCAGCTGTCCTGGCTGTGTCCCCTCCCAAATCCTTGTGCACCACCAGCCTACTCGCTGGTGGGGTGATGTGAGAAGTAGAAAAGGCCTTGGCTCTGTGTAAGCACTGCTCAGCAATAACGAAAACATCTCTGTATTATCAACATTATTTCCAGCACAAATCCAAAACACAGCCCCATACTAGCTACTGTGAGGAAAATTAACTCTATCCTAGACAATACCAGCACAGTCATCTAGGTAAGTATGGAAGACCTCCTGGAAATTAAATGAAATTAGATGCTTATGTAAAGACAGACAGGATTCATGCATTTGTTATTATGGAAATATGGAAAATATTTCTTCACCTGTATCCAGGTCATACATATACTGTATTTACTGATTTACTTTTAACTCCCTTTTCAGTTCAGGCTCCTTAACCTGTTAGCCCAGCAGTCCAGGAAAGAAGTTAGTTCATCAAATCTTGATAATAAATATAAAGTCTGGTGACTTGCCTGACATCAGATCATGTCTAATGACAATTCTATTTACCATTGACCAGATAGTCAGGATGATCTCAGGGTGTGTGATGACTCTGAGACTGTGACGATCTGCTTGTTACAAACAAGTTTGCAATATAGTTTCTCAACTGTGGCTCTCTGTTGATTCCTATTTACATTCTCCAATACCTTTAAGTTGTAAGGATTGAAACTGAGGAAGCTAAGAACTTCAGTTTTTGAAGTTCTAAAAAATAGATTCCCTATTAATGTTTTATTTAAATTTACTTAAATTAACTAAATGTTTTACTTAAATTTACTTAAATAAATAATTAAATTTACTTAGATTTACTGAAATTAATATTTAACAATTTTTGTGGCATAATGTTGCTCTGCTGAGTCTCTGAATAATGTGATTGGACAGGGTAGGAACGATAGGAAGAATTTCTCATACATTTGAAACTTAGAGAAGAAAGATAGGTTTATAAGGCTGCTCCACAGGGAGCAGGGTTTATGGGCAATGTATGAAGCTGTAGTCAGAAAGTTAGAATAATCAGAGGAGGAGAACCACATATTTTGAACTAAATTAACCCACAAAATAAATGCTAGTGCAAATGATATGTCCTTTAAAACTAACATCACTTGGTACCCTCTAGCTGAGCTAGGATTAGAACTAGGCATCATTTGCCTCAGGAACTTATGTCTTGAACCTTTGCAGAGCTAGATTGCTGCTTCCTCCTCCTCTTTTCTTCCTTTCCAGCTGAGGAGAATCACTACTCAAAGTTTTAAGTTTATTAATTAAATCTATTTTTTAAACATTTAACTTTGTTTTCCTGGTGGCTTTTTCTGTATGAAGTGCATGAATCCTAAAGACTTGTGCATTTACAGAGTTGCATATATGAAATACTTTGAAATGTCATATAAAGTATTGGGTTATCATCATCATCTAGTTGCTAATAATAGATTTCCACAAAACCATCAATAATATTTAATGTATAATTCTGCATAATCATTAAAGTTTACTGTTACATTTCTTCACATTATTTTCTTTAAAAAATCAATAACAAGTGAATTTACTTAGATTTACTGAAGTTAATATTTAACAATTTTTGTGGCATAATGTTGCTACTACATAAAGATGTAGGCATAATATGCTCCTACAAAAAGATGTATATAATACTTCCTTTAAGTATGACAGAGTTAAAGCTTCAGATGTGCTGGCTGAAGGAAAAAGAACCAGCAGCTCTTAACACGCTTTTGGTACTACTGTGGGATAGAGCTGTAAATTTCCACTGATTGATGCTATGAGATCATTTGGGTTTATCTATATTCTTTTATATTGCAAACCCCAGTATTTTTGTCACAAGTTTAAGGCTCCCAAGTGATATGTCATACAATGAAGATCACCCCAAAGAATTAAGAACAAAGTTTGTAAAATGATTCCATAGTTAAATGAATGTGTAGCGCTTAGTCTCTGATGATCTCAGATTTGAAAGCTATTTCTACATCTCTTTTTTTTTTTTTTTCCCCTCAAGATGACCCTTGAGGAATGTTACATCTTGTTTGAAAAATCTAAATATGACTGGGCTAGTATATCTATCCTTTCTTATTTGAAAGCAGGAGTGATAAAATTACCTTGGAGAACTTCCAATATAATCTTTGCAAGCTTTCAGAAATCTGAACTATTCTCATTGCTGAGCTTTACTTTATGCTTAATCAAAATCTTGGAGAGAGGTCCTGACTACATGGCAGACAAGTTTTCAGTCAATCATGATCTCTCTCAACAATGAAAATATGTGACAGCTGATTCTAGCATCTTCTCTTTGACCCTAGCATTAATAACGGGGGCTTGCCTCTCTTTAGATAACATATAAACACATTCCTTTTTTAAGCTAAACAAAATGTATTTAAGAGCTATTTAAGAGAGAGAGAGAGAGGAAGAGTGAGCTGAATCTCTCAGAAAGCTTTTTTTTTTTACTTAGATAAATAGAAACTGCCTTGAGAAAACTAAATTTGCGGAGTACACTTTTAATAATATGCTGGGTTAGTTCCTGAGGTGATAGGTAGTTCTCATATGCCTCATGTGAACTCAGGAACTCTTTTATGTTTGGGGCCAAATTATTCATACCTGCATCAATACCAAGCAAAGTTTGTTACTACTGCTAGGCAAGGAAAAAGCTGGTAACTTATATCCAGTGTCAACTCTCTGATACCATTTGAACTTTGTAGATTGTACTACAAAGCCCGTTCTTGTACTGTGTGAACTGCACCGTTAACTGTGATAGGATTTCTGCAAACATTGTAAACTCTATCAGTCATAATAATTTTGCTAACTTTTTTTTTAAAGTCGGGTGAAAGGGAGGCCATGAGCTATGTTGCAATTGGTCCAGTGATGAGGAATTTGAATTTACTTTTCAAAACTTACTTACTGATCATTAAATATAAAAATATAAATGTTATGACTAAATCTTAAGTATTTTAAATCACATAGGGCTTTTTAAAAATAGTATGTGACCTGCTACATAAGCTCTGGGCATCAGGGTATGTAGCAATGCTCTTTAAACACTGTACTGAATTCAAGAATCTTATTTAGAAAAAAAGATGCTCCTGTTGTGCAGTAGATCTGGGGATTTTTCTGTTTTGAAGATGGGGTTTGTACTAATAATATCAAATCTGTCAGAGCTATTTTCATACTAAGAAACTGCATCAAATATAAGCACTAGCTGCAGATCACCGTAGCTCACAGCTAGCCATTCTTTGCTCAGCATCCAAGATTTTATGGAGACTTTGGTGTAAGAAACACCTGAGATCTAATACATATAGCTTTAAACAATTCCTGAAGAAATGGAATGAAACAGTTTTGTAAAGAACTTATAAAGTGATTTGTGGACACTGACTTGTTTAAGCAGAACCGTGCATGATTTTACACAAGTTCTTGTGAATGTTCAGTATTTGCTGTACTTCAGAAGTTAATTGCTGTCCTTTACATGTACTTGGCAGCAGTTTGCTCCAGGTTAGCTTCAGCATATTGCCTATCATACTGACTATTACTGTCTTACTCATTCCTTGTAATTTCTGGATCTGTCTGTTGCCATCTCTTGTCTATGCAGTATGTTACTTCACTGCTTTTAGAGTACTTAGTGCAAAGGGATTCAACCTCAGGATGAGGGTGCTGACATGATATGGTATTAAAAGTAGTCCAATAATAATAACAACAGTAAATCACAATGGATTAAATTGCATTTTACAGATAAAAAGAAAGATTATCAATTACATAGGGTCACAGAATCCTATGAATCAGGTCAGAAGGGGCCACAGGATCTTATCTATTCCAGCCCCCTTTTCAAAACAGGTTTGGGAGATATACTGCATCTGGTTTTCAATGATTCTTTGTATGTACAGCCATGGTACTGTCCCTTTCTGCTTCATGTCACAAGAAAAATACCACCTGGATAGACTTTTTGGGTTTTTTCTTGGAGTCATGGAAACTACATGACACGTGCATATATATTCATGGTCTGATTTTGGCAGGTTTTGTGTGAGTGTGCCTGTGTGTGAGTGTGTGAAAGTGGCAGTACAGCTTCCTAATGAAATAGATAAGGAAGTTCATTCTGCTTGCTCTGTGTACGTCATTGGATCATTCTCCATGAAGAGTAATGGAATAGAATAGAATACTCCTTTCATAGTTACACTGTTGTCCTTCCTTGGGAATAAAAAAATTAACATCTATGGGTTCTCTGGTACTGCATATCTTTCCTGAGCTTTCTGTTTGCAGCATACCTCTGGCACACTAGCTGTTAGTACATCACAGTTTTTGTAAAGAATATACTGTAGCTTCTGAATTTGGGAAACTTTCAGACACTTCAAATCTTAAAGCAGCTTATCATTTTAATAGATCAAAATGCCTTGAACATCTGGGGGGAAAAAAGCTCATCTTTTTATAAATTATTTATAATTATAAAATTAAAAAATTGTGATAGATTCAAATGCTGGATTTTCTGTTCAAGTCAATAATTCTCCAGTGTGGTAGAATGAATGATATGTGTTATTATTAAATTTAGGGGAGTGTGAAAACTGCTAATTCTACTTTTCTTGATATAATTGCTATATTTTCAAATGGCATTTTAAAACATTTATGCTATAGTTTTGCTATAACGCAAATTTCAAACCACCATATTTAAAAAATATGAGAGCACTTCATTTAAGAACATCATACGTTCCCACTACTCTTAATCTGAAAACAACCTGATACTTTTTGATGGTGTTTTTGTGAAATGCAGTCTCACATGCACACATGTACGCGCGTAAGCACATGCTTTTCCTTCTCACTCACTATGTTTCAGTGTTGTAGCTGATTTGTGCTTTTGAGTCCCATGTGTAACCTTTACAGTTGTGACAGCAATTAAAGTTTATCAAATGCCTTTGCTGACTTGAACTGTCAGAAAGCAGCAAGAGTGGCTGATGCATTTCTTGGCCCCACCTTCTGGGGGAAAAATCCATTTCCCAAATCCCTTTCCAAACATAAGGCTTTCTAAGCTGTCAAAAGCTTGCTTGTAAAACAAATAAAAAAGAGAAAGTTAAAAGTAGAAAAACAAGTGCTGATTTTTTTTTTTTTTTTTTAGATGAAGAGAATGCAGCTTTGTATGAGTTTGTATGCAGCCTGTTATGTGAGAAACCCCCAAGCAATGTGCCATTATGGCTGCATTTAGGCAATTAAAGACAGTTATTTCAATCTACTGTTTGACAAACAGTCTGTAAAATATATTTATAGGTTTAAGGTTAAATATCACCTAATATGCACACTGGCACATATGGAATCTTACAACTGTGACCAACTGTTCTGTAGAACAGTTAAGTGTGGGGAAAAATACATATTTCTCAAGACTTACAGGCTTTAGATCAGAATTAAAAATTGTCTCACTCCCAAGCCACAGTCAAATCTCCAAGCACCCTTGGAGCTGGATAGAGTACGATTCCAAATTTTGCATCTAGGCTGGGTTTGATCTGATTGGTTTTTGCTCAGTGAGCTTGTTTTATGTTCTTACAATTAAGTAGCTGAAACTGCAGAAGTATCATTTTTTGCACAGCATTTAAAAGCTAACCTCTCTGTCTGTCTCTCTGGGTGCCTCCCATGTTTTATCTGCTTTTACTCCATAATTGGTCTCCTCATTTTCTGACCCATTATACTCCATGCCTATAGAAAGGGTTTGTCTTCAGCCTGAGTTCAGCAGAAGAGGTCTATAGGGACAAATCAGATAAAAAACTTTTGAAACTAATTTTTAAAGTCCTGGGACTTTTTAAAGCACACTTATATTAGAAATGTTGTAATCATAAGTCTGTTTCTGCAAAATAGTCATTCATTCTCTAGAAGATCCTTCCTACTCACTGCCTGTAGTGACTATGTCTGTGATGCTTTTGGATGTGAATGGTCCTTGCAAAGAGTATAATTACTATGCTGTAAAAACAAAGGTAAACTACTTGTGTATACAAAACTTGATTTTCTGAGTGCAACTGCAATTACAATTTACTTATAGGCATAGGAACTTACTGTAACAGTCATTAAAAGGATTAAATTTGCTCTTAAGTATTTCTATTTGACTCAAAGGGTCAAAAGAGACATTACTTTTGTTTGATGTGTTATTATAATACACCACAGTGAATAAAAGTTCTATTTTAAGCTGCAGTGTAGAAGAGACAAGACTTTCATTTCAATGCAAAGGCCTGGAAATCAGGAAACTAAAACCTTTCATAAGCCAAAACATGTCTTTTAGGCTAGGTATCAGATCAGTGGAGAATAGATAGTCAGCATATTTGAAAATCAGACGTTACATTGCTAGAAATGTAGAGACCTAGGAATTGCTATTGCAGATCACGTGAGTTCTTCAATTAGTGCAGTTTCCTATATCTCACAGCAACTAATGACAAATGCTTTAGCAGAAGTATATGTACCAAGGAAAGCTATGCTTGAAGCATGAAGGTTGATCTTTCCACATTTTTATTCTTACAAGGAAGAAGATGTTCTTTCTTATGAATGTCCAGATTTCTCCCTGCCTCAGCTGATTTCTTGAGGGTGAAGGAATGTTAAATCGACTTTTCTCCAGCTGCAGTTCCTGATTATTGGAGGGTCACCTCTATGCTCCTTACCTGGCACACAGATCAGGGAAACGGCAGTAAAAAGGACATTTATGCTCCAGAAAAGGACCTTTAATATAGGATACTAGCCTGAGTTTTAGAAGTGGTCTCAGTACCTTATTGGAGACAGGGTACCTTGGAGACCTTGGATCAGTTGTTTAACTCATCTGGGCCTCAATATGCCATTTCTAAACTGGTGATAACGGCATTGCCATTGGATCCTTGGAAAGATATTATGGGAGTTAGCAAACTAAAGATTAAAGAATGCAAGGAATTTGCACAGTCACAGTTACCATATGACCTAAGTGACAAAGATGAATGCACATTGTATTCAGTACTTTGAGATGTTAATCTCATAGGACCATGACATTTTTATTTGAAGAAAATAATTATTAAGAAAATGTATATTCTGATGAGTTAATATATTATATACTTCCCTTTTTTGCAAGTACACTTGAAGTACACTTCTACAGCAGGCATACGTTAAAGTCCTTCAGAGCTAAATTTTTTTTGGTACTGTTTTACATGTTCCTGAGCATGTATGCATGTTTCAGATCAAAAAAGAAACATACTCTGCAAAGCTGTAGATAAAAACATGACAGGCTGTTGACTTTCTGACTATACAATACATCCTTGTACCACTATGATTAGTGAAATTTCAATGTAATAGGAAGTTTTAGGAGAAAGACTCTTCTGAAAAAGGATACAAGAGTTGCATGACCACTTGTTCCTGTAAGATCTGTTTTTGCAGATAGTAAGGCATATCAACTTTTTGCCCAGTTAGACTCCTTTTCAGTTCCACTTTGAGCAGTTTCCTCTGCTTTTCAGTCATTCATATACCAAATATGTATATTTGGTATATATATATTTCACTGTCATTCTATCAATTCAGTTGCCAATACTATAGAAATAAAATATGTTCATTTTTCTAGCACTGTTAGCTTATGTTTCATAATGCCAAAAATAAGCTTAACTCAAAGAAGGGGGTATTGATAGACAATCAAGAAACTAGTTTCGCTGGAAACTTCCAGCTTCCTTGGAGAAATGCAGTTGTTAAATTAGAAAGAAATTAAGAAAAGCCTCTTACTCTGGTTTGGAAAACAGGACCCAGTGAGAAGCCTGCAGCACCTAAGACCACCCCAGAGTGTTTTAGGAAGGCAGAGAGCCCACCACTGAATGTTCTGACACAGTGGCAGAACCTTGATCTTCCTGGGGAAAATCAAAGGAGGGACTCATTAGATCTTTGTTTTCCCTCTCCTCTAATCAGAGTTAATTCATCTGTTTTGCAGAAGTATACATGGGTATATGTTAAGCAACTTGAATCTTTTGTTCAGCTTCCAATTTATACTTGTCTGTCCTGGTTCTGGCAAAGATAGAGTTAATTTCACAAGGAGCCAGGACAGGTGAGCCAAGCTGGCCAGGGGCTATTCCATACCATGTGACGTCATGCTCACCATAAAAGGGGGGCTAGTCGGGCAGTGGGGGGGCGGTGCAGTTTTCTGCGTGGTTCCGGGACGGGCTGTCTGGTCAGTCGGTCAGTCGGTCGGTCGTTGGATCGGTAAATTGTTCTCTGTTACCACCCATTGTGAATATCTGTTATCAGCACTGTTGTTGATCGTTCCCCTCTCCCTTGCTGTCCCAGTAAACTGCCTTTACCGAGGCTTTGCCTTTGTTTTTCTGTTCTCCTCCCCATGCTGCCAGGGGAGGTGTGAGCAAGTGGCCTCCTGGTGCTCAGCTGCTGCCTGGGGCTAAACCACATCATTGTCTTAATGCATCATGTTTTTGCTAGTACATTCTTACATAGTAGCACCACATGGTACTCCTTACTAGGAAATAAATTCTACAGCCTTTGAGAAGAGTTATTGAATAGAGCAGTGTTAGAGGAAAATTTATCATGTTGGATCCAACAGCCTGAGACAGGTGAGGCTGCTGCTGCTCCATGTCCCCAGGTCAACTTGTGAGGCTGAAGATACATTCCCAGCAGGCACATGCACACAAAGCAGACATGTACACTGCACTTGTACATACATTCATACAATATATACATACATGGCCAGACACACAGATCACAGACACTCAGAGCCCTTAGATGAACACAGACAGCACCAACAACCTCATCCTTTCCCCCCTTCTGGTTGGGCAGGATGAATGTCCACTAATGAGAATAAATATGACAGGCTGGAGACATGGGCTCCTGTGAAACTCATGAAGTTCAACAAGGCCAAGTGCAAGGTCCTACACCTGGGCAGGGGGAATCCCAAACACGGGTACAGGCTGGAGAATGAAGGGATTGAGGGCAGCCCTGAGGAGAAGGATTTGGGGATATTGGTGGATGCAAAACTGAATATGATCTGGCAATGCACGCTTGCAGCCCCGAAAGCCAACTGTATCCTGGGCTGCATCAAAAGAAGTGTTGCCAGCAGATCAAGGGAAGCAATTGTCCCCTCTACTCTGCTCTTGTGAGACCCCACCTGGAGTACTTTGTTCAGCACTGGGGCCCCTATATTAAGAAAGACATGGACCTGTTGTAGTGGGTCCAGAGGAGGACCACAAAGCTGATCAGAGGGCTGGAGCACCTGTCCTATGAGGACAGGCTGAGAGAGTTGGGGTTGTTCAGCCTGGAGAAGAGAAGGCTCTGGGGAGACCTTATAGTGGCCTTCCTGTATGTATAGGGGGCCTACAAGAAAGCTGGAGAGGGACTGTTTACAAGGGCCTGTATTGATAGGGCAAGGGGTAGGGGCCTTAAACTGCAAGAGGGTAGATTTAGATTAGATATTAGGAAGAAATTCTTTACTGTGAGGGAGGTGAGGCACTGGAAGAAGTTGCCCAGAGAAACTGTGCTTGCCTTTTCCCTGGAGTGTTCAAGGCCAGGTTGGATGGGGCTTTGCGCAATGTGGTCTAGTGGAGGGTGTCCCTGCCACGGGCAGGGGGGGTTGGAACTAGATGATCTTTAAGGTCCCTTCCAACCCAGGCCATTCTATGATTCTGTGATTCTATGAATATAGATATGTACATCCGTCCAGCAGCTGGGGTCTGACACTTAGTCTGTCCAGTATCTTCCCCGAGATCCCAATCTCCCCAGTTGCTGACACCTGGACATACAAGCCCCCAGGGCTGCAGCCTCACTTCTGTTGCTGGCATAGACCATCACACACTTAGACCTGGCAAGGAATTTCCAGGTCCCAATAGCCGGGCATGTGCTTTCACCCCTAGAGACTCATGGTCACTCTCATACCCAGAGCTAGCCCTTAGAGACCCACTCAGCCCCTTGTTCCCAGGCCACTTCTCCTGCTCACTAGCTGGTCCAGCTTGGCCTCAACTGACACGCTTGCACAGTTGCACTCATTCCAGTTGCTGTGCCACCAACACATGGTCCCTCCAGCCTGTGGTCTGACTGCAGTGGCTGCACTCAGATGCTGTGCACACACAGAACAGAGCATCTCACCCATGTAAGAGAAAGCAATTTAGCAAGTAGACGGGACAGGACAGGCTGTGCTGACCACGCACAGGGCAGACAAGCATACTGTCTAGCACACTGTACACACTTGACCAGACCTTTTCATCCCTTTATCCCTCTATTTTCCCACTCTTGTCCCTCCCCATATCAGCTGAACACCTCCCTTGCCCCACCTTTGGTTCCTCCCCTAGAAATCCCATAATAAGTTCTATGTGCTCTGCAACAGCTTTTCCACTGCATCCCATAATGTCTCCCAGCCCTAGGCAGCAACTCTTGTTAGTCTGAAAGGTGATCTGGAGAGTTGCTTCTAGTCACGCATGGTGATGGGTTTCACACCTGAACAACAGGGCTAAAACTCAGCTAGGACAGCCCTGGGAGGGACCTGGACAAGGTGGTGGTTTCTGGGAGTCCTTCATTTGTTTTCCCACCTGCCATACTGTTCTCCTCCAGGCTTGTGGAGGTAGACCTTGGATGGGCTGATAGCTTCTGTAATGGGCCTGGGAGTAGCCCACTAGGGTGTTATTTGGGATCCTCCACTGCGTCTGTGGGTGTGCAGAACAGCTTTTGTCAGATAGACAGGACCTCTGGATTCCTCAGTCAAGAGTGTGTCAAGTCGTGACTTCCTCTTAGTGAGCTTCACTCCTGTTATGCTGAGCATAAAATCAAGAGGGACAAGCTGGAAGACTGAGGAACATTAGCTAATGGTACTCCCATGTTCAACAGAATATCAGTGTTTGCACTGATGAAATCAGAGGCTGAGATAAACTGATGTGGGGAAAGGGACGGATTTTATAAACAGATGTTACAATATTACTCTAAATGTTCTTAGATTATTTGATGCTAATTTAGAAAGAACACAGATTCATATGTATCCCATAAACAGCTTAGAATTAAACTTTGAAAAGAGCTGCTAATTTTTTCTGGTGTACGTGTGTGTGTGTTTCTGTATCTATATGTCTGTGTCTCTGTATGTGTGAATACTGTTTGGAACATAAGATTTTTCCAGGTATTTGGGCATAAATGTTGAGGATGGCAAAATGAAAGGCTAAACAGACAGAATACAGGACTTTAAACAGGAGACACAAATATATTGAGCAATGCACAGCAAGTGTAATCATCAGATCAGCTGCATCGACTTTACAGAGCCATTTTATGCTGGCTAGTCTTGTATTGAAAGTACTAAACAAGAACAGAGAGCTTTAAAGCAATCCTTTGAATCCAGCTGTAAAGATATTGCTGTTGTGTCAGCTGAATGACAAGCGCAAGCTATCTGTTCTGGGAGTCAAATGTACAAGTAATGCAAATCCAAAATACTTTCAAAGCAAATATTTGGTTATTTTGATATAACTTGTAATTGAATAATGGGCACATTTGAAAGATTGTTGCAATTTAACTTTATATTCTTTTGTGTTAAGTGAGGAAAGACATGGGAATGACGGCTATTTGGAAGATAGTTTATTGGATTGTATGGTTTCTGAATCACTCTTTTTTTTTTAAATTGTGACCACTGATGTTGATACTGAAATGTTGCAAATTTTTTCAACAAATTTTCTATTTCATAACTGCAGATAATATATTTTATTTACTAAAACCATGAAACTAAAGCTGTTTTTCAGATACTGTACATGTTGGTTACAGTAAGAAGAAAATAGGAGTACGTCTTTCAGAATTTTATTGATGACCTAGTTTTTTTGAAATAGAGTTTGATAGCTTTCCCTGTAGCAAACTAAGGTTTTACTGGTACCTGGAGGGGGGGAAAAAAAAAAAAATCAGGCTAGATTCTTAGCTTGTGCACATGTTGTTGGAGGAGAGAACTAGTTGGTTTCTATACACATATATTGAACAATAAGCCAAACCTCTGTTCTGTAAGTAATTGTCTTCATAAGCAGAGTGGCTTAGTTTTACCAACATGGCAAAATTCTTTTATTTTCCCTGACCATGTTTCATAGACCACAGGGACACCTGCCATTGCACACCACAAAGGAGAGTATGTTCAACGGGAAATCTAAGCATCACATTGAAAGGCATAAACCAAGCAGCACAGAGTGATTTCGCCAACTGAAAATAACATATATCCTGGGGAAGAAACAATCAAAATATGAAAGCACAATTATAGTTTGGCTGCAGTGCCAACATAGTGACTATATAGGAAAATATAAATTTACAGATATGATTTAAATCTATACTTCAGACAAGATTAATGGAAATTTACCTTGATTACTGTATATCATAGGCCTTGAATATCATACTTTCCCAACTAGATTGCTTACAACCTACCTTATATGAAAATAAGAAAAAAAAATCATGCAACAACAAAGATGGAAAAAATTACAGTTTAACAACAGAAGACGGAAAATCTACCATTTACCAGCAGATAATTGCACTGTTTAAATAAATGATTGAGCTCTAATTCCAATTCATATTTATCTGTCTTTGTTCTAGCCTTGGTATTTCTATTATGGCTTTCAGTGTTAGGTCAAGCAGCTTACCTTGCTGACCCATATTATTTTGCGGTGTTTGGTTGTACTAAAGTTGCAAATTCATTGGCTGGGTCATGGACAGTTACATTAGAATTTTATCCATTTAACAGCAGATAAGGATGGAAGAGGTATAGCACAGCTCTACTTAGAATAAATACTCTAAACAAGTGATGGTGTATGTACATACATACATTTTTTTACACCAAAATGGCTTGTCATCTCTGCACGAGAACTACAGTTAAAGGTATTGATTGTCTGGTTGCAAGTGAATAGTACGTTCTGCCTGGTACTAAAAAACAGAAAAAGCAATTGATGCATCAGTTACAGAGCTGAGAACACAACCACATGTATTGTAGATATTTTAAATTTTCTATATAGAAAAATATCAGTCCTCCAATAGGTGTGAATACTTAGTATGCATAAGAATGAAATGCAAATGTTTTGCCTGTTCAAATTCCGTGGTTCAAAGGAGTGAGAGAGCTATATGGTACCATCAGGGCAATTTTCACAGGATATATCACTAAGAGCAGGATGCAAATTTCTGTCTTTGCTAACCAAGGTTATCCTGGGCCAATCCCTTTAATTTCCTCAAATTGTTAATCTATAAAGTTGGTTCAGAAAGTTTAAGTGGCTCAAAAGGTCCCTGTGAGTCAACTTACTTTCTTTTTCCCAAACAAAAATTTACTTCAATCAATAGCTGTCTGCTATTTGTGCAATTGTAAGTAATTCTTCCAATAGCACTTACTCTATTCATCTGGCCACTTTACTCTGAATGTATGCTGCCAGCATCTGTACTGAAAACAGTTTAACTGTTGGATGGAGTTGTTGACTTTCTATGATTCAGATTTATTCAGATAGATGCATGCTGAGAACCTTGCTTAATATTTGATACTTGTCTGTTACTGTGAGCTTCTAAAAATGGGAGCTTGCCTTATCACTTACAGATATAGCCACCAGATTTATGTTGCATAGGCAAGTAAATGCAATAGTTCTGCAGTGCTTTACGTTTTAGAGGTGGGGTTATCTAATATCATTTTATGTAGCTAAATTTCTACTTTTGACTTATTGGTCATAAAGACAGAATTCATGAGCAATTCTTACTAAGCTGTAGGTCTTTTATTGCGTTTCATTTATCATTAACTGAAAGGTGCAGGTACCATCAGCAAAATCGATATCTTCAGGCATTCCAACCAGCCTCCTATTCTTACAATTTGTATTTTTAGGCCAGAAGTCTCACAGGAAAATGAAAAGTGGCAATAAGGACAATGATGTGAAAACATGTCTTTGTTTAACTGGAGTAGTGCCCACTAAACAGAACTGATGAATTCAGTGCATTTGATATCTTCTTGAAGGTTTGAGAAGGTATAAGCTTTTTGATAAAGAAATTAGGATTACTGCTGCTTCAAGGGCTTTCTGAAAACTGATGAAATGCAGAAGGAATGGGAACTTGTTTTGTTTAGTGGTGATATGTTATATAAAGGTAGATCATAAATAGGGAGACTGAAACTATCTCCTCCAGATCTGCTCTTGTTGGCACTGGCATTTTGGTTCAAATAATACTGTAAAGGAATTTCCAGGGATGGCAGGGTGGAAGGCAGCAGGGAATAATATGGCTACTCCACTCATTACATTTAAATTCCCTTTCCAGGCAATGCATAGATAACTCTTTTCTGCTTCATTCTCCTGCACTTATTTGCATCGTTCATATTTCATAGATGTCTTGACTATTTACTCTGGACAGATTTGCAGCCATTACTTCCCAGACTTAGTGTTTAGTTTTCTGACAGTGGCTTTAAGTTTCCCAGACCAAACTTTCATCTTCTGTGTACAAGTACTGTGTTCAGTTTAAGATCAAATGTACTTGTCTTTCCATTTACTCTTCAGGACATGTTGAAACTGTTTCCGTTTCTATTAGACCTGTGATGGAAGTTAACATGACTTTTGAGAGCTATTGCCTCCCTCTCCAGGATTATTGATCAATGTAAACTTTTCTTTGCAATTTTTCTAAACAATTTCTTTTTTCTCTTTCATTGATTATCTTCCCCATCATATTGGTGAACCATTCTTATATTGCTGTATTTAGGGTTTTATACATCCAGTTTGTTACCAGCCATATCAGTATTTATCTTACTCAATATCAGTTAACATACATACAAATCGAAATCCATAAGAATGCCAGGGACGAAACAACTAAGTAAGAGACATTTGAATACAAGGTAATCAATAAACACTAGAGAGTGCTCTCCAGAATATTGAAGAAGATTTCCTGTCCATGTCAGACATCTGATGTTTTTTCTTCATGTAAAATGACTAACATATTTCTACGGAAAGCTGTCTAGTGTCAAGGCAGACTCAAGAGTTAAGAAAGAGTATAATATTTAAAGAGTAGGCCTAAGGTGAATCAAACTGGATAGTAGTCTTGCTGAGCATAGTGCGATCATACTTACTGTAAGTCAGTGTTTATTTACTCAGTGATTAAACTAGTGTCATGATATATCATGCAGTGCTTGTTTAAACCGTTTGATTGTGAAACATTTTGGTAGTATGGACTTGTTGCTTAATGCTGTTCATGTTATTTCTTCAGAGTACTTCTGCATATTTGTTACCTTGCATTTTTTATTGCTTCATCTGAATTGTGTTTTAAAATAAAATAGATTACAAAATCTATTTGTGTCCAGAGAATAGTTAACTCAACGTCATGAAAGAATCTTCTGTTTAGTACAGAATGCCTATGTCTATTTACTTCTACTAAATCAAACTTTTTTTTTTTTTTTTTTCTTTCCTGGAAGGAAAACAAAATTCAGAAAAGCAGCAATGACTCTAGCTTGTCAGTTTATGTTATTTTTTTTTTTTTTTAAGTCCTTGGACATTTACTGGATATTCACAAAAGTAGTTATTTATTCCTAAAGATTTATAACTTTCAGTAAAAAATATTATTCTTTTTAGATTTCATATTTAGCATCAGCTATTATTTTGTAGTTTTTCTTAAAACTTTCAGCTTTACTCATCAGAAGCTGAGAATAAAGCATCATAAACACCTGCATGTAGCAAAATCAATTTATTTACAGTTGTTCTATTTAATTACATGAACTATATGTCTACTAATTACAAAACATATACAGAAATAAAAATGATTTGTAAATGAAAAAGAGGCAATTTAAAACCAAACCTCATTCCTCTGCTATTGTCACACATATCCTACAAGAGTATTTAACCAGAATTGAAATGCTGCAAAGAGCAAGTTAAATTACCCTTTAAGCAACTTCAGATCAGAGGAAAAGTAAAGACAAGCTAGTTTTTTGGGTCAGTTTTACCTGTAAGGAAGGAAAGGATAATACACAGAAAGAATTTTTGCACCAGTGACTTCTCACAAGGGTTTAAAGTAGATTGTTTTGGAACTATATTCTAATGAATATAATATATTTTTATTATATATTTTTGTCAAAATGACAAAAAAAATCTTAAAAAAAATTAAAATTACTTCTTCAAAGCTAAGTGTTCCTAAATACATAACATGTCTAAGACTTGTATTTTATCCTTTTGAGTTCCACATTATGAATTATTATGAATTTACAGGAAGCCATAAATATATAAAACAGCTGGGCCATACTGTACCTGAGAACCACATCAGCTGCTAGATTAAGGTTACATTTAATCCATCTGTATGCAATTAAGCAGAGTACTTCAAGACTTCTAATTTAGATTGTACTTTACTTTTCTTCAGTAAATTGTCTCCACTGGAAACAAAGTGGGAAACTTGAGATATGTAGAAATATTGAACCATCTGTTGTTTGAGACAATAGATGATATAATCTAAAATTGCTCACTCTCAGTTAATTTCAACGAGGGAAATGGGAATCAGAGATTGCTTATTTAATTAAAATTAAAATTTCTAGAAATATCAGTTGTGCTGTGTATTATTTTAACATACTACCAAAGCATACTACTAAGTGTGTGCTTTTTTTAAGAGTTGGGTGACTTTTTTTTTTTTTAAATATTCAATTAAAAGTTGTTATGCAAAGTTACAAATGTCTTTTGTTAAAAATTAATCATTAGAGAAACTGAAAGAACTTATGACTTGTTCTATGATAATTTGAAGTGAAAGAAATTACGATGGCAACAACAAAGAGACATTATGAACTACTTTTGCCTCCAAGGGTCAGCCTGCACTTACAGACCAGTCTAGGCTTCCCCCCCCCCCCCCCCCCCCCCCCACCTCAGGTTTTAACATCAAACACAAATCTGATGGATTTTAAATTCAAAATATGTTACAGTTTAAATTTCTCTTGAGAGGAAAACAAAGTATCCTTGAGATAGAAAAAGCAGCCAAACCTGGCAATAAACACTAAGGGTTAATTTTAAGAGTGTAGAGGGTGAAAACAGTAAGAACTACATTTCATAGTGGAAGGATATGTAGTACAGCAGCCGCACTGAAATACAGTTTTGGCCTGAAAGTAGTACATGCAAGTGTAAAATAAAGAGCTGCTGAATGTGCATGTCTGAAAACGTTCCCGTAATCCAGATGTCCTTAACTGGTGAAACTGGTTTAGTTAGCAGAAGACATGGCAGTAAGAACAAAGTTCAAAAAATGTCTTAGACACTATGGCATACGTGTTTTCCATGCTTAACTTTAAATGCTTCCTGTTCACTGTGGAATCCACAACCCAGAGTGAAATACCTAACTTAAATGCCTTTGTTAGCCAATGAATGTTTAGGACCTTTAGCATGCTGTTCAAAAACAATTTAGCATTCAAAGCAGGGAACTGTCTAGACATTGCAAATAAGAAATACTGAGTATATGTTAATGACTGCCACTGTCTGCATCCATTCTAAGTAATCCACCCTTGAAGATGGGTGCCAATTCTGCTTCCTTGAAGTGTGAAGCAGAAAAATCTTCCCAGTAGAAGGGCCTCAACAGGAGGGGACTATCTTGCCCAGCCAGAGACACTTCTGAGCATGTGAAGAAGTGATACTGTAGGAATTTTTAAAAGGTAAGTAAAGAAATGCAGCTGCTTATGGTGTTTACAAGGCCTTTATAGTTAGCCAGGAGGATCATTGATTTGCAGGTATTTCAATTCCCACTGTAAGCACCTGAGTCTTTATGATCTGGCTGCAGGTTATTTTCAATGCTGTTATAGAAAACAGCAGAATGGAACTTGGTTTCTCTGTGGAATATTGTATTAGTCCATCTACTTTAGCAGGAAAATAAACAACTGTTTATTTAAACAATTTGTACATTTAAACTGTTATAATGGTTGACATCTATCAGGTAATTATGCTATCCAAAAGACACCATTCTCTGGCTCTCTCCTTCCCTCTCTGCACAATTCTGTGTGTATGTGAGAAATAGAAAGAAAGAGAAGGAGGTCAGATTGCTCCAAAATAGCAATGGAATTCCTTTGAAATGCAAATAGACGTTGTAGAGAGCTGTTGTTAGTGATATATCATTTTTCTTCAAACTTCCAAATTTTGGAAGTTTCTGTTTCAGAAATTATTTTCAGCTGTAAAAGGGCAAAAAGACTTTATAACAAGGATTTGATGGGTTACAAGCCTTTCAGTTCACCTTTTGCATACTCTGTTAAAATCCATAGGCAGATGTAATGAATAATATTCTGAATGTAACTTTCAGATTGTAAGACTGATAACAATAATGGAGAGTTATCCTGAGACTGTATTCCCAAGAGGCCACTTGCTTTCTCATTTCAGTTCCAGTGTCCTTGTGTAGTGATTAGGGCATCCGTTTTAGCTGATCAGTGTAAACTAGCTATATATACTAATACCCTGAGGGAACATTTGAAATGCACATAGAATTGACTGTGACAGGCAAGATGGTAATCTTCATTTGTTAAGTTGAGGAAGCTTAGTTGTAGTTGACTTTCTGTCTACATGCATGGACAAGGCAAAGCTGAAGGATTTGGGTTATTTGGTTATACTGTAATTCAGCAATATCTGTCTTTAATCTGTGAGCAGAAACCCCTCATAGTAAAGAATACGATCATGAAAGAAAGATGAAAAAAAGGTATTTAAAAGCTTAATTTTTACTTCATCGTAGTAGAATGTGCTTTTTGTTAGGAAGGGACATTTGACTGCTTTCTCCTGAGTATGAAGTAAAAGAGGGATAGTTACTGTTATGGTTGTAACAGTTTTGTGATTAACGACATAATAATAATCCTGCTCAGTGTCATTAACATTTGTGCATATTCCTTACACCATATATTAATTTTATGTGTTATGAAATACATTAACAGCTTGTTTATGACCCACTTCATAAACAAGAAAAAGGCTAATCTCTATTTTTCACTATCAATCTTTACTAAAAACAGAGCTGTGTCTAAGACGTAGAGGCATAACAATAAAATCCAGGCCCTTTCTCGCTGTTAAGCTTTTAATTATCTTTTCATTTGATCTACTATCCTGTGACAGTTGTGATACTCTAATAAATATCTTTTAGCTATAGTTTATTAGGGGATTACTGAAATATGTGATGACTACTGTATTTGCTGGTTCAATGCCTACAATACCTAGAAATGGCAGGAGTAAAAGTTATTTCCTGATGTGCAAATGGTACTTAGAAGAAATTTTTGAAGGATGTGTTTCATGGGGAATGTTTGGATTGACCTGGAAAAGTTCCTTCTGTTACTTTTTGTCCTTCCTTACCACTGTCATCAACTCTCATCACTATTCTTTTAACAGAACACTGTAAGAGATCTTCCTTACATTCTTTAATTCATTAATAGTACTTTTCATTTCTGGAGGAACTACACCAAGAATAAAGCTATACGCTTGCTAAACAGCTGTCAGATTCTAGTGGAGGTGCTACTAAAAAGCACATGGCGTCTAAATCATTTACCAACACTTCAAAAAAACCCATAAAGTATGTTATTCTTAAAAAGCTGAAAAACATTGCATTCATAGTAAGCAACTACCTCTGTTTCATGATTTAATTCTTATGTTTTCCTTTAAAAAACCAACCTGCACAGCTGCTACCATACCCTTCCCCCTCCATCTAACTTCATTCTCTGAGAAAATTAATGAAATTCCAAAATTTACCATAAAATTCTATCAAAGCTGTTAATTATCAGCAGATGACCTACATAGATATATTATGAGCTGAGAGACTGAATGTTATAAATACATATTAAATCCAAGTTGATTGATTGCCAAAATTGAAAATCATTGGCAACCATTGCCTCTTGTATCACAAGTCTCTTTATGGAGGATAAAGAGGATGAAAGACCTGCTGCTTTATCTAATTCAAAGTGAAAATCAAAGTGTATGTGTGTTAGTTGATATAGTGCTATAATTAGTGCTATATAATATTAGGGTTTAATGGTAAAACTAAGAATGTAAGGAAGGTATAATTTTAATGTCGGAGCTTTCCTTCACTAGCCAACCATGTTCTTTTTACTTCTATTCCACCATCAGTTGTTTTTCCTTCTGCGTAGTATATAATAAAGACAGCACAGTAGACATGAGTTTGCCAGCCTCCAACAGGTGTTAAGGCACAAACATTTAACAGCTGTTCTGCTTGTGGGACATAGCTGCTATTATTGTCTTCCGGTTTCCTACCATGCACTACTATTTCAACACCCATGAGTAAGTTCTTTACTTTCAAAAACCTGTTTTTTGAGTTTGAAAGGGTTAGTGTCTTACAGTTATCTCATCCTACAAACTAGATGGGCACATGGGAACCAATTTGGGAAAGGAAGAAAAGAAAACAGCAGAAAAATGAAAACACAAATATTATGAAAAAGCAGAGGCAGACATTTATTGTCAGGGCTAGAAATCAGATATTGGGCTAGTTAGACCCTTTTCTGATCCAGTTTTGTATTCTTACAAGGTCGGAAGGGAGAAAAAGGAAGGGGCACAATAAACCAGGGAAATTGTAATAAGTACTGTCATCTCATTAGGTGTGTAGGAGGACACGAGAACTGAAACGTAGGTGGGAAGAAGCAGTGTTGTGACAAGCCTTAAAAGTGAGGACAAAAAGTTAGAACTTTTGTGCTAATAGAAACCAGGAATTGGCTGTAAAGAGGAACTAACTCAGTAAGTGTGGCAATAAAATAATATGCTTTTGACAGCAGCAAGTTTAATGCACTGAAAAAGAGCAAACTGGGATGCAGAGGAGGATTGCAGCAAGTGCGGTATATCACACACATGAGGGAATATTTTTTTTGTAAGAGAAGATGGAAACCTTGAGGTGAGTTGCTACTAATCATGCTACTTCATGTTAAGGATTCTAGGTAGTGAAATCCAAGAGGCACTTCTTGTATTACAATTAGACTATTAAACCTGGGAAAATGATGTGTTTGATTCTTGTTTCATAACAGAATTAGGTCCTGCTATATTTGTAGGAAATAGTAGAATTACAACCAGTAATCAAGATGAAATCACACCTCCTTCCTTCTGATGAAGAAAATAGGAAATACCTAGAGATACTTACTGAAAGAGTAAGTAAATGTAAAATGACAGTGATATATTTTGACCTTTTGCATTCTCTGATTTCAGAGATTTGCTCATCAGGATTTCTACTATACAAGAGAAGCTAGAAATACTGGAGAGTGCCTGTAAGAAAGAATTGGAGAAAAAAATGTGAGCAGTGTCACATGTCTTATTCTGGTGCTATGATATGCTGAGAATTAATACTGTCTCCCAAATTGATTTTGGGTTATGAAAAATTTTTTGCTGAAGAGAAAAATTTAGTAGGCTCAGAGAATTAAGCTTTGAAGGTACACATAAAGCACAAATAGAGATTTAACAGTTTTACTTTTTGCTAGTATAAATTTTCAGCTTCTGAGGAAAAAAGCAAATTTTCGTACTTTAATATTGATGGCAATTAAGAACTTGACTACTAAAAATGAATTTAAAACTTGTATGGCTTCCAAATAATATTCTATAATTGACATTTACTTCTGTCTTGGGGCTTCTTTAGCTAAATAGCATTCAAAATGATGGACATTTTACAATTTATCATTATTTTATAAATACTTATACAAGCATGCTTGTTTAAGAAGCGATAGTGTCTACTTGAAGCACAAACCAGGAAACTGTAGTCTAATGTATATTTGTCTATCCATTGTTTTAAACATAATTTTAAAAAATTACCTTTTCTTCTGGAGCTCTTTTGGTTGTCTGGCTCTGTTTAAAGCGATTAACGCAAAGGTCACTAAGGGCTTGCTGAAAAAACAGCTTCAGGAAAGATATGTTCTTTTTTTTCCCCAAATAGTCTTGAAGATGTAAAGAGAGGCTAAATTTTTAGCTTGCTATGGCAATTAGTCATCTGTTTTGACTATTTAAACCTCTCTAACACCTTTGTATGGAAGTCACATTTGACCAGCCTGATAACCTTGTACAATGGAATGACAAGGGGACAGCAGTGGATATTGTCTATCCTGACTTCAGGAAGGCTTTCAACACTGTCTCCCGTAAGATCCTCATAGGCAAGCTGTTAAAGTATAGGCTGGATGAGCAGAATCACTCTCATAGTGATTTCTGATGTTCAGTGTTTCCTCACAGTGATTCCCGATGTTCAGCCAGCCTCCTGTATTTCAGTTTGTGCCCATTGCCTCTTGTCCAGTTACCTGGCACCACTGAAAAGATCCTAGCTCTGTTCTCTTTGCACCTTCCCTTCAAATATTTATACACATTGATGAGATCCCTCTTGAGCTCTCTCTTCTCCTGAAGAGAAGCTGGGCTGAACAGGCCCAGCTTTCTCAGCTTTTCCTCACAGCACAGGTGCTCCAGTCCCTTCATCATCTTGGTGGCCCTTTGCTGCACTCTCTAGTATGCCCATGTCTCTTGTACTGGGGAGCCCAGAACTGAACGCAGTATGCCAGGTGTGGCCTCACCAGTGCTGAGTAAAAGGGAAGGATCACCTCCCTTGACCTGCTGGCGGCTTGTCTCCTAAGGCAGCCCAGATCACTGTTGGGCTTCTTAGCAGCAAGGGCACACTGCTGGCTTGTGGTAAGCTTGTTGTCCACCAGGACCCCCAGGTTCTTTGCTGCCAAGCTGCTTTCTAGCTGGGTGGCTCCTAGCATGTACTGGTGGCTAGGGTTGTTCCTCCTCAGTTGCACTTCCCCTTGTTGAACTTCATGAGGTTCCTGTCAGCCCATTTCTCCAGTCTGTTGAGGTCTCTCTGGATGGCAACACAACCCCCCTCTGGCCTATAAACCCCTCCTCCCAGTTTGGTGTCATCAGCTGACAGGCTGAGGGTACATTCTGCCCCATCATCCCGCTCATTAATGAAGATGTTAAACAGGATTCGACCCAATATTGAGACCTGCGGTACACCACTAGTTGCTGGCCTCCAGCTAAACTCCTTTACCTCCACTGGATTCCAGTTAGACTCCTTTACCTCTCTTTACCTAAAAAATTATCCTGTGTTTTACAAAATAATATATACTTATTGATAAAGCAACATTACACTGTGGAATCTATTCAGTTAAACGAGCAATTCCTTCAGTGGCTGGTGTGAATACTTGAAACTGAAAAGTAAACTGGAATAGTGTGGTCTGTATCTGAATTTATCATAAGATGTACAAATTTCTTCCAGCTAAGATGTTTCTTACCTTTGACATTTTCTTTAATGCAGGAGCAATCTTCCTATGGATTCACAGCTCCCAGATCTTGTTACATTTGAAGATCATTTGCAGTATACTGAATATCCAGCAAATTAGTGGTGCTTGCCAGTCAGACTCTAAAATATTGAGTGCTGTTGTTTCACAATAAGATAAAGCTGAACATGTGTACTGTCAGCCAGCTCTGAAGTATATAGTTGGAATAAACTCAAGAGTTATGGCAAAAGGCTTGTGATAAGAAGGTCTTTGGGGAAATATGATTAAGTATTCAAATTACTTTCCCAACCCAAAAAGGTTGTTCAGTGTGGGTAAGAGAAAGCTGTAAAATACTTAGTTTATGTGTTATTTACTCAAGTATAGCTGTTCAGCTACATTTATTTATATTTTTAATCCTTCTCAACCCTACCCTAAATGGTTCCATTTATAGTTCTATGAATATAGTAGTAAACTACAAAAATAGATAGTGGGTATATACTGTTACTTCACTTGATCTTAACATTACTTCATTCTCCTTTGTAGATAGCTAATGTTAGATAGTACTTGCCAAGTTCCTTTCACGCCAGAAATTCTCAAACACTTAAAAAAGCTAGTGTAGTAGAGGTTGCATATTAGATCACCTTTCATCCTATTCACAATTGTGTAGATCACTCTCCTTCTGATTAATCCCTCTGCAGCAATGGGTCATACAAAAAATTATACCATGAATTCCATTTTATGTCTTTTAAAGGTGGAAGCAAAGAGAAGACCCAGTGATGTTTCTCCCATTGGTTTGACTGCTTAACCACTGCCACCTCAGTTCTTCATAAGCTCAATATACAGACCTGAAAGAATAAGGTACACACTGCTCTAGTGAGAACTTGGTTGCAGGAAAAAAATTTGCAGCTTTTCATGTTTTCTGTGTCATTCGTACAAAACTGGTTTTGCCAAACCACACGCAAACACTCAAATTATTTATTCCATGGCACACATTTCTTTAGGAAGATAGCTTTAAAAGGATGTCCTGGTTCTGGCAAGGATAGAGTTAATTTCCCAAGGAGCCAGGACAGGTGAGCCAAGCTGGCCGGGGGCTATTCCATACCATGTGACGTCATACTCACTATTAAAGGGAGCTAGTCGGGTAGGGGCGGGTTCAGCCTGTCAGCGTGGGGTTGGGGTCGAACATCCAGTTGGTCGGTCGGTCCTCGGATCGGTAAATCATTCTCTGTTATCACCCATTGTTACCTTCTGTTATCAGTACTGTCGTTGATTGTTTTCCCTCTCCCTTGCTGTCCCAGTAAACTGCCCTTATCCCAACCCTCGAGGCTTTGCCGTTGTTTTTCTGTTCTCCTCCCCATCCCGCCGGCAGAGGGGTGAGCAAGCAGCGCGTGGCACTTAGCTACCGACTGGGGCTAAACCACATCAGTCCTTTTTGGCGCCCAACGTGGGGCTCGAGGGGTTGTGATAACAACAAGTCTGACCCAAGTGTGTTAAAGAAAAAATTGTCATAAGAATTTATGATGTTATTGAAACAGGCGCTGGTCATAATGATGTTCTGTTTGGTCACATGGCTCTGGTTTGTAAACCCGTGTTTAGTCTATGTAATCCCTGTGGAGCTGTTTATCACCTCTGGGAGACGGGTTCCTGTTCTCATGTTGTTGTATTGTGTGATAATGACTTATGATAAGATATCATTGACAGTCATGAATCTGAGCTGGTATGCGTATGTAGCATTTCGGTCAGGCCCGTACCTCGGTCAATATCGTTCAGAATTGATTAATAATTGGACCCAATCTATGGGGAAGACAGGGGGGGATATCTTCTCCCACTCTTTCACCTCCCCTTTTCCCTTTTGGTTGGTCACAACAATTTTTGAGTATTTTGAATACCCTTGGAATGTTCAGGCCAGTATATTCCTATTGCTAGGTCTCCTGCATGTTTTCCAAGTCCTGTTCAGGGTCAGCAAAAATTTTTTCAAGAGTACCACCCAGGGATCTTCCCCAAGGCTGAGTGGTCAGGGCTGGCATGGCATGTGGGAGAGCATGGGTGGGTATCTAGAGACCTTTTCACCCCCAATGGTTTGGAGCTTCACTCCTGAACAACCGCAAGACCCTGATAAAATGGTAGAATATTTGAAAGGAAACTGCTGTGGGGATTCTAAAGAGACACAACTTACTGCGCTGTGCTGGGCCCTGGCCACCATCTATCAAACACTGCTTGATAGTAGACAGCACCATCCAGAGGGAGAGAGTGGAACCACAGGCACTGCAGCTGCCCAAACCCCCGCAACAGGCACTGCAGCTACCCAAACCCCTGCAACAGGCACTGTAGCTGAGCCAAAAGACCAACCCATACCAGTATCAGTGGGCCCTATGAACAAAAAGAAATACACAAGGAAATAGGTTCGCTTAGTGAGAGATGACGATGAACCGGGGCCATCAGGTGAACAAGAAGAAGAGCCAGAACCAGAAGTGATCACCCGATCTCTGTCCCTGAGTGAGTTGCGAGATATGTGGAAAGATTTCAGCCGCCTTCCAGGGGAGCATATTATTACCTGGCTGCTCTGCTGCTGGGATAATGGGGCCAGTAGCCTGGAACTGGAGGGCAAGGAGGCCAATCAGCTGGGATCCTTGTCTAGGGAAGGGGGCATTGACAAGGCAATTGGGAAGAAGGCACAAGCACTCGGCCTCTGGAGGCGACTCCTGTCAAGTGTGAGGGAAAGGTATCCTTTCAGCGAAGATGTCGTAATGTCGGCCAGGCAAGTGGACCACTATGGAGAGAGGTATCCAATAACTGAGGGAATTAGCTGTGCGGGAGATGTTTTATTATGATCCGGACAACGCACAGTTGCCTGCAGACCCCAATGAAGTCCAGTGTACCCGACCCATGTGGCGAAAATTTGTGCAAAGTGCACCATCATCGTACGCCAAGTCACTGGCAGTAATCGACTGGAAAAATGAAGAGGCACCCACAGTGCATGAAATGGCTGGCCGTCTCCGGCAATATGCAGAGAGCCTTTCTTCCTCCCTCATCTTGGCTGTGGAGAAACTGTCCCAGGACGTCCGGCAACTCAAAGAGGATATATCGTACTCCCCACCCCCACAGACCCGTATTTCAGCTGTTAGGAGTAAGCGTTTTTCTGCTCCAGAGAGGGGATATGGAGCATACACACCACGAGGTATCCTGTGGTTTTATCTGCGTGACCACGGAGAAGACATGAGGAAATGGGATGGGAAGCCCACCTCAACCCTGCGGACACGTGTACATGAGCTACAAGGCAAGACAGCTGTACAAAGGGACTCTTCCAGAAAGAATGCTGCTCCAGTTTCCACCGGGCAGCCCCCCAGACCAAGTGGAAGGCCTGATCGCACTTATGATCCTCTTGAAGGGGCTTCCAAGTCCTTTCTGCAAGAGATGAGTAGTGAATATGATGAGCAGGATTAGAGGGGCCCTGCCTCCAGCCAGGTGGAGGAAAGGGACAACAGAGTGTATTGGACTGTGTGGACCCGATGGCCTGGCACATCGGACCCACAAGAGTACAAAGCCCTAGTGGACACTGGGGCACAGTGTACCCTAATGCCATCCAGCTATGACGGGGTGGAACCGATATCTATTTCTGGTGTGACGGGGGGATCCCAACAGTTGACTCGGTTGGAGGCTGAAGTGAGTCTAACTGGGAATGAGTGGCAAAAGCACCCCATTGTGACTGGGCCAGAGGCTCCGTGCATCCTGGGCATAGACTACCTCCGGAAAGGGTATTTTAAAGATCCAAAAGGTTACCGGTGGGCTTTTGGAATAGCTGCCTTGGAAGCGGAGGAAATTGAACCATTGTCTAGTTTGCCCGGTCTCTCGGAGGACCCTTCTGTTGTAGGGTTGCTGAAGGTTGAAGAGCAGCAGGTGCCGATTGCTACTACAACTGTGCACCGGCAGCAATACCGCACCAACAGAGACTCCCTGGTTCCCATCCGCAAGCTAATTCATCAACTGGAGGGTCAGGGAGTGATCAGCAGAACCCGCTCACCCTTTAACAGTCCCGTATGGCCAGTGTGGAAGTCCAATGGAGAGTGGAGGCTGACGGTAGACTGTCGTGGCCTGAATGAAGTCACACTGCCCATGAGTGCTGCCGTGCCAGATATGCTGGAACTTCAATATGAACTGGAGTCAAAGGCAACCAAATGGTATGCCACAATTGATATCGCTACTGCATTTTTCTCGATCCCTTTGGCAGCAGAGTGCAGGCCACAGTTTGCCTTCACTTGGAGGGGCGTCCAGTACACCTGGAATTGACTGCCCCAGGGGTGGAAACACAGCCCCACCATTTGCCATGGACTGATCCAGAATGCACTGGAAAAGGGTGAAGCCCCAGAGCACCTGCAATACATTGATGACATCATTGTATGGGGCAACTCAGCAGAGGAAGTTTCTGAGAAAGGGAAGAACATAATCCAAATCCTGCTGCAGGCTGGCTTTGCCATAAAACGAAGTAAGGTGAAGGGGCCTGCGCAGGAAATCCAATTTTTAGGAATCAGGTGGCATGATGGGTGGCGTCAGATCCCAATGGATATTGTCAACAAAATAGCAGCCATGTCCCCACCAACCAACAAAAAGGAGACACAGGCCTTCTTAGGCGTTGTGGGTTTCTGGCAAATGCACATTCCGAATTACAGTTTGATAGTAAGCCCTCTCTACCATGTAACCCGGAAGAAGAATGATTTCAAATGGGGCCCTGAGCAACGACAAGCTTTCGAACAAATTAAACAAGAAATAGTTCATGCCGTAGCTCTTGGGCCAGTCCGGGCAGGACCAGATGTCAAAAATGTGCTGTACACCACAGCCGGGGAGAATGGCCATACCTGGAGTCTCTGGCAGAGAGCACCAGGGGAGACTCGAGGTCGACCCCTGGGGTTTTGGAGCTGGGGATACAGAGGATCCGAGGCCCGCTACACTCCAACGGAAAAGGAGATATTGGCAGCCTACGAAGGGGTTCGAGCTGCTTCAGAGGTGATTGGCACTGAAGCACATCTCCTCTTGGCACCCCGACTGCCAGTGCTGGGTTGGATGTTCAAAGAGAGGGCTCCTTCTACACATCATGCAACCAATGCTACGTGGAGTAAGTGGGTTGTGCTGATCACACAACGGGCTCGAATAGGAAGCCCCAGTCGTCCAGGGATTCTGGAAGTGATCACAGACTGGCCAGAAGGGAAAGGTTTTGGAATGTCGCCAGAGGAGGAGGTGACACGTGCTGAAGAAGCCCCACCGTATAATAAACTAACAGAAGATGAGAAACCATATGAGGCCTTCACTGATGGGTCCTGTCGCATTGTGGGAAAGCATCGAAGGTGGAAGGCCGCTGTATGGAGTCCTACATGGCGAGTTGCGGAAGCTGCTGAAGGAGAAGGTGAATGGAGCCAGTTTGCAGAGGTGAAAGCCATCCAGCTGGCCTTAGATATTGCTGAAAGAGAAAAGTGGCCAACACTGTACCTCTATACCGACTCATGGATGGTGGCCAATGCCCTGTGGGGGTGGTTACAGCAGCGGAAGCGGAGCAACTAGCAATGCAGAGGCAAACCCATCTGGGCTGCCCCATTGGGGCAAGATATTGCTGCCCGGCTAGAGAAGCTGGTTGTAAAGGTACGTCATGTAGATGCCCATGTAGCCAAGAGTCGGGCCACTGAGGAACATGAGAACAACCAGCAGGTAGATCAGGCTGCCAAGATCGAAGTGGCTCAGGTGGATTTGGACTGGCAGCGTAAGGGTGAATTCTTTATAGCTCGGTGGGCCCATGACACCTCAGGCCATCAAGGAAGAGATGCGACATATAGATGGGCCCGTGATCGAGGGGTGGACTTGAGCATGGACGCCATCTCACAGGTCATCCATCAATGTGAAACGTGTGCTGCAATCAAGCCAAGCGGGTAAAGCCTCTGTGGTATGGAGGACGGTGGTTGAAATGTAAATATGGGAAAGCATGGCAAATCGACTACATCACGCTCCTGCGAAGCCCGCCAAGGCAAGCGTTATGTTCTTACAATGGTGGAAGCAACCACTGGGTGGCTGGAAACATATCCTGTGTCCCATGCCACTGCCCGGAACACTCTTCTGGGTCTTGAAAAGCAAGTCCTGTGGCAACATGGCACCCCAGAGAGAATTGAGTCAGACGATGGGACTCATTTTCGGAACACCCTCATAGACACCTGGGCCAAAGAGCATGGTATTGAGTGGGTGTATCACATCCCCTCTCATTCACCAGCCTCTGGGAAAGTTGAAAGGTCCAATGGACTGCTAAAAAGTACCCTGAGAGCAATGGGTGGTGGGACACTCCAGCACTGGGACACACATTTAGCAAAGGCCACCTGGTTAGTTAACACTCGGGGATCTGCCAATCGAGCTGGCCCTGCCCAATCAAAATTTCCACACCCAATAGAAGGGGACAAAGTTCAGTTCCTGTAGTGCGCATGAAGAATATGTTGGGGAAGACAGTTTGGGTTATCCCTGCTTCCGGCAAAGGTAAGGCCATTGGTGAGATTGCTTCTGCTCAGGGACCAGGGTGCACTTGGTGGGTGATGACAAAGTATGGGGAAGTCTGGTGTGTACCCCAAGGGCATTTGATTTTGTGTGAAAATAGCCAATAAATTAAATTGCATGATATTAATAGTGAGATACTGTATCAACGGTATGACCATAAGAATCACCCAAAACTAATGAAGGATGGACTTTGAAACTGAACAAAGTGCCACGATGATGGAACTAGAACTGACTTTAACTGGTGCCCAGAAACTTTATCGAAAAATCACATCTTTGGCATCCAGACTGTGAGCATGGACCATACCAGATATACCGGCTGTGAAAACTCCAGATGCAGCGTGCAACGATCCCCTGTTTTGAGAGACTGTAATGGCAGATGGAACCCAAAACCATGGACTAAATGAACTCGACAGACATTTTAGAGCGATAGTGCATAGAGTAAGGCAATGAGATCTGTAAAATAATCTGGGCATGACGTAGATGGTATGGAGTAAGGGGTGGATAATGTCCTGGTTCTGGCAAGGATAGAGTTAATTTCACAAGGAGCCAGAACAGGTGAGCCAAGCTGGCCAGGGGCTATTCCATACCATGTGATGTCATACTCACCATAAAACGGGGCTAGTTGGGCAGGGGCGGGTTCGGTGTGTCAGCGTGGCTCCGGGACAGGTCAAGCATTGGGTTGGTCTTCGGATCGGTATATCGTTCTCTGTTATCACCCATTGTTACTATCTGTTACCAGTACTGTTGTTGATTGTTTTCCCTCTCCCTTGCTGTCCCAGTAAACTGCCATTTTTCCGTTCTCCTCCCCATCTCGCCGGCGGAGGGGTGAGCGAGCGGCGCGTGGCACTTAGCTACCGTTTGGGGCTAAACCACGTCAAAGGACCATCTCCTATTACTGTTATTCAGACTCTTTTTCAGTCCTTGACAGAGGATTATAAAAGGATAAACAGGCCTGCTAAAACAGATGATAATTCTTTAGCCAAAAATTGATAACAGAAACTGACTTCTTGTCACCGTCCATGGCATCAGATAATTCTTGATTTATTGGCCTACAGCTCAGCAAATGATTCCTGTGGCTGCAGGATGCACAAGTGTCTGTCTACATGTACCTGAGGTCAGCTGATGTAATGCCCAATGCCAAAGCATGTGAGAATATATTGAATGCCTCCTGTATTCATTTAGTCCCAAGGCATGTAATCTGTTCCTGTGATAGGTGCCAAATGAATTTAAAATACTGTGCTGTACTGCAGAAAATTTTTTCTAGCTCTAATGAAGTGAGTTTATGTAAGACTTTGAAGAGTTCTGCCCAATGTTTTTGTCTTTATAATTGGTAGTAATGATAATAAAAATAATATAGTTATAGTTTGAGCATTAACTAATAGGGAGATGTTTGATTTGGAGCTGGTTAAATTATAAGATGCACTGGAGGCTGCATAGGTGATAGACTAAAGTAATGATTAGGGGTCCTGTGGAGAGAATTTATTTGGACGCCAGAAATGAAGAAGATGGATTGAGGAAGAAAATTGTTCATGTACCAGAAAATTCTTTGGTAAGCCTGGGAGAAGAGAGAGGATGAATTGCTGGCAAATTAACTAAAGGACAGAGAGAGGTATTGAAGGGGAAGGAGAAGGTAGATGAAAAGAGACAAAGACTCTTGAGTTGTTGGATCTCCAAGTTACCAACAATGACCTGGATAGATGATGGAATGGTGGTGTCATGACCTAAAGGGTTATCTGGCCTGTGGGTGCATAAATATGATAACCATAGATTTCTGTAATACACAAGGACACTATGTGGTGCTTAGGGACATGGTTTAGTGGTGGACTTGGCAGTGTTAGGTTTACGGTTGGACTCGATGATCTTAAAGGTCTTTTCCAACCTAAATGATTCTATGATTCTATGATACAGAGGCTTTACTCTGTACATTTCTCTACTTTATTACAGATTGCCACAAATACAAAAAAAATCACCACTTGCTATATAACTGGTTGCTGCTATTTACTGCTACCACACTACTGATTAGTGCTGTATTATTGATGTATAGAAAGCTATTATAAATTACTATCAGCAATAAATAATAGCAGCAACCAGTTATACTGCAACAATCAACATAACAGCAACAGCCAAGTAGGTATATACTATTACAGGTTACTATAAACTTACCATTAGTGAACAAACCTATCAACAATATGACATCAGATATACTTATGATAAATTACTTATATGGATATATATAATACCAGTATCAAGTGAATTATACAGATTTCAGAAGGGGCCAGACCCTACCAAAGGGGAGGACCAGCTGATCCCAGAGGGGAACCCAAACATCCCAGAAGTGGGAACACAAAGCTACAAAAAGTGGGTCCAAAGAGGGAACCAATAAGAAAACAGACAGAGTTTCATCTCAAAAATGGTCATGACAGGAGCCTAGTGCCAGCCAGGCATCCCCAGAGGGAGTCCAAGATCTTGCAGAAAGTTTGTGTGCAATTCAACCTGCTTAGGAAAGGAAAAGTATATGTCACATTGGAAGTTCTCAGAGGCTCCATTTTGGATAAAGATTAAGTCCCTTTTATATCATAGAGATAAGAAGGCATAGGGAACCACAGCTTCAACCTGCCAATAGGTGCTGTTAATTTCTATTTTTCATCTGTAACAGCCAATGATGATGATGTTTTCTGCTCTTTCAGACCAAATTTATTTTTCTGGACTGTTTCCACTTCTCTACATGATACGTTGCTGTTAGTGTTTCTTGGCTTTGTGATTATTCATGGCAGCTCAGGATGTCTGTGCTTTCTGGGTATTGAACCTGTACTTTGAAGAAGCCAGATGCACTTCTCAAGGATGTTTCTGGTTCCAAAGCCTAGTTCCCAGGCTCACAGCTCCCAGGCTGGGAGGAAATTTCTCAGTAGACATTTTCTTCTGTTCACTTATTTTCTCCTTCTAACCAGGCCACCTTTATGGCTGCTCACATCAGATGGCAATAGGGCTGGGAGCTCTCTGTGGCCCTTGGGCAAGCAGAATTTTTGTGTTCACAGCACTGCCTCCTTGTCCTTGCTAATGCCCTGCCACTCATTCTTATTCCTGGTTCTTCACACTTAGCACGGAAACAGAAAATGGGTGGCAGTTCCAGCTGCAAGCATCTAGAACAATACAGAAATAATGGGGGCAGCATGGGGAGGAGGCATTAGAGAGAGGAAGGATCTTTTTAGCCAGCTGGCTCTTTACTATTCAGCAGCTCTTCTCAACTCCCTGTGCTGTGATGTCAAACATGGAAGATTAACACTAGAAAAAGCAGGAAGAGAAGTCAACAGGGAGTAAAACCACAAAGCATTGTCTCTCCCACCTTTGGGGAGAAAACAAGACAGCGAAGAAGTGAAAACACTCAACAAGGTCCCAATTTTTGTCAGCCTTCCCCCAGGCCAATGAAATTCAATGTGATTTAGTTACAAGCTCATTAACATGTGAAAGCAATTTGGTTAGAATGAAAATCTGAAAAGAGGAAAGAACATGAAGAAAAGAGAGTCCAGACAGGCATAATAAATATTAAGTTATACATACAGTTTAGCTCCACAAACATTTATAAGATGAGCCAGAATAAAACCAGGTTTTCCACATGTACAAACTGCCAGTGAAAACACATTCCTTTAATTCAGGCATGACTGTGCTTTTCAGTATTCTTTCATTGTGACTAGAGTTGACTAGAAGTTTTTACGTAGAGATGTTTGTCTTGTTGACACAATATCAGTCTCAATGATACATTTGAATGAGGTAATAAAAATTCAGATTCTACACTGAATTTGAGTTATGTGACAGACATCACCCTGTTGTGGGCTTGCAAAATAGTCTGTGAAACTTAAAGTGGTAGAATTCTGGACCCAGTGAAGTCCTTGTCTAGCCCCAACATCAAGATGAATTTACAAAATCTTTTCTATCTTGGTATTTGTACCATATTGCTTATGATTGCTGTGTAGAAGTAAAAAAGTGTTAAATGAAGAAATACATGATAAGTTTTGAATATCAAATATACTTGAGAAATTTGATCTTAGTTCACAAATAGAAAAAGTGAAATTTGATTAATAAATTATTTGTTATGAATAATTCACTGGGTTCTAATTTAGAGTCAGCTGGCTTTTTCTTTACAAATGAAGAGTGAGCAGTAGACAGTGATTTGTAATTTAAAGGTTTTTGAAAAAGTTTGATATTATTTCTCACTGTCTCTTTATTTTGTCCTCTGTCTCCTCACAATTATTTTCATTAGCAGAAACCATGCAATCTTGCCTCTGGCCATGAGCACGGAAATTAGTGCCAATGTATTATTTACAGAGGTTGATCAAGTCTTCCTAGGGTGGGCAGAGAAACAGTACATAACACCATCTTTTGCCTTCAGAAAGGCAAGCATGAATGCTGAGCATGGATCAGATGCACTTTTAAGTGAAATGAAACTTCACCCATACTGAATCCCTATCCACAATTTAAAAAACCCCCACCTCCTCTCATAGCAAGATGAAAAGTGTTTTATTAAAAAAGCAGACTGTATACTGAAGTGAGACTGAGATTGTCTTACCTTTTAAGCATATTAATAAGATTTTAGATGTTCACATTTCCTCTGACCTCTGGATAAACAGAATGAACAATCTGGCCAGCTGCTGTGCACTATATTTTAGAGCGTTAGAACAAAGGAACTAAGGAGCACTTGGTGTGTGAAAATGATGAATAACTACAGAATGCATCTGGCAAATGTGATATGAAGGTTAAAGTCAAGTTCACCACAAGAGTAGCTGCATTTTCACAGAGTCAAATAATTACATCTTTCTCTGTTTCTCTGTTGTGTATATATAACATCCAAAATGGATTACATACAAAAATGTTAAGATTTCAAGGTGAACCACTCAAGACCTGGGTAATTCCTGAAAAAAGAATCCACATAAGCTTAAAAAAGACCCCTTGAGTGAATGCTTTATGGCACAGTTTGCAATTAAAAATTACTTTTTTAATAGGAAGCTTCCAGCATTGGGGTGTGAATCTGCCAGTATCAGGAGAGAAGGATCATTTGTGCTACAGGAGTGTGCAGACATGCACAAGCTGCCAGCTCTGTTCCAGCCTTCCACAGGTTCTGGGCCCTTCTGCTCCTTCTGCCTTTTTTCTTCTCCTTTTCCCTCTGTTTCTCTTTCCTATTCCATCTGACTCTTTCTACCTCTGTTACCTTTGATCCTGCTTTTTTTTTTTTTTTTTTTTTTTAAAAAACCCCCCCCCCCCCGCCCCGGGCTTCCTGTCTGTTTTCCCTCCCTTCTTTTCTATTTGTATTAACCTTCCCACTGCTTTTGACCTGAATTCCCTTTTTGCTCCTATCTTAACCTCCTTCTCACCCACATCACTCTTTCTCTCTCTCTCTTTACCTTTACTGCTAGATGATACTTTGCTTAGTTATTGTGGTTGTCCTGGGGGTCAAGTTATTACTGTATAGTACCATTCCTGCCCTGCTGAAAAAAAAACAAAAAAAAATGTGCTACACGTATCTCTCCAGTTTATGTCCATGAAGGTGATAACAGTGTGAAGAAATGTCACTGCAGCAGGGTCACAGGTGTCAATGCAAGAAGAGAGCCCTCCACCCACTGTAACAACCTGTGAGTGGTGTTTGGTGGTGTTTGGTATAAAGGGAGTCCCTCCATACATTAGCGGCTGGAAAACACACTTCTCATGCAGAACCATGCCACAATGTGGAAAAAGAAATCAGATAGGGAGTATGACCTCTTTTTTTTTTCTTTTTTTTTCTTTTTTTTTTTTTTTTTTCCTCCACAGTGATTACATTATTGGTAAAGCAATCCCTTGTAACATCACTGTTGTCTGTGATGACACTTTCCTGCCAGGTAGACAGATAATTTTTAAGAAACACTAGTAGCTCCTGACATCTTATCTCATAGTGACACTTCTGATTTACTTTTGCACCTCATGATGTATCCTCATTTATCTCAGATATCTGGTCTAGTATCAGATTTTTGCTTACAGCTCTCTGAAGAAGTTGTTGCCAGGTGACATCAGTGGCTTCCTAGTGCTAGCCTGTAATTTGCTGAGGCAAAATCTTGACCAGAGTCCATGTTTCAAACCCTTTTTCTCAAAAGGCAACTCATAGGAGTCACAGTAGAGGGAATTTACCATGAGATTTTTCAATTTCTACAGCAGTGAAAACTGCTGAAAGCATTCCATTATAAGGTTTCCATGTCAAGTTTGGCCTTACTGGCAATGGCAAAACCAGGTAGTTTCAGTTTAATGTTTGTCTCCCACAAATAAAACTTCAAAAATATGTATAAAAGTTCAGGGAAAGTCAGAGCTTTCTTTTCTGTTTGCATGTAATGAATTTGCATCATTGTTTTGCTTCAAAAGCTCTATAACTTGTATGTGTCTGGTCACTAGTTTTTTACACCCATATATTGTTGTGAGACTCTTCACTGGCACTGTAGAAATCTAATTTTCTCCTTTGTGTTGGTTTTGCGTGGCAAGGTTTTGGTAGCGGGGGGGGCTACAGGGGTGGCTTCTGTGAGAAGCTGCTAGAAGCTTCCCCTGTGTCTGACAGAGCCAATGCCAGCCAGCTCCAAGACGGACCCGCCGCTGGCCAAGGCCAAGCCAATCAGCGCCTCTGTGATAACATATTTAAGAAAGACAAAAACAGTTAGAGAGAGCTTTTGCAGCCAGAGAGAGGAGTGAGAAGATGTAAGAACATCTGCAGACACCAAGGTCAGTGCAGAAGGAGGGGGAGGAGGTGCTCCAGGCGCCGGAGCAAGATTCCCCTGCAGCCCGTGGTGAAGACCATGGTGAAGCAGGCTGTCCCCCTGCAGCCCATGGAGGGAGGATGAGGGGGTGTAGCGATTCCACCTGCAGCCCGTGGAGGACCCCATGCCGGAGCAGGTGGAGACACCTGAAGGAGGCTGTGACCCCGTGGGAAGCCCACGCTGGAGCAAGCTCCTGGCAGGACCTGTGGATCCGTGGAGAGAGGAGCCCACGCCAGGGCAGGTTTGCTGACAGGACTTGTGACCCCGTGGGGGACCCACGCTGGAGCAGTTTGCTCCTGAAGGTCTGCACCCAGTGGAGGAGACTCACGTTGGAGAAGGCCGTGAAGGACTGTCTCCCGTGAGAGGGACCCCACGCTGGAGCAGGGGAACAATGAGTCCTCCCCCTGAGGATGAAGAAGCGGCAGAAACACCGCGTGAGGAACTGACCGTAACCCCCACTCCCCGTCCCCCTGTGCCGCTGAGGGGGGGCGGAGGTTGAAGCCGGGAGTGAAGTTGAGCCCGGGAAGATGGGAGGGGTGGGGGGAGGTGTTTTAAGATTTTGGTTTTATTTCTCATTCCTCTGCTCTGTTTTGCTTAGTAATAAATAAGATGAATTCCCTCTCTAAGTTCGGTCTGGTTTGCTCGTGATGATAATTAGAGAATGATCTCTCCCTGTCCTTATCTCGACCCGTAAGTTTTACCTTTTCTCCCCTGTCTAATGAAAGAGGGGAGTGATAGAGCGGCTCTGGTGGGCACCTGGCCCTCAGCCAGGGTCAACCCACCACAGTTCTTTTTGGCGCCCAACGTGGGGCACGAGAAAATCGAGATAAGGATAGTAATGGGAAGAGGTAACGGGCAAAACATTGACTGAACGTAACTTGAGAGTGATACAGTGGTGAAGGGATTAGAGGTAGATTTTGTGTGTAGATTGTCCACTCCTGTTTGGTGTTGTGATAGTGTTGTTTTGATGTTGGTGTGTGGAATTCTTTTTTCTTTTCCTTTGTTGATGTGATTAGTGTTTGTGAAGTTTTGTGTTGAATGTATATTTTAATGATAATTCTTAAATATGTGATTCACAGAGGCGAGGGGTGGAATGTGTTGGTTTTGCGTGGCAAGGTTTTGGTAGCGGGGGGGGCTACAGGGGTGGCTTCTGTGAGAAGCTGCTAGAAGCTTCCCCTGTGTCTGACAGAGCCAATGCCAGCCGGCTCCAAGACGGACCCGCCGCTGGCCAAGGCCAAGCCAATCAGCGCCTCTGTGATAACATATTTAAGAAAGACAAAAACAGTTAGAGAGAGCTTTTGCAGCCAGAGAGAGGAGTGAGAAGATGTAAGAACATCTGCAGACACCAAGGTCAGTGCAGAAGGAGGGGGAGGAGGTGCTCCAGGCGCCGGAGCAAGATTCCCCTGCAGCCCGTGGTGAAGACCATGGTGAAGCAGGCTGTCCCCCTGCAGCCCATGGAGGGAGGATGAGGGGGTGTAGCGATTCCACCTGCAGCCCGTGGAGGACCCCATGCCGGAGCAGGTGGAGACACCTGAAGGAGGCTGTGACCCCGTGGGAAGCCCACGCTGGAGCAAGCTCCTGGCAGGACCTGTGGATCCGTGGAGAGAGGAGCCCACGCCAGAGCAGGTTTGCTGACAGGACTTGTGACCCCGTGGGGGACCCACGCTGGAGCAGTTTGCTCCTGAAGGTCTGCACCCAGTGGAGGAGACTCACGTTGGAGAAGGCCGTGAAGGACTGTCTCCCGTGAGAGGGACCCCACGCTGGAGCAGGGGAACAATGAGTCCTCCCCCTGAGGATGAAGAAGCGGCAGAAACACCGCGTGAGGAACTGACCGTAACCCCCACTCCCCGTCCCCCTGTGCCGCTGGGGGGGGCGGAGGTTGACGCCGGGAGTGAAGTTGAGCCCGGGAAGATGGGAGGGGTGGGGGGAGGTGTTTTAAGATTTTGGTTTTATTTCTCATTCCTCTGCTCTGTTTTGCTTAGTAATAAATAAGATGAATTCCCTCTCTAAGTTCGGTCTGGTTTGCTCGTGATGATAATTAGAGAATGATCTCTCCCTGTCCTTATCTCGACCCGTAAGTTTTACCTTTTCTCCCCTGTCTAATGAAAGAGGGGAGTGATAGAGCGGCTCTGGTGGGCACCTGGCCCTCAGCCAGGGTCAACCCACCACATCCTTACTGGCTCTTACTGTCTTGTTGTGGTCTCCTCTAAGAAGGCAAATCTCTTTAAGTTACGAGTTCAATTTTGTGATTCAATGTTGCACAGCATGTTCATTGGGCATCTCTATGTTGTATCATTCTTGGATGACTGGTCTGGACAAAAAGTTTATCCTCCCGAGGAGCTCCTTCAGCTCTTCCTTGCCCATGCTAGTTAAGTTCTATGTTGTGTTGGATCCCCCTGTACACCTTTGTTGTACTAGTTAACGCCTTGCTATACTAAATAACACCTATGGCATGTCTGTATTATGGAATTTTGGTTTTTTTCAAACTTTAGTCCAAGAGCTCCAGCTTTCTTCTAGAAGTGTTTATTGTGTCTGCTTATAGACATCTACTGTTTTTCCTTCACAATTAAAATGGAAGGTCGGTGAACTTTACTGCCTTCTATATAATTAAAAAATGGTTATATTTTCCTGTGAATTACTTTGGATATTACCTGGAGAAACTGTTCCCCAAAACAGATGTTGACAGTCTGCAAATGCAAACTTTGTGTTTCTGTTTCATTGTCCAGAACTCTGCTGATTCATGGAGCCTAGGAAAATACTTGGCATGGAACATCTCTTTCAGAATTTTCTACTCACAAGGAGTAGAAAAACTTTTATCTTTTCACACCTATATTTAGCAATATTTTAGCATATTTTGAAGACAAAGCTTCACTCTTTTTCCCCCATTGCTTCCTTCCTTTGCTTTCACTAATGTGACAAACTAGCATAAAAGCCTTTTCTTCTTTTTCTACTTGCTCTATTATTCCCAGAGAAGTGAACCTATCCAATTTCTTTTTCATCCCCTTCCTTGAGGTCAGAAGAATTTTCACAGGGGCAGAAAACTGGGTGCCTTTAGATTTACTTTATGCTTTATTGACAGCTTCCCTTTTTCTGAGAGCAATTACTCTTTGAACTTGTCCACAGTTGAGGAATCAGTTCTGTCAGTGAGAACAACCTCTTGTGAAAACTGTGGACATGACATGTTTTGAATCCAGTAATTGGTACTTTTCCTCAGTGCTGTTGTAAATTGAATACATGCTCTTCCTCAAGCATTTGACACAAATGTTTCAGAAAGATAAGTCTTTAAGCCTTGAGTTTCACCTATTTCCTTCCTACTGCTCAGTTTTGGGGTTTATTTTCAGTACTAATTCACTGTTACAAACACAACTTTATTCACCTGTGCCAAACTTACCAGACTCCTTGTTCTGCTTCAACACTGCCTGCAGCTTTTTTGAAGAGTTCCTCTGAACTAATAGCTCTCTTGTTAACTGATTTGTCCATGCTGTGGATGCTCTGCTGGGGTTTGCAAAATGATACATTTCAGTGTAGTTCTTTCATCTTTCTCCAAATACTGTGTATTGTCTTCACTGGCGATTCATGTGCAGATCCATGTACTATCATTTTGTGAACTCTGATTCTGAGCACGGCATAATTTTTGTGTCTCATATCTTTTCTTGTAGTATTTGGATTCTCTAGGGTAATTGTTTTTCCTAAGCGATAGCCTGGAAGAAATGACATCTTTGAATCGCTTATTGTGGATGGTTTGCCAAAATTTAATTCTGTGTTTTCTAGCAGACACACTTGGGCTATTTTGTCTTAGATCCAAACTGGGTTCATGTGTTTTATCTGGGACTTAGCTCTGTAAAATTGCAGCACTGACTCTTGGCTTCAGATCATTCACAGTCTTCTGCATTCTGTTGAGTGTTTCCTTCTTCATCAGACGTCAGTTTTCCCTAAGTGTTGTTCAAGCTTTCTCCATTTGCCTCTACATTTCTGGGTGCCAACTCAAAAGGATTCTTAATCCCCCCCCTGATTCCACTCATGGTCTATTTTTTCCCCAGTTTATTTTCTTTTTGGTCCAAGCAATGTTCAATGATCATTAATAGTAAAAAGCAAGAGAAAGAATTTCTCCCTTTAGAAGTCTGTTCTAATTTTGTGTAGCATGAAAGACCACACAAGGTCTGTTTGTCTCCTCGCTTTAAGGTACATATTCTTCATAGTAGTCTTTCTGCTTTTAGGCCTAATGTCTAGGCACATATTGGTTGTGGTAGATGAGTCCATGCCAATTTCCTGGAAAGCTGGTTAAGTACCATACCTGTAGGAAATAGTGACAGTAATTTTTGGAGGTCATTGCAGCATCATGGAAACATGAGAAGATGGAGCAGACCCAACAACAAGTTCTGTCTTTAGAGCATTTACCTGCCTACATATAATTCTTAGAAAAGCATTTATAAATTGTATTTGTAAATGCCTTTTTCAGACATTTCAGATGTTGACATTTTCACCAAATATGACTTTCAAATGTTGATTACTTGGCCAAATATGGTTGTTAGTCATGTAAACAACAAAATATTTCTTGGATTTGTTTAGTCTATACTACTACTAATCTTACCATACTTCAAGCCATTACCTAAAATCAGATGATGGAAAATAATTCCTCAAACTTTTAAGAACATTTTGCACTTCATCAATAAGGCTATTGAAAGAGCCAACTATAATTACTATAGTTTATATGTGCACAAATTAAATTCCCCCACTACATCTGTCACAAATGACAGATTTCATGCAAATACTACTAAAAATTACCTTCAGGACAACAGAAAACAGGAAAAATTAATTCAAAAAGTGTAATTTTCAGAATGATATGCCTGACAAAAATGCAGGTTAAGAACTATTATAGAAACCTGAAGCATAATAGATTCTTCAGAGTCTGATTGAATAACTAGCATGAATTTTATCCCTTTCTGACTGACTTAAAAGTGGGCTATTGCAGAATAAGGTCTGTAATGAGAGTTGGAAGAGGAAAAGAAAAAGAAAAACTTAAAGTACAAATACAGAGCTAAAATGTTCTAGAAGGAAAACAGAGGACATTATGAAAATACAGATTAACCCCAGCAGAAAATGAGTTCTCTCCTTTTGCCTGATCCTTGAAGCAGACTATCCATTGTATATGGACTTGCCACTCCTGATCATGGCAAGTAGTACTCCTTTAGCTGTCTCTAATAACACATTATTTGACATTTTTAATTCATGCACATATTCTTGTGATCAATATTCAGAGACTTTTATGTTAGGACAAGATCCGCTAGGGATAGAATGAAAAGTAATACTGAAAATTTTAATAATGTCATTATGTAAATAAATTGCTCACCATTAGCTGGAATCTGGTCTATAGCATTTCATCTGAAAATAGATATTCCAGACGTGGTGAAACTAAGGCCAAATAAAATCATGAGGGTAATGGAGAAACATCAATCTAAAACAAACAAACAAAAAAAGTGAAAAAGGATATTATTCTCCTCTTGAGAATAAAATCACAAACCCTAAATGACAGAAAAAACCCTGGAACATAACAGGTGCTAAAGAGCAGGGAAATCAGATCCCTCTGTCTGTTTTATTATATAAGAGTATGATAATCATTAATGTAACTGAAAGGAAGCCATTTAAAAAAGAATGAATACTCTTTTCTAGCAAGTCCATTGTTTAATTAATACTATTTAATTTTACAAGTAATGATGCTTTAGAATTAAAGTGATCTAAAGAAAAGGGGATTCTAGGTGGAATAAAGTCCCACACTCAAAGAAGCAAGTCAACCTTTGCTTCTTAGGCTTTAGGTTGGAACTTTCTTTAGAAGGCAGTTCTAGCAAATTAGCCTTGTACAGGATTTTCATACCCTCATCAAACGCACCTAATGGCAGCCATTATCTGGCACAGGATGTAGTACTAGGTCAGTGGTATATATATATTCCAGAATGGAAATACTTGTATTCTAACATCATCATCATAGGGAATGGAAAATTTTACTTGACTTCAGTGAGTTTGGGGTTTTATCCTCGGTTTTGAAGTTCTCATCACTATTGCAAAGTTATCTTAAGGAATATTTTCACACAGTTGTGTCTTCAAAATTGTAAGTCTTAGACAGGTAGGGAAGATAAATAAATCACGTAACACATTGCTCCTTTTTGTTTCTTCCCATTAAACTTAGCTCTCTCCACTGGGAAGTCTGTTAGTGTTCAGCTGAGTATCTGCAAATTGTGTACCAGGTTCTTAAGAGAACTATAAGTCTTTCATGAAACAAATGTCTCTTTTCTGCATAGAACTAGGAAAATAGATTATTCCCTACAACTGCCTTCAGAATTATTGGCATAAACACAGCAGTATAGCCTTTGTACTTTGACTTCAAAGTTTCAACTTTTCTGTGCTACCTTCTTTTTAATATATGGCCCTTTCTACCATGTGCTTAGTTTCTCCCCCCCCCCCCCCCCCCCCCCCGCCCCACCCCCTTTTTGGAAGCGCTTAACTGACTGTCTAGCCCTTCAAGGTATTCTGTCAGAAGTTCATCATACTCACCAGCAATATATATATCCTTATATATATATATATCTCCTTATTACTAAAAGTCTAGTCAATCACTAGGTTTTTCCATTGAAATAAAATATCAAGACTTTTCCACTGAAATAAAACATCCAGACTTTCTGAAATTGGATGGATTATATTAGACATTTGGGATGCCTATTTTGATACTTACTGAAGTGACCTAACTTTTAAAAAAATCATGTATTCATTATCTCCCAGTAAATTATTGAATACTCTGTTAAGATTTTTTTGGCTGGTGATTTTTTGTCCATCAAAAAAACCCAACAATAATTATCTGACAACAAATCAAGGTAATGTAGCAAGAGGAGGCCTGTTCATTACTTTGCTTCATTCTGATGTCCAGCATAACCTTGAGGCTGCTATTTCTTGTGATCAGGCTCCATCTGAATCCAACTGTTAGTTCTTAAAATTTGAAACCCAAATCTGAAAATCTATAGGCAACCAGATGGCAGTCATGAAATACCAAGTAATCTTCATAACCTCTTTTGTTGCTGAGTGAACAAAATGTCTCTTATTATAGCTAAAGCAGATTTCAGGTAGTGGGTTTATAAATCCTCACTAGGGTTAACATCCCTAATTCAAAATTATATCAAAAGCAGAATAGGAAAGATTGTATTCTGGCAGAAGAATATTAGTTTTTTGACCATCCTATTAAGATGATGTGGTTGAACAAGCTGGTAGAATACAATGGATTTGTTTCCATGTAAATAGTGAAATCTCTTATTGCACTTAATGAAAAATTTACAAATACTTTTAAAAACATTTTGTTTTCTCAAATGGGAAAAGTGACCATTTATCTATGAATCTATGTATAGCTCTTGTGTTTATTTGAAAATACTAGTTCTACAGGCAAGGTGCTATTTAGCCAATAGTATTTTTTTTTCAAATTATCATTATGAAGAGAAAATTTATGAAGTTTAAATCTTAAGTTTCTGTGTCTTTAATAGAGAAGGCATTAACAGATAAATGAAATACTTTTTTTCCCCTCAAATTTTATTGTAACAGATCGCAGCCCATTGTTAGTGAATTTTGAAAAGTAGCAGTGTGGAATAGCTATTTATTATCAGCACTATTTTTCAAAGGATTCACTATAAACAAAAGTTAAGCATTAACATCAGTAAGTCAGTTGAGTTATTCTTTAATTTTGTTTATATAACCATTTTGGTGCTGTAATATAATTCACAGTTGTGTAAATGAGGATGTTCATAAATACAAGTCAGTTCATTACTCATTCAGCCTGCACAAACTTTTTCATTTCTGTTTGCATGAGGAACATGGATATATGAGAAAAGAGGATCTGCTCTATTCATACAATTGTTAACAAAGGAGAAGATGCCTTCCCTGATTCCCTCTGTAATCACATAATCATCCTACCACCAATAATTTATAATTCAGTGACACATTATCAAGCACAGAACAATACTTGCCACAAACTTGCAAGTTGTCTTGCGAGCTGACAGCCCTTATACATAAGGGTGGAAGGGGGGACTTTAGTATTGTATTTTTAAGTTTTTGTTTCTTTCCTCACTTCAGAAGGCATCTTTTTAGCACTATGTGAAATAATTACAATTGCCATTTCTCTCATCAAAAGTGCTTTGAAGTAAATTGGAGATGAAGTGACCTAAATACACCACTTTGGACTATGATGATACATATTCTAGAGGCCTGACAATAAGTCATGTAACAAATGGATGATTTTATAGTTTCATGTCTTGTGACTCCAGATGGTATGTCTGCATTCTGATGGTGTGCTATGTGTAAATCATCACAATCAGGATTAATGCACATCCAAGAGCATTCTACTTTTTTTTTCTCATCATAGCTATTTACATCCACTTATTAGACCCTTTTCAAAGAATAACTCTGAATTGGCATGATGAGAATTTGCCAGTATTTTTTTTTCTTCAACTATCCTGAACCTATCAGTAAAGACTATCCTTTTTTTCTGGCTCCTGTAAGCTTGCTTTCACATAGGTGAAAGTCTTGTCTCTGGGCTTTCAGCATATTCTTTCAGCAACACACATGCACTTGCTTGCCAGGAATATGATCTGCATTAATGTTACTCTGTTACTCTGTCAGTATCAGTTCCACAATGCTTCATCAATCTTAATAAGCAAACAAACAAAAAAATTTACTGTTCACTGTTAGTGGAGGTTCTAATCTGGTCTCAGATTTTTAAACGAACCTATATTTCCTTCATGGAAAGGAAAGGTATAACTTTTTGTATAACTTTGTATAACTTTGTATAACTGCCACCAAAATTGTTTCCCTAATGTGGGAAAATGTAGATCCATGACTGACACAAGACTTATTTGGCCAGACCATATGTATTATCTTACCTACGAAGTAAAATTTAACTTTTCAAATTAAAAAGTGCCTTTTTTTGGCTGATTTATCTTGAAACTATGCTCAGTACAGATATTACTGCATTGCTTTGATTGTTGATTTTTTCACAGCTGAGTCGTTTTCCAGTCATAGGCTTTTCTTTGGTCAGTATCTTGTGGAGGTCATTTTGATTTTGGCAGTGGTGCTCCAGACTCAAAAGAAACCCTGCAGTGTATGTGGTTTTGGTGTGGAGCAAGCTCTGGAACATCCTGTTGCTATGTAAGTTGCTTCTGAGGAGAGTTATTATCAATGAAAGAGGTTAAGCATTCAAATGCAAATTGAACTTCCATAAACAATGAGTACCTAGGCTGATTGGAAAACTGGAAAATCATGACCTGTTTTATTTTTGAAGATCTGGGGTTTTGTGCACTGATTTTCAGGCATATGTTAAATGCAGCAAGGTAGATAGGTTTGAAAATTTTAAATTGTGCTGGCTGCTGAGATGATTCATTCTGTGGCAATGTGACTATTTGCCTTCCTAAGAAATCTCCACAATTCTGTTAAGACGCAGTATTTATCTGGCTGGTCTGAACACCTGCAGGAGATTTACACAACTTTCACTACCTTCTGGATTCAAAACATAGAACAGATGACTTTGATGAGCTCTGAGAATCGATGAGGCTACAGATTTGACCCATTACAGTCATTGCTCTCTTAATAATGATAGTGCAGGAGTGCAGGAAATATTGTGATTTACTGTGGAGTAAGTGGAGTATCCTACAGCCCTATTTTCATGGTCCTATGTATAGCTGCTCTGGTCTGGTAAAATAGAATGAGTTAGGGCTCTCATTGTCCTATGAGCATGAGAACAGACTTCAGTACATACAGCAAGTAGCTGTTTTGAAAAGATGAATGTTAATTCAAGAGTGACTTTACTGAATTTCTATTTCTGGACATGTATTTATTTGCAACCTAGATAGTGGCTTTTAGTATTGATGTTTTCTCTCTCATCAGTTAAATAACAGGTTAGTTAATCAAGACTGTATTAAGGACTCTCAGATACAATGCTGTCACTGAGAAAGCATTAAGCTAAATTCTCAACCTCTCATTTCTTCTGACATGAAATAGCGTTCCAGACACTGGAAAGCCTGTTGCTTTGATTTGCCATGTCAGCATCTTCGTCTTAGGAACAGAGAAATAAGTGAAGAGAGGAAGGCAGATTTTTCTGTGAGGAGTGAACAGGAAATGTGTTAATTTAAACTCATAAAGTTTTTCTGAAAGCTTATGAAATCAAATCTACTGCACCTAGAGATGGAAATGTTCCCTATGGTCTCTCTATAAACTTCAGAGGAGGGCCATGAAGCTGATCAGAGGGCTGGAGCACCTCTCCTATGAGGACAGGCTGAGAGAGTTGGGGCTGTTCAGCCTGGAGAAAAGGCGGCTCTGGGGAGATCTAATTGCAGCCTTCCAGTACCTGAAGGGGCCTACAGGAAAGATGGTGGGGGACTGTTTATTAGGGAGTGTAGTGACAGGACAAGGGGCAATGGGTTTAAGCTGAAGGAGGGTCGATTTAGATGAGATGTTAGAAAGAAATTCTTTACTGTGAGGGTGGTGAGGCACTGGAACAGGTTGCCCAGAGAGGTTGTGGATGCCCCATCCCTGGAAGTGTTTAAGGCCTGGTTGGATGAGGCCTAGGGCAACGTGGCCTAGTGCAGGGTGTCTCTGCCTGCAGCAGGGGGGTTGGAACTAGATGATCTTTGAGGTCTCTTCCAACCCAAACCATTCTATGATTCTATGATTCTATGATCAAAGTATAGCCCAGGTAGTTAGTATAGCAAAACTCAATGAGGTCAAATCACATGATGACACATATTATAAAATATCTACCAACAGATATTTGAAACATGAAGAAAAAGCCTACACTAACATACTTGTGTCATGGTTTTACCCCAGCTGGCAGCTGAGCACCACACAGCTGCTCGCTCACTCCCCCCCATAAGGTCCTGATAACAAGTGAATGTCGCAAACATCTGTCTTGATCCAAGCAGGGATAAGCTGATAATGAGGGAATGTCGAGGGAATGCCGAAGGAGTGGCACAGACATCCATTTCAGCCAAGGACAGAACCTGCAGAGGCAGGATACCCCCAAGACCCCCACGATGCACCGACTCATTTCTGGAACATTCCTAAGCACATACTGCACCTGCTCAGTGATGACAGACCCCTGCCTATGCAGAGCATTTTGGGCTGTAAAAAGGGAAAACACAAGCTCTTGGCATGCGCCCACCACCTGAGGGCTACAACTATGAGCAGAGAACATCACTGGATCCAAGGATGGTGATATCTTTTCTCTCTCTCTCTCTCTCTCTCTCTCTCTTTTCCTCTCCATCACTCTCTTTGTCTCTAACTTCATTTTTGGCACATTAAGATAATATTGTCACAAGTTTTGCTAAGCCATTACCTTTTGTAGTTCTGCTGAGTTTTAAGTAAATTTGTGAATTGTTTGAACCTCTAGAGTAATTGTCATTACTCCTGAGCACCACGCAGAGAATTAAAAAGTTAACTTCACCCTAGCCCACCGAGTGGGATGGGACACCCCCATCGGGATGGAGGAGAGAATTGGAAAAGTTAAAGTGAGAAAACTCCTGGGTTGAGATAAAGACAGTTCAATAGGTAAAGCAAAAGCCACGTGCACAAGCAAAGCAAGACAAGGAATTCATTCACCACTTCCCATCAGCAGGCAGGTGTTCAGCCATCTCCAGGAAAGCAGGGCTCTGTCATGCGTAACAGTTACTTGGGAAGACAAACACCATCACTATGAACACCGCCGTCCCCCTTCTTCCTCTTCCCCAAGCTCCTTATCAACTGCGCATGACATCATATGGTATGGAATATCCCTTTGGTCAGTTTGGGTCAGCTGTCCTGTCTGTGTCTCCTCCCAATTTCTTGTGCACCCCCAGCCATCCCACTGGCAAGGCAGTGCGAGAAGCAGAAAAGGCCTTGACTCTGTCTAAGTGCTACTCAACGACAGCAACAACATGTCTATATAACAAAAACATCTCTATATTATCAACGTTGTTTTCAGCACAAATCCAAAACATGGCCCCATACTAGCTACTATGAAAATTAACCCTTTCAGCTGAAACCGGGACAACTTGCTAAGTCAAAATATTTATCACATATTTAACAGTTTTTGATGTTACACCCTTGTTTTGACCACAAGCAGCAGAGGGCAGGCTAGTGGTGGTCACTGGCCTACATCTGAGCTGTGGCCATGGGGGTGCTTCCCAGTCTCAGGTCCCTGTGCTCAGCTGATCTGCTCCTCCTGAATGCTCACTGCAGCCAGGGGAGGCTGTGCTCCACAACGGCCCTCAGGCTTGGCAGTTGTGCCTGGGCTAGAGGTATAATCCATACAGCTCCTGGATAAGTGTGAATAAATTCTACTGACCAGGAACATAACTCAACCTAATTCTTAATGTTAAAAAGGCTAAATTGTCTTTGTTTATTCTGTCCTCCCATTTTTTGTTTTCTCAGAGGAGACCTTCATGGTATCATAGCATTTGTTAAGGAACAAACTTAGCCATCATAAATATTTTTTGACGGACAGCCAGTACCAATTAACAGATTAAATTAAAATTATTATATTCATCCTCAGGCTTCTCAGGTAAAAGTTATCTCATCTTAGCTTAAGGAATAATTTAATTACAATATTTAATATGAGGCAAAAATCTCTGTGTCTGTATGTATGTCTGTGTCCATGTCCATGTCCATGTACGTGTCTGTGTCTCTCACTTTGTTTATTCCATGGAGTAGAAGTACCTTGTGTGAACAAACAAAATCAAAACCACCACCAACCAAAGATATTATTCCTGTTTCTATTATTGGCTGTTTTAGGAAGTGGTTCTGTTATTTTGATTATTAAAGTCAGTAACTATACTTTAATTTAAAGTTACTGTTTTGACTCTCTCTGCAGAGAGAACTATGCTTAATCCAAAAGACTAGTGAACTATGCACATATATTTGTGTAACACAGCTTTCTGTGAAATCGTGTATACATGATTTGAAACCAGCATAATTTACAGATGTTTTTCTGTTGGTATCACACAAGACATGGTAAAACTGGCAACTATGAAGAAGCTAAAGATTTTCTTCTTATATGTAAAAGGAAAGAAAAAGTTTTAATTTAGTTTAAATGTTTTGGATTTGGACGATGGATAGGGTAGTCTACTCGATTAGTGTAGCTGTTTACTGATTGAATTTGCAGTACTTAGAAGATATTTACAGTTTAAAATCTGATTTTTAGGCCAAGATTTCTTCAGTCAACAGAAACTGTGCAACTGGATGGGGGACAGCCCAGTTTACTTCTTACCAATCAATAGTAACGGAAGCTCTTATAAAATCATTAGACAATGTGTTTTTAACAGGGCACCAGTTAATTACACAGAGGGATTTTACAAGTACTATTGCCATCTTAAAGATGGATTATTTTAAGATGGCAGCAAATAATTATATATATTGACTGTTCCCACTGTCGTGTTTGTTAACATAGTATTTTATTCTCTTGAAGATTTGTGAAAATTATGCCCAAAATTTAGTTCCTGTGGATTCCTGAGTAAAGTACGACACTATGTAGGGCTCTCAGTTCTTAGTAAGGATTTGTATTTGTCATCATCACAGAATTTCAAAACTTCAAAACGAAGTCTGAAATGAGTCTTTCAGAGCTGATCTGCCTGGTAAACAACTTTGAGAGTTATTACGGAGCTGGACATTAAGGACATTAAGGAGAAGACAGTGTGATTCACAAATTCTGAATGAGAAAGAAGCAGGAACATTTCCTTCCCCTGCGAAACTTCTGCCAGAGAGTAGGAAATTGCAGGCAGTAGTCCTATGGTGAACCTGAAATATTCCTTTATTAATCAGAGCAAGTAAAAGCCACCTCTGAATCTAGAAAGAGATGTCTTGCACTTCAGTACTGGACTTGCACTTTTGTCTGGACTTCCCTGCAACATTAGTTTTAAAACAATGGATTGGGAATAAAGAATAACTTTATACCTAGTAAGAACACATTAAATTTAACAGCAAACAGCATGCAGAAGACAGCGTTTATTCTCTAGTTGTTACATTCACATAATCAAGAACTCCAGGATAGGTTTTTTGAGTTTTTAGCAAAACTGGTGGGGAAATGTAACCAAGGTATTACAGTGAAATTCAGTATGGGTGGAATTCATGGTGTTTTGATTCTTGAAAAACCAAATAGCCAAATATGGGGAGCTGCTATTTTGACTTGTTTAATCTAGGAAGTTTTGTTACCTAAATATTACATTTTCTTACCAATGTTAGTAACTTGTCATCTATTCACATGGTAGAAGTTTAGGAGTTAAGGGACTGTGGTGGCCCGACCTTGGCTGGCTGCTAGCCTTGCCGCTCTCCCCCTGCAGCCGCTCTCTCATTCCTTTGCCTCAACAGGACAGGGGAAGAAAATGAGATGAAAAAGCATGTGGGTCAAGATAAAGACAAGATCACTTGCCGGTTGCTGTCATGGGCAAAACAGACTTGACTTGAAGAAAATTAATGTACATTATTGACAATTAAAATAGAATTGGATGGTGAGGAAAAAAGACAAAAACCTAAACCACCTTTCCACCCCTTCCCTTCTGCCCACGCTCAAGTCCACTCTTTCATTACCCACCTCTCCACCTCATCCCTGGTGCAGGGGCATGGGGATTGGGGGTTGGGGTCAGTCTCATAACAGCTCCTCTGCTGCTCCTTTCTCCTCATGCTTTGCCCCTGCTCCAGTTTTGGTCCTGTCCATGAGCTGTGGTTCTTCAGGATAAACCTGCTCCTGAGTGGGTCCTCCACTGGCTGCAATAATAGGTCTCTGCTCTAGTGTGGTCATCTCCACAGGTTGTGAGTGAATCTCCACCCAGAGCACCTCTTCCCCCTTTTTCTCTGACCTTGGGGTCCCCAGGGATGTTTCTTGCACTTTTCCCCCCTCGCTCCTCTCTCTGATGTTTTTGCCCTTTCTTAAATATATTTCCACATAGAGGAAACAGAAGCGGCACCACTCTGGCTGAGAGGCTCAGCTGTGCCCTATGGTGGGTGGGTTGGAGCTGGCTGGAACCAGCTGTGTCCAGCATGGGGCAGCCCTGGCCTTTCCTCACAGGGGCTGTGGTTACAGCCCCCGCTGCTGGTGCCTTGGCACGGACACCCAGTACAGGGACTAAGCATGTGTTGTGGATATTGAGAACTCAGATTCCTGAATGATCAATGTCTCTCAGCTCTTCATTTTCCTGTCTTCTCTATCATCTCCCTCTTTAACAGGGAGAACCTAAATCAGATTTACACAGCCAGCCCGCACAGCACACTATAAGGACTAAGATGAAGTAGGGAACAAGTACTGGCAGGAAACCATAAGCATGTCAGACGGAAAAAGAGGTTAGAAGATGGGAGCCCACAGCGAAGAGACAACTAAGGCACAGCACAGCACGTGGAAGAGTTTGGGTGCTGGGTGTGCCACGGCCGTTGCTGGTTCCATGTGAGTCATTGGGCCATGTTGTGTCTCTTAAGTGTGTTAATAAAATGATACTGATATTGTGCTTATTGCTCCCATTGGTTATTCTGTCCTTATCAATCTTATAGTCAGCTGTGTTGAGCTATAGGATGTGGCACCATGCATAGCTTAATTCCTACATAGTAAAGGGCATCATAAGGGAACTGAAAGAGTCACCAACAGAGAATTCACTGTCTGGATCTGTGGATGTTATTGCACAGCAGAGTTCACTTTTTCAGTCCTAGAAGTAATAGTTATCACAATAAATGCAGAACTCTGATCTATATGTGTTTCATTATATCCTGTATGTCAGTTCTCTGATCCATGTGTTCTTTAGCTTCCTTCAGTCACTCACTGCCAAGAATCCTGAAACATTACCAGCCATCTTGAAAAAATATGTTGTATGGTTTCGAATGTTATACTGAAATTTTATATTTTGTATGAAGTTGGCACATTGTCTCTTCCTTAAGGAGATAGCACATTTTAAAATTTTATTAGTATATAATTTTCATTTGGTCTTTCATGTAATGCCCTGTGTTACACTGTAAGTTGCTAACAAGAGTTTATTGGCAACCTTTTCACAGGCTGTGCAAAACAGTCAAACAATTTTCATAATCTAAATTAGATGCTAATAATGAAAGTTGCTCCACTTTGACTTCTAAATTAAATTTACCAGGAAGATCGTTTAACACTGCTAAATTCTGACTTTTTTGAAAGGTTATCTCTTTCATAGAGGAACTAACCTTTAACTAACATACTCCATTCTGATTATCCTCTTTCTACCCTGGAGAAGAGATACCACATTCACCATGTCTGAGACCAGGATAATTCTCTTTTGTGCAGGTTCCTTTGCAACTGAAGCTGTTTATCCGTGAAATGTTCATCTCTTCCCTGCCAGCTTCTGAATGCCAACTAGCCATACAAAGGGGGATCTCAGCAACATTGTCTTAGCCTGTTTATAGACTCTAAAAGACAGCCTTGAAATAGGTTGTGCACAGGTTAAATCCTTTGTCGTAATTGTTGCCCTTATGGAGAAAAACATTTTAATTTGGTATTAAAGTCCAGTTTAATTTAGTCTGGAAACACAAACACCATTATGTATTAATGAGAATTTTGTCATTACTTTATGGCATTGCTATAGACAGAACTAAGGTTTTCATTTATTTAAGGATTTCCATAGCTTCATGTCTTTGGATTTGTTTTAGTTTTACAGGTGACATCTATATTTCCTGGGCTTGTAAAATTTTGGGAAAGAATTAGACTATTGTTTTCGTATTTTACTTCAAAATTCTGAGTATTGTTTTTACGGAGACACAGATTTGAGGTTTTAAATAGCTGGAGTTCAGGTGAATAAAATCAGTGTTCAGAATTTCTCTTAAAGCCTAGCAGATATTTGGCACAGCAAGATTGAGGAGCATACATGACTATTTGGGCATTCTGCTCCTAGATGTTGCCATCTGTTAGCAACACTAGCTGCTTGAAAAGGGGGCGACAGAGAGTTCTGTGGCATTACTGGAAGTGATACTGCAAACAGTGCTGCTTCCTCTGTCCTTTGTGTGCGTATGGAGCAAAATAGATGGCTGTGTAGATTGATTTAAATCCCATACAATTGTCTGAAGTGAAGACACTCAGCTGAACTTCTTGTCTGGCTGAGAGGAAGAGGTGATCTCTGAGTGCTACTTGAAGCCCTTTCTCTCAGTATTATTGTTACACAGAGCATTTATTAACTAAATCTGCCTCATTGCTGTCAAAATTAGCATGCTTGCTCATGCTTCTGAAATTCTCCATGCTCTCCCTCAGGGAAAGGAGATAGAATTACGTGATATCTGTAAACAGGGATTAATTTAATCTTCAGCCAAATCCACACATTGCTGTGCAACTGAAGTTTGCATAGGATTATGAAGGCAATGTAATTAGATACAGCTAGACATCTTGCTTTTTGAAGCTACATGTATTTCTAGTTTTTTTAAAAGACTAATTCATCATATAATCCTGATTCAACATTAAAAAGAGATTAAGAACAAAATCAAGTTTGCATTGTATTGCATATACAATGGGAAGAAAAGTTGCTTGGCATCTAAGAAAGGGAGTAGATTTGTTGTGATTCTAAAAGACACCTCAATCTTCTCTGCAAAATGGCAATTGTTTTGCCCAGGGACATATCATAGGATCATAGGATCATAGGATGTCCTGAGTTGGAAGGGACCCATGAGGATCACACAGCCAAATCAGAGTATATGACTGAGAGCATTATCCAGACGCTTCTTGAACTCAGTCAAGCTCGGTGCTGTCACCACTTCCCTGGGGAGCCTGTTCCAGTGCCTGACCACCCTCTCAGTGAAGAACCTTTTCCTATTATCTGACCTAAACCTCCGCCATCGCAGCTTCATGCTGTTCCCTCAGGTTCTATCACTGGTCACCAGAGGGAGGAGATCAGCGCCTGCCCCCTCGCTCCCCCTCCTGAGGAAGTTGTGATGAGGTCTCCCCACAGTCTCCTTTTCTCTAAGCTGAACAAACCAAGGGACTTCAGCCTCTCCTCATATGTCTTCCCCTCTAGACCCTTCACCATCTTTGTTGCCCTCCTTTGGACACTCTCCAATAGTTTTATGCCCTTTTTGTACTGTGGCGCCCAAAACCGCATGCAGTACTCGAGGTGAGGCTGCACCAGCACAGTGTAGAGTGGGATGATCAGTTCCCTAGACCAGCTAGCAATGCCATGCTTGATGCACCCCAGGATATGGTTGGCCTTCCTGGCAGCCTGGGGCACACTGTTGACTCATGTTCAACTTGCTGTCGACCAAGACCCCCAAGTCCCTTCCAGCATGGCTGGTCTCCAGCGTTTCATCGCCCAGTCTGTATGTATAGACAGGGTTGCCCCTTCCCAGGTGCAGAATCTGGCGCTTGCCCTTGTTAAACCTCATGCGGTTGGTGATTGCCCAGTTCTCCAATCCATCCAGATCTCTCTGCAAGGCCTCTCCACCCTCAACAGAATTGACAGGTCCTCCCAATTTGGTGTCACCTGCAAACTTGCTCATGACACCTTCTAGTCCTACATCCAAGTCATGTATGAAAACATTAAAAAGAACTGGCCCTAAAATGGAGCCCTGGGGAACCCCACTAGTGATTGGCTGCCAGCCTGATGTAACCCCATTTACCATAACTCTTTGGGCCTGACCCGTCAGCCAGTTGCTCACCCATCGCACTATGTTTTTGTCAAACTGTATGCTGGACATTTTGTCCAGAAGGATACTGTGAGAGACAGTATCGAAAGCTTTACTGAAATCTAAAAAAATGACATGAACTGGCTTCCCTTGGTCAACTAGATGGGTGACCTTGTCATAAAAGGAAACTTAAGTTTGTTAAACAGGCCCTTCTCATCAACCTGTGTTGGCTGTGACCAATAACTGTGCTGTCCTTCAGGTGTTTTTCGATAACTCCCAGCATAATTTTCTCCAGAATTTTACCAGGCACTGAAGTGAGACTGACAGGCCTGTAATTACCAGGGTCTTCTTTCTTGCCCTTCTTGAAGATTGGAACAATGTTTGCCAGCTTCCAGTCAACTGGGACCTCTCCAGATTCCCAAGACATGTGGAAACAATGTTCATAACTTGGGACATCTTCCACATTTTGGTTCCCAGCACAGTTCATCACTTGATTGAGTGACATTTATTCTGCAACAGCATATGAACTTCAGAATGGAGGAATGAAAAGAATCCTAAAGTCATTCCTCACACTCCCTGCCAAAACAAAAAAAAGAAACAAACGCTTCACATACTATAAGAGGCTGAAAAAAAAAATAGGGTATCACATGTAATACTATAATACTTTATACTACTGTATCTAAGTAATTTTAATCTTAATTTTAAACTGTGGGGGTTTTTTTAAGAAGAGAAAAGAGTAGAGTACATCTGTTTTGATACAATTTTGATTTACAATTATCATAAAATTTAAACGAAGAATGTAATTATCTTACCTCTGAATACCTAAAATCCTTCAGAATTCAGACATAAGTATGATGTCTCCATGACATCTAAATTGCTGAAAAAGTCAAACATAAAAAAGAAAAGAAACTCCAACCTAGTACACGCTGGTCTTGGACTTAGGAAAAAAAAATTGTAGAACCATTATATCGTCTTCTAAAATAGTATGTGTGTTATTAAAAAAGGAAACTAAGATGAGTTTTCTTGAAACTTCTTGTGAAAACTTTATCAAATATTTTTATTCTCTATGTTTTTTCCACAGTAACTACATTACTGTATTAATGATATCTTCTAAAACTTGTGAGCCAAGAGGCAGCTGCTTAGGAAGAACAGTTTATTACAACAGAACACCATGTTAATAATCATGTAGCAGAGGAAAATTCATTTGCCTGATGTCTGGCCTTGAATTCTAGGATTAGTATTAAAGCAATAATATTAATAGTCTTGAGAAGGAATGAGACCGAGATATGTGCAAAACAAATTTATCACCTCAATTGAAAAAACAAAAAAAGATAATTTAGGCCTGACCCTCCTAAAATCAATGAAAAAAAAGTCTCTGACTTCCAGTGAAAATAAGAAAAATCTCATATTCTTTTATTGCTTTGCTGGTAACTACAGTCTTGTTAGTCTGTACTCAGCACAAATTTGGAAGCATTTCTAATAAAATAAATACAGATAGATTAAAAATAAGATATTGTACCTTCTGTATTTTTCATAGATAGATCATGTAATGTATTGATAATCTGTGTTTTAGATGAAGAAAATGAAATTAACCTGGTCTGTCAATTGGGAAAGCATTTACTATGAGATCATTTAGGAAATTTGTTAATAAATACAGTGAAATTAAGGAAGAATTGTGGAAGAACTGTACAATAGATGAGGACCTGGTAAGAAGCAGGTTTGGGACAGAGTTACTTGTTTTATTAAAGAAGTTGGTCAAGGGACTAGTTTCATTTACTATTTTCACAAATATCAAGTTGGAGTGTCCTAGTGAATCTTTAAGATTTCAAGATGGAAACAATTTGAATTCTATGGAGGGGTTGGGATGATATAGAAAGACCTGAAGGAGCCTGTGGACAACAGAAATAGAAATGAGGTGAAATGGAACAGTACAGAATGCAAAATTCCATTCTTTGTGACTAATAAAAAATTATTCCAGAAGCTGGAAGCTCATCAGTTAAAAATATCAGAGAAGAAAGCACAGCTACATTAATCAAATGCAGAATGATTGAACCGCTCATAAGAAAATGGCAAATGCAGTCCTAAGCTGTCTCAGATAAGATATTTCTAGCAAAGATACAGAAGTATTAAAGCCATTCTACAAAGTACTGGGCACACATAATTTTAAATGCTATATTCAAGAAAGACGAATTCAATCTCAGTTGATGAGGAGAAAGAGAGCCTACCAGAAGGTAAAAGAGCATGGCTTGTTTAGGCTAGCAAAACAAAGACTAAGAAGGGATGTAACAGATGTTTATGAATACAGTGGGAGGGATGATTAAACTATGAATAAATTGAAACTGGGACTTTTGTAACCTTCAGGGGAATGAGATTCTGAAGTGATCTTTCAGGAAAAGTAGTGAGAACAAGACACAAAACTTCTATTAAAAGGTAGTAATTGTACTGATATATAGATTGTGATTGCTTGTGATATCAAAGGATTAAACTGATGATCTAGGAAGTCTCCTCCAGTACTGCATTTTTGCACTGACCAATCATGCCAGAGAAGATAAGTACCCCCTCTCAGATAGGGTTTAGTGTGAATGTCAAGGAACATATGGTAATTTTCAATAGCAGATTAACAGTCTATATACTTAATCAAGCACAACACTGTTTGAGAGAAAAACTTTAAAGTAAATAGCTGTAATCGAAAAATATTTATTTAAGTATCTATACAATATCATTATGCAATAAAAATAAATTTTATTAATTTAAAAACATGAAAAAATAAAAAGACCCCAAAGTCTCCATAGCAAAATAAATAAATTGAGAGAATATTCTGACATCTGAATGTTTTTCACTAAGTATGACAACGAAGACTGCAGATCTGCTCCCTGCACGCATTCAACCCTCCTTGTATTGAAAGCAGATTTCAGCACAGAGAATGGAGTAGATTTCTGTCCTGTTGCCTGATCTGCATGTTACTCTGGACGATGGTTGCGAGATTTTATTGACTCTGTGTTTTGTCCATATGTGTCCTATGTACGGTTGCATGTGTTGAATACAGCTCTCAAGCTGTCCCAGTTTTGGCTGAGATAATTTTCTTTCTAGTAGGAGGTATGATGCTGTGTTTTGGATTTAATGTGAGAATAACGTTGATAACACACTGATGTGTTCAGTTGTGGCTAGGTAGTTGTTGTGTCTAAACTAAGTCAAGGCCTTTTCAGCTTCTCACAACCTGCCAGGTGCGCAAGAAGCTGGGAGAGCACAGCCAGGACAGCTGAGCCAGACTGGCCAAAGGGACACTCTCTAGCATGCTTGCTCCGTATGTACCTGTGGAAGCTAGCTGGGAGGTGGGATTGCTGCTTGGAAACAATCTGGGCATTGGGTTGTTTTGGGTTTTTCTCTCCTTCTGCTTGTGGTGAGCAATTGCATTTGTGCATAACTTTTATTATTATTATTATTATTATTGTTGTTGTTGTTGTTTCAGTTTGTTGTTTGTTTTTGTTATTATTGTTATTATTGTTATGTTATTATTGTTACTATTGTTCTTATTCTTATTCTCTTCCTTTGTTATCCTATTAAACTGTCTTTATCTCAACCCATGAGGTTTTTTCCAGTCTCCTCCCCATCCCCTTGGGAGTGGGGGGGGAGGGGTGAGTGAGCAACTGTGTGGTGCTTAGTTATTGGCTGGGGTTAAACCACAACACAAGCTTAAATTAGTTTTCTGAGAAACATTCCTTGATGTCTTTAAGGTATAGACACAGAAGAAACATCTGTCAGTGAAGGCCTTTTCAGCGTTGATGATTACTTGTTGCAAACAAGAAAAACCCCCACTGCCTGGAAGAGCTTTTCTCCCTGGCTGGCAGTTGCCATCCAGAAGAAGTCAACTTTGAACAGGAATTTATCTTGCATGGTCATTCAGCATATCAAGATTTTATAAAAACCTGACACAGCAAGCACCTACCATAGGAGACACTGAAGTAAATAGCAATCTTTCAACCAACAAGTAGCTTTGGATAAGGCTTAAAGTATTGAAATTTACAGCAATTGAATGTTTAATGTTTAGTCATATGTATTTAAGGTTATCTGCATTAAGCCTTTGAATGACAGTTCAGCCTCCAAATTAGTAAATTCTGCAGTCTCAATTACTGGAGAGCCTGAATACTACCCACCATCTTTGTTAGAAAGTGTTTTCTCCTAATGAATGAAGTTTTTTTTCCACTGAATTATTTTTTAAATGAATGCAATCTTCCTCATTTGCAATTCCACACTGTCCTGTGTTGCTTCATTGCATTTCTCATTTTAGTACCCCAGGCAGGAGCGTATCTTATCCCCCATGCCAACATGAACTGACATTATACCCCTCTGGTTTGTTATGGACTATTTTAGCCTCACCTGTTACTTTTGTTGTTTTGTTTCTTCAGTGTACATTAAGTTTTGCTTAAACAGCAAGGGTGATTATTCTATGTTTATCTTTCACGGGTTCTGTGTCTACTTTTTTGCTTTCTGGTCCTCTTTGGGGAAGGATTACACAATCTCTGGAGGTCACAAGTCAGACAGTTGAAATGTCAGCAGAGCCTCTGCTAAAGAAAATAAGTAAGTACAGAATACATACCCTGACTGTGGGAGTCAAACTTCATTTTTTAACTGGCTTTGGGCTACTTACAGTGTACTGCAAAAAATGGAAGTAGAACAGTGTTTTATACCTCTGCTTGTCTTAAAATCAGATTTTTGCTGCAATGTAAACATAGACTTATACCCAGTATTTATGGGAAGGTATCACTTGAAGAGATATTGTGTCATTTATTTAAAAAACTGTCATATTGTTGATCTGTTTTTGAATTCTAGAGTATGTATATGAGTTTAATCTCATTAATCTCATAAATCAAACCAACCTTCTCTTCCAACTCTCCCTTAGGTTTTTTTGGGTGATTTTTGGGTGATTTTTTGGTGTGAAAGTGGTGAATTTTGGCACTTTGTTTTTCCTTACAGCTCTTGCATGCAGTAGTTGGGAGAAATGTTGGACAAGGACATGAAACAGAATGAACAAAGATCTGTAACATGGCAAGACTCTGCTATGTTCTTTTTCTTCCTCTTCCAATCAGCTTAACAGTGGACAAAACAAAGGATTTCCTGACTCTTCCTCAAAGAAGAGATTTTTCTTCCACTGTGTAAGGCTTAACATTTGTGTTCTGAAAAAAAGTTGCTGCAGCAATATTGAGAAAACTAAGGCTGAATTATATAAAAATAAGAAAAAAGTATTGCTTTATTTCTTTAAGCAAAAGTGTGGCATTATGGATAAAGAAGAAGGAATTTTTTCTCTTCTTCAGAAAACAGTTTTTGCTAGAAAATATTTTACACAATTTTTACAGTGTTGTAAAATAGTGTATAAGTAGCTCATGTTACATGTAGTTCTACATGATCAGCCAGAAGTGTTGTCCAGGTGGAAAACTGCAGTACTATGATACTGTGACATATTTCTCTCTAGAGAGTGGAAGAATGTCTTTATGATATTATCATCTGAGGTATGTGTCTAGTATAACATCCTCATATCACACAGAGAATATCTTTCCAGTTGCAATGTGGGTAGGTGACAATGAGGGAAAGGGGAAGATTATCAAGATGAGTATGTGTTTAAGAAGCTTACCTCCTAATCAATATGATACTCAGATTTCTTCAGCTACAGTGATGATAGTTGCTATTGATGTTGGAAAATAAATAGCTTGGTTCTGTACCAAATAAACATTTTGACCTCATCAAATGTATTAATTGTGCAAATTATGGAAAATTTATCCTATTTCCCTTTTTCAGCTTCATTTTTTTCCATAGGCTTAGATGTTACACTAAAAATGTCAGCAGACCTCCTAGAGGCACGAAGTGAAACTCATTTCAATTTCAAACGACATTAATTCTGAGTGAAATCAAACTTATTCTCACATTTATTAAGGCAAGCAAGTCCTTGTGAAAAATTGCAGATTTTTAATAAGGGCATTTTCAGTGATTCCATTCCATTCCAACAAACTCATAAATCTATTGCTGTTTTTCAGCCATGACAGATTTATCAGTTCATGTGAGTAAATGTGACAGCTGAATACTGCTGAAATTCGTACAGCAATATCTCTGTTACCATGATGAACACAACTTGGCCTCAAAGATGCAGTTTGGTTTGTTGAGGCTTTTGGTCTTTGGTTTTGTTTTGCTTTATTTTAAGCATGACAGACTATAGGAAACAAGAGGAAAAGCCTAGCCTAAAAAGTGGTATGTGCTCTCCCCCCCTGCCCTCCAACAGTACAGCCAATGAGAAACACATTTTGATCATTACAATATCCCGACATTTTCTTTCAGTTAACACTTAAGACAGAGAGGAAACTGTCATAACTTTGGTTATGACATCATTTATAATAAATAGAGGAAGGAGGATAAACATTATTCACTTCTCATATTTAGATAAAAATCCTATGATCAACATCTGTAGGTCTCATCATATTCGTTACATGTGGACTTTCCTTTCTTGTAGTGACGACCACATGGCAATCATTTTACATGTACTATAAGGCTACCATATTCACTAATGACATGCCCTAAGTGATTTATTGGAGTATATATAGCATTCAGTACTCACTGTCTCTCTAGGCTAATTAAAAATATCACATTTTAGGGAAGGTGCCTTGCTGTTTATTTTGTTGGATTGTAAATTGTGAGAATGCTTTCAATAAATTATACATGCCCACAGCAGGGAAAGAAGTGCAGAAAAATGCTAATAGGGGTGCAATCACACTAATAAGAAGAACATTCAAGGGCTATAATTTTGCATTGACAAAATTCTTTGGAAAGTGAATTTTGAGCAAGTAGAGACAGAACAGTGAGCTTATTTGAATGTTTCCAAATTTATGACAGTATCCAAACACAAATCCCTTTTCAACGGTGCTGAATATATACTTGGAACATTCAGTAGTACTAATTTGTATCTATTTCTTACTGCCACTCATATAGCTCAGTAACTGAAATGCCGAGTAACAGTTTCCTTCCTCAATTCTAATGATGTCCTTTATAATAATCTTTTTCATGCAGTGCCTGAACCTTAAAAAGGTTGTTGGCTGCAAATGTCAGTCCACTGCAAGACGCAGCAATGGAAAGCCTCTTGTTTTACGCATTTTGCTAGATAAAATTGTTGGGGACCAATAAGGTTGCTAAATGCTTGGATTCTGTTCCTTGTTTATTAAGTAAAAAAAAAAAAAAAAAAAAGGAATAAAATAAATCCAATAAAACCAGAAATTCTGGGCCAACGTCCCACTGATACCAGGGAAAACAAAGTCGTCTTATTAAATATAGGAGGAGAAGAATCCCATTAGCCACATTATACTTCAATAGAAAAGTCAACCTAGAAACAATTTCATGAAGAATTTGACCTGTTAGCAAAGATACAAAAATTAGTTCATAATTGTAATCATCTGGTGCAGACTTGACAATGTTCAGCATTGCAGCTTTCATCCCAATCAGCAACTTACATGCACTCTCAGTTTAAAATATGAATCCTTTTCTTTGCAGGGAAAGCTCAACAAACTTTACAGAGATTTATCCTAGTATGAAATCACATTGGCAAACCCTGGCCTGCACTGGTATTTGCATTAATATGGCTGCATTGATGCAATAAGTGCCTTGAAGTAGGCAAAGCTTTAATATAAAATGCAACGGAAGACATTGTTTTCTCTTTCAGTAGAACTTAATGTAGCCCTGAAGAGCTACATAACTGGAAGGTTTTTCTGTCCACGCTGTGCAGTCCACGTTAAGGCTGTTTTCAAACTGTTTGTGTGTGTGTAACATTGGACTTTCCTGTAATGCTCACAAGCTACTAGACTATCCCTGAAGTATCGCTACTCCAGACACCACTAAAGACTTATTCCTATCATAGAAATAACTGTACTTTACTTTTCTTGTATTAGTCTGGAGAGTGTGAAGAAAACACATTTCTTCTATCCAAGTCCCTATCTCCAGCTAAAACAAATGCTCAGCCAGTCTCTCACCTCTGATTTGAAAGCTGTCCAGCAGCAGAAAAGGACCTGGGAGTGTTGATTGATAGTTGGATGAATATGAGCCAGTAGTGTACCCAGGCGGTCAAGAAGGCCAGGAGCATCCTGGCTTGTATCAGAAATAGTGTGTCCAGCAGCACTAGGGCAGAGATTGTCCTTCTGTACTTGGCACTGGTGAGGCTGCACCTTGAGTACAGGTGTAAAACTGTGTTCAGTTTCGGGCCCCTTACTACAAGAAGGACAGTGAGGTGCTGGAGTGTGTCCAAAAAAGGGGAATGGAGCTGGTGAAGGGTCTAGAGAACAGGACTTAGGAGGAATGGCTGAGGGAACTGGGGTTGTTTAGCCTGGGGAGAAGGAGGCCGAGGGAAGACATTATTGCTCTCTACAACTACTTGAAATGAAGTTGTAGCCAGGTGGGTGTTGGTCTCTTCTCCCAAGTAACAAGCAATAGGACAAGAAGATATATCCTCACATTGCTCCAAGGGAGGTTTATATTGGAGATTAGGAAAAATTTCTTGTCCTGGTTCTGGCAAGGATAGAGTTAATTTCACAAGGAGCCAGGACAGGTGACCCAAGCTGGCCGGGGGCTATTCCATACCACGTGACGTCATGCTCACCATAAAAGGGGGGCTAGTTGTGCAGTGGGGGGGGCCGGCGCTGTTTTCTGCGAGGTTCCGGGACGGCCAAGTGTCTGGTCGGTGGGTCGGTCATTGGATCGGTAAATTGTTCTCTGTTATCACCCATTGTGAATATCTGTTATCAGTACTGTTGCTGATTGTTTTCCCTCTCCCTTGCTGTCCCAGTAAACTGTCCTTATCCCAACCCACAAGGCTTTGCCTTTGTTTTTCCGTTCTCCTCCCCATCCCGCTGGGGGAGGGGTGAGCAAGCGGCCGCGTGGTACTCAGCTGCCGGCTGGGCCTAAACTATGTCAATCCACACTGAGAATTTGAGCAGTGGCATTTCTTATTACTTATAGCCCATGAAAGGCACTTTCTCAGTGACTTGCAAAAGGGAAATTACAGTAGCATATCTAGGACCAGAAAAAAGGCAAACTGTGTAGACAGCCATCCAGCCAAACCACTTAATTCTTAAAAAATAAAAACAGGAAGAGAGAGATTTTGTGATGAACACTGTAAGAAGCAATATATGTCAGGAGAACTTACTGAAGCTGCCTTTCTCAGGAAAACAAAACATACAGCTTATTGTTGCCCCTTCAGCTGACTTTGTTTGGCCTAGCACATAAGTCCTGGTATTTGTATTGTTGTGCTAATGAGTTCTACCCCTTTCTTACGTATGAGTCAATCTATAATGGCAGGGCCATTTATAATTTATAATGCCATTTCAGCAGCCTGCAAATGACTTGTGTCACAGGATGAAATTGCTGTCCTTCCACTATTGCCTTGTCCCAAATGGAATCAATAGGCTGTCCCTTCTAGTGACAGGATTCAGTGAATCAACTAATTTGTGGGTTTTAAATACTCCAGCAGGTAACACTACCACACATATAGAGAGAATTGTTAAGTGCTGTCTAGCCAACATGAGCATTATTCAGTCTCTATCGTTGTTCATATGTGCCACTAACCGACAGTGGAAAGCTATTAGAGTTCAATCAATTTCCTGTAAGACTCTACTGTGTTCAATGTTCATGTGTTTAAATTTCTTTGCAGAGCATGGTGCTGCACTGCTGAATACAGACTATGTGTCACAGTTTCATAACCAATACCTGTGTCAGTGGTGACCTAAACATTTCACTTCTAATTCCCTGGAAATAGATTTGTTCTCCAAAACAAAATTATTATATTTGGTCCTAACCCATTTCTTCTGTTTAATAAGTATCACAAAGACTGCTCAGTCTGCATGGATTTCCCCTCAGACCCTACTCTGTCTCTACACTTGCCGTTCATTGACAAGTTTGCCCATTATTTTTCTGCACTGTTTTGTTATTAATCAATATTCTGATTTATGGCATCTGTCACTGAGCATGATGCTACATCGTGGCACAATATGGGTTTTCTCAGGATTAAAGTACTTGTTTGCATATACTTGCACTTTTGCTTTTGTATTAATTGCTTATTTCATAGCGAGCATAGCTCTCACTTAACCATGGCACATGCTAGTTGACAATGGAAAATTCACTTAACCTTGGGAGCAGGAGTATGGTCTAAAATCTTCAAGTGTCAAAGCCACAATATGCAACTTCTTGCACTCCTTCATGCATTGAAATTTCTGATCAAAGAACTAGTAACAACAAACACTGACCTTTGAACCCCAGTATAATGTACAAATGTGCTAGGTAATAAATTCTTGCCCTCTTGCCTTCTTTATCGTTACTTCTCATACCTTGAATATCTTTCAGATTAAGTCAGACTGAATCTATTATCTTTTCACAGCTAGGTTGACCTCCTTCACACAGGACCTTCACAGGGGACACCAACTTCCTTTATAAAAAATCTTACGAGAAGAAATTTGCTTCAAATCTCTGATCAGAATACAGCTAACAATAAGACACAGTAGTTACAGAAACAGTATTTATTAGGACACCTCACAGAATGCCCACTGTAAACTATATTAAACTAATCTCAGGGGTTTTTCACCCTGCACATTCTAGCACTAAGATATAGAACCTTTAGACCCTGATTTTCTGCTATAAATGTCAGTTACATCTCTAATTTAGATGCTTCGCATCTGTGCAAGTGTTTCTACAGTTACGTCCGTGGACTGTCTGCTAGAAAGGCTGAAGGACCAGTAATTCTCTGTTTTGTTTTGTTTCATTTTGTTTTCTTTTCTTTTGTCTCAAATCTCAAAAATACAGAATGGTTTGTTTCATAGTAAAGGTTTGATCTTGTTCTGATTTTGGTAAAGAAGAAATATAATTTCAGTTTAGATCAGCATAAAGCAATGCACAAGGGAACACTACTCCACCAAGTTCTCACTCCACATGTGAAACAATAGCTTGGAGCTGACCATTACTGCTCAAGAATAAGACCTTGTGGGTATGAAAATATTAGCATAGTGCCAGCAGTGATGAAAAAAATAATCATATTGCAAGAGAAAAAAACCCAGAGAATGTCACTTTGTCAGTATAAGTCCTTGGCTCACCCACACCTGGAAAGAGTTCAGAGAAGAACAACGGGGACAATCACAAGTGTCATGAACAGAGCAGAGACAGCCCAGTCATTTATCAGCCCTTCTACTACAAAACTTCAGGACATTAAATGAAACAAGGATGTGATTTCTCATGTAGCAGGTAGTAGAGATATGAAATTCATTGTCTTCAGAAACTTTTAATGCTAACAGCTTCAGTTGCCTATGTTTATGTTTTTAAAAGGGCAGAACCATTGGAGAACATATTTAAGTAGCAGTCTTCAACATTCTGTCCTACCATTGGCTCCATTCTAAAGATAATACAGTACCAATGATAGGAAGACTCATTTGACCCCTTAGATGTTGATAAGCACCCACAGTATGGGGTTGATAAACACCCTGCCTACAAGAAAATTGCTGAAATAATAACTGGTGAAATAAATGTACCTGATAATGATTTGCATAAGGAAGAAAAAGTAGCCTACAACACCAACTGCTTCAAAGCAAACCAAGGCCAGTGGATTGCTATAGAAATCATAAATCAGATATATTGAACTTTTAGCAGTAATAGGCTTATATAACATGTAAACAAAATAAGCCTTTGTAATACTACATGTTCTTTCACCAAAATTAGGTTTTGTGGCCATTACAATAAATGGGAGGCAAAGTTTCTACTGCTGCCAAGCATCTTCCTTTTTACTGGATTCCTGTTTTGTCTTTACATTTAAAACAAAAATTAATCTACAGAAAAGATCCACAGAGGTGATTTTTGAAAAGTAGTACTCTAGCTCTGTCTCCTGAAATATCTCCTGTTATGTATACATCTGAACTGAAATCCAGACAGCTGAGTTCTGGACAGTTCAGCTATAGATCATGTATTTTCAGAATATGCCTGAATTTATTTTAAAACAGGGGTCATGAGGTAGATGAAAAGGTTCAGACCAATTCTGTGTCCGGAAGAGAATGTGTAGGGATTGAGCTGGTGTACAAGGCAGATGCTGGTATAACACAATGTGAACAAACTAGAAAGAAAACAAAAAAAAAAAAAAGAAAGAAAGAATTGAAGAGGAAAAGATGAGTCAGAAATGCAAATTAAAATGCTGCATTTACATTCTCATTTACCTGCTGCTTGAACAAGACCCTGTACATGGATGTTTGTCTGGTTCGGCAGATAGAATGGAAAGGAGTAGGGCAGATTACTATAATCATATGGATTTTCTTACTAGACTGCATTGAAAGCTGGAAATTTCCTTATACGTTTTCTCTGAGATGAACATAATAGAGATCTCTCAGATTTACTGTTAAGATACAGGCTTAAGTAAACACATCAGAAAAAAAAATGATGCTGGAACTCTTGCATTTCTTCTGTTCTGAAGAGTATTATACAAAACTTTGATTTCTATGTTTTTACCTAAAACCAAGTACGTATGAACTATCACATGTGGCTGTAATCACTGTCATTCTACTAGCTAGGTGAAGATTAGAAGCTCTTTCAGTGAGGAAAGATCTGAATTTTAAATTGGTAATGAAAATTAAAAGAAAGAAAATATCTTTGTAAATTATAACTAGATTGATAGTGCAGAGTACCCATGACATTTTAATCTGGTGAAAGTGGATTTTATAGCTGATTTAGATTTATTATGTCTAGACCAAATTTAAACTTTATTTTTGTTAGAAAAAAAGAAAGACAAGCATTAAATCAAAGCAAGAATGATAATTTTAACTTTTCTTAAACTCTAGCAGAAAAACCTAGAAGACAAATTATTCTCTTAATATATATCTAGAGCAGGTTTACAGGTTGTTGTGCATCAGATAGGCACAAGATGAAGTAGAAATACATCTCTGTGATTAAATTATATCAAAACACCATGATACAGAAACTCATTTCATTGGAGCCATGATTACTTACTCAGTCATTGCCCTGTATGCACACATCCCATTTCTTTAAGTTGAAGAATTGTGCCAATAGAAGAGGAAAGAAAATTGCTGTTGGAAAAACAGTGTGTAAAATGCACTGAAATAAATGTTGATTGACTATTATCGTTATTCTTTACCTGACAGAAGTTTTACATTGGTCTCAAATACCTACTCCTCAAAGGATATATTGTACAAGGATGCTGGCCTTGTCAGAGGAGTAGAATGTGTTTTCATTGGAAAGAGTGACCGGGAAAATCGCTACAAGGTTTAAATGACTGATAAATTTTCTGCTGTATTTTTTGCTGATGGCATTGGCATACAGGTAGAAGTTTCCTCTGTTGAACACTATAGTGGTTTAAGGGTATTTTACTTCAACTTTCACTTGAAAAACAGAACTATAGATATAACCAATTTTTGGTCCATTCTTTCATCTACCAATTTAGCTGTATGTATATGTAGATTGGTGAGGGAGGATATATATTCATGGAGAATCACCTAAGAGCTGTGTATGCAAGAAGGTTACAAAAAAAAAAAAAAAAAAAAAAAAGGATAAAAGGAAGAGAAAAAGAAAAAAAATGCCATTGTAATTCCATAGTTAGGACTTGAGGCATGACAAAAGAAATGTTCAGCAACCAGGAATTCAGAGGTCAAAGTAATTTAGTTTTAGTTTGATGCTTAAATATGTATTTTAGACTCTAATCTTAGACTCTGACTATCTCACAACCTTAGACTAAAGTTGTCATTTAAAATTTACATGAAGAATTTGTTTAAGAAGATGATGGTCTGTGATATATAACTTTTTTTTTCAATTTTTCCTTTAGAAAATGTGGCAGGCATTTCTATATGTTTCTATATGTTGCATCTTCTTCCTGCCTCATAATGCTATGTGAGAAGTGTATACATAATGCTATGTATAGACTTTAAATATCAGTTGGAACAGTGATGTCATTCCTATCCTAAAACTGGGAACTAAGGCCAAGAAAGACTAGATCAATAAACGTATACTTAGCGACACTCAGCACTGAAATACTGAAACTTTACATATTCTGCCATCAGATTGAACACACAGTCTTGCATTATGCGTATAGGTTTCCTGTATAAAAACACATGACTTTTTAGTAAGGTCTGTTGCAATAGGACAAGGGGTAATGGTTTTAAACTAAAAGGAGATAGATTCAGACTAGTTATAAGGAAGAAAATTTTTATGATGGGGGTGGTGAAACACTGGAACAGATTTCCCAGAGAGATGGTAGATGCCTCATCCCTGGAAACATTCAAGGTTGGGTTGGATGGGGCTCTGAGCAACCTGATCTAATGGAAGATGTTCCTCCTTATTGCAGAGGGGTTGGACTAGATGACATTTAAAGGTCCCTTCCAACCCAAACTATTTTATGATTCTATGAGTTAGTGGCCAACAAATGGGATTCAAAGAAGCCAAAAAGCTTAGAGAGCTACCTCAATTAGGTGTGAGGATACTCTATGTTCCTCCTGTGTCATAGGTTCTTCCTACTGATAGAAAAACCTTTATCCAGGAACCCTTCACCTGAAATTAAGGGCCTAAACAAGATCAAATCTTTTTCACCTGAAAGCTGAGCATAAAAATTAGAAACCAGTGGGTCCAAAGAGCCACCAAGCCCTTTTTTTCCTACCCTTTTTGATAAGTTACCTGGAACATGTTCTTGCAAAGGCAGAGAAAATCAATCTAAAACTTCCTAATACCATTTCATTTGCATTTTAGAAGAATGGCTCATCTTTTTGGAGCACCTGGATCTTTTTATCACATTCAGTGGACATGAATTGATGGCAGCCAAGATGAGACTAAGCAGGTTTTAGACACCTGCTTGCATCTCTTGCATTAGCACTGTCTGGAGCATATGCTTTTCTGTATCAAGTCAAATGGTGGCAGGCAGGGATAAATTCTCTATTAGAAACCACATCACACCCCCCAAAAGTAATAAATTTACTAATTGATTCTGAAATTTGAGCTATACAAACCAGTATTGAACATCTCCCACTCCACTACCTACACTTAATTCCAAATAGTAATTTGTTCTTTTGAGTCTTGCTATAACATATAGATTTCCTAAGATGGGTTAATATTAGCCCTAAAGTGGGTTAATATCAGCACAAGCTCTGTTAAAATTTCCGGCTTATATATCCAAATGGGTTTTGGTGTCCAGTCCAAGAAAGTGAAGGTAGGATCCCAGACACACCTCTCCTAAATCCTGATGGTGGTTCATGGAAACCAGTTTTCTGAAGATGCAAATTATCAATTAGTTTAAGAGTTTATCTTGTCAAAGATAACATATAAACAGCTAGAATGCAATCCTATACAGTTAATTCAGAGAAGTCTAACAAAATGAATTAATTTCTTTTTAGTTGTTGTTATAAAAGTTTGTTGTTATAAAAAGGTGATTAAGTTGTAAAGAATATAGTTGCAAAAGTAGTTACAATTTCAGTGCAAAATAAAATAGCAAATTAGAAGAATATCAGTATTGACAGCCTACGAAAATCTTACAAGAAAATTATCTCTTAGATATCTGATCTGATAAACTAAGAAAAAAAAGGAGAGAGAGAGAGAGAAAAGATTAACAGCTCTTTTAAAAATAGTTACCACTCTACTTTTTATATAGGGTTTTTTTTTCTCTTTTTTTCCTCTTTCTTTTCCAAAGTGTCTGACCCTACTACTATTGATCAGTAGTAAATAAAATTTATATACAATCTTTACCTTTCTTTCCTAGTAAAAACAGTACTGTGAGAGAAAATTATTACCCCACACACTTTGTCCCTCTTTTTACTTTCTTCTTCTTCTTAAGTGGTAGTTCAATCTACATTGATTTTCTCATGGATTATTTGAGAAGTGGGGAAAAAAATCTAAAATATGTCAATTTCATTAAGGTGTTTTCATAACACAATTCTTCCTTGAAAATACTGAAAAGCAAGGAGCTCAAAAGAAGTTACAAACAAGGACACAGTGGCAGTTTTGTTGCAAAAGAAGAAAAAAAGTCAATCTGTTCTATTAAGGTATATTAATCTTATGATCATTCACTAAATTATTTTTCCCCCCAAAAAATGATGGGCTGGGTTTCAGCAGGCATTTGTTCCATTAGCATTTAGATCTCATTAAGCAGCAAATCACAGGAGAAAATATAGAAGGAGAGAACTGGCCAGCTGCTCTTTCTTCGTTTGTGATAAATGGCTCTAAAAATAATTACATCTCTCTCACACTCTGGAATTTCAAACGTATATGGTGTCCTCTGGGACATAAGTATGACAATACTGTTAAGGGACAAAAGACTGACTGCAGCAGGGCATGGGCGAGAGATTACTTGGCTATGTTGCCTACCTGATGACATAGAACATATAAGAGAGGACACAGTACTTTCCTAGGAAAGCGTAAGAGCTCAAGTTTGCAGACCAGATTTTGTTAACCTCTCTGAATATTAAATATTGTAGAAGAGCCAGGGAATGCTCTTCTACAAGGAAGAGGAGGCTTGGGACAAAGGACAGGCAGAGAATCAGCGTTATTTATGTATTGTTTTCTCATACCAGCTTGCTCCCCATCAAAAATTGTGGAACAATTGGTACACACCTTCATGTACTTAAGGTAGTTTTGTTTCTGCAGCAAGTTTTGAAGAATTTGCATAACACACACACTATGGACATCTTACTACATAATAAATTTCTTTAAATAAAGCTGACTTCTTCCTAGACTTTTTTATCCATGAAGAGAATATTTTCTTGCATATATGTAATATCATGTTCCTTTCTTTGCTTTAAAGATACTTTATATAACATTTTACAGACTTGCCAGAGGCAGTTCAAGTAGGTGTTTGAACAGCTGTTCTTACATTGCCTGAATAATACGGAGCATGCCTTACAGTCTTGCCTGTGTGATACTTCTCCCTCTAATATAAAATCATAGAATCATAGAATCATTTTGGTTGGAAAAGACCTTTAAGATCATCAAGTCCAACCGTTAACCTGGCTAGTAAGACATAGCTGTAAAATGTAAACAATTCTTCCAAAACCTACTGAATAAACCCAAATTTAGCATTTTTATTATTATTATAGCATTTTTAGAGTATAATACACAAAAATTATTAAATAATGTGAACAATTATGATATAACTAAGGTTTTTCATCCATTGACATCTAAGTCTATTTGACTTTAATTCTCACCCTTGCAGAGTCCATGGGAGTTTCTTTACTTATTTCAGTAAAGGCAAAAATTTTTAAATTTTACTAATAGGTTTCCAAGAGGCAACAAGGAATACTAAATCATCCTATTTGGCCTCACTTTTTCTACTTGGGTCAAGAAGGCTGTTAGGAATAATTATTCTTCTACATGCGAAGCTTTCCTATATTAGGCTATTCAGCATACAGCTGTCTCTGCATGGTAAAAACAGGGGTAGGAACATGGACTACAGTGTCATTAGGAAAAAACACATACAACTTCCACAATACTTGTTGCTTCCAAAATTTAAACTCCCTGTCTTGGTGAAGCACTGATGGTTATGAAGAAGGAAGTCATTGTAGGAGTAACAGCTTTTCATACCTACTATTTTCTATCAAAATGGTAGTTTTGCTGGGGTTGGGCTTCAGAAGTCTTGGGGACAGCTTTCCTTCTGTGTCTTTTTTTATTAATAAACAAATTATTTCATCTGGCTCCCAAGTCCCTCCTAATTCACAGTCCCCATTCTAAAAGACAGGAACTCTGCTGAACCTATCTATACAGCTATAAAACCTAAAGATGAGAATAATTCATCTGCTTGCACATGTTGTGTCAGATACTGATTGTATGTTGCTGCTGCTTTCTCAAAACTGGCTTTAGAATTTAGCTACATTTCCATTTTCTTTTTATGTTCATTCTTTCCATCATTTCAGCTCTTCTACAGGTTTATACTTTATTTAACTCACAGCCCAAATATATCATTATACCTACATTTCTGCTTCTTACATTTGTAGTGATATCTCCTATTTTGTTAACTCTTTTGAACAAAAGACACAATCCTTTAAGGATACTATTGCCCCACTCACTCAGCTACTATTTAGCAGTTATAAATAGGAGGTATGAAAAGAGATATCAAGATATTAGCTTTCTAAGGCCGTTTAACTCTCTTACTATTACACCAGTCAGACTTTAAACAAACTAACCAGACAATAATCCGTGTCCTAATCATTATGACCCAATAACATAGCTGTTGCAGAAGCCACTGTGTGGACAGGCAAAGGTGCATCTCAGTTCCCATTGTACAGGTTCTTTTGCTTCAGAGTAAACACCAGAACTTCCTCATGTGGAGGAATTTATAGACTATTTTTCTTGTCTTTTGGATTAATTTAAGAATGGAGATGTCAGATTATGTGCTTGAGTACAAAGCAATCCTTTTTGTAACCACTGGTGGGAAACCAGTTTGCCAGTGGGGAGAGGTGTTGCAATCATGCATTAATCAAGCAGAATTTGGCCAATAGATCACAGATAACTGTACAGCATATGGCTGTGAGTTTCCCTGTTTAAAATAAAATAATAATAATAATAATAATAATAATAATAATAATAATAATAATAGAAAAATCCACAGTTGAGGGAAGTGAGACAGGAGATTTTTCAAAATGTGGTTTCCACTCTGCTTGAGTGACTAAAGTCAGTCACAAACAAATTCAAAACCAGTTTAGAGAATGGAATGCAGCTGTATCTATGAAGATTGGTCTCTGCAACACAGGCTAATAGGGAATATTCTTATGGTGTGAATTATTGCCAGGCATGTATGTTTACCTTAAGGCTTCAGCAGATGGTAAATGGCATTCTAAAAGTTTGGTACTAAATTTAAGCTGAGTTGTAAGTTGATACCAGTAGCAATAACAGTTCTAATATCCCTAGACAAGTCAAAATAAAGCAGCAAAAGAATAACAACTTCAGGGACAGCAACCAGAAGCAGAAATTTCACTCAGTCATAATGTTTAGCTGAAAAGCTTTTGTAGTGAAACTATGGCTGTTTACAAGACTGGAAGTCCAAATGGTATGATTTAGTTCATGTCTCACAGCAAATGTAAAAGCAGCTGGACCTAAACTCAATGTTCACTGCAAGGTTCCAATTTTTGGAAAAAAATGTATTTAAATAAAAGAGCCAAAGCTAATGGAGTTTCATGGTTGAAACCCAGGGGAAAAAAAATACCCGAAAGTCCTACAGGAATTCTACAAAAATTTTATTATATTAAAATTTTATTAAAATTTTATTTTAACGTATGTCTCTAGTGGTGATTGAAACTCATATAATCCACTAAATTTATCATTTCAAATATGAACCATAGATGTTTAAATCATATCTGTGCCTGTTATGATTTTCTTTTCTGTTTACTGAACCTTTACATTCTTAGAATTTTGCTGTTTCTAGAGATAGATTACAATTTTCTTTTCAGATCAATGAAGACTGTTACACAGGAAGTAAAGAGTGCAAGCTCTCCCATGAATATTTCTTCTTTTTTGGTTTTATTGCTCTCAGCATGTGAAATAAAAGATGTGTTTGGCTACAAGTCAGTGGTTGCTTTTTGGCCAACACTGCAAGAACACTAGCCAAATCCTTTTCAGAGAGAAGAAAGTTATACCAAGCTTAAATTTACAAATGGAAGGAAAGCCAAAACCATTAGTAGACCACAAAGAAGTTTTTCTTCAGGAGAGCTGTGGCCAAGTAATACACAGTGGGGGGTTTAAGAAAACAAATCACAAGCTCATTTGAAATGGTTTCAGGTTTTAGTAAAAAAAAAAAAATATGTAAAAGCTTCCAGAAAACATAAGGAGAAACCAAAAATTAAAGTGTGTTTCTGACTTTCTGTTTCATGACCAAAACTCCCAAATCTGCCTGATACTGATGTACAACTCGTTTTCTGATGAAATCAACACTTTTCACTGAAAAAAAAAAAAAAAAAAAAAAGTTTGTGCCTTTGTCAGAAAAGATCCAGTTGGTGACATTTTAAATAAGCTGTTCCTTTAGTATTTTCTAGAGAAGACTGACCACTCAAAATACCACTTTAACCTTTTCCCTATTTTTTGTCTGTGTTCTTCATATTGTCTGTTTCCCCTCTCTCACATACAGCAGTTTGTCTTTTCAGCTAACTGCTTCCTGGTCAACACACAGAAATGAAACATCTCCCAAGTGGAGTTCAAAATGTCAAGAAAGTCAGCAAAAGCAGATTTTCTTCTCTAAGCTGAAAAATACATTTTGCTAGAGGTGGTTTTTTATATTCCTTGTTTATCTTTGTCAAACTAAAATACTGTAGTTATTCATAGCATCTGGCTGTGAAATATTCTAATACAATCAGAACTAAAGCTGATTGATATTGCTATGAATGGTTAATGAAATAAAAAACTATTGACCCGTTATTTTCAGATCACAAAGCGGGCAAAAGTAGGTATTTTAAAAAGTAAGCAATAGATGCAATAGCATTCTATTAACAAGTACAATTTACTTTAGCTTTCACCATAGTCATATTTTTGATTGTATAAAGTCTTTTACCTGAAGATCCATACATGCTAATTATAAGCTGTATTTTGACACCGAAGCACAGAAAGGCTACATGACAAAGCACATCAGCAACACAGATGAAAATGGAAGCCAAACTTCCTGAGTCACTGTCACTTTATATCACTCAGTACCAATGCTTCCAGCTTTGCAAGACGCTTTGAAGCACATCACAGTTTCTGGATTAACTTGAATTTTTCCTCTCTAGACTCACCAATGCAGAGCAGCAAAAAGGAGATAATGTTTTCCACAATGTCTAAGAGCCAGTTATCTAAAATGTGAAAAGACATCTAGCAAGTTTTTGAAGAGTTTGAGGCTAAATCCATTCAGGCCTGGACCGTCAAAATAATATGTGGTATTAGGTTTAATTACTCTAAAAACAGAGTGAAGGAGCCCTAGCATGGGCTAGCCAATCCCATGTGTATTCTTATACATCCTGTTCTGAAAATCATGTCATTCAGAGAACTGCTCAGCCTGGTTAGATTCAGGTTAATTTGAGTATGATTCCATGCTCCAACATGGCACTATCATTTGGCTGGAGAGACCTCCAGCCAACTATACCAACGCTGAGTAGCAGCAAAGTGGTTCTACACCCTCACAGTGTTAAAAGTTGTCCTGTGAAATCAATAGCCCTAGAACAACTGAGAAACCCAACTCTCTGAATAAAGACATCTGCACTGGTCCAAAAGCCATGAAGGAAGCTACAGAGAGACAACGTCATTGAACCAGAGACAAAAACCTCCTTTTTGTAGGGCCATACTCATGCCTCAGATCACGTGTTTTCTTCCTGAAGCATCCACCAGATAAGGTTGCTTCCTGGTTAGGGTGAGAAGACAGAAGAAAATAAAAATGCAGGATTTTGGTGCAGATAGATAGCTCTTCCATTGATCCACAAAGCCACTTTCATATATTTATTGATTTGATAATATTAATCCTTCATGTAATAGCAACAGTGACAGTGGAATTAAATGTTGTGACTGGAAAATGGTTTCCTGCTTTGAAAATAAACATCTCAGCCTCACTTAAGTATTTATTTTATATGACTTCACTTACAGTGCCTCAACATTTAACTTGCTGTGGAAGACCATTATCCATTCTCAATGTTCAATTCTATTTGCCTCTCTCCTCTTTTATCCCACATAAAATTGACATCAGCCAATCAGGCAGCTGGAGGCTGAACTGTCTGTTATTGTTATTTACTGCTGCTGATCAATAAATAAACAGCTATTTTAGTTACAAAAGTGCTGCCAGTGTTTCTTGACTGGTACATGCATTAAGCTTTCCTCCTCCAAATAATCTAGTTTTGGGAAGGAAAAAAAAAAGGGGAGGGGAGGACAATTACTACTGCATCAATATCTATCAAAAAGGTGATGGTGTTTATATTAATCTTTGTAAAATGCAAGATGAAAACACTGTAAATAAAATCTTCACACAAAAAACCCAATCTGCCCTAGCATTTACCCTAACATTTCTTGTGATAATGATATTTTTGGTTGGGATTATTTCTTTTAACCCATTCACTACTTTTCACCCAGTCCATAGTTTTGTGTATCATCTCTTAACAAAAGAGAAAATAGTTTCAAGATGCAGAAGGTCAGGAGCTCATTCTCTCCAATTTGTCTAATTATTAGATGCTTTAGGTGCCAGGAACTATTTATAACATTAATTTAATATCTGGAATTGTGGTGATATGTCCCCATTCTGAAAACAGAAGTATATTATCCAACATAATTGCAGATGTTACAGCTAGTTACATAACTGTTCAAATTGAAAAATCTTTCCTTTGTGATAACTAGTGGGCTATGAGTTGAATATAGGAATTATCTGATATTATGTGATTATTTGTGCTTATTACTTTGAGTTTCATGTGCATTCAATGTGTTTACATGACTGCATTCTGAGGACATGAATACAAGAGACATCAGTTAATTTGCTCTTTGCCCATGCATTATTTTGTGTTGGAAGCAATGTGCAGTAAGGAGCAGCTAAGGACTTTGGGTTTGTCTAGTTTGGCGAAAAGGAGGCTGGGGGGTGACCTCACTGCTCTCTACGGCTTCCTGAGGAGGGGAATGGAGAGGGAGGAGCTGATGTCTTCTTCCTGGGATCCAGTGATAGGGCACATGGGAATGGCTCAAAGCTGTGCCAGGGGAGGTTTACCAAGAGGGTGGTCAAACACTGGAACAGGATTCCTAGAGAGGTGGTCAATGCCCCAAGTTTGTCAGTCTTTAAGAGGCATTTGGACAATGTCCTTCATAGCATACTTTAACTTTTGGTCAGCTTTGGTCAGGCAGTTGGACCAGATATCATTGTAGATCCCTTCAAACCAAAATCTAATCTATTCTATTCTATTCTATTCTATTCTACTCGGTTCGGTTCGGTTCGGTTCGGTTCAATTCAATTCTATCCTATCCTATCCTATCCTATCCTATCCTATCCTATCCTATCCTATCCTATCCATTTCTATTTATGTCCTCGTGACGCAAAGGGTTGAATTCCAAAAAAGGGCTTAGGAACCTAAAACAGCAGTATCTAAACTTTCAAAGTAGCTTGAAACCCCCTGCATAGCTGCTGCCTGAGTCTAGTACTAGTTCAGTGTTAGACAGTAGAGCTCACTGTCTTTTAAGGACTGACTGCCTGGACATATACAGAAGCATATTAGTTTAGACAGTGCAGAGCAATACGGTGAGTACCTGCTCTATACATAAGTCCATTTAACAGCCAGAGACTGGACACTACTCTCAGTGGACTCCCCAGTGCACTCTAACAAACTATGAGACCATACTCCAGAAGATTCAGTAGCTGCCACACCTGTGTTTAAAAGCAGCAAAAAAGAAAAGAAGAATTATCTTATCTCCTGCTTGTTATCTTTTCTTCAGGTGGACACCTACTTATTAAACTACTGAATCTACATTGATATTTTTTAAAATGAACAAATAATTAATTATTTTAAGCACGATAGCATAACCTATACCTTCTCCAAACTGAGAGGGAAGACACGAAGACAATCTAGGCATAAAAGTTCTTCACTTTTCTTCATGCACAGAGATGTTATAAGTCTATAAACAGTTGTAAAACTGAAGATTTGGGTAATATTTGTAAAGAATGAAGAGATATCATTTATAATTAATGGGCATTTTTAATCCTTACAGCAATTCTTTACCAGCAAGCAAAATATAAGATTTACCAGTCTCTCTGACAATTATAACACTTCTTTAATTAAGTACATAAAGCTCCCTAAACATAACACAGAAACACTTTTAGTTCTCAAATATTAATTTTGGCTCTATACGTCTCAGTATATTTCAACAGCTTGTCAAGAAGAACTGAGGATTCTAAATAATGACATATGCAGTCCAGGTGCCCTCATATGTATTACAGATGCAGTTTTTCTGCTTGGACATTATTCTCTGACTGTCTCCTGATCCTGCATTGCAAGCACCATGAAACTTTCATGTAATGAGAAGGCAGCTATTTATCCTTCTTCACATGAAGCCTAGACTTGTATTTTAAAGCGAAGTCTGCCAACACAACCTATGCATGATGCTTCCATAATGAGGGCAATGCTGGACTAAGAACACAAAGAAGACATCTAGATTTATTCCATCTGCAGCCTTTTCCAGCCATCTGAAACTAATCAGAATAATTTTAAATCAATAATGATTTGTGAGAGTGTTTAACATTATCCCAAACATGGTAAACCCTGCTATAGTTGTATATAAATCCTCTGTTTAAATTTATCAGACACAGGGCGGTCTATTAAAAAGGATAAAAGGTGCAAATTCTATTAAAATATTCATCTTGGAAAGATAACATAAACTTCTTTTTTCCTGGCTTTTAATCCAACTTTTGCACAGCTTCAATGTTTTCCTCTCATTTGAAATCAGAGTGTTCATATAATTTGTTTTGTAAAGCTTTAATGTAAATATAGGCCAAATTCTCAGAGAAAATTGGTGCATGTTGGAAGCTTACAAGTTCTTTAAAAGTAATACCCATGTGGTTCACGATGAAGAAGACACTGAATTAGGTCTTCATTCAGAAAAATAATGGGTCACCTGTGGTTGTTAGGTACTTTTGTAACATTCAGTTGAGCTATTTTTAACTTACATACTGAGTTTAAAGATGACCTGAACAATAGTTTGCAAGTTTGTGCTTCTTTCTTTAGCCCTAAAAACTAGTATTATACCTACTATTGGATTTCTTTATACTTCTCTTTTGGCTTATATCTCCCAAGGAATAATTTTGAAAGATTTGCTAGGTAGGTGAAATAGTCAGAGCAGTAGTTTTATCAACCCTTACTGAAATTATGTGAGGATTGCCACTAAACTGAAGAAAGGATTTAGCCCTCCATAAGTTAGTCCCAGCTGTGTCAATTTTTTAATGACTTGCTTCCCAGAATGGAATCTAACTACAGGAATTTAATGTTTTGGAACAGTACCACAAATACCTAATCTAAAAGATCCTTGAAACCCCATCCCTCTGAGCTTTGATCACCTGTAACCATGCTGGATCCAAAGTCAAGAACATACTCCTAGAAGTCAGAAAACATTATTTCAAAAGCCTAAGTGAAGATGACACAGATCTACTGACACTGCCCATCTTTCATACAAAGCCAGGAAGAAAACAGGCAGTTGAAAACCTAGCTTTGAGTCATCCCTCTAACAGGAAGGAATTAAACCTATGTTTCTCAGTAAAGTGTGGTACCTGAGAGGCCACTAGCAACTTTAAGGAAGAACATACTCTGGGGAGATTCTGGGGAGACTGGGCACCAGCAGAAAGGAATGAAAGATTCATGTGGTTAGTGAGATCCTGACTGCAGTCTTGCAGCCAGTCCTACAGCAGAGAGTAGGAAGCCCCAGGCCTAGCCAAGTAAGGTTTAGCATTTTTCAGGCTGAAGTTTGGAATAAGAAATGTAAACATATTTTTGGATCCACTCCTTCTCCTTTGCAAATAAAAATGTATTGCCATGTAGTTAAATTAATTTTAACCAGAATACTGCTTTCCTAAATAATTGGCAGAAGTGTGAGCAGACATCAATTTCCCTTATGGCTATTTAGCTTTTTACTTTTTGACACACCTGATGTTGTAAGACTATGAGGGTTTTTTTATTCCAAATACACAAGATTAAATTTAAATTTAAAGTAACAAAGAGTTGTTTTTCAGAAACATAGTTCCATTGCTTTATATATCGTATATATATTTATAGATCTGTGGCATTGTTTTGGGCAGGCACAAGAAGTCAGTTTATTTGTGGAGTTCTGGCATGATGCTGGTGTTTGGTTGTATTCTCTCAAAGAATTTCAATTTGCCAATATAAAATTCCCTCTGCAACATTCACTAATTCTTGGGGTTATATCTATTTCAAAGATCACAGTGATGTGGATAGAACTAAGTCCCCAGACCAGCATACGCTGTAAGTTAAAGTTGCTCAAAGACTTCTGTAATTTTAGTGTTGGAGTATATTTAAAACATAATTCTTTAAAACAAACAAATCAGAAAAAAAACCAAACAAAAAAAACTCCCAAAAAACCCCCAAAACCAACCAACCAACCAACCAACCAAAAAGAAATTAAAAAACCCCAAACAAACATTAAAATATCTAGCTGGTTTGGGCTGGGATAGAGTTAATTTTTTTCATAGTAGCTGGTATGGGGCTATGTTTTAGATTTGTGCTGACAACAGTTTTGGTAACGCAGACACATTTTAGTTACTGCTGAGCAGTGCTTACACAGAGCCAAGGCCTTTTCTGCTTCTCACACCGCCCCACCAGCAAGTAGGTTGGGGGCGCACAGGGAATTGGAAGGGGACACAGCCGGACAGGTGACCCAAACTGACCAAAGGGATATTCCATACCATATGACATCATGTTCAGCATATAAAGCTGGGGAAAGAAGGAAGGGGGGGATGTTTGGAGTGATGGCATTCGTCTTCCCAAGTAACTATTGTGCATGATGGAGCCCTGCTTTCCTGGAGATGGCTGAACACCTGCCTGTCCATGGGAAGTGGGGAATGAATTCCTTGTTCTGCTTTGCTTGTGCGCGGGGGTTTTGCCTTACCTGTTGAACTGTCTTTATCTCAGCCTGCGAGTTTTCTCACTTTGACCCTTCTGATTGTCTCCACCATCCCATTGCGGGGAAGTGAGCAAGTGCCTGTGTGGGGCTTAGTTACGAGCTGGGGTTAAACTATGACATGCGTATAGGTGAATCATATATAATCATATCCTGATTACCCATCCAAGCCCCTCCACCTTAAAGAGCAGTGGAGACTCAGGCCTGATACAGAGTCTCTTAGAAGATGTATTTGAATGACATCCTTGTATTAAATCTTTTATGTTCATTTTCTTCTGAAAAGAGACAGGCATTTTTCCTGAGGAGACAGGAAGAGACATTTCTATACAACCCAGATATGTGCAATCGATTCCCAGAGAATGGAAGGGGTTTTGGCACATTTCTGGCATTCCTTAACATCATTTCAGGCAGTGACCTGCTGAGCATACATGACATTATGCATGCCATTCTGGGACGCTTTTTTTTCTTCTGTAGGAAGCCTAATGCAGAACTATAGATTTTAGTCTGAATTACAGTGTTTAAAAATTAAGAGTTGCATTACTCAGTCTTGCAAATGTTGTCTCTTCAAACATTTTAAACTTACTTTCATTACAGCTCAAAACTCTTTTAGAAAGTACAAACAATAGCATAAAAGTATCACTCTTAAGAGTTTGCCAGGCAAACAGACAAATATCTCCGGTAACTGAAGCAGGATGGAACTTTACAAGATTTTGAAGTTTCAGATGGAAGTTAAAATGTACTTTAAGTCTTGGAAAATGTACTAGCAAATGAGCATTTTTACTTATTTAGTTCCTTCATCTCTATTTGGATAGCTTTTCAAAACAAGCTGCCAGGCACTGAAGCTATATGGTATACAACGTTTGATAACAGTCTAAAAAATAAGGACTTAAAATTAAAGAAACAATACTGTTTAGTCATTAATAATGCAAACTAAACCACTTTGACTAGAAAAAAGGCTCTTAAAGTTTCTCAGTTGCCATCTATTAAGTCAATAATATCTACAGGGTATAACATTTTCAAAGGATAATGGCCTCCAGGTGAAACCAAGATACTTGTTTTCATAAGAGCCATTTTTTCTTTTTTTCTGGCAGAATTATTTGCCATTGAATTAACTTTTCTGACACAGAATTTTTATTACTATGGATAGTTAATACACTCTGGCAACTGTTTGCTTACTGAGCTTTTTACCAAACATTCTAATCACATAGCCAGTATTGTGAAAGATATCTAAAGTACATACAACATACAAACACTTATAAAATAACAGAGAACTCATTCCCTGCTGCTTGACATTTTAGCTTACATAGGTATTTGAACCTAAGCAAGTGAGTGTAAAGTATACATGAAGCACTGCCAACATCTTCTGCTCACACTGGAACAATCTTCATCTTGTTTAATTGTATGGCACAAGGTGCTATGGAGATTTGGACCCAAATTTTCAATATTTCAGTAAGACTTTAGGACATCATTCTGAACATTAAAGACAGTTTTCAAGGCTTCTGAATGTGCCTTTGTATCATTAGCCAATATTTCCTTCATGCTTGCTGTTTCATCTTTTTCACACTATATCATTCTGACACAAGCAAGGACATCTATGATCAGTGTCTTGCATAAGTCTGGAATCAAAAAAGACAGTCAAAGCAAAGGTCTGGAAACAGAGCTGTCAAATGGTAAGTGTCTTCAATTTAAAGGGGCAACACAGGTGTATGGTTCAATGTTTGGGCATGGGTAAAGTTTACACAGCAATGTACAATCAGGAACAAGTGGCAGCTGAGATCCAGATTTGCACAAAGACTCTTGGGGTACCGGCAACTAGCATATATGTTAATAAAAAGTAACTACAAGAGTCCATTACACATCAGTGGTCAGGACAAACCTCGTCTCCCTTTCATATTCCTGTCCAATGAGGCTCATATATAATCCTTCTGTAGAGAAGCTTATTTGGACCTCAGCTGTAAAAGGAGACAGTTCACAGCTAGGCATTGGGCTGGCAGCCCATGCAAAACCTGGGAAAAACTGTAATCAGGGTGACAGCCAGAGATCATGGTGGCTATAGCTACTTAATCCCCCCATCCCTCCCAATTAACTCAGGACAAAGTTGGGGGAATGCAGACATGCTCACTGCTGTCTGTTTACCTGGCTGCCCACAGGAGCTTGAGGAGAGCAGCCACAAGAGCAAGTGTTCATGCTGAAGTTTCTTAAGCTGTACTGTACATTTCTTGTTGCACACACCAAATTTTTCAGTATTTGAGATGGTTTTAAGCCAGTTGTTAAAGACAACAAAGTTTCCTGAGCACACTGGAGGCTGAGCACTCCAAAGACAGACCTAGGATATGAATCAAGGCCTGGATGTTCAACCAAGAATTCCCACACTGCCAAGGTCTTCTTGTCACTGAAATCCGGGAATAAACCTCGTAACACCAATGTAGTGTTAAAAGGCAGGCATTCTTTATTGCAGCACTGGATGCACGGGGGATAGCTCCACCCAACGTGCATGCCGGGTGATCACCAACACACAGGTTATATAGAATCAAAATATACGTATTCATTATATTTCTGAGAAAAGGCAGTCCTATGATAATCATTTCTTAGAATTCATTTCCATATTCTCCTCCCCGTCACGCATGCTCAGTGATTTGAGTCGGTGGTCCTCAGGGGTCTCTGGTGGTCGTCAGTGGTCTTGCACCCGTGTCCGCTGGGTGACCCCCTTCATGCAGGCATGCCCAGTATCCTTGTTGTAGGTGCACCTGTCCATAGCAACTTACTTCATAAGATTAATATCTCCAAACCTATTGTTCAGTTTGGTACGGACTGTACATGGAACATAGCAGCGTTGTACCTTGCCATGGTCAGTTAGCTTCATTACGTATTACCTTGGTTACAAACTAATTATCTCAACCTGATTCTATAGTTTCTGTTTCACGGCCCCTATCCTACAGTTACATTTCCCCCCTTTGGAAGTTTTGAAATAATAATTTTTCAATACTTCCACTCACATTTTCCTATCTTAGACACATTACAGATGTTCTTAAACTTGTAACTATAGTATCTACGCCCCAGTGTGTCTGCTCATGTTTTTCTTTTGCAAGTTCTATCATAACTTGTGGGGTCACTATTACCTGATTTTCTGGTGTTACCTATCATCCTTCCGCATTTTGGGATGCCTTTAAGTGCTCTGCCAATTGTTCATCAAGTTTACTGTACCTTGCTGTTAAATTTGGAATTTTCATCTGTTTTACTGGTACTAGTGCAAGGATACCTTGTTCTGCAGCCTCCTTTGCAGCTTTATCTGCCAATCAATTACCTATGTTTACAGCTGTCTGACCAAATTGATGAGCCTTGCAATGCATTATGGCCACTTCCTTCGGTTTTTGGACATCTTGTAGGAGTTGAAGAACTTCCTCCTTATGTCTTGTAGGTGATCCTTGGGCTGATAACAGTCCTCTTTCTTTCCAGATAGCTCCATGAGCGTGGATCACACCAAATGCATATTTGGAATCCATCCATATGTTTACCCTTTTCCCTTCTGCCATCTGTAAAGCCTGCTTTAGCGCCACCAATTCTGCTTTCTGCGCTGATGTATTTGCAGGTAGCGTCCCTGACTCCAATATCTTGGTGGTGGTAACAACAGCATACCCAGCCATTCGCTTTCCTTCTTGCATGAAACTGCTTCCATCCGCAAACAGCTCCAGATCAGGATCCTTCAAAGGTTCGTCCTTCAGGTCCGCTCTGCTGGAATAAACTTGTTCAATGGTTAGCAGACAATCTTGTTCCAATTTCTCAGTAGGATTTTCTGTTGACAGGAAAATTGCTGGATTTACAATTACTGTGGTTTTTAATTCCACATCATCTTGTTCCAATAGGACAAACCTGGTACTTCAACATTCTGCTAGGGGATAACCAGTGACCCCCCTTTTGTTCTAAGACAGTTATTACCATATGCGGTACATATACCACTATCTTTTGGCCCACAGTCAATTTTCCAGCTTCCTGAATCAGCAGCACCGTTGCTGCCATGGCACGCAAACATCCTTTACTCACGGTGTCAAGTTGTTTGGAGAAGTACCCCACCGGTCGCTTCCAAGATCCCAGCTGTTGCGCCAGCACTCCAAGAGCCAGATGTTGCCTTTCATGCACAAATAGCTCAAAAGGTTTGGTTAGATCAGGTAAACCCAATGCAGGGGCCATCATTAATGCCTTTTTGAGTTCTTTAAATGATTTGTGGCATTCAGGTGTCCAAGTCAAGTATTGGTCTTTAGATTCCTTCAGGGCTTCACATAGGGGTTTCACATACAGTCCATAATTTAGAATCCAGAGTCAACACCACCCAATTATTCCCAAAAAGGCTCTCAGTTCCTGTGGACTGTTAGGTTCGGGGATCTGACAAATGGCTTCTTTTCTTTCGTTTCCCAATTGTCTCTCTCCTTGAGATATCTCAAATCCCAAATAAATCACTGCTTCTTTTCCTATCTGGGCCTTGTTGCTGGAGACTCTGTATCCTCCTTGGCCCAGGAAATTCAATAAACTGATGGTCATTTCAAAACATGTTTCCTTACTTTCTGCTGCTATCAGGATGTCATCTACATACTGTAATAATATACCTTCTCCTTGATTCTGTTTCTTCCACAATTCTAACTCTTTTGCCAACTGATTTCCAAATATTGTAGGGCTATTTTTAAATCCTTGTGGAAGTACAGTTCATGTTAGTTGCGTTTTTCGTCCTGTAGCAGGACTTTCTCATTCAAAAGCAAATATGCTTTGACTTTTTGTATCCAGAGGTATGCAAAAGAAGGCATCCTTTAAATCCAGTACAGTAAACCATTTATGTTCCTCTTTCAAAGATGTCAGTAAAGTGTATGGATTGGCCACTACTGGGTGTATATCTTGAACTATTTGATTTACGTCCCTCAGATCCTGAACCAATCTGTATTCCTTACCTCCTGATTTCCTTACTGGTAATATAGGGGTATTGTATTCTGATCCACATTCTACTAGCAGCCCATACTCTAAAAATTTTGTAATTAATTCCTCTAATCCCTTCTGAGCCTCCCACTTAATAGGATACTGTTTTTGTCTTACCGGCTTGGCTCCAGGTTTTAAAGTCACCTTTACCGGTTCTGCCAGTTTGGATCGTCCTGGAACTTCACTTGTCCATACCAAAGGGGTTACTGCATTGTCCACAGCTTCTGAAATCTGTTCCTCCTTGGAGGAATCCTGTAACATAAAGACTCTCACCTCTATGGCTTTGATTCTGGTATTAATCAGTAATCTGATCTCTCCATCTTTAAAAATTATTTGTGTGTCTAATTCACTTAATAAATCTCGTCCCAATAAAGGCAATGGACATTCAGGCATGTACAAAAATTGATGTGTTACCCACTGTTTTCCCAGCCTAAATTTTAACTGTTTCAAGAAAGGCCAGTTCTCTTTTCGCCCCGTCGCACCAACACCCTCTGCTGATTTATAGCTGAGTTTTGCTTTACATGTTTATTATTCTCGGTCAAGATTGCCAGAATTTTTCCATCCCTTTGCATTTGTCTGACTTCTTTTTCTTTTTCTCTGTTGGTATACACAGTCCAGGCTACTTCAAGCATTTTACCTAAGTCTCTGGACTCAGCCCCTTCCAGTTTCTGGAGTTTTTTCCTAGGGCTGATTGTCCCATAAATATATAGGCCAATTGTATAGCTTCTTCCGTGGTGGTTTTTTGTTTGTTTGCTTGTGGTTTTGTTTGTGGGGCTTTTTTTTTTTTTTTTCTTCTCTGGGTCCAAATTAGTATATTTTCTCGCAGTCACCTTCAGTCTTTCCATAAAGGCTGAAGGGGACTCATTTAATTCTTGTCTCACTTCATAAAGTTTAGACCAATTAATTGCTTTTGGCATTGCATGTCTAACACCAAATAAAATCCACTTCTGATATCTAGTCAGCATCCCTCTGGGCCCCAGTTGATTAGGGTCCCACTCAGGATTTGTGGATGGAAAATTCTGGTCCACTGTCCCTTGTATAATCCCATTAGCATGAGCTCCTTCCACTTGTTTTCTGGCCGTATTTAATACCATTTTCTTTTCAGTGTCTTCCAACAAAGTATCCAATATTACTTTGAAATCCTCCCAGTCAGGGTTCTGGGTTCTGATTATTGTTTCAACTACTTTGGCAACTCTTTCAAGATCATCTGGATAAGTGCCTGCAGTTTCTTTCCCTGGTCTTAAATCAGTTATTGAGAAGGGAACTTTTACCATTACTGGACCCTCATTACCAACTGCCTGTTGAAGAGGGGCCTGGAGGGGAGTTAATCCCTCTCCTCCCCCTCTTCCCCTTGTCCTCCCAGCAATCGGGCTGAATCCTTCTGCCTCCCCTTCCACAGGAGGGGCGGAAGCATTATTGGCCCCCAGATTTTGATCCCCTTGATCATTTCCTAACCTTCTGCGAGGTGCAACCAATAATTCAACATCATCATCTTCAAATTCACATTTAAAACACCGTTTACCAATGTCACAAGCTGAGCAACCTTTTTTCAAATTTTTATCAGATTCCTGCCCCTTTAATGCCATTATCGCAGAACTAGATGAAACCATTTCACATTGCCTTTGCCATTCCAGATGATTTTGCAGTGTGAAAAACAAATCCACATATGCCATTTCATTCCATTTACCTTCCCTCTTACAAAACAGCATCAATTGCAAAATTGTGTTATACTGCAATGTCCCATTCTCCGGCCACTTTTCCCCATTCTCCAAAATATACAGTGGCCACCAGTGATTACAATACTCAATCAGCTGTTTCCGAGTCAAAGGATCAACGTTCCCTAAATCTTTCCAATGTTCCAAAATACATCCCAGTGGTGTTTTTTGCGGGATTGGTTTCTTACTCGGAAAAGTACCCATCTCCCAGGGACTTAGTAGTTGTGATTGTGCACTATCACAAGCACTAGTCAGAGGGACCCCAACCCGTGTTAGAGCTCCCTCAGGGATTTCTCTTGGTGCGGGCCTGTCCCGCCTTGGTGGTAAGAGAAATCTCAACCTTGGAGGCTTCCCCTCCCCTGTGGGCCCTGCTCCACAGGCTTTCGCCTAGCAGAGACTTTTACCTGAGACGTCTCCCTAGCCCAACTCTGCGCAGCTTTCACCGCGCCTTACGAGCAGGCCTCACGTGCGCCCCTGGTGCGGGCCTGTCCCACCACGATGGTAAGAGCAAATATTCAAAAGAGCAAATATTTAAGTCAAATAAGAATGCCTTTACCTCTCCCAGTGGTCTTGCTCAAAGCTCTTCGGTCCGGGGATCGGAGATTCTCCCCGAGAATTCCCCGGTGCCGGATGGAGGTCCTGCGATCCCACGGATCCATCGAGGTTCAAAAGCAGTGTCCCATCTGGGTTGCCAAAAAATGTCACGGAAATCCGGGAATAAACCTTGTAACACCAATGTAGTGTTAAAAGGCAGACATTCTTTATTGCAGCACTGGATGCACGGGGGATAGCTCCACCCAACGTGCATGCCGGGTGATCACCAACACACAGGTTATATAGAATCAAAATATACGTATTCATTATATTTCTGAGAAAAGGCAGTCCTATGATAATCATTTCTTAGAATTCATTTCCATATTCTCCTCCCCGTCACGCATGCTCAGTGATTTGAGTCGGTGGTCCTCAGGGGTCTCTGGTGGTCGTCAGTGGTCTTGCACCCGTGTCCGCTGGGTGACCCCCTTCATGCAGGCATGCCCAGTATCCTTGTTGTAGGTGCACCTGTCCATAGCAACTTACTTCATAAGATTAATATCTCCAAACCTATTGTTCAGTTTGGTACGGACTGTACATGGAACATAGCAGCGTTGTACCTTGCCATGGTCAGTTAGCTTCATTACGTATTACCTTGGTTACAAACTAATTATCTCAACCTGATTCTATAGTTTCTGTTTCATGGCCCCTATCCTACGGTTACATTCTCACTTAGATCTGTGTCAAGGGCACTGCGTTGGGTTCGCATGGCAAGGTTTTGGTAGCAGGGGGGCTACAGGGGTGTCTTCTGTGAGAAGCTTCTAGAAGCTTCTAGCTGCTAGAAACCACATTGTTCAATTCCTTCCATAGTTCAAACATAACTCATGAATAACTTAATCAGTGCTTATAGGTGTAGTTGTGCCTGATGTGGTTTAGGCCCAGCCGACAGCAGAGCACCACGTGGCCGCTTGCTCACCCCTCCCCCAGCGGGATGGGGAGGAGAACGGAAAAACAAAGGCAAAGACTTGTGGGTTGGGATAAAGACAGTTTACTGGGACAGCAAGGGAGAGGGAAACAATCAGCAACAGTACTGATAACAGATATTCACAATGGGTGATAACAGAGAACAATTTACCTTTCCAAGGACCGACCGACCAGACACTCAGCCCGTACCGGAACCGCACCGAAACTGTGCCGCCCTCCTTTTATGGTGAGCATGACTGTCACGTGGTATGGAATAGCCCCCGGCCAGCTTGGCTCACCTGTCCTGGCTCCTTGGGAAATTAACTCTATCCTTGCCAGAACCAGGACAGAGAAATTTTCTCAGCAGCTCAGAAGCTCTCTAATATTCTTGTCTGTTATGTTGCCTGTTGCCCAGTTGTTCCAGCTCTGTGTTTGCTCATCATCTGCTTTTCCCTAAGTACCACCCAGCAGAATTTAGGAGATACATAAAGAAGCAACTCTTACTTGTAAATAAGTATCTAGATTTGATACTTGTAATTATTTTATCCAGTGCCATATAAATGGTGAAAACCAAAAGTGAATGGAAGACAAAAGAACAGTCCAGTTGTTACTCTAAGTACAATTTTTTTTTTTCCTGCTTATAAAAATGTAGATCTGGAGAAATGTTAAAGAATACCAGGGCTTTTGGACTCACAGCCCAGATCAGGAACTGATTCTTTTCAATCAGTATTGCACAGATATATGAAGTATTTTGATTGATGTTTTAATCAGCTTTTGGAGATTAGAAGTATTGAAATTTTTTTAAAAGATATGATAAAATATCAGATTGGAATATTATTGCTTTTTCTACATTCTGCACCACTGTAATATCCTGTGACTTCCTTTCTTAGAGAAATATGCAAGACTTTGAGAATTTACTAGATGCCAATGTATGCAATCAGTTTTGTCAAACTTACCAAGCATTAAGATTTGTTATCAGAACCTTCCTCACCAGCTTCTTTGGATATCGCTGACTTGCAGTACTGAGATGCAGCATATCATCGCATTCGCATCCCCACGTGCCAAGCACAGCTGGTTGAACTGAGATGTGTTACACTGATCAGCTGCAGTGGTTTTCCTGAGGCCTGGGGGTATGGTTACAGTGTGTCTACACTCCTTAAAAAAACAGCCTTTTCTCATGAGCCATGGCAGCATGGTCAGGCTGTTTTACGTAGCCTGTGTCTTCTCCAAGTCTGTAGGTGGTGTTCTTGTCGGCCTAGGAAATAACAGTTTTTCCAGTGCGCATTTCATTCAGTTTAAAGTAGTTGAATTAATGTGATGGGTTTTTGCCAGCCAGGAGAAGTCATGTTTGCATAACAATGAACTGAAGGTTGTGTTGTGTGCCTTGAAGTGCACCATGAAGGAAGAGAGTTGTCTGAAGATACAGAGCCTGCTGATAGACAGCCTTAAAGCTCTGCAGGGAGGGTGCAGGAGCAGCTATGGCTGGTGCTGTCATGTCAGTACTGCCCTCTGGAAATTGTCTTCTTGCGGATGCCGTCTCCTGAGGCATGGCTGCACCTTACGTCAGGGAGGCTTGTAGTGTGTTTTTTAGCAATGTAGGTGCAGCCTGAGTAGATTCTGTACTCAGAAGTCCCTTATATCATGCCCAGTCATATAATAATGTTACGTACTGCATGGCTATTTTAATCATGTGGAAAGAGACATGGAAGAAAATTCAAATAGGCTGCTGTCTGTAGAACTTGCTGAAATTTCATGATCCAGATTACATCAAAGAGTTTTTGGTGACGGAACAGTGCATGCACTAATAATATAAACAATACAGAAAGTCTCACGTAACACAGTAACAACTTGACTGAGAGACTCACATTGTGCTGGTAATAATAATAATAACATAATAATAATTATTATAAACCACAACAATAATACAATTAATGATGACATTATCCATCACATTTTAATATAAATCCTCAATAATAAAGTAATTAATGTAGCACTAATTTGTTTCTTATTTTATTAGTATGGTTGTTATGATTTTTGTGACAAAACTCTATGAACTTTTCCTGGCAAAGACTTTTCTTGCTACTTGAAGTTAATTGCAGCTTGATTGTATCACAGAAATAAATGCACCTACATCTACCTGAACCATAGCTGAATTTTCAAGTTTATGTTTCTCCACGCTACCTATCCCAGCTTGCTTGCTCTGTAGGATTAAAGTGCGGTCTTATACACTAGGCATGGCTGCAATTTTCAATTATATTGTTCCCATGGGGTTCACTCTTTAAAGCTTTAAAAATATTTAGGGGTGCTTCAGTATAAAGATAAAACAGAATTATATTACCAGAAATAAAGAATTTCAAAATTAAGACTGTTCATCTCAATAATAATTGAGATGATATATTTAAAGAGGAAATTCTGCTTTCTGACGCATTCATGTAAATTGGTAGAAATGTTCTGCATTTACACAGTTTTGCTATAATATCAAGTATTGTTTTGCTGTATATGCAGCTAGATATAATCTCAAACTAGCACTTTAGTACTAACAACCCTCAGACCTATGGTAATTGAAGTTGATGAAAGAGACAGCTTTTGGTCTAAATAACACATACAGGCCAAGTAAGTTTCTTGTTACACAGATATTCATACTTTGGAATGGCATGTGGATTTGAAGTTTGTAAATTAGAAGTTTGTTTTGATCAATTTGCAATCAAAACCATGATTTTGAACACAAAAGTAAGAAAGAGGTAGGAATGAAGCTCTCAAAAAATTCAGTGATAGTTTTCAGGCTAATACACATACTTTTCTTCTATGGACACACTCATAGTTAAAGCACATTAAACATTAGGTATGTGTAAAAGATGAAAATACTGTTATGCTGTAACTTATGAGTGGAAATGAAAATGGAATGCATGAAATTTCCCTGCCATTCTTTTCAACTCCCTTCATACTGTAGCAATGTCTGCCTGCTATCTCCACAGATTTTCAAAAACTATCTAGCTATAACCATTTTTTAAACAGATAAGTCTCTGTAGAGCGTTTCATCTTTCCTAAAACAAGGTATTTCAGCCTAAATACACACTGCTGAAAACACTCCAATCAGATTTATTATGTATCTTACAGTAAAAGATGAAAGGTATTAAGAATGAAATTAAATTTTCCTACAGTATGGTTAAGGAGGTTCATACTCAGATTATAATTTAATCATGTGTGGTGGGTATGATTGTATGTATCTTTAAATATCTAGGCTTTTATTTTCTTCTGCTTATTCATGATCGGCCAGGTCCTAGAAAGGTGCCAAGTATTTGAAACTCACATTGACGACTGATAATTGGGACCTCTCAGGATTTGGCCTTAAACTAGCCAGGCAGATATTGAGTCAATGGATGCCAAAATGTTTGTCCTCTACAATGTAACATCTACCGCATTATTCATTAAAATAGATTTTTAAAAAATTACGTTTTCCAAATTGTGTGTGAAATTTGGTCCAGAACAATTCTACTTCTCATGTATTTCACTCTTTATCTGACTGATTTTGTCGATTTGATGAAATGATAGTCTTCCACTTTGAACATTATGTAGGAAAATATTAATGTGTCAAACTTCTCACTCAGTGAGTATGAATTAGTTAAGGTAAAATATGAAACACCATGCAATGTTACACTTTTTTTAAGCTAGTCATACCCTAATTTCTGCTTGGTCTCGAGTAACAGAATTCATGACTTGATGTTCTCCTTGACATTTTTGACCTTGAATGGATTTCAATACGTTGCCTGTGGGAGATGCACAGTATAGGGATACAGTATTCTGAAAAAACTTTTTTATGAAATAAAGGAAGTACACCTGGGCTTTTGTGTCTGATTAGCTGTATCTTCACACTAACCTTTTCAGAAAATTTTGATCAAAGCTGGGAACAGACCCATGAATCTCCCCTTGTAGTTAAACACTCCATGGAACCGTAGTTAGCAATGTCAAGATCCCAATACAGGCAATAAATTACACAATGCTAGATTTATGTGAGATATCTTACTATTTCTTCTTATGCAGAAATAATAAATATCTTTGCTTTCCTTCCTGTGTATGCTACCAGGGTGATATCTTTGCTTTCTCCCAAGAAAAGAGCTTGCTAGCTATCTCCAGCCCACTGTCCTATCATTTTTATATCATTTTGATTCAGCTGACCTCAGTGATTTTATTTCTGATTCTCTCTTGATGGTAAAAGAGTAAAAGTAAGCGCAACATCTTCATCTCTCCTGTCAAACCCTACTAAAGGATTTTATGCAAGAAAGCAGAATGGAAAGACAATGTCCTTGCAAGGGTACACAAGAAGCTGGTGGCAGGGGAAACAGCTGACCCCAACTGACCAAAGGGATATGCCATACGATATGTGCTCAGCAACAAAAGCTATGAGGAAGAAGGATGAAAGGGGAACGTTTGAAGTTATGGAGTTTGTATTCCCAAGTAACTGTTATGTGTGATGGAGCTCTTCTTTCCAGGAAATGACTGGAAATGGACTGCTGATAGGAAGGAGTGAATGAATTCCTTATTTTGCTTTGCTTGCACACACAGCTTTTTCTTTACCTGTTTAACTGTCTTCATGCAAAGTCACATGTTTTTGCACTTTTACAGCTCTTACTATCCCCCGTCCCACTGGGAGGGAGGGAGCAAGCTGCTCTGTGGGGCTTACGTGCTGGCTGAGGTTAAACCACAACAGTTCTTTTAGGCACCAAACACGGAGCTTGGAGGTTTCGACATAAAGGCAGATTTGATTAGATTGTGCTAGACTGAAATTATAGCTGTTATAGCTGTTTAGCTACTATCTGGCAGGCTCCAGGAGCTTGCTTGCCCATGGTAAGCAGCAGCTACATGTAAATGCACTGGCAGACTTAGATGCTCCAGAATTAGGAAGTTCCCCTGAACTGATGGAGCTCCAAACACAGCCAAAGCAGAAGAAACTACAGTGCTATTTAGATGCATCACATGCATGCCACTCTCTGTAGTTCAGTGGTTATGGGACATACAAAATTCTGAAGCAAGATGGTGAGATCAAAAAGATCCAAACCTCTGATTATTAAACAAGGCTAACAGAAGAAGAAATCACCATTGCTTTTGCAGTTTTCTATTGCTAGTTTTCAGCTTGCACTTGGAACTGAAACTAACAAGATGAGGTTGACTTCTTTGGTATTGTAGTTCTCTAGCAGACAGATAGGAGAGGACAGGGTCTTTCAAACCCATTATTAATTATATTAATTATTAATATATGCCTGTTAATATCAGTTTGTGAGGTTTTTTTGTTTGTTTTAAGAATTGGATCCTCTTATGGTGCAAATAGTAGTATTTCCTTTTTACAAGAAGGCCAGTGTAAACTCCCATGCAGATGATATCTGGCCCTGTGTATGCACACTTTGCAATGAGAAGCTATGGTGGGGGGCTATCCTGTGACATGCTTTCCATTGACTGTGCTGGGACAGTGAAAATTTTCTACCATTTTTTTCTGTAGAATGGGTTCAATGCATCTTCTGAGGAAGTTAAATTATTTACAAAAATGTAGAAGATGATACTGTCATTTATCACGAGGCCATGTTATTTTTTCATGGATCTGTAAAGAGCTGTAGCCTTTTGAACAGAGCCCGTTTTCTTTATGGGAAAAAGGCATGAACTAATTCTAAACCAGTGACTAACACAGCTGCCGTTGCATGCTAAATGGCCTATGTTCAATTAGATACACCTCTTCATCTAGGTAACCTGGAAAACCAGAAAAGATCGGAAAGCAAACCTTTATTCTTTGAATCCAAGGCTGTATAACTATAGACCATCCATTGCTTAGGGCAGTTCACACAGTCTGTGGACAGACTCTATAGGCTGGGAACATTTCTCAAAACTACCATTTCCAATGCATGCAATTCACCAACATAACACATGTTCTATAGTGACTGATTTCCATGCAAATGCCTTATCTCATCCTGCACTGCTTCCTGGATACTTTATTGCCTTGGGATGCTGCCACTACCAACTGCTGCTCCACAGCATGTTTGGATGTGAAGATAGTAATAAATGGCATTTCTTTTGGATTTTTCTGTTTTGTTCTAGGAGGCAACAGTCTCAGTGATGCAGTCACATACTTGAACCCAGTTCTGACTTATTACAGCAGCAGCCATGAATCCAACTAAAATAGTGTAGACTGGAATGAAACTTTGTTCCCCTGAGTGCATTCTGCTCTGTGTACTATGTTATGAAATAATGAGTCATTGACATAGCGTAACTGGTGGGCCACTCTGTGGCAAACAGTTATCTTCAGCTTAATTAAAATATTTTGAAATAAAATTGACTATTGTTTCAGTATTCTGATTTTAGAGTTCCTAGTTTCATCCTAAGTAGAAACCTTTGGAAGAAAATAATTAGATTTCTTTGAAATTAAGACTGCCTTCCTTCCTCCAGATTCTACCATGTTTTGTAGCACTAACTGACATAAAATAATGGAATTACCCAGCCTGCTGTATGGTACACAACGTGAACAAATTTCTCAGTTTTTAAGATACACTATTCCTTTGCTGTGGACTTCTGGAGACAAGCTTGAGGAAGCTCGTAACACTACTGCTGGTGCTGTACCTGTTTGTAGATGAACGTATGACTGCAATTTCCTGTGCTGTCAATCTGGCCCTTTCACAGACCCTAAATGAAATGAAAGATCATCAAACAACTATCCACAGATAAAAAGGTAGTTGAAAATCCAGATTTATAAAATATCCCTTAGTATTGATTTGACAATCTGGTGATATAACAAGAAATATGTAAATTAAAAACCCCAAACATATTAAGGAAGAGTAAGAAAGAATTTTGCAGAATAATTGCTGATTAGTTCACAGATAATAGTTCTTTACTTTGTTACTTTTGAAATTCAAAGGCTATACATTTCACTTCAGACTAGGGATTGCAATATTTGTAATTTCTGACATAGATGTGAATTATAGCAAAGTTATGTGCAATTAATGGTGATGAGAAGGCAATGACTTCAGAAGACCCAAACTCTGCCTGTGAAGAAGAGTTGCTCAGTGCAGAAAACTATGACTAAAAATCCATTGGACTTCTCTCTCATGAGCATTTAACCGTAACATTCTCATATGCAGCATAAGGATTTGCAACATGATATTTTGGTTTTTTTCATCTCCTTGTTGGACTTTCTTGAGATATCTGGAATTAAAGGCAGGAAAATCATTGTTCTAGGTTACAATTATTTTCTTCTGTTTCAGCCCAGTGTCTTATGCTTCAAATTTAGATTTGCCTTGTTGCTTGCCATATCTATATTATTTAAGGTTAATTTTCAAGAGAGAGATCTATTTTATCCTCAAATACCTCTGCCTTGTAAACTTAGATGAAATTGGTTGAAAATAAGTATTGAAGTAATCCAAATGAAGGAAGAACGGTGATCACGTGAGGAGTCACAATGAAGAGATAGCTTCTGTACACGTATTAATGCACACAGGATGGATGTGATAATTATATCTCTTTTTAAATCATGACCAACCACAGGAAAACCAAATTGCTTGAAAACAAATATTTATTTTTTAAAAGTAAAAAATAGAAAAAAGGTAGCAGTTTAAGGTAATATTCCCAAATACTACGATAACACTATGTAAAACTGTAACATCTTCATTGACATAGAATGGTACTAGCTTTAGTAGGTCATATGGTATTTGTTAACAACGCACATGGTGTGGAAGTAGTTTCAAAGGAATATATGCTAAATGTTATCATACAGTTACCCTGTGGTTGCCATTACTACAACAAATCTGGGAACATAAAGAACTTGTAGCTATCTCAGATACAGCTTTGTCACAGCAGTCAGTACAAACTCTATTTTTAATGGCATTTCCAAGCTATGAGTTATGGAGCCAAGTAAGTCAAGGAGATCAGAATTTTCTCCCAGATGGTTACTCTAGCTTCAAAAGTATGTTCAGCACAGATTGAACACCATATAAAACTAAACAAGACTGCACTGCATTTTCAAAAATGAGATTGCGTTCCTGGAATGCTTTTGCATATAGACTTTGCTATGTGGTTATTTATTGCAAGCCAACGAAAGTGGAGCCAAGAACAGTGGAGTGACAGTAGAGAGACTGTTGAGCAGAGACTTCTTGCATACCTTTGCTAGAAGTACTATTTGAAAAAAAAAAAAGCTAATATAAACCTAAATATTTTTGCTTACAAAAATTAAGAAATATTGATCTTGTGAAGTTTTATTGTGTGGTTTGTAGGGCTTGTAAAGTCTTTTCTAAAACATCTGAAAGTTTTTTGCTTCATTTCACATTGTGACTAAATAGTTTTTTAAGTGACTCTCTCCTACCCTCCCTCTTCTTCTTTTTTTTTTTTTTAATTCTACAGATTTTTGCACACTGAATAAACTCAACCACTTTGTCTAAATTTTGACATGAGGCATTCTACCCTAACTGAGCTAATTCAACATGAAAACTTCATTTATATCAGCAAAGACAAAAAGAGAATTGTGCTGGGAATCTAAAGTATTGATCTATGTGAAAGTTATATTGCTGAGCTCTCTATAATTATATGCCACAATATAGTTTGGCACAGGGAAGACTTATTTTCAACAAGCTTCCACTAAAGATTTTTTTTTTTTTTTTTTAAATATAAGCTTACTGAAATGATATAAAAATGCTGTAATATCTATCTGTTTAGTTAGCATAAACAATCTGAAAACTCAGAAACAAGCTGGCATTAAGTTGATTATACCATCAGACATTATGTGATATTTGGAAGTTAACACAAGTTTATTGATTTGTATTATTACTAGTTCTGGTTTCCCTATGGTGCCACAATGTGTTGTCTAAACTCATTATGTGCCATTGTGGTCAAGAAAAAAAATAGCATAACTCACAACTGAAATTGTACCACTATGGATGTGGGAAATGATCCCTTGTGCAGCAGCAAATACTGTCTGTTGGTGAGTACAGATAATCTCTGTGTACATTACATAGGAGAGTCACATAAATAATGCATGAAGTGCTGGAAGTTGCTTAAAAATAAGACCCCCAAATAAATTTCCTTACTCGGTTAAGCAGCAAATAATATGAGTCTACCCTTCTTTCTTTCTTAATAGTATTGCTGCCATTCAGCTTTCATCTTTTGTTAAGATTCCTGCTGGCGCTCCTTTAGGTGCAATATAACATAATGACACTGAAAGCAGTAGGAGGACTTTACCCCACGGCACTTTTCTTTATTATAAAGACTAGTTTATCAGAGTTAATATCTGCCATAACTGAGGATGGATCCATTTTGCCCTGTGACACTTTTTGGAATAATAATATCAAGATGGGTATGTATCATGTGATACCAAACCTCTTTTTATAGCATTGCTTGGTCTTTTGCTTGCTGTGACCACACCCAGGGTTTTTTTCTGTATAACTTTCTGCTTTGTTTTCTAAGTCAGTAAACAGTATCTTAGGCTGATACAAAGAGTATCAATGAGCTATAATTGGAGTGTAATAGAGTGAATAGAGCTTTTGGCTCATGCCAGTGATGCCATTTAGTATTGATAGTATCCGATCAAGAAATCGTTGTGTAGTATTTTCCACATCTCCTAAGGAAGTTCAGAATAAAACCATGTAACTCCTTACACAGATCTAATAACTGTAACTACCTACAACAACCCTGTGCCTTGTTGTGAGAGAAAGCAGGCTCCTGAGCTGGCTATAATAACAGTATGTGCCATCGCATACTGTCATAGACATAACTGTCCATTTTCTCAGAAAATTGGTCTCAGGTAAAGGATTTGGTGTTATTTTTTCTTCTTTTTTTCCTTTTTTTTTTTTTCCCCCCTTTTCTTCTAAATCATACAATCATAGAATCATAGAATGGTTAGGGTTGGAAGGGACCTCAAAGATCATCTAGTTCCAACACCCCTGCTGTGGGCAGGGACACCCTCCACTAGACCACTTTGCCCAAAGCCTCATCCAACCTGACCTTAAACACTTCCAGGGATGGGGCATCCACAACCTCTCTGGGCAACCTGTTCCAGTGCCTCACTACTCTAACAGTAAAGAATTTCTTTCTAACATCTAATCTAAATCTACCTTCTTCAGCTTAAACCCATTACCCCTTGTCCTGTCACTACACTCCCTGGTAAACAGTCCCTCACCATCTTTCCTGTAGGCCCCTTCAGGTACTGGTAAGCCGCAATTAGATCTCCCTGCAGCCGCCTTTTTCTCCAGGGTGAACAATCCCAACTCTCTCAGCCTGTCCTCATAGGAGAGGTGCTCCATCCCTCCAATCAGCTTCATGGCCCTCATCTGGACTCACTCCAACAGCTAAATGTAAAGGATCTATGACAAGAATTTCCTTTCTTCTGAATATGTAAACCGTGTATTTTAAATTGGACACCGTTGTGTAGGTGGCTACTTTCTACACAATTCAGCATCTGTACTACTGAGTAAACAGAAAGACTTGAAAGATTATGTTTGTGAAAACTTTCTTTCTCCCACTGCACTAGTACTTTTAATAAAAGAAATTTCCTTTCTCTACAGACCTTGCCTCATTTTTATGCATAATTTTCATGGTTGAAGTAACAATTGCTGCAGCGAATACTATTGATCCTAATGTCTCTAGTTAAGGGCTTCAGAAGGAGCTTTTAAGCACTTAAATGAAAAGGGAAGTTTTCCAGGGGTTCTCAGCACTACTGTCCTTGGTGAGAGCTGTCAGCTTGCCAGAAACTTTGAAAACCTGGCCAAGGCCTCTTGACACCATACGGTGCAGCATCATCTTACTGATACATAAGATTTTTCGAGCAATCTGGTAAGTCCGTCAGGTATGTTCCCATGGCATGGTTCAGTGTGGTGCAGAGCTTGTACTACAGAGGTGGTGTAGGCTTCCCAACTGGAAGGTGTTACCCTAGCTAATTGACCCTCTCTCTCGAACAGATTTCACTAGACTTTTCTCTTAGCAGGACTGTGGAGCTCTGCTCAATAGGAAAGAGGTCATTTTCACACAGTAGTACCACTGTCCATTTCTGCTGCTGTCTTACAATTCCAGAGTTTATGCTGACATTATAATGTACTTCCAAGCATCATCAGATGGAATGGTAGCTGTGGTCATTCAAAAACCTGGATTTAGGTCCGGAAGCAGAAGACTTCTGAAACCATTGGCTGTGAGAAACCGGACTGTAAGAACTTTTGTCTCAAAGATCACTTTGCTCAAGCGGAAAACCCCTCCAGCTACTGAGTGTGATAAGGATGATAAGGACGATTGCTGGGTCATAGAGATTTTCCACCTGCGAAAAACACCTTGTGGGGTCATGCACCGCGGAGGCAGATAACAGTTGCATGAAGAATGGGGCTGGAACTGCAAGAAGTGTGTGCGCATGTGCAGGAACGTGGAGCCGTGTCGTGCATGCCATCGTGAAGACCGCCACCAGTATAAAAGGGGACTGCCAAGATGAGGGTGGCAGTCCTTTGCCCACCGCTGCCGAAGGAGAGATTTGGACTCTCCCGAGACGGACCCCTGAGATGCTGTGGACCCGTGCCTTCATCCACGAGATGCTGTGGAAGCATGCCTTCGCCCACCGCCGCAGAATGTCGCCCACGAGACGCTGTGGATCTGTGCCTTCGTCCACTGTCACAGAACGAGAGATTTGGACCCCACCACCAAGACACCGTGGATCCGTGGTGGTGATTATTCTTGTGATTCTATCCCGGAGTCTTGCTTGATTTTACTGCCTTTCTTCTCTTCTCTGTCCTATCGCTCTTATCGGTTACCTTTACCTTTTCTTTTTCACTCTTTTCATAATAAAACTGTTTCTGGTATATGGCATTTGACCTCATTTGTGTCTTAATCTTGCTCTTGGGATCATATTGAAACCTCCCCGACATTGGATTGGGACATTGGCTTTTCTCAGTTTTTTGTGATTTGAGGCAGAAGATCTGGCAACTTTTAGTTCATCTTCCATGTAAGTAGCACAAGATGAGTTATTTCATTGAAGGCTTTTTCAACACGAAGCAGATTCTTAGTGAGCAATGAACTGAACACAGTTCAGTCATTCTTAAGCTTGGAGATTTCTTCGCAAAAGAAGCCGAATATTTCAAATTTAAAGCAAATTAAAATACCCTTTCCCTTTTTCTTCTAAGCCAACATTTGTTTATTGGGTAGATAAATTAGTCAGTTGTTTTTAAATTGCACAGCAACATTAATCAAAGAGCTAATTTGTTGGTGCTAATGATGATTTAGCCAAAGCAAACATATTGCTCAAAGAGAGGAAAACTGCTGCCAAGATAGGTTTTGTTTTCCTTAGGAATAATAGTTATTAATTTGTGAAAGATAATTTAGTTGTGTACATTACAGTATACTGGAAAAGAGACAGTTATACAAATTCATTTTGTATGTCCAAGAAGCAGTGTTCAGATTTTCCGTGGCACAGAAGGGGAGATGAGGGGAATATTCAAAAAGGGATACTTTATGCTAGTGGAAATGTCCTCTATAGTCCCTGTAGAGCCAAAGAAAAGAGATAGGGCACAGAACAAGAAAGCCACCCTTTAAAGCAAAGACTTCAGGAAGCCTTGTCCAGTGAGTAGAAAGGGAGCTGGGCTACAGTTAGCTTTGGTAAATAATTCTGTTCCCTGCAGCCAATTACTTATTGTTTTGACTTGTTAGCTTGAAACACAATACCTTTACATATTTATGTGTTATGGATCTTCATCAGGATTCTGGGCTGCAATTTGCCAAGGTGCAGGGAAGCTAGGGGGAATTCAGTGCCTAGCTCTCAATAAAATTCAAAGCTATTGAATCCAACACTTACTGAGTCCAAATGGATAAAAATCTTAATTTGTGTCTGAACTCAACATGTGTTTAATTTCTGTATTTCTGCAAGGCTTTGTTGTTCTATTTTTGTACCATACTTTGCAAAAGACACCTTTTTAATAAACATGGCTATCTGTAGGTAAAATGTAATTTTTTAAGATGAGTAATCCATAAATTTAATCTCTTCATTTTAATTTTCATTTCTTAAAGAAACATTTGGTTTTAATACTCAATACTTTTCTGAGATTGTAGACTGGAGCTGGTAACCAATCAGTCAGGAATTTCTAAGGATAGTCAGCTATCCCTGTTCTGTTATCACTTAGATTTGGCAGTCTAGTATTCAAATACATAAATCAAAAGTATTTTTGTACAAACTCAAAGCTAAGTCTCCAACATATTTTACCAACCTCCCCCCCCTTTTAAATAGTTAAATACTACAAATATTTCCCCATTTTAAATTCTGTAGCCCCAAAAGTTTGTAGGAGAAGATAACTCTCAAACCATAGCATGTCACCATTTAGGTACTGGTGTTTAGTGGACAGAATTAACACTTCTTCTTGAGTGTTTTTTTCAAAGAATGACCTATTGAATGAGGAACTCCTTTTGCTGAACAGTATTTGTTGGAATAGTCTATGTCCAGGAAATATTAGAATTCTCACAAATGAAGTTATTACCACACAATTCTCAGTGCAAAAGTATTGTGATTTTTAAAAATATTTATTTGACTAAGTTCTCTTACAGGCAAGTTTTCCTCATCTGTAATAGAACACTTCTGTTGATTCCCAAGTCACTCATGAGGCCTTTAGTTTAAAAAAAAAAACAAAACCCCCCAAAAAACCAACAACAACAAAAAAACATTAAGGGGAATTAAAATATGTTCTCATTATTTCAGTTTCAGAAAATTATAGCAAAAATTTTACTTCCAAAATTGTTATTGTATTGTAGAAAAGATAACATTAGACTGTAGTTTTAAAAGATATTCTGAGGGAGTAAACTCTGGGGTTCAATGAAATAATTTATGAGAATTAGAGAAGAAAAAAAGAGTTCAGTAGGATCTAATATTTTAACCTTGAAAAAAATTATTTTTGGCCTTACTAGGTGGGTTTTCTTTTTTTTGTTTTATTTTGTTTCTAAAGTCCCTGACTCAAATTCTCTTCTTGATCAGATTAGGACTGTATTCTTGATATGCAGGGAAGATTAATGCGATCATACTGATACAGACTGCACATTTTCCCTCTGTTTTGATATAATCTGGCTTGTAGATCAAACATTAAAGAACAAGTAATCTTGTGGATTTTCTGAAGATCATTGTGACATGCTCAGGAAATTGCATTTCAAAAAGTTAGCATTTCAATATTCAGTTTGTAACTTTGTTCACATTCCTTGGCTGTCTAGAAGTCATATTGGAGTGACCAAAAATAATAAAGACCAGCACTAATTATACCTGTAGTAGCCCAGAAATCAGAGAAAGAGTGTTGAAAAGGTAAATATGGAAAGTCAGACAAAACGATCATTTTTGGGTGATTGTATTTTTTCAAGTCCCTTTGTTTTGCTACACTGAAACATATCAAAGCATACAGTGCTTGTTTAGAGAGAAAACAAGCAAACAAACACCACCACCCCAAAATTCCGAAGAAATTATTAAGATGTATTAATTAAGAAAAAAATTGTCCTCCTTCTTTCAATCTTTCTGTGATACCTATCATCGCGTTTGTTTTTCATTTGTTGGCACGCCCACAGTCAAAATGACAGTTCTGCTAATGCAGACTACCAATGACTGTTACATAACACATACAATAACAAACCAATCAAAATGACACAAAGATAAAGAAAATATACTGTATCTCCAAGCTCAGTACTCAAAAGATCAATTACAAATAACCTATCTTTTACATGGCTTTATCTGTGATCTTCTGCCTACAGTACTCCATGTTTTGAGTGCCAAAATATTGCTTTATTTCTTCTTTCTTTTCACTTTATTTTACTCTGTTTTTCCCCAATTCCTCATTATTATTTTCCCCCTAAAGCTTTCTGCCAAGATGAAACATTGTAAGATATTCACACAGTTAAAAAAATAGAGCCAGTGAGGCTGATTCAAATGCTAAAGTATACTTCTAGAACAATGCATTTTAGTTTTGGGAAGAAAGACTATATATAATTATATCTAGAAACAACTTATATTTTAGCCTACTTCTACCCCTGGATAATAGCAACCTAGCTGAGGGTTAAAAGGCATAGAGAAGATTAGCAAAAATACAGCCTTATGGTATTGTCTGGAATCATTCGCTCTTTTCCTGCTTCCCTAAAACATAAAAATGCATTTTTAATAAAACAGGAAGGATGTAGATAGACTGACAATATTAAATTCATATAACCTAATAAGCATTGAAAATCCACTGATGTCGTATGAGAAAGGATGTGTAATTAAAACCACATCAACAATGACAAGAGTGATACTTTAGCTGCTTCCTTAGTTCTCTTTTCCTGGCTGTTTACTTGTTTGTAAAGGTTCATCAGTTTCTTAATAATTATGCCCACAGCATAAGTGATATCCTAGGTGGAGGATTATATTTTTAATGCAGAGTCAAAGGAATAAGATCAGGTGAATTCCTTTTTCCTCTCAAAAGAAACAAAAATAAAACATAGAGTACCGTGTACTTTAGCAATTGAATGTTTCCCACTGTTTTATTTTGACTTAGTAAGTAGACCCATTTTGAAAAGCAAGTATAAAGATCCCACAGTTCTGCTCTGCAGGACGCACAATAGCTCAGAGTCTCTGATCTAGCACTTGGCATGGGATGAGAGATTGGAAAGGACCAAGGCGTTTCAGCTAGGTAATGACTATTCTGTATGGTGTTGCAGTCACGACAATGTCTGTGCTGCTGACGCTTTTCAGTTTCATGTAATGGATCCACAGATGTCCCAGTTCTCAGGCTGGATTTCCACTGTTCATGCCTTTGTCCCATTGTGTAACTCTTCACAGCCCACTGGGTATGAAGCATGGCTCCCTTTTGGTGACTGCGGGATGCTCCAAATGACTGAGAAGCAAACTCTAATAACAATACCTTATTTGTTCTTCCATCCATAGGTTGCAGGATAGCATAGTTTGGAAGGCACTTCTGGAGGTCAACTGACACATTTTGGGCAAAGACAGAAATCCTGTAACTATTCATATCTTCCATGGACCTGATTTTTACTTGTGAATGGGGAGGAACATGTCTGGCTTGCACCCTCTGCTCATGTATAAGTCTTCTCAGACTATCAACTTGGTCACTCAAGGTATCTTTACTTGGGCTTATGCAACCTTATCTCCTCCTCTCCACAGATATTACATGTTTTGATTCCTTTCTTCATAGGCAATACACCTTTGTCACCAAGGATGTGGTGAAGTTCTTCAGCTGTAAAACTGAGTAACTGTTTGAGACAGTGTTGACGATCTATACCAGGAATTTTATCTTTGTGGCTGATTGCTTTCAGTGCTAACTTTGAGCTGTCTCTGATTTAATACTGAAACATTCAAGCTGGAAGCATATAAAACTGAAGGAGGAAGAAGGCGTTACATCATATTAATATATGATGGAACAGGCATTTCTCTTCCCATTGAACTATGCAGGACAGAGGTATGTTTGCAGCTTCTGTCCTCAGAACAAGGATAAAAGTGACATCTTCCAGCATGCTTTCCTAATGGCCCTCATATTTAGTTGTCAAAATCTGCTTAGCATGAGTAACAAATAGTTATCTTTGATAGTGTAATTGCTAATGGACTCTAGTAGCAACGCTAAGCATTTGTGCAAGACTGCTGTATCTTTTTCACAATAATCAAAGCTTCTGACATGAGGGGAAAGGTGCAGTCCTTCAGAACATCATTGATTTACTAGATCATTTCAACTTTGTATTTCCATGACAAACATAACTATCTCCTTCCAACTATTAAAAAATCTAGAATGATGTATCTCATTGGAATGATTGGTTTTGACAGATGTACACTTGTAATGCTGCTGTATTTGCAATTATATGTGCAGTGTTGAGTGTAGTAAAGGATCTGTTGTACTGGGTATCATTCAAATATAGAGGAAAGACATAGAGATAGTAGGAAATATGCATCTACTTGATGTGATAGAGAAAAGGGAACAGTAGAAGACTGAAATAGAAGTATGTCATGATCAAGGTGAAAGGCTTGGAAAATGATCTTTGCAGAAACATTCTGAATGGGTATAAGCAGGAAGAGAGTACATTTGTTAAGGAACTTGGGTTTGCATGGCAAGGTTTTAGTAGCAGAGGGGCTGCAGGGGGGACTTTCTGTAAGAAAATGCCAGAAGCTTCCTCCATATTTGATAGACTCAGTTCCAGCCAGCTCCTAGATGGACCTGCTGCTGGCCAAAGCTAAGCCAACCAATGACATCCGTAGTGCCTCTGGAATAAGATATTTAAGAAGGGGTAAAAACTGCTGCACAACAGCAGCCAGAGAGAGGAGTGAGAATATGTGAGAGAAACAGCTCTGCAGACACTAAGGTCAGTGAAGAAGGAGGGGGTGGAGGTGGTCCAGGTGCTGGACCAGAGATTCCCCTGCAGTCCTGGTGAAGACCATGGTGAAGAAGGTTGTCCCCCTGCAGCCCACAGAGGTCCACAGTAGAGCAGATATACAACCTGCAGTCCATGGAGGACCTCACACTGGAGCAGGTGGATGTCCCAAGGAAGAGGCTGTGACCCTGTGGAGATCCCATGCTGGAGCAGGATTCTGCCAGGACCTGTGGCCTCATGGAGAGGAGCCCACACTGGAGCAGTTTGTTCCTGAAGGACTGCACCCCATGGAAGGGACCCATGCTGGAGCAGTTCATGAAGAACTGCAGCCTATGGGAAGGACCTATGTTGGAGCCCTTAGTGGATGACTGTCTCCCATGGGTGGGACCCCATGCAGGAGCAGGGGCAGAGTGTGAGGAGTCCTCCCCCTGAGGAGGAAGGAGCAGCAGAGACAAGGTGTGATGAACTGACCACAACCCCCATTCCCCATCCCCATGCACCACTTGTAGGGAAGAAGATACAGAAAACTGGGCATGAAATTAAGTCCAGGAAAAAGGGAGGGATGAGGGGAAGGCCTTTTAAGATTTGTTTTTATTTCTCATTAGGAACGCATATGTTACTGAAAGTCTATTAATCAGGGCCTGTGATATCTCTATGAAAAAAAAAACAAACAACAACCAACCCCATGATAAATTGTGCTTTTGCATCTTTTCTCCCTTTCTCCCCCAGAACAAGACCCCAGAACAAAATGACTGTGCTACTTTATGTGACTTTGTTCTGTAAATTTAGAATTTGAACCCTATTTTCTGTTTCTGTTTTGTTTTTTATTTCCTTGGTGAGTAGTTTTTCACCATTCTAGTATGTTGTGATGCAACAGATATCGGTTCACTATTACAGTAGATCTTTGCTTATCTACTGTGCAGTGAAAAAAAGATAAAGCATATTGCACAGTTTTGTAGACACTGAGATTGGTATGCTGATTTCTTTTCACATACCTCATTTGACTGTGGAGATATACTATATAAGCATCTGGAAAAAACCTCACCAATTTGTTATAAGTGCTTGATCTAATATTTTCCTGTAGTAGTCTTACTGTGTGATTTACTAGTCAGCTTTCACAGAAGAACACAATCCTATCTAGTACATATATGAAGCAATAAGAAATGAAGGCATCTTTTTGATGATAGAGAAACATAACTTCATTAACAAAATTCAATTTTATATCTGTTTATGATTAAACCTCTCAAACTCCAAAACTCTAAAAAAAAAATTAAAAAATTATGTCTTCTCTATATGAACTACCTCAGCAAAATCCACAAAGGTAAAGTGCCTCCAGTGTTAGCAGCCTTTGAACAGAAGGAATGAAAGAAATTAGGCTAAAACTGTGTTCATATTGAATCCAGTGTCAAAACTCTCACTGGCTTCAGTAGGGCCACAATGGTCTCTTCTGGCCTAAGAAGTCTATGAGTATTGATGAATACTATTCTCAATACTGTTGACCTGATCTTTTAAAAACTGCAGAAGAAACAGAAGAGATTCAGACCTCTTTGGTCTGGGAAAGAGTCCTCCATAAAAGTATAGGCCATAGTTGTCTGCAAATTTTGCCAAGTCTCAATTAATAACTCTGATTTAGGAAACTAGTTTAACCTTAACAAACCTTATAATTGTGCCTGTTTAGGAACGCTGGACCAGACTACCATTAACTTTTTCTGAAGTTGAAAACTGCTTAATCATTGCTACTGTCAGTTTGTGAGTTGCTAGCAATTTAGTAATCCATAGCAGTGCTTTATAGCTCACCTCATGTCTCCTACCATCTGTAATAGTTCCTCGTCAAAGGCTTTTTGAAAATGTAAGTAAAACATTGCCATTATCCACTATTTTCTTCACATACAAAAATAATTTTAGTACACCAAGTCTTGTAATATGGTTTCATGACAGTCTAAGGCAATCAAAGTCACCAAGTTAAACAAATCCATGTAGCTTGTCCCTTTTTTTTAGTCATAAATTGCAGCTGTCTTTTTTTGTCTTTGGAATGGAGTAACGTTTTCTCTGAGTACAGTTCTAGAGTTTTCTTGGGAAGGTTCATCCAAGCAGTTAGTAGATCACGTGACCTGGAAGAACTGATTCTCAATATTGTCTCTGAACAGTTGTTTTCCATGTAAGGGCTATTCCTGATGTCTTGAGTCATTTTCCTTCTAGTGTCTTGGGTGACTGAGTATCTTCTCAAGAATACAATTCGCTTCTGATGATTATCTTCATATATGCATTTCTAGCGAGTGGACCAGGAAGCGAAGAAATGCAGTCAATCATACAAATTTTAGGTTTGATATACGGAAATGTCCTGGTTTTGGCCAGGGTATAGTTAATTTTCACAAGGAGCTAGGATAGGTGAGCCAAGCTTGCCAGGAGGCTATTCCATACCATGGGACATCATGCTCACCATAAAAGGGGGCTAGTCAGGGAAGGATGGGTTAATGGCTCCTGGATGGGCTGAGTATGGGCTGAGCGTCCGGTCAGTCAGTCGGTAAATTGCCTTGTATTATCAGCCCTGGTGTATATTCTGTTCTAAGTAATGTTGCTGTTATTTCCCTCTCCCTTTGCTGTCCCAGTAAACTGTCCTTATCCCAACCCATGAGTTTTACCTTTTCTTCCCATTGTTCCTCCCATGCTGCTGGGGAGGGAGGGGTGAGCGGGTGGCCGCCTGGTGCTCAGCTGCTGGCTGGGGCTAAACCATGACAGGAAACAAGATACAAAGGAAGATTATTTTAGACAAATCATGAACTGAAGTCTTTCATTCTCATCATGTTAGTATGACAAGAAAAACTTGTCATAAAGTTTGACTGCTCCTCAGACTGAGACAAGGACAGACAACAAAAGGGACACTCTCAAAAATTTGTTTTATTGCTCAGCAGTTTACAGATTTTTCTCTAGATATTGATTCCATTATAAAAATGTGACTAGGTCTAGATGGCTATGGAAAGGACCTCTAAACTGCGTTCATACTATTACTGCTTTACAGTGAAAAGACTAAATTTTGGGGAAATTTATTCTATTGGAGTGTATAAAAGATTGGTGAAACTGATACGAGAGAGGTAATCTGAACTACTATTTTTCTTTTATAACTTTGTGGTTATCACTGACTTTTCCCAATGTCTATTCACCATGGAACATGACAAATTAAAAGGAATTCCTTCTGGATGGAGAAAACACTTCAGAGCCACTCATACCTGTCCCAGAAAAAGATTGCTGGGACCAACAGCTCACTTAACACCCTCAATTTTACTATACTGAACAACCATGAAAGAGGGAAAATTTTCAGTCAGTCTGAGTTAGATTTGTCACTTGGATATAAAAAGACTCTATGGGTTGCTGATTTTCCTTTGAAATAGCTTTATCTGTTTTCTATACAGCTGTGTTTCACAAACTCTTAAAATGAGATTTTGTGTATTCTATGTAGGGTATGCATTTTGCATCTCTCCTTTTTCTCTCTCTCAAAGTATATGCTCTTTTTAAAAGAACACAAAGAGAAGGGATGTGTGATCACTTATGTATTCATAATTACTGTTACACGATTTTTCATGTGAAGGACAAAAAAATACTTTCACAGAAGATTTGTTTTTATTTTAAGAGAAAAAAAGCAGGAAAAAAAGATCTCAATGTCTGTCAAAAAGCCTATATTAAACTAAACACAAAATTACTCTTTCTTTTGTAAACAACAGAATCATCAAACTGGAATGTAATCAGATATATCATCAGATATATCAAGCTGGAAAACTATAAAGCATAAGATTTACACACTAAAATATGTCATTTTTTCTTCTCTGATGTGTATAATGTTTAAATTGAAACACATGTTTCTTTCTAGTTAAAAATCTCAGAATGAATCTATTGCATAAAACACACAGAAAGAATTGGGTGATACTTGTATGCTCCCAAGTACAATAGCAGTGCACAAAGAAAAACACAGTATTTTGTCAGTCCATTTCTTAAATGCAGTATAAAATTACACTTGTGCCAGCAAAATATTTGTGGAGCATGTTATGGCAAAAGATAATAGTTAAAAGCTTTTATCATCTTCTAAGAGTGAAGTTGTAGCCTGATAAGATAGTGATGGCCATATTTATTCAGATCCCATACTCATTCTGTGCAGATCCAGCTAAAACTTGAGAATAAGTAGTTATTTCTGTGCATAGATTCTACAGATGAATCAAGACTGACATCCAGAGCAAATAACAATTTCCATCCTAAAATGGGGAAAGAGAGATTGCTCCAAGGAAAATTTCCAGCAACTGACAGTGATAAGCCATCCGGAAGATTTGAAAGAGTAAGCATGACTTTCTCTGGTGATACATTGAAAAATTGTCTGGCAGGTCAGGTGAGAAGACGACTACACAGTGCAGTTTGAAACTTCTAGTATTTTTAACACTACCTTTGCTGAACTGAAACATCATTGTATATTTTTGTGGTACATGAAGGAGTATTCAGAAGCAAATTTCACTGACACAGTTTTAGCCACTTTAGCCACTGAACAACTTTTTCTAGCAAGATACTATTGTTAGTGAGAGAGTAGCATGAACAATTCACTCATCATTCATTCTAGATCTGAAATATCTATTGATTTAATCATATGCACAGCTTTGCTTAATATTCAATTGTATTTTAACTAGCAACTTTGTACTAGTGCTTAAAAGACATTCATAGTCTGAACCCACAGAAATGCAGATACTAAGGGAAATGATTCAGCAGAATTGTTGATTCCGGGAAGCACTCAGCCTGCTGTGGATGGAGAGCGCTGAATAACATCTTAGCAATGGCTTCTTGCTGGATGCAGGCGACTAAAGTTATTATTAGATGCCAGCATCCTTTGGTGATTCTAAGGGCAGCTTGTTTAAACTAATGACTATATTTGGGATCTCAGTGGACAATTCAGAAAGAGAATAAAATGAAAATAAAAATAGTTCCAGAAATGGTTTCTCCTTAGTAGATTGACCCAGAATAGGGCTACAGAGTGGGCAAATTTGAATGATTAGTGCTCATATTATGTATATTTTATAGAAAGAACATTTTCTAGCCAAGCATTCTGATACCTTCCAATAGGATAAAGTGATGTAAATACAGACCAATCACAGCCATTACTTCTCACTCACCAGCCGACATGCTTAAAAAATCTATTGTCTCTGGAGCTTTTGTCTGATTTCTTACATTTTTTAAACAATACATAATGACTAGAAGTTTACTACAGTCTGTATCTTCAAGTTGCAAGACTTATGGTTGTGTGAAACATTTGCAGATCCATATTCAAAAAGGAGTGAAATCCTGAAACAAACAGGATGAAAGCCACACATTTTAGCAATATTGGGCAATATGCCATCTTCCTTCCTTTTATGTATTTTGCAAAAATCACTTTTTAACCGCTTTGATAGTTTTGTTTGTTACTGGACTAGATATTGCCTTTCCAGCAGAAGTTTTTTTTTGTTCTGCATTTAGAAATTTGAAACACTGTTCTGCAGCGTGTCTTTGCAGCGTGCTGCACAATTGCTTTGCTTTGAGACCCTGAAGTTAAAAAGATGTTATCCTTGCTTTGATAGGAAATCAGGTTAAACACTATTAAAGTAAACAGTATTTAGAATAAAGCATACAGCAAATCATTCTTATCAATTAAATCAGCTATGACAATTTTAGTTGCTCTTCTTGTAGTGCATGAACAATTTTGTATACAAAAATGTTCATATATAATCATAGAGATTAATAGCTACAGGTGTATCTGTTCTGAAAACATGCAGCCGTTTTCAAAACTGTTTTCAAAACATTTTTCCAACAGTCCAAAACGTTAATTGCTGCCGTACAAACAAAGTCTTCTGTTTGTGTTATGTAGGTCACCTAGTCAAAAGAGAGAAGAAATGACATGGGACTGTCCCTGATCCTTGTCCTGCTCCTATTATGTTGCATTACTGAGGCAAATAAAGTAAAAAAATCAGCTATATTTTACCAAAGTAGAGGAATTCTCAAAATGTATAGAACTGATGTAGCCAGCTACTATACCATTCTCATCTTCAGTTCCTGCTACAGCTGTAAGCTCTGCCAGTACATGCTGCTCTTAGGCTTTTGCCAACTGAGAAAGGACTCTCAGGGAGCTGCTGCAAGTTGGCAGAGTTTAAGATACCACCTATGCTCTTCTAAGTGTTGCTTGTGTATGCGCACAATTTGAACCAGAATCAGAAAGTTATAACTAGATCCTGATGTACTCTATTTCTCAGAAAGGAGTGGAAGCATCACATAACTTGTCTTATGTGAGTTCAATGAATAATAAATACTTAGGACAGTAGAAGCCACAGAAGAGCATACTGTAGATTAGAGTGTATTCTTGTGAGCTCTTGATTGAACAGCTGAAGATACTGATTAAACTCATGACTAATCATGATACGTATGAAAAAGGGCAGAAAATAAAAATAAAAATTAAAAAAACCGAAGACTTAATTTGCTGCACTAATCTATTGCAATGAAACATTTGTCTTAGGTCAGCTGTTTCTTTGCATTATTTTATTCTGCTTTCCTATCAAGCCAGTATTACCATTTTGTTTTGCCATTCACCTTTTACTCCAAATAACTAACATCATTGACTCCTGACACAATGTTTTCCAGCCAGTAACTACCTGGGATCCACCAGAATTCATTGTTGCTGTATTTTCACCAGATATCCACTGGGATTGACAAATATGTGAAATTATTAACATACAAAAATTGATAGATTTTCTGCTTACATGGCATCTCTGCTGCAACTGTGTAGCATGAGCAAACATAACTGAAACTCAAATACAATCTCTGTAATAACAGTGTACCAATAAGATCTTTGGTAATTGCATGTATATGAAACAGAGAGAACATACTCCTAGATTCAGTTGAACTTCCTGATACAGACTGGCATAGATTATAATTTGTTTTAATTGTGGGCAGACTTGAAACTCAGCAATAATCTCTCGTGCAAGTTGTTTTATGTAAGAATTAATGCTAATTTACATAGGAACTCTAAAATAGATCATAATAAAACTTTGGAAAGTTGCATTTGTAGACAAAAGCAACATTGCTATGGCCCTGGTTCCCCTTTAACTGTCAACAAAATGAGATGTACAATACCCTCCTCTGAACTGCCTAAATCTAAAACTTTACATCTGAAAGTACCTGTCAGAATGATGTGGCACTTACAGCTCCACAGATTGTCACAAAGTATATTAAATTAATGTAAAAAAACTAGCCTAGGTAGCCAAGTGTGAACTGATTGCTAATCTTAAAATAAACTGCTCCTTACTTCATAATTAATAAACCCAAAACATGACAGATAGTGGTAAAGATGAACATGAAAAACATAGAGTAATATCTACTATTTCCACAGCTGCTGTACAGATTGAATATAGTGGCAATTTAAGCTGATTAGACAAGTATTCTCATAGGCAACACCTTGCATTTGCTTTATATACCTTTGTGATTTCTTTTACAGTTCTTTAAACATAAAGGTTGAAATGGACACAATTATTTTGCCTTCAACTTATTTACTTAATGCAAGTGACAAGTTCCAGCAGATAGAGCACATATCAGTGTCAGTTGCTTTGTTTAAAGTAGTGGAAATGCTGACCTCAGTCCCCAAGAAAATTGCTTCAACAATTCATCTCGATGTGAACTGTATGAGTGATTTTCTTATGTTTTATTCTAACAAGAAGTCACAGCAATGACATTGTTACGTAATATTCATTCTTACTGACTTTGAGCTGGATCCTTTTTTCCAAAAGTGGTTGTCAGGATGAGATTTCTGTGAGCATTTTCCCAGTGAAGTATCTAGGAAAAAGTCCCTAGAAAGTTTCAGTTTGGGCTTTTATGATGTTACCTTACTTAGTTGTATCCGAGAGTATGGTAAATGCTTTATAGAAATAAAAGTATGAAATACTCTAGTGTCAAACTTCTGATGCAGTGAATTGTCGAATAAATGAAGAAAAGTTTCACCAACATCTCTGGAATAAGAACCACTCCGCACATACTCAGGCAAATAAGGGTTGTGAAGAGTGAAAGAGAAGAGCAAAGGAAGTTTTCAGCTAACTGATTCCACTATGAATAATTTGCCTAGATTTTGTTCATGATCTTGAGAGCTAGAACAGATGTTTGGGTAGAAACATTTGAGGATGTATCATTCCTTGGTGGAAGTATTATCTTGTATTCATTATTGCATTTCACCAAGAACAAATGGAAAGGAATTGCACTCTCAGTTCTCTGTTTTCTCTAGGGTCTTTTTGCAGAGAACAGTGCTGCTGTGTCTTCCTACTTAAGTGTATGCAGTGCAATGGCTTGCTGTAATCTTGAGGAGCAGGATTTTGACTTGGGATGGTCTGTGAAATAACATAAGTTCAAGGAAAAGTCTGTGCTGATATATTTTGTACCGTAAGGTCAAACTACTACCTGATTCTTTGCTGCTTATATACAGTATGGGACAGGAAAAGAAAGGGAGTGCGGCTGTGAAGGATAATGCCTCCAGAATACATATGCTCATAACAAGGCTTCCATATATAAAATTATAGTATTTTTTAATGGAGTTACAATGACATTGATGCAAGGGATATGAAATAAAAAGTACATGTTCAGGTAACAGTAACAATACCTTGTATTTATTTCCTTCATCTAGAGCTGTTCATGTCTTTTACAAAGAGTTCAACATCATTATTCCATTTACCAGCTGGATAAAGTGAGAGACACAGAAGGTGCCTCAGCAGATCAGAGGCAGATCCAAGACTAGAGTACCTGTCCTGCAGTCTATTTACTAGGTCATGTTAGATTGACTTAAGCTTGTATGACCTAGGTTCTTTTTTGGTAGTAATTTTTCCACTAACAAAAATAATTAAAAAAAAAAAAATCCACTATGAGTTATTGCAGTGGTCTTCTTTTGCATTGAATAGTCGGAGTGTGGAATCCCTATTACTAACTAGTAATTAACAAATAAAGTATGTTAAAATAATGAAATTATATGTCATTGCCAAATAAAAGGTAAGTGCCAAATGGTAGGTTTTATGTTAAACTACAATGCACATATACTATGCCATTGTCTTGTATAGTAAGATAAGAAAATTTCAAACTACAATGTCCTCCATACTGTGTGGGCTCTGAAGGTGGTGTTTTCCTTGTATGCAGTATAAAATAAACACTGTATCTCAAATTTTAGAGCTCTTTTGCACTTATCTCAAAGGGAAGTAGAGTTTCTCAGTCTCATTACTACAGCATGGGCTTGTATCACACCTTCATTGAAGATACATTTGTATATGCACAGAAAGAAAATGGTCAATGAAGCTGGAAAGAATTATAGTTGTGTTTATTTAACTTCTTTAATATTGCTAAGATTTCAAACCTAACCTGCAGCTAAGAGTGGCTTAATATCAAATCCCTCCATCCTTCCCTCCCCACCCTACGACACCCCCCCCCCCCCCGCCCCGAGGTTGTAAAGAATATTTACCTCCACACTTCAACCCAAGATTAAAACTTGGTAAACAAGACCTTATGCAGTACTGATGGGACAATGGTGTCAAAAAAAATGTTATGGTGTATTGGGTCTGGCTGAGATGGAGTTAATTCTCCCCACAGCAGCCCTCATGGTGCTGTGCTGTGTATTGGTAGCTAGCAAACTGTTGATAACACACCAATGTTTTGGCTACTACTGAGCAGTGCCAACACACATCAAGGCTGTCTCTACAACATTTCTTTTTCCCCAGCAGCAGGCTGGGGGTGGGCAAGATCTTGGGAGGGGACACAGCTAGGACAGCTGACCCAAACTGACCAAAGGGATATTCCATACCATATGACATCTGCCCAGCAATAAGAAACTGAGAATAGGGGGAGGAACAGGGCGGGGGCATTCATTGGGTCTTTTTTTACAATGTTTGTCTTCCGGAGTAAGGGGCACACATACTGAAGCCCTGCTTCCCAGGAAGTGGCCGGACATCGCCTGCTGATGGGAAGTAGAGAATAATCTTTGCTTTTTGCTTTGCTTCCGCACGTGGCTTTTTGCTTTAGCTACATTGAACTGCCTTTATCTACACCCACGAGTTTGGGGTTGTTTTTTCCATCTTCCTTTCTCCCTTCCCTGCCTTGCTGAAGAGGTGAGTGATAGAGCGGCTCTGGTGGGCACCTGGCCCCCAGCCAGGGTCAATCCACCACATATGGTGAAGTGGTAGTTAAGCAAGAACTAAGGCTGAATAGGAATACAGTAATGTTCAGAGGACAGAAAACCAATATATGCTAAAAATGAAAACTTGGTATCAGTTATAGGAGGATTTCTGTATTTTGGAACCACCTGGACTATTTAGGAAACTAAACATGTAAAATGTTTTGGAAGTAAAACCCAGTATTTTTTTGCTTGGATGCCTAATGTGTCAGTTTTCTACTCATTTTCTATCAGCTTCTTACTACTATAAACTTTCCATGTACGTTACTGCATATCTATAGTACTGCCATGATGTTTTCTGAAACTTCTGAAGGAAAGAATTTTTATTTTTTCAGCTGATGTGAAGTGCACCAGTTTCCAGGTGCCACATTACTACAGATTTATATCCTAGGCAATGCCCTAGGCTTCCACACTGCTGAACAGTAGTTACACACTAGTAACCCCATATACTCTAATGCTGACATAGACTTCAGTGCCCTTCAGCACCACAGGTCTAAACACAGTGCATTAATTGATGATGACCTTCTTTGAGGCCCATCTCTTCTACTATATGATACCTATGCATTTTTATGAAAAATAACATTATTTTAAGTGCTGTGTTCATTCTGTTGTCAATATTTTCATAAGGTGCCAAATAATGTACTTTTAATTTTTGTTCTGGAATTTCATGGTTTACTTTTGAAACTATAATATAAAACCAAAAAAACCAGTACTCAACTCTGGTTAATGTTACCTTTTTTTTAAATTTTATTTTAACAACTTTTTTTCCTCTGACAATATGAGGAAGTAAATAATGGAAAACTAGGTATTAGCTATTCTAATCAGCAGCCTCAGTTATTCTTCACTGTCTAACTGCTTTCAGTCTACCAACAAATGATACTTATCAAGTTGTACTTATTAGACCTTGCTTTTTATAGAAATCCATTTTTCTTTAGAATAGCTCAACCATTAACAGTAAATTTATAGCTGTTAAAATTTTTGATAAGCTCATGTATACACTGCAAATTGACTTTAACATACTTGCCAGAACAGCTGCTCCAAATTATCAGCAGTCCCAGATTTGTAGCCCCTTGAAAAGCTTCCTTTCTTGCCATCAGAAGCCTCTGAGAATCTGTGCAAATCTACAGGTGCCAAGCACATCTCTAAACCCATTGATATATGATGCCTCATCATTGGTTTAATGACAATAGAAAAACAATGATCAGAAAATTGTTCCTAGAAAAAAAATATATTCCTGTGCAAAAAAATTAAAGCTCAAACCTCTTGGACAAACATAAGAAGTCTTTGGCTAAACTTAAAATGTTTCAGCAGTGGCACCCCAGTGGCAGCTGTAGTCTAGTTCTCTTGTGGTCATCTTTACCATTGTCTGCATGGGAGTGCAGGGACAGCCGTACTTACCTACTAAGAGGGGCATTCCCACTGGAGGGCAGAGCCTCTGCCAAAGAGTGACTCTGAGGCTTCCCTCCAGGTGGTAAAGACCAATTTGGAGACAGCTTTTGGGATGAAATAGTTTGGCTTCAGAAGTTGTTTTTAATAAAATGAAACATGAACTGAACTTCGTGATAGAAAGCACTTTTGTTTCTCTCCCTTTGTCTTTTGCAGGCATACATTTTCTTTTTTCATTAGAAAACAGATTTTTCATTTAAAAAAAATTCAATCAGCACTATTCAAGAATTGTTCTTGAGCCAATATTTAGCTCTAACTGAACACATTTCATTTACATATACAATGCTAAAAACAAAAACCTGGTTCTTAGTGTCTTTCACTCTGATGTACAACATGAGTAAATGCATGCTTGCCCTATATTAGACATTATTTACACTGCATCTGTCAAGCATTTCAATTACTGTGAATCTCTGTGCACTGCAAAAGGTGCTTTGCTCTGGAACAAAATCCAGATACTCTTTTCTTTTTCCAGCTCTATTGCATGGAAAGAAAAACTAAATATCTGATGCACTCAATGTTAATCAAAAGTTCATTTGCATTGAGTGAATTCACTGTCAGTCAAAAGATCTATTAGAAAAAAAAAAAACAAACCTGCAAGAGAGTTTCAATACATCTCCTTTGTTAACATTAAGTGAGAATTGTGCTACACATTTCACTGTGATTCTGTTTCTCTAAATCTTTCTTTTCTTTCTTAAGATTAAATGTGTCTGGTTTGGGGAGTCTGAGTTTTGCCATTATTGCAAGAGGGTTGCTGTTCATGTATTTATCTTTCTGACTTTTCCTGCTGACTTTAAAAGGATCTCAGAGGTACCCTGTCTTTTTCAATGCTGTGGGTTGAAAAAATATTTCCCAAATTTTTTTCCAGGTTGTACCCAGTTAATTCATGCAGGCTGCACTTGTCTTTTCAGTGTTCAGTTTCTTCTGCTGCATTTTATGTAAGGTAGCTAGAACAATTCTGAAAGACATAAAAATGATTACTCTAAATTGTAAAAGTAATCAAAGTTTTTTAAATTATTTCTTCTTTGTCCCAATGCTTTGCTCCTTTGCTTCTTTAGTTAACCGTATAGATCTCTTATAGTTAAATAACACTGACAGTGATGTATTTGAATTTTGACTCTCTTCACTCTAGTGTTTCAGAGTCTATTGTTAAAATTTATATTGTATGCAGTCTCACCTTCCCATTCAGTACCAGTTCATTCTACCTATCAGTTACCACCTTAAACATAATCTCTTGATACATATTACTAATTAGTGGTTTATCACTACTAGAAAAGAAGGAATGAGATTTTCAAGGGCACTAACATAATTTATATGACAGTCAATCCATTTATTAACTCAGTGCCCTATTCTCTTTGATTATTCAAGACTAAAAGGAAAAGACTAATTCAGTCATTTAGAAAGTATTCCCCACTGAATCATGAATACATTTCTGATACATAACCCAGCAAGGGGCAAATTCTTCCTTTTCCATAGCCTTTATGGGTGATAAAGGCTCATGAGAAATCATAGTAGTTTTCAACCGGAAAACTTTGCCCTAATCATACTTCATACTTTGCCCGTGTCATACTTCATACTTTGCCCTAATCATTCAGTAATCATACTTCTGCTAGATTTCTGTGCCCTGTTTTTGCAGGTGCTCTTTCTGACTTGTAATTACAGGACATTTATTACTGCTACATATTTTGGACTTAGATTACTAGTTCTTGTGGAAGTGGTTCCCAGTTCTTGCAGATCTTAGTGCACTTAGCTGCCTACTCTGAGCATGGAGGATATCACTTGGCCCATATTTACCCTTAATTCCTGGGTAATGTTCTGGTGACACTTAGCTAGAGCTTGTTGGAAGATGAATTTTGTATTGCTTTTCCATCTTATGGAAAGTATTCCACTCTGGGGCATCTTTTCTGTTTTCAGCTTTTCATTGACAATTTTATCATTTTTTTCTTTTTTGTTGTTGAAAGCAAGCAGATACTTTTGGAGGAAAATTTAATTTACGAAAAATTCTTTGAAAAGTAGTTTCAGCATATCATTTTCAGCTAGCCCTATATGCTGCACTAAAGCAAAACAATAAAACCTTAACAACAGATTCGTCTAATGGTACACTTCACAGCTTGCTAAGTGGCAGATGACTACAATGCATCAAACAACTTGTAAATATTTTCAGTGAGTTTTACTTTACCTGAATAAATTTCCTCCTTAGAGCTTTTCTACCTAGAGTTAATGTAAACCTGTCATACATGAGTTCCTGCTACTCACAGCTCCTAGAGAAAAACCTGTTCACCACTTAAAACACCCTAGCTGGTGTTTAGTTCCTCTGAAAAGGTAAAGGTTGAACAGAGATTTGTTTTTTTCCAAACTGTTGACTGCAGTGCTCAGCAACCCATTTGTTTCTCAATTCCATTGGGCTGATGCGATATCATCAGCCATGTCATGTAATAGTATCGGACAGAAGTAACTAGGCATGACGTCTTGCAATGATGACCCATCAACTGGGAAATTCTAAATGACATGCATTGCAGAAAACAGCCCTGACAATTAATGTGTTTTCAAACAAACTGCAGGGAAACTCTTCAAATGATTGAGGAAGGAAAAACGGGGACAAATTAGAAATCAGCTCCTAACTGTAAAAAGAATAAGCTATGGAGGCCAGACTGAGTTTGCACACACAGTTTGTACCCACACTGCTGCATATATACTGCCAGAAAACATACCTTCTGTTTAAATAGATCTTTTAATAGCTTGGAAAGGGCTCTGAGCAGGCTAAAAGAAATGAATTTCAATTTCAGTTTGGTTACTGGAAGAGAGGTGGAAGCTTAGTAGCTCTTTGAAAAGTGTGGAAAATGCCACAACTTTTGGGACCTCAGGAGAAATACAGCCTGTGCCTCCCATAGTTCATCCCAGGCTCTTCTAGCTCACCAGTGAAACCTAGCTACATGCTCAGCTGGTATTTGCTTAATGAATTAACTCTTTGCTTAAAAATTATCTAAATGATGTAGCTTAAAAACGGTGTGAAGGCAAGGGAGGAAAAGCAGTGTCTTCTTGCTGCTATTACAGGTCATGTGTGTACTAGTATTTCCAGTGCATGCATGAACATATGCAAAGTTCATACTGTAGAGGTAAAGGGAGCTCCTGCTGATAGTAAAGTTGAAGAAATGGAAGACCTGACACTATGCCACTAGCTGATGCTCTACTCATTATTACAGTAATTCTGATAAGGGCTGAATTGTTCAAAATGATAATACTAGAGTGATTTTTGCCTTCTGAAAATTGCATTGCAGTGCGGAAGACATCCCTTTGGGTTTTTTAGTATTACTATTGATTTATTTCTGTGTTTCAGTGTTAGTATTAATGTAATTTTATAATTTTTTTTCTGCTTATGCTAGCCCCTGGTCACCCTCAGAATGAATGGTATAGGCAAGGTCTTCATTACAAAGCAGTAGCACTCTTAGCTGTTACATCAACAGCATGTAAAAAACTAATTTGGATGGAAGACCTACAGAATTGTGCAACATACCAAGTTTCAGTGGAAGGCAGTGCCTATGCACAGGTCTTCTATGTTTGTGATAAGGAAGTGACAGAATTTTTGGGATTTTTTTGTGTACGCCCAAATTATTCTTCTGCTTTGTTAAACAAGTTCTAGTCCCTCCTGGAACAATCAAACTTTTAGTAGAATGATCATTGAAAGAAAAAATATTGTTATTTTCTTCTGGTAAAATCTGAGGCTTTTTTCTTCACCAAATTATGAAACTGAGTTACTCTAAGTACACTCTAGACCTGTCTTGAAATTTTTTTCTTTTTTTAACCATTTTTCCTACTGCATAGTATTTTCTGTGATGTTTATCAGAAAGCATTTGTTTGAGACCCTTGAGTGTTGAATATAGGCAATTCCCAGAGATTTAAAAATTTAACATTCCCTCAGTCCTTTCAGACAAGATAGTATGTCATCCTGCTCATAAGAGAAATGAATAGAGGTTAAAGAGCTAATCCAGGGCACTGATTATGCTGTGTTCATCTTTCTTTCACATTAATAAGGTCCTCTAGAAATGTATGTGTTGAGGATAGAATAATGCCAACTTTCATGGAAATATGTTTCTCAAATAACATGTATGTTTAAGATTGTCCCTGCACCCCCCCTTCTCACTGTGCTTTATGAGAAAATGATACTGGAGTTTACCTTGGTACTATGGAAACTCTCAGCTCTTACAGTGTGTTTTCAAGTCTATGTAGTTAATTTTTCAATTGAGACATTCATATTACCCCCATTAACATCAAGATCCCAGATGATTCTTTTTTCTTTCAAATCATACCTTTGAAGTGTACTTTGTGAAGGCATTTCCGTTTACTACTTTGTGTAACATAGGGGGTGCTATCTCAGATATGACAAAGATGGGCATCATTCAGTGCTGTGATTTCTATCATTTAGAGTAAGGGCAAAAGAAAAGAAGGAAAAACTGGCAAATCAGATTTCTATTGGAGTGTTTGATATGACAGCTTCCTAACTGCAAAGACCTCCGGTACTTATTAGAACATTAATCTACTGTGAGAGTCACTGAAAATGCAGAATGGGGCCATCAAAATATACTGGAAATGGCAAAATCGGGACATTTTAAATTCAGCAATAGTTAAATACATTGTACAAGAAAGTGAGGAGCAAGTTACTGGAAAAAAAAAAAGAACATTCACACTCCACAATTTTCTGTAAATTGAGGTCATACTGTTTTTGCTAGTTCTTCAGTTGAAGTCTGACACCTTGCAGAGGGATAATAAATATAATGGACATATGCTGTTAATTGGTACACCAGTAGGAGGCTGACCTAGATTGCTTCTTTTTGGAATAAAATTTCCAGGAAGAGAGAAAGAGACCACATTAAACCAAGCCTTTTCCAATTTATGTCAGTGAAAGAGAGAAGGGTATAGTTCATTACCCATGTTGTATGAATCCACTTTTGACTTGCACTGTCTGAATAGTCTTTCTTAAAAGGCAATTTGGGGAATATAAACATATACATTTTCAAACTCAGTGAACTTTAGTGCTCACAGAAGCTTTTCCACACAAGTTTGCCAAGGCAACACCAGCTGTTATTAAGGCCTCCCATGTGTGCACAGAGACAATTGTGCCAATTTCTATGTTATGTGGTGATTTTCAGATATGGATAAACGACCCGTAAAGTTAAAGCAAGTCTAAACAACATGCAACATTACTACATATAGTGATATCAAGTTCTCAGTAAAGGTTTCCAGAGGTGAAAAGTAATTTTATGTATCCTATACACGTGACTTAAAATACTTTTGCATAATTTACACAGAATGTGAGTCCAATCATATAAGCTTTATTTATAGAAACAATTCATGCTCATGTAAATAATCCTGCTGGTACTACTCAAGGAAAGTCTACTTGTGTAAGTAAATGCTGCTATGAATTATACATACAGATAGACTATGTTAAAAATCCTATTATTGCCTAGCTCTTCTGTGCCTGTCTGTTTCCTCATTTACCTTAACCATCTTATATTTTATACTGTGAAGTCTTCTGGGCAAAGGTTGTAATTTTACTTTAATTTTACAGAACCCAGCTTAATGAAGCCACCGCATATAACAAGAATATGTAATGTATAGCACAAGAAAATGTTGTTAGGTAGCTGAAAATACAAACTATTCTTTTCATATGAAGCTTTCTAGAACAGAAAATCTAAAAATTGCATTGTGAACATATAAACCCCACCAAAATTCTCTATGGTAAATTGCATACTAAAATATACTGTGATTTGTGTACTGATATTACCATATATACGAAAAGCATAATGAGACAAAAAGTCTCCCTCTATCTCTTCATTCTTCCTGCTCATTTCTACATGTCGACATGATGAAATACTCTTGAGTTCACATGTTGATGCTTTAAATCCAGCCATCTGCATGAGATGCTTAGTTAATGTCCCAGATCTCGATCTTAAAAAAAAAAAAAATAAAAAAAAAATATATATATATATAGTCTGATGAATTGTAATAATAAGGCTGGCAGATGCCAATACTTGTTAGCATAGAACACAGAAGAATGCTGATTATCTATGTAAGGCTTTTTATTTTGCATTTCAAATACAGTGAAATCATAATCTTCATCATTTTCTCATAAAATTGAATGCATTTCTCTCGTAAGTGCATCCTTCTTAACATAATCTGAAATATCTCAGATTTTATTCACAGCTCATTGAGAACCAAAAAGACCAATTATAAGTGAGAATCAAGCTAAGTAATAAAATCCCAACCTATACTGAGAGAACAGGGCTGTATACTGTATCTTTATTACACAGATATAAAAACAGTTTAGTTCAATCACTTTGAATTACTAAGCTCTGCCAGAGAAATAGTCAGAAGGGTATACATTAACTAAGGCAATGCATATTTTGTAGTTTATTCCCTGAACTGCACCACTACTGCATAGTTGTTATATTTTTATGCACTACTTTAGTTACTGTTATGGAAAAAGCACTTAAAATAAGGTTTCACAAGATCTCCTTTGCAGTTAGAATGATACAGCACTAATAAATTCTGCCTGTGCTTCTTCAGTTTATCGCAGATGTAACCTGATTTAAAGAAACATATTCCACTTCATTCTCCATGACTTTTTAAGTATGTACAAAAGTCTTTGAAACCAACAACATGCCATTTCACCCAGATTAAATGTGTCAAGGATGTATAAGAAATGGACTTCCAGATTCTTGATCAGAAGCTGGTCACATGGCCTTGAAAATAGATACCAGAACATCCACATCTGGAAAATGTCTCTAGCAGCTAATACCCACACAGCTTCCACGCTGGCCACTGGTAATGGGCAGTGCATTCACACGCACTAGGCTTGTAAGTTATTTTTTCCATTCCATTTTCCATTTCACCTGAATGTTAGAGGCTGATAGGAATTTGTACTCAATATCTGGTCATTTTTCTGCCATGAACCTAGGTATGAGACACGTACTGGCATGCTGCATGTGAACTTACACATGGCTTCATGCTGTTTGTGTAGCAGTTTTACCCCTGACCTGTAGGTCTTTGCCCTTGATACTGTAATAGTACATAGTCAGATTTACAGACATCTTCTACTTTGATGTCTTCTAGAGATTTAAGATTTGTGTTTAAAGTAAAGATTGTCCTGGAATTGCCTCCTGTCTGAATGTGGAGGAAACAGGTAGGAGTGGTCACTGCCATCAACGAGGGAGTTCCAATCAAATTGGCCACCACAGGGCAGCAGCGGCAGGGTAGAGCCACACACAGTGATTTGTACCAATGTATTTTTAAGAATGGATATCTTGGCCTTCAGAAGAAAAACATTCCATACTAGAATGTAGTATTCCATAAATTAAACAAATACATTATATTATGGACTAGTTGTATTATTAATCACTGTAACAAGCCACATGCCTTTTGGTGGTGCGTCTCTGACAGCAGTCACTCTGGAAGAAGAACATGTCTCTTGAGAAATCAGGGACCTCTTTAGGAAGAAAGGGCACCAATTTTGAGGAAAATATCATTTCTCTTCCATTAATAGTAAGCAATAAGCTTTTTAATAATTGCAATAAGCCAAATAGGACTGTTATCTTAGTTAAGGTTTCCCTGAAGTTTTTTATTTCCTTTGTAAGTAAACCCATTACCTGTGAAGTCAAGTATTTTAATAGTTTTAGTTGTCCAGTAAGATACTTTATTCTGCATGGGAAGTACTGCACTAGCATGGTATGTAATAACAGCATGTTGACACACTGGGGAGTGGAGCTTTGTCCGGCCAAGTCAGTGTACCAGAAGAGAAAAGCCCCCTTGGGGGCTCAATATGGAATAATGGTCGATTAAGCAATGAGGAAAAGATGCAATAAAAAGCATTTCTTCCTGCCTCTTAAGCTGACATTTCTGCTCTGCCATGCCTTCCAAACTCCCACATACACCTCTCTAGTTGTGAGAAACTCTTCACATGTTCAATTGTTCTTGACATATTCTTGCTCCTACTCTATTACATATTACTGAAGTGACACCAAGGAACAGATTTTTTTCTTTTTTTTTTCACCCAAAAGGAGCAATAGTTGGAAAGTTAATACCTTAAAGCATTGTCCATGGAATTGTATGTAGCAGTTGTTCTCCTGATTGCACTGTGACAATTGATTGGAAGTTACACAACATTAAAGATTTGTCAACTGCTTTAATAGGTATTGTGAGACTCAGAGCCCTCTTTTATAGCCCTCCAGCCCTAATGATTCTGAATGGATTGGTTAATGAGATATAAAGATAGCAGCCATTCCAAGGAATCAGTTACTCTAGATGGCAAGAAGATCCCTTTCCCCCCCTTATTCCTCATATTTTATTATTATTATTTTATAAACAAATGTACCTGCTTGTAGCTTTGTTTGTCTGGATTTATAGCACGGCTGATGAGCTCAGCCTTTGTTAATGGATGGGAAAAAGTTGGATATTATTTCCAGACACTTGATTAAGGAATGTACAGTCACTTTAGTTAAAACCAAAATTCTAGTAATAATCCAACTCTCTTTGTAAGATCACACTGACAATATTCACTCTAAACCCTGCACAATTATGCTGGCTGTTGCCTTTCTCTTCCCCATGAGGGCTACAGAGAGCTGAAAGGTGGCATTAGATTTATGTTTTCTCCAGAGGAAGATACTGAGACTCGCTTTAAAACCAATTCTCAAGAAAAAGCCTCCCACTTTTCCCCCTAAGAAAGTATGCCTCCTCTTAAGACATATACAAACAAGCTTGCCCTCAGAAAGAAAAAAACATGGGAGTGAAAGAAAAAGAAAAATCAATGTTGCAACAAGTCAAACCAGCTCCAGATGCTCTCAGGAATTTTTGGGGGCATGCAGAAATGTCATTGTGCTCATTAAACTCCTAGACAGCACTTTCATTTTCACTATGAAAGCTGTGCTGACCTTGCCAGTCCATTAAACTCTAACAAGGGTCTCCGCAGGTTCATAGTTCCAATTATGACTCAGTTTATAGGACCCTGGCAATAAATACAGTTTGACTTGCTCCACTGTGGGCTGATCTTTGCTCCTGCAGTTGCCAAATAAACAATGGGCTGGAGGTGGAACTCAAATGCCTTTTTTTTTTTCTTTTGAAAGTAGAAGACTGGAAACACCTCAACTAACATGCAGCTAAGATACACTAACAGGCTTTTCATCTGGGCTTCTGTTGGAGCTAATCACTTCTTTTTGGCTGACATGAAAATTTTGTATCAAGTCTGAAAATAGTATTAGAAAATGAACTAAATAAGCTATATAAATATGTGCATAGCAATAGCTGTACGTAGTGTGTGATAGCATATCATTATTATCATTATTGGCTAGTAAAGAGAAGTGATTTCAGAAATTGAGCATCAGATTTTGAGAATGTATGTGTGAAGGAACTACGACCAGATGTTCTGTACTGTGGTTGGAAGTCATGAAAAAAGATTTGACTATAAGACTGATACTCATTTTTTTATAGCTATGAAATTAATTTTGACCCTAAATATTTAGAATTGTTGACTATGTTCGCAAACATCAGCACGGAGACTAATTTAACCGAGGGCATAATAACTGAGTTGCAAAATTTATGTGCACAACTAGCATCTGCAAAAGAAAGGCCAGTCTTATGAATATGGATAATTTTCATTCAATACAAAATATTTTGTTTACTTACATAGACATTTTACACTGCCATCATAAGAAAAAAATGGATCATGGTTGCAATGGTAAAGCTATAAGGAATGTTTTAGAAAATGTGACCACGTTATTTCAGAATGATGAGATATATTTTTTTCAAAAGTGCCCTTAGGACATATTTCAAAGGTATTTAAGCCCTTACAAAATGGAAATAAGAGCTTAATGTGAGTTTCACAAGCACTGAAATGTTTAGGAACATTGTCTCTGCCTAGTACCCAAGAAAAACAAAGCGATAATTTTGTGTGTATAGGGAATAGTTACAGTGATTATTAAAATAAATATACCTTCTATATATTTGTTATGCATTCTAAAATGAGGGGAAACACTGATAAATTAGGAAAAAAAGAGTAATAAATGTGGCAGAAATACTATGGAATGAAAAACTTTTGTATATTCAAAAATGCTGAAGAAAAACCTATGCTAAATCAGGTTCATAACTTTTACATTCAGATCATCTGCCATAAATCCTAACATTTCTTCTGTAGTAGAGGTGCTTACATTAAACATTACTACAAAGCTCATCAAGCAAAAATGACCCATAGCATACTGTGTGAGTGCTTGAATTTATTTTTATAATTAGAATAAGAAAACATTGGAGAATATCATTAGTGGGAACTATGAATAAAAAGAAGATATAATCTCTTCTCCGTGATTCTGAGTTGTCAGAAAATATGTTTTAATGCACTAATTCCCATGCAGAAATTTTGAACAAAGCTTTGTGAAGTTCTGGAATGATTTCAATTTCTAAACAAATAGAAATGCATATCTGTGAGAATACTTAAATAACAAGTGCTAACCCTGCTCCAATTTTTTGTGTATTGTGGTTTTATGCCTAGAGTTAATATACGAGTGCTATGTCCCTGGTCCTACAATAAAGTAAATATGATGAACCTAATACCAGTAAAGTTCTCTGTTCCGTCCCAAAGTCTAAATATCCTTTTTTTTTTTTTTTTCATGATAAGGGGCAGAAGCACTTCCAGAGTATGTTTGCTTTATGTCTATTACAGAGGCATTCAATTAGTGATATATATAGAACTTGCATATACAGTTTCTGAATGGTCATCACATTGCTGTGTCTAGAAAATGCAGTATGGTTATGCAGACAAATGATGTATCTTCTTAACAGGTGTGTAGATTGCTTGCTTATAAAACTTCTAAGATTAATAGTCAGCCCTGCAAGCTATACATGATCTGACATGATATTCTGAAATTCAATCAATAAAGAAATCTGATAAATCTCAACAAAAAAAAAAAAAAAGTGTAGGTAAATATTTATATCAGTTTCATTTACTTTTAAGGAAAAAATATTGGCATAGCAAATAAAACTGCTTGAATGCTTCCTTTTTCTGTTTGTTAAGAAAAAAAAGCAGAATAAACTATACCATGAGATGAGTGTGGTGGAATTGAATGACAGAAAGATAAGACTGATATTGATATTGTAGTGTAAGGATTTTGTCTTTATTGTTACAAAAGCTGAATGACTTCCTTAACTATTTTTTGGTAAACAAGTTTTAAGTGTAAAAAATCCCTTTTTTAAGTGTAAAAAAAAGATTTTTCATCTTATGCTTTTAGATCATACAACTATAAAAGAGCATTCTCTTCAGCACAAAATATTGGCAGATGGAATAGCAAAATAAGAGTATTATTGATGATCAACAATCACTACGGCACACAGAACATAAATGAGTCACTTTTATAGGCCAGGACTATGGAAGGCATATGCCATGTGACCTCAGGGTTTTTCAGATTCCTAAGGATGGCATTCCCTATAGGACACTGGCAGATGTTTTCTTCTTACTCAGGTCCTTTAAACAATCAGAAATTGACGTTTCTAATGACTTGTAAGGGGTCATATTGCACATATGACTTGTGTAAGGGGTCATATTGCACATATGTCTGTTTGGAGAGATCAGGAACGTATTGTGACGGGAAAGGATAAGGAAGGGGATCAGTCATTGCCAGAACATTTTTGAATTGTTAGTTATGTATCTGTTCCAGTTTGTTGTGTATCTTCTGCATGTGTATTTTTGGTCTTGTAAGACAGAAACAATTACAGCATTCAAATGACTTGATGACAAACAATTATCAAATCTCAGTCAAACAGCGCAGCTTCACATCCAAGAAATCTGGTTGAACAGGAGCAGAAAGGAGACAATCAGGCTGAAGCAAGTCAGCTATTCTGTTACAAAGCCCCAAAATATTATCACTGATTGTTTTAAAAACATCATATGCAGGCAGTTGAAGGGACTTCAGAAAATAGCAGCAACCTTTAGGAACACCTTTTAAGATGAGTCCAAAAGCAAGCTGTGGAAAGAATTATGAGGTGAGAGTCCTTCTGAGTTCTATGTGTTGGAGGCTAAGCCCATTTTGTAGAAGCAACAGGGTACATTAACCTTCATGCTAGGACTTCAACTGTCTGTCACTGAAGGTGAGTTTTGACGTGGCTCAGCTGTGTAACCTTTGCTCAGGCTGCTGAGGAAATTGCCAAGCTGTGAGGAAGTGCATAGAGTAGAGCCACATATGATAAGACAGGTAACATTGCAGGCAGAGCTAAGATTGTTCACATAGGGCTAGTTAGCAGCCCAAGGATTCATGGGGAAAACCACTCCTGCCAGATGATGTAAAATCCTAGGGTAAAAAAAGCAAACAGGGAATTGGAAGATGGCAACTCAGCAACACTGTCACAAGGGGCAAAGATGTTGCTATCCTTCCCCTACCTGACTGATGGCTGCCTGGCCAGGAAATACTCATCAGGGGGTTTCTTAGTAAGCATATTAGTGCTTAGTGTTGTTTTTCTCTAGTCTTAGCCATCTGTTGTGTGCTTTAGCCATTAGGGAATTCCTGTGTACTTCTAAGTTGTGTTCAAACTGCTGGCAGTGTCCCTTCTCACATGGTAAAATCTTCCTGTGCATACCAAAAGGGCATCTAGGAAGGCTTACACATTGATGGTGAATGTGGGCAACAAAGTTCCTTTGGCCTGGAGTGGAGGCATCTTGCATTCTTCAGATTGGAAGCTAGAAATACGAAAGCAGAATAACTGAATCTGAGTAAACTTGTATTTTGAAAGGAAAATGTGTAACCTAGTGTGGCACTTGTGGTTACAGTACATGGTAGAGTTGAACTTTACCAATTCCTCCATCCATAACTGTTAAAACTAAACAAAAAAAACTCACAAAGGTTATGACAAAGAAGCAGTAGTATTTTACTGTAGTTAATAGGCTGTATTAGCTCCAGTATCATCTTCATCTGCTTTTGCTACACATACAGTGTATTTTCATTGCTAAGAAACATGGCGACAAGGTTTCCAAGTTTGGTAATAGGGATTATCCCTCCATAACCTGGTAGGGTTGGATGGCTCCTTTGACCTGTTTGTCTCTTTCTGCTTATCCTTGAAATGACAGAATGACTATTACAATATTTTACTTTTTCGTTGGTTGCTATTTTTGTGGGCCTATTTCTTTATCACATTATGGCCATTTTACACTTACCTTAAGGCCACTTCTCAAAGTCAGTGAGAGATAGCTGGCATTAGTATAAAGGAAGTAAAATATTTTATGCTGATAGTATATTTTATTTATCTAGAGAGTGATGATACAATGAAGAAAGACACAGTTAAATGAAACTTTTTTGAAAACAGTGTGAAGGGTTTAAAAAAAACCCCAACCTGCTGTAAAGTCACATCACTGTTCTGGCATTCTTATCCTTTTCATTTCTAATCCCTAATTCCATTAAGCAGTTCAAACCATGGGAACTCCTCCTCCTGTTTTGCAGGGGATTTTTAGTGGTAGTAGTTACAAAATCAAGGGTGCAGACAAAAGAACAGTGAAAACTGTGAAGCTTTTCAAGACTGTGTTTGTATAAAGAATCAAATAAAATGCTCCATGTTGTATGACAGAAATGCAGAAGCTGGCTGATGGCATTTCAACCTTAGAAAGAGACCTTGAATAAGCTGAGAGAACCTTTGAAGAAAAAGACATTGGATAATCTGGTAATTGGATAATTCTTCTATAATCTAGTTTTGGGTATTTAAAGTGCTGTCTTTTCCATTCTGTACTTCAGATACTCTCCCACAGAGTACTATGTAAAATGTTTTAGCTGAAAGAAATACTCTGGTTCAACTTTTCATGTAGTTAATTCTATCTATACCTCCAACCTTCCTCTAAGTAATTATCTTCTCTTCAAGATTCCATACTCTTTCAGTATGTGCAGACTCCTGTGATGCCAATATTCTGGGTATGACATTTGTTTAGTTCCTTCAGTTTTCTCATAAACCAACCTTTTAGCCTTCCATTCCTTTTTTTCTCTATCCTCTGAGCTCCTGTCAATGTCTTCCTAGTAGTCAGTTGTCCAGAACTGAACTCAATATCCTAAATGTGGTCATAATGGAGAGTTATAGACAAGGCCTGTTATTCCACTGCCTCTACAGAGCATTCCAGAAATCCCTTGGCCCTTTCATTACAATATTATGTGACATCATGTCTAAATTTCTGTCTGCTATCACCCTCAGCTCTTTACAGGCTCTATTGCTCTCTGTGTTTCTCTGTTCTTGTCTGCTTGCTTTTATCACTTTTTCAAGATTACTTTTTTCCTAGACATACTACCGAGCATGTTTTCAAATTGAAACTCCTGTTATTATTTTCTACTCACATTTCTATTCTTGTCAGATATCTCATTGCTCTCCACAGAAACATTTATAACACTTGCTAGTTAGGCTCATCATGCAGATTTCACTAGGACACCTTCTTACTGACTTACTCTCTCAGATCATTAAAAAAGATGTTAAAGGACAACTTTCTATATCTACACACTCTTCAGTCTTGTGAAATGGTAAGCATCAACACTCATAAGTCCTGGTACTCCAAAATATTTTTGGCCTGTTTTATACAATTGACATTGCATTTCACATTTCTCCCATGTTTTGTTTCCTTCTTTTCAGGTTATTAATAACCTTTAAACATTGATTATAGTGACTGAAATATATTTTGATATTCCCATTACAATTATAAATATGTTCTTCTATATAATTCAAAACTGCTTCTGAAAAAAAATTCTGAACTCAGTGTTTCTATTCCTTCCTAGGACAGATATATTTGAAATCTGAATCAAGACAGTTAAGCAAACATGATTCCTTATTTTTAATAGTTAGCTAACTTGTGGCTTTTTAGATGCTAAGTTTTGCAGTCCCTATCTCAGACTCTTGCTGAAACTTTTAGAACAGAAAAAAATGTAACCGTAGGATAGGGGCCGTGGTTTGTAACCAAGGTAATAGGTAATGAAGGTAGCTAACCGTGGCAAGTGGCAAGGTGACCGTGGCAAGATACAATGCTGCTATGTTCCTTGTACAGTCCCTACCCAACCGGACAATAGGCCCGGGAATATTAATCTTATAAAGTAAGTTGCTATGGACAGGTGCAGGTGCACCTGCAACAAGGATACTGTGCATGCCTGCATGAAGGGGGTCACCCAGTGGACACGGGTGCAAGACCACTGATGACCACCAGAGACCCCTGAGGACCACCGACTCAAATCACTGAGCATGCGTGACGGGGAGGAGAATATGGAAATGAATTCTAAGAAATGATTATCATAGGACTGCCTTTTCTGAGAAAAATGATGAATATGTATGTTTTGATCCTACATAACCTGTGTGTTGGTGATCACCTGGCATGCACGTTGGGTGGAGCTATCCCCCGTGCATCCAGCGCTGCAATAAAGAATGCCTGCCTTTTAACACTACATTGGTGTTACGAGGTTTATTCCCGGATTTCGGTGACAACAACATGTGACATCTCTGTATATACAAAGAATTATTTTACACATATTTCCAGTTGTCCCATGCATGGAGAGATGGACATGTACTCAACAGAGCTGAATCTGAGTAAATAATCTCAGTAGATTAGGAGCGAGATGAATTGATAATGTGCTGTTAAAATTTATTTCATTAAGTTAAAAATAGGAAATCATTGGCAAAACACAAAATATGAGGTAGAAAGGAGAAGTTCATTATGTTTTCAGTGTTATTCAGGAACATGTTCACATGACACACTTTTAGTTATTTCATGTGTGTGCATCCTAACATGCATATAAGGAAACTGGAATGAATTCCTATTTCAGAGGCACCATGAGCTTAGATGGAGCTGCCCTAGCTTCTCATGTGTGTGCATGTCTGGTATAATTTATGATGATGTAGCATGTTAAGGCTTTTCCTAATCCAACTCAGAAAAAGTGGAGTTAGGACAATGTAATTTATTTTTGGGAGTCCCTATATTCATGCTTCATGTTTACACAAAGAGGCTAAATCATTGCAGTGGGCTGACTCTGGCCAACAGCTATGCCCCCATCCAGTCACTTGCCCACTTCCCCACAGTGGGATGGGGGAGAGAATCAGAAGGACAAAAGTGAGAGGAACTTACGGTTTGAGATAAAGTAAAGCAAAACTCTTCGTGCAAGAAAAAGCAAATAAGGAATTACTTCCCTACTACCCTTCGTCAGTCAATTGTTTAGCCATTTCCAGGAAAGCAAGGCCTCAGCATATGTATCGTTTTCTTGGAAAGACAAATGCCATAACCACAAATGTCCTTGCTTCCTCCTCCTTTCCCTGACCTTTTATTACTGAGTGTGATGTCATATGGTATGGAATAGCCCTTTGGTCAGGCCAGGTTAGCTGTCCCAGCTGTGTCCCCTCCAAGCATACTCACTGGAGGGGCAGCTTGAGAAACAGAGAAGCCCTTGATGCTGTGCAAGCACTGTTCAGCAACAGCTAGAGCATTGGTTTGTTACCAACACTGCTCTGGTCACCAGTCTAAAACACAGTATTATATGGGCTGCTATGAAAAAAATCAACTCCATCCCAGCAAGACCCAGAACAACCATATAAAGCATTCAAAATCAAAAATCAAAATCAAAATTCAAAATCAGTTATTCAAAGACTAGTAAACATCAAACTCAAGCATATTACAAAGCCTTAATGCTTTCTCTTACATTTATACTGTTAAGAGATGATATATGTATTTATTATTATATGTATGGACAATAGAGATGCAGTTGTGTGCTGTTTTATTCTATAGGAGTCATGCTACTTCAATGCAATTAGATCTCTAAGATTGATAGGATATGAGGACCTGGCCCTATTTTTATGTAATGACATATTTCAGCATACATCCTGTCTCAGAATGATTTTCATGTTGTGCAGTTTCAGCTGATTTCTATGGCACTTTATTAAATATAGACATTGACTTCAATCTCAGATCATGCTGGGTATGTTGTCAAGGAAGACCATGAAGTAAACTGCTGCTCTACGTGATACTTATGGGCAAACTAATGCCTGCAAAAAGCTCCACTTTCTTTCTGATTTTAACAGCTGCATTTTGTGTTTCCATTTGCTTCACATTGTACAGCTAATAGAGCTTCTCCTCTTCTAAATGTTTCAATCTTAAATTTATATGGGATTAATGCTGTGAAAAGTTCTCTTTAAATGATTAGGTTAATAATCTGGAAATTATGGCTCCCCCCAAAAAAGCACTGTAGCTAGCACCAGTCTTAGTATTTATTGCAATTCAATGGAAATGTGCACACGCGCGTGTGTGTGCATGCGCACGCGTGTGTGCATGTCGTTACCAGTTTCCCAGGTCATAGTTCCAAGACACCCTGACTGTAGCCATAACAATGATTTATCTCCTTTTTATTTTACTTGTGGAGACTTAGCAAATAGTGAACATGTTCCTGATTGCAGCAACAGCTGTAAATATTTCCAGGGGTCATATCACAAGCTAGGTGCCTGGCATAAATCTTGGATTAATTAAAATTTCAGTTATAGCTGAGTGGACATCTCCCATTATTGTTAATTTCCCACTCATATGAGCTTCTGGCTTTTCTTTAAACCATATTTTAAACCAGAAAAAGTCAACAGATCATTATTCTGAAAGGTTCTATCTATTTTATCTTTATATTTGCTTGCATTGCAGACAATTTTCCTCTTGAGAAACCTTGCTTTGTTGAGAAGATAGTGTGTGATTCATTACATGGGACATGATTTTCTGTACTGGATATACCTAAAATTAACCATACACCTACATGCAAAATTGTCCCATTATCTCTCATTTTGAACTCTCCTGTTAATTGCTCTTTAGTATTTGAATTGCAAATCACACGAAAAGTACAGCCACCTTTCCTAGATAGGTGTAAGTAGGAATGTGTGTTGAATGCATGGATGTAGTGAGGGTTTAGAAGAGACTGGAGATGTTCTAAAAGCAGGATTTACAGGTAAGAATGAAGTACATGTGGACATCATGTATGCCTCTTTCCTTGCAGTCCAGTTCTGTTTATGGATACATTATCCATCACTATGATTGCAGTCACATATATAACTTTTTTACATACCTTTCAGTCAATATAAAAATACCTCCTCCCTTCAGCTGTCAGAGGAAAAAAATAAAGTACTCGAAGAACTACCATGAGTTTAAAGGTGTGCAAGATCCCATAACTTTGTACAGATGTATAATTCCCCATAACCTATGTAATCTCGCGAAGCCTTTGGGGTGGTTTGAAAAGTATGTCCCCCTCCTGGTTCTGGCTAGGATAGAGTTAATATTCACAAGGAGTCAGTAAAGGTGAGCCAAGCTGGACGGGGGCTATTCCATAGCATGTGACGTCACGATCACCATAAAAGGGGGCTACTCGGGGACGGGCAGGTTTGGCGTGGCTCCAGGACAGGCTGAGCGTCAGGTTGGCGGTCAGGATTGGTAAATTGCTTTCTTTTAACACCCATTGTGAATATCTGTTATCAGTACTGTTGCTGATTGTTTCCCTCTCCCTTGCTGTCCCAGTAAACTGCCCTTATCTCAACCCACAAGGCTTTGCCGTTGTTTTTCCCTTCTCCTCCCCATCCCACCAGGGGAAGGGGTGAGCAAGCGGCCACGTGGTGCTTAGCTGCCGGCTGAGCCTAAACCACGTGTCAGTCCTTTTGGCGCCCAACATGGGGCTCGAGGGGTTGTGATAACGACAAGTCTGACCCAAGTGTGTTAAAGAAAAATTGTCATAAGAATTTATGATGTTATTGAAACAGGCACTGGTCATAATGATGTTCTGCACATGGCTCTGTTTTGTAAACCCGTGTTTACTCTATGCAATCCCTGTGGCGCTGTTTATCACCTCTGGGAGAGGGGTTTGCATTCTCATACTGTTGTACAGTGTGATAATGACTTATGATAAGATATCATCAACAGTCATGAGTCTGAGCTGGTACTTGTACGTGGCATTTCTGTCACGCCCGTTCCTCGATCAATATCTTTCAGAATTGATTAATAATTGGACCCAATCTATAGGGAAGACTGGGGGGGATCCTTCTCCCACTCTTTCACCTCCCCTTTTCCCTTTTGGTTGGTCACAACAATTTTTGAGTATTTTGAATACCCTTGGAATGTTCAGGCCAGTATATTCCTATTGCTAGGTCTCCTGAATGCTTTCCAAGTCCTGTTCAGGGTCAGCAAAAATTGTTTCAAGAATATCACCCAGGGATCTTCCCCAAGGCTGGATGGTCAGGGCTGGCATGGCATGTGGGAAAGTATGGGCGGGTATCTAGAGACCCTTTCACCCCCAATGGTTTGGAGCTTCACTCCCAAACAACCGCAAGACCCTGATAAAATGGTAGAATATTTGAAAGGAAAATGCTGTGGGGATTCTAAGGAGACACAACTTACTGCGCTGGGCCCTGGCCACCACCTATCAAACACTGCTTGATAGTAGACAGCACCATCCAGAGCGAGAGAGCGGACCCACAGGCACTGCAGCTGCCCAAGCCCCTGCAACAGGCACTGTAGCTGAGCCAAAAGACCAACCCATACTAGTATTAGTGGGCCCTATGAACAAAAAGAAATACACAAGGTAATCGGTTCGCTTAGTGAGAGATGATAATGAACCAGGAGAACAAGAAGAAGAGCCAGAACCAGAAGTGATCACCCGATCTCTGTCCCTGAGTGAGCTGCGAGATATGAGAAAAGACTTCAGCCGCCTTCCAGGGGAGCACATTATTACCTGGTTGCTCCACTGCTGGGATAACGGGGCCAGTAGCCTGGAACTGGAGGGCAGGGAGGCCAAGCAGCTAGGATCCTTGTCTAGGGAACGGGGGCATTGACAAGGCAATTGGGAAGAAGACACAGGCCCTCAGCCTCTGGAGGCGACTCCTGTCAAGTGTGAGGGAAAGGTATCCTTTCAGCGAAGATGTCGTATGTTGTCCAGGCAAGTGGACCACCACGGAGAGAGGTATCCAATATCTGAGGGAATTAGCTGTGCGGGAGATGTTTTATTATGATCCGGACAATGCACAGTTGCTCATAGACCCCGATGAAGTCCAATGTACCTGACCCATGTGGCGAAAATTTGTATGGAGCACACCATCATTGCACGCCAACTCACTGGCAGTAATCGACTGGAAAAGTGAAGAGGCACCCACAGTGGATGAAGTGGCAGGCCTACTTTGCCACTATGAAGAGAGCCTTTCTTCCTCCATCAGGTGTAAAAAGGGAGACACGAGGTTGACCCCTGGGGTTTTGGAGTCGGGGATACAGAGGATCCGAGGCCCGCTACACTCCAATGGAAAAGGAGATATTGGCAGCCAATGAAGTGGTCTGAGCTGCTTCAGAGGCTTGGCTACAGTGTGTGTTGCGGGGGCTTGGGTAGCTGCAGTGCCTGTGATAAATGACATCTTTGACGTCCCGACTGCGAGCATGGACCACACCAGATACACCAGCCGTGAAAACTCCAGATGCAGCATGCAGCAATCCAGCAGCACGCACCATTGTTCCTGCTCTGAGACACTGTAATGGCAGATGGAACCCAAAGCCATGGCCTAAATGAACTTGAGGGACATTTTAGAGCGATGGCCCATGGAGTAAGAGAATGGTGTCTGTGAAATAATCTGGGCATGACGTAGATGGTATAGAATAAGGGGTGGATAACGTCCTGCTTCTGGCAAGGATAGAGTTAATTTCACAAGGAGCCAGGACAGGTGAGCCAAGCTGGCCGGGGGCTATTCCATACCATGTGACGTCATGCTCACCATAGAAGGGGGCTAGTCGTGGAGGGGTGGTTTCTGTGTGGCTCCAGGATGGGCTGAACATCTGGTTGTCAGTCGGCGGATTGGTGCTTAGCTGCCAATTGCAGCAAACCACATCACTCCCCTTAATAAGCACCAATTGAAGGATTAAGTTGTTGGTCTGGACTTGACTTTTCCAGTAAAGACAGGAAGCAGAGGTCCAAGTGTGCGTTTGTCTTGATTCTGCTGACTCTACTGGGGTTACATCAGCAGCAAATTTGGCTTAGTGTCACTGTAACCTCTGTGGCTTTATGTGCTTGTTATTTTCATTTTTACATTGCGATTTCTGAGAGGATTTCCTTAAGAAGCCACATTTTCAGGACTGATAAAATCCAATTTGATGACACATTAAATTTTGGAAGGGACAGATAGAGCAGCTGCACTCAGAGGTGCCCACTTGGAGATGAAACTTCAACTCATACTGAGGGCATTTACTTTTATACATAAACCTGCCCAAATCACTCCATTATTCATGTTGCCAGTTAAGTTGATCACCAGTTCAACTATATTTACCCTAGTGAAGAAGTAGAAGATGGAGCTAAGCAATGGAAGGACTGGTAGTATGAGACAGTCTTTGAGCTTTAAGGGTAACTATTCAAATTCATTTGAGGCTGATGGTGTTGGTAAGCCATTACAGTCTGACTAGCTGATTGTAGTCTGAAAAAAATGAGATGAGTTCAGCCTGGATAGAGTTTAATAAAAATTATACCTATTACCTAGCATGGTTAAGACAACATGCAGAAAAGATTTAATCTCTTGCTTATCTGTGAGCACAAGAGTAGCCATAAGGGTAATATGACTACTGCCCTGGCTATAATTAAGCACAAGCTTATGTGTATTGCTGGATTGGGAGCAGATTGAAATGTATAATTTCTTTTAAATTTCACAGACTGTTCCAAATTCTGCAGTTTTTGGGGTGCAGTCATCAGTACCAGTAGAAGCTGTTCCTGGCCCTGTGCTAGGGAATGTGCATGTGCAGAGGGAACATTTAAATCTAATACCATAAGGATCTGGGGACTGTAATTTAGGATCCCTGTTTTCAGGGGTTTTGAGGAGTTCTATAGAAGACTATTAGTGTTTTAATTTTTTTTTCTTTTCCCTTTCCATTTTAGCATGTCGAAAATTCAATGAGAAAGCCAGTAATTGAAGTAATGAGCAACTTTATTAGTTAAGTGGATATTAATGAGAATTAGTATGAAACTGGTGTGTTAGCCCTGATACTTATAACTCCATTCCAACCAGACCCAATACAATAATAAATCCCTTTATCATTTTCAGATGTCTTATCTTGTGGGAAAGTGTGTGACTACAAGATGTAGTGATATTAACATGGAGATTCCCCAAAGAATATGCATGTTCCTGAAAGCAAGCATTTATCTACATCCTAGGAGATCCTAAGTAAAATGTTGTGTAGAACATGTGCTGTTTAAGAATCTCAGTCCCTGGCATCTTTAAAGAAGCTTTTATTTATTTATTAACAATGATTATTGATTTTTAAAAAAACACCGAAAAAACCTAGAAGACCTTGTAGAGCCAAACATCTTTTACAACCATTTTAAGGAAAGCTAAAACCAAATTACTCCTAAAATTAAACATCTCACCTATGCTTGCATAGCAACATTAGATACTAGCTATAAAGCCACCTGTTATTCTTAGGGCATCTGCACAATTGTCATTAGACTATTATTTTTTTGTATCCAGCCTCGGGTAATTACTTTGTACCAGTTAACACAGCTTACATCAATTATGAAAAAGCTATGATGAACGATATTAGTAAAACATCCCTTGAGGACTGACCTCACCAAATATGAATCTTCTAGATAGGGGCTGGAGATGGCAATGCGAAACAAAACCCAACAACAGTAATGATAATGGTAATCTTATAACATCTGATAGAAGCCAGCCAAACTCAATAGCCAAATAAAATAACCACAGTCAGCTAAATAAAGTAACTTAGTCTACAAATACTATGATAGACAACCAATCTGCTAATTAAACAACAGAACCATAAAGATATGACTTGACTCCAGAAACAGAAAAAGTCAAAGAATGGAAAAAGTTGAAGATGTATTGACACACATTTTTTGCTGTGAAGCCCTACTAAAAATATTACACAAATTATTTCACCTTTAGAGAAGTAATATTAACAGATGCTGGTTTGGGGTTTTTTTGTGTGTGTGAAATAGTCAGATGATTTAACACCATTTATTCTTTTGTGGAAAGAGGAAAGCAAATGAACCTGACATGTGCAGAATTAAACCTAATTCTTCCCAAACTTTTCACATTCTATTCTCTTTAATTCCTCTGTGTAAAAATAATAAAAAAAAAAGAGTCTTTTTCAGTTTTTTGCTTTCTCATTGACTTCTTTGATACAGCCAAATGTTTCTCATTTTGAATCCCATTGAATGAAGGAAATGCAATATATTTCAATTATAGTTGGGCTAATGTCTCTGCCAAATTTACTGGTCTGTGTAAAACTCTGATGAGTGCACTGAATGAAATTGATAAAATTAGACATCTTTGGCTGAGTTGCTCGCTTCAGAATTATAAGTTTAGATGACAAACTAATTTAAAGAATGGACTTTGCCGATCCCTACTTTATAGCAATATAAATGCCACCAAGAGTCAATCCTAATGGATGACAGCATTACGAAAACACAGCAAATGGGAGAACAACTGGGTCCATTTCTAAATTAGATTTATAAATTCAGCCATATGAGAGCAAGCTATGTAGCTGGCACCACACCAGGAAATGGTCCACATTAAGAAAAAAAAAAAAAAAAAAAAAAGGAAAAAATTATCATGACATTTCTTGCCTGTATTAAATTATCACATGCATTTCACTCCCCATCTTTCACCTTTGTTTCCATGACCAAAGCCTCATGGCTCAAGTATAGTAAAAGTAGCTGCTTCTCAAGAGGAGACTAATATTCAGGCTCATTATATGAAACAGGCTTAACTTAATGCAATAAATGCATTCGTATTTAAACAAAAATAGAGATGCTTTCCTGCACAAACCAAGTGACAGAATGTGTTTTATTAGTGTAGTATTAAACAGTGAAACAGTATGAAGAGGTGGACCTGTAGACAGGCTGACCAAAATGAATGAAAACATAAAAATTCCATTCTTCCTCGCCAGCTGAATATGTTATTATATCAGGAGAGTGTAGCATTTACTATAGATCTTAACTGAGAGGCCCATTCACCGGGCTCATTGACATAAGCAGCTCTATGATTCCTTACCCTGTGTTTAAAAAAATATGAATTACTTTCTGTAGTGAAGACGCTTATGTCAGGTTTGTTCCTATTAATTTAAAGCCCAGTGAAGTCTTTGTTAACATTCACTGGATTAACTTTGTTTGGAAAATTAGTTTAAAAGCCTATGAAAATTAACTGCCACTTCCTTCATATACACAAATCTCTACAGCCATGTCAGCTCAGTGCTGTACCCAGGTTAAAGAGCCCTACTACCAACTCTCAGTTTGTGTAGCCTGAGCTGAGTGTGTGACGACTGTGGATGTCCTTCTCTCACTATTGAATTCAGAGTTCATTTGTGTCTCTGTAAAGAAGCACTGCATTGCATCATGTAGGAGTATCCCAGATGTTTCAGTTAACTAAGTAGCTGTATCTCTCTGATGTGACAGTCTCTCAAGACAGGTAAGGAGTGGATTGTTCCTGCACCTTCAGAAATGTGGGTAGCCTGGAGTCCTGTATGTCCATGGAAAGGCTGCTCCATCATATCGTCCCTTTGGGTGCCTGTCTCCTAAAATGGTGGTATCATTCTGTGTCTCAGAATAGTTTTCTGTCTCCCTACCAGGAAGCTGATCTCCCTAATAGTTTGGCCTCTTGTATCAGTCCAGAAGTGTGAAATATAAAGCACTGGTAGTATTTACTGACCTTTACCGGGACAACGCTATTGCAATATTGCCAGAAAATAAGAAATGTGTGATAAGTGAAAAGAGAGTAAAAATAGAGGAGCCTGCTGTTGAAGAAAAACAGTCTAGAAAACAAAGAATTTGTCCTACTCAAGCTAAAGAAAGGTGAGCTGAGGAAAGAGTTGAGGGTTGCTTGGTATTGTTAATACAGATGTTTTCTGAGTTTCAGGAATTAATTTTCCAACACTAATGTTTTTTTCTGCATGTAGTTGTTCCCTAAATGGGAGGAGTCAGAAATTCCAGTTTGTATACTGTGTTGATCCCATCAATGCTTTCTGTATGAACTAGATATTACAGTAGAATGACAAAAAATACCCTAAGTAAGTCTTATGGACACTTGTGACAGAAGAAAAATATGAGAGGTTCACAATTCCTGGTTTAACTTCTGGGAGGGGTGTTGCTTTCTAGATTCTTCTGTCCTTGGCGTTCTGATTAATTTATGTCTTCCCCATCCCTATATCCATCCTCACATGAGACTTTTGCTTTTGTACTTTTATTATTTGCTGACAGAAGTTAAATTTTGGGAGTCAGAACACTTCAGTTCAGTTTCAGTCACTGTGGAAACTACAGTTTGGCAAAGAAAACTGAATCAAACACTTGGCAAGCAATGAAGGAGTAAATTATTTTCAAACATTTTGTTTTAAAATATAAATCTAGTTGCAATTTTAAAGTATTACAGATATGGAATCTTAAAAGTTCTTCCAACAAAAGCTTTGAATTTTACTTTAAAATTTAATGTAAAACTTGTCAGTTCTTTGGATCTGCATTTTCCACACATAGCTCTCACTAGGTCTGTTACAGAGAAACATAAACAATGAATACATGGAAATTTTAATAGAAAAAAAGGAGAAGAAAATCCTAATAACTCCTTTTGATGCATTACTATTATTCAGACATGTCCAGTTTTAATTTTTTTTTTTTTTCCCGTTACAGTCTTTCTCAGCATGTGTACAATAGGGTAAAGTTTTTATAGTATTTGTGTACAATGTTTTTCATTGAGGGGGAGCAGGAGAGAGAATGGAAAGAAGAAAAAGAAGTGTAAACAGGTAGAAAGAGCAATTGTGTGATGGGAATGTAAATCAGCACTTTGGCTGAGGATCTGAACCTGATAACTTTTCTGAATATAAGTACAAATCATAGGCTAATAATGCTTCACTATTTCAAAAGTTGAGCAAATATATAACAACAAAACCAGGCTTTTGAAATTGAAACACTTGCCTGGTTTTGATTTGTTATTCCCATATAAACACAGAATATGAACTACTTCCCATTGGTACCATTTTTGCTGCAAGGCATGAGCTGTATATTTTGGGAGCATGAAATGTGAAACAGACTATTTTTATAAAAGAAACAATGAACTAAAACCATATTTAGTGCAGAATAAGAGTTCCCCTTTACTGTTCGGCAGTCATATGTCAAAAATGAACTTTTTTTTTTCTCCCCCGTATTATAAAGCAGGACTTACCTCCAACTATTTTGGGCAGGTTAGACTTTTGTTTGAAGGGTTAAAGTTAAAATCCAACATGATGTGTCATGATTTAATTAGGCACCTTAACATCATCCTGTTTTGTACTATCATATATTTACTGTATCTCAGACCTGTAATAGACTACTGAAGATTGTTCTTAAGACCATAAACTAGAGGGAAGGGGAGCATATCCTTGGGCTCATCTCTACTCTGCTTCATACTACTGATCACAGAGGCAAAATGATGCTTTCTAAAAACTTCTAAATTACTGTAGGTGTAGGTCTGTGCAATGTGTGTTCTAAAATTAGAACTTAAACTGTTCTAATTATGTCCAGCTCTTAATATTCCCCAGGAACCTAGAAAGTCTTTTTGACCTACATAGCACCTATAGATGTTGCTTCCTTAGTGTGTTGTGCTCAGACAAGTAGGAAACATTAAGCAATGCAGAGTTTAAGTTGAAGGAACTATTTGGAATTGCTAATGAGAAACAAAATTGTGGAAATAAGGAGGAGACATCTGAAATGGAGCAAACCCCATGGTTATATTTTCAGTTATCTGGATGGTAATGGAGACACCATTATATCTAAGAGACCATGTAAGACTGTAAGACATGTAATGAAAAATTAGTTCCCAGAGTTCAGTTAAGTCTTCTCAGAGGTCATATTTTGACATTAGGAGGCACAGAAGAGGGACAGGGATGCATTGGTGCAGCCTTGGATCTGGCAAGTGAGAACTCCATCCAGTGAAGGGCCTGGGGATACTGACACTTCTGCTGGGGTTAGATACTTGATTCAAAACCATAAGAATTGACTATGTTTGGTAGATTTGCAAATGGGGAGGCAGATGATGGGGCAGAGTGTACCCTCATCAAGTTTTCTGATGACAGAAAACTGAGGAGTGACTGATCCACCAGAGGGTTCTGCTGCCATCCAGGGGGACCTGGACAGGCTGGAGGAATAGACTGACAGGAATCTCATGTAGTTCAGCAAGGAGAGGTGCAAAGTCCTGTACCTGGGTAGGAACAACCCCATACACCCATACATGCTGGGGGCCACCCAGCTGGAAAGCAGCTTGGCAAAAAAGGACCTGGGAGTCATCCTGGTGGACACCAAGTTGACCATGAGCCAGCAGTGCCATTTTCTTGATCCCATCATAGTTCTTTCTGGTTGCACAAATAAATATCCATTAAGCTAAGGAGAGATAGAGGAAGGGAGAATGATTGATTCCATACTGTTGTTATTAGTGAGTTCACCTGACAGATGGGAGCTGTCAGTTTAACTACCTGCTCCAATAAATATTTGTGCAAAATGGAAGTGCTCCAACAGGAGACATTAAGAAAGACCCAGCCTGTTGTTCACACCATTTATCCAAGAGCAGGGTTCCATTAATATGTACACACCTGTTTTTTTCTATGGGTTGTGTTTGCTTTAGGCTTCCTAGGTGCCTGAATGTTTGGTCTTGCTGGAGAGGTCTAATCTTAGGCAAAAGAATGTCTAACCAGTCAGTCTTGACAGGACTTTCAGAAATGTTGCCTGGGCAGTTCATTAGACACACAGCAATTCTAGCATGCTAAATGTGAATGTGATTTCACATTTACAGACCAGCGGAAATGTTAAGTCTTTCTGGGAATTCTGAGCAGCAGTAGGACTTACATGGTGAACTTGCATATTAAAAGATTTAAGTATCCAAATGCTCATCAAGTTATGGCTAAAGTGACCTAATAGTTAACATAAAAAGAGTGGTGGGGAGGAAGTTTCTTGCTGTTTAGGATAGCATTTTACTGTGAAGTCAGATGGGCAGCAGAGCCCAGGTCACAGCTGGAAAGGAATGAAGTGGGGAAAAGGTTCAAAGTTCTCTTTCAGCCACAACTAAGGTAACTGCTATACACAATGGTACTGTGTTTAAATATGACAGGGTTCAGTCCTTTCTCCAAGGAACTCCCTGAGGGTGTCTCAGGAGCCTGAATAAGTCTATGGAATATTCTTAAAGAAAATGTGCAGCTAAGCAGTGTTGAGGATGCTGGCCTCAAGTAATATGATGATGGGCATAATCTATGCCACTACAATATAGAAAAAGTTTTATAGTTTATAAACAGTTTTACTATGCCTGGTATCCTATGTAGAATCATAGAATCATAGAATATTTTGGGTTGGAAGGGACCTTAAAGATCATCTAGTTCCAATCCCCCTGCCGTGGGCAGGGACACCCTCTACTAGACCTGGTTGCTCAAAGCCCCATCCAACCTGGCCTTGAACACTTCCAGGGATGGGGCATCCACAACCTCTTTGGGCAACCGCTTCCAGTGCCTCACCACCCCCACAGCAAAGAACGTCTTCCTTGTATCCAATCTAAATCTACCCTCTTTTAGTTTAAAGCCATTACCTCTTGTCCTATCATTACATTACCTTGTAAACAGTCCCTTTCCATCTTTCCTATAGGCCCCCTTTAGGTACTGGAAGGCTGCTATAAGGTCTCCCCAGAGTCTTCTCCAGGCTGAACAATCCCTACTCTCTCAGCCTGTCTTCATAGGAGAGCTTCTCCAGCCCTCTGATCATCTTTGTGGCCTTCCTCTGGACTTGCTCCAACAGGTCCACGTCTTTGTTGTACTGGGGCCCCCAGAGCTGGATGCAGTACTCCAAGTGGGATCTCATGAGAGCTGAGTAAGTGGGGAGAATCATCTCACTTGACCTGCTGGTCACACTTCTTCTGATGCAGCCTAGGATATGGTTGGCTTTATGAGCTGCAAACACACATTGCTGGATTGTGTTGAGCTTTTCCACCAGCACCCCCAAGTCCTTCTCAGGGCTGCTCTCAATCCATTCTCCACTCAGCCTACATTAGTGCTTGGGATTGCTCCGACCCATGTGCAGGACCTTGCATGTGGCCTTGTTGAACTTCATGCGGTTCGCAGGGGCCTACCTCTCAATCCTGTCAAGGTCCCTCTGGATGGCATCCCTTCCCTCCAGCATGTCAACCACACCACACAGCTTAGTGTCATCCCACTGTCTATGTCGCCGACAAAGATGTTGTCGTGGTTTAGCCTGGCAGGGAGCTAAAACAACCTCACAGCTGTTTGCTCACTCTTCCTGCAGTGGTATGGGGAGAGAATCAAAAAGAAAAAAAAAAAGAAAAAAACTTGTGGGTTTAGGCAAAGAAAGTTTAATAGGACAGAAAAGGGTAATAATAATTATGGAATTCTGGTGGGTTGACCCTGGCTGGGGGCCAGGTGCCCACCAGAGCCGCTCTATCACTCCCCTCGTTCACTAGACAGGGGAGAAAAAGTATAACAAAAAGCTTGTGGGTTGAGATAAGGACAGGGAGAGATCACTCACTGATTATCGTCACGAGCAAAAAAGACTGAACTTAGAGAGGGAATTAATCTTATTTATTACTAGGCAAAACAGAGTAGAGGAATGAGAAATAAAATCAAATCTTAAAACACCTCCCCCCACTACCCCATCTTCCTGGGCTCAACTTCACTCCCGGCTTCAACCTCCGCCCCCCGATCCAGCGGCACAGGGGGACGGGGAATGGGGGTTACGGTCAGTTCATCACACATTGTTTCTGCTGCTTCTTCATCCTCGGGGGAGGACTCCTCTCTTCATTCCCCTGCTCCAGTGTGGGGTCCCTCTCACGGGAGACAGTCCTTCATGAACTTCTCCAACGTGAGTCTCTCCCACGGGCTACAGTCCTTCATGAACTGTTCCAGCGCGGGTCTCTTCCATGTGGTGCAGACCTTCAGGAGCAAACTGCTCCAGTGTGGGGTCCCCCACGGGGTCACAAGTCCTGCCAGCAAACCTGCTCCAGCATGGGCTCCTCTCTCCAAAGATCCACAGGTCCTGCCAGGAGCTTGCTCCAGCGCGGGCTTCCCAAGGGGTCACAGCCTCCTTCAGGTGCCTCCACCTGCTCCAGCGTGGGGTCCTCCATGGGCTGCAGGTGGAATCTCTACATCCCCTCATCCTTCCTCCAGGGGCTGCAGGGGGACAGCCTGCTTCACCATGGTCTTCACCACGGGCTGCAGGGGAATCTCTGCTCCGGCGCCTGGAGTACCTCCTCCCCCTCCTTCTTCACTGACCTTGGTGTCTGCAGAATTTCTTACCTCTTCTCACTCCTCTCTCTGGCTGCAAAAAGCTCTCCCTAACTGTTTTTTTTCCTTCTTAAGTATGTTATCACAGAGGTGCTAATTGGCTTGGCCTTGGCCAGCGGCGGGTCTGTCTTGGAGCTGGCTGGCATTGGCTCTATCAGACACAGCGGAAGCTTCTAGCAGCTTCTCACGGAAGCCACCCCTGTAGCCCTCCCGCTACCAAAACCTTGCCACGCAAACCCAACACAATAATATACAACATATGTGATGCACAACACAATTGCTTACAACCTGAAGCCGATACTGACCTAGTTCTCAAGCTGAAATGTTTCCTGACCCACTTCCCACTTATATATGGAGCATGATGTCATATGGTATGTAATATCCCTTTGGTCAGTTTGGGTCAGCTGCCCAGGCTGTCCCCGCTCACAGCTTCTTGGGTGCCCCCCGCCTTGTCATTGGATGGGCAGTATGGGAAATGGAAAAGTCTTTGACTAAGCAACAAGGAAAAACATCAGTGTGTTATCAATACTATTCTCATCCTAAACCCAAAACACAGCACCACACCAGATACCAGAAAGAAAATCAACTGTATCTCAGCCAAAACCAGGACAGATTTTAAACAGCACTGGTCCCAGTACCAACCCCTCAGGAACACCAGAGGAAAGTAACCAGAAAGTAGCCAGAAAATTATCTTTAAAGAATGACTGAAGATTCTCCCACTCTAAATGTGTTCCCATGGTGGCACAGAGCCAGAGAAGTATGCATGGAAAGGGTTGATTAAGGATAGATTTGAGTTGTCCTACCTGACTACTGGAGTCAGTGTAATTTAGATCAGCTATAATGGCTTTTTCAGTGAAATTAGAAAGAAGTAGTTTTGAATCATTTCCCTTTCATGGTCTCCTTCTAAAATATGACCCTAGCATAAACTGAGACTTTCCATATGATAACTCTACAGACACTCTGAAGGTCTTACAGGAATAAAGTCTTTGATACAAGAACAAACAGATGAGTTAACTGCTGGAATAATTAAATCAGGGATCTTTTAGTTACTGCTGAGCAGTGCTTACACAGAACCAAGGCCTTTTTGACTTCTCACACCATCCCACCAGTGACTAGGCTGGGGGTGCACAAGGAGTTGGGAGGGGACACAGCTGGGACAGCTGACCCCAGTTAACCAAAGGGATATTCCACACTATATGATGTCATACTCAGCATATAAAGATGGGGGAAGAAGAAGCAAAGGGGGAACATTTGGAGCAATGGCATTTGTCTTCCTGAGTAACCATTACGCGTGATGGAGCCTTGCTTTCCTGGAGATGGCTGAACACCTGCCTGCCCATGGTAAGTGGTGAATGAATTCCTTGTTTTGCTTTGTTTGTGTGTGCATCTTTTGCTTTACTTATTAAACTGTCTTTATCTCAATCCACAAGTTTTCTCATTTTTAATCTTCCAATTCTCTCCCCCATCCTGCCAGTGGGGGAGTAAGCGAGCAGCTCCGTGGTGCTTAGTTACTAGTTGGGGTTAAACCATGACAGTCACCAACTCTAAACTGTTACAAAAGGATTGTCTTTCAGGAAAAAAAGTCTATTCAAATAAATGTTTTCTTGTCCAGCATGTTTCTACTTTGCTAAGGACAAAAAAAGGAAAAAAACCCCCACTCAACGTTGCCTGTCATTCGGTCCATTGTCCTTACAGAGAGACGCCAAAAATCACTCTGAAGCTGATTGCTTCTCCTTAAAGAAAAATATGGCAGTGGTACCTTTGCAGAAATGTCACTATTTTGTAGCTGTTCTTTGCAAAACCCTTCTGGTCATGCTTTCCTGTTTTTTTCCTCTGTTCTGCAGAATTGTCAAAGCAACGTTGTGCTTAAACTTTAAATATTTCAACTTACTGCAAAACCCCAAGGCGTTTGCTGACTTCCAAAACATTTAGGACTTCTCCCCCTTTTTAAAGAGAGAGGAAAGAGAGTTTGTAAGAGAGAGAGATAGAGGGAGAAACAACTCGTAATGAATTCCACACCTGCATAGCTGAAAGGGGTTTTATGTATTAGAGGTCTCTGGAGTTTTTCAGGTCTGGAGATTATAATGTAGTAATTAAAACAGCCATTGTAGTAGTACTCATTATCTTAGCAGATCTCTGTCATCTGTAATTGACAGAGAATGTTTAATTTGAGACATTTAGTAAAATAATGTCTGGAACTGTCATATTAAGTAGAGGGAAAAGAAACCATGGTTGAGGTCATATTACTTTTTGAAAGATGAAATAAGCAATCATTCTGTGGAAACTTCCATTTCCAAGGCAAAACAACAACATAGATGTGGTTCTTGCAGTAATAATTAATTTGTGGGGCTGATGCATTAATAAAAGGATTAATTGCCAAGTTTCTTGGGTTTGGCTTCTAATCATTTGTGATTTTACTTCGTCCACTAACCAGAGCCGCCTTCACTTCATTTTGAAGTAACTGCTTTATAAAAAGAAAAACAGTTCTGGAAACACTGAAGGAAGGAGGTAAGGAGAAAGATTTTCTGAAGCAATGTTTATTTAAAAAGTGAATATTAGTCCTATCAAACACGCTAAAGTACTCCAGCTGGGGTCACTCTCTTAACATCAGTGGAGACATTTGAGATCCATTACACCCATGTCAAGGGGAAACACACTCCTTTAAGTAAAACTATTCTTTTTTCCAAGTAGTGGATCCAAATGACAGAAAATTAAGTTGTCTGCTCCTGTGACTACATCATATCCAGCTATAATTTCCATTTTTCATTTATCCTCTACACTCTAGAAACAAGTGCTATTACAACATTTTTGTTGGTGTAAATAGACTACAGAGCTACAACTATACCATTGGATTTGTGCTTATTCATAAAATAGACCACAACCTTGGCTAGGTTATGTTTTTTTGCAGCTGATATTATTTACATTTGGAAACTCTTGTCCAGTGTGTGAGAAAAGCTGGAGATATCAGCACAGCTGCAGTTGAACACCAGGTCATAGGTGCTGAAAGAGTTAATAGATTCCAATCACTCCTGAGGAAAAACAAACAGTAGTGGAACGTGAAATGGAGGAAAGTTGGAATTCAAACTGAAAAGTTAGAGTTTACAAATCAGAAATTCAGACAATTTAATTTAAAAATCTTAAAGACAAACTATCAAAGAAATAGGAAAAGCTCTAATACCCTCTCCACCCCACACTTCTTAATTCTAACAATGTTATTGTATAAAATTTGGTAAGCTTCCACATGAAATGAACAAATACTATTATCTCGGAGTGGTTTTCTTCCAACCATTCTTCCAGATTATCTCACAATCCAATTTTGCCAGATTATATTGGATATAAAAGGATCTGTGGCACATATACTCAGAAAACATACAACATCAACAAAAAGCACTTCTTAGCTGTTACATAGCATTAGGAGAATGAGGATAACGTGGAATATGTAGTCTAAGATTTGTCAGTGGCTGGAGTAGTTTGTTGTTCAAATCCTTTCACAAATATCTTTCTCAATGGGAGTGTAATAAGACTAATTTACAGGTCATAAATTATACTTATGCTCCTCAGAAAAGTACACACTGTGCATGCTCTAATGGAGACTAAATCCTCCATTGAGAAGGATGTAATAATTTACAGTGCGCTAAGGAAAACAAATCTGTACCCTGTTCTCCACAGACCTACTGGAATGACTTTCTGCTGCTTTATGTTATATATCCCAGCTAAAGCAACTGACTGCAGTAACCTGAAAATTCTCCTATGTATGAAATAGCCTCTATGTTTTAGCCATTTTGTTTACTTACCTCTAATTCATGGGACACTCAGAAGTCATTGAGAAAAATACATGCCAATCTTTTACTAACACAGGAAAAGAAATGAACATCCAACTCATTCATGTCATACTGAAAAACCTATTTTATGTTTCTACCTTCCAGAAAAACATGGGAGAGAATAATACGAAGCAATCTGAAAGAGGGTCTCAGGAGCAATAGCATGTAGACTGACTTATAAAACATAGCAAGGAAAAAAGCACAGCTTTTTCATACATGTGAAAAAAGAGCTGGCCCTTGGCAGAGACATGCAATTATTGACCAAGAGGACATTATATGAATAAATATATACCTACAGAAAACCAAGAGCAGGAGCAAAACCACTAACGAAATGCCAGTAATTGAAACTAAAAGTAAAATTCCACAATAACACACTTTTTCTTGGTTACTTCTAGACATTAGTGCTGTATGGAAGTACAGAGTTGGATTAAAAGCTGATGGGATTCTCAGTGAGACTTTTTTTTTTTAATCTTGTCTGCATGCTTTGTGTTTTATTGCCAGTTTCTTCCACTTTTCTCTATTTTTATCTTTTCTTGAATAGCTTCTGGCCCTTTTAGAAGGACTGATACAAATGGGGACACAATTTTTGCTACTGCAGATGCTTCCCAAACTGATCTTCTAAGTTAATTTCTCCTGACTACCATGTATAGTAGATCTTGTCTGACAGTCATTAATTTATGATAAAGACCAAAATTATTTTTGAAAATCAAAATGTCATGTTCAGTTCTCCTAATTAATTCTTCTATGTGTAAGTATGGGTGTTTCCCTCTTTCTGATTGATGTCTTGCAGTATCCAGAAGCTCAATGGAAATCTCCAAGGTAAGAGGACAGATCAGCTGGTGAGAAATTATTCTTAAACACTTTAGTTTCTTTCTGACACTACTCCCATTATCAACACTACTTTGCTTCAAATATGAAGAAAAGATGGCATTTTCATAGAAGCTGAAATACTGAGATAAGCGTACAGTGTATTCACAGAACTTTAAAAGCATGTGGAAGTATAGAATTTTTTATGGTTTTGTTTGTTCATGTGTTTGTTTTACTTATTGTCCATTTTTAGATTGATTCCTTTGTGTTCTTGAATAACTCAGAAAACATCATCTGGGGGGAGAGGTGAGATGAAATTCATGGGGCAAGAGAAAGCTCATTCATGCAAGATCCCTGCTGACCTTGGTAGCTGATGCCAGAGCTCCTGGCTGCAGCAGACAGGGCTGCCCCGTGCAGGCACCCATTGCCAGGACTGGTTATCCCGGGCACAGTTGCTTGACTCACCAGCTGTTTGGGGTCCAGATGATCTCCATAGCCATATGAGCTTTGCCAGGATTTGCCTCATTTAGTACTCAGTAATTAGTTATGATGACTTTGTCTGGTGTTTCATGTGGTGAGGGAGAGTACATTCAGAAGAGAGAAGAGAGTTTTATGAATCCTGAAACTTTCACTGAGATCACCATTTTGTTTTGTGAAGAAAGAAATCCTCACAGCCTATACACCTTCCTTCTGTGGCTTTTAGTCTGTAAGTGCTGCTTGCATTGGTAGAAATCTGCAGACAACAGTCACAGTGATAATATAAAAAAAAAAGAACATGCCAGTTTGGCTCTAGAGTTGAGAAAAGGGTTGAGCTGTGGCAGAGGCCTAGTCTAAAAACAGTTTGTGAATGTATAACAGGAGCACATGCTTAGATTTTTTTTTTTTTTAAATGATTTTCTGGGGCAAAGGAATCTAAGCCTGCATCTTCTCTGACCCTTCCATATTCTCTTTATCATGATGAAAATTCACATTTCTATTTTTCTTTGCAATATTTCAGGAAATAGCCTGTACCTACAAAAAGCAAGTGCATGTGATCTAGGTGAAACCACACATAGAACTTAAAGCCCAAATGACTACATATAACTTGTGTCAGCAGTATTTTCAATTACATGAATCAGATTTAAGCAGCTGGCTGCATCTCTATAGGTAATAGCATTAAAATGCTTAGATTTCTGAACAATTAACAACTTATTTAAGAGCATTAACAGTTCGTGGCTCCATTTTAGGCTGTTAACTTTGTAAATGACCTTTCAAGCTCAATATCATTGATTTCAATTACATTAATACTGATGTCACATTCTGGAAGTTTCTACAGTAACACATCTGTGGGATGTGAGGTATGTTCCAAAGGAAGACTGGGAACTTAATGTTAGCAAACCTAAGTAGATAATAATGCAATCTTTCTATACATTAGTACAACTTGATTATAAAGAGACTTCATGAGCAGAAAAAAAAAAAAAAAGTATCTCAGTCTCTTATGTAGCACTTGAGTGACACAATATAGAAACAGGAACTCCTCCTTAAGAAGAAATCCAGGCCACGATATTCCTGTCTCTCTTTTAAGTAATTTTAACTGAGGAGTGTCTGTGCCTGGGCCTGATAAGTAACCACTATAACTTACAATATTAAATAGAATTAGTTTTATCTACTGAAATAATGTATTCTAAATTAAATACCTTTTCTCAGCATTGTTGCCTGGCAATTTTTCTTTTCCCGTTGTATGACATTTATTGCTATTTAGGCAATGAGAAATATGATATATTAGCATTTTTCCCACCCTGACAGCTTTGAGATGTTACAAGAGAAAGCAACCCAGGATTTACAGATCTGTTGCTGGTAACTCATTGAGCATGGGAATATCAAGCTACACTGATGCCCATAGTGCCAGCCTTCTGGTCTGACTTCTTTTTCCCCCTAACTTATTCATAAATGGAAATATTTTCACATGGTTTATGCCAAATCATTCATTATGAGAAAATAAATTATTTCATCACTTACTAAACCCTCTAATTTTAGGATTGTGCCACTTAGTTTAACTAGTTTTTATATTAACTTCCTGTTATTTGCATGGTAAAAGCTTGGCTTGAGATATCTTTGGTTGAGTTGCTTCTAGACACTATTGTTTGTAAGAATAACTTTATGCAAAGAATAGAAAAATACTGTAGCTCATGAAACTTTCTCATAATATCCCCTTCTACAAGGAGAGAGGAAGGTGATGACACATCTTTGTACAAACAAACACAATCAAGGTTGAAAGGCAAGTGCTTTGACAAAATCTTCCAATAGATTTAGTCGCAAGAGAAATTTCACACCTGGTTTCTGAAAAAAACCCTAACAGCCTAATTTTACTGCAAATCACAAACTGATGGTAATTTCAATGGGACTGCAACTATCTCAAAACTTTTCACACATATCCCTAGATTTATAAGAAGGAGAGAGACAGAGTGTGCCTTCTGATATGTGTGAAATTTGGAGTTGGGGAAGAGGGTTGTCTGCGTGGGTCATGGTCTACTACAGAACTGGCTGCAACTAGCAAATACATTGGTTTATTTTAGTCCAGAAATTTCCTCCTTGTTTGTATAGTATCTGAATGGAGCAGGATCCGGATTCTGGAAATAACCTCTAGTTACAAGGCTAATAGCAGCAGCAGCAGACTGGATAATTACCTAATTTTTTTTATCTGATTGCATGGGATTGTGGAGGCTAAAAGGCACTTATTACACTGAAGAATGTAGACACTTAAAGTGGGCTTTCTGGTACTGAATGCTCTTGGTGAGCTCCTTCTTCTCCCTGGGAATGCCTGTACTTAAATGCATTAGGCATTTAGACTTGTGTTTTTTCTCTTGTACAAGGAAAGTGCGGTGCAGTGCATGTATCATGGTTTAGCCCCAGCTGCTCGCTCACCCCTTCCCCAGATGGGATGAGGAGGAGAATGGGAAGGCAAAGGCAAACCTCATGGGTTGGGATAAGGACAGTTTACTGGAACAGCAAAGGGAGAGGGAAATCACAACAACAGTACTTGGAGCAGAATATACACAATGGGTGATAACACAAGTCAATTTCCCAACCCGACAACTGACTGGACCCTCAGCCCCTACTCAGACTGTCCTGGAGAGGCTCTGAACTGCCTCTCCCTGACTAGCTCTCCAGGTTCTGGCAAGGATAGAGTTAATTTCACAAGGAGCCAGGACAGGTGACCCAAGGTGGCTGAGGGCTATTCCATACCATGTGACGTCTCACTATAAAAGGGGGCTAGTCAGGCAGTGGGGGGGCAGTGTGGTTCCGGGATGGGCTGAGCGTCTGGTCCATCGGTCATTGGATTGGTACATTGTTCTCTGTTATCACCCATTGTGAATATCTGTTATCAGTACTGTTGCTGATTGTTTTCCCTCTCCCTTGCTGTCCCAGTAAACTGCCCTTATCCCAACCCTCGAGGCTTTGCCGTTGTTCTTCCGTTCTCCTCCCCATCCCGCCGGGGGAGGGGTGAGCGAGCGGCCATGTGGTGCTCAGCTGCCGGCTCGGCCTAAACCACGTGTTGGTCCTTTTGGCACCCAACATGGGGCTTGAGGGTTTGTGATAAGGACAAGTCTGACCCAAGTGTGTTAAAGCAAAATTGTTATAAGCATTTATGATGTTATTGAAACAGGCGCTGGTCATAATGATGTTCTGTTTGGTCACATGGCTCTGGTTTGAAAACACGTGTTTACTCTATGTAATCCCTGCGGTGCTGTTTATCACCTCTGGGAGAGGGGTTTGTATTCTCATACTGTTGTACAGTGTGATAATGACTTATGATAAGATATCATCGACAGTCATGAGTCTGAGCTGGTACTTGTACGTGGCATTTCTGTCATGTCCGTACCTCGATCAATATCTTTCAGAATTGATTAATAACTGCACCCAATCTATGGGGAAGACGGGGGGGGGGGGGATACCTTCTCCCACTCTTTCACCTCCCCTTTTCCCTTTTGGTTGGTCACAACAATTTTTGAGAATTTTGAATACCCTTGGAATGTTCAGGCCAGTATATTCCTATTGCTAGGTCTCCTGAATGCTTTCCAAGTCCTGTTCAGGGTCAGCAAAAACTGTTTCAAGAATACCACCCAGGAATCTTCCCCAAGACTGAATGGTCAGGGCTGGCATGGCATGTGGGAGAGTATGGGTGGGTATCTAGAGACCCTTTCACCCCCAATGGTTTGGAGCTTCACTCCAAAACAACGGCAAGACCCTGATAAAATGGTAGACTATTTGAAAGGAAAATGCTATGGGGATTCTAAGGAGACACAACTTACTGCGCTGGGCCCTGGCCACCACCTATCAAACACTGCTTGATAGTAGACAGCACCATCCAGAGCGAGAGAGCGGACCCACAGGCACTGCAGCTGCCCCAGCCCCTGCAACAGGCACTGTAACTGAGCAGAAAGACCAACCCATACTAGTATTAGTGGGCCCTATGAACAAAAAGAAATACACAAAGAAATCGGTTCGCTTAGTGAGAGATGATGATGAACCGGGACCATCACGAGAACAAGACGAGCCAGAACCAGAAGTGATCACCTGATCTCTGTCCCTGAGTGAGCTGCGAGATATGTGGAAAGACTTCAGCCGCCTTCCAGGGGAGCACATCATTACCTGGCTGCTCCACTGCTGGGATAACGGGGCCAGTAGCCTGGAACTGGAGGGCAGGGAGGCCAAGCAGCTGGGATCCTTGTCTAGGGAACGGGGGCATTGACAAGGCAATTGGGAAGAAGACACAGGCCCTCAGCTTCTGGAGGCGACTCCTGTCAAGTGTGAGGGAAAGGTATCCTTTCAGCGAAGATGTCATATGTGGCCCAGGCAAGTGGACCACCACAGAGAGAGGTATCCAATATCTGAGGGAATTAGCTGTGCGGGAGATGTTTTATTATGATCCGGACAATGCACAGTTGCTTATAGACCCCGATGAAGTCCAATGTACCTGACCCATGTGGCGAAAATTTGTATGGAGCACACCATCATTGCACGCCAACTCACTGGCAGTAATCGACTGGAAAAGTGAAGAGGCACCCACAGTGGATGAAGTGGCTGGCCGACTCCGGCAGTATGAAGAGAGCCTTTCTTCCTCCCTCGTCTCAGCTGTGGAGAAACTGTCCCAGGACGTCCGGCAACTCAAAGAGGATATATCGTACTCCCCACCCCCACAGACCCGTATTTCAGCTGTTAGGAGTAAGCGTTTTTCTGCTCCGGAGAGGGGATATGGAGCATACACACCACAAGGTGTCCTGTGGTATTATCTGCATGACCACGGAGAAGACATGAGGAAATGGGATGGGAAGCCCACTTCAACCCTGTGGACACGTTTACATGAGCTACAAGGCAAGACAGCTGTACAAAGGGACTCTTCCAGAAAGAATGTTGCTCCAGTTTCCAGCAGGCAGCCCCCCAGATCAAGTGGAAGGCCTGATCACAGTTATGATCCTCTTGAAGGGACTTCTAAGTCCTTTCTGCATGAGATGAGTAGTGAATATGATGAGCAGGATTAGAGGGGCCCTGCCTCCAGCCAGGTGGAGGAAAGGGACAATAGGGTGTATTGGACTGTGTGGGTCCGATGTGCCAGGCCATCATCTTGTACACAAGAGTACAAGGCCCTAGTGGACACCAGTGCACAGTGTACCCTAATGCCATCCAGCTATGAAGGGGTGGAACTCATCTGTATTTCTGGAGTGACAGCAGGATCCCAACAGTTGACTGTACTGGAAGCCAAAGTGAGTCTCACTGGGAATGAGTGGCAAAGGCACCCCATTGTGACTGGACCAGAGGCTCCGTGCATCCTGGGCATAGACTACCTCTGGAAAGGGTATTTCAAAGACCCAAAAGGCTACCGGTGGGCTGTTGGAATAGCTGCCTTGGAAGCGGAGGACACTGAACCATTGTCTAGTTTGCCCAGTATCTCGGAGGACCCTTCTGTTTTAGGGTTGCTGAGGGTTGAAGAGCAACAGGTGCCAATTGCTACCACCACTGTGCACCGGCGGCAATAACACACCAAGAGAGACTCCCTGGTTCCCGTCCACAAGCTAATTCATCAATTGGAGGGTCAGGGAGTGATCATCAGAACCCCCTCACCCTTTAACAGTCCCGTAAGGCCCTTGGCTGCCTTTGACTCCAGTTCATATTGAAGCTCCAGCATGTCTAGCATGGCAGCACTCATCGGCGGTGTGACTTCATTCAGGCCACGATAGCCTACTCTCAGCCTCCACTCTCCATTGGACTTTCGCACAGGCCATATGGGACTGTTACAGGGTGAGCGGGTTCTGCTGATCACTCCCTGACCCTCCAGTTGACGAATTAGCTTGTGGATGAGAATCAGGGAGTCTCAGTTTGTGCGATATTGCCACTGCTGCACCACTGTGGTAGCAATTGGCACCTGTTGTTCTTCAACCCTCAGCAACCCTACAACAGAAGGGTCCTCCGAGAGACCGGGCAAACTAGACAATGGTTCAGTGTTCTCTGCTTCCAAGGCAGCTATTCCAAAAGCCCACTGGTAGCCTTTTGGGTCTTTGAAATACCCTTTCCAGAGGTAGTCTATGCCCATGATGCACGGAGCCTCTGGGCCAGTCACAATGGGGTGCTTTTGCCACTCATTCCCAGTTAGACTTACTTCAGCCTCCAACAGAGTCAACTGTTGGGATCCCGCTGTCACTCCAGAAATACAGATGAGTTCCACCCCTTCATAGCTGGATGGCATTAGGGTACACTGTGCACTGGTGTCCACTGGAGCCTTGTACTCTTGTGGATCTGATGTGCTAGGCCATTGGATCCACACAATTCAATATACCTTGTTGTCCCTTCCCTCCACCTGACTGGAGGCAGGACCATTCTAATACTGCTCGTCCCATTTGCTACTCACTTCTTGCAAAAAGGACTTAGAAGTCCCTTTAAGATGATCACAAGTACAATCAGACCTTCCACTTGATCTGGGGGGCTGCCTGCTGGAAACTGGAGCGGCATTTTTCCTGGAAGAATCCCCTTTTCTGATTGTTTTGCCTTGCAGCTCAAGTACTGTTGCCCATAGGGTTGAGGTGGGTTTTCCATCCCACTTCCTCATGTCCTCTCCATGGTCATGCAGGTAAAACCACAGAATGCCTTGTGGTGTGTACCATCTACATCTTCTCTCCTGAGCAGAGGAAGGCTTACTCCAATAGCTGAAATACTGGTCTGTAGAGTTGGGGAGTAGGACATATCTTTGAATTGCCAAACCTCCCGGGACAGTTTCTCCACAGCTGAAATGAGGGAGGAACAGAGCCTTTCTTTGTATTGCCGGAGTCAGCCAGCCACTTCATCCACTGTGGGTGCCTCTTCACTTTTCCAGTGAAAAGTGGAAAACTCACTACTGCCAGTGAGTTAGCGTGCGATGATGGTGTGCTCCATACAAATTTTCGCCACATGGGTCAGGTACATTGGACTTCATCGGGGTCTATGAGCAACTGTGCATTGTCCGGATCATAATAAAACATCTCCCGCACAGCTAATTCCCTCAGATATTGGATACCTCTCTCCGTGGTGGTCCACTTGCCTGGACAACATACGACATCTTCGCTGAAAGGATACCTTTCCCTCACACTTGACAGGAGTTGCCTCCAGAGGCTGAGGGCCTGTGTCTTCTTCCCAATTGCCTTGTCAATGCCCCCGTTCCCTAGACAAGGATCCCAGCTGCTTGGCCTCCCTGCCCTCCAGTTCCAGGCTACTGGCCCCGTTATCCCAGCAGTGGAGCAGCCAGGTAATAATGTGCTCCCCTGGAAGGCGGCTGAAATCTTTTCTCATATCTCGCAGCTCACTCAGGGACAGGGATCGAGTGATCACTTCTGGTTCTGGATCTTCTTCTTGTTCTCGTGATGGTCCCAGTTCTTTGTCATCCTTAACTAAGCGAACCAATTTCCTTATGTATTTCTTTTTGTGTATAGGGGCAACTGATACTGGTATGGGTTGTTCTTTCTGCTCAGCTGCAGTGCCTGTTGCAGGGGCTGGGGCAGCTGCAGTGCCTCTTGCAGGGGTTTGGGTAGCTGCAGTGCCTGTGGGTCTGCTCTCTCTCTCTCTCCCTTTGGATGGTGCTGTCTACTATGAAGCAGTGTTTGATAGGTGGTGGCGAGGGCCCAGCACAGCGCAGTAAGTTGTGTCTCCTTAGAATCCCCACAGCATTTTCCTTTCAAATATTCTACCATTTTATCAGGGTCTTGCGGTTGTTTGGGAGTGAAGCTCCAAACCATTGGGGGTGAAAGGGTCTCTAGATACCCGCCCATACTTTCCCACATGCCATGCCAGCCCTGACCATCCAGCCTTGGGGAAGATCCCTGGGTGATATTCTTGAAACAATTTTTGCTGACCCTGAACAGGACTTGGAAAACATGCAGGAGACCTAGCAATAGGAATATACTGGCCTGAACATTCCAAGGGTATTCAAAATTCTCAAAAATTGTTGTGACCAACCAAAAGGGAAAAGAGGAGGTGAAAGAGTGGGAGAAGGTATCCCTCCCATCTTCCCCATAGATTGGGTGCAATTATTAATCAATTCTGAAAGATATTGATCGAGGTACGGACATGACAGAAATGCTACATACAAGTACCAGCTCAGACTCATTGTAATGGGTTGACCCTGGCTGAGGGCCAGGTGCCCACCAGAGCCGCTCTATCACTCCCCTCTTTCATTAGACAGGGGAGAAAAGCTACAATGAAAAAAAACAACTTATGGGTCGAGATAAGGACAGGGAGAGATCATTCTCTAACTATCATCACGAGCAAAACAGACCAAACTTAGAGAGGGAATTCATCTTATTTATTACTAAGCAAAACAGAGTAGAGGAATGAGAAATAAAATCAAATCTTAAAACACCTCCCCCCACCCCTCCCATCTTCCCAGGCTCAACTTCAGTCCCGGCTTCAAACCTCGGCCTCCCCCAGCGGCACAGGGGGACGGGGAACGGGGGTTACGGTCAGTTCATCACACGGTGTTTCTGCTACTTCTTCATCCTCAAGGGGAGGACTCCTCTCATCGTTCCCCTGCTCCAGCATGGAGTCCCTCTCACGGGAGACAGTCCTTCACGATCTTCTCCAACGTGAGTCTCCTCCATGTGGTGCAGACCTTCAGGAGAAAACTGCTCCAGCGTGGGTCCCCCATGGGGTCACAAGTCCTGCCAGCAAACCTGCCCTGGCATGGGCTTCTCTCTCCACGGATCCACAGGTCCTGCCACGGGCTCCCCACAGGGTCACAGCCTCCTTCAGGTGCCTCCACCTGCTCCGGCGTGGGGTCCTCCACGGGCTGCAGGTGGAATCTCTACATCCCCTCATCCTTCCTCCATGGGCTGCAGGGGGACAGCCTGCTTCACCATGGTCTTCACCACGGGCTGCAGGGGGATCTCTGCTCCGGCGCCTGGAGCACCTCCTCCCCTTCCTTCTTCACTGACCTTGGTGTCTGCAGATGTTCTTACATCTTCTCACTCCTCTCTCTGGCTGCAAAAGCGCTCTCTAACTGTTTTTTCACTTTCTTAAATATGTTATCACAGAGGCGCTGATTGGCTTGGCCTTGGCCAGCGGCGGTTCCGTCTTGGAGCCGGCTGGCATTGGCTCTATCAGACACAGGGGAAGCTTCTAGCAGCTTCTCACTGAAGCCACCCCTGTAGCCCCCCCCTGCTACCAAAACCTTGCCACGCAAAACCAACACACTCATGACTGTCAATGATATCATAAGTCGTTATCACACAATACAGCAATATGAGAACGGGAACCCCTCTCCCAGAGGTGATAAACAGCACCGCAGGGATTACATAAACACGGGTTTTCAAACCAGAGCCATGTGACCAAACAGAACATCATTATGACCAGTGACTGTTTCAGTAACATTATAAATGCTTGTAACAACTTTGTTTTAACACACTTGGGTCAGACTTGACATTATCACAACTCCTCGAGCCCCATGTTGGGCGCCAAAATGGATTGACGTGGTTTAGCCCCAGGCTGCCGCTTGCTCACCCCTCCCCCGGCGGGATGGGGAGGAGAACGGAAGAACAACGGCAAAGCCTCGAGGGTTGGGATAAGGGCAGTTTACTGGGACAGCAAGGGAGAGGGAATCAACAACAGTACTGATAACAGATATTCATAATGGATGATAACAGAAAGCAATTTACTGGTCCAACGACGACCAACGGGACGCTCAGCCTGTCCCGGAGCCACACCAAACCCGCCCCTCCCCAGCTAGCCCCCTTTTATGGTGAGCATGATGTCACATGGTATGAAATAGCCCCCAGCCAGCTTGGCTCACCTGTCCTGGCTCTTTGTGAAAATTAGCTCTATCCTAGTCAGAACCTGGACAAGGACATATCCTCTCTGAGTTGCCAAACGTCCCAGGACAGTTTCTCCACAGCTGAAATGAGGGAGGAAGAGAGACTTTCTTCGTATTGCTGGAGTCGGCCAGCTACTTCATCCACTGTTGGTGCCTCTTTGCTTTTCCAGTCCCTTACTGCCCGTGAGTTGGTGTATGATGACGGTGCACTCCATGCAAATTTCCATCACATGGGTCGGGTACGTTGGACTTCCTCAGGATCTGTGGGTAACTGCGCATTGTCCGGATCATAATAAACAACAACTAATTTCCTCAGGTACTGGATACCTCTCTCCATGGTGGTCCACTTGCCTGGGTTACATACAACATCATCACTGAAGGGATACCTTTCTCTCACGCTTGAAAGAATTCCCCTCCAGAGGCTGAGGGCTCACGTCTTTTTCCTAATCGCCCTGTCCATGCCCCCTTCCCTAGACAGGGGTCCCAACTGCTTGGCCTCTCTACCCTCTAATTCCAGGCTACTGATCCTGTTATCCCAGCATCAGCGCAGCCAGGTAATGCTGTACTTGCCTGGATGATGGGTGAAATCTTTTCGCATATCTATCTCACAGCTCACTCAAGGTCAGGGATTGGGTGATTACCTCTGGTTCTGCCTCTTCCTCCTGTTCTCCAGATGGTCCTGGTTCATTGTCATCCCTTACTAAGCACACTGATTTCTTTGTGTATGTATTCTTGTGTATAGGGTGACTGACACTGGCATGGGTTGGTTTTTAGGTTCAGCTGCAGTCCCTGTCACAGGGGTTTGAGTAGCCGCAGTGCCTGTTGCTCTGTTTTCCCTCTCTTCCCCCTGATGGTGCTGCCTAGTATCGAGCAGTGTTTGGTAGATAGTGGCCAGGGCCCAGCACATTGCAGTAAGCTGTGCCTCTTTGGAACAGCCACAGCATTTTCCTTTCCAATAGTCTATCACTGTATCAGGGTCCTGTAGTTGTTTGGGAGTGAAGTTCCAAACCATTGGAGGTTCTCTAGATACCTGCCCATATTCTCCCACCTGCCATGCCACCCTTGACTATTCAGCCTCAGGGCAGATCTCTGAGTGGTATTCTTAAAACAATTTTCTGTAACCCTAAAGAGGACTTGGAACACTTTCATAAGACATAGCAATAGAAGCATGCTGGCTTGAACATCCCAAGGGTATTCAAAATTCTCAAAAGCTGCTGTAACCAGCCTGAAGGGAAAACGGGAGGTGAAAGGGAAGAGGAAGTATCTCCCCACCCCCACCCCACCCCATCTTCCCCATAGATTGAGTGCAATTATTAATCAATTCCAAGAGATGTCGTCTGAGATACAGGCATGACAGCAATGCCATATACAAGTATCACCTTAGGCTCATGACCAGTGATGTCATAAGTCAGTATGACATGATACAGCAAAATGAGAATCCAGACCCCTCTCCCAGAGGTGATAAACAGCACCACAGGAAATAGATTCAGCAAGTAAGGGTTTGCATACCACAGTCATGTGAAGAAACAAAACACCATTGTGACCAGCAACTGTTTAAATATCATTATGAATACTTATTACAACTTTGTTTTTAACATGCTCCTGTCAGATCTGTCATTACCACAACCCTTTTTTCCCATATGTTGGGCTGTCCAGCTGCAGCTGAGCACCAGGCAGCCACCCGCTCACTCCTCCCCCCCCGCAGGATAGGGAGGAGAATGGGAAGAAAAGGTGAAACTTGTGGATTGGGATAAGGACAGTTTACTGGGACAGCAAAGGGAGAGGGAAATAACAACATTACTTACAATGGAATATTCCCAACGGGTGATAAGTCAAGGCAATTTACCAACCTGACCACCAACCATACACTTAGCCCATGCTCAGACCGTCCTAGAGCCACACCAAACTGCCCTCCCTGACTAGCCCCCTTTTATGGTGAGCATGACATCACATGGTATGGAATAGTTCCCTGGCCATCTTGGCTCACCTGTCCTGGCTCCTTGTGAAAATTAACTCTATCCTAGCCAAAACATGGACAGCATGGTAGGTTGACACCTGACTGGCCAGATCTGGATCACCAAACTAGGTATTTGCACAGATAGAAATAAGCAACCTATTGAAAACTAATGCAAATGAACAAGATAGTGGACTGCACAAAATGGCTTTGTGGATTCATTATCTGGTAAATACATTTGCCAAATGGAGAAACAAATGATCATTGTTGAGAAGTTGTCTTTTGTTTACATTAAGCTCAATGCTTGATGAGTTCAGTCCTATAGCACCCATTGTTCTGGCAGACACATTCAGAAATCAAAATGATCATGAAAAATCGGTCTGAAGTTAACAGGTTGAAATTTAGCGTAGACAAGACTACAATACCAAAAAGAAAAAAGAAAAAAAAAAAAAAAGATAAATCAAACAAACAAAATGGGAAATATCTGGGTAGGCAGCCATCTGTTAGCAAATATCATGTGGTTCACACATTACATACAAGTCACAAAAAAGATATTTTTGTGGAAAAGGCATCCCTTAGTTGATCCTACCAGAAGTATTTTATGCAGAATATTCAGAAAAATAACCTGGCTTCAGTCTAGCTCTACTTATAGCAGTCAAACCAGTAGCAACAGTTATTAAAATTAATTAGAAGGAGATTATTAGTATATATTAGTATTACAGGAGACAGAACATCATTTTTCTCTGCTATAAACGTTCATATTCCCCATTAGAAAATCTCAAAACATTATGAGTGATTACTGAATATATTAGGTGACTGTCATAGATAGGACTTGATGACCTCTTGAGGCCCCTACCTAGTCTACATTTTACTGATGCTAGGGTATCTTAGTGTTAGTTCCAAGTGAGACTCTGTAGGACCCATGATAAACCCATTTTCTACATTTTGGAAAGGAAGTTAATAGGTTATTGAGATATTATCCAGATAATAAAAAAACATGATGTTTGTCAGGTTAAATATTTCTGGAACAGTAATTGCGGGAGAGATGAAGGCAGCATTTGATGTTTTGCAAGGAAGCAATATGTTCCAGTTATCCAGCAAGTCAATCACGCTTCATACATCAGAAGGTATAAGTCCCTTAAAGGGTCCTGCCAATCTAAAAGAGTGGAAAATTCATTTCTTAATCAGGGGAGAAAGGTATGTCTGACACGTACCCATAGTTGGTAGAATCTATCTATCATCTCAGAGCACAGACATGGCTAAGGCTGATAGGTGCCTCAGAGGAAACCAGGGAAAAAATCCAATCTCAGAGATTAAACTATCCATCAAAGACAAATCTTTCCTGACCTCTATAGATTATTAAATGAAACCTTGAAGTATGAAATGTGATTAAGTTTATTATCATGATATAGAACTGCAGCTGTTAAAGTGATGTTACTCTTGGTTTTATGGGGGGGGGGGGTTGAGTAGAAATTATGTAAGAAATTGTATCTTAGTGGTTAGCACTTTTTAATCCAATTGTGATTCGTAGTGTTATTTCACATACAAATGCTGGCATCAAAAACAGTCCAATTGTAAACTGGATAGCTTCCATCAGTCCATTTTTAATAAAAATTGCATTTTTTTTCTTAGTATGAATAAGGGAGAAAAGAAATTAGATTGCTGTGAATTTGGTCCTCTTACCTACCCACTTTCTAAGGAGTGACAGTAAAAATTTAGAGGGTTTATATTCTGCACATTGCATCACTCACAATTTATCTAAGCACTATAGAGTGTAATTAGCTAAAACAAATACTTGTATAAATTAATTTGGTCCTAAGTCAACATGATTTTCTGAGTTTCTTTACAAGTCTGATTGCTCCTGCAAAGTGTTAGAAATTGTTCCTTCTGTGATCATTCAGAGTGGCAATAAAGTACAGGATCTTGTGATATATGAAACTAAAATGCCCACTATTGATTCATAACAAAATTTCATAATTATTTTGAAATTCATCAGGGTAAGGTAAAGTCTTTTTGAGATCTATCAGCCTTTTGAGTGTCTATCATGTATGGCTTTTATTCTGAGGAGTGTTATTCAAACATATTTGAAGTTATTATCTAGCTGGCAATAAGAAGTTCTCTTAGCAGTTACTTTGTTTGCAAGGCCATTAAACTCCTTTGTAACTTGGCCTGAGGTCCCTTTAGTCACTCAGGAGAGGAGCTGCTAGATGAAAATTAGCAGCATTTTTATTAACAGTGTAAGTGCTTAGCTCCAGGTCCTCATAGGTTTTTAATGCATCCAATCACTATTTAGGCAACTACTCTGCATAATTTCTAACTCTGTTTAACCTTCTGGAAATATCTGCTCATTGCATGTACCAAATGGTTAACTCCATCATTAGTCCTGCAACTTTCTCACTTACCATTACATCTGTCTGTAAGCATAGATACTCCTGTATAAGCCATTTATCCTTACCTGGTTCTCCTCTTCATAGATAAGTGTCAGCATTTTTTTTAAATTGCTGAAGACATGGTTTGATACTAAAAATGAAGTGAGAATCATGACATTAAATAAAATATTAATCTAAGAACATACTATTTTTATGCAGAGGTATATAGTATGCTAACACAATGTAACCATGCAATTGATTTCAAATGGATTTTCAATTTTTTGTGCTTTCAGCTGATCTTCAGAAAAATGAAGGAGGAAGGTGTCTCCTGCATTCCCAAAATGCCTTTAGCCTTCCTCTGCACATCAAGCATTGATCATTGCCAGAGGCAGGAGACCTTGTTAACTAAGAATCAGATGTTACATATTCCTTAGTTATAATAGATTTTGAGTATCTTGCCTTTGTTGGAAAAGGGAAGGGTATTTTAACCAAAATCTAGCCTGAGCTACATTTTGCAATCCTGTTGTTGTCATCCTGTTCTTACCAAGGTCTGCATTTAGACCAATTTGAGTCAAAAAGCACAGAAGGAAATTCTCAGTATTTCTTTTACATGTTAATGTTAATTTGTTGATTAAATGTTAATATTAATTAAGTGTTCATTCTTGTTAAATTTTAATTGTTAAGTCCAGGATTTTGATTCAGAATATTTTTACAATTTAGCATGATCTTTAAATTCAGAGTAGTTCCCTGGTGGTGAATAAAGTTCCCTTCTGCTGAGTGGACTTGCGTGCCCATTATCCACACAGATACTTGACAGACTTTCTCAGTTCCTTTTGGATCACTTCCCAGATTAGTAGATGGCATATTTCCATAGTTAGCTTGTTTGAGCCCATCTTTAGAAAATCTAGAGATTTTACTTTGGTCAGGATCATTTGCATGTATGATGTGAGGCAGGAAGGTTTAAACCACAGAATTAATTCTTATGTTTTTATAAAACATTTTGACTTGATACTTTTCCACAGAATCAACCTCTTCAGTTTATTTTAGTCCACTTTTAGCAGCAAAAATTACTAATGCAGAAAACACAGTTATATTTAGTTCTTTCTGCATTAAGGCTACTGAAAGAAAAAGCAGCGACTGAATGGTTGTGAGGAGGAAAATCATGGCAACAAAGTAGGAAAAAAATATGGCCTTCAAAATAGCAGAGTCAGTGAAATCCTGTCCTCCAAATAATAACTAGTTTAGCAATCTGAGTAAGAGTCAGAGCTGACCAGCTAATGACCTGGGAGTCTCAGCCTTGGAGATTTTCACAAATCATGGTCAGAATGGGTTTATCCACCAGCAAACCCAGGGCATGTCTTATTTTATTGGTGATAACAAGCTTTGAGCTGCAATCCTAAGATGACCATATCATATTTTTTCCATAATTATGTTCTGGATTGTGGAAGGACATAGTTTGGGTAGTCACAATGTTCATGGGAGAACAAACACACAAACAGCCCTGCCAAAAACCTTGTTTAGTAAACTGTTCTTGTATGTCACACTAAAAACTGACCTCTCAATCTATGTGAGCACTTATATTCCTCAGAGATCATGCAGATATACCTATAGGATTTTGCTTAGGTATAAACATAATTCAACATGCTTAGGCTTTTTGAATAATTTATTTCCACAAAAAGCAGACAAAACAACTTTTCACAAGATGCGTGTGTGCCATATAGATCTCAAAAAATGTTTATTATGATGTTTGAAGCTTTATTTTTTGTTGCTATATGGGCAGATCCTGTAGCTGGCTGCTGACAAGTGAAAAATACATTCAGATGGACAACAAATCAATTGAGCTGTTGCTATTAATGCCCTTTATGAAATATGCTATGGCTAATAATGGTCAATTTCTTATTGCTACACAGCCAACATGACAATGACCAGAAGTGATCTTTGGTTTCTCCATATATTCTGCAAGAACTTTTCTTATACAGTCAGGGTGACTCAAAAGGCTTTTGTATTCTGATGACAGAGTTGGGGGGAAAAAAACCCAAAACCACCCCAAAATAAACAAGGTAAGATTTAAATTATCTTCCTAATGTTTTTACATGTTTTGCTTTTCCTTTAGGGTCCAACTTGTGTCTCCTCCTTTCTTTATAAGAAAAAGGATAATACTTTCATATTTGTGTTATGAATTAGAAATGAAGAATTCCTTTAAATGTAATTTTTCCTAATTTTTCATAGTAGACTAACAGTTTCATTTAAAGTATTGATTAACTTGGAGACAGACAGATAATGCGAACCACAAGCCTGATTGGTGCATTCAGTCAGTATATTTCTTTGTTCCAACAATTCCAAGAAAATTTAAAGTCTTCTTTAATAAATATTCCACAGTTTCTATTGCTTCTATCTTATTTTGTTTTTAATGCATTTGCTGTGATGTGATAGCAGGTATTAAATAGTTTATGACTTAAAAATTCTGATTTTTTGTCACTGTCAAAACCTGTGTATAATAAAATAAAATACTGGTTGCTACCAGACACACAACAATTCTGTGCCAGACAAAGACACATGTTTATTTTTTACCAGAGAGTATTTGGCTTCCCATTAACTCAGCCAAAAGCACTGGAATCCTTGGGATTGTAATAATACATTACAATCTTAATGTTCATTATTCACTGTGGAAATTTATGGTATCACTGCTGTGGACTTTCAGACCATTTCTGAGAGTGTCTAGGATGAGGGCATTTTTCATGTCGGTTGGCATTTGGTGATGTAGGCCAGTTGGCTATTTTTGCATGTTTACTTCCCAGCTCTCTACCTTCCTCTGTCCCAAAGATGTGAAGCATCTTTTCTGAATTCAGCGATTGCAGCAGTACAATTCATTCACCTTTAAGGATTAGATCATCCATAACAGTTAGCTCTTCCTGAAATGTCTCTTTTGGCAGAGACAGGGATTTTTCTTTTGGCCAACCAGCAATTATTATTTTCAGCATTGATTGTTGAATGAAGGAAGTCACAATTCAATAGGTGTCACTCTTTCCTTTGATTCAAAACAGTAGGCTTTGGAACATAAGTTTCTGAAGGTATCTTCCATGGAGAAATAAAATAGATCTATCTTTACTAGTTTAAGAGGAAATGACATATTTAATAAAGTAGATGACCACATTAGACCTCCCATCTTGGCCACATTTCATTTTTGGTAAGGCATTTTGACCAATATATTTTTTGTTACAATTGAGTACCATACTTGTGTTCACTTCAATACTCTTCACTTCTCTCCTGCTAATTTGCAGTGAAGCAAATAACATACAGAATTACATCACACACTAGATTATGAAATAATGATTGTAAATTCCTAATGCTGCAATTGTGTATTCTGTGAAAATTAAGCAGCCAACTGTTGTCAAACATTCTGAGCTCCTTAAAGGAAAGCATCTGCAGGTAAATTAAAATAAATAAAAGTAGATGCATCCCAGGGTCTGGAGTGAATAGGCTGGTGTAGTTGCCAAGGCACTCCATCATATTCAAAAAGTCATGGTGGTCAGGCAAAGTCCCCAGTGACTGGAAAAAGGGAAACACAATGCCATTTAAAAAAAAAAAAAAGATAAAATGGAGGACCCTGGAGACTATTGATCAGTGAGCCTCACCTCTACGCCCAGTAAGATCATGGAGCAGATCCTTCTGGAAGACATGACAAACATATGGAAGACAAGGAGGTGATCAGAGACATGATTAGGCAGCATGGCTTCAACAAAGACAAATTGTGCCTGACTATCTAGTCACCTTCTATGATGGAGTGAGGGCATCAGTGGACAAGGGAAGAGCTATAGATGTCATCTACCTAGATTTCTCTGAGGCTTTTGATATGGTCCCCCACAACGTTCTTGCTACTAAATTGGAGAAATATAGGTGTGATGCATTGTGCTGATATGGCTGGGAGAGAATTAGTTTTCTTCATAGTAGCTAGTATGGGACTATGTTTTAGATTTGTGCTGAAAACAGTGTTTGATAACACAGGGATATTCTAGTTACTGCTGAGCAGTGCTTACACAGACTCAAGGCCTTTTCTGCTTCTCACACCATCCCACCAGCAGCTAGGCTAGCGGTGCACAAGAAGTTGGGAGGGGACACAGCTGGGACACCTGAGGCCAAGTGACCAAAGGGATATTCCATACCATATGATGTATACTCAACAACAAAAGAGGGGAGGTTACGGGGGGGGGAAGGTGCACTGCTTTCGGACCGGCTGGTGGAATTCCAACTGGAATTGGTCAGTTGCTGATAAGCAATTGTTTTCATTTGCATCACTAGTGTTTCTTGTGTTTTATTTCTCTCTGTTATTTTCCTTTTAATTACAATTTATTATTATTGTTGTTGTACAATTATAATTATAATTATAATATTTCAATTATTAAATTGGTTTCATCTCAGCTCATGAGTTTTCTCACTTTTGATTCTGATTCTCTCCCTCCATCCCACTGGGGGGGGCAAATGAGTGAGTGGCTGTGTGGTGTTTAGCTGCCAGCTGGGGTTAAACCATGACATGGATGGACTTTTAGATGGAGAAGGAATTGGCTGGATGCCTGTGTCCAAAGAGTTACAGTGAATGGTCAATGTCCAAGTGAAAACCATTAATGAATGGTGTCACTTAAGGGCCTGTACTGGCACCAATACTATTTAATGTCTTCATCAATGATGTAGGCAGTGGGATTGAGTGAACCCTCAGCAAATTTGCAGATGACATCAAGCAGAGTGGTGTAGTTGATTAGGTAGAAGGAAGGGATGCCATTCAGAGGCACCTTGACACATTTGAGCAATCTGACCTAGAGAAATAGCCAATGGCAGGGAGGTTGGACTAGACGATCTCTGAAGGTCCTTTTCAATGCAAAACATTCCGTGATTCCACAATTCTATGATTCTATGATAAACATGAAATAGTTTAGCTGTTAACCAATTTTTTTTTTAAGCCAAAGTTTTCATTCATCTCTACCTGTATCACTAGGGATCTGTTCTATGTTTTAATAAATATTTTTTGACTGGGTTAATTTCTTGAACCTTGTTTTTATGCAGTCATCTCAAGTTTATTTGCCTATTCCTGATGCAGAAGTGATTAGTGTAAGAGCTCATTAGAGTTAAGTACTCTGTAAGATAAATAATGTAAACATTAATCAAAATTTGCTCATGTATATCACATGTATATGTAAATGAAAGTAATTTAGATATTCCAGATACTCTGCTAAGCTTTTAAACCCAGGCAAGGAAAATACATCACAGCAAACTTCAACTGTTTTTAATATGACTGGGAGAGGTTCGAACGTATCAGCCAAATCCTTTGGATTTTGTCTGCAGGTAGATAATAAAGTGGCAAATGGCTTTTTTCTGGTTTTGATATAAATTAAGCCAAAATTTCCTATGTTATCAAGATTTTAGTGTCTTAGGATACATGTGTAAAACTTATTTTGTCTTTTACACGATCTTACCTAGTAACCAAAACTAAACATTAAGGTATCAAAGACTGTTTCTCCACATTATGCTTAAGGTTGTCAAAGTTTCTTTTAAAATAAGTTATCTGCTTTTATAATGTTTCCAAGTAAAAGATTCTTCCTGACTGTTTAATTCTGAAAGTGGTTTAGCATACCATTTTCTAATCATACAAGTATATGGGATTTTAATGTTCATGGAATTTTAAGCCATGTATCTATGTGAGTAAAATATATTGTTGAACTAATTAAAAAAAAAATCAAGTCTCAGTAAGCCTTGTGCTACTTAATCATTAATCATCTCTTGTCAGTTAAGAGAGAGATCATATTCCCTTCATGCTCCTACAATGAGAACTGATACTGGGAGATTACCATATCAGGGAACAACCTGCCCTTCCACTGACTACCTCAGCTCATGGTCAAAATAGCTTTGGAAATGAGTTACACTGATGATATATTTCTATCAGATTTACTTGTACCTTTGAGTAACTTTTTGCTGTCCTTTTAACTTCAGAGAATTGCACCACTTACATAAAAGATGAATTTGGCCTCATGGACTGAAAGTCTACTGACATTCAGAGAAATAAGTTCATGACAATGCCAACAAAATGGGATGAAAAAGAAGGTCCTGCCTGTACTAGATAATAATACACATTTCAGAACTCTGAAGAGAATAAGAGAGTATCTTGCATTATTTTCTTGATACACTAAGCTCAAAATAAAAAGCTCTTTTTCCCCTCCATCAACTATAATTCAAGAAACTGGAGACTAGAATGGAACTGTTTGCTTCCTCTGGTGGACAAATTCCAGACTCTGAAAGTACACCTTTTCTTACCTTTTCTACCATTAGATTTCCTCTCTTCCTTACTTTAGCCAACATCAACCTCTTTTCATATTAGTATCATTCAGAAGTGGAGAACAGAGAACACTTAAGGATGAAATTGAATTAACTGATTTTTTGGCCTCTATTTCGTACCTCATGCATGTACCTATTTTTTTTCCCTACAGCACATATGTGACAATTATAGGGAAAAGAGCTAAAGGTTTGACATGAAGAATTTCAAAAGAATCAGGACAGTATATTGTCTGACATTGTCCGAACACTTGCTCTGTGGTCATTTTCTGCTTCCAGATCTGTTGTAGCACATTTTAAATGCAGACTTCTAGCTATCATTTTTCACTACTTGCATATGTTAAACATTCTTACTGAGGGCACTTTATTCTTCACTTTGTTCTCCTAAGCTATCATTATTCTTTTGGTGCTTAAGTATGCACTTCTTTGTCCTCAGCTGTTCAAATTCCTTTCAGGTTGGCAGTCATCCTTCTAGGGATAATAGTAAATTGATATAGTGAACAGTAGTAGCACACAGTCCTTCAGAAGGTCCTTGAAAGGCACAAATTAGAGATGCTTCATATATTTATTTTTTAAAATGTTCAATTTGCTATGCACTTATGATCCCACTGAAACATTATCCTTTATTTCTCTACGAGTTGAGCCGGCAGTCTGTCCCCTACACAGTGGCTAGACTATTTTACACCTCCCCTTCTATGTTGTCAACCTGTGCTAATTGAAATGTTTATAAAATGCTGATACTGAAATATTGCAGCTTAGCAGTTCAATAGTTCTTTAATGAGCCCTTTGCTTTATTAATAAAATGATTTATAGAAATACTTAATCTCACTGATTTACCATTAGCATTAATGAGTCTAGTTATTAAGCACTTTATTTCGGAATGCCACAAAAATACAAACCCTGTAAAACATGCAGTATCTTGTACTAAGCTATTTTGTTTTTAGAGGGAATCAGTGGTGTTTAAATCTCACAGTTTTTCTTCAGTGAAGCACAGTTATTCATTAGCATAGAACTAGATGACTCTTTTATATCATTGCCCTGTCATTACTATCAGATTTTATCCAAATAATTTAGCACAGGGCTAATCACAGAAGTAATCCCAAAGACTGAAAATAGAAGTTCATATACAATCAGTAGAAATAAAGGTATTTCCATTGTCCTTGACTATTAAGCAAAGACTGCTTGATTATCGACTGTTAATAAGAATCTAATTCTTTATTACTCTTATTCTAATTTCTTGAGAGAAATAATTTTCTAACACATTGTAGTCTATTACAAGATATATTAAAATAATACAACCATCACTCCTCTTTATATGTACCTTCACATAGTTGTACAAGTGAAGCACTATTAGACAGCTTTCACCCAGTGTCATGCATTAGGAAGCTCATAAAATGATCACTTTATTTTGGGAGTAACTTTCTACCATGATAAGCTCTAATGAAAAAGCTGCGAAAGTGACTTTCAGAGTCCTGAAAGGTGCCACAGGCGAATTGTTTCCCTCATTGACCCCTCCCAGCTTCAGCCTCAGACATCTAGGAAAGATAAATTGGGGAAAAAAATATTTTCTTAGTTTCATTAGTGCATTTGACCCATTTTTTATGCTCTCCTGTGGTTTTAATCGGGAAGAAGGGAGGCTTTTGTTTTTTTCAGTCAGAGGTCTGGGACTTCCCCCCCACATCCCCCCACCATATCTAGGATTTGCCACATAAATTTGCATTTATACATTTTCATCTGTGTTTTCCTTAATTGGAAAATTAGTTTAATGAAAAATTTTGGTATAATCAAGGTAATCAACTTTCAGTTAAATACTTTTTTCTATCTTTTCCTATTTAAACAAATCAATAAAATGAAACCTTTCCACAAAACCCACTAGATTCTCTGGAAATTTGGTTTCATGTGGATTTGCTGGAAGGTTAACCAAGGCCTCCCTAAATGTCTCTAAGTGTCATTAGACCTTCTGAGAGATGTCATAGACCAGGATGTATGTGACATATTTATGTCACGTAAAACCAGAGCAATCAGTGGGTTTGCAAGCGATTTCTGCAGTCTTAGGTTCATTCTGCAGAGTCTGTTTTTAGACACTCACTTCTCCTGGTAAGAAAGAAGTGGTGCTATCACAGCTGTGATTAGCAGAGGGCATACATGTAGGAGCACATGCAGGCAGGGGCTTCTGTCTGCTAGAGAAAGTTTTAATTACACAGAACCACATACACATTACTGTAAAAATCCATGATTTTCAGTGGTGGATTAGACCACCATTTTTATAGGAAAAGTTTTTATGAAAGGGTGTTTTACTGGAGCAGCTTTTCTCTGACTAGGCAGATGTGCAGATGTGGCAATTACACCAGAGCATAAGCTAGACTGTCTGGTGCTAATGGGAGGAGATAGTGGGGGGCATAAAAGCTCCCTTTTCTGCAGGGTAGATAATTGTCTGATCTGAACTGAGTCTTCGTGTACAGAATTCACTTTTTACATTGATCTGAAGTAAACCCAGACATACAGGCTATACTCTGTATTTATTCTCTGTTGCTGCTTTGTAAATTGCTGCATCTATTTTTCCTGTACTTAGAGGCATTTCTGGCTGGTCTGAGGATGACAGGATGTCACTTGCACTTCCAGTATTATTATCATTATTTCTATTATGATTGCTCTTACTTCTTCTATTATAATATTGTACTTTCAGAGCAAAAGAAAAGTGCTAACTCTACTTGTTTTGTTTATAGTATTTAAATACAAAACAAGAAAAAAAGGTATGTTGAATTTTAGGAATATGCAAAGTGAAAAAACCCCTCATACATAAATCTTTTCCAGACAATTTTAGACTATTACATCAGGCCATAGTTGCAGCTTTCCCCGCTAGCTGCTTCCTTGATGTTTTCTGTGAGGAGAAGCTGCCATTATCCTTTCCAATAAAAGACAGAACTGAAGGGAAAGCTGGTGAGTTTAATTCATTTTTATACACTCTGTTTGCATGAGTGTACGTGTGTGTGCACGTGCGCGTGTGTGTGGATGCGTGCGGATGTTGATGATGAGCTGCTTTCATTTTTAAGAGTGTGCTCTGTACCATTCATCTGTGTATTTAAATAAAGTTGTTGGGAATATACGATACTTCAGCCTTAAGCTGTCAAAAATGAGATTCCAAGGTATTCAGCAGCACAAAATAGCATAAAAAGAGCTTTGCCACTATTCATCTCTGCTTGCCAGCTTGTAATGTTGATGTATGATATGTCATAATAAAGCACTGAAATGAATACAGCTACATAAAAAAGTGAAGCTACATGGCCACAGACACTGAAATATTTCTGATTCTTCCCTGTCTCCCTCCTCCATCCACACACACATATGCTTGAAGACACACACACTGTCAGTGATCTTGTTGTAAATCTGCTATTTGGCAGCATACAGATATGATGTACACTAGAGCCTTCCAAGTAATTGCAGAAAATGGTAAAAGTTGTTTTATGTCTATCCTAAATTCATAATTTCCATTGACCTCAGTTACAGTGATGAGGCTCAACACCTTCTGAAATCCAAGTCTACATCAGATTTTCCCCCTCCATAAAATTTCATCACCTTTTAAATTCATTTTAAATTCTTTATATATCTATGTGTGTATATATGTTTTTTAACTTACAAAAATGCACAAAATTTGATTTTTTCTCCCTTATTGATACGAATACACATACAGAATACATAAATAAATATAATGAACAAAGCAAGACACTCCCTCTGGTAAATTTAACAAATTTTAGTGTTTATTAAGGGAAATCCATTCACAATAAATCACTAAATCACAAGTTTTCACAGTATTTGTGAGAAAAGACAGTATTTCTGTTTTTTCTATGCTTATTGAAAGAAACTGCTCTGCAATAAATGTAATTAAGTAAGAAAAAAATTCCCCCAAATGAACATGTTAATAGGAATATCAATAAACAAAATCCCTGTGTTAAATAATTCTTTCCCCTTTAGCTGTTGATCTGGCACCAAATCTCTATCACTGACCCCACGTGGAAACAACAACAAAGTATGGGATTACTAGCTTAAATAAAATATTTGACACTTTTATAAATTAATGAAAAAAAGAACAGTTAAAAATCTATTTCTTTTAGCACTACAACTGGTTTCCAACCAGTTCTCAATATTACGTTCCCTCTGCTAGGTCAGATATTCTGCTGATTTATGAATATCTGTGCCATAATTTGTACTTTGTGCAATCACCAGTTCAACCTTAACAGTTTTACAGAGAATTGACTTTCAGAACAAATTTAGTTACCTGGGTGCAATAGGAATCAGAATTTATTCTAACTTTTTATCACATGAGATGATTGATTTTTTTTCACCACGAGTACATTTTCCTTCATTTCCACTTCTACTTTTAATTTTTTATCTTTATTCTTTTTCTGTTTCATGCTTTGAGTATGTCCATTCCATGTGGTGTCCAGCTTTGTTTGTGAGGTTATTGTTCTATGGCAAGCACTTTCTTACACTGATATTAGCAGTATTATTTCTGTGTGCCTAATAAACAAAAATGTAACAAAAAGACTATTCAAAATTGCCCAGATGTCTCTCTGGAATGTATTATGTGAAGGGTAATTAACTATTGTAATTATATGGAAGTATTTTATCACACAAATTACATATATGCACACACACATGCACAGAAATGACATATATTTAGTAACTGCTTATGAGCACAGACAAGAAGAATATACCACCAGAGGAATATACAGGTTCAGAATGTGTAGTCCATTGTTTGAAAGCAAAAAAGGAAACAGCATATCTGAGTGGCCTGTCTCTATTGGAGAGCATTAGAAAAAGAAAATGCCCTGAAGGCAGTTGCTGTTTGTTTCATTAGTCTGTGGATTTTTTAAAGCTTACAGAGTCCTTAGACATTCAGTGAAGAAACATTGCTAAGATGTTCTTCCCGTGATGACTCTGTGAGGATATGGATTTCCACACATTTCAAGATAGAAATGTTGAAGTCATTACTCCTCCTGTCATCCCAAACTACTATCAAAGGAAAGCAACCCACTGTCACAGAAGAGGGCATTACATTGGCCATCCTCCATCTTGAATTGCACCTCCTCTTCTCGCTGCATCTCTCTAAGGTGACCAGTCCCCATTGATCTTATGTGCTGATTATGGCAGCCGTTGTTTGCTGTTGCTATGGCCACAGATACTGTGCTGCAAGCCTGCAGATTTTGATTTTCCTAGCATTTTCCACATGTTTCATGCTTCAGTTTTAAAAGCAAAACAAATTCTCTGATCTTGTATTTAGTTTATGAAAAAAATATAAGGGGCAATTGCAGATAAAAAGTTTATTTTTCTATTACCTCTTAGCATATGTATGAACAGAACTATCATATGTTAATATTACAACAGTCTTTTCCACATTAGGACTTTAACATGGGTTAACAAATGTCCTGAAAAGCATAATCAACAAACAAAAGTTCCTGTTTTATCAGAGCAAGGAAGGTAAACGTCATGAGAAGATGACGCCTGAAGGTTCAGTATGTTCTATTCCTTGCCCTGAATCACGGAAATGGAACGATCTTTTACAAAATTTCTTAAGCTCTGTCTTAAAATTAGCTAGATTTCTGTTAGACACCAGCTAAATTATGTATGGAGGCAAGTTTCTTTGAAATTTAAATGCTCTGATAACGAGTCTTTTCTTAATATCCATCCCATGCATCCATTCTTATATCAGCTCAGAGATGCATTTATGCAGAATATTTATATGTTTGTGGAGATTCATTTCTAGGCAGAACTCAGATCATGCCTTTTCATGGCTAGACTGTGAAAATCAAATTCTTCTCATAAAAAGGATTTTTCTCTCCCTCAAGAATCCTAGTAGCCCTTCTCTGCACCTGCTCTAAAAAAAAAAAAATTAATCTTTCTTCATTGTGGGTCAGCACAGATATACTTTCTATATATCCCACAAGGTCTAAAAATGTCTTGTATTAGGAAATGAACAGTCCCCCAACTCTCCGAAAAACTGCTAACCCACCATCCTAAGGTAAAATGTTACTCTTTTTCATCCGTCTCTGTCTGAATTGACCTGGGAGGTGTGAACCTCTCGTTCAACAAAACTGAAACCTACGGTGCTAGAAACTGAAAACTGACTGGTGGTCTTTTGAGAAGAGGCTGTCAGTGCTATTTAATAGAAATCAGATTATAAGATGGCAAATTCTAAGACAATACCATTTAAAACTAAAGAGGTCATAATAAAATGTTCAATGTCACAGATTTCATAGATAACTTTTCCAGAGTCCACCAAGGTAGCCAAGGAATGTGCATAATGGAATAATATCCTATAATAATTTCAATGGAGACAGAGAAAAAAGAAAAAAACAAACACTTTAAGATGCCTGTCCTGGTTCTGGCAAGGATAGAGTTAATTTCCCAAGGAGCCAGGACAGGTGAGCCAAGCTGGCCGGGGGCTATTCCGTACCATGTGACATCATGCTCACCATAAAAGGGGGCTAGTCGGGCATGGGCGGGTTCCGGTTCGGCGTGTCGGCATGGCTCCGGGACGGGTCGAGCGTCCGGTCGGTCGTCGGATCGGTAAAATCGTTCTCTGTTATCACCATTGTTACTATCTGTTATCAGCACTGTTGTTGATTGTTTCCCTCTCGCTTGCTGTCCCAGTAAACTGCCCTTATCCCAACCCTCGAGGCTTTGCCGTTGTTTTTCCGTTCTCCTCCCCATCCCGCTGGGGGAGGGGTGAGCGAGCAGCGCGTGGCACTTAGCTACCGGCTGGGGCTAAACCACTCAGTCCTTTTTGGCGCCCAACGTGGGGCCCGAGGGGTTGTGATAACGACAAGTCTAACCCAAGTGTGTTAAAACAGAGTTGTTATAAGCATTTATAATGTTTCTGAAACAGTCACTGGTCATAATGATGTTCTGTTTGGTCACATGGCTCTGTTTTGTAAACCCGTGTTTACTCTATGCAATCCCTGCGGTGCTGTTTATCACCTCTGGGAGAGGGGTTTGTGTTCTCATGTTGTTGTATTGTGTGATAATGACTTATGATAAGATATCATTGACAGTCATGGGTCTGAGCTGGTATGTGTATGTAGCATTAGGTCAGGCCTGTACCTCGGTCAGTATCTTTCAGAATTGATTAATAATTGGACCCAATCTATGGGGAAGACAGGGGGGATACCTTCTCCCAGTCTTTCACCTCCCCTTTTCCCTTTTGGTTGGTTACAACAATTTTTGAGAATTTTGAATACCCTTGGAATGTTCAGGCCAGTATATTCCTATTGCTAGGTCTCCTGAATGCTTTCCCACTCCTGTTCAGGGTTAGCAAAAATCTTTTCAAGAGTACCACCCAGGGATCTTCCCCAAGGCCATCCCCCGGGCTGGCATGGCATTTGGGAGAGTATGGGTGGGTATCTAGAGACCTTTTCAGCCCCAATGGTTTGGAGCTTCACTCCTGAACAACTGCAAGACCCTGATAAAAAGGTAGAATATTTGAAAGGAAAGTGCTGTGGGGATTCTAAGGAGACACAACTTACTGCGCTGTGCTGGGCCCTGGCCACAATCTATCAAACACTGCTTGATAGTAGACAGCACCATCCAGAGCGAGAGAGCGGACCCACAGGCACTGCAGCTGCCCAGGCCCCCGCGACAGGCACTGTAGTCGAGCCAAAAGATCAACCCACACCAGTATCAGTCGCCCCTATACACAAAAAGAAATACACAAGGAAATCAGTTCGCGTAGTGAAAGATGATGATGAACCAGGGCCATCACGAGAACAAGAAGAAGAGCCAGAACCAGAAGTGATTACTCGATCCCTGTCCCTGAGTGAGTTGTGAGATATGCGGAAAGATTTCAGCCGCCTTCCAGGGGAGCATATTATTACCTGGTTGCTCTGCTGCTGGGATAACGGGGCCAGTAGCCTGGAACTGGAGGGCAGGGAGGCCAAGCAGCTAGGATCCTTGTCTAGGGAAGGGGGCATTGACAAGGCAATTGGAAGAAGGCGCAGGCCCTCAGCCTCTGGAGGTGACTCCTGTCAAGTGTGAGGGAAAGGTGTCCTTTCAGCGAAGATGTCATATGTCGGCCAGGCAAGTGGACCACTATGGAGAGAGGTATCCAATATCTGAGGGAATTAGCTGTGCGGGAGATGGTTTATTATGATCCGGACAATGCACAGTTGCCCACAGACCCCGATGATAGTCCACTGTACCCGACCCATGTGGTGAAAATTTGTGCAAAGTGCACCATCATCGTACGCCAACTCACTGGCAGTAATCGACTGGAAAAGTGAAGAGGCATCCACGGTGGATGAAGTGGCTGGCCGACTCCGGCAGTATGAAGAGAGCCTTTCTTCCTCCTTCGTCTTGGCTGTGGAGAAACTGTCCCAGGATGTCCGGCAACTCAAAGAGGATATATCGTACTCCCCACCCCCACAGACCAGTATTTCAGCTGTTAGGAGTAAGGGTTTTTCTGCTCCAGAGAGGGGATATAGAGCATACACACCACGAGGTATCCTGTGGTTTTTCCTGTGTGACCACGGAGAAGACATGAGGAAATGGGATGGGAAGCCCACCTCAACCCTGCGGGCATGTGTACATGAGCTACAAGGCAAGACAGCTGTAAGAAGGGACTCTTCCAGAAAGAATGCTGCTCCAGTTTCCAGCAGGCAGCCCCCCAGACCAAGTGAAAGGCCAGATCGCACTTCTGATCCTCTTGAAGGGACTTCTAAGTCCTTGTTGCAAGACGTGAGTAGTGACTATGACGAGCAGGACTAGAGGGGCCCTGCCTCCAGCCAGGTGGGGGAAAGGGACAATAGGGTTTATTGGACTGTGTGGATCCGATGGCCTGGCACATCGGACCCACAAGTGTACAAGGTCCTAGTGGACACGGGTGCACAGTGTACCCTAATGCCGTCGAACTATGAAGGGGTGGAACCGATCTCTATTTCTGGTGTAACGGGGGGATCCCAACAGTTGACTCGGTTGGAGGCTGAAGTAAGTCTAACTGGGAATGAGTGGCAAAAGCACCCCATTGTGACTGGGCCGGAGGCTCCATGCATCCTGGGCATAGACTACCTCCGGAAAGGGTATTTCAAAGACCCAAAAGGTTACAGGTGGGCTTTTGGAATAGCTGCCTTGGAAGCGGAGAACACTGAACCATTGTCTAGTTTGCCCAGTCTCTCGGAGGACCCTTCTGTTGTAGGGTTGCTGAGGGTTGAAGAGCAACAGGTGCCGATTGCTACTACAACTGTGCACCGGCGGCAATACCGCACCAACCGAGACTCCCTGGTTCCCATCCACAAACTAATTCATCAACTGGAGGGTCAGGGAGTGATCAGCAGAACCCACTCACCCTTTAACAGTCCCATACGGCCAGTGCGGAAGTCCAATGGAGAGTGGAGGCTGACGGTAGACTGTCGTGGCCTGAATGAAGTCACACCGCCCATGAGTGCTGCCGTGCCGGATATGCTGGAGCTTCAATATGAACTGGAGTCAAAGGCAGCCAAGTTGTACGCCACAATTGATACAGCTACTGCATTCTTCTTGATCCCTTTGGCAGCAGAGTGCAGGCCACAGTTTGCCTTCACTTGGAGGGGTGTCCAGTACACCTGGAATCGACTGCCCCAGGGGTGGAAACACAGCCCCACCATCTGCCATGGACTGATCCAGACTGCACTGGAAAAGGGTGAAGCCCCAGAGCACCTGCAGTACATTGATGACATCATTGTATGGGGCAACTCAGCAGAGGAAGTTTCTGAGAAAGGGAAGAAAATAATCCAAATCCTGCTGCAGGCTGGCTTTGCCATAAAACGAAGTAAAGTGAAGGGGCCTGCGCAGGAAATCCAATTTTTAGGAATAAGGTGGCATGATGGGCGGTGTCAGATCCCTATGGATATTATCAACAAAACAGCAGCCATGTCCCCACCAACCAACCAAAAGGAGACACAGGCCTTCTTAGGTGTTGTGGGTTTCTGGCGAATGCACATTCCGAATTACAGTCTGATAGTAAACCCTCTCTACCATGTAACCTGGAAGAAGAATGATTTCAAATGGGGCCCTGAGCAACGACAAGCTTTCGAACAAATTAAACAAGAAATAGTTCATGCCGTAGCTCTTGGGCCAGTCCGGGCCCAAGATGTCCAGATGTCAAAAATGTGCTGTACACCGCAGCCGGGGAGAATGGCCCTACCTGGAGTCTCTGGCAGAGAGCACCAGGGGAGACTCGAGGTCGACCCCTGGGGTTTTGGAGCTGGGGCTCCAAACAACGGGCTAGAATAGGAAGCCCCAGTTGTCCAGGGATTCTGGAAGTGATCACAGACTGGCCAGAAGGGAAAGGTTTTGGAATGTCACCAGAGGAGCAGGTGACACATGCTGAAGAAGCCCCACCGTATAATAAACTAACAGAAGATGAGAAACCATATGAGGCCTTCACTGATGGGTCCTGTCGCATTGTGGGAAAGCATCGAAGGTGGAAGGCCGCTGTATGGAGTCCTACACGGCGAGTTGCGGAAGCTGCTGAAGGAGAAGGTGAATCGAGCCAGTTTGCAGAAGTGAAAGCCATCGAGTTGGCTTTAGATATTGCTGAAAGAGAAAAGTGGCCAACACTGTACCTCTACACTGACTCATGGATGGTGGCCAATGCCCTGTGGGGGTGGTTACAGCAGCGGAAGCGGAGCAACTGGCAGCGTAGAGGCAGACCCATCTGGGCTGCCCCACTGTGGCAAGATATTGCTGCCTGGCTAGAGAAGCTGGTTGTAAAGGTGCGTCATGTAGATGCCCACGTACCCAAGAGTCGGGCCACTGAGGAACATCAGAACAACCAGCAGGTAGATCAGGCTGCCAAGATTGAAGTGGCTCGGGTGGATTTGGACTGGCAGCGTAAGGGTGAATTCTTTATAGCTCGGTGGGCCCATGAATGACACCTCAGGTCATCAAGGAAGAGATGTGACATACAGATGGGCCCGTGATCGAGGGGTGGACTTGAGCATGGACGCCATCTCACAGGTCATCCATCAATGTGAAACGTGTGCTGCAATCAAGCAAGCCAAGCGGGTAAAGCCTCTGTGGTATGGAGGCCGATGGTTGAAATATAAATATGGGGAAGCATGGCAAATCGACTACATCATGCTCCTGCGAAGCCGCCAAGGCAAGCGTTATGTTCTTACAATGGTGGAAGCAACCACTGGGTGGCTGGAAACATATCCTGTGCCCCGTGCCACTGCCCGGAACACTCTTCTAGGTCTTGAAAAGCAAGTCCTGTGGCGACATGGCACCCCAGAGAGAATTGAGTCAGACGATGGGACTCATTTTCGGAACAACCTCATAGACACCTGGGCCAAAGAGCATGGTATTGAGTGGGTGTATCGCATCCCCTACCTATCATGTGTCAGCCTCTGGGAAAGTTGAAAGGTGCAGTGGGCTGCTAAAAACTACCCTGAGGGCAATGGGTGGTGGGACTCTCAAACACTGGGATACGCATTTAGCAAAGGCCACCTGGTTAGTTAACACTCAGGGATCTGCCAATCGAGCTGGCCCTGCCCAGTCAAAATTCCCACGCCCAGTAGAAGGGGATAAAGTTCCTGTAGTGCACATGAAAAATATGTTGGGTAAAACAGTTTGGGTTATCCCTGCTTCAGGCAAAGGCAAGCCCATCTGCGGGATTGCTTTTGCTCAGGGACCAGGGTGCACTTGGTGGGTGATGAGAAAAGATGGGGAAATCCGGAGTGTACCCCAAGGGGATTTGATTTTGTGTGAAAATAGCCAATAAATTAAATTGCATGATATTAATAGCGATATACTGTATCAATGGTATGACCATAAGAATCACCCAAAACTAATGAAGGATGGACTTTGTTCAAAGTGCCACGATGCTAGAACTAGAACTGCCTTCAACTGGTGCCCAGAAACTTTATTGAAAAAAAAATCACATCTTTGGCATCCAGACTGTGAGCATGGACCATACCAGATACATCGGCTGTGAAGACTCCGGATGCAGCATGCAACAATCCAGCAGCATGCACCATTGCTCCTGCTCTGAGAGACTGTAATGGCAGATGGAACCCAAAACCATGGACTAAATGAACTCGACAGACATTTTAGAGCGATAGCCCATAGAGTAAGGCAATGAGATCTGTAAAATAATCTGGGCATGACGTAGATGGTATGGAATAAGGGGTGGATAATGTCCTGGTTCTGGCAAGGATAGAGTTAATTTCCCAAGGAGCCAGGACAGGTGAGCCAAGCTGGCCGGGGGCTATTCCGTACCATGTGACATCATGCTCACCATAAAAGGGGGCTAGTCGGGCAGGGGTGGGTTCCGGTTCGGCTGTGGGCGTGGCTCCGGGATGGGTGGAGCGTCCGGTCGGTCGTCGGATTGGTAAAATCGTTCTCTGTTATCACCATTGTTACTATCTGTTATCAGCACTGTTGTTGATTGTTTCCCTCTCGCTTGCTGTCCCAGTAAACTGCCCTTATCCCAACCCTCGAGGCTTTGCCGTTGTTTTTCCGTTCTCCTCCACATCCCGCCGGGGGAGGGGTGAGCGAGTGGCGCGTGGCACTTAGCTACCGGCTGGGGCTGAACCATGTCAATGCCTGACACTAGAATGGGATCAGGTGCCTTGAAAAAATTGTAAAAAAGAGATAAAATCCCTTTTAGACCATCTTTTAAAAATGGTGATTGAAATATCTATTTCTTCATAGTGTAGCAGCTGCCGATTTCCCTGAAAAATCAGCTGTTGCCATTATAAAGTCTTTTTTGTCTCCACTGAGGGCTTCATAACATCACTGTAGAGTAGTGTAAAAGTGAGATACTCAATTTATAGTCAGTGATGGAGACACATGCATGGAAATTTTGAATCTCATCCACTGTAGATGGATTTATTTGAATGGATAGTTAGAAAATGCCCCTTATATATTACGTGATAAATCTTAATGCTTTCCATTTTTAAAACCTCATATCAAAATGGTCACAGGACCAAATTTAGATTAGATTTTAGAAAGTACCAGCATAAAAAAGCTAATGGAATAGTGAATTAATTTTTTTTTTAGAAATTTCACCATAAAATTTGCTGACATAGCAAGAGTTAGAAAATACTAGGGGCTATATATCTTTAAATGAGCCAATTACTCATTTCTTTCAGTTTCATAAAAAACATTGCTCAGTTCTGGTAATGTTAAAATCAATAGTTTCACTGATCCTAACTGCAGCATGATAAGGACAAGTAATAGTAATACTTATGAACTCAAGCACTCACATGTGGTATTAGTAAATGCACAGGACTGTACTTGACCTTAAATAATCAGTGAAGGAAAGCACATAATAGAATTGTTCATAACAGAGATTGTAGAGTGACTGATTAAGTGATTAATTTTCCTGAGAGAAAAAATATGCTGACCTAAATCTTAGTACAAACCTTTGAAGAAATTTGTTGGGTCAGTCTCCTTCTGTGTAGGAAGTTTCCATGTGGAAACCCAAGTACTAACAATAAAAATATTAGTTAAAAAAAAAGTGATAATATAAAAGATTTTTGTTAAATATATAATATTTAACAAAATATTTTAAATTATTAATATAATATATAATTATATTAACATATATGTCTTTTTTGTATAAAAGACAATTGTAGCAGACTAGGGATTTGTCTTATGCTTCCAAACACCTTGAAACAAATGGAACTTACCACATATATACACAGTTCTATTTATCAAAAGCTGCTCATAAGATGTCCTTTGAGGTGAATCAAGCCAGTACCACACACTCAGAGTTTTGCTGCCCAGAAGTTCAGATTCAGCCTTGGAAGAGCTGTGGTTGCTGGTGCATCAGTGGGGCAGGGAGAAGGTGCCATCTCCCAGCATGCTCCTGCCCATGAACAAAGGCAAGAGAGAGGCTGCAAGAAGAGAAATGTTCTGATGATAGGCATGGTTTACAGAGAAGGGGAAAAAAAAGAAAAAATGGTATATTTTACCCTGCATATGAATGAAAGAACAAACCACAAGTGGGATAGTATCATGTTTGTTTTGACAGGCTGAATATTGCTGAATTTACATGTAATTTAATTAATATTTTATTGCCAAGGAATACAAAGATAGTAAGTTTCTAGTTTAGAAAACTACACCAAGTAGAAAACTGCATATACACTTTCCTCATTAAACAACACACAGGTCTTTTGTCGTGATTCTGCCCCAGCTGCAGCTGAGCACCAGGCTACTGCTTGCTCACCCCTCCTCCCTGGTGGGATGGGGAGGAGAAGTGGAAGAAAAACGTAAAACTTGTGGGTTGGGACAAGTTTATCAAGACAAGGACAAGTTTATCAAGACAAGATAAGAAGTTTATCTGGATCAATGGACTTTGTGATTTTGAAAACCTAAAGTGAATCATAAAAAAGTCAGGTCCTCTCCAGTAAGAATAGGACCACCCTTACATTTCTTTACGATGTTTGTCGTTGATGCCTGATTTTGTTTTATTCACTTTGAGATGTTTCCATCAATATTGAATTAGGCAACTTGGGTGTACCCTTCTCAAGACTTAATGCATATATAATCTTACTTCCTCTATTCTACCATACTCTCTTACTCGTCCATCTGATTTTCACCTCCAATGCAACTTTAGGGAGCAAACCAGTTTCTCCTTCAGAGTGAAATAAACTTCTTCTTCTTGTTGTTGTTAGCCATAGATACAAATCGCCCTTTTTTGTTTGTTTGTTTATTTCTTGGTAAATAACTTCAAATTGCTACACTTATTTTCATTTCTGTTAATTGATTGTCTTGTTTCTTTTTCTTCTTTAAAGTGTATGGAAAACCAATACATGATGATGTAAAGACTACCTATTAATGAATAAATGGAAGCAGAGCACAAACACACTTGAAAGGGAAAACTTAAATACTGTTATTAATACGAAGCCACATCTGCAAAAAAAGTTGACAAAAAAAAAATGAAGTGCTTTGTATTATAAAATAGAACCATGAACCACTTCTACTTCAGGCCTGTCCTTTCTGATATGATGAGCACAAGAGTGAATGCAGAATTCAGTATGACAATGTAATAGTTTATCCAATAGCAGTAAAAACGTCTAATATCTTGCCATTTCTTAATAAGGCTGCCAGGCCTTAATCTCCTCTGCTCAGAGGAATAAAAAAGCATTTCCTGTATGTTGCAATATGAAGAGCTTAGAAACTCTTCTGCAAGTGTGTTTAGTCAGAAAGTTGCAGTCTCTATAGCCTTTCCAAAATGATCCATTTCAATCAAGTTTTACAATGACAATTTTCTTTCCTTAGACTTTCATTAACAGAGAGCTCCATGGTAAACAACATTGCTTATGTCACTGGAGGTTTTATTTTAAAATCTAATTGCCAAACGATTTTCCTTAGAGAAATGTTCATGAAGAAATGATTCTGTATATGACCACACTCTTCTACAAAGTTGTTTATTATCATTAATATTATTATTATTTCCATTTCAATAGAATGTGCAAATTGTGTAATCCTGCTTTCAATACTGTCACCTAGAGTACTTTAATGAGTAATATACAAATAAACAATGAAAGAAAGCAGATCAATCATTTATCTTTGTGGTTTTCCTTCCATTTCAATTTTAACTAAGCTTATATTTTCTCCAGTTGGCATTTATCTTTTTGTCCCAGGCCCTGTGAGAGCTGTGTAAAGAAGATGATTAATCCGATTCCTTCAATTGAAGAAGACAGATTAGTGTTAGGAGAACATACTGGAAACTTCACTGCAATTTCCTTTATATTCTGCTTTTAAATCTTTGGGAATGGGTATTTGGGAAAGAGAACATCTGGATTTGTGTACAGTCCCACCAGCTATGTTAACTAGCTGTTTGGATGCCCTGCTAGGTCTTTTCTTGACAAATACCAGCTATGTGCATGCAAAAGAAGTAATTGTCTCAGCACTATGCCTTGAGAAACATTATTAACCTAAATAAAGGATCTTTGTGTGTGTTAAATCTACCTCTTGACTGGCAGCATCAACAGCTGGGTTTAATTTCTACTTATCATTATTAAATACTCTTGGAAAACTCACTGGGAAATTGGGGAAATTACATGAAACTGACTGAGTGTTCAATGAACTATTCGTTTCCACTGACAGGTGATGAATCAAATGTCCTTTACAAAACAGCATGATAGGGGAGAGAGGAATGAAAACGAGAGCAAGAAAACAAACTGTAACATGAGACAAGTAGCTACTCTTTTCCCAAATGAAAACAGTGATGGTTTCAAGCACTTCATTCTCATATGTTTAAGAGACACCTGATAAGTCTGCTGGTTGCTTTCTATTGCTTGTAGTTTTTCCTTCATGGTAAAGTCCTGTAACTTTGTTATCTACCCAGCAAGGCTTCACATACTAGTCATTTCCTATATCAACTCTTATTTTCCACTGGCCTTTCTGCTTCCTCAAGGGACTTCGCTTTTCAGAAGGAATACCACAACTCATAGCCCCATCTTCGGCTCCTGACTGACAGAAAACACTGTCTTGATCTCCTGTTATGTGGAAACTTCTGCATGCTAAAGCTTCAGGTTATCACATTGGAAATTTACTCATCCCAGGCACATTTTTTAGCACCATTAACTTGCCCAGAATTGCAGATAGTGCAAACATGCCCGTAAAATATGACAAAACTTAAATACAGTGAATACATAAAATGCAGAATGAACAAGTTTCAGTGACTGCTTTCATTCAGTTCCCCTTCTGTACACCAGACACACAGAGCTTTCTTACACCTTGGGCTTCTAACCCTGCTAGCTGCTCTGGGAATCAGTACACTTCGCCTTAGGCCTCATCCACCTTTATATAGTTTGAAACTGAGGCACTGCAAAATGATATATTTAGACCACAGTCACTAGAATTCATGGCAGAGAGGAACAATAGATCCTGTTTTCTGAATCTGATGTCTTAGGCGAAAACTCATCAACTATCTGGAAATTCAGCAATATTGTTCAAAAAATAACCTAGCAAGACTTAACTAGATGAGACACTAACCAAAAATTGGCGTTTCTACAGAACGTGTTTTCAAATAATTTTGAGATTGAGGATATATATTTAAAGTAGGTATTGTGGCAGACACTTTTTTTAATCAGAGGCTGAAAACTTGTGAAAGTGAAGATCAATTTAAATAAACTATTGAACACAGAGCAACTAATTATTTTCTCTTTTTTTAATGTTAAGCTACTATTAAAATTGTAAACTTATTGTATTATACAATCTAACTCAGCAAATTGTCTTTAAAAAAGGATTATTCAGGGTAGGACTAAATCCTGCCCCTTGGCACTCAGGTATGACATTCATTCATATCACTTTCTGAAAAGCATTTTCCACTGGATCTTTGAAAGAAATAGAGAATTTAGTCACTATTTATGTCCCATTTGTACTGATTTTACTTTGCAGAACAGGTCAAAACTAAAGAAAATATCTTAAGATCATGCATTTACTGTTCATCTTTCATCTCTCATCCATATAAATGGAGGCTTCATGATTTCAGAATTTATATCTGGGGCCAGGGAGTCAAAGCAAGCTTGTAGTCTGGAGGGAGAACGTCTCTTAGTTCCAATTAAAATGTGCAATCCACACTTAGTAAAATAAAAATGACAGGATTTTTTTTTCAAAGAAAAGGACTAATGTTTGGTTAAGCCTCCTGTGGGAAGATCTAACTTCCACACTTACTATTTTTGGGGATTTTCAAGCTCAATTTACTTACCTATTCAATAAGGGAAAGTAATTGTTATCCCATTCCTTTCATTACACAATGCAAATGCTATCTCTACAGTACAGAAATGCTTCTTCAAATTGGATGACAGAATATAGGGTTTTTTCCAGTAGTTTGAACATGCGTTTAAGGGACAATTCATCTATTTTCAATGAAAAATAGTTTTTCGGAGTTTGTTTTTTTTATTCAGTTTTAAAACAAATAATTATATAGAAGATAGAAATATGAGGGGAAGAAAATGAATACAGGCAATAGATGGTTTATTTTTGATTTGCTTCTTAGTGCAGGCTTCCCTTCCATATATATATATATGTATATATATAATATATATATATATTTTTTTTTTCTGAAAGGAAAATCCAGTTCTTTGTATTACAACTGTGTATAGGTATGTGGAGTAGTGGGCTTCTATATCAAATATGGTGCAAGGTAAAAGACTCTCACCACTGTTTTGCAGAGGCTGGCCTAAAGAGAGCACATTGGTATGTTTTCCTAGGCAATGAGATAAACTGCTCTGTTTAGGACAAGCTGTAAACTCCAATCAGCTGAAAATCAGATTTCTGTGGTAATTCCTGGAGAAATTGTAATCCAGGACAAAGAGAAGAAAAAAAGAGTGACTTCAAAGCCAGTATGATTCTTTAAGGGCAGCTGGATGTCACTTAGACAGCCCTGGGCCAGCTCCAGGATGAAAGGGGTGTAAATGTGTTCTGGAAATAGTATTGTATTTTCTGATTCCTTGTGGTCTACAAGACAGGGTATCACTACATCCGTTCCACAGCTTCTACCAGAAGCTGTCATTGGATGGGTACAGGTATAGTCTATCAGAGGATATTTGGATATGAGAGCTAGAAGACAGGGGGGCATGAGTTAGTCTTGATTCTCAGAGGTCCGTAAGAACATGTCAAATTCACACAGCTCTTACTTACTCTTCTGCACTTTGGTGAATGAAACTGATGTGATCTGCTTTTATGAGCTGGGGACTTGCCAGATGTGTATAATTCATATTTCTTTACCAGTTACATTTGGAAACTTTATTTATTCTTTTCTCTTTTTTACAGTCTTTTGATAGTCCCAAACCATACATTAATGCTGTAGTTCACTGCTTGAAGTGCCTAACTGTCTTTGTCTTCAGTTACTTTTACCAAAAAGTATAGATGTGGAGAACAAGTACAGACAGAGTTTATTTCAAGACCTCTGCTGTGTCTGCTAACATTTTGAACTACCTTTGGATTTTAACGGAGCTTCACTGAACACCAAATTCAGCTGCAGCTGATAGAAAACCCCTTGCATGATACAGATCCAGACACCGTAGGAAAACAAAGATGCAAAATGAACTCTCATTATTTATCCTCTATCTAGTCCTGCACTAGAGACGTTAATATAGATTGGAAAGTTGTAAGCACTCTGCCCTCAAACAGAAAGAAGTGTCTTGAAATAGATATCTGTGCCTCTTCTTTGCAGGTATTGAAGGATCTCTGTCAGATGAGTTCTGAGACCTAAAGGTTTTCTGTAAATAGGTCTGGCTCAGTGTGATTGAGCATCCATGACCTTCCATGATTAAAAAAATGTTAAAGAATTTTCCAGTTTCTGTCTTTGTCAAGTTGTGAGTAAATAATAGCTCAGACTTTCCTTGCTTGCCGCTTACACTCCCACACAGATTTATCTCTACCTTTGGATGAAGGAGAAAGACACAGTACCTTATCTGTCCCTAAGAAAGTCAATTGACAAGGGATTTTTTATGATACAAATGTGGAAAAATACCATCGATATATTAGGAGGGTAAAAATTCCTGGCCTGTAATAAAATTAAATGGAATCTGTATCACCTCCTGCCCTGTCTCGCTATTGACAAATAGGTTGGATCAGCTTAAACGACCACTGGTGTCATCTCTATCTGCTTACTGTTCTTCAAGAAAAATGTCTTGCTGAGATAAATAATTGCTATCTCCTTCAGAAAGGCAGGGAAGAGGAAAAAAACCAACAACAAACCCCCCTCCATGTTAAAACTTTTAAACTGCTGTAGGCAGTAAGAATATCGTATGGAAATTTTCTTAACCTGCTTCAAAAGTAGTAAAAATGCACAAATTTGAATGTCTATTCTGTAAGTAAGATAATTGACTATTTAGATTGAAGTATGTATTCTGAGAAATCTGTAGCTGTGAGAATGCTGATTCTGAAACAAAGAAGGTGTAAAGCGGAGCTGCTCAGCATTGTGAAAACAGCTCTCTATGTACTAATGACAAGGTCTGGTGAGAAAACGTAGAAGTATTTTTTTGTCATTGTGAGGAATGCAGAAAAAGTGTGATATTTTTCCTCATTATCACTGACAACTCCCTCGAGCCAGTGTGTGTGTTTTGTTCCCCCCTTCCCCTCCCAATTTTTGAACATTATACAGTACACAACAAATGAGGTGAAGAAAAACCAAAAGCAACATCCATCTAGGCACTCCTATATTAAAGGTGGACTTAGGAGTTCTGCTGTGTAAAAGATGCACAATAATTTTGGTAGCTTTCCAGTGGTCCACCAATGTCACATGTTGTAAAAGGCAGGATTAGTTGGTGGATCTAATACTTGTTTTTTCATCTCTGTTGAACCTTGCTACAACTCAGTTTTGTAGGCTCAAATGATTCACTCCTGAGAGATTATAGTTTTCATCTTTAAAACTGCTATATATGTTTTAATGTTCTCAACTGTTTGACTGGTCTTTTTGATTGAAGAAAAAGTTGGAATGCAACTTTATTAAAGGTTGTTTTTGCTAACTTACAAATAAGTCCACATATTTTCCTTCTTATCATTTTAAAATAACCTTTTGCATTACATAGATAAACCATTTTTAGAAAATCTGCACCAACTCCCTTTAAATTGTTATAAAGCCTTGAATAAAGGAATCAAAAAATAATGAAGGAAATATACACAGTATTTATAGAAGTGCTGCCTCCTTAACACAAATGAGGTTGTTAGTCGTGTGAAACACACTTCAGAGTCTATCGCATATTACCAAGTCTGGAGTGGAAAATTGAGCACACTAATAAGAAAACTAAAATTGTAGTTTGAAAGAGTAATAAAGCCTGAGCAAATGTTGGTTATTTTTATTTCTTTCTGGGTTTTTTTTTTTTTTTTGGTAGTTTGTTGTTTGGGGGTTTTTTGTGGTAAAAACTGGGATATTTTTGAGATGGAGAAAAGTAGACACATAGTATTCTGAGGTTTTGGAACACAGTGGAAAATTCAAGAATCACAGCCTAACTTCCATTTTGTACTGTTACTTCCATCCTGAATTAGAAGCTCCATTTTTTGCTGTGTGCTCTGGCTCTTATGTTAAACCTTTCCGGAGTTATATTTATTAGTAAGTCTGTCTCGGAAGTTCAGTCTGGCACTGTAGATACCAGCTATTAAATCATAGTTCATTCTTGTGCTATCTTAAAACAAGGTCAATTCCTTACTGCTGGCCCAACTCCTGGCAGGATAGAATCATAGAATCATAGAATGGTTAGGGTTGGAAGGGACCTCAAAGATCATCTAGTTCCAACACCCCTGCTGCGGGCAGGGACACCCTCCACTAGACCACGTTGCCCAAAGCCTCATCCAACCTGCTCTTAAACACTTCCAGGGATGGGGCATCCACAACCTCTCTGGGCAACCTGTTCCAGCGCCTCACCACTCTAACAGTAAAGAATTTCTTTCTAACATCTCATCTAAATCAACCCTCCTCCAGCTTGAACCCATTACCCCTTGTCCTGTCACTACACTCCCTCATAAACAGTCCCCCTCCATCTTTCCTGTAGGCTCCCTTCAGGTACTGGTAAGCCGCAATTAGATCTCCCTGCAGCCGCCTTTTCTGCAGGCTGAACAGCCCCAACTCTCTCAGCCTGTCCTCATAGGAGAGGGGCTCCATCCCTCCATACCACCTGTGCTTAGCTGGCCAGCCAGTCACCTTCTTCTATTCCTCTCTTCTCTTCCTGCTCAGCTGTGGGCTGGGAAAACCTGCTTTTTGAAGTATCTGGTGAATGAACTTGGAGAAGCCAGAAAGAAACTTGTGAGCTTGCATCTCAATAGCTACCCTGTTTTCACAGATCAGTAGTCTCTTCATGGAGGTGACGGGTCTCTGAGCACATCATGAGGCAGAAGTAATGCATACTTTATTTAGGAAGGTTTGCTTTTCTCCTATGACAATCTAGCTCTCTTACATGCAAGAAAACTGGAATGGAGACAGGAAGTGGAAACTGTAATATTCTCACATGATGATTAATGAAAGCTCTTTTAGGAGGACATTATAAATAAGGTGGCCATTTCATATAACACAAAAACTAGCAAACGTTACAGATATAGCTAGATAGGGGAACAAACATATGCATGTGTTCTCCTTAAGGTTGATACCCATGTATCTTACCAATTCAGCTGGATTCGTGCTGCCACGCAGAACCCAAGCCCTGAAAGGAACATGTCATAAGAATAAATCCATCTAGATGAAAATGCCAACAGGACTTCAAGCCACTTATAGAGATAAATCTGATTTGAAGTGGGTAACAAGAAGCCAAGTATCAACAGAAGTCTGCAAACATATTTGTAAGCAGTTAAAGGATAGGGAGGCACTTAAGGAAGTTGATACACAATTTTTCAGAGTCTAAAGAGCAAATATTTCATTGAAAGAAAGGTTTCAGACAAAAGTACTCCCAGAGCACCAAGAACAGTGACTACACTTGTCTGAGACACAGCAGACCCATAAACAGCTGACTGAACAACTCATACAAGCAGTGAAGAGGGTCACATTGTTAGTGTAATGCAGCAACACTTCCATGAAATAGGAACAATGGTTTTCATATTCTTTCGATGCCTGGGTTGAAAATCAGAAGATTTACCGTCTACCTACACTTTTCATTTTAAAAATGCCACAATACTGTCGAATGAAAATTTCAGTATTCTACTAGTTCATGCTTAAAAGAGGTTATAACAAAAAAAGATAGAGTAATTTTACAAATTTTTAGAGGGACTCCTGTCAGACATGAGGGAGAAGCCAGAAATTATGACTGTAAAAAAAACTTTAAAATGACAATTTGCCTTTTATTAGCTAGGATTGGCATTTGCTAGTGAAGGAAAATTGATAGGTAGACAGTGGATAAGCAAGTTAAATCAAAACATTAAAAACATCACAAATGCTCAGATTTAACTGAAATTTATTTTCGGTGGAGTCTTAATAAAATTATTATATTAAATGATCTCTGTCATAGTGAAAATAAAATTTAACCTAGAATTGTATTGCAAATATGGAGTGTTTATAGCAACCTTAAAAAACCCCGCAAACACTCACCCCAAAAGACAACATAAGGATAGCTCAGTGTGTGTTTTTCTGTTCATAGCACTAGTATCAAGAATAAAAATGTTATTTCAATTGGTTTTATTAATAACATTTTGCCATAGTAAAAGGGCATATAATAATAGAAGGAATAATATAGAATCATAGAATCATAGAATCATAGAATGGTTAGGGTTGGAAGGGACCTCAAAGATCATCTAGTTCCAACACCCCTGCTGCAGGCAGAGACACCCTCCACTAGACCACGTTGCCCAAAGCCTCATCCAACCTGCTCTTAAACACTTCCAGGGATGGGGCATCCACAACCTCTCTGGGCAACCTGTTCCAGCGCCTCACCACTCTAACAGTAAAGAATTTCTTTCTAACATCTCATCTAAATCAACCCTCCTCCAGCTTGAACCCATTACCCCTTGTCCTGTCACTACACTCCCTGATAAAAAGTCCCTCTCCATCTTTCCTGTAGGCTCCCTTCAGGTACTGGTAAGCCGCAATTAGATCTCCCTGCAGCCGCCTTTTCTGCAGGCTGAACAGCCCCAACTCTCAGCCTGTCCTCATAGGAGAGGGGCTCCATCTCTCCGATCAGCTTCGTGGCCCTCCTCTGGACTCACTCCAACAGCTCCATATCTCTCCTGTACTGGGGACCCCAGAGCTGGACACAGTACTCCAGGTGGGGTCTCACAAGAGCAGAGTAGAGGGGCAGGATCACCTCCCTTGACCTGCTGGTCACACTTCTTTTGATGCAGCCCAGGACACGGTTGGCTTTCTGGGCTGCAAGCGCACCCTGCCGGCTCATGTTGAGCTTCTCATCAATCAATACCCCCAAGTCCTTCTCCTCAGGGCTCCTTTCAATCCATTTCTCGCCCAGCCTATAGTCGTGCATGGGATTGCGCCAACCCATGTGCAGGACCTTGTCCTTGGCCTTGTTGAACTTCATGCGGTTCGCACAGGCCCACCTCTCCAGCCTGTCAAGGTCCCTCTGGGTGGCATCCCTTCCCTCCAGCATGTCGACCACACCACACAGCTTGGTGTCGTTGGCAAACTTGCTGAGGGAGCACTCGATCCCACTGTCCATGTCACTGACAAAGATGTTGAACAGTGCCAGTCCCACTACCGACCCCTGAGGGACACCACTCATCACCATTCTCCACTTGGACATTGAGCTGCTGACCACAACTGTTTGAGTGCGACCAGCCAGCCAATTCCTTATCCACTGAGTGGCCCATCCATTGAATCCATGTCTCTCCAATTTAGAGACAAGGATGTCGTGCGGGACAGTGTCAAATGCCTTGCACAGGTCTAAGCACATGACATCATTTGCCCTTCCCTTATCCATGGACGCTGTAAACCCATCATAGAAGGTCACCAAGTTTGAAAGATTGGTAAGGTTTGTTTGTAAGATTTGTAAGATTTGTTTGTAAGATTTCTGTATGGTGTTGTCATTTAGAGATTAGAACAGCTCTTCTGTGTCTGAATTCAACGGGAGGTAGGCACGTTTCAAAAACATTGCTGAAGTATTGATTTGAGCAAAAGAATGTTTGATGATATGAAAATAATCCTTGTATTCCCCACAAATTTTTACACACTAGAGCCAGCGACCTTGTCCCAAGACAGCACCGATGCATCCATGACTTGAAGATTTGAGAGACCTAAATTCACACAGATCACAAGTGTGTGCATGGCTACATGTCTTGTGAAACTAGCTCCTGCTTTTGTGTGCTCCACAGGAAGAGAAGATTAAACCAGAAAATGTTTATTTCCGGCTTTATTTAAAACGGTGAAGCTACTCATGTCAGGTTATCTAACAAGATCTAGAAAACATGCAGCAGCAGTACCAGCGGTTGTTCTGTTCTTCCACAAGTAGTGATGTGGCTGTCCTTTCCTTGCAGCCGGTGGGCCCATGGTTTGTTACATGGAGCTAGTGCTCCTTAGTTTTGCAGCCACATGAGTGATTTTGTTAAGAAATGTGCTGGCACCACTGGGCAGCTGACTAGAGAGAAAAACCTCTCAAACAGGGAGGGTTAAAGGATATGGTTTTGTAGGAACAAAAGTCAATAATCTCAAAGATAAAAGGGGCCCTGTATCCTGAACTCTAAAATGGCAGGAACTACTTGGGACTGGCTGTGACATTACAGAGAGTTTATACAACGCCAATCAGCAGGAACTTAAGACACCGAACCCTCTTTTCTGCTTTGAGTATCTTCTGAACTGTGTGCTCTGGGAGCACTGTTCAGAGAACACCTAGAGATGAAAGAACAGGGTAATTAAAGCTCTCCAAAGCTGAATAGCTCGAAGACGTGGCAGATAAATAATAAAGGTAAAAATGGTGCTTTATTCTGTTTCTAAAGGCAATGGGCATGAATAAAAATGTATTATCAATAGACTTCCATTTTAATACAACTATGCTGAAGCCACCAAAGTTTTTAACAATTTAAAGTAAATTTGAGCAGACGAAGACAACTATGAATCCATATTACATTTCTGTGAGAAGTACTGTCTTACATCAAAGAAGGAATTATATGACAAACAGAGGAGGGAGGGAAATGTACAAGAGTTTTTAATTATCTGAGCCCCAAAAAACAATTTTACAATTTTTCAATCCTTGATAAGAAGTCTAGAGCAAAAGATTCAGAGAGTGAAGGAGATGCAGGAAAAAAAAGCCTTACCAGTGTAGTGGAAACTTGCCAAGCAAAGGATACTCTCACTCCCCATGGAAGATTACTGGATGAAGTTGGGAAGCCTCTGAATGTTGGAGTGAATAAAAGACACTGGAAAAGAGATTTGAGACAGAAAGGTTTGATAATCAAACCCAGAGTAAAACAGGAAAACAACAAACTGCAAATGCTTTTGTAAACAGTACAACATCTGATTTTTTATTTTTTTTTTGGGGGGGGGAAGAGGGGAGGGGAAAAGCAGCACATGGCATCACTTTGCATGAACTTCCATGTGATATTAAACTTATTTTGCACGGTGGTCAGAAAGTTTCTTCATATGATCACAGTGTGGCACAGTGTAAACCCAGCTCAGAAAACCCAAGGAAGGATTTTTTTTTTAAAATTAAATTTAATATATGTGCATTAAAAAATGTGATGTTGGAATGACTGGACTGGTGTTACAATTGAAAGATCAACCCTCTACCAAGAAGAAGTAGAATGGAGAAAACTAAGTAAAATTTAGGTTGAACTCAGAACTTTTAAAGGACCATGAATAAAAAAAATGTGAGAAAATTACATACTCAAGTTGTATTGTTAGGACATTATGCAAAATACTGCGTTATATATATGTCAAATCTTTGGTTTGATACATTCATTGAAAGGAAGGAGGACTGAAATAATGGAGAAAAAGCTTGAGAAAATTAAGGAAGCTTTTAACTGAATAAAAATATGATTAAATGAGCATGTATGTTGTTTGAGCATTGGCCTTAGAAATCCAATTTCTTCAAGCAGACAGTTGCTAAAGTAAGATAAGGTGTTACATTGCTGTTCTTTTTTCCTGTTGAAATCACTGGATGAATAAAAGAACTGAGTACCAAAACAGTTGTTCATCACTGTTGAAGAAAATGCATGAAAAATGTTATTTAACTATAAACATCATGTATCTACATAAATGTATAAAGCTGAAACATTTACTGCTAACTGTAATGGGGAAATTATTGGTGAAATGGCAGCTGCCAGCTATTTCTCTTTGCTCTGTTGTCTATCAGCAGGGTTCTGAATAGTGTCATTACAAAACTGTATACATTCCATATCTGATTGAGAGACTTAATTTCTTTGTGCAGCTGGTTGTGTCATTTTAGGCTCTTGAATTGTTTCATGGGAAGAAAAAAGAACATATTTTTTATTGTCTAGAAAATTAAGGTTTTTGTGTGTGATAATGTGAATTTAGGTGAAACAACAGAAGATTCAGAGAACTTTGGAGGTACCACTCCTGTAGCAAAGCTAAATCCTACATTAAAAAAAAAGGTATCTTTGGTAATAATACAATAAGGTGTGCTTTAATATTAAATGGGACTGAGGTCATCAATTTTGCCTCAAAGAATAAATGCAAACATGAAGATTACTTGGCAAGGTAAAAGTTAAGAAAAAATTATGCTATTCTACAATAATATGCTACTGTGACATTGTGGTGGGTTGATCCTGGCTGAGGGCCAGATGCCCACCAGAGCCGCTCCATCACTCCCCTCCTTCATTAGACAGGGGAGAAAAAGTATAACGAAAAGCTTGTGAGTCGAGATAAGGACAGGGAGAGATCACTCACTAATTATGGTCACGAGCAAAACAGACTGAACTAAGAGAGGAAATTCATCTAATTTATTACTAGGCAAAACAGAGTAGAGGAATGAGAAATAAAATCAACTCTTAAAACACTTCCCCCCACCCCTCCCATCTTCCCGGGCTCAACTTCACTCTCGGCTTCAACCTCCGCCCCCGCCCAGCAGCACAGGGGGACGGGGAATGGGGGTTATGGTTAGTTCATTACATGTTGTTTCTGCCGCTTCTTCCTCCTCTGGGGGAGGACTCCTCTCATTGTTCCCCTGCTCCAGCATGGAGTCCCTCTCACAGGAGACAGTCCTTCACAAACTTCTCCAACATGAGTCTCTCCCACAAGGTGCAGACCTTCAGGAGAAAACTGCTCCAGCGTGGGTCCCCCACAGGGTCACAAGTCCTGCCAGCAAACCTGCCCTGGCGTGGGCTCCTCTCTCCACGGATCCACAGGTCCTGCCAGGAGCTTGCTCCAGCATGGGCTTCCCATGGGCCACAGCCTCCTTCAGGTGCCTCCACCTGCTCCGGTGTAGGGTCCTCCACGGGCTGCAGGTGAAATTTCTACCTCCCCTCATCCTTCCTCCATGGGCTGCAGGGGGACAGCCTGCTTCACCATGGTCTTCACCACGGGCTGCAGGGGGATCTCTGCTCCAGCACCTGGAGCACCTCCTCCCCTCCTTCTGCACTGACCTTGGTGTCTGAAGAGTTTCTTACATCTTCTCACTTGTCTCTCTGCCTGCAAAAGCTGTCTCTAACTGTTTTTCACTTTCTTAAATATGTTATCACAGAGGCGCTGATTGGCTTGGCCTTGGCCAGCGGCGGGTCCGTCTTGGAGCCGGATGGCATTGGCTCTATCAGACACAGGGGAGCTTCTAGCAGCTTCTCACAGAAGCCACCCCTGTAGCTCCCCCGCTACCAAAACCTTGCCACACAAACCCAACACATACGTACATATTACATAATAGAGACTAGGAGTTAGTGATTTTAAAACCCAAGGTAATAGGTTTCTTTTCAAGCCTTTTTGGAAACATGAAGACTAATTGGATATCTAAGTAAGGCTCTCAATTCTCCCAGATAGCCCCATTGAAGACAGCTCATAGCAGGGATTTACAAGAAGTTACATGCAAGCTATGGTGCAATAAAAGACCTTTTTGCACTTAGAAGTGGAGGAAAAATGGATAGTGGGGCATTATTTGCCCAAAGATATCTCACCAAGAGAACAGAGGTGGAACCCATCTCACAACAGTGATGATGATATGCCATGAAAGACTGCAAGGCTCAGAGATCAACTTTTTGAAAGTGTTTAGACTTCTGTATTATGTTATTGTTAATGTGAAGTTGCTATTATTATCTTTGAGGCAGAAAACTAAGAGTTTCTTAAGAACATCTGTAAGTAGTCCTACGACTTTTTTTTTAATGCTGCAGGATTCGAATTCAGACTTTAAATGAGGCATATCCAAGAGTATTGAAAAACAGACATTTTGGCACCTAACTCATACTGAAATCAGGGGGACTTAGATGTTTAAAGATCTTTGAGGATTTGAGCTGAAATTCTTACATTAATGCAAAGAATGTAACATCCAAAAGCACTTGATTTGGGCATTTTATAGAGCAACATGTAAAAAATTATTTATTTACTTTCTGTAGAGTAACATAACCAGAGTAAACATGTCCAGTTAAAATTTCCTCAGAATAAAAAATATTGACCTATGTCATGAACGCAGCCTGTGACTTTATTAATTAAAAAGGTCCTGTATAATTTCCCACTAACTCATGAAGCAGGAGAAATAGTAATTAAAGGTATTATTCTCCACACTAATTTTCATATCTACTGATGCATGTGCTGTGAACTATCACTGTCATAATGTTAAGTTCAGCGTGATCCCATATCCTGTGGTCATTTTGTAATGAATCATGTAGGGTGGGGAAGAACAGATCTCAAATTATTGTATAAAACCAGAAAGTAGTTTAAACTTCTACAAGTTGAACAGAAAACATGTGAAGCTTCAGTTCTGTTCAGCTGAGGGGATGGTGGTTTTCTCTGCATGGTTTTTGCACTGTTATTGAATATCTGTCTTTAAATAAGAAATTTATTCTTCCTTACATAATTTCTTCCACCATTTCCTACTGTTTTTTCCTGTTTGTCTACTGGTTTGCTCACAATTGGTTTTATGATAAGTGGATTTTCTATTTCTGTTGCTGTTACTTTTATTTGAAACTGTCATTGATTACACTTTCACAGCCTCCAAATTTTTAAGGCTGTAAAACAACTGTCAGGTGTGTTGGTCTTAAAACTTACACAGACTGGCTGACAACCCTTCTGGTAGGTTTTCTTTTGTACACGGTGGCTAATTTTTAACAGATGTAGCGGATGCAGGAATAAAATTTCCCCAAGACATACCACGACAGAAGTTGTGATCAAGTCTGAGATGTAGGTATCCATGCTATATTTGAAGTAACATTAACCATTCTTACTTATCAGAGTTGAAATAACAGCTGACAGTAGTATGGGAGTGCTACTATCTGCATGATATTTGAGTTTTAGTATTAACCCTTCTTTTGCAGCCATACATATATTTGGATGCAGCACTGACATTTTTAACTGAAAACAGAGGAAACTTTTTCTCTTTGCCCTTTTTTTTTTTTTTTTATTGCTCTTTCTCTTCCATCTGTCTTCAAAGCGCTCTGCCTATTTTACATCTGACACCAGATACCTTAGGAGAGCAGGCTTTTAGCAGCTTTTAGAAAACTGCCAAATTTCATATCCATTACTTGCTTTCCATTTGGTACAAGCTATTTAGGCAGTCATTACAATAAAATTTAATTTTTCAATTTGTACATCTCCAGTGATTCCAAAAGTCTTAATTTGATTTATGCAGCTCATCTCTTTCAGTTCTGCTAGTACATCTAGTACAAAATCTTGACTGTGCTGGTAGTCATATGTAGTTTTAAATTATTGGGAAAAAAAAAACAAAAACCTTGACCTATAATTCTACTGTTTTCATTTCTAGATTTCTGTTATATATGAATAAGTAGTAACATGGTAAGCAGATCTCATTTTGGCTCTTGGAAATATAACATATAGGGGTTTTTTAACACTGATTTTTGTTATATTTGTTTTAATGTTTTAGGTCCTGAGGAGGAACTGCTGCAGTATTCACACAAGAAGGGCTCTTATTTTCTGGATGAACTCCTGGCTGTACTGAAGTACTATGTGAGGATTTTCACTGAAGCTCTCTGTGGTTCCTGTTTTCCATTAATGACATCTGGATGCTTTACTGTGCAATTATGACTCAGAGTATACCAACTATATCTACCAAAATCTTGAAAGCAGTTATGTTCTTACATAGAGCCATTTGGACAGTCTTACTGTGTCTCTTTCCATTAATGTACTATACTTTCAAAAGCATACTGTGAGGTTGGATACAATGTCCAGATTGTCACAAAAATTGATTAAATTTGTTCCAATTCTAATTTTCTCAACAATATTTGTCTTATGAATGGACAAATATAATTTTACCCTGAGTTCTCTTTATAGTCTTAAGATTGTCACAACAATGGATTGGGTGTCATTTTCTCTTCTTGTTACAGCCTATGTCACGAGTTCTCACAGACCTTTAATATTTTCTCATTCTCATCACATATTCTCATTCCCATAACAGATTAGAAGAAAATGTCATAAAATTGATCCATTTTCATAACAGACTGTAATGAGGACAGAAAATGGAACTAAATTAATCCGTTCTCATAACAATGTGAAGATTGTAATAAGAACAGAAAATGGCATGAAATTTATCCTTCCTGTGACAACCTTAAAATTGTACCAGGGCAGGAAAAGATACAAGATTAACTGGCCCTCAAGACAAAAGCTCTAGCTAGAACTGAACATTGTACCAAAGTTATCCATTCTTGTTGTAAAAACAAAAATGTAATTCTATGGTTGTGTGGAGATGCCATATATAAATCACTAACCACTTTAAAGTGCCCTAAAATAGCTTGAGACTTATACCTATATTGCCACAGGGGACTGAAAAAAGTACGTATAGTTTGTAACACTCAGACTGTGAGGTCAAAATTTCAGCTCATGATTGGAAGAATTTATGGAAGTTACACCAATAAAATTTAGTGTACTTAAGTATAATGTGCCCAACTCTAAAAACTCATTATTTGTATTGAACAAATTTGACCAAATATTTAAGCAGGTATTTTTGGTGTTAAGGCTTTTCTTCCAGATTATAGAAAAACTTTAACACCTCTCATTCCTCATATATGTGGGGCTTCATTCATAAAAGGCTTCAGGTACTAAACTCCTCCTTAACCCTCATATTAAGTTTTTCAGTCAAAAGCCACAACCCACAAACATCTCCTCAGCCATCCCTTCCTGACATCTCGAGGTACTGGGAGGAAGATTTTAGTATCAGTTTTCTATTTGTAAGTTCTTCAGTAGTTTAGGGTATGTTTGCAGATGTGATGTGCCCAGGTTTTACCCTGACAGTCATGATCATCTCCAGAGGATTTAAAGACTGAGTGGTCCCTCCTGCTGACTGTGATTAAGAAATCAGCATTTGCCAAACACTGTCATTTACGGGCGTAAGCATACTTTAAACAACATGAAAGAAATGTTTTTTATCCTAAATTATACTGCATTAAGAGGAAAGAACTCCCCATGTCTTACAAGAATTTAGTAATCTATACTGATTAAAAAAAATACTCAACACATAATCTATGATTTTCTTTAAAGTAATTGTCTTTGTGTGGCCTTGTGAATGAAAATGACTTACTGTTTCTGACTCCTGTCCACTGTGTTTGATAGGGTGCATTCTTTTTACCAAGCTGTTAATCTATCTTCTCTTGTTCCCTGAGTATTGATCTGTCCAAGAGAGTTAGACTTTGATTTTTACCACTATAAACATGCACCATTACAGCTGGGAATTTTTGCTCATTGCTGTTCTTATAGTGCCTTCTGAAAACTGTAACTACAGAAGCTTTCCTATCATTTAACTCCCAAGAATTTTAATCCTGTACAGTACTGCTTATATAGTTACCTAGCATAAATGAAAGCTAACTATTCTTGCTCAAACTTACATGTCTCATTAACATAAATAGTACTTTATTCTTTAACCTATTTAAATGAGAGGAGTAATATGTAAAGAGAGAGAGCAACAGAAATATTAGTAATTTCTGCTTTGTGTCATCCTTCATTCAGTTGTTTGTTGGGGTTTTGGGGGTTTTTTATTCGTTAAAATTTGCAAAGACTGATTATGAGCATTCACAGTTCCAGATGAATTTTGAAAAATAGTCCCATGCTTTTCACAAAATGTTTAATTGAATGAACTGTTCACTCTATTAGCCTTTCTTACTCCTTGTTGTCCACTCAGGTCAAAACCCATTGTCCAATAACACCAGTGAAAATCCTTCTATATATCTTGTCTTTCCTTAGCTTAAATGTGGGGTGGACGCTGCTTGCTTTATCTACTGGGGTGGACACTGCTTGCATTATCTCTTTCTGAAGTACCATACATATGTGCAAAGCCATAGGCTTATTTTTCAGAAGCTCTTACTTTTTAGCAGGTCTCACACAGTAATGTTTCCTAGCTGCTCTTCACCTCCAAGGTCTAAAAACTCTAATTTCCTTAAAGCTTCCATTTGCTGCTGAATCATCATTTCCAGTAAACTACATTCCTCGCATTTGGTCAAGAAGAATGAGAATAAAATGGCTGAAGTTTAGTCCAGAAATATGTTGTTGTAAGGATAAAAACAGTATGTTATCTAAAAGTGACCAGGGGTTATTACAGCTCTATTTATTTTCAGTTAGTGTTCACACTGTCAAGGCAAATTTCTGTGATGGGGTGCTTTTCTACTGAAGAAATTCTGTAAACCGTCGTATGATGACTGTTACATATTTTATACACAATTCACTAACACGATATAATGGCCTCTTTGTGATGTGGATCTTAGAGATTCCTTTCATGTCATATAGATACATTACTAAAAGGATAATATACATGGAATTAGAAATTTGCTAAGCAAAGCAATTTGATATGAGTGTGTTCTATGTAAACAGCCCTACCAAGAGAACTGGAGGAGAAGAGAGCCTTTCACAGTCTGGGAAGGACACTGTAACCGCGGGATAGGGACCGTGAAATAGAAACTATAGAATCAGGTTGAGATAATTAGTTTGAAACCAAGGTAACAGGTAATGAAACTAACTGACCATGGCAAGGTACAATGCTGCTATGTTCCATGTACAGTTCCTACCAAACTGAACAATAGGTTTGGAGATATTAATCTTATGAAGTCGTTATGGACAGGTGCATCCACAGCAAGGGTACCGCGCATGCCCACAAGAAGAGGGTCACGCAGCGGACACAGGTGCAAGACCACTGATGACCACCAGAGACCCTTGAGGACCACCAACTCAAATCACTGAGCATGCGTGACGGGGAGGAGAATATGGAAATGGATTCTGAGAAATGATTATCATAGGACTGCCCTTCCTGAGAAAAAAGATGAATATATATGTTTTTATCCTACACAACCTGTGTGTTGGTGATCACCTGGCATGCACGTTGGGTGGAGCTATCCCCCGTGCATCCAGCGCTGCAATAAAGAATGCCTGCCTTTTAACACTACATTGGTGTTATGAGGTTTATTCCCAGATTTCAGTGACAACACCACCACCTGCAATAGGTCAGCACAGGGAAAAGGAGGGGGAAAGCTCCTTCCCTGCTCCTGACCCTCAGAACTTCACTAGACTGCAAGCTGGTTTTTATGCTACAGTTTATAGGCCGATACCCGATTCACTATGTTCTGTAGCTTTTAATATTGGAACAAACCAAAGACTTTCTAATTTGTTAAGGAGACAAAGAGTTCTGCAAAAACTAGATTTATTGTAATTCCTATTTACTGGTTGTTATATCTAGCAGATTGATACTACACAGAAATAACAGTTGCTTGCTCTACAGTTATTAAGCCGTTTCTGGTTTGATGAGAGAAAGTGTGGAGAGAAAGTGGAAGCCCTAGAGATCCGTTCTCAGTATGAAACGCAAATGCCTTTCCCAAACTTGTGGATTCAGGTCTCCTGTTAAACAGGTAGCTGTGAAGGTTCCACCTCAGGATGAACTTCCCTAAAGCCTAGCGATATTCATATCCAGAATTCTGGTTTGCATAAAATTGTAATCCCATTATTTGCTTCAGCTAGTCAAAGATCACCTTATCCATCAAATAGCTACTTAAAATGTGCTTTTATGAATAAATTGGTTTCCTACAGAGATGCCTGCAATGAATTTGACGTGGTTTAGGCCAAGCCGGCAGCTGAGCGCCATGCGGCCGCTCACTCACTCCTTCCCCAGCGGGATGGGGAGGAGAACGGAAAAACAACGGCAAAGCCTCGAGGGTTGGGATAAGGGCAGTCTACTGGGACAGCAAGGGAGAGGGAAACAAACAACAACAGTGCTGATAACAAATATTAACAATGGGTGATAACAGAGAACAATTTACCGAACCAACAACCGACCGACCGACCGACCAGACGCTCAGCCCGTCCCAGAACCACGCTGAAACGGCGCCGAAACCACGCCACCCCTCCCCTACCCGACTAGCCCCCCTTTTATGGTGAGCATGATGTCGCATGGTATGGAATAGCCCCCGGCCAGCTCAGGTCACCTGTCCTGGCTCCTTGTAAAATTAACTCTATCCTTGCCAGAACCAGGACAGAATTGAATTTTGTATCCTTCTGTTTATATCTGTGTATGTGTTAGTGTTAAATTGAAAATTACAGTTTGGCCAATTGATTCTGTCTACTGAATTATTACTTCTGTCTACTACTATTATTACTTTGAATACCCCCATTGGTGTTCTGAATTTATTTCAGAAGATGCATAGTGCATAACCTATGAAAGATGACATATCTTTTAAGCTTGACACTATAAAAGGGGCTAATGCCTGAGGAAGGAGATTGCGTGTGCGGGGTACCTACACAGCCTCATGCGCTGAGGCATAATTGCACTTTGTTCTCAGTGTTGGGGTCTGAGTGGACATGGTAGCACTGTCTTTTAAAGTTCTTTATTTAGAGTGATTTAACACTGTGATGTTGATAGCAAGATACTGGGACCTGTAAGTGGACTTTGAAAACAAGATTCTCAGCTCTCTGTAAATCTCCCAGTTTCCAATGATTCAAAGAGGATTAAGTGTTACCTAAAATAGAAAGGAAGAAAAAGGTAATCTTTATTTCTCATTATTTTTTCCTGGTTATAGGGGATATACCTGTCCTGTTTTTTGGCTAGGGTAGTGTTAATTTTCACGAGAAACTGGGAGGAGACAGAGCCAGGATAGGTAACCCAAAGCAGCAAAACGGGTATTCCATACCATATGACATCATACTCAGCATATAAAGGAGGCTGGCAAGGGAGGAGGGGCCACTGCTCGGTGATGTGCTGGGCATCCAGTCAGGTGAGCAAATTGCATTGTGTATCACCTGCTTCATATATTCTGAGTATTGTTGTTACTTTCTTCTTCCTTTGGTGTCCCAGTAAAATGTCCTTATTCCAACCCACCAGTTTTACCTTTTTGATTCTCCTCCTCATCCCACGGAGTGGGGGGGGGAGGGAGGGCAGGGAGAGGTGAGCGAGCAGCTGAGTGGTGCTCAGCTGCCAGCTGGGACTAAACATGAAAGTCCTTTTTGGCACCCAACATGGGTCCTAAAGGGTTGAGACAATGACAGATCTGAAAAGAGACTGTTAAAACAAAGTTGTTTTATGCATTTATTATGATAGGTAAACAGTCGCTGGTCACAATGGTGTTTTGTTTCTTCACATGACTGTGGTATGTAAACCCTTACTTGCTGAATCTATTTCCTGTGGTGCTGTTTATCACCTCTGGGAGAGGGGTCTGGATTCTCATTTTGCTGTATCATGTCATACTGACTTATGACATCACTGGTCATGAGCCTAAGGTGATACTTGTATATGGCATTGCTGTCATGCCTGTATCTCAGACGACATCTCTTGGAATTGATTAATAATTGCACTCAATCTATGGGGAAGATGGGGTGGGGTGGGGGTGGGGAGATACTTCCTCTTCCCTTTCACCTCCCGTTTTCCCTTCAGGCTGGTTACAGCAGCTTTTGAGAATTTTGAATACCCTTGGGATGTTCAAGCCAGCATGCTTCTATTGCTATGTCTTATGAAAGTGTTCCAAGTCCTCTTTAGGGTTACAGAAAATTGTTTTAAGAATACCACTCAGAGATCTGCCCTGAGGCTGAATAGTCAAGGGTGGCATGGCAGGTGGGAGAATATGGGCAGGTATCTAGAGAACCTCCAATGGTTTGGAACTTCACTCCCAAACAACTACAGGACCCTGATACAGTGATAGACTATTGGAAAGGAAAATGCTGTGGCTGTTCCAAAGAGGCACAGCTTACTGCAATGTGCTGGGCCCTGGCCACTATCTACCAAACACTGCTCGATACTAGGCAGCACCATCAGGGGAAGAGAGGGAAAACAGAGCAACAGGCACTGCGGCTACTCAAACCCCTGTGACAGGGACTGCAGCTGAACCTAAAAACCAACCCATGCCAGTGTCAGTCACCCTATACACAAGAATACATACACAAAGAAATCAGTGTGCTTAGTAAGGGATGACAATGAACCAGGACCATCTGGAGAACAGGAGGAAGAGGCAGAACCAGAGGTAATCACCCAATCCCTGACCTTGAGTGAGCTGTGAGATAGATATGCGAAAAGATTTCACCCATCATCCAGGCAAGTACAGCATTACCTGGCTGCGCTGATGCTGGGATAACAGGATCAGTAGCCTGGAATTAGAGGGTAGAGAGGCCAAGCAGTTGGGACCCCTGTCTAGGGAAGGGGGCATGGACAGGGCGATTAGGAAAAAGACGTGAGCCCTCAGCCTCTGGAGGGGAATTCTTTCAAGCGTGAGAGAAAGGTATCCCTTCAGTGATGATGTTGTATGTAACCCAGGCAAGTGGACCACCATGGAGAGAGGTATCCAGTACCTGAGGAAATTAGTTGTTGTTTATTATGATCCGGACAATGCGCAGTTACCCACAGATCCTGAGGAAGTCCAACGTACCCGACCCATGTGGTGGAAATTTGCATGGAGTGCACCGTCATCATACACCAACTCACGGGCAGTAAGGGACTGGAAAAGCAAAGAGGCACCAACAGTGGATGAAGTAGCTGGCCGACTCCAGCAATACGAAGAAAGTCTCTCTTCCTCCCTCATTTCAGCTGTGGAGAAACTGTCCTGGGACGTTTGGCAACTCAGAGAGGATATGTCCTTGTCCAGGTTCTGACTAGGATAGAGCTAATTTTCACAAAGAGCCAGGACAGGTGAGCCAAGCTGGCTGGGGGCTATTTCATACCATGTGACATCATGCTCACCATAAAAGGGGGCTAGCTGGGGAGGGGCGGGTTTGGTGTGGCTCCGGGACAGGCTGAGCGTCCCGTTGGTCGTCGTTGGACCAGTAAATTGCTTTCTGTTATCATCCATTATGAATATCTGTTATCAGTACTGTTGTTGATTCCCTCTCCCTTGCTGTCCCAGTAAACTGCCCTTATCCCAACCCTCGAGGCTTTGCCGTTGTTCTTCCGTTCTCCTCCCCATCCCGCCGGGGGAGGGGTGAGCAAGCGGCAGCCTGGGGCTAAACCACGTCAATCCATTTTGGCGCCCAACATGGGGCTCGAGGAGTTGTGATAATGTCAAGTCTGACCCAAGTGTGTTAAAACAAAGTTGTTACAAGCATTTATAATGTTACTGAAACAGTCACTGGTCATAATGATGTTCTGTTTGGTCACATGGCTCTGGTTTGAAAACCCGTGTTTATGTAATCCCTGCGGTGCTGTTTATCACCTCTGGGAGAGGGGTTCCCGTTCTCATATTGCTGTATTGTGTGATAACGACTTATGATATCATTGACAGTCATGAGTGTGTTGGTTTTGCGTGGCAAGGTTTTGGTAGCAGGGGGGGGCTACAGGGGTGGCTTCAGTGAGAAGCTGCTAGAAGCTTCCCCTGTGTCTGATAGAGCCAATGCCAGCCGGCTCCAAGACGGAACCGCCGCTGGCCAAGGCCAAGCCAATCAGCGCCTCTGTGATAACATACTTAAGAAAGTGAAAAAACAGTTAGAGAGCGCTTTTGCAGCCAGAGAGAGGAGTGAGAAGATGTAAGAACATCTGCAGACACCAAAGTCAGTGCAGAAGGAGGGGGAGGAGGTGCTCCAGGCGCCGGAGCGGAGATCCCCCTGCAGCCCGTGGTGAAGACCATGGTGAAGCAGGCTGTCCCCCTGCAGCCCATGGAGGGAGGATGAGCGGGTGTAGAGATTCCACCTGCAGCCTGTGGAGGACCCCACGCCGGAGCAGGTGGAGGCACCTGAAGGAGGCTGTGACCCCGTGGGGAGCCCGCGCTGGAGCAAGCTCCTGGCAGGACCTGTGGATCCGTGGAGAGAGAAGCCCATGCCAGATCAGGCTTGCTGGCAGGACTTGTGACCCCATGGGGGACCCACGCTGGAGCAGTTTTCTCCTGAAGGTCTGCACCACATGGAGGAGACTCACGTTGGAGAAGATCATGAAGGACTGTCTCCCGTGAGAGGGACTCCATGCTGGAGCAGGGGAACGATGAGAGGAGTCCTCCCCTTGAGGATGAAGAAGTAGCAGAAACACCGTGTGATGAACTGACCGTAACCCCCGTTCCCCGTCCCCCTGTGCCGCTGGGGGAGGCCGAGGTTTGAAGCCGGGACTGAAGTTGAGCCCGGGAAGATGGGAGGGGTGGGGGGAGTTGTTTTAAGATTTGATTTTATTTCTCATTCCTCTACTCTGTTTTGCTTAGTAATAAATAAGATGAATTCCCTCTCTAAGTTTGGTCTGTTTTGCTCGTGATGATAGTTAGAGAATGATCTCTCCCTGTCCTTATCTTGACCCATAAGTTTTTTTTTTCATTGTAGCTTTTCTCCCCTGTCTAATGAAAGAGGGGAGTGATAGAGCGGCTCTGGTGGGCACCTGGCCCTCAGCCAGGGTCAACCCATTACAATGAGTCTGAGCTGGTACTTGTATGTAGCATTTCTGTCATGTCCGTACCTCGGTCAACATCTTTCAGAATTGATTAATAATTGCACCCAATCTATGGGGAAGATGGGAGGGATACCTTCTCCCACTCTTTCACCTCCTCTTTTCCCTTTTGGTTGGTCACAACAATTTTTGAGAATTTTGAATACCCTTGGAACGTTCAGGCCAGTATATTCCTATTGCTAGGTTTCCTGCATGTTTTCCAAGTTCTGTTCAGGGTTAGCAAAAATTGTTTCAAGAATACCACCCAGGGATCTTCCCAGAGGCTGAATAGTCGGGGCTGGCATCGCATGTGGGAGAGTATGGGTGGGTATCTAGAGACCTAGAGCCGAAAGAACAACCCATACCAGTATCAGTTGCCCCTATACACAAGAAGAAATACATAAGGAAATTGGTTCGCTTAGTTAAGGATGACAAAGAACTGGGACCATCACGCGAACAAGAAGAAGAGCCAGAACCAGAAGTGATCACCCGATCCCTGTCCCTGAGTGAGCTGCGAGATATGAGAAAAGAGTTCAGCTGCCTTCCAGGGGAGCACATTATTACCTGACTGCTCCACTGCTGGGATAACGGGGCCAGTAGCCTGGAACTGGAGGGCAGGGAGGCCAAGCAGCTAGGATCCTTGTCTAGGGAAGGGGGCATTGACAAGGCAATTGGAAGAAGGCGCAGGCCCTCAGCCTCTGGAAGCGACTCCTGTCAAGTGTGAGGGAAAGGTGTCCTTTCAGCGAAGATGTCGTATGTTGTCCAGGCAAGTGGACCACCATGGAGAGAGGTATCCAATATCTGAGGGAATTAGCCGTGCGGAAATGGTTTATTATGAACTGGACAACATGCAGTTGCCCACAGACCCCGCTGAAGTCCACTGTACCCGACCCATGTGGCGAAAATTTGTGCGAAGAGCACCATCATCGTACGCCAACTCACTGGCAGTAATCGACTGGAAAAGTGAAGAGGCACCCACAGTGGACGAAGTGGCTGGCCGACTCTGGCAGTATGAAGAGAGCCTTTCTTCCTCCCTTGTCTCGGCTGTGGAGAAACTGTCCCAGGATGTCCAGCAACTCAAAGAGGATATATCTTACTCCCCACCTGTACAGACCCATATTTCAGCTGTTAGGAGTAAGGGTTTTTCTGCTCCGGAGAGGGGATATGGAGCATACACACCATGAGGTATCCTGTTGTTTTATCTGCGTGACCATGGAGAAGACATGAGGAAATGGGATGCAAAGGCTACCGCAACCCCATGGGCATGAGTATGTGAGCTGCAAGGCAAGACAGCTGTACAAATGGACTCTTCCAGAAAGAATGTTGCTCCAGTTTCCACCGGGCAGCCCCCCAGATCAAGCGGAAGGCCTGATCGCACTTATGATCCTCTTGAAGGGACTTCTAAGTCCTTTCTGCAAGAGATGAGCAGCGAATATGATGAGCAGCAGGATTAGAGGGGCCCTGCCTCCAGCCAGGTGGAGGAAAGGGACAACAGGGTTTATTGGGCTGTGTGGATCTGATGGCCTGGCACATCGGACCCACAGAAGTACAAGGCTCCAGTGGACATTGGTGCACGGTGTACTTTAATGCCATCCAGCTATTAAGGGGTGGAACCCATCTGTAATTCTGGTCTGACAGGGTGTCCAATGTCAGGGAGATTTCGTTACAATCCCGGGGACGAGATTAAGACATTAGATTGAGTCAAATGTCGTACAACCTTTCAGCTTTATTTTTGATGAACAGGGAGAAAAGAACTATATAAAGAGGCAACCAGGAGAGCGGGGAAGAGCAAAGGGAAGAGAGGGGAAAAAAAAGAGAGAGACAGAGGGATAGGGAGATAGAAAGGTAGAGAGATAGAGAGGGGGAGGGTCCAAGTTGGGGAGGAATCTAGCTACCACCACTCCGAGTCCAGTGATGTTCCGTTAGCTCCATCTATGATTTTCAAGTGTCGCAGCCTTTGTCGAAGCAGATTCCAGGAGATACACAAGGAGAGGAAGAAGGAGAAAAGCCCCCTCACCAGAGAGCACATGCTCCTTTAGAGGGGTCCCATGCTCATGTGCAGATTGCAATTGCGTATGTGCAGATTGTGCTATACGTGTTGCCTCCTCGGGAAGCCGCCTTCTGCCTTTTTTTTTTCGCGCCCTGGCTCTTGCGCAAGCACACGGTGGTATTTGTCTGCAGACCGTGAGGGTGGTGTCTTCTGAGGCAGGATGTTAACATAGGGAAGTGGTGGTGCGATGGCAATGTCGAGAGAAACCACATATAGTAGCGGTCTTCTACACAGGGGGATCCCAACAGTTGACTCTGTTGGAGGCTGAAGTAAGTCTAACTGGGAATGAGTGGCAAAAGCACCCCATTGTGACTGGGCCGGAGGCTCCATGCATCCTGGGCATAGACTACCTCCGGAAAGGGTATTTCAAAGACCCAAAAGGTTACAGGTGGGCTTTTGGAATAGCTGCCTTAGAAGCGGAGGAAATTGAACCATTGTCTAGTTTGCCCAGTCTCTCGGAGGACCCTTCTGTTGTAGGGTTGCTGAGGGTTGAAGAGCAGCAGGTGCCGATTGCTACTACAACTGTGCACCGGCGGCAATACCGCACCAACCGAGACTCCCTGGTTCCCATCCACAAACTAATTCATCAACTGGAGGGTCAGGGAGTGATCAGCAGAACCCACTCACCCTTTAACAGTCCCATATGGCCAGTGCGGAAGTCCAATGGAGAGTGGAGGCTGACGGTAGACTGTCGTGGCCTGAATGAAGTCACACCGCCCATGAGTGCTGCCGTGCCGGATATGCTGGAACTTCAATATGAACTGGAGTCAAAGGCAGCCAAATGGTATGCCACAATTTATATTGCTAATGCATTTTTCTTGATCCCTTTGGCAGCAGAGTGCAGGCCACAGTTTGCCTTCACTTGGAGGGGTGTCCAGTACACCTGGAATCGACTGCCCCAGGGGTGGAAACACAGCCCCACCATCTGCCATGGACTGATCCAGACTGCACTGGAAAAGGGTGAAGCCCCAGAGCACCTGCAGTACATTGATGACATCATTGTATGGGGCAACTCAGCAGAGGAAGTTTCTGAGAAAGGGAAGAAAATAATCCAAATCCTGCTGCAGGCTGGCTTTGCCATAAAACGAAGTAAGGTGAAGGGGCCTGCGCAGGAAATCCAGTTTTTAGGAATAAGGTGGCGTGATGGGCGGCGTCAGATCCCTATGGATATTATCAACAAAATAGCAGCCATGTCCCCACCAACCAACCAAAAGGAGACACAGGCCTTCTTAGGTGTTGTGGGTTTCTGGCGAATGCACATTCCGAATTACAGTTTGATAGTAAGCCCTCTCTACCATGTAACCCGGAAGAAGAATGATTTCAAATGGGGCCCTGAGCAACGACAAGCTTTCGAACAAATTAAACAAGAAATAGTTCATGCCGTAGCTCTTGGGCCAGTCCGGGCAGGACCAGATGTCAAAAATGTGCTGTACACCGCGGCCGGGGAGAATGGCCCTACCTGGAGTCTCTGGCAGAGAGCACCAGGGGAGACTCGAGGTCGACCCCTGGGGTTTTGGAGTCGGGGATATAGAGGATCCGAGGCCCGCTACACTCCAACGGAAAAGGAGATATTGGCAGCCTACGAAGGGGTTCGAGCTGCTTCAGAGGTGATTGGCACTGAAGCACATCTCCTCTTGGCACCCCGACTGCCAGTGCTGGGTTGGATGTTCAAAGAGAGGGCTCCTTCTACACATCATGCAACCGATGCTACGTGGAGTAAGTGGGTTGTGCTGATCACACAACAGGCTCGAATAGGAAGCCCCAGTCGTCCAGGGATTCTGGAAGTGATCACAGACTGGCCAGAAGGGAAAGGTTTTGGAATGTCGCCAGAGGAGGAGGTGACACGTGCTGAAGAAGCCCCACCGTATAATAAACTAACAGAAGATGAGAAACCATATGAGGCCTTCACTGATGGGTCCTGTCGCATTGTGGGAAAGCATCGAAGGTGGAAGGCCGCTGTATGGAGTCCTACACGGCGAGTTGCGGAAGCTGCTGAAGGAGAAGGTGAATCGAGCCAGTTTGCAGAGGTGAAAGCCATCCAGCTGGCTTTAGATATTGCTGAAAGAGAAAAGTGGCCAACACTGTACCTCTATACCGACTCATGGATGGTGGCCAATGCCCTGTGGGGGTGGTTACAGCAGTGGAAGCGGAGCAACTGGCAGCGTAGAGGCAGACCCATCTGGGCTGCCCCACTGTGGCAAGATATTGCTGCCCAGCTAGAGAAGCTGCTTGTAAAGGTACGTCATGTAGATGTCCACGTACTCAAGAGTCGGGCCACTGAGGAACATCAGAACAACCAGCAGGTAGATCAGGCTGCCAAGATTGAAGTGGCTCAGGTGGATTTGGAGTGGCAGCGTAAGGGTGAATTCTTTATAGCTCGGTGGGCCCATGAATGACACCTCAGGCCATCAAGGAAGAGATGCGACATATAGATGGGCCCGTGATTGAGGGGTGGACTTGAGCATGGACGCCACCTCACAGGTCATCCATCAATGTGAAAGATGCGCCATAATCAAGCAAGCCAAGCGGGTAAAGCCTCTGTGGTATGGAGGACGGTGGTTGAAATATAAATATGGGGAAGCATGGCAAATCGACTACATCACGCTCCTGCGAAGCCGCCAAGGCAAGCGTTATGTTCTTACAATGGTGGAAGCAACCACTGGGTGGCTGGAAACATATCCTGTGCCCCGTGCCACTGCCCGGAACACTCTTCTGGGTCTTGAAAAGCAAGTCCTGTGGCGACATGGCACCCCAGAGAGAATCGAATCAGACAACGGGACTCATTTTCAGAACAACCTCATAGACACCTGGGCCAAAGAGCATGGCATTGAGTGGGTGTATCACATCCCCTCTCATTCACCAGCCTCTGGGAAAGTTGAAAGGTCCAATGGACTGCTAAAAACTACCCTGAGGGCAATGGGTGGTGGGACTCTAAAACACTGGGATACACATTTAGCAAAGGCCACCTGGTTAGTTAACACTCAGGGATCTACCAATCGAGCTGGCCCTGCCCAGTCAAAATTCCCACGCCCAGTAGAAGGGGATAAAGTTCCTGTGGTGCACATGAAAAATATGTTGGGTAAAACAGTTTGGGTTATCCCTGCTTCAGGCAAAGGCAAGCCCATCTGCGGGATTGCTTTTGCTCAGGGACCAGGGTGCACTTGGTGGGTGATGAGAAAAGATGGGGAAGTCCAGTGTGTACCCCAAGGGGATTTGATTTTGGGTGAAAATAGCCAATAAATTAAATTGCATGATATTAATAGCGATATACTGTATCAATGGTATGACCATAAGAATCACCCAAAACTAATGAAGGACGGACTTTGAAACTGAACAAAGTGCCACGATGATGGAACTAGAACTGACTTCAACTGGTGCCCAGAAACTTTATTGAAAAAAAAATCACATCTTTGGCATCCAGACTGTGAGCATGGACCATACCAGATACACCGGCTGTGAAGACTCCGGATGCAGCGTGCAACAATCCAGCAGCACGCACCATTGCTCCTGCTCTGAGAGACTGTAATGGCAGATGGAACCCAAAACCATGGACTAAATGAACTCGACAGACATTTTAGAGCGATAGCCCATAGAGTAAGGCAATGAGATCTGTAAAATAATCTGGGCATGACGTAGATGGTATGGAATAAGGGGTGGATAATGTCCTGGTTCTGGCAAGGATAGAGTTAATTTCCCAAGGAGCCAGGACAGGTGAGCCAAGCTGGCTGGGGGCTATTCCATACCATGTGACATCATGCTCACCATAAAAGGGGGCTAGTCGGGCAGGGGTGGGTTCGGCGTGTCGGCGTGGCTCCAGGACAGGTCGAGCGTCCGGTCCGTCGGTCGGTCGTCGGATTGGTAAAATCGTTCTCTGTTATCACCATTGTTACTATCTGTTATCAGCACTGTTGTTGATTGTTTCCCTCTCGCTTGCTGTCCCAGTAAACTGCCCTTATCCCAACCCTCGAGGCTTTGCTGTTGTTTTTCTGTTCTCCTCCACATCCCGCTGGGGGAGGGGTGAGCGAGTGGCGCGTGGCACTTAGCTACTGGCTGGGGCTAAACCACCTCATCTTTATATAGTATTTAATCCACAATCTATCCCTTCATTTCTGTGGCTCACGAGGATCCTCTGCCAGTACCACAAATCTTTATTGACTTGGCTACACTTTGCTCTTTAACTTCACAGGCAGGTTGACTTTTCTGTAGTACACTGTGTGGGGGGCATAAACATGTCTGTGGGATGTGGAGCCCCACTTCCTTCCAAAATGTTTCGAAAGGTGGAGCTGAGGCATGAACATGATGTGCAAAGCTCAAATGGCAGCAGCAGTGTGGCATTGTCATCACTAACTCGGTACTAAGTGTGCTACCCTAACATGCTGTTAAGGCGCCTGCACACATTGTGTCCTGTGCAGAGTTTTGCTATGAAGATTTGCAAAGAAGATTGACAATGATTAATGCAATGAGAAGAATGTACACTTCTCAGCCTTTCAGGAAGTTACTTAGACCTGTTTTCTCAGCCCCTCCTTCTTTTCATTTCATCTCAGAAAAGTAAGACCTTTATTTTACTTCTACTGCAAACTTGATAACTCAGACCATTTTTATTTGCATGTGTATGAAAAGAATTCCTAACTTTTTCTCAGACATCCTGTGTCAAAAAGGATGAGGGCGAACACTCGTAATCAGACACATTTGTACAAATCAGGTGACCTGTACTTTCTGCAATGTGGAAGCTGCAGTCATTGGTGTACCAATGACAGGCTACCTCAAATAAGAGTCATAAAACTTATTCACAAAATAAGTGAATATCGCAGACAGATTTTCAAAGTTCCTAGAAAAGCTAAAATCATAAACTGAAAAGCACATTTTTGTTATTTCAGATGCTTGCAGCTAGTGTTAACTATCAGGGTGGGTATCATTGTGTCCAGACAAACTGCAGAGTGAGGAATGAATATTACTTCATTTGATCCAAATAATGGAATGTAATGTTGCAAAACTCTGAAATAATTGTGGATGTTAAGAATGGAGACAATAAGTTAGTTTTTAAATTATGGCCATCAGTGAAACTTAGGTTGTGTGGAATGAAATACTGTGTAAAGTAAATTATTAAGCTTTAGAACCTCATATATTACAGTCTCTCTGTTGCAGCATAAAGGATCTGGTATTAAAAGTAATGTGTTCAAAGAAGAGCTAAAAATGTTGATAAAAAAGCTGCAGTGGGAATAAAGACAATGTGAAAACTTTCTGTAAAATTAAGTTGTATGAAGGGATTTTAACTTAAACAAAAGTAGAAAAAAAGATAAAAATTAAATACAAAATAGAGATACATATTAAAAATCAAACTAAAGCACTCCTGAGAGGAATATACGGCAATCAATAATTATGCATTGTATTCACTCAAAGATGGGAGAAATTCAATTAATGTTTAGCCTTGTAAAAAGGTTTAAAATCAGGTTTTATTTTTTCTGAAAGTTTTCATGTAATTCTACAGGAGAAGATTTAGGAAATACCCTCTGCATGGATATTAGAGGAATTTACTAGTTGCTAAGCTACTGGGGGGGGAGGGGAAGTTATTGCAATGGGATATTACATTCGGCTACAAATGCACACACGTGGAGAGTATTTATAAAGTCTATGCAAGACTGCCCGAATTTTTTTGAGCCTAAGATCTGTAATTCTTTCAGGCTGCACGTGGGAGAAGGGTCCTAGCAAATCATACTTCTCAGGAATGAAGCAGATGCTGACCTTAAGCAAATTAATGTAATAGCTGAAACATTCAGAATTGATTTTCACCTCATAAGTATGTTCTCACGTCTTTTTTCACTCTGTGGCAAACAGGGTGGGGAAGTGAACTAGTGGAATGGTGGACAACTAATAGTAGAAGTGAGCTATAGTCCTTTAATCAGCTTTCAATACATGTGATGTCACTCATATCAAAGCCAATTGCAGTTAAATCCTGAAAAGTATCGAGTGCTTTGGAGAAACAACCAAACAAAAAAAAGCAGTTACTGTTTCTGTTATCTATTAGGTTTATAGTTTTTTCAAATAAATGAACAAAAGCAGGTCTGTCCTTTATGTACATTTCTTATACTTCCAGTGAAAACTAGGAGATCATTTTCAGTAAGTCTGTTCTCATCACCAGCCTGAATTTTATCTTCTGCCTTTTGATTCCTCATTATTGAAGTTTCTGAGCACTTCTTAAATTCCATACATCCTCAGAACACCCTTATGAGGCAGGAAACTGTTGTCATCATCTATCTTAACAGAAAAGAGCACTTACCAAGTTCATTGGGAGTAAGTTTGAATCCTTGGTATTGATTGATCTTTTGGTAGGTATAGAAACCAGACATAGGGTAATGTTGCCTTTGAAATTTGTCTTTTTCTTTTTTTTTTTTCCCCAGTTATCCATAGGTCATTTTAAAAACAGATGCATGCATAGAAGTAGGTTAATGAGTATTAGGTAACTGTTTAGTCCTTGGCATTTAGCTGCTGCTGGACTAAGGCTGCCTGTGTCTATGCAGATTAGGTATTTGCTGCAGTCTGTGACCTGGTAGCATCAGGATGTAGATACAGCATGTGGCTCTTTGCTGGAAGCAGGTCTGGAGAAGGGCCAGCAGCACAGCTGCTTCATCAGCCCTGCTTCAGTGTGGGTGTAAGGAGAACAATGCCATCCAACTGTACACCTGAGCTGCATTCTCCTCCTCTTTGTTCACATATATGTATGCATGGGTGGGCAGCTGTCTTGACTTGCACCAAGGAACTAAACTTTATGCTACAACCCCAAGATCAGGAGAACATAAAAAGACACTTCTAAACTTGTCAAGACCTCAGGATTCACTTCAAATTATTCTATGTTTTCATGAAAGAGAAGTAAGATGCATTTGATTAGTATTATTTTTTTTTGGTACTGAATGTATATACCCAACTTCCCATCTCCTGTGTTGCAGCATAACTTCTGAAGACTTTTTTTTCTTTTGAAGCACGTATTTTATTGTCCTTCTAAGTTCATAGCTCCCGAGGGCAACATTTTACAAGAACAGAAAATGTCTGAGGCCAAGAAAAACAAGAATGGAATTTCTAGAAGAAAAAATTACATCTACAGCTTTTGCCAATGTTGTGACCCAAGTGTTTGTGCCTTTCTAAAGGATCATTTGATTCAATTATACACAGTTTATTTGCTGTGCTTGCTGTATCACTGCTGCTCTTGAATCTTATTTTATGTAGGTCCAGGACAAGCTGAAGCATTCATTTGCTGTGTTTAGTGAACAATATGTTCTACAGCATTAGTATATCAAAGTTACTGATTCTTTCAGATCAAAGTTGCATAAATGTTTCAATTTGCACTGCCTTAATACATGATAAAACTTTTCAGAATAGACCATAAGTAAGTATAAATTCTTAAGATTGTTCTTGCCCTGAATCTGTTTGCTACTGTATGATCATGTTCAGTCTTCATGGAGGTAACTGTGTGAGTGTGCCTTAATTTCTGGCAAATTTATACACAACAAGAACAAAGGCAAACTCTCCTGTCATAGAAGGTACAGAGAGATACATTAAAACTAACAAAGCAGAAAGGGGGCTGAAATTGAAGCAGTTTTTAAAATGACAGTTTAATGAAAGCGGTGTGAAAATACTGTCAGTCTGATGGAAAACATCTGCCCTCAACTACTCTTGAATGATGGAAGGTTGTGAGACACTTCAGGAATTTTTTACCAGTCTATGGTTATATCAACAGTGGGTCAGGTATAACCTGTCTCTTTTAATATCATAGCAGTGACACTCCACAACACAAAACATGGCAGATGATCTGTAGATTCTGTATAAGTCCTTCTGCGCTAAAGGAATCCTTCAAAAGTATTGCACGTCATCATTCATGGATTTATAATTAAGTTACAACTTGCACTGTTATTTTAAATAAAAGCCTGAGAGTGTAAAATAACTATTGTGAACTATGAATGACATATTGTAGTAACGTTGTGCAGGAGATAAATGGCATTATATAAATCTAGTACATTACTTATTGTTGTATCTGAATCCATAAATACTAACTACAAACTGTGATGAAAGTGATGTCATTTTATCCTTACAGATTTCCTCAGTTTGCTGATGTTTGTTTAATGGTTTCAAGCAACGTTTCTTATTGATCACTTTCCATTTCTGCCTAGTATTTTATACTCCATGGTGCATTTTCAGAGCTGTATTACATATTCAAATTCTGTCCTCATTGAAATCCACAACCAACCTTGATTGACAGTAGCAACAAGTTAGTCACTACTTTATATTCATTTTTTACACTATGATATCAATGGTGTCTTACTGCCAACATACATAAAATCATTTGCAATTCTAGCATAGCCGTTCATGCTGCTGTGGTCAAGGGTATGCCATTACTTCAAGTTTAAAACCCTCTGATATAACTCAACAGTGCAAATTTGCTTCAGGTGGATGGCACAGAGGTTCTCAAATTCTATTTTTTTTTTCTCCAGAATGTGAAAATAATTGGTCATTTTTTTTGTGTTCCAAGAGAGAAAAAAAAATCAAGGCAGAAGTTTGGAAAAATTTGAAAGTGACTCAAGTAAGTACTGTTAGCAAATGAATCTGTGCAGGTGATTAGCCTCTGATTTATAAAAGAAACACTGGGGAGAGGGTACTAATTAAATAAGAACAGACACTGGGGACACTTTCCTGGAAAATGGCTTGAATCTCCACGTTGATTAGGTAATGTCACTTTGTTTGTAATGTACCACACTTAATACATTTTCACATACACGTTTCTGAATTGACTTCACTGGGATTGGTGGTAATCAGACCCGCGCTCCTGAGAAGAGCTGGCATCTGAATTTTAGCCCTGTTGAGGACATTGCTTTCTCTTTTTCTTGTTTGTTTTTTAATGTATTCTATAGCCCTATATTGAACATACATCACCTCAGGAGTGCCAGAAAGGCTACAGCACCTTTTTTCTCCCCTCCCCCCCTTTCCTTTCTGCATTGAAATGACCTAGGGGCTCTACACTTATGTGTGTGGTTGGCCATACCTATTTCCCTGTGAACTACAGAGGATGAGCAAGCTCTTACAGCTACAAGAACCCTTCCAAGAAAGGCTTTATTCCTCCACTTCCTCACAAAAGCCCCTTTTCAGGTGAAGTTTATTTTAGTTTATGTGGCAGTATGGGAAGACATCTGATAAGCCTTAGGAACTGGAAGGGTCTCATGTTACTAGTATGAGGAGAGACTTTTTGCACTGCAGTAGTAGCTACAGGTTACCTGCTAAAACTCCTTCATATTAGATGTTACACATACACAGACAAACCCCCCAACAATCCATGCCCTACAAAGACAGAAAATGAGAAGTCTGAGAGGAGTACAAGACAATACCTGTGCCATAATTTGAGAAAAATAGTATGCTATTGCTGTGGTTTAACCCAGCAGGCAGCTAAAACAACCACATAGCCATTTGCTCGTTCCCTCCTCCCAGTGGGATGAGGGAGAGAATTGAAAATCAAAAAGGAAAAAAACCTCGTGGGTTGAGATAAAGACAATTTAATAGGATGAAACAACAACAACAACAAATCCTCAAACCACAAAAATAAATATACAAAAGAAGTGATGAACAGCACAATTCCTTACCACCCGAAGTCAATGCTCCACAAGACCCCAAGCTGACCTGCCTCCTGGCCCAGCCCCAGTTATATACGGAACATGACATTGTACAGTATGGAATATCGCCTTGGCCAGTTTGGGTCAGCTGCCCTGGCTGTGTCCTCTCCCAGCTTCTGGGTTGGACCCACCTTCTCAGTGGCTGGGCAGTATGAGAAGCTGAAAAGTCCTTGACTGTTTGGCAACAACTTAACACATCAGTGTGTTATCAACTATTATTCTCATTCTCTATCCAAAACACAGCACTATACCAGCTACTAGAAAGAAAATTAACTCTATCCCTACTAAAACCAGGACAGCTATACACTCATCTTTTAAAAATAAATAAAATAGTAATACTCTTGTCATAACTTAAATTCATATTATTTCCAAAATTTCAGGCTTACTATATTGGGTGCTGATGCCCAGATGCTGGCAAGGGGGGGGGGGGGGGGAGGAGGAGGAGGAGGAGGAGGAGGAGGAGGAGGAGGAAGGGTGCTGACCCATGCCAGACACAGCCGGTTCCAACCCACCCACCGCAGCGGGCAGCTAAGCTTCTTGGCCAGGGTGGTGCTGCCTCTGTGGAAACATTTAAGAAAGTGCAGAAAAACTCTGGGGAGAGAGAGGAAGGTGGAGCAAAAAGAGTAAGAAACAGCAGAAGAGGTATGTTGTGGATGGAGTCATGCACTTCACCTGCAAAAGAGAAGCAACAATATAGTAAATGTGACAATGGTTTACAAAGATTTGATGGCAAGGTACGCTTATTTACTGCATTATTAACTGCATAGAGGACAGGGTCAGACAAAACTGTCAGGGAGATCTTCTCATTGAATTGAGGTTCAAAAAGTACCCTCTTGCTTTCTAAACTTCTCAGAGAGGAGGCTAGGTGCACCTGGATCCAATTCTAGCCCTACACTTGATCAACACTTTATGTCTAAAGGATTATATATGCACAATCAATTCTTTATATCACTTAGCTGTGATTTCAAAGTTTAGCATGCTATTAGTCACTTACTGAGGATCTGTTGTGGCAAGGAATCTCTCAGCCTTAAGGAGTAGCCTTGAGAGGTGTCCCTACTCAATGCAGGATCCTGGCATGCAGCCCACTGCCATGCAGGAGAGATCAATCTACTCCAGGGTTCTCCAGTATTTGAGTAAGATGCTTGACTTACAGTCATATTTGCATACCACCAAGACATCTGGGTTACTGTTCCAGACAGCCTTGGCTACCATGTTGCCATCCATGCCCCCACGTCTAGTGCAAGCCAGATGCAGCCATCATGATCCTCAATGGTGGTTATGGCTTAAGGTGGAGGGGGGGAGGAGCACACTGCCACAGAGCGGCAAGGTGAGAGGAGGAGGAGGTGCTGTGTGGTGCCAGAGAAGGCACATCCCTGATGGGATTGCAGCATGTTGAAGACCCACGCAGGAGCAGAGGAAAAGAGTGGGAAGAAAGAAGCCACAGAGAGAAACCACAGCATCCTGACTGCAGCTCCCCCCTGTGCCACTCGTTACCTCACTGAGGGGTGTAAGGGTACATGGAAGGAGAGTGTCTGCTCCATTAAAGGTATCTGGTGAAGGACCTTTTTCAGTGAAAAAGGGGATATCAAGAAAAGGAGGAAGCCATAAACAGAGAGACACAAATCTAACAACAAGTGATAAAGGAGGCAACAATCATAAAAACCTGGTAAGCCACACTAATTGGTAATGAGATGGGGAACTGGGAACTGTGAATTTCATTTCTACTGACTAGCTTGCAATTGTATAGCATGAAGGGGTTAAACGAACGGAATCTGTGGTGTGAGGGCTTACACAAATCAAGCGAAGCAAGAAGCTCCATGGACCTTGTCAAGGATGACTCCTGATAACAACTAAAAGTCTCTCTCAAGAGACCGGCTGAAACCAACCTTGCAGTTTGGACAAGAATCAAGGAGTAACTGAGTCTGCGCAAGAACAAGAGGTTACTTGCGGTGATGAAGAAGAGCCATCAGCCTTCATCTTTACGACCCCCCATGACACCACCAGGAGGTACTGCGCAAGCGCAGGGAGGAGTAGTTATGGAAATAACTCCTTGAGGCTAATTTTAATATGAAGCAGGGACAGGTCATGAATATGTATAGGCATGTTATGTAATCTCATGAGTATGTAATCACTACACTGTATAAAACTAAAAGTAGCGACGTAGCGCACACGATTTTGGTGAGATGACCCCCGTGCTGCCCAGCGCTGAATAAACATACCTACTTTACAACTTTCCCAGTTGTGGAGTCCGATTTTCCGCACGTCAGTAAGGCTATGAGTGTGAGAATGTTTATTCTAGTGAGGTTATCTGATCAGGTACCTGGTCTGTTGGGAAACTAAGCGAAAAAGGGGAAAGCCAGAAAGAAAATATACAGAGACCCAGCAAAACCAATGTAGACAATGACAAGGAACAAATCTCAATGGGCATGTTAATTGATGGGCTATTGAGAACTATTAACCACCTTTCTGCATAATTTCACTTTCTGTCCCATGCATGTGAGTGCTGCAAGGACTCAGTGCCAGATATGGGGGGCACCTGTGTGTGTGCGTGAGTGGAATTTGGTGCCAGCCACTGGAGTCATACCGGGGCTGCAGGCACCCCTGGCCTGTGGTGTCAGAGACTGGAGCGAGTGGAAGATCCCAGCGTGAGCTACTGGAGCAGGTGGGGTCTTTGGCCTCCAGCCGTGGTGCAAGAATGGGGTGTGTTCCCAAAACCAGCTACCTGGGGGCACCAGCATGAGTGAGGGGCTCAGCACTGGTGTCTGGAAGAGGGGTGAGTGTCTGTATCCTCCCCAAACCTGGTGAGTGTGTCTGTGTGGTCACCAGCAAATTTCAAGCTGGAACTGCTGGTGAGTAGAGACCCCAGCTTGCGACAGGGAAGCTGGGCAGGCAGAGGGGCCATGCCAGTACTTGGGGATCTGTGAACATGTGTGTGCTTGTGAACCTGGAGAATGTCCTGTGTGTGATGCACTAGTGACCTTCTGTGTCTGCCAGCCCAGGAGGAGGAGAGGGCTGGGCTGCCTGCCCTTGGGTTTGTGTGAGTTCTCTGTGGGGGTGCTGTCAGAGGCTGCTCCTCCTCTGCAGCAGTGTGAGTGACCAGCAGTGTCAGTGTCCTCTGTGTACGTGTATGTCTCTGGGACAAGCACTCAGTTTCTTTACTAGTTGAACCTGCAAATGGGAAAAGGTTACCTGCCTCTCTTGGCCTGGGCAGAGACCCCAGGTCCCTGGACACTGGTATGGGCTCCATCAGCCAAGCTGGAGAGGTCCTGGGCTGGAGCAGCTGGAGGAGGTGGCCACTCATATGTCACTTAACAAAGGGACTGAGCGTAACCTGCCTTGGTGGCAAGGGAGGAGGAGAGGAGTCTGAAGGAGTGCTGTTGAGTTCAAGAAAGAGGAAGGAACAATGCTCTCCCTAAGTGTGTAAATGTTTGTGCTTTTCTGTTTTTGTTTCCTAGAACCTTAATCAGTACCTATACATTAATTTTAATTGGCAATGAATTTAGTTAAAATCCCCAAGTCAATTCTGTTTTGCCTGTGAAAGCAACTGGTCAGTGATTAGTTTGACCTGTTAGTCTTGCTCATCTCATTCTCCTTATTCTCTCTCTGCACCTCTGTCTTGCAGGGGTGGGTGTACCAAGGAGTTGTTTGGGTGCTTGGCTGCCAGCAGAGGTCAGCCCACCACACTTACACTCACATAAACTCATGGTTTTACATGACTACATAAAATATACATATGTGTGTGTGTGTGTGTGTGTGTGTATATATAAACCTACAAATCTGAATATTGCTGTAAGCTCTTAGCAGGAAGTTTAAACCTGACTGTTAAGGTATGTTACGAGTCCTGGTCTGCTGGCCATTTTTGCCAACTCAAATGTTCTTGTTCAAAGACAGAGTCTCCTCTTTTGAATATCGTGCAATTTTTATATTTCCTCAGCCAAATGGAAATTTGTAAGATCCACTGAGGGCATTTCTGAAGCCATAAAACGTTGTTAGCTCAGCACTTCAGTTTCAAGTGAAGTGAAAATGTAAATGTTTCCAATTGAGATGTGAATTCAAGCTCCAGCCTTAAAAATACTGGGTGAAATCCTAGGGTCACTGAAATCAATAATCAAACTAACTCTATACAGGTAGCATTTCATGTGTGAAGCTTTACAGCATTTTGCTATTTGCTTCCTATAGGATAATGAACAAAAACATTCTGAAATGTCTAAAGAAGATAGGTCACAGTTTCAGTTCAGATACAGATTAGTGCAAGAGCCAATGCTAATACTACAGATATTAGTGAGGCAAAATGTTAACCCTATTCAAATGAAACCACTGTAAAAGCAGAAAAAAACTTAAACTGGAACAGTTCCTTCCACAATTGTGGTATCTAAAGCACGCAGAGAAACTAACATACAGGGTGGGACAAACCTGATGAAGGGTGAACATAGTTGCAGTGAAATGAGAAAGTGTTTCTCCAAGAGTAGATATGAAGAAATAGAGTAAGAGAAGTACACAGGCACATATTATGGACATATACACAGACAACTGAAACATCAAAATATAGTAAACTCCCTAATGAACATTGTTTGGAAAGGCAGAGATTTTGCATATGTTTGTAGAAAAATCTTTCCCTTTTGCATTAGTAGTAACCTATATCCACAATGGAAATTAAAAAAAGACATTTTGATTTGAAGAAAGCCCTATAAATAAGTATGTTCCACATTCAGCACTCTGCCACAATCCTGCCCTGTGGCAGTGCGAGTTTCCAGATGAAAATACACAGTCGCAGTGTCCTTTCTTCTTGTGCCAATAGGCATTGTAATCATCTAGCAATCAAGAAAATTTTAGCCTCATCATGAAAATATAAGTATATATAAATGTATTTATTTCTTTTTTTTTGGATAGAATGATATTGGTGTAAAGGTATATCTTTAGAACCAAATTAGAGCCCTATTTTAGGTTATACTGCTGGGATTTACCCACCAGAGGTTAAAGACGGAAAATATATTTTGTATGCCCATCTTCCTGTTTGTTCCCTGCGCATTTGTAAGCGGATAGCATGGTTCTGCTAAAAGGTTATATTTGTTGTAAAAGCTTTCTTCAGAAATCTCCATTTATAAACATCATTTGGGGCACTATGTTGTATGTTTGGAGAAAGTGGTGTGGTGTGCAGCATGTGAGAGGGCTGTTGCGCTGTGGATGCTATCAGCTCATTGCTGTGAGCTCCAGCTGATTAAAACAAGACTGTTGTACCTTGCAGGTCTAGGGTGAGTCCTAGATCAGTCAATGATCTAATGCATAAATAGAAGGATCAGCATGGGTCTTTCATTAAGAAGCTGTCTGAGATGCTAGCTGCTGCCCTAGCTACCTGGCAATGTGCTGACAGCTAGAGCAATTGCCTAGGAATAGGAGGAAAAAACCTGGCTTAGGCAAAGTCCCTGAGCTGCAAACAGACATCAGAATTTAAAGTTCCTAATATACAGCAACAAAGTTTGTAAGCAAAGTTCTCAGGCTAAAAATAGGAAAGCTGAGTAACTAGGAATATGTGACTCTGCTGTTTAAATCATTGCTGAACATGATCCCTTAGCAGTTGAGCAAGTTTCCATACAGTCCTTGCACAGAAAATTAAGAGTAAATAGGGGAATAAAAAGGCAATAGGGGAATAAAAGCCAAAAACTCTCCTTAATAGAGAACTTGAAGAGAAGCCTGACCCCCACAGAGTATGAGAAAAAGCAAGTCTGGCCATAATTTCAAGTGCTAGAGGCACTTTTCTGAAGGTTGCATAAAATAACTTTGCAAACCACTGGGTATGAGGATGTGCCATACTTAATATAAACCTTTGGTTGTTTCAAGTTTTCTAGCCTCCAGGCAATGGCAGATCTTTCTGTAGCAACTTATGCAGGGTGAAACTGAGATCATACATAAGAGAGAGTGGCTTACACAAAGGAATGGCTTATTTACCATCATTACAATGATATTTCCTGCCTATTTAAGCACACCTATAGTATCTAGCTAGAATGGGAGATGAACATAGCAATAAAGACTTCTTGCAGAATTGTATGTTCAGACACTCTGCTTTAATTTTCTTAAGTATACTAAGCAGCCCCTAGCAGTGTTTGGCTTCTAGGCATCTCTTTGTATGCTGACCTCTTTACATTTAAATAACTTAGTTTGCTTAAAAGTAGGGTCTCCTTCTATCCAAAGTTCAGCTAGTTCCGGCACCTGATGGCACATGTCACAAAAATATTCAGGATATGTAAACCCTACATAGACAGGATTTCTACTCAGATGCCAGTAGCTATTGCTACATGTCACATTAGAGAAGACATGCATAAAAAATGGCAGTTTTGACTGAATCTTGAAAGTTTTGTTTTCCACTCTATAAAAATCTTACCTTGAAAATCAATACTCAGTACTCATCTGTCAACCAGACATGATTAGTACACATGAGGAAAGTTGGGGAGAGGAGGAAAATAATATAGAGAAGAGTAAGATGACTACCTGATTTGCAGGTTTACGCCAATTTTTGACCATTGTCTTTGACTGCTCATAGCTAGAGTTTCTGGTGTGCCCAGGCAGTGATAGGAAGGAATGATGCTGGATGCAGGAGAAAAAAGCCTGACTTCCAGGCAAAACAAGCACCTGCAGCAAATTCTGTAGTGTATTTTCAGGAGCAACAATCGCCTCCTCTTTAGAAGCTATTTAAATTCTATCAGGAAATCAGCCCTTTGATGAAGAGCACCCAGTTCAAATTGAACTATGTTTGTAAATAGACATTTTCTTTAAAGCACTCACAAACACTTTGCATTTGAAGATACAGCCCATTTTCATAAAAATGTTGAGAGACTTGGATTATGCTGTAATCTTAGCAGAAACTTGAATGGCCATTTCTAAAAATGTTTTCTTTCTGCCACATCTCAGTTGGAAGGAACATTTCCTTTTTCTGATACTTTACAGTGCTTGCATGCAGAGCTGACAATAATGGTAGCCTGGAGACAGGGGCTTTTGCTACAGCAACACTGTGTCCCCTGAGCTGACTATTTTACAGGTTGATCTGTCCACAGTTGTCTTTGATTGCAGGCTCGGTAAGCCCAAATGCATAGGAGAGGTGAACTTCCTTAGGGCTCTGACTGCCCAACACTTGTGCAGTATGCTCTGTACAGCATCACTCTGCACCACGTTACTTCAGAGTCTTGTAAAGGCACAATTCCCCACATCTAACCTCCCCAGTCTCTGCTCAGATGCAGTTTACAAAGGTTAGGAGGGCTGCTGAAGTGATCTGATCCTGCTTCTCTTACAATACCAGGGAAAATCCAGCTGACTTTACTGGAAGTAGAATCATAGTTGTAATAAAGATTGAAAGTGCTGTGTTAGGAAACCTAGTCCTTTTACCAGCTTACACAGAATTATTTCTGATGGGAAAAGCATAGGTGGTTATACCAATCAAAAATACAAGCTTAGTTTTATTTGCACCTATACTGCAGGTGTGAATAAAACTGCCTGTGGAGTTTTGATGTTTTTATTTGGCTCTAGGAATTCTGTAGTCTTAATGACCACATCATATGAAGATGAGATATTAAATCAAATGTCTCGTCTAGTTTGCAGTTGTAATGATTTGCCCAGAGGGTCTTACTTCGTGTGTGGTAATTGCACACCATCCTTTCACAGTGGAAACAATGTGTTTGGGAATGAATACTTGAGATCTCCAGAATGTATACTGAGAGAGCAGAGGTAATTGTAGAATCAGTATCTCCTTTAAAACTAAAAGTTGTACTGGTTAATATTTTATACAGAGAGATAGTTGTACTGCATAAGAAACCTGATGAGAAGCACATACGTCTTGCAAATTTAATGAACCAACCCAAACACCTTGTATTGTCTGAAAAAAAAAGAAGGATTTAGAATAGTCTCTGAGCACGTGAAATTGACATACAATATTTCAAGCTGTAAATAAAGGGAATAGAAGCACTTTTCGGACCCTCTTTGGAGGTCAACAGCTATTTGGAAGAGCTGGGATCCAGCTGACTATGTGGGGCAAAGCTATCTTTGCCAACAGCCTGGTATGGCTGGTAAGAAACCTGGTAGAGAGAACTTTAAACTACAAGGGAGGGAGAGATTCCTCAACAAGTGAAGAAGCTATGGGTGGGGTAGGCAAGCCAAAGGCCTGGGGTGATGGGAGCAGAAAGGACACAGTAAACAACAAAACAGAGTGCAAACTCTTTGAGTATAGGCATGTAAAGGAGGTGCAGCAGAACAGCCTTGTGGGGAAAGGCCTATACTGGGGAATCTGCACACTTGGGTGCCTCTCTGTGGTGGGTTGACCCTGGCTGGATGCCAAGTGCTCATCAAGCCACTCTATCACTCCCCCTCCTCAGCTGAGAGGGGGAGAAAAATACTACGAAAAGTTTGTGGGTTGAGCTCATTGGCTCAGCTTTGGCCAGCAGTCGTGTCTGTGTCATGTTGTCCGTGTCCATGTCCCGTGTCCCCTCCCCGCCCCACTACCAAAAGCTTGCAACAGAAACCAATTACACTCTTTGACATGCCTCAAATACATGGTGCATGGGGAACAAACAGGAGGAGTTAGTAGTCTCTATGCAGTCACAGGGCTATGACCTTGCTGGGATCAAGGAAGTGTGGTGTGACTGCACACACAACTGGAGTGCTGTGCTGGATGGATAAAGGCTCCTTAGGAAAGAATGAGCAGGAAGGCAAGGAGGAGGAGGAGTTGTTCTTTGTGTTGCCCTTTATGTGAGAGAGCAGCTGGAGTGCATGGAGCTTTGCCCAGGGATGGATAAGGAGACAGCTGAGAGCTTGCAAGTGAAGATTGGCAGGCAGACCAATGTGGTTATTGTTGCAGTGGGTACCTGCTATAGATCTACTAACCAGGAAGAAATAGTAGCTGAGGCCTTCTTCAGATGACTGGAAGGAACGTCACATTCCCAGGCCCTGGTCCTTATGAGGGACTTTAACCACCCTGATATCTGCTGGGGGGACAACACAGAAGGGTTCAAACAATCTTGAATATTTTCTAGAGCGCATTGATGACAACTTGTTGACAGAGGTGATTGGGGAACCAACAAGGAAGGGCGCTCTGCTGGACCTGTTACAAGCAAGGAAGAACTGGTCATGGATGCGAAAGTCAGGGACGACCGTGGCTGCAGTGAACAGTTGGGTTCTTGATCCTACGAGGAGGCAGGCAAAAAAGCAGGACCACAGCTCTGGATTTCAGTAGAGCAGACTTTGGCCTCTTCAGGGATCTGCTTGCCCAGTAATGTATTATACGTTATTACAGCATTTCAGGCTTTCTTACATAGTCACATAAATGCTCAGAAAGTTTATGTATCTATGGGTAACTCACAATCCTATGGTAGAAGACTATATTCTGGATTTTTGAAAGAGAGAAACGCTGATTTTGTAAGCAGTTTTGTCTTCATTTATACTTTAATGTCAGAGACTGTGCTGATAGAATAAATATCAGTATATTCAAATGAATACAGCTGTAATTCTCCACCCCAGCACACCCCATCCAGGCAGGAGACTTTGAATACCTGTGTAATGCCTTCATTATTTGCTTTCAAATCCTTCCTCAAAACCCTGTTTTGGAGCAGTGCCTACAAAGACATGCCATGGCTAAAGCACTCATGCATGGCCTCTGCTGCCTATCACAACAATCATTTCAGGCTTATTGTTTCCTCAAATTCCTCTGTGCATCTGTGCTCATCTTTTACTTCTTCCTCCTGCTTGCATTGTAGGCTCTTCCAAGGAAGAAAAGTGTTCATACTGGTCAGTTCTTCCGTTTTGTATTTCTGTTCTGTGTTTGTATGGGAGATCCTTGCCTTTTGATAATCCTGTCTAAGATACTCTTGTATCTTAGACAGTGACAGTACAGTTACTACTGCTTTTGTTTTTACTATAATTGCTGTTTTTACCAGCAGAGGATCTGATCTGTTTGTATAAACATAGGTCAATTATTTGGCCTGGAACTGTCTCTCTCTAAAAGTAGATGACCTATCAGGAATACAACTTTTAATGCTTGGCATCCCACACTCTCCTTTGCTGCTCAGCAGAATTCAGAACCAAAGTACTGCCTCTTTGAAGTAATTTTGTCACAATTGGGCAGGATTTTTGTGTAACTCACTGCTTCAGTGCTTCATTTTTCTCTCTCAGTGTTAGGTATGAAGGGAAGAAAAAGCTCTAACTACTCAAACCTTTCTGCCTTTTTAATTTATTTAGCACTAATCAATTTAATGTGACTGTTCAGGAAAAATAAGTGCAATCTGGCCTCACTAGAATCAAAATCACTAGAACTAAGCTAGGTCACTGTCAGAAAATGAAAATGGACTTATAGTTACAGAAGAGATTACATCAACTTCCTGTTGTTTATTTTCTGTTCTTTGCTCCATTCTTTTCCTCACAACAAATATAGTCATAAAATGTAATACATGCTCAGTAGTCTCTGAGAAATAGAAAATACATGATCAGCCCCACTGTGGTTTTGCAGATCAGACATTGTCTTTCTACTGTGCCATGAAAGTATGCTACAGCTCTTGAGCATCCCACAGAAACTGTTTTGGCCTTTCTCCAGATGAGAGAAAACAGCTGGCTAGAGCACTGAGGAAATACAGTAAAAATAAAATAAACTCAGGATTTAAATACTTATATGCACAATACATTAGAGAATTTAATCTGTACTGAAAAATGTAGGAGAAACTTCATATTCAGTTCCTATCCTGTTTCCTCTACTTCATTTTTTATGAGTCTCTTGAAATGATGGAACTCTACATTTGGTTTCCACAGTAACTTCCTATGATATAAAATACGCTGTTGTGTCAGTAGTGACTTCAGACTGCTTTTGTACTCTCTAGAAGCACATCAATGGAGGTGTGCTTTAGCACCAGCAGGTTTTGTTTGTCATAATCCAGGGATATACTCTGATAACAGATACCTGATTGGCTAACCAGGCAGCCTATCTTTCTTTAGAGGAAACACTCCAGTTTTCATAACAACATTAAAAATTATACAATTTTTGCAATTGGAAAAATTATTCATTTCAACAGGGAAAAAAAAAAAAGAATGAATGCAACATGTATTTCAAATACAACAAAAATTGTTTTAAAAATGAGTCTCCTTACTCAACAACTTCAGTGAGCTTGTATTAATGTAATAATTTGTATGTCTTACTTGTTAAATGTAACAGAGTAACTGCCTGTTTCCACTTTGTTTCATGTCTTTTCTCATTATCATAATGGCTACCATTAAATATCCAATCCTATCCTAAGATAATTTGCATCAGGCTTAAGGAACCTTTAAGGATTATGGATATATTTGGGTTCTCATTGGTTTCTGACAATCAAAATGTGCAAAAGAAAAGGATTGCTATTACTGTATCAGTATATTTAGTTGCTTTCTTTCTTACACCCTTTTATGAAATAAATTAAAACCTACTCCATACTTGGATTTTCTAAGCAAAAGTTATCAAGAAAAAGAGAGAAGAATCCACTTTGGTCAGTCTTTTAAATCTTCTATCACTCTGAGCATCCAATCTCTTAATTTTTTCCCCCAGTGCAATCATTGAGCTAGCAGAAGAGATGTCTGCAAAATGAAAACATCCTTTTAAGACTTTTGTTTGCTAGATTTATTTTTTGCTGCTGTTGTTTTTAGTTGTTTGGTGGTGGTGGTTTTCTTCAAGTCTTTCCCCTATACTTGCCATTCTTCCTCGGGACAAATAGTGAGCTCTGAAATGATCTTGCTCTCAGATATGCCAGAACAGCATGCACAGGGATCACTTCAACCTAGCTAAGAACAAAAAAATCCCTAAATGTCAAAATGGGTGATTTCTAAGCTGTTGTTTGTCCTCTGTGGAGATGATTTCACACTCCACTTTCTCCTGGGTGAAAGAGATGAAGAAGGTTCCATTTTTACATACCATGTCATTAAAGTGTACCGCACTGACTCAGCCCTACTCTACTTAACAAAGTGAGACCCTTTGAGGAGTTATTTCTATTAATAACATGCTTTGGATGATTCAAATCAAATGAGTGATTAAAATGTCTCCAGGATGACTATAATTTTCCAGAACAATTCTTACAGAGCAGAGGATGACAGAATTATTTTTCCCCTCCTGTATGTGAAGCAACTTGGATACCTTGAGGTATACTTAAACTTTAAAGCTTGATATTATGGAGGGTATTTTAATTTTGTAAAATGAATCAGTTCATGCATAATGCCTTCTTCAAAATGCTAGCAACCCTGATCAAGGACTAATCAGGTAATTGTTCTAATCAAGTAATTGTTAAAGTAATGTCTTAGCTGTTTTCTTTAAATCAGTTTCATTACTCAGATCTATGATCTATGAAGTCTGTACCAGCTATTACAGTACAATTCATCTTAAATTAAAATGATGCTTTTCTTTGACAAGCCAACACAATGTTCTTTGTCATGCACTGAATTATATGCGTATACTTGTCAGTATAAATTTTCTGGCAACAGTAATAAACTATTCTATCATTCATTGTATTGCTGGAGAAAATAATCTTTTCTTATTCGCACTGACGTAGCGTTTCCATTACTCCTTAAGAAAGACTTGGCAATACTTCAAACTGAGTGTTATTAGAAAACATTCTATTACTTCTCAGTAAATATATTACTTTCTTTTCCATTATACTTACCACTGTCCAAAGAAGTACTTGCTTTGATTACACTGGTCTACTCTGGCATAGCAGCTGCCTACTTCAGAATCTATCCATCCATGAAGTGGCTTTCCATGGAAGCACCTCTAACATGCACAGTGACATTGCAGTGGCACAGCGCACGATACTTCTCTCACTGTCCAGTCATAGCACTCCTACACATGGTCAAATTAGTGCAGATGTATAATTATATTTCTAATAAGCAGGTATTAGTCAACTTGCAGTAATTGTCAAACTCCCCTAACTAATTTATATAAATGACTATGACATGTGCTGTGACTGTAGTTTCTTCTCAGTTCTGATTAGACCAGAAAGCCTCCAGAGTACTTATTCAATGTTCAGTTTTCAAACGTTTTGATTATAATTAGCAACATAGTTAACATTTTCAATTAGGAATATTCTGTGCTGTGTACCAACATCCATTCAAGCCTCAGCTATGCCCTGAAAAGGCAGGTCTGCAGTATCAACACTATGTTCTGAGCTGAACTTCATCTAAAATTCTTCAGGTAACAAAGACAAACATTTGAGTCTTTGCTGAGGGCATAGTATGCAAAACCAATGCCATAATGAAGTTTTTAGAAGTAATGTGTGACCCACAAATATAGTATTGCTGTGTTAAGCATATATTTGGGAAGTTGTAAATTATGAACATGAATTTAATTTCCAGTTGGTGGAAGTATGCAGAATAATATTTTAGATCAGTAGACCTATGTTTTTGCTTTATGCAGTTTTATGTTTGCTGAATGGATGGCAAAAGAGTGCTGGAGACTCAGGAAAAGGAAGACAATGTGCAGAAAATGCAATTCACCCTACTGGAAAATTCTGTATATAATCAAAGCCTCCTTCCTGTCCAATGACACTTTTTGTGCTATGTTGATCAACATATTATTTTCATTCCCTCCCCTCTGTTGTATCTTTCTTCCTGGAAAATGAGTAGGAAGTAGAAGAGAAATCAGTAAAAATTAAATCTTGTTCAAGTTCCTCCACAAGCCACAATTTAAAATGGATAAAGTAATCAATATTAAGGGCTACTCTTCAGAGTTACTGGGGTGCTGTCTGTTTCATTTAAAAAAAAAAACAGGTCAAGGAGGCAAAAGTGATGGCCTCAGGGCAGTAGTGTGTGCAAGGGAACACATTTACGTGTTAAAAAAGCATCCATATTAAGTCTTTGAAACCCAACATGAGATTGCAGTGGCCGATCTCAGCTTGGGTTGAGACTGCCATTTATTTGCTCCTTTGTTTTGCTGGTATGGCCAGGCTATATCCCAGCACCCTGGAGGGAATGATGCAGCAAAGCAGAATTAGCTGAAGGACTCATGCATTTTTGTTGGATATCTTTTAACACAGAATCCGTACACTTTCTTATAGAGGGTTTTGTCTATTTGAATGTGAAGTGCAGCTTTGCCTAACTTTCTTCCTTCTACTAAGCAGCTGCAAAGCTACAAAACCAGTAAGAATTTCATCCTCCCTGTACATGCATCTTTGATCCTAGACAGGTCTAGCACTCCAGACAGGGAGGGATAGGAGCTGACTTCCAAGTACTGCCATCTGTGATGTCGTCACCCTTCTCTGGTTCTTTCCTAGTATCTGTCAGAGCTCCTATCACTCCCATCTCTTCGTAGGTGTCCTATTCCTGTGTCTTTGTACGTGCTTTGCAAATTAATCTTTCTTAACTACAGTGTGCTTCAAAGCAGAACTGTTTCTTCAGACTTTCCTACATATATTGATTCTGCCTCCAGGACCACAATTCACTCCAGATATACCACCTTAGAATAATTTGTTCCCCAGAAGATGATAATGATGATAAGAAGGCATTGAGATCAATATCAATTAGCATCCATTCATAAATTAATAACAAATCAACAAGCCTTCTAATATAAACAAAAATGGAAAATCCATCGAGGACTTCAAGAAGAGTAGAAAGGTTAGGGAAAAAAGTAATACCACTTGATTTTTTTTTTCCTCTTTCTCCCACCCCTCTCATTATTGCCTTTTTTTGTAATGTGTGATCAAGATTTGTGTTCCTGTTTTGTTGCCTCACTTGTATCCAGAAACTTACCAAGAGGACTGCAGGAAGGACTGGTGCTCAGACAGTAACAATTCTATTATACAATATCAGTATTAAGGTAATGCAGATCACAGAGCTGCAGCTTCGGTAGATTTTTTAGATTACAAATTTTTCAGTGTTTGAAAGGAATTGTGTCTTTGTCCTTCAGAAAATACCCAGGACTTTGGGTCTGCTTCTGTGTTAGGAAAATGCCTAGCATATTTGGGGATCATTAATAAAAATAATCACAAAAAAAATCGCTGCTCTCTTAGTATGTTTTTGCTGGATCACACTAAGCCCTTCATGAGAATAGAGTTCTCCTTGTCCAGTATAAGAAGAATTTTAATTGGGTGTATAAGAAAGACAGGTAAGTGTTTATCAATACGGAACTGATTTGGCAGAAAATATGTGCCTTAAGAGCAAAGAAAACCTAGTTACTATTGGTGTCAATACAAAAGATATCTCTTTATTTCCTGTAAAAGAAAAGAGTCAAAGTGATCTCATTATTTAGGAACAACAGCCTGATTTCACAAATTTTAAGTGCATTTTCTTATGGAATGCATTAATTATCAGAGACAAGGAGAAATGTTTAGGATGTGAAGACGTATGGACGAATGAGAGTGACAAACAAATAAAAGGGTGCAGGATTCAGATAGAAATTTGTGAAATAATAGCATAATTGCATATCTGACTAAATCTAAAACAAGAAATGGAATTTCAAATTTAGCTATGTCAACATTTACAAAAGAAAAAAAATCAGACAAAAATTACTGTGATTCAAGCAAACAGTAAAAACATGGAACAAATAAACATTCATATCAAGGAGAGAATCTGTAAACATGGTCTTTCCATAGCTCTTTGATTTTCTCTGTATTCCAAAGTACAAAGTTAGTTATAATAACAACTAATGAGTTGTTAGGTAGTAATCAAATGAAAAACCAAAGTAAATACCACAACCCCCGTAATGATTATATTCTCTTTTGTATAACTTAATGTGCAATAGGAAAACATAATAAAATGCATATAGAATTATCTTGGGAGTGAATGTGTTATGTGAGCTAAAATTCTTTCAATCAAGATTCATTAGAGGTACTTATCCTCTATAGATGTTCAATGAAAGAAGAGTTTTATTTCAGATTTCTGGTATTACTTTTTTTCTAAATAATTTCAGTTTCCACAGATAAGAAATCATATGCTGTTTTCTGAATGGATTCATTATTTTTTTTCATATGTTGAGATGAACATAATCCAGAATGTTGTCTACATGCACTGAGTACAATTAAGGAGACAAAACACAAGAAACTACTCCCAGATTGTTTTACTGTGGTATATACCAGCATCTCTACTCACATAGATCAACAGGGCTTTAATGACACTGCACTATACAGCCTCAAGCACAGGAACTGTTTCCTGTACTACCTATCATCAGGATTAAAAATTATAAGGTTAAATTAAAGATGATAATGCTTAGAAAAATCATATAAAGTTTAATCTCCTATTTTTGGTCTTTTGCATCTATAATGTTGGAGAAAAGCGTCTATTATACTTTTCTGGTTTTATCCAATTAACCTGAATGAAGAAGGAAGGAAGGAAGGAAGGAAGGAAGGAAGGAAGGAAGGAAGGAAGGAAGGAAGGAAGGAAGGAAGGAAGGAAGGAAAGAGAAAGAGAAAGAGAAAGAGAAAGAGAAAGAAAGATTTTTTGCAGTCTGAAATGTCTTTGCTACCTACCTGCAGCAGTAATATCATTATATAATGTAAGTTATAATAAACAAAAAACAGGTTGGAAAAAAAAAGCATTAGTAATAAACTTACATACTTTATGAAAAGTGAAGTAAACCGCCCCCCTTACAAAAGTGCTAAATTGACAGTTTGCGAGGGAATGTGCCTGCTGAAATCAGTCCAATGTCTTGTTTAGTCTGGGTGGCAGCTAGGAATTTTTTTAGGATGGCAAAATAATTTAAATATTCTGGGATATTTTTGAATTTGTTTGAGAGCTGTTCCCTGTCTTTTTTAAGGCTTAGTAGACTGCAGAATCGAACAGGAGACACAATGCACAAAGGATATTCCCCCAAACCCTCTTCCTTTTTTGGAATACTCAGGAGAATGTGCTTGAAACAGGTCTTTAGACATCTCTACTACCAAGTAAAACAGGGACAGGGATTGCTCTGGCTAATTGTCACCACCTGGCTGTATCCACAGTAATTAGTAATTGGCTTTGGGTGTCTCTTGAGCCGCATGTAATGGTTCTAAGGCACAGTTGCAATTTTTTGTATATTTTCTTTTTTTTAAGATCCTGAATACCTGAAATGATCTGAGTGTGGAGGTCATATAACTTTAGCATCATTTCTGACATTCTGGAGAGAGGCAGAGGTATGGTCAATAATAGACCTTTTTATGGCACCACTGCGCACCAGGGTGATCATTTCATTGCATTAGTTTCTTGCCCTGCGATGTTGCATTCCTATGCAAAGGTGAGTATTCAAAAGAGCAAAGGTATACTGTTAAAAGACCATGGAGAGCTGAAGGAGCCTAAAATGGTGCAGTTTCGTACACACTGCCTGTTGGGATGATCTGTTGTACTTCACTAAATTGTACTTCACAGAATCACAGAATTGCTTATATTGGAAGTGGGCCTCTTGAGACATTGTGCAGACCAAGCACCCAGCTCAACCAGGGTCAGCAAGAGCAAGTTGCCCAGGACTGTGTCTAGTCATGTTTTGCAAATGGAATTTCCTGGTGTTTTGATTTGTACTTATCACCTCTTCTCTTGTCAGTGAAAAGAGTCTGGCTCCATCTTCTTTGCACCCTCCCTTCAGGTGTTAATAAGATCCCCTGCCATACCTTCTTCTCTCTGGGCCAGACAGTCCCATGTCTCTCAGCCTTTCCTCATGAGATATGCTCCTATCCATTAATCAGCTTTTTGGCCCTTTGCTGGAATTGCTCCCTTGTCCTGGGAAGCCCAAAACTGGCTGCAGCACTCCACAGGTGCTGTGCTTCCCCTGCTGAGTAGAGAGGAAGGATCACTTTCATCAGACTGCTGGTGATGCTCTTCCTGATGCAGCACAGTATGCTGCTGGCCGACTTTGCCATGAGAATACTTTGCTGGCTCATAGGCAACTTTTTGCCCCCCAGGATTCCCAGGGCTTGCTTTCTAACCTTGCAAAGAACAGATGAGTGTCCAGCATGTGCTGGTGCCTGGGGTTGTTCCTCCCCAGCTGCAAGATTTGGCACTTCCCTTTTTTGAATTTCATGAGCTTCTTGTCAGCCCATTTCTCCAGCCTTTCATGGTCCCTCTGAATCATAACACAAACATCTTGTCTACCAATCACTCCTCCCAGTTTTGTGTTGTCTGTCTCCCAGAAACACTAGCTGGCATGGACCAAAACTATGCCAGGAATAAGCTAACAGTGAAGCAATATGCATGATCAGATGCTAATGGCTTGAATTCACTCTCCAGCCACACCTGTCCAATGTATTGATATGGGTGACACCTAAGCCAAGAAGGCACTGATTTATTTTTCCCTGTTAAGAAATAGTCACAGTGTATAGTCTATATGTTATCCTGCTGTGCAAGAGTAAGAATTTCTTAAAGCTGAAGTACATATACCTGGAGTATAAATATTTTTCTTTTACTAGTCAAGAGAACACTGAAGGTTTTCCCTCCCCATCCCCCCCCAGTCTCCCCAATGCCCCAATTCTATTTTCTATTGTTTGTTACTAAAACACTAGAGTACTGTTTAAACTGTGTGTTAGACAGTCAGCTTCCACCATGACTGACACCAGAAATTCCAATCAAACCCCAATGATTTTAGTAAAGCCAACAGGGAAATAGCACTGATTTGTAACAGTAGACCAGCTAACAAGGGGATGTAGAACAAATGCTTGCAAATGGAAACATGACAATGAAAGATTGATTAGAAGCAAATGCAAAATCAACCTAGAGATAATGGTGACAACATTATGTGAATGATCTCTTTCTTTTCATTTTGAACTTATGAGCTTAAATAACTGATGTACACATTTGCTTATTTGACATCCAGATAGATATTTTTCCAAATTAATGGGATACTTTTATGTCAAATTATCTAAATTGTGCCTGGAATTATTTGCATCAGCAAAAGTGATATCTTATAATGGCCTGACTAAAACACACTCTACAAATTCAATATCAAAATCAATATCTAGCAGTGCAATATTTTGGCTTGATAAAAGTCTGTGATACATGCAAAGCTTCAAGGAGCTTGCAAAATTTTATTTCCTCTGATTGCTGAGTACTTTTGTACTTCTGTATGCATAATGAAGATGAATATAAAATTAAAAAAAAACCCCACAAAATTAAACAGTAGACACAAAATTAAAAACTAGAAGGGAAGCCCTTGTTTGACTGAGATTAATAATACACCATAAGTATTCCAATAAGTCAGGAAATGAGCTTGTGTGGTGCTTTAAGTGCAGTAAGTTGGCTATGTCTGCTGGTGTGAGTTCAAAAGGCAGGAAGGCACTGATTTATTTTTCTCTGTTAAGAAATAGTCACAGCATATAGTCTAGCTGATTTTCCATTGTACAGATAAATAGGGAAAAATATCTAATATGACAGGGTAAGGGAAGAAGGAAGATTACAGTGAAGTGCAAGACTGGAGAGCACATGAGAAATGACTAGCCCAAGCCTTTGAAGCAAATTATATGAAACATTCTGCAAAGGATAGTGCCACCCTGTCATGGAAGTAAGCCTGATTCTGATTCACAAAAAGTGTATCAGTTTTATGCTACATTGCTTGATTAATTTCAATTTATTTATAATAAAAGGAGGAAGATCAGAATCAGGATGAAGTAATAAAAACACAGATCCTCCATTGTCCTGTACTTTGCCAAGACACAGATAATGTACACGTGCCATGAAGCTGTGCCAGTCAGATATGTTGAAAACAGTTATTTATGCTACACAGTTGTGGAAATCTGATTCATATTCTGAGCAAGATTCTGACACAGTAAAGCCCTTTGTGGTTAATATTGAATCAGTGGTTTTAAGCACTCACATACATAAAATTTAGCAGATCCAATGCGTCATGATAAAATCAATGCTTTGTTAAAATATGTTAAAATCTGAAGATGCTTGTAATAGTTGAAAGGCTGAAATTTCACCAGCAGAACATAACATGAACCCTAACATTTTTTTATGACATTTAAATAGCAGAATATGAGAGGTTTGCATAGTTTTTAAAGGAAGCTTCATATGAGAGTTTTCTGCATAAATTGGCACTGGTAGCACAAGGGAAGCTACAGGACATGTTACGTTAGAAAGTGCTTTGGATAAAGCCATCAACTGCAGGGCTATAGAGTATCAAAGAAAGCATTGAAAATGTGCCCAGCCCAACAGGTAAACTCAAAGGCAGTTGAATTCTTCACTGTGATAAATAAACCTTCTCGGTATGTATAGGATTTTATAAATACACAGAAAGGTACAAAACCTAGCTCAGGCACATTAACTGGACAAGCAGAAAGAAACATCAAAAACAAATGAACACTAACAATGAAAGGGAGATGAAAAGCATGCTGAGAAAAGCAAAAGAAAAATACTTTAAATAGTCTTCAAAATGTATTTTTACTTCTTTTTAAGACGAGTACATGCTGTCTGACAAAAACAATATAAAATACATTGCATTGTTTTGGTTGACTTGAAGTGCCATGCTTTAGAAAGCATTACTTATGAAAATGCAGCAGCCATTCTGAGCGCTGCTTAGTGACAAGCACTCAGCATGCTCTGCCTCTGACATGGTGTTCTCCCATCTCAAGCAAAAGCTGGAAATCCATTAATATTTCTGAACAAACTGTATATCCATTTTTTCCCCTTTTCTCCACTTTTGATTTGTTCACAACCGTATTGTAAAATTCTGGAAAGTGTCACTGGAATTTTTCTTAATAGTTTCCTAAATAATAATTCAAGATCTTTTACAGACTTGTATCAGAATTTTCAGTCTGTAGTATTATTATACACTTGGGGTCCTTGAGACCTGATTTACGTGCTGTGATTTTGCTCCAGTACGTGTATTTAAAATACATGAAGAATTCTACTCTGGCCACAGGGTTTGCATTTGGAGTTATGATTACCTCTAACAATTACACAGAATGTTAAGAGATTAGTATTCAATAAAAAACCAAAAATACTTCTTTTTGCTCAATAGTCAAACAGCCCATGTGGGTTTGTATTTACTCTTTAATTAGGAGCTTTAAAAAATCATAGCAATAGTGTTGTTGCATAAAGGTAGAATGGAGACTATTTTTTATTAAAGAATCCAATTATATGCAGAAACACAGGTGAGCTTTCAGGTGACTTTCTTAGCCTTTTCAGGTCATCAATCTGGTTATTTTCCCAGAAAACACTGATGCTGATGTGCCCATTCTGATAGTTGCAATTTTTTTGACTCAACAGTTATTCACAGAGATATTTTCCTTTCATTAGTTCACATCCAGGAAACACACAGTAGATTTCAGTTACTTTACTTGTCTGAACAATAAGATGGGAAACATTTAGTCAGACCTTTTATGACTTTTTAATTCTAACGAAAGACTCTCCAGAAGTCTTGTATTTCTGCCACATAGTAGGAAAAGGAGCTACAATATTTCATTTATTTTAATAAGTTGCTAGAGGACAATCAGCAACAGAATTGTTTTTCCTTTGTAATCTGAATTTTCAGTGTCCCTGGCATGCCATACCCAGCAAGAATAAATAGGTTTAATTGCCGGTCCTATTTCCCCTTAAACAGAATCTCTTTATGTGCAGAAGTTGGGGCTATACCACATTACGTCTGTCTTTCTGTTATGAAAGCATATGATCTCATATTCTCTGTCCCTACTTAAAGATGTGCATTAGTACTTCAATGCTTTCATGATCAGGTGTAGATTGTCTTCCTTAGGGTGACACCTGCATACACAGTCAAGGGTTATGCAAAAGGACTAGCATCAGGAAATTTCTTCAAGCACGTGTGTGGGAGATTAGTACCATGCAACCCTGCAATAGGGTAGTATTTTTTAATTGGCTCTACTCATTTTTCAATTGGAACACACATTTTGTTATATGATTTAGAAGTCACCAGAAACTATTAAAGGCAGCAGGCCTTTAATAACTATTAAAGAAAGAAACTATTAAAGAAACTATTACAGAAACTATTAAAGGCAGTTTTTATATGTTCAGTAATTACAGTTACTTAGACCCCACTGTGCCTCTGTGGCCTGTGATATTAAGTTTTTGAGTACAGAACAAGAAGACAAAACCTCATCCTTTTATACTTAGTGAGTTAACTTTTCCGCTTTCCCTGCTGTGTCTGGCTCAACTCAATTCAAAGATGCAGAGGTGAAGAGCGAAGTGAAAATGGAGAACATCAGTCTAGGTCAAAATATGACCCTATGCAATTCAGTTTCAAAGGACATCTATAAGCAGCCATTAAAATTCTAATATCCGAGTCTTAGACAAAATTTAAAAGAGAGGAGCAGATGACCAAACATTAATCAGGTCTCTTGACAAAGGTTAAAGGAATGGAAAGTGGTAATAATTCATCCTTGCTATAGTTTTCACATAATCATCTTATGGCCTACCTGGGTTACTGAGCTGTATGTCATCCTAAAGTGCATGGGTAGGGATTGAACCTTTATTCTCCCTGCTAATAGTTCTTCTTCAAGTTTTAGTAGTGTTAACTATTTCTTTGTTTTCACAGTTTGTGCCTTGCTGTCTTAAAACTTCCAATAAGAATTAACAAAAACAAACAAACAAATCTGGTTGTCATATTCTCTGAGGTCCTTAAATTAAACCTTATTTTTTCATAGGTCTTGTAATAGACTGGATTTATTGTTGTGTCAGTTTACACTAGGCAAGCCTCTTATTATAGTCCCTCTTTAATAGCTCATAGAGAAAGACCTTTGAGAAAATGTAGACAAACTACAGAATACATACAATTATTTATGTTTACTTGTCTTAAGGGGGCAGCAGCAGCACACTGTGCATCTTGAGAGCTACATTTGTCTGTTCTGCCTGTGGACAAGATTAAGTGCAACTCTATTCAATAGTAGAGCTTAATGGGATCTCAGTGATGTTTCTTGTATCAGGTTTTTATGAAAACAAAGTCCAATGTTTCAGTCTGATAGTCCTCATTTTTTGACATTTGTTAGAAACATAAACAATTTAATACCGTGTTGAAGTACTGGGTATGTGTAACTGTAGTTTGGCTGGACAGGTATACGGCTGCTGCTGTGAGCAGCAGCCACGGATGTGTGTTTTCACAATCATAACTCATCTGGAATTGCTTTCTGTAGTCATTACTAAGGCCTAGGGGACATAATATGGAAATAATAGAATGCAAATTTACTCTGGCACCACTCTTTAAAAGCCACAAGGTTTCTGTACTTTGACATATTGAACTCTAAATGTCTTACGCACAACACACTTGATTTAATATGTTCTGAATTACTGTCATGTTCTCAAGTATGATACTTTGTAGCCTTTTGCCTGCTTTCAGAAGCCAATTTCTGAACAAGTTAATAGCTGTCCCTCAGCTTTCCTTTAATACTGTATCTTCTTAATTCCATATCCCATCTACTGTATCAAGTCACAAATATGTATTTGCACCCAGGTAAAAGGCTATGAATCAATGGAATTCAGATCAAATACCTGGTATCAGTCTATGCGATGCGAATCAGTATTTTACCAAGTGTCTTCCTGTGTTGGTTTTGCGTGGCAAGGTTTTGGTAGCGGGGGGGCTACAGGGGTGGGCTTCTTCTGTGAGAAGCTGCTAGAAGCTTCCCCTGTGTCTGATAGAGCCAATGCCAGCCGGCTCCAAGACGGACCCGCCGCTGGCCAAGGCCAAGCCAATCAGCGCCTCTGTGATAACATACTTAAGAAAGTGAAAAAACAGTTAGAGAGCGCTTTTGCAGCCAGAGAGAGGAGTGAGAAGATGTAAGAACATCTGCAGACACCAAGGTCAGTGCAGAAGGAGGGGGAGGAGGTGCTCCAGGCGTCGGAGCAAGATTCCCCTGCAGCCCGTGGTGAAGACCATGGTGAAGCAGGCTGTCCCCCTGCAGCCCATGGAGGGAGGATGAGGGGGTATAGCGATTCCACCTGCAGCCCGTGGAGGACCCCACACCGGAGCAGGTGGAGACACCTGAAGGAGGCTGTGACCCCGTGGGAAGCCCGCGCTGGAGCAAGCTCCTGGCAGGACCTGTGGATCTGTGGAGAGAGAAGCCCATGCCAGATCAGGCTTGCTGGCAGGACTTGTGACCCCGTGGGGGACCCACGCTGGAGCAGTTTGCTCCTGAAGGTCTGCACCCCGTGGAGGAGACTCACGTTGGAGAAGGTCGTGAAGGACTGTCTCCCGTGAGAGGGACCCCACGCTGGAGCGGGGGAACGATGAGTCCTCCCCCTGAGGATGAAGAAGCGGCAGAAACACCGCGTGAGGAACTGACCGTAACCCCCACTCCCCATCCCCCTGTGCCGCTGAGGGGGGGCGGAGGTGGAAGCCGGGAGTGAAGTTGAGCCCGGGAAGATGGGAGGGGTGGGGGGAGGTGTTTTTAAGATTTGGTTTTATTTCTCATTCCTCTACTCTGTTTTGCTTAGTAATAAATAAGATGAATTCCCTCTCTAAGTTCGGTCTGTTTTGCTCGTGATGATAATTAGAGAATGATCTCTCCCTGTCCTTATCTCGACCCGTAAGTTTTTTTTTCATTGTAGCTTTTCTCCCCTGTCTAATGAAAGAGGGGAGTGATAGAGCGGCTCTGGTGGGCACCTGGCCCTCAGCCAGGGTCAACCCACCACACTTCCCAAAGCAAATATATATTTCTTCTGTAAGTGACTTTATCTGCAAAATCATCAGATGCCTTTAAATGCACATAACTGCTACTCAGTGAAGTTTTGGAAGACTGAAACTGCATAGGAATAAAGAAGATAACACCAAAATCAGTACATCTCTGCATGTGATGCCGAGAAAAGAAATAGCTGATAGTATAGCTAGTTTTGTTCTTCAGAAAATTTAGCTCTATTCATCAGCTATGCATTGTATGCAAATAGTGAAGCTGAGGGTAACAACTATGTTGTCCAAAATTTACTGACTAATCACTCAATAATAAAGTGATGTAACGATCGGGGCAGTTATATTAGAATGGCCACTTATAGTAACAAACCCAAACTGTTGAAAGAAAGGCATTTTTGTTGCGAAAAGATGCAGTTACCAAATTACTATGATAATCAGATAAATGTAACACCTTACACTATGGGTATAACTGACCCAAAAAGGGGCAATTTTGCTGTCTATAAAGTTGTTCTTTTTGTATGTATGCTGTTGTATGCAACTGCGTATTGCATGCTGTTGTCATCGTCATGTATGAAAGCAAACTTCATTCACTTTTCATGCTCGGAATAATTTTGATTTTTAAACAATCAATCAGAACTCTAAGACAAAGGAGAACAAAGTGTATATGACTTAAGTACTTTTCATATCTTCTATGTCAAGTAATACACTCATTCTGTCTTTGGAAATGGTAGCTGCACCTGCAGGCTCACAGAACGGGGGTGGGGGGGTGGGGTGGGGAAAGCTACACTCCTCTCCCCCAGCAAATAAAAATATAAGTCCATAATAATAATAATAATAATAATAATAATAATAACAACAACAACAACAACCCTGCAATGATGCAATACAAAGAAAGCAATGGTAGAAAAAAAAATTTTCCCACATTAGATATTCTGGATCTCATTTTTGTGTGAAGCTACTGTGCTTCCACAACACAATAGACAGTTTTCCTTAATTTTAGAGAAGTGTGAGAAAGACTGTGTTCCTGAGAGGTATAGTGTACCACCTGTATGGTAAAGACCATTAATAATAATATTCAGTGTCTGAAAGAAGTTTTCAGAGTATTCTTATCTCATACAACTGAACACAGCTATAGGAAAATACAGGCAAATCAGGCTGTTTGCCCACATATTGGCAGTAGGCACATAGCATCCATTGTTACAAGAACCTCTGCAAAGTGAATAAAAAGTAAGAAACATACAAAGATCACAAAAATGTAAACCAAGAAATCATACTGAAGGTATTTCACCATTTTAATAGTAATAGGGGGAAAGTTTCAAAGTTGTTCTTCTTTATACATTTGTACATTTTTCCTCATTTTCTCTCTATAAACATACAAGAAAGGTGAGAACAAATGAGGGTGTTTAAAGTTTGACCAGAATCATACAATCATAGAATGATTTAGGTTGCAAAAGACCTTTAAGATCATCAAGTCCAACCATTAACCTAGCACTGCCAAGTCCAACCACTAAAAAATGTCCCTACACACCATATCTACCTCCAGGGATGGTGACTCAACCATGATGTTGTCAACAGCCTTTTCGAGTGCCTTTACAACCTTTTTAGTGAAGGAATTTTTCCTAACCTCCAATCTAAACCTCCCCTGGGACAACTTGAGGCCATTTCATCTTGTACTATCACTTGTTACCTTGGAAAAGAGACCAACACCCACCTGGATACAGCCTCCTTCCAGGTAGTCGTAGACAGCGATAAACTCTCCCCTCAGCCTCCTCTTCTCCAGACTAAATAACAATCCCAATTCCCCCAGCCGCTCCTCATAAGATTTGTTTTCTAGACCCTTCACCAGCTTCGTTGCCCTTCTTTGGACACACTGCAGCACCTCAATGTCTTTCTTGTAGTGAGGGGCCCAAAACTGAACACAGTACTCGAGGTGCAGCCTCACCAGTGCCGAGTACAGAGGGACAATCACTGCCCTAGTCCTGCTGGCCACACTATTTCTGATGCAAGCCAGGATGCTGTTGGTGGCCTTGACCACCTGGGCACACTGCTCACTCATGTTCTCATGTTCAGCCAGCTATCGACCAGTTATTGACCAACACCCCCAGGTCCTTTTCTACCAGGCAGCTTTCCAGACACTCTTCCCCAAGCCTCTAGTGCTGCATGGGGTTGTTGTGACCCAAGTGCAGGACCCAGCACTTGGCCTTGTTGAACCTCATACAGTTGGCCTCAGCAGATTGATCCAGCCTGTCTAGATCCCTCTGTGGAGCCTTCTTACCCTCAAGCAGATCAATACTCCTGCAAACACTGCTTGTGACTGGCCACCAGCTGGATTTAACTCCATTCATCATAACTCTTTGGGCTCAGCCATCCAGCCAATTTTTTAACCAGTGAGGATTATGCCTGTCCAAGCCATGAGCAGTCAAGGAGAATCCTGCATTGCTTGACAAGATCATAATATGCTGAATTGTCTGGGCTAGGTGAGACAATAAACAACAGCATAAATATGCTCTGTTTTTTTTCCTAGGTTTGTCTCTTTGATCCTCCATTTTGCATTGTGCCTGAGAGAACCTGTGCACCCTTCCACACATTGTAATATGCTTCATATCATCACCTCACATAGCTGTTCTCCTTCTTGCTATAATAATATATTGGACAGAAAATGCTAAATGGCATCTGATTATGAATATAATTTCAATGATTCTATAATTCCAAGACCTCTGATTTTTAAAGATTACCTTCCTTATTAGAAGTGTCCTGATCAGTACTCTGTGGAAAAGTGAAACTATCCTTGTAGGCCTGGTGCCTGAAGATGCTGAACACAGGATGGTCTCTGCTATAGCTATCTAACCTGGTTCATTTACAGCCTTTATATTCTATAATAATTTTACCTGTGTTCTCTGATTTGAGGCAAGAACCCCAAAAACCCCACCATACATGAAAAGTTGCTTATTTTAAAGTAAACATGTTTTCATTTATCATGAAAAACATTTGCTGTTTTTGGTAATGAGATAGCAAAACTGTAAAGGTATTTGCCTTCATGGTAAATCTGGTGGTTTCGGTCTGATCATTCACTGCTTCAGACACTGACAGTGATCAGAACATACTGCTTCAAGCTTTTTTCATCCTCCCAGCTCAGATTATCTCAGTGCACTGTTTCATATGCCACTATCCACTCTAGAAACCGTGGCAGACTGAAGAAAACAGGATGTCTTAGGGCTGGCCTTAGGCACTAGGAAGCAGGCAGCTACTTGAGTCAGAAGGCTGCCGGGGGACAGTAAAAGTCTGTTCTGCCAATGCCCATGGAAACACTGAGCAACACTTAATGTAAAAATACTTATCCTGAATACCCCAACCGCTATTGGTAGTGAGATAGGAGTCAGAATGCATTGGGGACTGAGACAGGAGGGATGAAAAAGACACTTATTTTAAATAACCACAGATTTCTGTAAACCTCTGTCTCAAAAAATGGCATGCTGTTGTCCTAAGGATTTTGTCCTCATCCTTAGGTGAGGATTTGATGGTACCTACCCTGCTGAAAAGCTCTGAGACTTCAAGATTAGAAACTTACATGTGAGATTTTAAAGCCCTCTAAAAGTAGTCCTCAGAAGTTGCATCTGCAGCAGTAAGAGAAGGTTGGTTTGGTTTAGTTTTGGGGGCTTTTCAGCATGTTTTTTGTTTGGGGTTTTTGTTTGTTTGTTTGTTTGTTTTCCCTAAATGCAGATAGGTTGCATTTTGCTTTTACTTTTTAATGTGGATAATACTGGTCTGAAAACGATTCCCTAAAATGAAAGCTGTCCTTGTGTCTCCAAATATAGTAAATGTAACAGCAGCAATGTTTAGGCTGCAAGAGAGTACAGAATTGTTCTGAATAGTTTCTAGAAACTGGGCCTAGACACAAAAGGCACATGTGAAATGTCAGGGTGACAGAATGAGGCTGTGCAAAGAATGTAGTCCCTCAAATAAAAAACCACTGCACACAGCTGATGGAAACAATAAAGCATATGAAATTGTCCAGGAAAATACCAAGACACATGAGATCTGCACAGAGGAAGGATGACTTAACAGTAAAATAAATACAGCGCTCTCTTACTTTAGTAGTTTGACAGTCTGTGTTATAGGCTATTTCAAAGACAGTCTATGGGGGAAACCGTCAACTTCAAGAAGATCAAAAAGTTATACTGCCCACCATGCTGACTCAGCACAGGGGCATTTATCAAAGCACACAGGGTTCTCCTACAGTAAAGAAAGCCTTCCGGAGCATCAGGAGAAATCTGACATTTTTTTTGTGTCCTGCAGGCTCCTGGGTTTTGATGCCAGGAAGGGCATCTGCAGAAACTAGCTAAAAAGTTGGCAAACCATGGCAAGTGCCAAGGAGAGTGACTTATCTCCTTCTAACCCATTTGTAGGAGATCTGTGCCCTAATATTTATAGTAAAAAGACCAGAGTAATGAAAGGCTTAACAGTGAATTTTTTTTAAGCGCTTATGTTTAAAAAAAGGAAAAAAAAAAAAGGAAAGAAAGAAGAAAAATTGCAAACACAAACTGAGACATGTAAGAATCAAGAACTGAAAACCACATTGAATCCTACCTTTTTTTTTCCACTATAGACAGCATTCAAATAATTCTTTTGAAAATCCAAACTTCATAGGCTGCAGTTTAAAAGGTTTTTTTTCCCCTCATGGAAAGTAATGGCAATAATATGAGAAATTTTCTACTTTCTGTCCTATAATTACTTTACTTTAGCCAATACAATCACATAATAGAAAGTGTGGTTTAATTTGAGATAGTTTGACTTCCTATTTCTAAGCAGCTTTATATGAAAGCTCAATGCATGAGCTATGGTTGTTTCATAATTTATCACTCTGGAAGCTTTAGCTTTACATATTAGGAACAAATCTATAACAAAAGGTTGAAGGTAAGACCTTTTTTTTATATTAACAGGATGCAGGTAATGTACACAACCTTTCAGGATCTAATTATACTACCCCTCCTCTCATTTTCACCAGATGTTGGATTTGAGACACTATCAGTAAAGCGAGGGCGACAATTTGTAAGATCTTAAGCTTATGCAAAGAAGTCTGAAAATTACCACATTCAGTGGGTCTAATAAAATAAATAATATTTTCTGAAGGGTATATCCTGTCATATGGATAGCAGGCCCAGGGGACTTAAGCCATGCAAAACATCAGTGTATTAAGACTCTGCTTTTCACCCAAATAAAATCCATATCCCTGTGGAGCGGTTTCTGTTTCTGAACAGGTCATGAAGGCACTGTCATACCCTCCTCTCCTTGCAACCAAACCCTGTGCAAACAAACATTCTCTCTGATCTTTGAGGAATGTGGATTTTTCCAGTTACTCTCCACAGAAAGTAAATGTTGAAATATATCTTAGAGAGTCAAAAAGGTTGGCAATTGCTGTTTCACTATTGATTTTTGGTATATTAGGAAGATATTTCTGGAAAATAAGCAGTTATTCCTCTGTTCATTTTTTTCCATAACAGAAGAAGGGTACTGAAAAGCAAATGCAAAGCCCCAAAAACAGAGTGACAAAAACTCTGATAGTAAATTAATGTTGCACTGACAACAGAATGAGTGTTCTTCAGGTCATGTATGGATTATCTTTCAATTCACAAATAAGGAAAAATTTACTATAAGCTCCAAAATAATCATCAGATAAGGACAGAGAGCAGAGCCCATTATCTGGCCCAACTCAATGACTGTTTTAGGAGTAACAATTTCATTCATCCCAGTATTTTTTCCTACTGACAGTAATATGCTGCATAGAAAAAGAGGGAAATTACTTACACGAGAAGCAGAAGGACTTCAGTTCAGTAAACTCACATTAGGTGTTCAAAAGATGTGTCATAAGCAAAATAAAACTTTAAGATGGAAACAAAGTCTTGGTAAAAGTTTTGTGTTTTGGAAAGCTGTGTCATACATTACAAAAAATTGCAGCCCCATTTGCTGAATTCTTGAGATTGTATATCTATTACAAAGTAAAACAAGCATCTATCAGTTTAGGATTATTACCATAGTAAGAAAAATGTATACTTAAATAGTTCCATTATCAAAAGTATTACGCTGGAGGGAAGAGATGAGTAGATTACATACTCCAAAAAATAAGGTCTTTCATAATGAAGCTGTGGCTACCAGACCAATTGAATCTGTTGTCCATGTGCTTCACAGGTGGTTTACACCTGTGCAACAGAGTTGATCTGTTTGGGATGCCATAAACTACCGTGCATGTGCAGAAATAATTCTGCAGAGTCTGTACAGGTGTGTGGTACTTCCAAGAAACTTTGAACCTATGGAGCTTATGATATGGACCATCTGTTTATCAGATACAGAAACAATGTATAAGTCCTCCCAATAGGAGGACTTCACTCCTATTGGGAAAATTCCCAAACTCACTTCACTGCAAGTACTTACTGCAAGTGCAGTCATTTCCATTTGGAAAAACAAAGCAGAAGAAAACAACCCTTTACAAAGAGCATGTGCAGACACTTTATATGAGGAGTATGAGAAATAAGAAAGATCTTTTCCTAGTTCATCCAATCAGATGAAGTTGGCCCTCTATTATTTGTCTTTCTCTTTTTTTCTCTCTTACACTGTGATAGTCAAAAGTAATGTAAGTATCTTGACTTTGAATGGAGAAAGTTAATTCTGTTTGCATGCTTAAAATAGTTTATACTACTCTCTGCATTGTTTCTGCAGCTTTCTGAAGCTTGCAAAGGTACTACTGCAACAATATATACACAGTTATCACTGCTGAAAAGTCCATATTCAGCTATGACTAACATACTGTTGGTCTACTTTGGAGGGCAAAACTACTCTGCAATGTACTTGGAAAATTTCTTTTCACAGAATAAAAAATAATTACGATGCAAAATTCCTCCTATGCTCTTCCCATTTTATAATAACATGCTATTTGTCGATTTAAAGAGCAAGTACCCATCAGTGGCAGTGGGAGAAGTTCTGGAGGTGACCACAAGATTTGAGGGTCAGGGATCACTGTAAACAGGCAAGCTAAAAAAAGCGTTTGCTTTTCCTCTGGCTGTACAATTTTACCCTATAGTTGTGCTAAGCAAAAGTTTGGTATCCTCAGAAATCCAACCCAGCTCTAAAATCTCTGCACAGCCTGATGTCAGGAACTACCATACCACCTGTGCAGCTTGTTTGGCTTTTGTCAGCTCCTCTCTGCTAACACTTTTGACATCCAGGTCAACTTCAAATTAGAATTTCTTGTGCAGTCTAGATGAATTCTAGTTAATTCCCTGAACCAAAAATTCAAGGTCCACTAGTCAGTTAAATCAAGGGCTGTATTGAGAAAGATTGTTCCCTCTTCACTATGAAGAATATCCGTGCCTTTAAGAGTGGCAGTAAGAAGTACAAAATGTCTTTGACCTCCATTCTCTGTCAAGCTGATTATGCAAATTTTTGGTCCTTTAGTAAAATGCTTTCCCTCTGAAAACAAGCCCATACTCTAACCAGATAGTGATATTTGATTGACCCATAAATCTGTTAAACTGTCACTCAGGATTATCTGGAGGTTAATTAGAGAAGTACATCAAGAGTGGGGGTTTTTTGGGGTTTGGGGTTTTTTTTTTTTTTTTGTTCATAATGAAACAATCCTTCTTTGAAGGGTTAAGTCCATTAGATTAAAGATCACTTTTTCAGTCTGGTCTGGAAAGAGCTCTGAATTTTTACACTCTGGAGGTAACTATGTTTTTATTCAGGACTGTAAACAAATAAATGAGGTTATAAGTAATAACGTACCGCCTGACTGATCCAGATTTTCATTTGTATGGTTTGGTATAGCCAATTTCAGAACAATTTGATTTAAACAGTCACTGGTGATCAGTGCTTTCTGAGTCATGGTTTTATCCTATGTGACTGATAAAGATACTGAGGCAAAGGAAAATACGCATCAGACATATTTTATTGATTGGAGGGTTTATTTACATTTTGGAAAAATTACAAGCACCACTTTGCTTGTAAGAACCATAGAATAGAAACTTGCTTTTCCTGCCTTTCTGTCAACTAGTATTAATTGCTAAAAGATAATTTTGTTATTTCAGTTACAGCAATGCAAATCTCAGCTGAAGTCAGAGCAGATCCTCCAAATTTTGACCATGTAATCAGGAGACAAATTCTTTCAGATAGATGTCACAGATGCAAAACTTGTAAAATATCAGAACGAGAGAATCAGTACTACTATTACTCCTGTTGGTTGTTGTCAGATCAGGCGATGGCACCCAACTGGCCTCCACGAGTGGTGACACCGAACCAGACCCAAACAGGGTTGGATACACAAACACAATGCACACACAGGTAATCAAAAGGCTTTTATTACCTTGACATCCCAATGGGGGTTCCCCAGTAGTTTCCCGCGTGAGGTAAGCAGCACGCGGGTAGATCCCTGGCACTGTGGAGCGACGGCCCATGGTGAGGAATGATGGGCGCGAATTTATGAAGTTTTTATGTGAGAATGCGCATGTGCAATAAATCCATGTGATGTGATGGCTAACGGACAGTCTTGCAAGCAGACATGCAAATAGTGCACGGTCATCTACAGAGAAGGTGCCTGACAGAGGAATCTAACCAGGGACAACGTAAGTAACAATGTGCTACAATGTGGAACAGAAATCTCTGCTGCCTTAACACAGCATAAAAGAATTTATTATAAGGAGTCTGGGAAAGAGCCGTACTGACCTCCATCACCTATCTCCTCGCCATTGTTCTGCACGTAACTGTACAGTTGTGAACATTGCAGGACCTGCAATTTTGAATTCAACATTGCTTTGCCGTTGGTTGGAATACTCACAGGACCGTAAGTTGCTGCTGCCACTGATTTTTTGAATAATCAAAGTCCCCTTTTGGACTCTTTATTAAGGGGAAATCCCTATAAAAAGGGTATGCCTGAAATGGCACATATTTATGTTTAGATTTTGTTCTTGGCTCACCAATATCATCAGTTCACTGATGAGATAAAAGCGGCATGATTCTTCCACTGCCAAAAAGTTCAAAGTTGTTTTTCTACTTTTTTTTTTTTCCAAATAAAATATCTCATGTTATTGCCACCATGAATACACTTTGATTTTAAATAATACTTTAAAGGGCTGCAAGTTTTGCTTTGCTGGAACAACATTTTTTTCTGGGATGGAAGTAGAACATCAAACTTAATCACTCAGCAGCATTTTCGCTACTTTTGCCTTTCAAGAAACAGTATCTTCATCCAGGTATTTTAACTGTGTCTAGAAAGGAGCACGCACAAACCGAACCATCCTTAAATTTCTGGAAAACATACGCATAACATAAAATTACTGCAAATTGGAAACCAAGATGTTAAGAAACCTGTTCCACCTACAACACCAGTGTTACGTATTGTATGTTAATACCAGTATGACAGTTTCCTACAGGATGTCCCAAACAATGTCTACCTCAGTCAAATATGCACAATTTCAAATAATATTTTGTAAGGAGTTCTACATTTGGATACAATCTTTGCTCCTTATTTGAGATATATAATTACTGACTTAATATACATGACAGAAGGATTTTGAGTCATTCTTACAGAATAGTTACATTGACTTTGAATTGATCCTAGAAGCAGTTCAGTCCCCTCACCTCCTGAAGTCTGTAGTGAAATCTGGAAGCCTTCCATAAGTTACAGGAAGATATCTTTGGTCATGCTTTATACTTCTGCTAAACATACAGACAACTAAATTGTTTAAAGCAAGGAATATAAGAAATTAAGTTTGCATTATTCTCTTTGTATGTTCCACAAGTAGGCTTCAACTTTTAGGAGACTTTGCTATGCAGAAAAATCTACTAAAAAATCATGGTTATATTTCATTGTTATACTGCATTTTAAAACTCTTCATGCCACCCATAACTTTGGTTATTTATGATGTAATCACAGAATGGTTGAGAGTGGAAGGGACCTCTGGAGTTCATCTAGTCCAACCCCCTGCCCAAGCAGGGCTACCTACAGCCAGGTGCCCAGGACCATGTCCAGACAGATCTTCAGTATCTCCAAGGATGGAGATTCCACCACCTGTCTGGGCAACTTGTACTGTTTCAGCACCCTCACAGTGAAAAAGTGTTTCCTGATGTACAGAGGGAACCTACTGTGTTTCAGTTTGTGCCCATTCCCTTTGATCCTGTTACTGAGCACCACTGAAAAAACCCTGGCTCCATCCTCTTTGCACCTTCCCTTCAAGTATTTATATACATTGGTAAGATCCCCTTGGGCATCCTCTTCTCCAGGGTGAACAGTCTCAACTCTCTCAGCCTTTCCTCTTAGGAGAAACACTGCAATCTCTTCATCATCTTTGTAGCCCTTCATTGGACTCTCTACAGTATGTCCACATCTCTCTTGTACTGGGGAGCCCAGAACTGGACAAAATACTCCAGGTGGGACCTCACCAGGGCTGAGTAGAGGGAAAGGATCCCTTCCCTTGATCTACTGGCAACACTCCTCCTAGGGCAACCCACGACACCATTAGCCTTCTTTGCTGCAAGGGCACATTGCTGGCACATGTGATCAGTCATGTAAATCACATTTGTATTATAATGGAAAATTTGTTAAAAAGGAAAAAAGAAAATTAAAGAGATTTCTAGAGGATTGACTGAGACGATTTCTATTAAGAAATGCCATAGGAAAACAGCATGAAAACAACTTAGAAATTCTCATTATGTGTGAACTTTATTGGAGAACAAAAATTACTGTTATATTGTACAATTTACAATTTGTGAAAAACTACCGAAAAGAGTTTTAGAGGTCTCATGGAAACCCAGTTACTTTTGTGAACAATAATGCTTGCAAACAGTTATTTAGGACTCTCTTTCCCACCCCTCATCAACAACTTCCTTCTGCTGATAGCCATCAGTTCTCTGAAAAGAAAACTTATTCTTTCATAGTGTGAATGAATTGTAAGGAAAAAAAATTCAAGTCCACATTACACATGACAGCTTAATGGGTGCAGTGGAAATGGAAAGCCTGACATTACTCGAGGGGGATTAAAAAAAACCCAAAAATGATGCAACCCTTTATTTCTCTCCTTTACTCTAGACTTACTGAGAGGACTGAAATCTCATCAGGAACTTCCTGTAAATCTGAGCCGTGCATCCCACTGCCCAGCTCTACCCAGTCCAGTCCCATCCCTGGAGCAGTGAGCGGGTTTGTGCCCAACCTTTGTGCTGTGTGATGAGTCAAGAACCACCTTGTTGGCTCTTTAAGCTCCTTATCCACCCAAAAAAATCATTAATTACTCTGTCCAAACCTTCAGTGCTGACAATGGGCAGCCAGGCCTGACACCACTGTCCCTCTTGTCCATGATCCTGAAATCACAGGCACAGCCTAATGCACAGGACTTGGCCCCTCAGCTCCAGCTTCTGCCCTTCTCAGAGGCCTTTGCTGTTACACTGAGGTCCCTTCCATGCCTACACCAGTGCCTGCCCCACCACACATCAATGCTTCTTTAGCACTCAGAGAGGAAAAGAGCTGTTGCAGCAAGGGATAACTGTCTCTGTTTTTTTTTAATTAAAAGATGGTGGTTTGGTGGCCCAAACTGCGGTGTTTAAGCCAAGAAGAGGTTAAAATTTCAATGAGCCAGGATCTAAAATTTATATAAATGTCTTACAGCAAGGCTGAAGTCATATATTTTAGAATTTGCTGTACAAAATTAAAACTAGCTATTATAAAAAAAATGCATAAACTTTTTTTTTAAAAAATTGTTAACTCTAGTGATACAAGTGATACCTTCTTACTATCACTGGTTCCTACATTTTTATTAGCTTTAGTGTCCACAGTTTCAAAAGTAAGATTGATATTTATTCTATAGAATTACATTATAGAAAAAAGCAACATTTAATATGTTCTTGTAGTGAATTGATAATATTCCATTTTCAAGAGTAAGACTGGAAGGAAGAACATACCTTTAAAATCTCTCTGAACTAGGACTAGAATTTCTGAAAAACTTAAATAAAAGCAACAAAGAACTGTTTATCAAAAATCATATCTGTACCAATGAATGTCTGCATGCCAACATGCACACATGTGCATGTATGTGTGGCAGGTAAAACAAAGTCAACAATAAAGGCACTATGACAGTGCCTCTAAGTTAAGGCTTTTTGTCTTCGTGCTAATGTCCTCACTCTCCCAGATTAGATTAAATTTTCCATTATGTATTGTGATGTTGTTTCATGATGAAAAGTGGATACAGAGGACCACTGCTGTCCCAACTGCTTTGCATCAGAGAAAATGCATTCCTTATGGAAGGGGCTTATGTGATATATTTGGATGGAAAGATTTTATTTCTTTTCCATATGTGTGTTCAGCAAACTCTTTCTTTTGTTCTTCTCTTTGAAAATGGGCTGCACATGTTTTCCACAGAAAGTAGAATTTTAAGAATAATTCTGTAATTAAGAATATTTAAGAACCTGCAAGAATTAAAACTATACTATTTTGTTTGAAAATCATTCTGACTTAGGAAAAGGAACTGGTAGCCGATTAGCTAAATGCATACATATTGGTATGTATGCATGTGTATACACATCGACATATACAAAGAAACACACATATATCTATATAAGTATGTTTGTATGTGTAGACCTGTATCTAACTGTATGTCTCTATGTATCGAGAAAGAGAAAGGAGAGCTATTTGTTGATTGTTTTTAATACTTTGCCGCTACAGTTCATGTGCTATAGTCCTTCAGTGCTGTCACAGTAAAACTACTGCCACACAAATGAAGAGATACTTTTGGAATCATAGAATCGTTTTGGTTGGAAAAGACCTTTAAGATCACCAGGTCCAACTGTTAACCTAGCACTGACACGTCCAACCACTAAACCACGTCCCTAAGCACTACATCTATATGTGTTTTAAATACCTCCAGAGATGGTGACTCAAGCACTTCCCTGGGCAGTCTGTTTCAGTGCCCAACCATTTTAGTGAAGAAATTTTTCCTAATATCCAATCTAAACCTCCCTTGGCACAACTTGAGGCCATTTCCTCTTGTCCTTATCACTTGTTACCTTGGAAAAGAGATCAACACCCACCTCAGTACAATCTCCTTTCAGGTAGCTGTAGAGAGCAATAAGGTCTCTCCTCAGCCTCTTCTTCTCCAGACTAAACAACCCCACTTCCCTCAGCCACTCCTCGTAAGAATTGTTCTCTAGACTCTTCACCAGCTTTGTTGCCCTTCTTTGGACACGCTTCAAAGATCCAATGTATCCCTACATCCCTGCGGCAGTGGCATGTTTTAATAATAACTCATGTTGCATGGCCATTCTTACCCTAAGGCAGTTCTTAAGTAGGAACATTTAGTTCTCTGCATCATTTTTAAGCATAAATATCTTTTCACTGGAGAACTGGCTAATCTCCTAGCTCATTTCTTTCAAGCATTTTACAAGTTTTAAACACTCATTCTCTACGATGTAAGGTCTATTTTGGTTAACCCTGATTGAAATGTTCAGTTTTATTACTAGTTTCTCTGTGGACCTTATTAAATTAGTATTTCACTGCCTCACAAACTTCAAAGACCATATTCCTATGATATATATTTGACAAAATTTTTAATGTTTTGAGGACAAATTTAAGGCATAGTTTAAGTAATTCACTAAAAGTCATGTAGGAGAAATGCGTCGAAGGGGGTGCTATGCCCCTACCACCTGATCATTATTCAGTCTCTTGATCACTATACAGTCTTCTGGTGAGTCATAGGTGGCCTGGATCCAGCAATCTACAGAATTATTCAGGTGCTTAAAATTATGCACAAGATGAAGTACATTGCAAGATCAAAGGTTCAATGTGCTTACCAATTTATGGACAGTATAGTGGGGAAGCTAGGTATGGGTCAAGGAGAAATTAAAATCTTCATGACAAGGTGTGATATGTGTGATCCTGGGTGTGATATGGTAATTGATCCTCAATCATTAAGAGTAAAAAAGAGTTACAGCTAAATTCACTGTAGTAGAAGACCTATTGCTTGAGTTTTGGGGTTTTTTTCTTTTTTTCTGTTGAGCTCAGTGAACTTTCTGCTACAATTTTAGACATACATATTACTCTTACACTCTGAGGGAACAATTAAATTTTATTGTGCAATTTGTATCCCCCACATAAGTCTCTATCTTTTTCTCTTGGAAAGTAGAGGTAAATTTGTAGTAAAGAAAGGATTAATTAATCTTAATTGTTGCAAGTTAGTGTTAGAGACTGGTATGAATGGCATAGACATGAATGGAAACCAAAATGTTGCGGAAAATAGAATACATCAGTAGATGTGGCTGCACAGTCCATCCCAGTGATGCTGGGAAAGCTTAGGGATGTAGAAAAAATGTCCTGTAACAGCTGTTCCAGCTCTGCCATCTTCACTGTCACATAGATTTTTTTCCTGACCTCAACACAATGTGATATTGCCAGAATTAGAGAAATGCAAGACAAGTGTGTTGGGTTTGCGTGGCAAGGTTTTGGTAGCGGGTGGGGGCTATAGGGGTGGCTCCTGTGAGAAGCTTCTAGAAGCTTCCACGGTGTCTGACAGAGCCAATGCCAGCCAGCTCCAAGATGGGCCCGCCCCTGGCCAAGGCCAAGCCAATCAGCGCCTCTGTGATAACATATTTAAGAAGGAAAAAAAACAGTTGGGGGGAAGTTTTTGCTGCTGGAGAGAGAAGTGCAAAAATGTAACACCAAGGTCAGAGCAGGAGGAGGGGGGAGGAGGTGCTCCAGGCACCAGAGCAGAGATCCCCCTGCAGCCCGTGGAGAACACCACGGTGAAGCAGGCTGTCCCCCTGCAGCCCATGGAGGAAGGATGAGGGGGTGTAGAGATTCCACCTGCAGCCCATGGAGGACCCCACGCCGGAGCAGGTGGAGGCACCCGAAGGAGGTTGTGGCCTGTGGGAAGCCCATGCTGGAGCAAGTCCCTGGCCGGACCGGTAGACCCATGGAGAGGGGAGCCCACGCCAGGGCAGGTTTGCTGGCAGGACTTGTGACCCTGTGGGGGACCCACGCTGGAACAGTTTTTCTCCTGAAGGTCTGCACCCCATGGAAGAGACCACGCTGGAGCAGTTCGTGAAGGACTGTAGCCCGTGGGAGAGACTCCATGTTGGAGCAGGGGAACGATGAGAGGAGTCCTCCCCCTGAGGACAAAGAAGCAGCAGAAACAACGTGCGCCGCACTGACCGCAACCCCCATTTCCCCCCCCCCCCCCCCCCCACGTGCCACTGAGGGGGGAGGAGGTTGAAGCCAGGAGTGAAGTTGAGCCCGGGAAGATGGTAGGGGTGGGGGGAGGTGTTTTAAGACTTGATGTTATTTTCTCATTGCTCTACTCTGTTTTGTTTAGTAATAAATTAATCTGTTTTCTAAGTTCAGTCTGTTTTGCTGGTGACGATAATTAGTGAGTGATCTCTCCCTGTCCTTATCTTGACCCAAGCCTTTTGTTATATTTCTCCTCCCCATCATGCTGGGGGAGGGGTGAGCGAGCGGCCGCGTGGGACGCTGCTGCCGGCTGGGCCTAAACCACGACAATAAGTTTTGTAATGCACTTTGATAAATTGCTTTAGTTTGAAAATCAAATTAAAGCACAAAAGTTTTTTTTTTTTAAATCCCTATGAAATTTTGCTGAAACCTATTTGAATCTTATTGAACTTCATGGAAAATAAGCACTAAGAAAAGAGGACATATCTTCAACTATTTTAAAGTGGAATATTTTCTATTTTCCAAAATTGCGGTATACAAATATAATTCAGTGTCTTTTCTTTGTTGTGAAATGCAGGCTACTGTTTTGCATAATCTAGAATTTAAAAAGGACAGTTTTGATGTTCTCAGTGAAATGACTTTGTAATGTTAAGTACACTGGCCAAAAGTTACTTATACCAAGCATCAAATTGAAGTACTTTTGCATCAAAATAATGATGATGACAATAACAATTAAAATGTTTCAGATAAATGATGCTGATTTATGAATGCTGTAACTTAGTAGTAAATAGAAATTGAAATAAGTAGAATTTGAGATAGGTAGATCCATTGCTACAAGGATGATTTGGTGCTGAGATATCCAGAAAAAACCCCCTGTAAATTCAGTAATATTTGATGGTATTCGACTGATGAATATTTTTTGGAAGGTGTTATGAAATGTTAAGCAATGAAAAAAGGAAAATGATTGTGAAGAATAAATAGGTAAGCTTGCTGACCAGTAGCTAAGAATTTAGATTACATACTTTATTGATTAATTACTATCAAGCCAGTGAGCAGAAGAGGTACCAGATATCCTTTTTTTTTCTCTAGTGGAGTGAATCCTACTTTATTTCTTCTTTAAAAACAAACCTAAACAGATTTATGTATTGAAATAAGAAATGCATTGAAATGACATTATAGCAACCAAGAAATATTTTTCTTATCCTGATTCTTTTAGCAAAATGAAGTTAACACTTTGGAGCTGAAGTCAACCAACATAGTCAGTGTCTGGGCACTACTACTGAGACTAAAGGGTCACAGCTCTAAAGAAAATCTATTACTCCACAGATTATGATAGCTAAGAACTTATACAGGTGGTGTCAGCTCAAATTTACCCATAAATTTAATAAAAATATGAAATACAATGTTAGTAAGAATGTTTTAGATATATTTTATTTTTTTAATCCCTTAACACAAATATTCTCTTGCACTGTTTTCAACATGAAAGTCAATATTATGTGATAGCATGAAAATATAAATACCAAATGGAGTATGAAACTGGGCAGTTTAAGAAAATTTTCTCCCAGAGATCCTAATATGGAGCAGTAACTGCATGTAGGTTCCAGTTACTGTATTCTTATCTGGTTCATATGAATTTATCATTAAAAAGAGACTAAATATGCAGAGATCTTTGCCATAAAATCCTGTGGAGGGATTAGGGTCCAATCTTGTTGCCCTGTATATAGGGCATGCTTTTCATTAAATTTATATGGCATTAATGATTTGGCAAAGTGTGGCTCAAAACTGTTCAACTAATCTGAAGTAATTACAGTGAAGTTTCATTATATTAGCAATATTAACAAATACTGCCTTATTGGAAAGCTTTTAAGGGATTATTCAGTTTAATTACCCTCTGTAAAACATGACATGCTGACTTAGTGCAATTTTATATAAACAAGGCAACATACGTATGATGATGTATTTGTCAAATTCTTCAGTAGAGAAAGCCAAAGGTGTGGAAGAGTTAGAGCATGGAAATGAATACACAGAAAAATACTTAGCAAGAGATAGTGCAAGACATAAAACATCCGAAAAAAAGAATAGCAAGACCTGAGGAAGATACTCAAACATATTTTTTTGCCTTTTTTTTTTTCCTATTGGTGCATTTGTGGCTCTTTGTTAATATTTCTACATACAAATCATATACCTGTATGCTTGTAAGACCTTCTAGGATTTGTTTAGCCTATGGGTTTCCAATATGTGCATACAAAATAATGAAAAAATGTACACAAATTCATTTTAAAACTGAGTCTTTGCACGTGTATACACAATTACAGAGATATACATGCTTTCAGAAAAGGTATTTCCTGTTTAGAGTAAATATTCATCCAGGAACCTAAATAATGTGATCTGATCACTCAGTACTGCTTGAAATGGTGACATCATTTGCTTAATGGGATTGAAACAGAGAAACACTAGCCCATCATTGGGAAAGACTGTCATTTAATGCATGATGATATAGGTTGCAAGAAATTATTGTACTGAATTACATGTCTGAAAATATGTACCAGAAATTACATCTTTTATATTACTGAAAGGAGTCTCCAGGCCTTTTTTTGTCATTAGCTGTCTTTACTACTTGTGCTTCATGATTCATAGGATGATAATAATCTTGGTGTAGCTAGTGACCACTGCTCAGAAATACTTTGGCTAGGTCAGCTTTCAAGTAGTGCAAAGCAGTCATAAAGGTATATACTGCACTTTTTTATTTATCAAATGCTCTCCATTAATTTGATGCATTTTTTTTTTAAATAAAAGTATGTAAAACCAGATGTGGTGGCAAACAGAGCATGATTTTAGGAGACTCTGAATGTCTTTGGCTCTACTGACATCTGAAAATTACATCACTCATTTGAATGCATGATCCTAAACATCTGACTCTGGAAATTTGAGCTTAAATTAACATAAATAAGATTTAGCATGTGTTATTCCTGATTTCTTAATTGTCATTCTGTATGCAGAAAATGGCATCTTAAAATGTGAATGTCATTTTAAGAAGGTATATTAAAGCTTTAAGATTTCACATCTTCCATTAGAATAAGCATGTACAAATAATTTGCATGTCAGTCTGTGTATGGCTAATATGCATGCACGAGAACTGTGATGCCATGCATAAATAATGAAATCATATAATTGTGCATGTAAATAGCAGATAGGACTTAAAGAACAATTACAACATTCATTTGTGCCCTTTCATTTTTGTATCTATAATTTTAACCCAAATTTTGGAAAAAAATTACAAATGCAAGGCCTCTAACATACCTAATCACTCAAGCACCATCTTCTAATACCATTCAAAGCTGCACAAAAAACTGTAGAATGTACATAGACATATTTCATTTCTGAATATTGATGAATTTTCCTCATCTGCTACCAACACTGCCCAATTTGGTGCATCTTGCCTGCTGACAAAGTCTCACTAGGTTGGTGAAAACTGTTATTTTATGAAAGTGGGATTTTTCAAGTGTCAAATTTTTAAGCAGCTGATGTTTAAACAGCAACTTACACTGTTGATGGAGTCACACTGAAAATGCAATAAATAAGATACGTTTTGAAACAGAAGTTCTGAATAAAACTACATACTGTATATATTCAGGCCAGTTGCTTCACTGTTTCCCAGTGATTTACCTATTGTTTTCATTCTTTCTCCAAATTCTGTATTGAAACCAACTTCTGATTTAGATATTTTAAGAAAAACTTTGATCCAGCTGTAGAAATGAATACTGCTTTCTTGACCACAAATTGTCTGAACCTTCTTAAATTCCACTCACTGGGAAATTTTTCATAGGAAAAAAGGAGATAGCATTTGTTGGGAAAATTGTTTCAGGTATGCAATAACACTCCTGGTCAAACAGAAAGAAAGAGCGAGAGAGATGCTGCAGATTAGCAGAGTTGTGGTCAGTGCTTGTCTTCACAATCTGGCTAGTTCATTCTTGAAGATTCCTGCAGTGCAAATGACCCAGAATTGACTTCTTGCACCCATTTTAAAGTATCCCAGAAATCAACAGCCCACCCACACAGTATAAAAAATGGAGTAACCTGAAGCAAGCTGGCAATCCCAACAGGCTGCAGAATAACAAAGCAAGCTTTTTTAAGTCTAAGTGGTAACCTGTCCTGTCTGCATCATCTAAAACTACCTGATGCAAGAGACTTGACATCTTACCCATCAGCATCAAAATACTTTACCTTGCATGAGTACTCCTACTGTCTTGTGTCTGTAAGATTTAGAAACTGTAGGCTCCAAAGAGAAGCATGTAGGGTGAGAGATTGGTCATTTAATTTTTTTTTCTCACTGTCTAATTTATCCCAGGAGGTAAGATAGCATAGGTAAGCTCCAGGGCCTGTGTAAGCTGCTTAGTGACAAGCAGAGAACATGACAATGCCAATGCTGATTTCATGTCAAGCATTTATTTGCTGTTCCTTGGGTTGTGTTTCTAAACTCACTGATAGCACCAGATTGGCCACAAGATGAGAATTTCAGCAGCCTGGGAAGGTTCCTGTGAAAAAAGGATCAAAGACAAAGCCATCAACACATAGCAGTGAAGTTCCCCTTTCCAAAACTATTTATTTATTTAAGCCAGGTGCCATGGCTTCACTCTTCTTTCTCCTCCTCCTTCCTTTGGTCATTTCCCTTTATTTTCTCTCCACAAAACCACTCCATCTGCTGCTTCTAGAATACCATGCAGCCATGTGGCTACCCAGTGTGGTTATATGATGCTAAAAATATTTTCCAAGTCAGTAACCTGCTTCTCCATGTGCAAAAATCCCTCTGTATACTGTATCCTCTCAGTCTCCTGCTTCAGGAAACCTCCTACCATGCCTAGATATACCAGCTTACCAACTTCTTCCAAAACATGCTCAAAGTCCTGCTTCAGAAATCTCACGTAAAAGCGAGAATCCACCTGACAGTCCTTTCTGGAGGGCTGCTTCAGTTCTCCATGCTTTTTTCCTATACTCTCATGCCCCTAATCTCTGCACTCCAGTAATCACACAAATATCAATGGGGCACTGTTTTTGTTTTGCCTTAGGCTCATGATGTACTGTCTGTGGGCCTGACCTTGGCACTTTCTTAGACCTATCTAAGGCTTTCCCCAGGGATAAGTACCACTGCTCCTGCCCTGAATCTTCCCTTTTCTACTGTCTGCTTAGCCTGAGACTGCTCCTCTCTTGGGGAAGACTAGAGATACCCATCTACAGATGAAGCAGTTATTCCCTTCAGCCAGGAGCAGCATACACATATACATGGCTTCTGTACTCGTAGGTAAATAAATGTATTAGAGCTGGCTCCTTCTTACAGAAATCAAGCACTTTTTTTAACATACCAAAAGAAATTTACTGCTCTCCATTACAAAACATTTAAGATGTGAAGTGCAACCAAACAGGCACTTGGCTAGGATTCAGACTGATAAGCCAGTCTGTATATCATCACATCAGTCTAGGGACTGTCTGCTGCACTGGGAGATTAACAAATCTGAGGAAAGATTTACAGACAAGTAAATTTGTTTCAGTGTACAAGGTTTGATTAGTTAGGGTCCACAGGTAAAAAAATTTGCATATAGGTGACCCTTGATTACTGGAGCACGTGCATTTGGGGCATAGTCCTGCCAAAAATGATTAAGACAAGTTGCTCTTTCTTGGTAATCTGGAAATTGTCAGAGCCCACATAGAATTAAAACACCTCTACAGGCCTTCTCTTAGTTTTGGTCAAGGATGGATTGCTGTAAGAAAGATAGGGAACATAGTACCGGTTTTGCTCACCTTTAGAGTCAAATGAGAAATGGAGAGTCCTACTTTAGGATCAAGATGATATACATTAAACAAAAGGAAGGATTGCTACTGCCTCTTGCTGTGAAGTTCTGTCGTGATTTAGGCCCAGCAGGCAGCAGCGTCCCACGCGGCCGCTCGCTCACCCCTCCCCCAGCATGATGGGGAGGAGAAATATAACAAAAGGCTTGGGTCAAGATAAGGACAGGGAGAGATCACTCACTAATTATCGTCACCAGCAAAACAGACTGAACTTAGAAAACAGATTAATTTATTACTAAACAAAACAGAGTAGAGCAATGAGAAAATAACATCAAGTCTTAAAACACCTCCCCCCACCCCTACCATCTTCCCGGGCTCAACTTCACTCCTGGCTTCAACCTCCTCCCCCCTCAGTGGCACGTGGGGGGGGGGGGGGGGGGGGGGGAAATGGGGGTTGCGGTCAGTGCGGCGCACGTTGTTTCTGCTGCTTCTTTGTCCTCAGGGGGAGGACTCCTCTCATCGTTCCCCTGCTCCAACATGGAGTCTCTCCCACGGGCTACAGTCCTTCACGAACTGCTCCAGCGTGGTCTCTTCCATGGGGTGCAGACCTTCAGGAGAAAAACTGTTCCAGCGTGGGTCCCCCACAGGGTCACAAGTCCTGCCAGCAAACCTGCCCTGGCGTGGGCTCCCCTCTCCATGGGTCTACCGGTCCGGCCAGGGACTTGCTCCAGCATGGGCTTCCCACAGGCCACAACCTCCTTCGGGTGCCTCCACCTGCTCCGGCGTGGGGTCCTCCATGGGCTGCAGGTGGAATCTCTACACCCCCTCATCCTTCCTCCATGGGCTGCAGGGGGACAGCCTGCTTCACCGTGGTGTTCTCCACGGGCTGCAGGGGGATCTCTGCTCTGGTGCCTGGAGCACCTCCTCCCCCCTCCTCCTGCTCTGACCTTGGTGTTACATTTTTGCACTTCTCTCTCCAGCAGCAAAAACTTCCCCCCAACTGTTTTTTTTCCTTCTTAAATATGTTATCACAGAGGCGCTGATTGGCTTGGCCTTGGCCAGGGGCGGGCCCATCTTGGAGCTGGCTGGCATTGGCTCTGTCAGACACCGTGGAAGCTTCTAGAAGCTTCTCACAGAAGCCACCCCTATAGCCCCCACCCGCTACCAAAACCTTGCCATGAAAACCCAACACAAGTTCCAGGGTTTAAATCCAGACCATGAGATTTCTACCTGTGGAACTATAAAATAGGCCTGTGACATGGTTTAGGCCCAGCCGGAAGCTGAGCGCCACGCGGCCGCTCACTCCTTCCCGGGTGAGAAGGGGAGGAGAACAGAAAAACAATGTCAAAAGCCTGGAGGGTTGGGATAAAGGCAGTTTACTGGGACAAGAAGGGAGAGGGAAAACAATCAACAACAGTACTGATAACAGAAATTAACAATGGGTGATTATAGAGAACAATTTACCGAACCAAGGACCTACCCACCAGACACTCAGCCATACTGGAACCGTGTCGCCCCTCCCCCGCATGACTAGCCCCCCCCCCCCCCCCCCCCCCCCCGCCTTTATGGTGAGCATGACATCACATGGTACGGAATGGCCCCAGCCAGCTTGGCTCACCTGTCCTGGCTCCTTGTGAAATTAACTCTATCCTTGCCAGAACCAGGACATTATCCACCCCTTATTCCACACCATCTACGTCATGCCCAGATTATTTCACTGACACCATTCTCTGACTCCATGGGCCATCGCTCTAAAGTGTCCATTGAGTTCATTTAGGCCATGGCTTTGGGTTCCATCTGCCATTACAGTCTCTCAGGGCAGGAACAATGGTGCGTGCTGCTGGATTGTTGCACACTGCATCCGGAGTATTTTTTTTCACAGCTGGTGTATCTGGTATGGTCCATGCTCGCAGTCTGGACGTCACAGATGTAATTTTTTGATGAAGTTCCTGGGCAACAGTTGAAGTCAGTTCTAGTTCCAAAGTCCATCCTTTGTTAGTTTTGGGTGTTTCTTATGGTCATACCATTGATACAGTATATCGCTATTAATATCACACAATTTAATTTATTGGCTATTTTCACACAAAATCAAATGCCCTTGGGGTACACACCGGACTTCCCCATCCTTTCTCATCACCCACCAAGTGCACCCTGGTCCCTGAGCAAAAGCAATCCCACACATGGCCTTGCCTTTGCCTGAAGCAGGGATAAACCAGACTGTCTTCCCCAACATATTCTTCATGCGCACTACAGGAACTGAACTTTGTCCCCTTCTACTGGGCATGGAAATTTTGATTGGGCAGGGCCAGCTCGATTGGCAGATCCCCGAGTGTTAACTAACCAGGTGGCCTTTGCTAAATGTGTGTCCCAGGGTCCCACCACCCATTGCTCTCAGGGTAGTTTTTAGCAGTTCATTGGACCTTTCAATTTTCCAGGAGGCTGGTGAATGAGAGGGGATGTTGTACACCCACATGCTCTTTGGCCCAGGTGTCTATGAGGGTGTTCCGAAAATGAGTCCCATTGTCTGATTCGATTCTCTCTGGGGTGCCATGTCGCCACAGGACTTGCTTTTCAAGACCCAGAAGAGTGTTCCGGGCAGTGGCATGGGGCACAGGATATGTTTCCAGCCATCCAGTGGTTGCTTCCACCATTGTAAGAACATAACGCTTGCCTTGGCGGCTTCGCAGGGGCGTGATGTAGTCGATTTGCCATGCTTCCTCATATTTATATTTCAACCACCGTCCTCCATACCACAGAGGCTTTACCCGCTTGGCTTGCTTGATTATGGCGCATCTTTCACATTGATAGATGGCGTCCATGCTCAAGTCCACCCCTCGATCACGGGCCCATCTATATGTCACATCTCTTCCTTGATGGCCTGAGGTGTCATTCATGGGCCACCGAGCTATAAAGAATTCACCCTTACGCTGCCAGTCCAAATCCACCTGAGCCACTTCAATCTTGGCAGCCTGATCTACCTGCTGGTTGTTCTCATGTTCCTCAGTGGCCCGACTCTTGGGTACGTGGACATCTACATGACGTACCTTTACAACCAGCTTCTCTAGCCGGGCAGCAATATCTTGCCCCAATGGGGCAGCCCAGATGGGTTTGCCTCTGCATTGCTAGTTGCTCCGCTTCCGCTGCTGTAACCACCCCCACAGGGCATTGGCCACCATCCATGAGTCGGTATAGAGGTACAGTGTTGGCCACTTTTCTCTTTCAGCAATATCTAAGGCCAGCTGGATAGCTTTCACCTCTGCAAACTGGCTCCATTCACCTTCTCCATCAGCAGCTTCCGCAACTCGCCGTGTAGGACTCCATACAGCAGCCTTCCACCTTCGATGCTTTCCCACAATGCGACAGGACCCATCAGTGAAGGCCTCATATGGTTTCTCATCTTCAGTTAGTTTATTATACGGTGGGGCTTCTTCAGCATGTGTCACCTGCTCCTCTGGTGACATTCCAAAACCTTTCCCTTCTGGCCAGTCTGTGATCACTTCCAGAATCCCTGGACGACTGGGGCTTCCTATTCGAGCCCGTTGTGTGATCAGTGCAACCCACTTACTCCATGTAGCATCGGTTGCGTGATGTGTAGAAGGAGCCCTCTCTTTGAACATCCAGCCCAGCACTGGCAGTCGGGGTGCCAAGAGGAGCTGTGCTTCGGTGCCAATCACCTCTGAAGCAGCTCAAACCCCTTCGTAGGCTGCCAATATCTCCTTTTCCGTTGGAGTGTAGCGGGCCTCGGATTCTCTGTATCCCCGACTCCAAAACCCCAGGGGTCGACCTCGAGTCTCCCCTGGTGCTCTCTGCCAGAGACTCCAGGTAGGGCCATTCTCCCCGGCTGCGGTGTACAGCACATTGTTGACATCTGGTCCTGCCCGGACTGGCCCAAGAGCTACGGCATGAACTATTTCTTGTTTAATTTGTTCAAAAGCTCGTTGTTGCTCAGGGCCCCATTTGAAATCATTCTTCTCCCGGGTTACGTGGTAGAGAGGGCTTACTATCAGAATGTAATTCGGAATGTGCATTCGCCAGAAAGCCACAATGCCTAAGAAGGCCTGTGTCTCCTTTTTGTTGGTTGGTGGGGACATGGCTGCTGTTTTGCTGATAATATCCATAGGGATCTGACGCCGCCCATCATGCCACCTTTCTCCTAAAAATTTGATTTCCTGCGTAGGCCCCTTCACTTTACTTCGTTTTATGGCAAAGCCAGCCTGCAGCAGGATTTGGATTATGTTCTTCCCTTTCTCAGAAACTTCCTCTGCTGAGTTGCCCCATACAATGATGTCATCAATGTACTGCAGGTGCTCTGGGGCTTCACCCTTTTCCAGTGCATTCTGGATCAGTCCATGGCAGATGGTGGGGCTGTGTTTCCACCCCTGGGGCAGTCGATTCCAGGTGTACTGGACGCCCCTCCAAGTGAAGGCAAACTGTGGCCTGCACTCTGCTGCCAAAGGGATCGAGAAGAATGCAGTAGCTGTATCAATTGTGGCATACCATTTGGCTGCCTTTGACTCCAGTTCATATTGAAGTTCCAGCATATCCGGCACGGCAGCACTCATGGGCGGTGTGACTTCATTCAGGCCACGATAGTCTACCGTCTATCTCTACCAGGGAGTCTCGGTTGGTGCAGTATTGCTGCCGGTGCACAGTGGTGGTAGCAATTGGCACCTGTTGCTCTTCAACCCTCAGCAACCCTACAACAGAAGGGTCCTCCGAGAGGCTGGGCAAACTAGACAATGGCTCCGTGTCCTCCGCTTCCAAGGCAGCTATTCCAAAAGCCCACCGGTAGCCTTTTGGGTCTTTGAAATACCCTTTCCGGAGGTAGTCTATGCCCAGGATGCACGTAGCCTCTGGCCCAGTCACAATGGGGTGCTTTTGCCACTCATTCCCAGTTAGACTTACTTCAGCCTCCAGCAGAGTCAACTGTTGGGATCCCCCCATCACACCAGAAATAGAGATCGGTTCCACCCCTTCATAGTTTGACGGCATTAGGGTACACTGTCCACCGGTCTCCACCAGGGCCTTATACTCTTGTGGGTCCGATGTGCCAGGCCATCGGATCCACACAGTCCAATACACTCTGTTGTCCCTTTCCTCCACCTGGCTGGAGGCAGGGCCCCTCTAATCCTGCTCATCATATTAACTACTCACCTCTTGCAGAAAGGACTTAGAAGTCCCTTCAAGAAGATTATAACTGTGATCAGGCCTTCCACTTGATCTGGGGGGCTGCCCGCTGGAAACTGGAGCAGCATCCTTTCTGGAAGAGTCCCCTTTTACAGCTGTCTTGCCTTGTAGCTCATGTACGCATGCCCGCAGGGTTGAGGTAGGCTTCCCATCCCATTTCCTCATGTCTTCTCCGTGGTCACGCAGATGAAACCACAAGACACCTCGTGGTGTGTTTGTTCCATATCCCCTCTCTGGAGCAGAAAAACGCTTACTCCTAACAGCTGAAATACGGGTCTGTGCTGGTGGGGAGTACGACATATCCTCTTTGAGTTGCTGGACGTCCTGGGACAGTTTCTCCACAGTCGAGAAGAGGGAGGAAGAAAGACTCTCTTCATATTGCTGGAGTCGGCCAGCTACTTCATCCACTGTGGGTGCCTCTTCACTTTTCCTGTCGATTACTGCCAGTGAGTTGGCATACGATGATGGTGCACTTCGCACAAATTTTTGCCACATGGGTCGGGTACAGTGGACTTCATCGGGGTCTGTGGGCAAATGTTCATTGTCTGAATCATAATAAACCATTTCACGCACAGCTAATTCCCTCACATATGGGATAGGATACCTCTCTCCATGGTGGTCCACTTGCCTGGCTGTCATATGACATCTTCGCTGAAAGGATACCTTTCCCTCACACTTGACAGAAGGCGCCTCCAGAGGCTGAGGGCCTGCGCCTTCTTCCAATTGCCTTGTCAATGCCCCCTTCCCTAGACAGATGCCAGCTGTTTGTCCTCCCTGCCCTCCAGTTCCAGGCTACTGGCCCAGTTACCCCAGCAGCGGAGCAGCCAGGTAATAATGTGCTCCCCTGGAAGGCGGCTGAAGTCTTTCCGCATATCTCGCAGCTCACTCAGCGTCAGAGATCGGGTGATCACTTCTGGTTCTGGCTCTTCTTCTTCTCGTGATGGTCCCAGTTCATCATCATCTCTCGCTAAGCGATCTGATTACCTTGTGTATTTCTTTTTGTTCATAGGACCCACTGATACTGGTATGGGCTGATCTTTTGGCTCGGCTACAGTGCCTGTTGCAGGGGGCTTGGGCAGCTGCAGTGCCTCTTGCAGGGGCTTGGGCAGCTGCAGTGCCTGTGGATCCGCTCTCTCCCTCTGGATGGTGCTGTCTACTATCCAGTGTTTGATAGGTGGTGGCCAGGGCCCAGCACAGCGCAGTAAGTTGTGTCTCCTTAGAATCCCCACAGCATTTTCCTTTCAAATATTCTACCATTTTATCAGGGTCTTGCAATTGTTCAGGAGTGAAGCTCCAAACCATTGGGGGTGAAAAGGTCTCTAGATACCCGCCCATACTCTGCCACATGCCATGCCAGCCCTGACCATCCAGCCTTGGGGAAGATCCCTGGGTAATATTCTTGAAACAATTTTTGCTGACCCTGAACAGGACTTGGAAAACATGCAGGAGACCTAGCAATAGGAATATACTGGCCTGAACATTCCAAGGGTATTCAAAATTCCCCAAAATTGTCATGACAAACCAGAAAGGAAAAGGGGAGGTGAAAGAGTGGGAGAAGGTATCCCCCCCTGTCTTCCCCATAGATCGGGTGCAATTATTAATCAATTCTGAACGATATTGACTGAGGTACGGGCCTGACCGAAATGCTACATACGCATACCAGCTCAGACTCATGACTGTTGATGATATCTTATCATAAGTCATTATCACACAATACAACAACATGAGAACAGGAACCCGTCTCCCAGAGGTGATAAACAGCACTGCAGGGATTACATAGAGCAAACAGAGGTTTACAAACCAGAGCCATGTGACCAAACAGAACATCATTATGACCAGCGCCTGTTTCAATAACATCATAAATTCTTATGACAATTTTTCTTTAACACACTTGGGTCAGACTTGTCGTTATCACAACCCCTCGGGCCCCACGTTGGGCGCCAAAAGGACTGACACGTGGTTTAGGCCCAGCTGGCAGCTGAGCGCCATGCGGCCGCTCACTCACTCCTTCCCCAGTGGGACGGGGAGGAGAATGGGAAAACAATGGCAAAAGCCTGGAGGGTTGGGATAAGGGCAGTTTACTGGGACAACAAGGGAGAGGGAAAAACAATCAACAACAGTGCTGATAACAAATATTAACAATGGGTGATTATAGAGAACAATTTACTGATCCAACGACTGACCGACCAGACACTCAGCCCGTCCGGAACCTACCAGAACAGCCCACTGAAACTGTGCTGCCCCTCCCCTCCCCAACTAGCCCCCCTTTTATGGTGAGCATGACGTCACATGGTATGGAATAGCCCCCGGCCAGCTTGGGTCACCTGTCCTGGCTCCTTGTGAAATTAACTCTATCCTTGCCAGAACCAGGACAGCCTGGTATTAGAGTCTGTGAATGAAGATAGGACATCCCACCCAATGGAAGAACATATACAACTGCATATATCTGTAGAGATGCAAATATAAAACATATTCATACACATGAATTATACATTGATATGTGTACTCATGTACACATGTAGAGAGACAGACACACATGCACACATATTTCTTGCTTATAGCTGATGTACTATTTCATTATTTCAAGGACCATCATTCTGCTATTCATTTTTAAGTCTATTCATTTTTGGAATTTTTTTGCCTTCTGATGATACCTGTGCAGATCTCATTGGCATTGAGTTAGAATTTACTTTCCATGAGACTGAGTGCTTGCTTAAAGATTATAAATTCTAAGAGAAAGTATTTTTACTTTCTTTCTGCCTCTGGATCATCATTAACATCATAAAGTTCAACAAGGCCAAGTGCAAGGTCCCGCACCGGAGTCAAGGCAATCCTCAATATCAATACAAACTGAGGGATGAACAGATTTAGAGACGGCTTGCAGATACTTGAGATACTGCGAGATGAAAAAATGGGAATGAGCTGGCAATGTGCACTTGCAGCCCAGAAAAATTGTAGCCAGAAGGTTGAGGTGATTCTCCTCTACTCCACTCTTGTGAGACCCCACCTGGAGTACTGTGTCCAACTCCATGATGCCCTACGCAAGAAAAAACATGTTTGAGTGGGTCCAGAGGAGGGCCATTAAAGTGATCAGAGGGCTGGAACACCTCTCCTATGAAGACAGGCTGAGAGAGTTGGGGTTGTTCAGCCTGCAAAAGAGAAGGCTCTGGGGAGACTTCATTGCAGCCTTTCAGTATATAAAAGGGGCTTATAAGAAAGATGGAGAGACACTTTGTGTTGGTTTTGTGTGGCAAGGTTTTGGTAGCGGGGGGGGCACTATAGGGGTGGCTCCTGTGAGAAGCTGCTAGAAGCTTCCCCTGTGTCTGACAGAGCCAATGCCAGCCGGCTCCAAGACGGACCCGCTGCTGGCCAAGGCCAAGCCAATCAGTGCCTCTGTGATAACATATTTAAGAAGGAAAAAAAACAGTTGGGGGGAAGTTTTTGCTGCCGGAGAGAGGAGTGAGAAGATGTAAGAACATCTGCAGACACCAAGGTCAGTGCAGAAGGAGGGGGAGGAGGTGCTCCAGGCACTGGAGCAAGATTCCCCTGCAGCCCGTGGTGTAGACCATGGTGAAGCAGGCTGTCCCCCTGCAGCCCATGGAGGGAGGATGAGGGGGTATAGCGATTCCACCTGCAGCCTATGGAGGACCCCATGCTGGAGCAGGTGGAGACACCTGAAGGAGGCTGTGACCCCATGGGAAGCCCAGGCTGGAGCAAGCTCCTGGCAGGACCTGTGGATCCGTGGAGAGAGAACCAGAGCAGGTTTGCTGACAGGACTTGTGACCCTGTGGGGGACCCACGCTGGAGCAGTTTGCTCCTGAAGGTCTGCACCCCATGGAAGAGACCTATGCTGGAGCAGTTCGTGAAGGTCTGCACCCCATGGAAGAGACCCACGCTGGAGAAGTTCATGAAGGACTGTCTCCCGTGAGAGGGACCCCACGCTGGAGCAGGGGAACGGTGAGAGGAGTCCTCCCCCTGAGGATGAAGAAGCGGCAGAAACACCGTGTGATGAACTGACCGTAACCCCCATTCCCCGTCCCCCTGTGCTGCTGGATGGGGGGGCGGAGGTTGAAGCCGGGAGTGAAGTTGAGCCCGGGAAGATGGGAGGGGTGGGGGGAGTTGTTTTAAGATTTGATTTTATTTCTCATTCCTCTACTCTGTTTTGCTTAGTAATAAATTAGATGAATTCCCTCTCTAAGTTCGGTCTGTTTTGCTCATGACGATAATCAGTGAGTGATCTCTCCCTGTCCTTATCTTGACCCACAAGCTTTTCATTGTACTTTTTCTCCCCTGTCTAGTGAAGGAGGGTAGTGATAGAGCGGCTCTGGTGGGCACCTGGCCCTCAGCCAGGGTCAACCCACCACACACTTTTTACCAAGGTCTGTAGTAACAAGACAAGGGGGAATGGTTTTAAACTAAAGCAGTTTTTAAGATGATGGTGGTGAGCCACTGGAACAGGTTGCCCAGAGAAGCTGTGGATGCCCCATCATTGGCAGTGTCTGAAGTCAGGTTGGATGGCACTTTGAGCAATTGTGTCTAGTTATGGCAGGGGCCTTGGACTAGATGATCTTTAAAGGTCCCTTCGAATCCAAACAATTTTATGATTCTATGATCAAAAACTTCTTTACTCTGAAGGTGACAGAGCACTGCAACAGGTTGCCCAGAGAGGTTGTGGAGTCTCCTTCTCTGGAGATATTAAAAACCTGCCTGGATGCAATCCCATGCAACCTGCTGTAGATGATCATGTTTTAGCAGGGGGGTTGGACTAGATGATCTCCAGAGGTCCCTTCCAAACCCTACCATTCTGTGATTCTATGATTTTGAAAAAATTATTAAACATCAAGAAAAAAGCTTTCCTTTTAAACCTGAAAACATGTCTTTGATAGGTGAGTTCCAAGTTTTTGACTATTTTTGTTGATCTGTTGATCAACTGTTTTGCCTACTTTCCTTTTCTCTTCCCCTCCCTTCTCCACCCTCGTATTTTCTTTGGCAGTATTTATTTGTGGAAGAAACCTATATACCTCAGCTACTCTGAAAGTCACTGTACACAAAAAGAAAGAAATAGTAAGGATTTTATACATGGATCTGATAAAACAAGAAAGAATGTGAAAGCAGAAGATTGCATCTGTGCCACAGATTAATTTTTCTCAACATGTAGGTGGCCTGGAGCAGTGCTTTGCACAAGAACTAGAGGATATTTCCTTTTTAAGATTTTTTGACATAGTCAGGAGAAGCCATCAGATCATAGCCTGGAATCATACCTTCCCAAGGAGGTTCCTGGCAGAACTGTGTGGAGCATGTCCATGGAGCAGTAGCTACACTCAGAGTAGACAATTACTAACCTTGTTTGAATTTAGCTTGTGTGCCCTTCTGTTACAATGCAGTCAGAGAGTCATAGACAAAGAGAAGTTAAAGCTCCTCAAAAACAAACCAAAGTAAATCCCCAGAACTGGGAGACTGCAGAATTGTATAAATATATGATATCTGAAAGCAAAGTGTCTTTGAGTCCTAATCCATGATTACATATGAAACTTGACATACCTTCTATTCTGAACATTTGATGAACATCTTAACTTTAAGCTACCTTCCTCTTTTCCACTCTCAGGTATTTCCATGACTTTTTTTTGTCACCCCAACTTTTGCTTGTTGTTATGTTCGTCATGATATGTTAGTTTATCTATATCACTGTGCTTGTCATCTTGACAGATGCTTTACAGAGGTGTTTACTGAAGCCCATAGATTGCTTTTTTTTCTGCCTTTATCATGCAGTCTTTCATTTAGATTAAATGGACTCACTAGGAGTACTGAATGTGTCCATACGTTTGTCCATCAGACACGCTGTGTGTCATTCCTAATGCATTTTTAAATTAACGGTTAAAAGAAAATATTGCCTTAAAATACATTCCTATCATCTATTTGTGTTTTGTTGGGGTTGATTTTTTTTTTTTTTTTTTTTTTAATATTGCCATTGCTAATCTTAGTAAGAATAAAGTAGAAATTGGCCAGCTGACACTGGCTTTTGTTCTTGTGGAAAAATTCACATAACTTTCTGAGGTTGAATTTATATGAGGAACCATCCAAGTATGTTTTAAATTTTGTTGAACTCAAACCTCCTTCATTAATCTTTGCACCTTTATTTCCCTGAGAAGGACTATAAATCATTGTATTGTATTGCTGCTATTCAATAAAGATGCTTTACTTTAAGGTATATAATTCATCACAGAATGGTTGTTCATGCATAAATGTCTCTCCTGGACCAAAGTAATTCAATCCCATAAACAAAAAGAGAAAATAAAGTAAAAAACAATACTAGATTAATTACAATGATTTTAAAGTATTATCATGTGCCACTTTTAACTCAAATTCTTAACACAGGAATTCCTTCTTATCACAGAAGACCATCCTTTATTTTGGCAAAAACATTTGTTGACCATCATCTTTACTATTCCAAGTAAAAAAAGACAGACCCAAAATGCAACAATGGAGCTAGCCTACTCTCTGATACCAAAAATACTACATCAACTGGAAATCTTTCTTATTTTTCTTTGCAAAAATCTTTGACTTGACAGTGCTAATTAAAAATCCCACTGACGTGCATTATAAAAACCAAGGTATATGTGAGTTGAGAAATACTTTTTGACTCCAGGAGCATTTTAAAACCTTTTTCCTTGATAAAAGTTCTACATGCATGCAAAATCTCTGTGGTGCACAGAAACTGCAAAGGATACCTTAAAGAAGGCCTACAATGGTTGATAGGCAGATTGTGGAAGCTTCCCTTTCTCCCTGTGGTTAATGATATACAGTCCAACTCCATCAAAGAAGAGGAAATAAATGTCATTACAAATACCAGTTTATTAACAAGGTGCTTTCTGGGCAGTATTTGTCTCAGTCACTAAAGCATAAAGTAGGCCTGAACTTGATATGATCAAAGTTTTTAGATGTGGTTACTCAAGTGTCATGAATCACAGATACACTGTGTATCTTAGGGGTTAGTCAGTAGGGACTGTCTATTTTAATCCTTTCTTTTACAGACAAATATGTCCTTGGAGTTTCTGCTACTGATTCAATGATGCTAATTGACAATTTAAGATCTGCACATGCTATACTTCTGTACCTAATCCCAAAGCCATATTTATGCCTCCTGTAAGTCATAAGCAGGCCAAGGACATTAAGGTCTTACAGTTTCAACAGCCTGTGGGAGTCTTTTGATATACGCTAGCCTCTTCACATACAACCTGCTCAAAAATTTCATTGGCAATGACACTAAGAAATGTCTTTGTCTTCTGGTGGGATAAGCAATATTCTTCCTTCACTGGAAGAAAAATGACACCCTGTAAATCAGTCAAATGTGTTCAGAGTAAGAATTCATGCTCACTGCACTGAGGTACTGAAGCATGTGTCATGATTTCAGACTTTTGTAGTGACTTCATGTGCTTTTTTTGGACCTTAAAATAAAGACTACAATGGATCTGATTTTGAAAACTATATTTTCTATTATTTTTCATACTAAAAACTATTTGTGCAAATAACTGTGGCTTAATTTTTTGTACATCAGTGTCTAATTGTAGGTTCTCTGTACAGTTAGACTATATTTGTAGTAGTAATTCATAAAATTCACAGCAAACTGATAGAGGTTGTAAGTCTCCTGCTCAAACCAGCAAAAGAATTTACTCCCTTCATAAAGACTCTGTAATGCAACATGAAACAGGAAGAGGCAAGATATTTGGAAGTTGATTGCTGAGTCCCTGTAGTACAACTGTCAACAAAGCTACTGTAGGATAGAATTAAATGAAAATCTGCCAATGATGTGCTGTGGCAAAGGTGTGAAAGTGTTGGGTTTTTTAAAATTTCATACATTTGGAGCAACTTACAGTCTAGCGTGTTTGATTTTTGAATAGTACATATGAATGGATGACAGAAAATCTACTCTTGTCTCAACTACAGTTTTCAGCCATGGTAGGTTTGAAAATGTCCTTTTGTCAAGGAAACTTCACAAAACATGCCTGCCAGTAGAAGTGGAGAGCAGCATGTTTGCTAACAGGTCCAGAACAAGTACTTACAGAAAGGCTTTTACAAGTCTGGGGAGCATTTATTGCACACAGGTATGTGGAAGAGTAAGGGGCGGATTGTGCACGTTGAAAGGTCTGAGGTCAGGTTTCTTTCCTGATGCTCTGAAAGCAAATTGGTTGTACTCTGTGCTCTGCTATTACATTTCTTCTTGCTATATATAGAATTAAGAAGGAACCACAAGACCATATCTATACAATTCAAATTTATAAAGCTAAGTTCCATAGTTAGATACCAGAATGACTTGTTTTTTTCACTGAATCCACAGCAACAGGAAAAATCAGGCTGTTTATATGTCTTTACATATTAACCGTAGATGCTTAACTTCAGGTGCACTCAGGTTTGAACAAGCAACCAAGAGTAGAAGCATTTAAAGTAATTCTGCTGATTTCAGTGGGATCTTTCCTGAAAGAAGGAAAACAATAAATGCAGGTATCTGTGTGGGTACATGAACATTCACTTCCTTCTGAAAAGTGAGATGGTCGCCACAGCCTTCTCTTCTGACAACCAGGAGACATCATGTACTCCCTTGTCTCTGCATTTTCTGAGCAAAGAATAAACTTATGCTTAGCCATGATTTCAGAACTGTTTTTTACAAGCTTAAGTCACAGACATAGCAATCAAGTTGTGGGCAACCAAACAGTTGGTAGAAAGCTCAAAGGATGTCCTCAATCTTACTATGTCATGTGTACAAGAAGGGAGAGATTCATTTCAGGTTAGTCATTATGAAATAGGTGGGTGGTAAATATTAAAATCTTCTAGGCTCCATTTCTGATGGATATACATGTGCATCAAGAAAATGCATTATCCCACTAAAAATTGTGAAATGAATCGACTTTGGACATAGCTGTCATGCGATCAGGTTATAAAGTGGTTTTTAGTACTGACTTCATCCCGAAACTCAGCTTTGAGATGGATAACATTAAGTCATACAAATGTCACCCTGAGTTTTCCGGAGCTGATGTGTCACAAAACCTCACTGCGTGAAGTACCCCCAAAACAATGTTCTGTTATACAATTACGCCTTTGCTTGTTCTCTAGTTGTGCTAAGTGCTTCCCTACTGCAGCTGAAAACTCAGCTCTACAAGTGGTCCTGAATTCTCTAAAGGTGGACAATATGTTTATGGAACCAAGAACTAACCATTTTTGCCAAAAATATTATTTACTATCCATTTTATGTTGTCTACGTAACAAATATTTTCATGAAATCAGAGCATGTAAGGAATATGTATTTGAAGCAGTGCACTATGATTTACTTATCCAAATCCCATTAATACCAATGGGATTCATGCTGCTAAATCTCCACATACTTTCTGGGAAAAGTACAGCTGGTTATCTAATGATGTACATTTTCATGCAGGCTGAGGAACTTTGGTGCTGAGAATGTCATTCAAAAACTGTATGGATCTGTACAACACTGACGTGGTTTAGGCCCAGCCAGCAGCTGAGCGCCAAGCAGCCGCTCACTCACCCCTCACCTGGCGGGATGGGGAGGAGAATGGCAAAACAATGGCAAAGCCTCAAGGGTTGGGATAAAGGCAGTATACTGGGACAACAAGGAAGAGGGAAAACAATCAACAACAGTACTGATAATAGAAATTAACAATGGGTGATAATAGAGAACAATTTACCAAGCCAACGACTGACCAACCGACTGACCAGACACTCAGCGTGGTTCCGGGACCACACCAAAAACCCCGCCACCCCCCAGCTGCCCGACTAGCCCCCTTTTATGGTGAGCATGACATCACATGGTATGGAATAGCTCCTGGCCAGCTTGGCTCACCTCTCCTGGCTCCTTGTGAAATTAACTCTATCCTTGCCAGAACCAGGACATTATCCACCCCTTATTCTATACCATCTACATCATGCCCAGATTATTTCACTGACACCATTCTCTGACTCCATGGGCCATCGCTCTATAAAGTCTCCATTGAGTTCATTTAGGCCATGGCTTTGGGTTCCATCTCCCATTACAGTCTCTCAGGGCAGGAACAATGGTGCGTGCTGCTGGATTGTTGCACGCTGCATCCAGAATTTTTGGGGTTTTTTTGTTGGGTTTTTTTGGTTTGTTTTTTTTTTGTTTTTTTTTTCACGGCTGGTGTATCTGATATGGTCCATGCTCGCAGTCTGGACGTCACAGATGTAATTTTTTGATGAAGTTCCTGGGCAACAGTTGAAGTCAGTTCTAGTTCCAAAGTCCATCCTTTGTTAGTTTTGGGTGTTTCTTATGGTCATACCATTGATACAGTATATCGCTATTAATATCACACAATTTAATTTATTGGCTATTTTCACACAAAATCAAATGCCCTTGGGGTACACACCGGACTTCCCCATCCTTTCTCATCACCCACCAAGTGCACCCTGGTCCCTGAGCAAAAGCAATCCCACACATGGCCTTGCCTTTGCCTGAAGCAGGGATAAACCAGACTGTCTTCCCCAACATATTCTTCATGCGCACTACAGGAACTGAACTTTGTCCCCTTCTACTGGGCATGGAAATTTTGATTGGGCAGGGCCAGCTCGATTGGCAGATCCCCGAGTGTTAACTAACCAGGTGGCCTTTGCTAAATGTGTCCCCCAGTGTTTGAGGGCCCCACCACCCATTGCTCTCAGGGTAGTTTTTAGCAGTTCATTGGACCTTTCAATTTTCCCAGAGGCTGATGCATGATAGGGGATGTGGTACACCCACTCAATACCATGCTCTTTGGCCCAGGTGTCTATGAGGGTGTTCCAAAAACGAGTCCTGTTGTCTGAGTCAATTCTTTCTGGGGTGCCATGTCGCCACAGGACTTGCTTTTCAAGACCCAGAATAGCGTTCCGGGCGCTGGCATGGGGCACAGGATATGTTTCCAGCAATCAAGTAGTTACTTCCACCATTGTAAGAACATAACGCTTGCCTTGGCGGCTTTGTGGGAGTGTGATGTAGTCGATTTGCCATGCTTCCTCATATTTATATTTCAACCACCGTCCTCCATACCACAGAGGCTTTACCCGCTTGGCTTGCTTGATTGCAGCGCATGTTTCAGATTGATGGATGAGATGGCATCCATGCTCAAGTCCACCCTTCGATCACGGGCCCATCTATATGTCACATCTCTTCCTTGATGGCCTGAGGTGTCATTCATGGGCCCACCGAGCTATAAAGAATTCACCCTTACGCTGCCAGTCCAAATCCACCTGAGCCACTTCAATCTTGGCAGCCTGATCTACCTGCTGGTTGTTCTCATGTTCCTCAGTGGCCCGACTCTTGAGTACGTGGACATCTACATGACGTACCTTTACAACCAGCTTCTCTAGCCGGGCAGCAATATCTTGCCCCAATGGGGCAGCCCAGATGGGTGTGCCTCTACGCTGCCAGTTGCTCCGCTTCCACTGCTGTAACCACCCCCACAGGGCATTGGCCACCATCCATGAGTCGGTATAGAGGTACAGTGTTGGCCACTTTTCTCTTTCAACAATATCTAAGGACAGCTGGATAGCTTTCACCTCTGCAAACTGGCTCGATTCACCTTCTCCATCAGCAGCTTCCGCAACTCGCCGTGTAGGACTCCATACAGCAGCCTTCCACCTTCGATGCTTTCCCACAATGCGACAGGACCCGTCAGTGAAGAGGGCATATGGTTTCTCATCTTCTGTTAGTTTATTATACGGTGGGGCTTCTTCAGCATGTGTCACCTGCTCCTCTGGCAACATTCCAAAACCTTTCCCTTCTGGCCAGTCTGTGATCACTTCCAGAATCCCTGGACGACTGGGGCTTCCTATTCGAGCCCGTTGTGTGATCAGTGCAACCCACTTACTCCATGTAGCATCGGTTGCGTGATGTGTAGAAGGAGCCCTCTCTTTGAACATCCAGCCCAGCACTGGCAGTCGGGGTGCCAAGAGGAGCTGTGCTTCGGTGCCAATCACCTCTGAAGCAGCTCAAACCCCTTCGTAGGCTGCCAATATCTCCTTTTCCGTTGGAGTGTAGCGGGCCTCGGATCCTCTGTATCCCCGACTCCAAAACCCCAGGGGTCGACCTCGAGCCTCCCCTGGTGCTTTCTGCCAGAGACTCCAGGTAGGGCCATTCTCCCTGGCTGCGGTGTACAGCACATTGTTGACATCTGGTCCTGCCCGGACTGGCCCAAGAGCTATGGCATGAACTATTTCTTGTTTAATTTGTTTAAAAGCTCGTTGTTGCTCAGGGCCCAATTTGAAATCATTCTTCTCCCGGGTTACGTGGTAGAGAGGGCTTACTATCAGAACGTAATTCGGAATGTGCATTCGCCAGAAAGCCACAACGCCTAAGAAGGCCTGTGTCTCCTTTTTGTTGGTTGGTGGGGACATGGCTGCTATTTTGTTGACAATATCCATTGGGATCTGACGCCGCCCATCATGCCACCTTATTCCTAAAAATTGGATTTCCTGCGCAGGCCCCTTCACCTTACTTCGTTTTATGGCAAAGCCAGCCTGCAGCAGGATTTGGATTATGTTCTTCCCTTTCTCAGAAACTTCCTCTGCTGAGTTGCCCCATACAATGATGTCACCAATGTATTGCAGGTGCTCTGGGGCTTCACCCTTTTCCAGTGCATTCTGGATCAGTCCATGGCAAATGGTGGGGCTGTGTTTCCACCCCTGGGGCAGTCAATTCCAGGTGTACTGGACGCCCCTCCAAGTGAAGGCAAACTGTGGCCTGCACTCTGCTGCCAAAGGGATCGAGAAAAATGCAGTAGCGATATCAATTGTGGCATACCATTTGGCTGCCTTTGACTCCAGTTCATATTGAAGTTCCAGCATATCTGGTACGGCAGCACTCATGGGCAGTGTGACTTCATTCAGGCCACGACAGTCTACCGTCAGCCTCCACTCTCCATTGGACTTCCGCACTGGCCATACGGGACTGTTAAAGGGTGAGTGGGTTCTGCTGATCACTCCCTGACCCTCCAGTTGACGAATTAGCTTGCGGATGGGAACCAGGGAGTCTCGGTTGGTGCGGTATTGCTGCCGGTGCACAGTTGTAGTAGCAATTGGCACCTGTTGCTCTTCAACCCTCAGCAACCCTACAACAGAAGGGTCCTCCGAGAGGCTGGGCAAACTAGACAATGGCTCCGTGTCCTCCGCTTCCAAGGCAGCTATTCCAAAAGCCCCACCGGTAGCCTTTTGGGTCTTTGAAATACCCTTTCCGGAGGTAGTCTATGCCCAGGATGCACGTAGCCTCTGGCCCAGTCACAATGGGGTGCTTTTGCCACTCATTCCCAGTTAGACTTACTTCAGCCTCCAGCAGAGTCAACTGTTGGGATCCCCCCATCACACCAGAAATAGAGATCGGTTCCACCCCTTCATAGTTTGACGGCATTAGGGTACACTGTCCACCGGTCTCCACCAGGGCCTTATACTCTTGTGGGTCCGATGTGCCAGGCCATCGGATCCACACAGTCCAATACACTCTGTTGTCCCTTTCCTCTACCTGGCTGGAGGCAGGGCCCCTCTAATCCTGCTGCTCATCATATTCGCTGCTCATCTCTTGCAGAAAGGACTTAGAAGTCCCTTCAAGAGGATCATAAGTGCGATCAGGCCCTCGACTTGATCTGGGGGGCTGCCCGCTGGAAACTGGAGCAGCATCCTTTCTGGTGCTGTCTACTATCAAGCAGTGTTTGATAGGTGGTGGCCAGGGCCCAGCACAGCGCAGTAAGTTGTGTCTCCTTAGAATCCCCACAGCATTTTCCTTTCAAATATTCTACCATTTTATCAGGGTCTTGCAATTGTTCAGGAGTGAAGCTCCAAACCATTGGGGGTGAAAAGGTCTCTAGATACCCGCCCATACTCTGCCACATGCCATGCCAGCCCTGACCATTCAGTCTTGGCGTATATCCCTGGGTAATATTCTTGAAACAATTTTTGCTGACCCTGAACAGGACTTGGAAAACATGCAGGAGACCTAGCAATAGGAATATACTGGCCTGAACATTCCAAGGGTATTCAAAATTCCCCAAAATTGTCATGACAAACCAGAAAAGAAAAGGGGAGGTGAAAGAGTGGGAGAAGGTATCCCCCCCTTTCTTCCCCATAGATCGGGTGCAATTATTAATCAATTCTGAACGATATTGACTGAGGTACGGGCCTGACCGAAATGCTACATACGCATACCAGCTCAGACTCATGACTGTTGATGATATCTTATCATAAGTCATTATCACACGATACAACAATATGAGAACAGGAACCCGTCTCCCAGAGGTGATGAACAGCACTGCAGGGATTACATAGAGTAAACAGAGGTTTACAAACCAGAGCCATGTGACCAAACAGAACATCATTATGACCAGCGCCTGTTTCAATAACATCATAAATTCTTATGACAATTTTGCTTTAACACACTTGGGTCAAACTTGTTGTTATCACAACCCCTCGAGCCCCTCGGGCGCCAAAAAGGACAGATGTGGTTTAGGCCTAGGGGGCAGCTGAGCGCCACACAGCCTCTCACTCACCCCTCCCCCAGCGGGATGGGGAGGAGAATGGAAAAACAATGGCAAAGCCTCGAGGGTTGGGATAAGGGCAGTTTACTGGGACAGCAAGGGAGAGGGAAACAATCAACAGTACTGATAACAGAAATTAACAATGGGTGATAACAGAGAACAATGTACCAATCCAATGACCGACCAACCAGACACTCAGCCTGTCCCAGAACCGCAGGGAAAACCCTGTCACCCCCCCACTGCCCGTCTAGTCCCCTTTTATGGTGAGCATGACGTCACATGGTATGGAATAGCCCCCGGCCAGCTTGGCTCACCTGTCCTGGCTCCTTGTGAAATTAACTCTATCCCTGTCAGAAGTAGGACAAACATCATTAAGTTCCCAGATCATGCCTGGCATAAGCTGGCTCTGAAAATCAACAGGCACTGTGTGAAAAAGAAAGAGAGGCATGTTTTTCTTTGCTTTGAAAGCACAAAACTATTTAAATTCATTTTGCTTTTTGACCACATCTTTATTCATTCAGTGTAAACTTCATAGAAATATTATCTGACAAATACATTGGACACCCCTGAGGATGGCCAAGGATTATTATTACAGCTCTCCAGATAGAGAAACAAAAGCAGAAAAGTGAAATGACTTGCTGAGAGCTTCCTAGAAAATTATTATCAGAGAAAGGATTAGGAAACAGTACCTTCCAACAGTCAATTTCTGCTCATTTCTCCAAGCCTGGCTGTTTCTCATTTTTAATTTTAAAATAATATGGTCCTGCCTTACAGAGACTTACTAGTGAGTATGATATTTTTGTTTAGCAATTCCAGCTGTGAACCAGTGTACAAGAACTTTCAGCTGGGGCTATTCATCTGAGAATGAAACACTAAGAAAAAACAGGTATTGACTGTTTTTAAGACAAACCACAAGACGTGGTGACCCAAGAGATAGTCACTGACAGAGGTGAACATGTCATATTCATTATACTAACAACTTAAAACAAAAATTTAGTTCTTAATGACAGTCTTGAAAATTAAAAAAAAAAAAAAAAATTAGCCTGCATGATATATACCTTACAGTCTGCAGGCATGCATGTAGTATTTATCTGTAAAAGTTTCTGTCAAACCTAGTTACTATTTCTTTCTGCTTGTCCTTCAGTTGACCTTAGAATTCCATTATGGAAAATAAATGTTCATCACGATATTTCTAATACACATACAAGTTTAGCTGAAACTTATGGATATCTTCCCTCTACCCTCTGTGTCACTTTAGAAGGGTAAATTGTCAAAGCCATGCTTAAACTATGAGTTTAGTTAAAGAATGTAAATTAAAAAATTGAACTAGAAAATAATTTAAAATGAAATTTCATTCAAATTGATCCTATAAAAAATTGCAACAGCAACTGTTTTGTAAACTAAAATATCTTTTAGCATCTTTATTTATGTTCTGGTAGATAATTTCAGAAGTTAGAGGAAAAGATTCAGAATTTTGTTATATGTGAATATTTGTGTGCATATACTTGTATATGCATAAAAGTAGATAAATGAAAGGTTGAGCTTGAAATGTGACTGTTGCTGGTAAATACCCTCATGCATGGAATATTATTGTATAGTGCTGTGAGTTTTCTTTGAATTTCACTCATTTCACTCAGCTGTTTACTTATACATGGTGATTTTGAGTTGTGACAGAAGGATCCATTTCCTAATGATGATAGTCTCTCTGGACTGCTAATAAAGACATGGGAACACATGTGGTGCTGAAGTCTTTGGTGGAATCAAAAAGCAGAGGGGAGAATGATGTGAAACAGTAAATATGGTTTATTCATCTGGGACCAAAAAAACCCACACTTCCTCCAAACTTATGTTTTTTATGTAAACATACAGGAATGGGAAAATATAAGGAAAATATTGAATGGTTTATGGACCCAGAGGAAAAATAGAACGTTCCATTGACAACTTTACATGGCGTTTCCTATTACATTTAGAGATGGTGAGAAACTTCGAGGAAGCTTTTCTCCAGAAACATCCTGGTAAGCTCCAGCCTTTAGGAAATGATGTCCCTCATGACTCCACTGCTGGATCTCAGGATCAGACAGGTTATGTCAGAGGATGTAAAAAGACTGGCAAGTACAGCTTAGGTGGATGAGATTTATATTACCTCCAGCCATTTAAAATACAGATATTTACATCAGAACTGGGTTCTAGATTCATTGTAACCTAAGTGAGAGAGACCATTTTACTCTCAGGTATCTGGATACTGGCAAAAATATTTCTATATTTGGATATAAATCAAACAAGTAATAGTTGTAAAAACAGGAAGTAAGTCTTCCCCTCATTCTTGTCCCCTCATAGCTGAGATGTTGTATCAGGACTAAAACCCACTTACAAGTTTTAGAAGTTTATTCAAAGTAGAAATGAAGATTAAATAATTTCATATTGATTTTAAAAAAATCCAAAGTAGAGAAATATTTCAGCTGTGTCAATGGCAGTTGCATATCACTGCACATGAGTCAATGTATCTCCTTGTGCTTTACAGGGTCAATCCACAGCATCATTACCACGGTTCTCTGATTACCTCCCATAGTAGGCTGTTCTATTGTCCAATTATGCTCACTTTTTCTGATGAATTTGGGACTGAACAGCATAAGTTTTCATTTCAAGTGACTTGTTTCCAATGGAGAATCACCATGTGGTTACCATGCACAGACAAAAAAGTAATGCTACTAATGCACTGCCATTTATTAAGACCTTACAGAAGAAACATTATTTTATTTTTTCATGTTAATATATCTCAAAAATATTTTAAGTAAAGCTCAAAATATATTATGAGAAACTTGGAAAGATAACATCAGATGCAGTACAAAGGCAAGGTTTTCCCTTGACTTTGGCATGCACTGCTTGAGAGAATTTTATACCATTTTATAATTATTCTTAATATTACTTTATGGTAAAGTGTGATCCACACTCTTAGTTGCTATGCAAGTATCTGTGGTCCATGATTTACAGTTTATATAAACAGCTGCATAATCTAATGATGACATTCTTTTCTGCCACACCAAATAGTAAGCCTCCCCTCCCACCCCAAAACTAAATATTTTTCTCTGTTTTTGAGGGGACTCAAATATTTTTAAAATTTATTTCATTTTTAAAAGTTCTTAATTTGCTGTCATTAAACCTTTTCCACTGTAACTAAAATTTGTATGTGAGGCCAAGTCCAAAGATGCCCAAGTTTTCAGCAAAATACCATTCGAATATGAGTTTTTCTGACATGTAAAATTGCATATTAGTTTTTAGAATAGTATCCACTTCTGTGATTCATTCAGAATAGTTTATATTAGTTCCTGGGCAGACTGTCAGAAGATTTCTAGGGATTAGGTGATGTCTGTAAGGTCTCTGACTCCACAGATGTTCAACCACTGCCTAACTCCAGCGTAACATGAGATCCCTTGTGTCTTCAGTTATTTTTTGTTATTTTGAGGAATGATCTTCAACATAAAAAGAATATAAAGCAATTCTATACAATTTTTGTATTGGAAATCTCTATAGGACTGGAGAGGAGATGCTATGTTTTGCACTATGCTTGTTCCCCCCTCATGTTTCATTGTGGTAATATTAGTTTTCTCCAGATATTTTGGACTCCTGTGGCAAGGTTAGATGATTTTCTGCAGGTTAAGACTGAGAATGAGTTTGCACAGTAATATTAATTAAGGGTGAATAATATAAATTATGCGAAGTTACATTGAAAAGTCATTTTTTGCAAGGTTATTGCCCTCAAGTCAAGGAAAAGATAACTCCTATGTGATGTCACTTCTGAATTTCCTCAACACTAAAAGCTCTGGAGTTCTGCTTATTGATTGATCATATGATAGTCATGCTACCAATACAGGACAAACCCAGCATCATTTAAAAGACAGATCAATAAATGAAACGTGCAAGTATTGTTTGTATTATTTTGTTGATCCAAACATACACAAAAAACCTCATGGATAAATGTCTATTTTAAAATGTAACTATTAGTAACTAGTTCATTTCCTGTGAACTCTTTGCTTATTTTTAAAGTATATTGTAACCTTAAATTTCTTCAAGGGGCAAGTAAAATCTGTCAGAACTAAAAATGTGATTTGACTCACCTAAACAATTATGGATACATTAGTTATATACTCCCCTTCCAGACTTTCTTTCTACTTAAGAAATAAAACTCCCAGGAGGTTGTCACCACAGTTTTTAAAATGGTCTGTGCTCTGTGACTAGCCGTCTTAGTCCACTGACTACAACAGCCCCCCCCCTCCCCCAGACAACTAGATTATATCACACATCCAATTTACAGATGTCTAGCAGCTTGGATTGAGGAAGGACAGACTTACTTGAGTCTGACGTGTATGGGGTGCCTTTCCTCCAGCATGAATGGAATTTTGGTAAAGCCATCATCCTACACAGGCCCTCAAAATTATGTTTGTGTTACAGTCAACTAATGCATGGATCCAACATTGGCCCTCTGGACTGTGCTGAATTTCTTTTTTCAGTGGCAATTTAAGATTTTATTAAATTGTTTCATGCTTAGCACACCAGAACTTTCATAAGTTACATTTTCTTGTATAACTGCAGTTTCTCATGAAGCAAAAAATTCAATGTCTTGATGCTTTTATACATCGTAAATCAAACAGCTGGGAAAAAATGGAATCCATGCACTAAACAGGATTTAACAAAGCTCTGTAATCTTCAGAGCCAGTGTATTTACTCAGTCACTTGAATGGTAAATTTGAAAAGGAGCAATTCCAAGGAGCTACGTATGCCACTGTGCTCACTGTTCAAAATCCTCTTGGCATAAAATAAAGACAAAAGGGGAAAATCTCATCTTCTCCAGCATTACAGCAGTATAATAATGAAAGGCTTTAACAAGATTAAGACAGGAGTGTCATGAAATCTGTAATTTACATGACTTCTGAACTTTTTATTTTTGTAAAACCCTTTAGAATATAGTAAAGTTTCTCTGTAATGTCACTGCTGTCTCACAAATGTGCAGCCCTGGAATGGTGAAAGGTGATACATACCTCATCCATTTCATCTGGGTAAAATTAAGTTTGTGATCTTATTTCATAAATAGACTTGAGTTCAAAAATTATATGTATGCTGGGGCTGTGTGAATGCAAACATTCTGTGTCTGGCAAAACATGGACTTGAAGAAACTATGAAAGGAGACAATGCACAACCTGGGTTTAGCATGGGGTGGCCAAGAGGCTTGTTGTGCCTCTCTACCTACAACTATTCTCCATTAGCAACATCTGTTGTGGTACATGCTCTGAGACATGTCATGGAAATTTCCTTCACTGTAACCCTTGCTTCCCTTTCCCTCCAATTCCATGAGGCTCCTGCAGCTGCTGAAGCATTTATCCAAGCATCTTATGTATCCATTTTGGGTATTTTATCTGAACTGCAAGTTTGAAAAGATTCCAAATGTATTCTAATTCAAGTTTGGTTCTATCCAAATGGATTGAATGGAGAGATCAAAAAGCATACTGAGGACTGCCCTACAGTCTGACCAAAAGGCAGAGTGGATGAGATGTGGTACAGAGGAAGAAATGACCTACCAAAGGATACACAATAGGATGTGCAGCAGCACGCATAAATGTACAAAACTAGGGTTATTAATCAGACCTTCTGATTTCTAGTTCTCTGTTTTATAAATTTGATTGTGGTAGTTTTGGGGAGCTGGAGATTTGGAGATTTTTTTTTTTTTCACATTATTTCACACATTTCTTTAGGAAGGTCTACATATTCATAAATATTCAGCATTCACCATGAAGTATTCAATCATCCAATCCAAAATATCACTGAAAATACCACCCTCTTTCCTCCATACATCTCCCCAAAATTGCACATCCCTTATACTTAATCCATGTCTGTGAAGAAGAAAAGTGCATAAAGTCATGTTTTCTGTGTGTTTGAGACTTTTTGCTTTTGTTTTTGTTGGTTAATTTCAGCCAAATTCACCACAGAGATCCTCAAAAGTAGCATGATACTATAAAGTTTGTGAAAACAGGAATTTAGGTGGTAGAAAGTTTAATTAGTGCTTCCACTGAGCAAAAAATTAAAACATAAATGTAGCTGTATTATTCAGCACTAGAGAACCGCTAGCAGAAGAAGATCCCAGATTCCAACCATAGGAATACCTTTGGCCAGAGCTTGCACTTTTTCAGATGCGGGGTTAGTGCAACAATGAGACATGAAGGTGGAGGAAAACACTCTTCATGACTTGTTAAGTACAAAAACCTCCTTTTTTTATTTTTAATTTTATTAATTTTAAGTCTTGTGCAATTTTTTTTCTAAATGAATGATGGTCAACTCTTACCTTTGCTGCTGATTATTATGGCTTGGTTCATAATGTAAAATGACTAGCTGAAATGCTTCAAGTTAATATAACTGTAAAGCTTTTCAGTGGAAAATGCCCCGTGTTTTGAACATGTGGTGGTAAATGGTCTGCTAATCTGAATAGAACTGAGAACAATTCCAGTGTCACAGTGCAGTGCCTTATGCTCAGTTAGGAATAGGTAACCCTTAAGTAGTTTACAGTTATGAGGAACAGGCAACCAGCACTACAGTTTCTTTTCAGAAATCTTATACAAAACACAATTGGATAAAAGTATGTTGTGAAAAATTATTTTGAGACTAGTGAGATCAGAACCTCTGGCTGTAACTGATTACGGGAAAATGTTTCATCTCCTGATCTTAAAGAACTGAATTAAGACTGCATGGAATATAGAATTTGATCTATTAGTGGCCCAATATAGATATGTTAATTTCTTTTTGGTGTCAATAGTGATAGAACTAGTTCCACAGCTTTTCAGAATAACTGGCTTTTTAAAGGTGTAAACTTCTCTTCTCCCCCCCGCCCCCACTGTCAATTCCAGCCATATTTAACCTATTCAGACATTTTCAAGTATAGTTCTGAAAATATTAACTGACGTAATCTAATATCTGATTTTCTTGTAATGGCATGAAGTACTTCAAAAGTTACAATATTTAGACACAGAATAAGGTAGTAATGTCTTCTATTATAGTTCTTTCTATTTGAGGGTTTCACTTTCCTTTTTTATTGACTGTTGGAAGGTTTTAGTTGCGCTGGGAATACTATTGCTAAGAATGCATAGGTAATCTGCACTGTATGATTCTTTCTTTTCAAGAAATTATAGCTATGAAAACTGGTGATAGGGCAAAAGAAACATAATTTCTCCCTGTGAAAACACACACATTCAAATTAAAAACCTGCACACCACTTCATCTCACATTTCTTCATACTACAGCACACCACTTATTTCCACTGCCTGGATTATTTAGCATACGAATTTTATATCTATCTGATATCCCAGTTTGATGTAGATAGATTGTTGAAAAACTTTATTCCAAAAGGTGGATATTGAGTAACATGCAGCATTTATGATCTTATTATTTTGATTTTTACTTTTTCAAAATCTGATAAGCTAATAGGCCATTTTTACTGGAAGGCTGAGTACTCACAAATTCACTGCCTCCGGTTGGAATTCTGTTTCATACCACTGAAAATCCTGAGCGATGTTTTTACATGTCTTTCTGTTGCTTAGCTTTTGCAGCTTATGTTCTGACTTTAAAGAACTCAGCAGACAATTCAGTGGTATGTCCACCCTTAGCCCCTAGCATTATTCTAAAAAGTAAGAAACGCAGATATCTTCTTTTTTTCCTGTTTCCTTTGATACACTTCCTTGTCTACCTGAAGCTACCTCCATGCATATGGAAGGGGAAAAAAAATATAAAAACAACTAACATTCAGAATCTACTAAGTATCCAGTGACATCATTTTAAACATTACCTGATTGGTATTGCCTCTGCCAACCTTGGCACTTGATGCTCTTTGCTGTTTTCTGGCAGCTCTTTGGCACTATTTTAAGGCAAGTCACTCATCGTCATAAGCCTAATTGCTGAGCTGTAGTGAAATGCACCATTTTCAGCAGATTTTTTATTTTGGCTTTTTAATGCAAGTATAATGGGCAAACAGTTCACTGCTTCTCTAGCTCCTGGCATATGGCATCCAGGAGAACAAGTCAGCCCATCAGATTAACCATGTAATAGACCCAGAAGCAGCTTTAAAACTGTAAAACAAAATTGCTTATGGAGTCTGCCAAAGTACCAGATGCTGCTGTTGGAATAAATATTTTCTAGTGCTTAGCATCTGGGCTCTGAGGTTGCCAGCAAAACCTGAAAAAAATTGCTAGCCACTATCTACTAATTTATTTCTATTGGTTTCTTTCAATGTGAGATATTGCTATTATTTTCATAATTATTACTGCCATTGAAGTTGCTGTTCTTTCTGAATATTTGAAAATGATTTCTATTAGTTGTATTTCAGAGTAAAATAGATTTATATTGAAATTTTTCTTCAGAACAACGATTAATTTAATCTAGTATTTTATCTCTGATAATGATCAGAAATGTGACCAATAGCATGCAAAAGTCATTTAAGATATAGTTAAATGAGTAAAGAAGATGCCTGACATAGGTATAAAGAATCTTTAATAGGTACCAGTAGAGCAAACGAGCTCAAAGATGAAAAGAAAAAAGTTAGCACAATAGTGCCAAGTGTATATGCAAATTGGCTTTGTACTGGGAGCAGCACATTTGCTTATATCATGGCAATTCCATGCCATACAGATATCACAGATGTATCTGTTATATTGCTAGCATGAACGTTTTATATCCTTCACAGATTTCTGTAATGTCTGTTTTTTTTACAAGATATGTAAATAGAGCAGCAATTTTTTATCCATTAAAGTACTTAATTTTATAGGGAAACACTTGAATCCTGGGTCTTAACTAAATTTTTTGGCAATCAATTTAGTAAGTTTATTATATGCTCAGTGAAATATAGAACCTATTTGACTAATATAAGTGAACCCATAGCCAAGTTTATACTAGGATTGAGCCTCAATCTTTGCATATATCTTTCTAATTACAGAAACAAATATATCTTGCTTTTACATCTACTGGGACAAATTCTGTCCTCAGATGTAAGTTTAGATTTAAAAAAAAAAAAAGAGAGGAAAAAAAAAAGAGAAAAAAGAGAAGTGCTCTTTTTTCCAATACTAATCATCATCTTTATGGAATCTGGGGGTTAATAGTGATACTGGCATTGTGAACAGCAGTATGTTAAAAATAAAATATCCTAATGAAATCCATTGCATTTGTAAAACAGATTTCAAATAATCTGATTTATCTTCTCCCTTACGGCATTTTGCATTCAGAATACCTTTGCTGATTTCAGCTGAATGAAGAATAGAAGCTAACCTATATATTAGCTTTATAGTATGCCTTTAAAAACATGATGCATTAAGAGATGTCATGATTAATTGCTATGGAGCAAACCAGCATCCTTATTCATCAAAATTCTGCTACATTACTGTAGCATTGTAAGGCATTATGGCAGACGCCATCCAACTGCTTTGCAGCTGCATGATCGATGCTATCATTTTTGATTGATGTCTCTGACACTGTGGCATTCAAAACAGAGCAAAATCTCATATAATTTTGAGAGATGATGAATATTAACTTACAATGTGAGAAATTACTATGAGCTGCAAATCTGCAGTGAAGGTTCCTGCAACTGTTAGGATGTCCTTCATTGAAGGAAAGGAGACACAGAATTTGGGGATATACAAGAGGTAGGTGAGATTTTAATTTTAGGATACTTTTAGGAAAACAGGTTCTTCCTCATTCTTTGACAACACAGAAAACTAGTTTTTGCAATACATAAAAGGGAGTTCTTTCAGAAAAATATCTTTTTGCTCTTCTATATAGATATGGTGTGCTTATCTCAGGGCAGAACTGAGGGCAGCTGGCCATAAACCAGTTCGCCAGTTCAGGTAGTGAGCAGTCCTTCAGAGAATTAATAAAAAATAAACACTGAACAAGCACCATGGTCACCTCAGATCAATATGGGAGAAAGTTGGTGGGATCATGCTGGGCTTATAAATAAGAAATGCGTAAGGTATGGGCAAGAAATGAGCTAGTCTGTGAGCTACTCTTCTGTAGTCACCAGGTGACCTGCCAGTGTTTTAAATAACAATTTTCTTAATCATGTAGGTAGGTTTTGGATACAGTAAGACAGCGGAAGGAGGCTAGCAGATATAATATGGCTTGGACAGAAATGCATCTGAACAATTAGTATTAGTCTGATAAATGTTAAGTAAACAAAAGTCTCTGGAAAAATACTAAGTTGGAAAAATACTGCAGAAGACCATTATTACTTAAGAGTATTTGTCATTTTCTTCCTTGTTTTTGGCATTTAGAGGAAACTATAAGCACTATTATGAGCATGTATATAATTTTGTTTGGGGGTATGTCATGGTTTACCTCCAGCCCTCAGCTGATCACCATGCAGCTGCTCGCTCACTCCCCCTGCAGTGAGATGGGGGAGAGAATCAGAAGAGTAAAAGTGAGAAAATTCATGGCTTGAGATAAAGACAGTTTAACAGGTAAAGCAAAACCCCTGTGCACAAGCAAAGCAGAACAAGGAATTCATTCCCCACTTCCCATGGGCAGGCAGGTGTTCAACCATCTCCAGGAAAGCAAGGCTCTGTCATGCATAATGGTGACTTGGGAAGACAAACGCCATCACTCTGAATGTTGCCCCCTCCCTCCTTCTTGCCCCAGTGTTATATGCTGAGCATGATGTCATATGTTATGGAATATGGCTTTGGTCAGTTGGGGTCAGCTGTCCTGGCTGTGTCCCCTCCCAGTTCTTTTGCACCCCTAGCCTACTCGTTGGTGGGATGGTGTGAGAAGCAGAAAAGACCTTGGCTCTGTGTAAGCACTGCTCAGCAATAACAAAAACATCCCTGTGTTATCAACACTGTTTTCAGCACAAATCCATAACACAGACCCATATTAGGTACTATGAAGAAAATTAACTCTATCCCAGACAAAACCAGCACAAAGTGGAATCATGAAGCAGTGTATTAATTTCCCAGAAACAAAAAATTCAGGGATAGAAAAGAAACAGTTGTAATGAAACAGAATAAGGATGGCAAAAAAATGGTATATACAGCAGGAAACAAAAAACCTCAAAATATTCTGTCAATTAAATACTGTAAACCAGAGGGGAAAAACAGAGATATGTTGCTGATGTTACTTCAGAAATAGTGTCTACTTCAAAGCCTTTGGTAGCTGATGTAGAAAGTCTTCACTGATTTTAACAAGTTTTCACTTCAGGCAATAGATGTAGATGAAGGAGTAGTAGGGGTCAGAGCAACTGCGGCAGCAAATGCATCAGCAGTAGTGGCAGCTGTTGTTAGCACTGCACTTTCTCTTGTGTTTGAAGAGTCAACAAAGGCAGAAGGTAATTCCCCTACCTGTCCCATGAGCATAAAGTTACTTCTCTCTACCACAGTGAGAATCAGCTGTGAGGTGCCCTCTTTTTCTTCAATTAATGGGAAGCAAATAGAATCCTACTACAAGAACACCACAAATTACCCAATCAAATCAACAGAATTAATGGTTCCTGATTACATGGGTGCACTACAGTGGAACAGAACTGGGATCAACTTCCAGTAACACTCCACTCTGCATTTCTTTGCTAAGGTGAGTGAAACTATTGACACTGTAAAGAGTAAGTGGGTTTGTCTGATTTGTGGAAGCCAGGAGCAACTAAAGGAAACTGTGGCTAAAGAAGACATTTAATCAGAAATGATAGAAAGTACTAAGTACTTGGTTGCTGCTTGTTTTGAGTATTTTTTAACTTGAGTATTTTTCTGAGATTTCATGTTTCTTTTGGACTGCTGACTATGTATCAGACAGTAAGATTTTAAGATTCCTTACACAGATAGCTATTCTTCTTTGCATCTAGCCTTGGATCTGGCTTTGTAAATGTTACTAGCAAATTTAGCATGAGATGTAAATAAAGAAGAAACAAAACTGTAAAATTGTCAGGGAGGAATAACCACATCAGATGAAAACAATTCAGTTCTGCATTTGTCCAAACCTCATTTTTTCTACTGGTCTACTCAAAGTGACAATTCTGTGGTGCAGACAATTTTCTGTAATGTGGTCATGTCTTCCTCAAGCTTTATAGTGAATTATTGTCTCATTATGCTCTGCAGTGGTCAAATACCGAGAAACTACAAGGCAATGCAACTTCAATGAAATTCTAACACATTATAATAATGTACCCATTGATGAAGTTTGTTCCTGGCACATTAGACAATGCAAAATTTTGATCTTTCCTCCCTGTATTCAAAGAGAGAGAAGACATACATTCAGATTTGTCACTGGTAAAATAAAATTCCAGATAAATTACAAATTTTGTATTTCAAAGAAATGAGAAGCTGGGAAATATACTCTTATTGAATTAGACTTACCAGTAATCACAGTGATTCAGTCTGTTTTAATTCACTGAATTTAATATAGTCCACAGTAGGCTTAGCTAACTAACATTCTTTGTGATGGATAGTACAGACAACTTTAATCCTGATAACACTGCAGTATCCCAGCTGCCCAGCATCAAAACCACTCAGGAAGCATTCTGGAGCTGCTAGAAAATGTGTATTTTGCTGCAGATAAGCTCTGAATAAATAAAATGGCCAATGCTTCCAATTCCTTAAAATCAACATAAAAACCTTGCAAGCTATTTCATGCCAGCTTTGACAGGTGATGATAATGTTTTAGAAGGCACAGGTGATATATATTGTGGTGATAGCAGCAAATGGTGACAGATTTAGGTTGTGCTAGAGAAGGGAGCTGAACAAGCTTGGATAAGTGAAATTGAAATGTTTCATAACACACCAGGGTTTTTTTAACTGACTTTAGAACTGTGTTTTGGATTACTTTTAAATTCTTGCAGGTTTTAAGGATGAGAAATGAATATGATAATAGCAGGAAAAATGTACTCATTCAAGGGTATGGAAGATGGTACGGAAGATGGAAGGAATGAGAGATTGCCTTACAGAAATGAAGATGTTTCAATCCATGAGTTTGTTAGGTTTAAAACATTTGTTTCTTGTTTGTTTTATTTTATAGCTTCATAATTTCCACTAATTACAGGTTCTCTCGTAGTCTGCATTTTCATCCTACAATGTCAACACATGGATCAAAAGATTTGTATGTGTTTTGTTCTGTTTAGAAACATTTCCAAACCAAGACATTTCTTTCTCTTCTCCAGTGATACAGTAAATTGTATGTCTTTGTATCAAATTATAATACAAACAACTTCTGAGGAAATGTCTGTTAATGCAAATAAGAAAATGCAGCATAGCATTGCTATGCTTCGGAAAGAATAATTACACAATATCAATATTCATGAGGGAAAAGAAAAGAATCTCACAAAGAGCAACAGACTGCCAGGCCTGAGAACTCTTATTTATTCCCTTCTGGTTGAGTTTCGGTGGTCTTTTCCTGTGCAAAACTTTAGATGAAGAAGAGAGCACGGCTGTCAGAGCTGAATAGGATGGAATAAGACTGGAGCCTCTCCCAAACAGAAATGCTGGTTTCCAAGAAGCATTTAACCATTTGTACTCCAGCAAGGAATACAATTCTAACATCAATCCGCAATTACGGGGAAATGAGGAACAGCAACTTCATGGCAGCTTTCTTGTCGTGCCACCCCCTCCGCCCCCTGATTCCCCAGAGATACCAAAAGAAGAGAGGGCACAGCTGGGCAAAATATCATTGTTCTTCAACCAGATTTCTTTTGCTGCCAGACTCTATACTAAAAGACTTTTTTCTTGCTGTAATTTTCCATATAGGACAACTAAGAATGCAGAAAGGATGGGAATGTGAGCAAAAGATTACCACTGGGAGAATGACTGAAAAGCAGAGTCTATTACACTGAAAAAGAAAAAAAAGGACAGTATAAGAAATGACATGGTAATGAGAAAGAAGAACTAAAGATAATAAAAAAATGGAAATTAATCTCAAAGTTGACAAAAAATCAACTAAGGAAAAAAATAAGAAAGATGAAGAAAAATATTTGAAAAATGGGGGTGGGAAAAAGATGACTGAAATAAATGGAAACATATCCAAGCAGATTAATTAAAACAACTATATCCATAGCATTATATAGTGACAAAGGTGAACACAAATGGCTACATCCCAAATATGAAAGTCTGCTATTTCTGCTGCTCTGAAACATGCAAATCATTTAATTAAAAATGTATTTGTATGTCAGCTATGCATCTTAGAAAGACAGCGCAAAACCCCTTAGCATTGAACAGAAAAGCAGTGGCAATTTTTGGGCTTCATTTTGTAGTTTTTATTGAAGTTGAACAATGAAACCTTTAGGATGCTAAGCAGTGAATTTTCTTCATGTGTTACAAACACTAGGATGGTTCCTGTGGTGGAAGCATATGCCTGGGCTTAAAACTACTGTTCTGAAATTGCATCTCCTAACATTTTCAAATTAAAAATTGCTTTTCATAACTGCTCCACACTTTCCCATCTACATTTCTAAAACAAAAAAAATGAATGTTTTTAAGGGAACTAATTGGGGAAAAGTTTAGGAGTGACAGTAAGGTTTACTAAAGGCCTATTTAATGATAGAGGGGAAAAACCCCCCACCCCTGGCTTCTCATAACTTATTCTCTGACTATGTACCAAAGCCCTCTTTTGCCTAGACAGCAATGTTAATCTCATTTCACACTGATTATAGCCTTGGTGGCACAATCAGCAGAGGTTTTCTTGATTAATGGTGTTACAAGACAAAATTCATACCTTAATTTCAGAAAAAATGTCTCCCTGTCTCTTAAGTCTTAAAGACTTAGAATGTTCCAAGTAGCTTTAAATCAGAGAACGTTATTTTCATGCCAAATATTTTTCACATTTTTACAATGTAAACATTTGTAGATTCTTAATATGATGTACGTCATAATATTTTAGTATACATACGCACATTTCACTTAACAAGTAATCAAAATAACCAACTAACTCAGCATGAAACAACAGGATTTTGCATTCCTTATTATCCGTGTAATTCAGGAGTGAATAGTGAGAATGTGTGAAATTAATGGAAGAAGATAAGGACAAGAACTTTCAGTCAGTATAATTCAATATACAGCCTAGACTTACATGACTAGGGGTAAGATTTCACTGTTTCACAAGTAGAAAAAAATCTGTTCCAAGCATGAAAGCTGATGAAATTTATTGTGTTTGATGTTATTAATCACATTCAGCTCTTGTACAATATACTGCATATGATTTTGACAGTCTACCATCCAAAACCAACTGCTGAATTATATATTGATTTGTTGTATATATACATATTATTTATTCTTTTAAAAATATTTGTTTATATTATTAAGCTGATCTTTGCAGAATATATGCACAAATACATTCTATTATGCATATATAGCACATGTCTCTAAATAATGCTATTCCAGTTTATTTTTTTAAGTACTGAGGAGTCTGCTCTGGACTGCACATCCAGATCAAGGTAAGAAGGTAGGCCTCATAAACAGGCATATCTTGTCTGGGTTCTGTTGTTTTCACAAGCAGATTTACTTATTTCAGTAGAAAAACTGAATCCAAACTGGCTGCTTATTTGGAATGGACAGAACTGGTGTAAACAGTACAGCCTTTGAAAGAAAATAGTAAACACTGTGGTCTACTGACTAGGTGAATTATACTGGAGCAGTTTACTGAGACGTGTCAAAGATTCATGTAGCTGTGGAATTCATTTTCATGTTTATATTCGCAGGAGAGATGGTCTGGAATTACAATACTCTGTGCGCTGCCCTCTAGCCACTGGTAGCACCATAGAACATAGAGTATATGCCAAACTGACCTTTTTAGTCACACAGTCGCTGCCTATACTTCCTAAACAGTTTTAGAGATCAAGACCAATAGTTATATCTGATGGGCATATATAGTTTTGTTATCATTGAAATTAATAGAAGAATTCTAAAATGTTTCCTTTCTTGCCTGCTTGCCTATTTCCTTGATTTGAATAGCATCCTGTCTTAATGCAGCAGTACTTCCATTTGATTAATCTCTCTTGTGAGATAGTTTCCCTTAAGCTGCCTTGTTTGTTGAACAGTTTCTGACACATAGGAATATGAATTTTGCATTTTGCCCTGAAACAATGCAAAAGGAAATGGTTTTCCAAAATGAAGCATACAAAACATGCTGTTTCAATATTTTTTTGTGAGATATTTCACGTTTATAAGATGTAAGATGCATCTTTCTTCCAGTATTGTGGTATGACTGACAACACAAAATGTGTCTTAAATACAAACATGACCGTATTACCTTAATAAGAATCTAAATCCATATTTCATTTATATAGACCAGCATGGGCTTCAGATTAAGAGACACACACTATTTCTTGCAGTAGAAGAATTAAATGTTATCAAACAACACACATAAAACTAGAAGGTACTGCCTTATGCAGTGGGTGCTGCAACTGTGGAGCTCCCGGCCAAAGAAGATTGTGGATGCTAAAAGTTTAAATGAATTTAAGAGTACACTGGAGACATTCATAGAAGACACATCCACTCAGTGCTGCCATATAAATAAAAGCTACATTTGGCTCAGGAGTGCTGGGGAAAGTAATGCATATGCTTGTCCTGTTTTTTACCTCTCCTCAGGCATTCTCTTGAGAGGAATGTTAAAGTCAGGCTCCTGGTCTGGTCTGACAAATTACAGTCGTATTTATAGTCTCACCTCTGGAAAGAACAGAAATTGCTCAGTATCTCAAACATCTCCGTGACATCAGTGGTTGGTACAGACTGCAGCAAAATCCTTGTTTTTGTGTTGTTGGTAGGGTGGTAAGAGTCAGATGAGAGTGCTGAGAAGTTAATTGACTTCATGTCCATCTAAGTCCATGTTCCAGGATACAATAAGTTGTCTCATATACCAATGAAAAACTTAATATGAAATTAAATTTCATCTCAATACATAAAAAATTATGTTGCAAAGTGAACTTATGGGTACATATTACTCTGACTGAAGTTCTGCATATGTATTTTTTAAGCTTTTAGTGCTTATATACAAAATGTCTTTGGCTAAATTGATATAAGATAGGTGATAAAATAAAAAATAAGGTTTTTAAAGAAATGTCTTTTCTTAAATTCTAAATTTGTAATTATAGTTTAAATCTACATGACTAACTGCAGTGTGGGCTAACTAGCATGATACTTTGCAATGCAGAAATCATTAAGGTTGGCAGTAGTTTCAGTTTCGGTAACTGGAGAGTGCATCCTACAACATCATAATGGAAATTATTGCTTTCTACCTTATTACCTAAGACTCCACACACATACTATACAATGGAGTGGCTCAATATTTCTTGGAGAATAATTAGATTTCATTGCCAGCTCCTAAGTATCAAGGATAAGTTAGACACGACAAAGTTAAATCTTCTGTGTTCAGTTGAAAGCCCAGGCTTTAAAAATATTAAATGCAGTATACTGCAAGGGAATATTAAATTTTCACAAGGCAAATTCTACTAGTGAAACCTGATTTAGTGAAAGATGTCCCTGCCCATGACAGGGCATTTGGACTAGATAATCTTTAAATGTCCCTTCCAAACCAAACAATTCTGTGATTCTACTACAATTTGAGAGGTTTTTTAAAGGTGCATCACTGTATTCATTAAGATGGAATCCACTGCACATAATTTAGCCATCTACATGTTATAGATGTTTAGCCAGATAGTTAATCAAGCTTATTAATAGTAAGAGGAATAAGATAATTCTAAAAGGTAACTCATCTCACCTATCGTTTTGTCTATTTTACAAGGAAGTGAAATGGAAAAGCCTTATCATCAATTGAAAATCAAGAAGCCTAGAGCTGACAATGAAAAGTTCAAGACCAGTGACATAAATGAATGAAACACAGCAGAAAGGGAGACCACAAGGTTACACTGAGATCACTGTTATCAGTTTGATAAGGAGTGGTCACACTACAGTGGCTGGTTTGTCCATTGTTCTAAGTATTGTGACAGCAAACCAAAAGTGTAAATATGACTATGTCTGTTCATGCATAAATAGTAAAAGGAGAAAAACGACAAAGGAAAGCACAACTATGTCAGTAGTTGGGGAGTCTGTAGTTAGGGCCAACATATGGAACTTAGTTGCAGGAGAATATCTCTCTTTAGGATAGAAAAAAGATCGAAATGGCAGAGATCTTTCATGAAAGGAAGGTCAAATAGATGAAAACATGACAGAGGAAGGCTGTCTTGGAGTTGAAGGATCAGTGGGTTTAGCTTATGTAAAAAGTAAGGAGCAAAAACTAGACTTCAGAATGTAAAAGATGCTAGTGGAGAATGTAAAAGGTACAGCTGTGGGAAAAACTGGAGAGTGGTTTAAAAAAAAGCTTAGTGTTTAGTGCAATAATGGGTAAATGGAATATGATTAGTAGTTGGAGAAGAGGAAAGAGTTAGGATTAAAAGAACTGGGCTTGATATCAACTGGAAAATTGTCAACACGATTAAGAAATGAAGTTTACAATGGGTGTATATCAACATACATTAAACTACAAATGTATTTGTAGTCAGAAAAGAGAAGTATAGATGCCTACAAAATAAATATTATGTTGCCTAAATTGTACTGCAGTGTTTCCCTCATGGGATGAGGGGTTTTTCCTTGTCTATTAGTCTGAACTGTGGAGCAAACATTTTGTTTTTATCTAGCATTCTCAGTCAATAATGACATCTGGTAGCAAATTAATTCTATATTTTCTATAGCATTCACTTGTTACTAATGATTGTTTTCCAAATATTATTTATTGTAATATCCCACTGAACTCTATATGGGTGCTCACTCTAACAGATCATGTTACAGCTGTCTTAGTGAAAGCCTTTTAAAATCCTGTTACTATTCTTATTACTGTTACTATAGCATTATTACACTTGCAGAGATGGTTTTTTTTAGCTTCTGATTTTTGTAGATTGTTTGGCTGCTTATTAGGTGGCAGATAGATTCCTAGGAGAGAATGAAAAAGTTATGATTATTTGTTAAGGTAATAACCTCTCAACTCTGATATTGAAAGTTAGAAAAAAATAGTAATGGTGATCTGCCAAGCCCATAAACTATGAACTAAGGAAGATTTAAAATACAGTTGATAAGGACTCGTTTAAAGATGTTAAAGTCTATGAGTTAATATGCTACTTTCTGACATGACCTATTATTGAATGACATGACAGATGATCATGGGGTTCTGTGTGTTAACTGTGTAATTATGGTTATCCCACTGAAGGAGTTTAACTGGCAGTTCCCTGGTAAAAATACCTTATTTTCATGGTTTATCAGATGTATCTGTGTAAATAATCATACTTCACCTATACTATATATGTCACATGAATTTAGTTGGGTCATTTTTCATGGTTGTTTCAGAGATTACTCTTGATAACAACAATCTCACTAACTCTTGAAAAATCCGGTTCTTACACAATAAATAACAATTTACTTTAGATCTCCTGTATAGATGTTTTAAATTGTGCTTTGTATTTCTTAGACTAAATGAGTCACTGTCATGGTTTATCCCCAGCTGGTAACTAAGCACCATGCAACTGCTTGCTCACCCCTCACCCTGCAAGGGGATGTGGAGGAGAATGGAGAAAAATTCACAAACTTGTGGGCTGAGATAAAGACAGTTTAATAGGATAACAAGGGATGAGATTAACAATTATAACAATCATAAAACCAGTGATGCACAAATACAATTGCTCACCACACGCACAAGGAAAAAAATAACAACCCAATGCTCAGTCTGTTTCTGAGCAGTGATCCTGTCTCCTGCTAGCTTCCCCAGTTAATATATGGAGCATGATGTCATATCTTAGAGAATATCCCCTTGGCCGGTCAGGGTCAGCCGTCCTGGCTGTGCTCTCCCAGCTTCTTGTGCACCTGTCAGAGTGTGAGAAGCTGAAAAGTTCTTGACTCAGTGTAGACACTACAACTACCTAGCCACAACTGAAAACATCAGTGTGCTATCAAAATTATTCTTAAACTAAATCCAAAACACAGCACTATACCAGTTACTAGGAAAAAAATTAACACTATCTCAGCCAAAAGCAGGACAGACATCAAAATATTTGCAAAAATGCATTACTGGGTTTTGTAGTTTAGACTGAAGATATATTGTGTGAACAGTGAAGCATCCTATGAAGGTGGTAGGACCAGGGAAGGCTTTAGCCAGTCCTACAGTGTACTCTGCTTTGAGCTCAAAGGATGTTTCCTTTCATTCCAGAAGTAGGGTTTTGTTTTTTTTCATTGACAGGTCAGCTATAACTGGAGGTCAGTCACAAAGAGAGACCACAATACAATGTATACTATGGACAGATCAGACATATTATATTGTCTCACTGAAGAAATTGTATCTATTTTGCAGTGAAAGACTGTGTATTCTGAATAGCAATGTCTGGCCATTAAGAGGATGTGTATTTGAACACCTAGTGACTACAGGGGCGGTACGATTCAGTTTAGTATTAATTTTTGCACTTCTCCCCTTGAATTATTTTCTTTTAATTAGAAAATAAAAGGGAGATAAGAGAAGTCTCAAACAAAAGTTACAAGGTTGGAAAGGAGATGGTACACAGAAATACTAAGTGCCTTGTGTGTCTGTGCGGGTTTCATGGTCTTTTGAGGTGACCATTGCACATCTGATCAAGTCACAAAGGAGACTTCGGAGATGTCATGAGTATTTTCTTTTTTCCTTCATTTACTTTCACTCATCAGAACAGGTGGTTTTAAGTACAGCTGCAAAATGATAACTGTGAATTAATAAATCCTAATGAGGAGCTGCCTGTAAGTTCCAGTACCTAATCCAGCTGTGGGCAGTAGTGATTTCTACTGCAGAAAAGGAGGAATGATTTTATGAGAATTCATAAAATCTCTTGAACTTTGCATCGGCTTTTGCCGTTGTTTTTTTTCCTGTGCTCCTCCCCGTCCCGCTGGAGAAGGAGTGAGTGAGCGGCCGCGTGGCGCTCAGCTGCCGGCTGGGCCTAAACCACGTCAGTCCTTTTTGGCGCCCAACGTGGGGCTTCTTCAGCACGTGTCACCTCCTCCTCTGGCGACATTCCAAAACCTTTCCCTTCTGGCCAGTCTGTGATCACTTCCAGAATCCCTGGACAACTGGGGCTTCCTATTCGAGCCCGTTGTGTGATCAGTGCAACCCACTTACTCCATGTAGCATCGGTTGCATGATGTGTAGAAGGAGCCCTCTCTTTGAACATCCAGCTCAGCACTGGCAGTCGGGGTGCCAAGAGGAGGTGTGCTTCGGTGCCAATCACCTCTGAAGCAACTCAAACCCCTTCGTAGGCTGCCAATATCTCCTTTTCCGTTGGAGTGTAGCGGGCCTCGGATCCTCTGTATCCCCGACTCCAAAACCCCAGGGGTCGACCTCGAGTCTCCCCTGGTGCTCTCTGCCAGAGACTCCAGGTAGGGCCATTCTCCTCGGCCGCGGTGTACAGCATACATTGAAGGAATGTATTCTGTGGGATTGTATGTACAGTATAGAGATGAAAACTGGATGTATACACTTGGAGCACTTATTACCAGTATGGATAACAGGAGTTATGGTCTGCAGTTGGACAGAACCTTGGCTAGTACTTTTAATATCTTCTCCTATGATAAAATGTCAGACTTCAAGGCTACCTCTATAGTGTATGTGAGTAATAACTAGTACAGAAACATGATGACAACCCACAACTCCTGGAGGCGTTTAACTGCTGGGTAAGAGAAGAAATATTTACATTAGTTTAGGGTGCATCACTCTTGAGTAATAGGATGAGATTAAGAAAGGCAAAACTCAAGCTGAATTTCACATAAAAGCTTCCTGACAGTGAGATCTATTAGGCCATGGAATAATTTCCTTCAGGATACTTAAAAAGAGACTAAACTATATGTCTGTTGGGACAGTGGTAAATATACAGTAGGAAATAATTTCACCTTGGAAGAGTGAAGGAGTAGATAGCCTGATAAATTTTTGTGTTGTATGAATCTGTGCGTTTGAATAAAACTGGCAAAAGGAAAAGCATTTTCTTAAATATCAAGCAGATCATCAGCAGGGAAAGCTAATTGTGGCATAGCTTTGGTAATTTTATAGATCATTGCTCTCCATGAAGACTGTCAATTTATACTAAATGTGAAAGTAAGTGGCTCAGTAGTAACCAGCCCAGTCCCCTCCAATCTGGAATGGCTTTATCTGTCACTCAAGCTTAAAATGACCCCTTAACCCAAGTATTTCTTCTTTCACACCCCTCTCTCCCCCTCCCCCCTCATCACCATTTCCAAAGTACAAAATCTGTAATGGAATTTAACATATATTTTGCTGATGATAAGTGATGAAGTAGAGAAAACAGGAATAACTGGGAAGGCCTTCTACAGCTATAAATACATGGACATTCTTATAGGGTCACTTTTCTGCTGCTAATTACTTTGAAGTATGCAGAAATATGGCATGTAAATGGCAGAATTGTTTATTGACTATATATGGGATGCAAGAAACTGTGTAAATTTAAATTGTTATCATCTGGCTGGCCAGTTTGCATTTCATGACTTGACTCTTGGACTTACAGGAATTATTTGCTGTTTTCAGAGTTCCAGAATAAACAGAGTAAATGACCTCACATGTACAAATGAGTCAAGACAGTTGCACTAGTGGCAGGACTTGGTGATCTTAAAGGTGTTTTCCACTGAAAACAATTCTATGATTCTAAGAACAAGTGGCACTCACAGCACTTTAGAGCAGGCTGGTATTGTCCAGAGTTCTTTATATAAGCTAGTCATTGTAAAGAATTTTCTAATATAATTTAAAAAAAAACCCAAACCCAAAACTTAAAATTATGTCGCCGAAGAGTGCAGCTCCGGTGCCGGCCTGACCTGCAGTGGAGCGGCAGATCTAGGTGAACAGGGGGTTTTTCCTGACTTTCCAGAGGCAGGAAAACAGCAGGAACGCAGAAGACACCCACCATGAGCTGGCTGCTCTCGCAGGAACCGCTGACGAGACCTGGGCGTTGCCAAAGCAATGGCGCCCACCCCCAAACGCCTATAAGAAGCAGCCCAGGGAGCGCTGGCGACCCTGAGTGCTGGTGAACAGAGTGGGCAAACAGAGCGTGGCGCGGCAGTTTGCGCGGCAGTTTGCGTGGGCAGGGCCTAGTCAGTCTACCTGCTCAAGAGGAGAGTCCACTGGTGGTCATCACTTTCTCATAGAGGGAGTTCAGCCATGGCGCCCACCAGGCAGAAACCCCTAAGCTCTGTGCTCGCCGGAAGGCATGTGGCAACACAGACAGAGCAGCCAGAGAAGCGTACAGCCACCCAGCTCTCAGGCTGCAGGGAGTGTCTGAGCTTGGCACTGGCAGGGGAAGGCAGTAGTGAGATGGGCTGCCTGAAGTGTGACCAGGTGGATGACCTGCTCAGCCTAGTGGCAGAACTCCGTGAAGAAGTGGAGAGGTTAAGGAGCATCAGAGAGGCGGAGAGAGAGATAGACTGGTGGAGCCAAGCTCTGCCCTCCCTGAGGCAGAAACAGGGACACCTAACAGACCAAAGCCAAAGGGAAGGGGACCCTGTATCCTCCCCTTGCCAAGCAGAAGGCAGCAGCCTCAAAGAGGGGAGTGAATGGTAACAAGTCCATGCACGGCAGGCGGCAAACCTTCTCCTCCTCACCCACCTCGCCTTCCCTTGTACCCCTGTGCAACAGGTACAAGGCTCTGGCTGTGGAAGGCCACTCGAGTGAGGATATGGATGACAGTCAAGCTACTCTAGAAGTAGCACCTAGGCCCAAAAGGCCCATGCCTCAGGTTGTGACCACCCCAACAAAGAAGAAAAGGGGGGTTAGAGTCGTAGGGGACTCCCTTCCGAAGGGTACAGAGGGCCCGATATGCAGGGCAGACCCTCCTCTCAGAGAAGTCTGCTGCCTCCCCGGGGCCTGTGTCAAGGACATCATTAGGAAACTCCCCAGCCTGGTACGCCCCTCTGACTATTACCCACTGCTTCTCCTCCATGTGGGTGGGGATGAAGCAGAGACACGTACCACAAAAGCGATCAAAAAGGACTTCAGGCTCTTAGGGCAGTCACTGAAGGATTCAGGGGTGCAGATAATATTATCCTCCCTCCTTCCAATGGAGGGCAGCAATATTGGGTGGAACAGGAGGACGCAGTCCATAAATGCATGGCTCTGTGGCTGGTGCCAACACCACAACTTTGGGGTCTTTGACAACTGGGCGGCCTACACGGTACTAGGCCTGATGAACCCTGATGGGATTCATCTCTCTCAAAGGGGGAAGAGGATCTTTGCCCAGGAATTAGCAGGGCTCATCAACAGAGCTTTAAACTAGGCTCGAAGGGGGAGGGGGATAACATCAGGCTTGCCAGCAACATGTTGTCGATGATATGCCCAGGTTGGAGGGACGGGGCGCTGGCGAGGGCCCTCGGCCTACTGCTCAGAGACGTGCTGGATGCACTACAGCATGCTCGAAGACTAGAGATGAGCCAGGTGCTCCAGATGCAACAGGAACCAACGGGATAACTCTGGGAGAATACATCAAAAGAATCCCAGCCACCCCAGACAGTAAGTCACCCTCATCGGGGGCACAACTGAAATGCCTCTACGCAAACACATGGAGCATGGTGAATAAACAAGAGGAGCTGGAGACGCGTGTGTGCCTGCAAGGCTAAGACGTTATTGGCATTACGAAGACGTGGTGGGATAGCTCCTATGACTGGAGTGTTGGGATGGAAGGGTACAGGCTCTTTAGGAAGGACAGGCAGGGCAGACAGGGAGGGGGCGTCGCCCTCTATGTCAATGACCAGCTGGAGTGCACGGAGCTCCACTTGGGGATGGATGAGGAGCCAACCAAGAGCCTATGGGTCAGGATTAAAGGGAGGGCTGGGGCAGGGGACATCATAGTGGGGGTCTGCTACAGGCCACCTGACCAGGGGCACCGAGCAGATGAAGCCCTCTGTAGGCAGATAGGAGCAGCCTCTTGCTCACAAGCCCTGGTCCTTATGGGGGACTTCAACCACCCTGACATCTGTTGGAGGGACAACGCAGCTGAGCACAAGCAATCCAGGAAGTTCTTGGAATATGTCGATGACAACTTTCTCCTCCAAGTGATAGAGGAGCCCACGAGGAGAGGTGCCATGCTGGACCTTATTCTCACCAACAAGGAGAGCCTGGTAGGGGATGTGAAGCTCAAGGGCAGCCTTGGCTGCAGGGACCATAAAATGGTGGAGTTCAGGATCTTCAGGGCAGCGAGGAGGGCGTGCAGCAAGCTCACTACCCTGGACTTCAGGAGAGCAGACTTTGGCCTCTTCAGGGATCTGCTTGGTAGAATACCATAGGACAAAGCCCTGGAAGGAAGAGGGGCCCAAGACAGCTGGCTAATATTCAAGGGTCACCGCCTCCAAGCTCAGGAGCAATGCATCCCAACAAAGAGGAAGTCAAGCCAAACCACCAAGAGACCCCCATGGATGAACAAGGAGCTCCTGGGCAAAGTCAAACAAAAAAAGGAAGCCTACAGAGGGTGGAAGCAAGGGCAGGTAGCCTGGGAAGAATACAGAGAAACTGAGCAGCCAGGGAGCAGGTTAGGAAAGCCAAAGCCCTGACAGAGATTAGTCTGGCCAGGGATGTCAAGGCCAACAAGAAAAGCTTCTATAGGTATGTCAGTGATAAAAGGAGGACGAGGGAAAATGTGGGTCCCCTCCGGAAGGAAACAGGTGACCTGGTTACCCAGGATATGGAGAAGGCTGAGGTACTCAATGACTTCTTTCCCTCAGTCTTCACTGGCAAATGCTTGAGCCACACTGCCCAGGTTGTGGAAGGCAGGGACTGGGAGAATGCAGAACTGCCCACTGTAGGCAAAGATCAGGTCTGAGAATATCTAAGGAACCTGAAGGTGCACAAGTCCATGGGACCTGATGAGAAGCATCTGCGGGTCTTGAGGGAACTGGCGGATGAAGTGGCCAGGCCACTCTCCATCATATTTGAGAAGTCCTGGCAGTCTGGTGAAGTTCCCGCCAACTGGAAGAGGGGGAACATAACCCCCATTTTCAAGAAGGGTAAAAAGGAAGACCCAGGGGACTACAGGCCGGTCAGTCTCACCTCCCTGCCTGGCAAGGTTATGGAGCAGACCCTCCTGGAGACTCTGCTCAGGCACATGGAAAATAAAGAAGTGACTGGTGACAGCCAGCACGGCTTCACTAGAGGCAGATCATGCCTGACAAACTTGGTGGCCTTCTATGATGGGGTTACAGTGTTGGTGGACAAGGGAAGGGCAACTGACGTCATCTGCCTGGACTTGTGCAAGGCATTTGACGCTGTCCCGCACGACATCCTTGTCTCTGAATTGGAGAGACATGGATTCAATGGATGGACCACTCGGTGGACAAGGAATTGGCTGGAAGGCCACACTCAAAGAGTTGTGATCAACGGCTCAATGTCCAAGTGGAGAACGGTGACGAGTGGTGTCCCTCAGGGGTCGGTACCGGGACCGGCACTGTTCAACATCTTTGTCAGCGACATGGACAATGGGATCGAGTGTACCCTCAGCAAGTTTGCCAACGACACCAAGCTGTGTAGTGGGGTCAACATGCTGGAGAGAAGGGATGCCATCCAGAGGGACCTTGACAGGCTGGAGAGGTGGGCCTGTGCGAACTGCATGAAGTTCAACAAGGCCAAGTGCAAGATCCTGCACATGGGTCGGTGCAATCCCAAGCACGACTACAGGCTGGGCGAGGAATGGATTGAAAGCAGCCCTGAGGAGCAGAACTTGGGGGTATTGATTAATGAGAAGCTCAACATGAGCTGGTAGTGTGCGCTTGCAACCCAGAAAGCTAACCTTGTCCTGGGCTGCATCAAAAGAAGAGGCGTGACCAGCAGGTTGAGGGAGGTGATCTTGCCCCTCTACTCCACTCTAGTGAGACCCAACCTGGAGTACTGCATCCAGCTCTGGGGTCCCCAGTACAGGAGAGACATTGAGCTGGTGGAGTGAGTCCAGAGGAGGGCCATGAAGCTGATTGGAGAGGTGGAGCCCCTCTCCTGTGAGGACCTGCTGAGAGAGTTGGGGCTGTTCAGCCTGCAGAAAAGGCAGCTGCAGGGAGATCTAATTGTGGCTTACCAGTACCTGAAGCGGGCCTACAGGAAAGACAGTGAGGGACTGTTTATCAGGGAGTGTAGTGACAGGACAAGGGGTAATGGGTTTAAGCTGAAGGAGGGTCGATTTAGATGAGATGTTAGAAAGAAATTCTTTACTGTTAGAGTGGTGAGGTACTGGAACAGGTTGCCCAGAGAGGTTGTGGATGCCCCATCCCTGGAATTCTTTAAGAGCAGGTTGGATGAGGCTTTGGGCAACATGGTCTAGTGGAGGGTGTCCCTGCCCATGGCAGGGGGCTTGGAACTAGATGATCTTTAAGGTCCCTTCCAACCCAAACCATTCTATGATTCTATGTTTAAAACATTATAAATATCCATGATTAGTCATGCATTTTACATTTTCTATTTTATCGATAGGAAAAACTGAAAAATCATGCAGAAGGAGCTCATTCAAATCTGCAACTGCAAATGAAAATATGCTATGGTGTTGCTTGCTGTATCATATTTTATTGCTCCGCCTGTTAAGTTGTAAAATTGTAAGGTGCTGCTGAAGTAATTCAATCTAATAAAGTGAAAGTAATATTGATGAAAATCACTTTCATTTTTATTGACCCATAAAAATTAGAGTGTATATGCATAAACTGATTCCCAGAAATTGTGGAGATGTTGGTGTCATAATTTAAAATAGCAAAAAAGGACATATGAATCATATATTAGCAGATTAACTTAAAGTCACTTGACCACATTCTTAGGTTATAAAAATCAGATTTTATTAATACTTCCTACATCCTCATTCAGCATTTCCTTCTCTCCCTGTATTTGAAACAAATATTTATACTGCCTCTTAGGATATCATATCCTATCACAGGTATGAAAGGAAGTCTGGGGAAGAGTTAGAAATACCGAAACAGATATTATGAAAATATCTCCTTCTTCTCTCCCCCCAAATAGAAAAGTCACCTACATATCTCTTCTGTTCCCACAGCAGTATTAGTCCTGTACCAGTATTTTTCTGTATTATAATAAAACAATTGTGTACATGCTTAAGACATGTATACATTCGATCTAGGGTACTGAGGTTTATTTTCTTAGTCTCCTTTTTGAAATATATTTTACATTTTTTCCATCTTAATTCTTCTGCAGTCTGTGTTTTTAGGAAATTTACTTTTGTTCCTTGATTTGTTTCCATGGTCTTACTCTTTCATCCTCTGAAGCTGTTTCGGTGTTACTGTGAATTAAAAAGTTTTAATTGTTTTCATGTGCTCACAAATCTCCTCTCCTTGGTCAGTGCCTACCAACATTCCTCTATCACTTTTACCCTTTTGCCAGTGATCTCAGTCGTTGTCATCTATGTAGTTGTGCAGTTTTGATTATGTTCTTCTTTTTATATTTAATAACTTTCATTTTTTGGTTGCTTTTTTCTTTTTTTTTTTTATTGCAGTTTGAAGTATAGAATATTAAGAAAAGTAAAACTTCAGCAAAAAACCCCAGAGCCCTAAATATCTGTGGAGCAGAAACTGGAAACCAGAGCTCTTGCTTCCCTTTCAAATTTCAGATGCAGTAGGCAGTCCCTTGTTTCTGAGATCATTCGTTTTGTTTTTATGGTGAAGAATGACTGCAAATTATTTTCCCTTCCTTTATTTTATCTGTGAAATGGTGCTTCTTCTTAGGCTGTGAGTTGAACCCCTCAAGTTGGGTTTCCTACCACACCTACTCCTAGGTTTCCAACCATGTAGATGAGCTTTCTTACATTATGCCATAGGTGTTAGTACCTGTGGAATTCAGCCTTTTAGGAGGCTCTGTTTCAAGACAACTATGATGTCACTCAGGAGAGAACTCAGAGTTTGGAACCTTGAGGGACCTGACATGCTGCTGTAGTTCAGACATGCTCCAGACAGAACAAAGTATTCTTCTAGGTCTCCCTGGCCTAGGGTTAAGTGCCAACATATCATCTTTCAAGAAATTCATCCCTATGCCCAGACATATGTTTAGAAAGTAACTCCAGTAAACCTTAAAAAATGTATGTTACTTAGATGTAAAAGTTGGAAAGAAACATCACACAAGGTGATAGAGTAGATATAGTCCCGTGACTAGCGTATTCTCAGCAGAAATGTGGAGGATTTAAATGCTTCCAGTGACTGGATAGGCCATCAGGGAATGCTAATCAGTCTGCTGGGAGCATATCCTTACAGAGACTAGCAAAACTTGGGCTGGCCACCTAAAGCAGGCAGTATCATTTTCATCCCCAATTCTAAAACCTGGACTAAAAGCGATCTTTTGAAAATGCTACTGTCAATGGTTAAATTCAAGAAAATATCAGTAGCCTGTTTTACCATTTGTTCAGGACTTGACGGTATAATCAATATTTTCAGATCAGTTAAAATGTTGAACACAAGCAGGGACTCAACGTTCTAGTAGTATTCTGGTAATGTTTTGACATTTGTTATTCTGTCCTTTAAAAATTTGCTTTGTTGTGGTTCATATTTTAGTCAGGCAATAGTCCCTCAGTGTTAAATCCCCAAGAGGGGGAGAATGCTTTGGGATCAAGGCACTAATCAGTCATCTCAGGTAACATTTCTTCCAGATTGCTTAAGCTTAAATGTAACACATTTTCAGAGAATGTATTGAAGCTTGATTTTGTACTTTTTCCCCTCAAATCAGAACATATGGTCACTAAATTCCTAAATGTATGGTGTGAAGACCTGAAAGCTTAAAACGACCTTACTACCATCGTGAGTCTTATAAAATTAAGAATAGCTGTGCACCATCATTTGTTCCAGACTTGAGGCTATAATCAAGCTTTTCAGAGCAATTAAAACACCGAACAATGCAAGCAGGGAGTCAATATTCAAGCAGCATTCCTACAACATATTTGCATTTGTTATCCTTCCCTGTCTAAAATGACTCAGTGGTTCATGATTTAAAGCCAGACAGACAATTTGCAGTAGAGTTTGTGCCTGCATACATATATTTGCAAAATTCTATCCTCCTTGGATTTGCTTTTCATAGTCTATTCCTCAAATCTCCCAGGTTTACCTGCTCAATAAATCTCCAATGAATTTGCCCTGTCTTCGCCTTTCTGTATATACTCTACCACATTTATTGATGATGGTATGCTGATGTATAGCCTAGAGAGCTGGATTTATATGATTTGAGTATGGTCTGCATACTAATACATCTGTGGAGCATTTTATTACTTCTTTATGAAAGACACTATTTATTAAATAAATAAATGTACAGGAACATCTACAGGAAGTTAGATGGAAAATGAAATGTTACATTTCAGTACTAAAATGAAAGCAACAATCTGTTTCTTGTTTGCTTCACTTACATTACATGCAGTCACTATTCTTCCCTACTAATATCTGCTTTGACTTCAAGTTTCCTTGGGTTTTAAACATCTGGACTCTTTATTCTTCATTATGTTGTACCTGTAAAAAATTTCTATTTTCCTGTCAGAATACTATTGTTGATAATACTGGAGAAGACAATTTGGCAAAGCCTGGAAATTTGATCATTCCCTCTCTTTGATACAGAAGAGGAAATAACCTTAAGGTTTATTCACAGCTTTTAAATGACACCATCAAGTGTCAGATACATTCACTTTGATATCTTGGCAAAATTGGAGATTAGATTTAGACATTTCAAAAAGCATTAAGACTACCATCTCAAACATAAACTGCAGCTCATGTTTGATTTACATCTGTTAGAAATGTTGGGTTTCTTTAGTCTTCTCATTTCCTGAAAAGAACATCACTCTGTCTCTTCCCTGTTTGCAGCCTGATCCTATTTTTGCTCATCGTTGTTTCTTCTAGACTTCAGACTCTTTAAGGTTGTCTGTTAGAATACATAGTTTTGTTTTGTATAGCAAAATTATTACATTCAGATGTTGAAGTGCTATACAAAACTACAACACGCAAACAGCATACTTTTGTAGTGCTCCATCATTGGTATGGTACATATACTGTCAAGATCTCAGCACTTTTAATCAAAAACAAACCAGAGGATCATCTTGCTTAGGAGACATAATTATCTTTGTTCTCCTAATTTTACTTTGTGGGGAAAAAAAATACTTCTTATTAGGCAATGTCTCTCAGCATACATTCCACCATGCTGCATATTGAGAAAGAATGAAATAATAAAACCAGGGTTCCTCATGATGTTCATGACATTGTAACTGACATGTATGCTGTGCTTCTGCTTTCTTCCCTGGATTGGAATCAGTTGGAAAAGAGATTAACAAAGGGGAAAAAGATGGAGAGAGGAAACAGGAATTATATCTGCCTGGTTCTCAGCTGTGCCAAGTCTGGTAAGATTTGGTTTCCTGAATATGGTGCCATTGAATGAAGACATAAATATAACAACATTTGATTTTGAGTCAGAATACTGCCTTTATACCTACATACAGAAAATGTAATTTTTCCTGCCTTTAAAATTTCTTCCATGACCAAATATCTCTATAATTTGGACATGTCTCAAGACTTGATGACTTTCATATACCACACAAATTGCCTTACACTTTTCCTCCTTAAAACAAAAGCAAGGCTACTTGCTAATGGCAAAGCAGAGGGAGGGAGCTGCAGCAGCCATTTGGAGATGAAATTCCAGACAGCAGCTGCATAGGGATGGGAAAAATCACAGAAGTTCAGATGTATACATATTATAAAACAGTAGACATGTGGTCATGTGAGATGAGGTCAGGGTTTGATAAGCCTTATCAAAAAATATGGAAGGAGAAATATTAACTTTGTGAAGCTGGATAGGACTGTTTTAGGTAGAGAAATATTTATTTTAAATCTGGATTAGATAGCATTAGAAAACAGACAATCAAATCATTGCAGATAAAACTGTCTGAAACCTATGCTTAGGGCAGTTTGCAACCATGTGAGTGGTTAGTGGACTAATTTTGTGTTTTTTGGATTTTTTTTGCATGGTACATCTATTGTCTCTTGCATGTACTTAATAGTAAGAATATGAATGTGTAAAGATTGGTGCAGGACAAAATTATTTTATTTTTCCAAAAGATGAAAATAAAATGTTTATGAAAGTTGCTGGATAGATAGGAGAAGGACTGAATATATTGATTTGTTAGCAGAACAGAGAAGGACATGGAATTACTAGCAACAAGTATAAATCAAGACTTGGAGGAATTAACTTTTGGATCTCTTTGAAGTCCACGCAATCTTTGATATTTTTAATGAGGCTGACACGAAAGCTGTCTGCTAAACTGTGCTTGTGAAATGGACACTTCTCCATTAAAAGTGAGAGGGACATTATCAGCTCAATTCACAGAGGATCACACTTCAGCTGAAAAATGCTTTCATTTGGTGCTATAAGTTTAAAAGCCCTTGTAAACTGAGGACTTCCAATATTGCTATCTACCAATTCCCTGTTTCTTAAAGTTTCATATAAATACATGTTTTTCATAGAAACATAGAATGTTTTGGTTGGAAGGGACCTTTAAAGATCATCTAGTCCAACCCCCCGGCCATGGGCTGGAACATCTTTCAGTAGATCACATCGCTCAAAGCCCCACCTAACTTTAAACACTGCCAAAGATAGGACATCTGTGACTTCTCTGGGCAACCTGTTTTAGTGTCTAACCACCCTCATCATAAAAAATTTCTTCTTTATATCCACTCTAAATTGACTCTCTTTTAGTTTAAAAACCATTGTCCCCTGTCCTGTCACTACAGGCCTTGGTAAAAAGTCTCTCTCCATTTTTCTTATAAGCCCCCTTTATATACTGAAATGACACAATAAGATCTCCCCAGAGCCTTCACGACAGTGGAGTAGAGGGGGAAAATCACCTCCCTTGACCTGCTGGCCATGCTTCTTTTTATGCAGACCAGGATATAATTGGCAAGCACACATTGCTGGATCATGTCCAATTTTACATAGAGTAGTATCCCCAAGTTCTTCTGCAGGGCTTCTGTCAATCAGGTCATCCTCCAGTCTGTATTGATACTGGGGATTGCCCTGAAGCAGGTGTAGGACCTTGCATTTGACCTTGTTGAACTTCATGACATTCACATGGGCCCATTCCTCAAACCTGTCAAGGTCCCTCTGGATGGCATCCCTTCCTCCAGCACGATGACCACACCACACAGCTTGATGTCATTGGCAAACTTGCTGAGGGTGCACTCAATCCCACTACCTATGTTACTGATGAAGATTTTAAGTATTGGTCCCAGTACAGACCCTTGAGGGACACCATTTGGTACTAGTTTCCACTTGGAACTTTGAGCAATTGACTGTAACTCTTTGGACACAGCTATCCAACCAATTCCTTACCCATCAAGTGGTCCATCCAGTAAATCCATCTCTCTCCCATTTTGAGGTAAGAATGTTGTGGGGGACCATATTAAAGGTCTTACAGAAGTCAAGGTAGCTTTTCCTTTCTCCACTGATGCAGTCACTCCACTACAGAAGGCCCCTAGAATAGTCTGGCATGTTTTGCCCTTGTTGAAGTCATGTTGGCTGTCTCTAATCACTTTGCTGTTTTCCGTATGCTTCAATATAACTTCCAAGAGGATCTGTTCCATGATCATACTGGGCATTGAGGGGAGGCTGACCAGTCAGTAATTCCCAGGGTCCTCCTTACTATCCCTTTCAAAATGGATGTGATATTCCCTTTTCTCCAGTCACTAGGGACTTTGCCTGACTCCATGATTTTTCAGATATGGTGGAGAGTGGCTTAACAAATACATCTGCCAGTTCCTGTTGGAGCTGTTGGAGTGTGTCCAGAGGAGGGCCACAAAGACGATCAGAGGGATGGACCACTTCTATGAAGACAGGCTGATAGTTGAGCCTGTTCAGCCTGGAGAAGAGAAGGCTCCACAGAGACCTTATAGCATCCTTCCAGTACTTAAAGGGGGCCTACAAGAAAGCTGGAGAGGGACTGTTTGCAAGGCATAGGATGTAAAAATATAGAAGCTTAGCTATAAGAAAACTTATATTAACTAGAAAGCTGCTTAAGGCCTAGAACTATTTTAAAGCCTATAATCGTGGGAAAGGGGTTTGTAATCAAGGTAATAGCTAACTGACCATGGCAATGTACAATGCTGCTACGTTCCTTGTACAGTCCCTACCCAACCGGACAATAGGCCTGGGAATATTAATCTTATGAAGTAAGTTGTAAGGGACAAGTGTATCCACAGCAAGGATACTGCGCACGCCTGCAAGAAGAGGGTCATCCAGCGGACACGGGTGCGAGACCACTGACGACCACCAGAGACCCCTGAGGACCACCAACTCAAATCACTGAGCATGAGTGATGGGTAGGAGAATATGGAAATGGATTCCAAGAAATGATTATCATAGGACTGCCTTTTCTCGGAAAAATAATGAATATGTATATTTTGATTCTATATAACCTGTATGTTGGTGATCACCTGGCATGCACGTTTGGTGGAGCTATTTCCCCCGTGCATCCAGCGCTGCAATAAAGCATACCTAGGGTAACTCACGTCTGGTAGAATTTTTCTTTAACATAGGAAAAGGAGTAATGGCCTTAAGCTGAAGGAGGGTACATTTAGACTAGCTGTAAGAAAGAAATTCTTCACTATGAGGGTGGTGAGGCACTGGAACAGGTTGCCCAGAGAAGTTGTGGCTGCCCCCTCCCTGGAAGTGTTCAAGGCCAGGTTGCATGGGGCTTTGTGGCAACCTGGTCTGGTTGGAGGGTGTTGGACTAGATGGCAAGGGGGTTGGACTAGTTGATCTTTAAGGTCCCTTCCAACCCAAACCATTCTATGATTCTATGGTACTATGATTCCCTCAGGACCCTGAGATGCATCTTTTTAGGTCCCACGGACTTGTGTATGTTCAGGTGACTTAGTTGGTCTCAGATTAGATCTTCTCTTACATTGGGAAGGACTTCATTGCCCCAGTCCCTGCCTTGAGGTTCAGGGACTTGAAAGATGTGGGAAGAGTGATTGCCAGTGAAAAATGAGGCAAAAAATTGTTGTGTACCTCAGCTTTCTCCATGTCGGTTGACACTTCTCATGTTTTATTTATTGGTGGAGTACATTTTCTTTAATCTTCCTTTTCTTACCCACATACCTGCAGAAGCCCTTATTATTCTTCACATTCCTTTCCAAATTCAGTACCACCTGTGCCTTAGCTTTCCTGATCCCAGTCCTACACATTCATGCAATGTCCCTGTGTTCTTCCCAGGATACATGTTCCTGCTTCCACTTCCCATGCATTTCCTTCTTACACTTCAGTTTGACCAGGAGGTCCTTACTGGTCTTCTGCTACTCTTGCCTAAGTTCTTACACATAGGAATTGAGAGTTCTTGTGCTTTTAATAGAGGTTATTTTGTAACACAGACAAGATCATTCTTAGCATATTTGTTTTGAGCACATTGGGAACCTAAGATTTGGGTTGTTCTTCAGATTGCAGCACACTTACTCTTTTCTACTTATGATGGTCAGCCTATATGTCTCAAGCAGTTTTCTAAAATCATTTGGTTAATCTTTGATATTGATTGCTTATCCAAGACTACCTCTCCAAATGTCATTGCTGTGACATATTTGTAGATACCGTAACATTTATTTTCACCTTTGCTGTAAATAGAGAAAGGTAAGACTAGGCATGTGTGCTGAAAATACAGATGAATACCTATTTTTTTTGTTTGAATCATTAGGAACTTTACATTTACTGTGGTATTAAAATACCAACGCTTTTGGTATGTTTTGAGAAAGGAAAGAATATCTATTGCAAGAATGTAAGTACTTGTCTACTGGCAGGCCTAAAAAGATGCTACTGGAACTTGTGAAGATAAGTACTTCTTTGTTGTGCAAACAGGACAAAAGTATGTTATTATGAAATTTGAACACACTAAATTTGAAGATGATGTTTCCCAGAGACCAAGACCAAGTATAAGTGTTTATGAAACAGAGATGTCCTGTCTTTTTTCCTGACAAATGTTGCACAGTGAAAGCTTACATTAGTGACACATACTTCATTTATTGTCACTGCCACTGCTGATTTCTGCTTTACTTTAGCTGGCATAAGACTGCAAAAGAAGGATAAAAAATGAAAAAAATACCATATAGTGATTGAGCTACTTGGAAAATTTAGTACAGCAAATTTTGTTCACATGTATGAATGAATGTCAACTGATTTCAGTGAAGTTTCCTTGTAATAGCTTCATAGCTATTATAGTCATATATAGCTATATATTCATAGGGTAAGCACCTGTCTAGTAACATAACAGAATTATTTAATAATGTAGTACATTTCTTGTTTTTCACAAACACTTCCAAGATTGAAAGACACAGTTGAAAGCCTTTAAAAGAATAGAAACAAATTTTAGACTGAAAGATTTCAGCACTCGTATAGACTAACCTTAATGGATCCACATTTTCCTAGAGCAGAAGGCAAAAGCTAAGTTTATGGCAAGTTTAGACTAGATATACAATATTTTATTAACCAAGTCTCTTTTTCTTTTTTTTTTTAAATAAATGGATGAATGGGATAGTTTATTTGTCATCATAAATGTGTACAAACTAATTATTTCAAGATAATTATTCATTAAAGACACACAATTAAGTGACTAGTTTTGCCTCTAAAGCCTTTAGCCTTAAACATTTCTTCATGTGTGTGCTGTCCATGCAGAAATGACCAGTGCAGGGAACAGGAAAGATAAGTCAAAAGGCAGTAATAAAAAATTATCACATATTAATTTCTATAGGAAAAAAAAATGAATGGAGCTGAGTTTCCTTCTTTTTTATTATCATAATAAGAATGACCATGACAACAAATTACTAAACCAACAGCAAGTCCACCAAAGAATGGCTCACAAAGCCTTGCCATTTTTATAGTGAGGCAAAAGCAATATATAAACAATTTGCTTCTCTTTAGTTTCTTCTCCTTTTTTTTGAAAACACTTCTAAAAAACTGTAAAAGCACTTTCTTATTTTAAGTGCACATGAACATTATATGTATAAAACATGGCAACTTTGGCACTTTGGCTTTATGGATAGTCACATAGGAGTGCCACAAGAATGCTTCTAAATAATAAAGTTAATAAGCAAACATAAATCCTTTCCCTCATCCTTCTTTTACACACATATTAGCACTTTGCCACAATTATAAATAGACAGATGAATTCTTTATCATATCCTAACATAGCAGTGACAGAATGAATGCCTTAAAATAATATTGCTCCTCAGAAATGTCAGAGTATTAGAAAACATTTAGCAACAAATGGTTATTAAACTGTCAACATCACAAAAAAACCCTCAGAGGTGACTATTTCACTTTCTAATGAGTAGCACTTTAACTGTCTTTTTAATTAAAAAACAAACCTACCTGGTGCAAATAACAGGAAATATTTACTATACCAGTTGATCCTCTGACAAAGTTAATAATTTCAAATTCATTCAAAGAGAATGGGAACATTAGTTCAGGTAATTAAGAGGTTAAAGACCCTGTGCTCATCAAACAACATGAATACTTTTCAAGGTCAGGAAAGAGTAAGACCATTAATAACAAATGCATGCTTTTAGATTATGTCCACTTTCATGTTGCTACATAACTGGATTTGAAAGTGTAAGCTCACTGGGAAGTAGGACATTACAACTGCGGTACTTGTAAACTAGGAGACAATAAATTAAAAAATGAGAAAAAGCTAATTTTAAATTTTTATTTCAAAAGTTTTTTCAAAGCCATAATACATTATATAAAAGTGAAGATTAGATCAGGTCTGATCCTCTGTCTGTTACGAAAAATGTTGAAATGAATAATATCACAAAATGGGAAGATCCAGAGAACAAGCTCTGCTGATCCAAATTTTTTTTTGAACTTACTGTTAGTATAAACTCTCTAGCAGAAAGTGAAGATCTATCTAACATGAAGAAGACCTTATCTTGATTCTTCTTTTAAGCCAATCAAAACTAATAAAACCAAGCTCTAGTTATTAAAACAAAAAATGCATCTAGGTAACAGTGATTTTCCTTCATAAAGTCATATGGATTTAATGGAACTCCCAGTGCAAAAATATAGATAGACAGACAGATGGATGGATGTTTTTTGGAAGCTTCAGCTCAGAAATATTTTCCATTGTCTTAAGATTAAATTTTATTTCAGAATTTTAGTTTTTCGTACATTGCTTCAATTATTTCAGTACTGATTTGTAGCTTGATAGCAACAGCACATAATATTATGAGTTTCAATGGTTTAAAAGTTTGAGGAGGAAATTAAGCTCTTGCTAATTAGAAAACCTGCTTTCAATATTTTACCAAAGTGACTGCAGGTCGATAAAAAAGATATCAAAACCAGATGCTACTATAATAGCTCTACTTACCCATATCATACACATACTGAGCTGATACTCACTTGTACTCACTGATTATAAAATAATGTGCAAATTATTAAACACATGGATGAAAATACCCATAAAATTAAGGGTCAAATGAAATGGAGACAATTATAAAATATGTAGTGAAATTAATCCCAGCATTAATAGATCTGCATAGCTATTTGCACACAGGCATTTGCACTTAACTGGCACACCTGTAGATACCTAATAGATCACAGCACAAACGTCTAAACCTAATGTCACTGAATGGCATTTATGGTTATTACAACAGGTCTAAACTACAGAACTGCAAGCACATGGGAGAGTGGAATCTGTGTTGTAGTAAACAAAGGTACTTGCAACAGACTAAAAAAAGCATGAATCAGAAAGACAGAGAGAACAGCTAGATAATTTTTTATTTTCTTCGATGTATATGAAGTGTCTTTTCCCATTATACTTTGAGTCTTTTTAGATGTTTTAAACTGAAATTTCTTTGGAAACTATCTGAACACCATAGAATCATCGAATCATAGAATGGTTTGTGTTGGAGGGGACCTTAAAGATAATCCAGTTCCACCTCCCTGGCATGGGCAGAAACACCTTCCACTAGACCAGGTTGCTCATAGCCCCAACCAACTTGACCTTGAACACATCGGAGAGATGCTGCAGCCCTCTGATCATCTGTGTGATCCTAGAGCTGAATGCAGTACTTCAGATGGGGTCTTATGAGAGTGGATTAGATGGGGAGAATCACATCCCTCAACTTGCTGGTCACACTTATTTTGATGCAGCCCAGGATATGGTTGGCTGATGTTGAGTTTCTCATCAACCAACACCCCCACGTCCTTCTCCTCAGGGCTGCTCTCACTCCATTCTCCACCCAGCCTGTAGTTGTGCTTGGGATTGTCTTGACCCATGTGCAGGACCTTGCACTTGGCCTTGTTGAACTTCATGAGGTTTGCACAGGCCCACCTCTCAAGCCTGTCAAGGTCCCTCTGGATGGCATCCCTTCACTCCAGTGTGTCAGCCGCGCCCCACGGGTTGGTGTTGTTCGTAAACTTGCTGAGGGTGCGCTCGATCCTGCTGTCCATGTCTCCACAAAGATCTTAAACAGCTCCAGTCCCAATATTGACCCTTGAGGAGCACCACTCATCACTGGTCTCCTCTTGGACATTGACCTGTTGACAGCAACTCTGAGTTCGATCATCCAGCCAATTCCTTATCCAGTGAGTGGTCCACCTGTCAAACCCATGTTTCTCCAATTTAGAGACAAGGATGTTGTATGGGACAGTGAGATTTATCTTTCACCAGTTTTCAGTGCCTGTCTAGTCAAGTTTCCTTTGCATATTAGTTGAAGAAGTTGTACTGTCACTTGTATGCTATGTCTTTTTTAAGGCTGAAGCAGCATTCTTTGGGAATAGTCTTTTTTTTACTTCTGTAAAGGGCTCAGCATCTCAGGACCCACTAGATATAAAATAAATTAATGACAGCTACCAGATAAATGTTTATAAATAAAACTGTGTTTTAGAAAGCTAAAGTTTAGTCTTTTTCTAATGCTCTCTTCAAAGCTTATTTCCTTCTCTTGCTCTTCCTTCCTCTATAAATATGTTATTCTTCCTATGATGTTGACATGTAGCTTAATTTAAAAGTTATATTTAGGTTTAAAACTATTTTTAGATTTACTTATATAGCTAAAGAACTGGAAGACCAAAGTGTCAACTTTATAGGCCATTTTAAAGAAAAATAACCAGTAACTGAGTACTAATACTTATGAAGTAAATGAACATGAGGGAAGTTAACTTTGCCTATTGATTTAACTTTATAAATAAAACCATAAAGACACCTAAATCTCTACATTAAACAACATCAGAAAGAAAAGATTGTCAAAAATAGTAACAGAAAGAAGAATATCAATAAGGTTTCAAGTCTCTGGTTGATATGTAGTTTGCATTGGAAACTGTGCATCATATTAAATGACAATCTTCATTGATATTGTTTCCCTACAATATTGTAAACCATAAGATAACTTTGCTATTATTCTGATTCAGAGCTTCTCAAAATGTCTCTCTTCCCCTAAATTGTAGCAGCAACTTCTAAATTCTGATTATTTTACACAAGATCTGAATTACATGATAGAGTCTTAATCATAATAAATGTTACTTTCTATTGAATCTCATTGCAATATAGGAGTCCAGACCTGATTTTTCCCCTTTAAATTACAAAGTATTTTGACGAAAACTTTAATCTGCGAAGATTTGACACTTTTCATTTAGCACTCATGATTTTTCAAACTTAGTTGATGTTAATACTTCCAAAGTATCCACCTGATAGTTCCACTTAAGTGAAAAACCATCATATTTTATTCCTTATAATGCACACAGTAGCAAAGATCTGCAAAGTCTCCTAAATGGTCATAATCAGATACCAGTGGAAAAAATACCAGGAGCTAGTTCTCTCCCCACCCTCTCATTCTCTCCCAATCTGTAGCTACTTTCATCTCAGAGGATACATGAGCCTAACATGACTTCTCTGTCCTTAGTAAGTCCCACTGGATTTTTGTTCCTTGAACTTGCCTAGGATTTTCTGGAAACTTTGTTCACAGACACCTTTGGAAAGAATTGTTTGGCATCATGCTTCCTGCCATGCAAACGTGCTTTCTTTTGTGTTCAGTCTGTTTTCATGCTTGGTTCCACTAGCTTCCTGTGATATAGGTACTGTAAAAGCCAAGACAAGTTGTAATATTTTGTGACAATGCCCTGCCAGACATCAGAATTTTATTATTTCTGAGGAATGATTAATTTAAATTACTAACGGATGGAGAAGCAGACTCGCCACAGCCTGCTGATGAGGAACTGCACTAGGAACAGATCATAGCACTAATAAAGACAGACTTAATCACCAGGCATATTTGTTCACTCCCTAGATCCTTAGTGAACTAAAACCTCTTTGGGAGTACTCATTTAAGTTATAATTAAGCTTTAATTGAATACAGCCAAAGCCCTTTGGGAGTTTTTCCATTTACTTTAATTGATCCTCAACATAGTTCTCTATGTCTGTATGATAATGCCTGAATTTCAATTTTTCTGGTGACTCATCCACCTTTAGTTGAACTTTGACTCAGCAAGGCAGTTTCCAGACTGTAAGAAAAGAACAGAGCCGTGATACTACAGCACCAATATTCAGTATATAAATAAGACAGGACTGTAGAGACTACACCAGTGGCAAAGGTTGGAGTATATAAAGCATAAGGTATGTGTATCTAGAGTACCTGTGACTCTGATCTACTGGCCAGACTTTATCTTAGTAAGGACATTTACAGCTTTAATATCAAACTACAGTAAAACTTATTGATAAATATTTTATGCACAACCATAAAGTTGTAAAGCCACCTGGGGTTTTTAACAGTGTACTGTTTGTGTAAGAAAGGGATATCTGAAAAATATCTGTCTTTGAATTGGCTCCAGTATAGCTCCAATCTGTCACTGTTCCTAAGGCAAGAGCAGACCAAATAGAATATCTATCCATAGGCAAAAAATAGTGTATTTTTTTGTGTGCAGATCTTCCGGTAGTTGTATAATTTGTTTTACTGCACAGATATGAGAGCTTGATCATACTGATTTTGTTTGATTCTGGTGATGCAACCCTGTAGTAGTGATAAAAGATAGAGTTCTTAACATTATTCTTCTTTATATTTTCCTGCATTGCTGACATAACTTTCAACAGCCATGTAAGATATACTAATTGAGAAATTAGGTTAGCTGTGGTGTCAGTATCACAACCTGAAGAATAACAGTGGAATTCAGTATATCAAATGTTTAATTACTTGTTTAAAATATCCCTTTTTCTATTACTATGTTTTGCATGCTTTTCTCTGATTTCCTCCTGCCACTGGGTGATGTATTGCCCCAAAAAAGACTCTTGAGCTCGTGTAAACCAAGTCCTTCAATACAGTGTGATATGAAAGGCGTATTGATCCTCACATGCAAAGAGGAAAATCTAACTAAACCCCGATAAAGTGTTTATCACTGATTCTCTGCAGACAGTGCCTGTCTTCTCTGTTCCAGTGGAGCTAAGGTTTGGTGGCTTTAAAAGTCAGAATATAGTAAGATCATGGAGACTGAAATGGTCGTCTGAAAGACTTACCAAATATCATTAACCAATAAATGCACTCATCTGAAATTGAATGAGTGGAGAAATTTGCTTCTGGCATGTCAGCTGTATGCCCAGATCCAAGATGGATTGTTTTTAAATACTTCTGCTGCATATTCATGCTAAGATCTTACACCTCTGTTTTATGTTTATATTCATGCTAAGATCTCACATCTCTCTTCTAGTAAGAGGAAGAAATCTCTGTATTTTGCCAAAAATCTTACAGAACACTATCACCAAACAGTCTAGTATAGCAAAGTCTGTCCTTTTGGCATTCCGGAATGATTTTCAACTAGAAGACAGACTTCAGCTCAAGCATGCAAGGTTCATGCCTCAACATTTGTCAGCCTCAGAAAACAAACATCACTAAAAAAACTCAACAAAAATGGTTCAGCTAGGATGCCACAAAAGAGACACACAATAAGAGAAACAGTATTGGGAGGAAGGTATTTTTTGTCACCACGTGATTCAGTTCCAACAGTCATGACAGTCTGCAACATAGAGTTCAGTAAAGAAGAGAGCCAGTAAAGGAATAAAGGAAATTTATAGGACAAAGTCAAGAAACTAGTTATGAGAAAATAAATGTAGAGAATAGGAGGGGGAAAGTTAACTTTCAAGGCTGCCTAAACACAAAAACCTCTTTAGGATCTTTAGAAGAGGAAAACACATTTCTGAATGCTATTTTTCTTTTTCTGCCCCAGATAGGGAAGGCTGCAAGTCATGTATGAAATGATCAAGTATATCATTTTTAAGGCTCTGCTGCAAAGCTGTTGCTACAATATTTTATAGTGCTTCCTTTTTTTTTTTCTTAGAAGACTGGACAGTCCAATTTAGATAATAAGAATGTTCCCTTTGAAATGCTAACAATCATATATTATGTGGCCTGAGGTATAGCAATATTTATTGTCTGTTTTCCTTTACAAGTTATTTTAAAATTAATTTTTTTTTGTATCATGCTAATTGTATTGGATCTGGCTGAGATGGAGTTAATTTTCCGCATAGTAGCCCTCGTAGTGCTGTGCTGTGTATTGGTAGCTAGCAAAGTGTTGATAACACACCAATGTTTTGGCTACTACTGAGCAGTGCCAGCACACATCAAGGCTGTCTCTACAACATTTCTTTTTCCCCAGCAGCAGCAGGCTGGGGGTGGGCAAGATCTTGGGAGGGGACACAGCTAGGACAGCTGACCCAAACTGACCAAAGGGATATTCCATACCATATGACGTCTGCTCAGCAATAAGAAACTGAGAGATAGGGGGAGGAACAGGGCGGGGGCATTCGTTGTTTTTTTTTTTTTTTTACGATGTTTGTCTTCCAGAGTAAGGAGTATACATATTGAAGCCCTACTTCCCAGGAAGTGGCTGCACATTGCCTGCTGATGGGAAGTAGAGAATAATCTTTTGCTTTTTGCTTTGCTTCCACGCATGGCTTTTTGCTTTAGCTACATTGAACTGCCTTTATCTTGACCCACCAGTTTGGGGTTGTTTTTCCATCTTCCTTTTCTCCCCTCCCTGCCTTGCTGAAGAGGGGAGTGATAGAGCGGCTCTGGTGGGCACCTGGCCCCCAGCCAGGGTCAACCCACCACAGTCCTTTTTGGTGCCCAACGTGGGGCTTGATAATGGCAGTTTAGTATTAAGGGTGCTACAGCTATAGTAGTTATTAAGTTGCAAGCTCCTGTGCAGGTGACAGGGTTTGTTAGCTGTGCTGCTTATCTCTATTTTGCTAAACTTAGGAACATGCTGATACAAACAATGGCTGCTCTGTGCTTTGGCCTGGTGTTGATGATCTTACTGTGCTGCGGGAGCTATTTTATGGGGAGGATGCTGGTACAAACAATGGTTATGTGCATGGCCCTGGCATCGATGTTACTGCTGTGCTGGGGGAGCTATCTTATGGAGACGATGGGGGAATACATCTCTCTCTACCTGGGTTTGATATGGATGGTTTTATTATGCACGCTCCCAAGGTCCTTGTTCACCCTTACGTAAGCTTTTTAATATTACTAATTAATACTGTTGGTATATTACGGGTGTTGTGGAATTTGGTTTTGTCCTGGTTTAAGGGGAGACAACTTTTGAGTGAGGCAATACTGAAACGTGCCCTGAGGCAGCCGGTCCCTGGGTGGCAGGGTGTGTGGAAGGATTTGGGCAGGTTCCTAGGGCGATTATCACCTCCTATAGCCTGGGACTTCACACCTGAACAGGCAAGCAATCCCAGCAAACTGACACGCCACCTGATAGAAGGGTGTCTTGCCTACCCCAATGAAAACCAAGAGCTTCTAGCACTGTACTGGGGCCTGGCCTGGGCCTATCGAGCCACAGGGCAGTACTCTCAGAGGACTGTGGTTGAGGAAGGCACTCAAACTGCAGCTGAGGACACCGTGGCTGAGATAAGGACACAATAACAACAACAGTAATTACCCCACTAATAAAAAAGAAACAGCGGACAAGGACATCAAGAGGTCCTTATCATCAATTAGTAAGGGAAGAGGAAGAGGAGGAGGAGAGGTTTGGGCAGGAAGCTGGTCGTTCAGCAAAGAAGTGGGAGGAAGGAGTGAGAGAAATCAGACAAGAAGCAGAAACTACCCGGTCTCTGACCTCATCTGAACTTCGAGATATGTGGAAAGATTACAGCCTCCAGCCTGGTGAGCGGATTGCTGCCTGGCTGCTTTGATGCTGGGATAATGGGGCCGACAGTCAGCAGCTGGAAGGCAGGGAAGCCCAACAGTTGGGATCCCTTGCTAGAAACCGAGGAATTGAGAGGGGAGTTGGAAAAGAGACAGCAATTTGCTGTCTGTCTCTGGAGACAGCTCGTCTCAAGTGTGAGGGCAAGATACCCATTCAAGGAAGATCTTGTGAACTCCCCAGGAAAGTGGACCACCACAGATGAAGGCGTCCAGTACCTGAGAGAACTAGCAGTGTTGGAAGTCATCTATAGTGATCTAGATGATGATGGGGTCTCCAAAGATCCACAGGATGTCCTGTGCCCCCGGGAGGGGTTTGCATGGCAAGGTTTTGTTAGCGGGGTGGGGGGGGCTACAGGGGTGGCTTCTGTGAAAAGCTGCTAGAAGCTTCCCCTCTGTCTGACAGAGCCAATGCCAGCCGACTCCAAGATGGACCCACCACTGGCCAAGGTCAAGCCAATCAGCACCTCTGTGATAACATGTTTAAGAAAGAGAAAAAACAGTTAGGGAGCGCTTTTGCAGCCAGAGAGAGGAGTGAGAAGATGTAAGAACATCTGCAGACACCAAGGTCAGTGCAGAAGGAGGGGGAGGAGATGCTCGAGGTGCCGGAGCAGAGATCCCCCTGCAGCCTGTGGTGAAGACCATGGTGAAGCAGGCTGTCCCCCTGCAGCCCTTGGAGGGAGGATGAGGGGATGTAGAGATTCCACCTGCAGCCCGTGGAGGACCCCACACCAGAGCAGATGGAGACACCTGAAGGAGGCTGTGGCCCGTGGGAAGCCTGCACTGGAGCAAGCTCCTGGCAGGACCTGTGGATCTGTGGAGAGAGGAGCCCATGCCAGGGCAGGTTTGCTGACAGGACTTGTGACCCCGTGGGTAACCCCACACTGGAGCAGTTTGCTCCTGAAGGTCTGCACCTTGTGGGAGAGACTCATGTTGGAGAAGTTTGTGAAGGACTGTCTCCTGTGAGAGGGACTCCATGTTGGAGCAGGGGAATGATGAGAGGAGTCCTCCCCCTGAGGATGAAGACGCGGCAGAAACAACATATGATGAACTGACCGTAACCCCCATTCCCCGCTCCCCCCCCCGCCCCGCCACTGACGGGAGCCGGAGGTTGAAGCCGGGAGTGAAGTTGAGCCCAGGAAGATGGGAGGGGTTGGGGGAGGTATTTTAAGACTTGATGGTATTTCTCATTCCTCTACTCTGTTTTGCTTAGTAATAAATTAGATGAATTTCCTCTCTTAGTTCAGTCTGTTTTGCTTATGACAATAATTAGTGAATGATCTCTCCCTGTCCTTATCTCGACCCATAAGCTTTTTGTTATACTTTTTCTCCCCTGTCTAGTTAAACAGGGGGAGTGATAGAGTGGCTCTGGTGGGCATCTGGCCTCCAGCCAGGGTCAGCCCACCACACTAATGAATAAGGGTGCAGTGTTTAATAGCAGAGTTGGAAATGTAGCATAATATATAGTGCTACATACACACTGGAGTTTTCTTCAAACTCTTTCTTAGTTATTTTATGGAAGAGGTGTCCAGGGGGTGAAACTTTATCAGTTGTACTCAGGACAGTTACAGCATAATTATCAGTCACTACTTACTCTGCCCACATGGAAATCAATGTGCTTTTTAAATGTTCTGTTTCTCATCACATTGGTTTGGACTAAAAACCAAAGGATATTCTTCTTTCTCTAATTTCTCCTAGTTCTCAGCTTTTGTCTTTGACAGCAAAATGTTGGTGTTGTTTTGCTCTCCATAACTTTCCATTTATCTGTTTTCTCATTTACACTTATTATCTTTTGAAGTCTTACTGGCCAAAATGAACTTGTATATACTCTCCTTAATTTACTTTGTGGCCAGGAACCTTTTAAAATTTCTAAAGAAGAAAGAAGTGAAAGAACTTCACAAGATTTAAGTATTTTCCCAAATTATGATTATATTGCTTATTTTTTTGGCCTTAAAAACAACATGTATTTTTTTCTTTAATGCCTTTATAAATTGGCCTGGAATATGTATCAGCCTTTAGAAAAAGCTATGAAAGATTCACTTGGATTAATTATTTTCATAACTGCTATAAAAAAATCCTGGATTCTCAGAACTCAGACATGTTTTGCTGGCTTCAGGTGATGTATATGCATATGTTCATATTCCTCAAATATGAAATCTTGTGAAGACAGCCAGAATTTGTCCCTGTGAAACAGCGTTAAACTTTTCAGAAACAATGCTTTCTTTCAATGCTGGAAAAAAACAGTTTATGAAGTTCAGACATTGTAAGTCACTCATCACCATAATCCCCAACTACCTGTTCTGTAATTTAATGTTAAATAATCTGAAGTTATACCACATGATTAGCCTATTGTAGCAAACGTGCAAAATTTAGATTTATTTTTTTTTTCAGTCAGATCTCATATATATTCTGTTGAGAGTAAACATCTGACTGGAATGTTAGTATTATGAAAAAGAGGAAAAAGGCCAGAATGTACATGAAAATTGAAAAGCTGACAGGTAACCCTGTTTATTGGCATTCCTGCATGATGTTTGGTATTTTGGCATACTGCTAGTACACATGTGGAGAGCATTTCAACAGCTGTTGAGAGTTAGTTATCCTGACCCCAGTGCTGCTCCCAATCAGTTGTTGGCAGTTTCAATATGTGCGGCTATTTTTGTCCTCCAAGCACAATGGTAAACCTGATACTGTTTTTTCTGGCACAAGCCTTCAATAGCTAATAGAGCTATGGTCTAGCAGCATAAACCATAACAAGTTATGGCTGATTAAATATGTAAGGAAAACAAGTCTTTACACAAAAGAGCTAGATACCAAACTGAACTTTTGGACACAGGAGGATTCAGCACCTGGCACCACAGGGACGAGCATCTCTGTTACTGCAAACAGTTGTACAGAAAATGTGCATATCTCATTCTTTGCCACAGCTGCTTATGCTTGTGGCACTAATATAAAATTGTTAATAGATTCTCTGCCTTCAGGGAGCTGTGTGATGGTGCTCCACTACCCTGCTCTGTCTCCCTGCTTTGAAATATCTCTGTTGGGATGGATCAGAGGTACAGATCGCTCTAGCCTGACACCATGCTCAGGTAGTCCCTGGCTAGAGTACAGTCTAGAAGGTATATAGAAATTTTAAGTAGAGGTCTGACTTGTCTCTGATTTCACACTATGCTGATGTGGTCCATTTCGATATATCACTTCATCATAAGGAAGATGAAAACTGTTCAGCACTGAAAATCAGAACTACAGAAAATGTGAAAACATTTACTGATTACATTTAACATTACTGTTTACCTGATGCAAGGTGGAAATAAGCTATACAACAGTATTAATCAGCATATTTTTTTCTTATGGGTGCACCCCTAAGGACTGTTACTACCCTCAACTGCTGATACAACTTTCCTGAAACAGCAGGATTTTATACCTGTATATATTGTGTTGTACACATGTGAATGCTAATTTTGAGTATGAATAATTTCTTCATTGATCTGACCAAGTTCCCAAGTATGTAATTGTCCTGGTTTCATCTGAGAAGGTTAATTTTCTTCATAGTAGCTAGCATGGGGCTATATTTTGGATTTGTGCTGGAGGCAGTGTTGATAATATAGAGATGTTTTTGTTATATGGACCTATTGGTGAGCAGGGCTTACACAGAGTCAAGGCCTTTTCTGCTTCTCACACTGCCCTGCCAGCGGGATGGCTGGGGGTGCACAAGGAGTTGAGAAGAGACAGACAGGACAGCTGACCCAAACTGACTGAAGGGATATTCCATACCATATGACATCATGCTCACTTTATAAAAGGCTGGGGGAGGAAGAGGGACTGGGGGGGTGGCAGCATTGGGAGTGATGGCATTTGTCTTCCCAAGTAACCGTTATGTGTGACAGAGCCCTGGTTTCCTGGAGATGGCTGAACACCTGCCTGCCCATGGGAAGTGGTGAATGAATTCCTGGCTTTGCTTTGCTTGTGCACGTGGCTTTTGCTTTACCTATTAAACTGTCTTTACCTCAACCCATGAGTTTTCTCACTTTCACTGTTCCAATTCTCTCCTCCATCCCAATGCAGGGGAGTGAGTGAGCAGCTGCGTGGTGCTGTGCTGCCGGCTGGGGTAAAACCACAACAGTAATATTTACCTTGTTCTGGAGAACATCTTGCATTTCTCACTGTATTTTATCTTTCCTAGTTCTCTAGGAAGTAGCTTGATGGACCACTAAAGTTTTGGGCCTTTGTTTCCTGCCAGACTAAAGGGCTTGATTCAGAAAAGTATTCTGCTTATGTCTACAGTGAGAAGATTTAACACTCAGTATATCTTGCTGGTAAACCACTGAATTGCTTTTTCTTCAGACTCTCAGTACTCTGTAAAGAGATGTAAGGCTCAATTTCAGGCTCCCATTCCTTGTCTAATCTTCCTGAGGTACTACAAGCACACTACGTCATTGCTCACTGTATTCTGATCTCCCTACACACACCTAATGATGCCAGTGATGTAACATGGACATTTAAAGTTTGGAGACTGAAAGTACTCATTAATAGTCCAATTGGTTCATCATCTTTATGTTGCTAGTTTAAGAATTACAAGCTAAGTATTAGAAGACTATGGAAAAAAGTGCTAAAGTATGTATAGTGTCAACAAAATTGGGTGCAGTTAGTCATCAATTTGCATCTAGTATAAAAAATTCCAGGTAGAGAAGGAACAAGCCTGATGATACAGCTTGAGTGGAACAGACATGAAGAAAACTGACAAGGAAATGGGAAAAGAAACTGAAGAATGGGTGATACTGAAGCATGAGGACAAACACTTAGGACTGGGACAAAGTAAGCCACTGAAGAAAAAGTTTGGTTAGATTGGCAAGAAGGGAACGAGAGTACTTGGACAACCAGAGAATACTGGATTGAAATAGGGAACACAACAGTAAGTGACTTCTAAATAAAGCAATTTTTACAATGGAAATTAAAAGATGTTAGCAAATTCTAAATATATTATGTGAGAGAATCTGCAGATTACAGATATCTGATCTTTCAGATAGGTTGAGATCCTCTCAAATATTCCAGTTTTCAGAACAGACAGATAGCTTTGTTAATGCTGGAAAGAAGTTAAAAACCAAAAAAGCTGAGGAGAATATATCAGATATATTGGTATGGTTTGACTTTATTTATAAGTACCTAAGAGGATGTCTACCAGAAGAGAAACAGTTAGCAATGGGCCATGGTTGAATGTTAACAAGACATTGAGTAGAAATCAATACACAGCATGTCTGTACTATGATCAGCTCCTAAACGTATACCTTGATTAACATATATGACTTAAAATTACCTAAGCCCAATGGAATTAATGTTGTGAAAATGTAATCTCAGTAACTTCCTCATTTTATAAGAAAGTGTTAGATAAACATTTACTAGAGATTTTTAAACTACCTCTCCTGTTTTCTTTCTGTCATATTGATGGATTTGGTTTTGATTGGCAAAAAATGTAATTTCTTTTTATAGAATTCAGGAAGATACCCTTATTGCAGGTCTGCTTGCCTGATAAGAAACATGCGGTTTGTACAAAGGAAGAGAAAATTATGTTAAAGTCTAAGAGGACAAAAATAACACTAGGTGGGTCAGCCTCCTGTCTAGAGTAAAGCAAAATTGTATTCTGTCCAAACAACAATCAATCTAGCTATCAGATACTGCGAGGTTAAAGAATCTTGACTTTTCTAATAACATTTGCCACACAGGTAATGTAAGTGGTGAGCTATAGTGGGAAAGCCAAAAGAGTAAAGAGTGCAACAAAACCCTTTTAATACTTTCCTATGTGTTTATTTAGAAGAAGTAATAATAATAATAATAATAAATAATAGTTTTAAGTTATTTGGTTTACCATCAACTTGGACAAGTTGCAAGAAAACAGCTCTCTTTCAGCCTGAATACAAGCAATTGTCCTAAATTGAGACCTGGTCACTGCATTGATTTGGCTTATGTGAGATTTGACAAAATGAGTTTGCTGCTCGCAGTGACAGAAGAAATGCCTTACTTGTAATTTTTTATATATAAATATATATATATAGATAGATAATCAGATAGATTAGATAGATAGATTACTTGGGGGGAGTGGGAGGAGGTGATGGGGAAGGTTGAAACTCACAAAACCCAGACTTGTAGCAACAAATTTGATTTCAAAAATGAATCAGAATGTCACAGAATAACTACTTAATGGATAAAATGTAGATTTACCCTCAGGTATAGAGCACCTTGTTCTATGGTTCATCAGAGGAATTGTCCAGTTGACCAGTAAGACAGCAGCTAGCTATGTTAGCTACCTAAAACCAGGCAGAGCATTCAGAAAAAATAAAACTGAAAACTATTGTAGTTATGCTAAGCATTCAAATTTAAACACATAATGAACATAAAAAAATATTGAAGAAAGATACTTAGAAAAAACAAAATTTTCTGGGGAACAAAAATCTAAAGTGCAAATGTGCATCAATCTAATGTCTTAAGTATTTACTTGAACAATGTTCATGTTCATTTTCCTCTAAACTTTCTGCCTAAAAGGTATTCATACTCAGTCACAGGAAAGGAAATCCACAGTTGTTCTCCAAAGCAGGGATTCTTGTTTATAAATTCTTGTTTATTTGAAGTGATCACAAATCCATCTGTCATGACTAATAATGAGTATGGCCCACAGACAATATGGGAGATTCTGTAAGCCCAGGTTGAATTGTACTCCCATGTGGAGATAGAAAACAATTTGTTGATGTAACTTAAAGCAATGATCTAGATGGTTTAAAAGTCATAGAGATGATATGGAGATACATCTTTATGAAAGAAGTGGCTTAATGGAGGATGGTGCAACACTTTCTCAGAAAAGACAGGAAGCAATGGCTGACGCTTTTCACCTCTTCATCAAGCAAAATGAGAGCAGAGCAGTTCATCAGAAACTAGCTTATCAGATAGTTTACTGGAAGCAAGTAGGAGGTTTTTGTGTTGGAAAAGATCTTAACACGGAATGGCAGTTACTGAGATATACTCTTAAGCTGCTTGCTCCTCCTGTCTCTTTCAGTGTGATTTCCCACTGTTGACTCCTGATCTTCCTTCTGAAGAACTCAGGGTGGGGGGCATCGGGAGGGAACTCTTCATTTCATCTAAACGGAGCTTGCAGTGCATTTAAATTCCTAAGAGTACTCCTCACCTGGCAGGTTGCTTCTGCTAGAGGGCAAATTGGTCATAAGAGATATGGGGCAGCCCTAGGATAAAAACGCAGAGAGATTTCTACAGAAAGTGGGCGTTTTGTCACAGCTTTCCTGGAGAAAACAACAGCTTGGATTTCCTTTCTGAAGATGTCATGTAATTTGTCTCAATACCTATATTCCAAACTATCATCAGGATGAGGCAGAGCAATGGATACGGGGTAAATACTTCATAGTTAAAGGTACATTAGGCAGCTCACCATGGTGGATTTCAGAGCATTGTTTACATTGTTGCATGCACAATTATAATTTAAGCAGCTCTTCCCCGCTCTTGCTGCAATAAATCACATGAGCATTTCTTCATGGCTTGTCTTTAGCAGACCCAAGACAACAGAGCCCTAAACCAGCTGTGTTAGCAACTAAAGAAGTGGCAGCTTTGAAGCTGCTCACAATGAAGAGATCATCCATAAAGCCACTGCCTTTACGTAACTCTGCATATAGGTCCCAGTTCCTAACTCCAGACAGCTATCCAGAGCACTGCAGTTGAATGAATGAATAAATACTTCTTTTTCTGTCCAATAAACAATAATTATTGACATGGTTTAGGTCCAGCCAGCAGCTGAGCACCATGTGCTGCTTGGTACATCCCTCCCCCAGCGGGATGGGGAGGAGAATGGAAAAACAACAGCAAAGCCTCGAGGGGTGGGATAAGGGCAGTGCTGATAGCAGATATTCACAATGGGTGATAACAGAGAACAGTTGACCGATCCAGTGACCAACCAGACACTCAGCCTGTCCCAGAGCCGGATGACCCATCCCCTGCCAGACTAGCCCCCCTTTTATGGTGAGCATGACGTCACATGGTATGGAGTAGCTCCCGGCCAGCTTGGCTCACCTCTCCTGGCTCCTTGTGAAATTAACTCTATCCTTGCCAGAACCAGGACATTATCCACCCCTTATTCCACACCATCTACGTCATGCCCAGCTTATTTCACTGACACCATTCTCTGACTCCATGGGCCATCGCTCTATAAAGTCTCCATTGAGTTCATTTAGGCCATGGCTTTGGGTTCCATCTGCCATTACAGTCTCTCAGGGCAGGAACAATGGTGCGTACTGCTGGATTGTTGCGCGCTGCATCGGGAGTATTTTTCATGGCTGGTGTATCTGGTATGGTCCATGCTCGCAGTCTGGACGTCACAGATGTAATTTTCGATGAAGTTCCTGGGCACCAGTTGAAGGCAGTTCCAAAGTCCATCCTTCATTAGTTTTGGGTGATTCTTATGGTTATACCATTGATACAGTGTATAGCTATTAATATCATACAATTTAATTTATTGGCTATTTTCACACAAAATCAGATCCCCTTGAGGTACACTCCGGATTTCCCCATCCTTTCTCATCACCCACCAAGTGCACCCTGGTCCCTGAGCAAAAGCAATCCCACACATGGCCTTGCCTTCGCCTAGAGCAGGGATAACCCAAACTGTTTTACCCAACATATTCTTCATGCGCACTACAGGAACTTTATCTCCTTCTCCTGGGTGTGGAAATTTTGATGGGGCCGGGCCAGCTCGATTGGCAGATCCTCTAGTGTTAACTAACCAGGTGGCCTTTGCTAAATGTGTCCCCCAGTGTTTGAGGGCCCCACCACCCATTGCTCTCAGGGTAGTTTTTAGCAGTCCATTGGACCTTTCAACTTTCCCAGAGGCTGGTGCATGATAGGGGATGTGGTACACCCACTCAATACCATGCTCTTTGGCCCAGGTGTCTATGAGGGTGTTCCGAAAATGAGTCCCATTGTCTGATTCGATTCTCTCTGGGGTGCCATGTCGCCACAGGACTTGCTTTTCAAGACCCAGAAGAGTGTTCCGGGCAGTGGCACGGGGCACAGGATATGTTTCCAGCCACCCAGTGGTTGCTTCCACCATTGTAAGAACATAACGCTTGCCTTGGCGGCTTCGCAGGAGCGTGATGTAGTCGATTTGCCATGCTTCCCCATATTTATATTTCAACCACCGTCCTCCATACCACAGAGGCTTTACCCGCTTGGCTTGCTTGATTATGGCGCATCTTTCACATTGATGGATGACCTGTGAGATGGCGTCCATGCTCAAGTCCACCCCTCGATCACGGGCCCATCTATATGTCACATCTCTTCCTTGATGGCCTGAGGTGTCATTCATGGGCCCACCGAGCTATAAAGAATTCACCCTTACGCTGCCACTCCAAATCCACCTGAGCCACTTCAATCTTGGCAGCCTGATCTACCTGCTGGTTGTTCTGATGTTCCTCAGTGGCTCGACTCTTGGGTACGTGGACATCTACATGACGTACCTTTACAACCAGCTTCTCTAGCCGGGCAGCAATATCTTGCCCCAATGGGGCAGCCCAGATGGGTTTGCCTCTGCATTGCTAGTTGCTCCGCTTCCACTGCTGTAACCACCCCCACAGGGCATTGGCCACCATCCATGAGTCGGTATAGAGGTACAGTGTTGGCCACTTTTCTCTTTCAGCAGTATCTAAGGCCAGCTGGATGGCTTTCACCTCTGCAAACTGGCTCCATTCACCTTCTCCATCAGCAGCTTCCGCAACTCGCCGTGTAGGACTCCATACAGCAGCCTTCCACCTTCGATGCTTTCCCACAATGCGACAGGACCCGTCAGTGAAGAGGGCATATGGTTTCTCATCTTCTGTTAGTTTATTATACGGTGGGGCTTCTTCAGCACGTGTCACCTCCTCCTCTGGCGACATTCCAAAACCTTTCCCTTCTGGCCAGTCTGTGATCACTTCCAGAATCCCTGGACGACTGGGGCTTCCTATTCGAGCCCGTTGTGTGATCAGTGCAACCCACTTACTCCATGTAGCATCGGTTGCGTGATGTGTAGAAGGAGCCCTCTCTTTGAACATCCAGCCCAGCACTGGCAGTCGGGGTGCCAAGAGGAGCTGTGCTTCGGTGCCAATCACCTCTGAAGCAGCTCAAACCCCTTCGTAGGCTGCCAATATCTCCTTTTCCGTTGGAGTGTAGCGGGCCTCGGATCCTCTGTATCCCCGACTCCAAAACCCCAGGGGTCGACCTCGAGTCTCCCCTGGTGCTCTCTGCCAGAGACTCCAGGTAGGGCCATTCTCCCCGGCCGCGGTGTACAGCACATTGTTGACATCTGGTCCTGCCCGGACTGGCCCAAGAGCTACGGCATGAACTATTTCTTGTTTAATTTGTTCAAAAGCTCGTTGTTGCTCAGGGCCCCATTTGAAATCATTCTTCTCCCGGGTTACGTGGTAGAGAGGGCTTACTATCAGAACGTAATTCGGAATGTGCATTCGCCAGAAAGCCACAACGCCTAAGAAGGCCTGTGTCTCCTTTTTGTTGGTTGGTGGGGACATGGCTGCTGTTTTGTTGATAATATCCATAGGGATCTGACGCCGCCCATCACGCCACCTTATTCCTAAAAATTGGATTTCCTGCGCAGGCCCCTTCACTTTACTTCGTTTTATGGCAAAGCCAGCCTGCAGCAGGATTTGGATTGTTTTCTTCCCTTGCTCAGAAACTTCCTCTGCTGAGTTGCCCCATACAATGATGTCATCAATGTATTGCAGGTGCTCTGGGGCTTCACCCTTTTCCAGTGCAGTCTGGATCAGTCCATGGCAAATGGTGGGGCTGTGTTTCCACCCCTGGGGCAGTCGATTCCAGGTGCACTTGTTCCCCTCCAAGTGAAGGCAAATTGTGGCCTGCACTCTGCTGCCAAAGGGATCGAGAAGAATGCAGTAGCTGTATCAATTGTGGCGTACAACTTGGCTGCCTTTGACTCCAGTTCATATTGAAGCTCCAGCATATCTCGCACGGCACCACTCATCGGCGGTGTGACTTCATTCAGGCCACGAGAGTCTACCGTCAGCCTCCACTCTCCATTGGACTTCCGCACTGGCCGTATGGGACTGTTAAAGGGTGAGTGGGTTCTGCTGATCACTCCCTGACCCTCCAGTTGATGAATTAGCTTGCAGATGGGAACCAGGGAGTCTCGGTTGGTGCGGTATTGCCGCCGGTGCACAGCTGTAGTAGCAGTTGGCACCTGTTGCTCTTCAACCCTCAGCAACCCTACAACAGAAGGGTCCTCCGAGAGACTGGGCAAACTAGACAATGGCTCCGTGTCCTCCGCTTCCAAGGCAGCTATTCCAAAAGCCCACCGGTAGCCTTTTGGGTCTTTGAAATACCCTTTCCGGAGGTAGTCTATGCCCAGGGTGCACGGAGCCTCTGGGCCAGTCACAATGGGGTGCTTTTGCCACTCATTCCCAGTTAGACTTACTTCAGCCTCCAACCGAGTCAACTGTTGGGATCCCCCCGTCACACCAGAAATAGAGATCGGTTCCACCCCTTCATAGTTCGACGGCATTAGGGTACACTGTCCACCGGTCTCCACCAGGGCCTTGTACTCTTGTGGGTCCGATGTGCCAGGCCATCGGATCCACACAGTCCAATACACTCTGTTGTCCCTTTCCTCCACCTGGCTGGAGGCAGGGCCCCTCTAATCCTGCTGCTCATCATATTCGCTGCTCATCTCTTGCAGAAAGGACTTAGAAGTCCCTTCAAGAGGATCATAAGTGCGATCAGGCCCTCGACTTGATCTGGGGGGCTGCCCGCTGGAAACTGGAGCAGCATCCTTTCTGGTGCTGTCTACTATCAAGCAGTGTTTGATAGGTGGTGGCCAGGGCCCAGCACAGCGCAGTAAGTTGTGTCTCCTTAGAATCCCCACAGCATTTTCCTTTCAAATATTCTACCATTTTATCAGGGTCTTGCAATTGTTCAGGAGTGAAGCTCCAAACCATTGGGGGTGAAAAGGTCTCTAGATACCCGCCCATACTCTGCCACATGCCATGCCAGCCCTGACCATTCAGTCTTGGCGTATATCCCTGGGTAATATTCTTGAAACAATTTTTGCTGACCCTGAACAGGACTTGGAAAACACGCAGGAGACCTAGCAATAGGAATATACTGGCCTGAACATTCCAAGGGTATTCAAAATTCTCCAAAAATTGTCGTGACCAACCAAAAAGGAAAAGGGGAGGTGAAAGAGTGGGAGAAGGTATCCCCCCCTGTCTTCCCCATAGATCGGGTGCAATTATTAATCAATTCTGAACGATATTGACTGAGGTACGGGCCTGACCGAAATGCTACATACGCATACCAGCTCAGACTCATGACTGTCGATGATATCTTATCATAAGTCATTATCACACAATACAACAACATGAGAACATGAACCCCTCTCCCAGAGGTGACAAACAGCACCGCAGGGATTGCATAGACTAAACACGGGTTTACAAACCAGAGCCATGTGACCAAACAGAACATCATTATGACCAGCGCCTGTTTCAATAACATCATAAATTCTTATGACAATTTTTTCTTTAACACACTTGGGTCAGACTTGTTGTTATCACAACCCCTCGGGCCCCACGCTGGGTGCCAAAAAGGACTTACGTGGTTTAGGCCCAGCCGGCAGCTGAGCGCCACGCGGCCGCTCACTCACTCCTTCCCCAGCGGGACAGGGAGGAGAACAGGAAAAAACAATGGCAAAGCCTCGAGGGTTGGGATAAGGGCAGTTTACTGGGACAAGAAGGGAGAGGGAAAAAACCAATCAACAACAGTGCTGATAACAAGTATTAACAATGGGTGATAATAGAGAACAATTTACCAAACCCACGACCGACCGACCCACCGACCAGACACTCAGCCCATCCTGGAACCTCGCCGAAACTGCACCGCCCCTCCCCTACCGGACTAGTCCCCTTTTATGGTGAGCATGACGTCACATGGTATGGAGTAGCTCCCGGCCAGCTTGGCTCACCTCTCCTGGCTCCTTGTGAAATTAACTCTATCCTTGCCAGAACCAGGACATTATCCACCCCTTATTCCACACCATCTACGTCATGCCCAGCTTATTTCACTGACACCATTCTCTGACTCCATGGGCCATCGCTCTATAAAGTCTCCATTGAGTTCATTTAGGCCATGGCTTTGGGTTCCATCTGCCATTACAGTCTCTCAGGGCAGGAACAATGGTGCGTACTGCTGGATTGTTGCGCGCTGCATCGGGAGTATTTTTCATGGCTGGTGTATCTGGTATGGTCCATGCTCGCAGTCTGGACGTCACAGATGTAATTTTCGATGAAGTTCCTGGGCACCAGTTGAAGGCAGTTCCAAAGTCCATCCTTCATTAGTTTTGGGTGATTCTTATGGTTATACCATTGATACAGTGTATAGCTATTAATATCATAGCAATTTAATTTATTGGCTATTTTCACACAAAATCAGATCCCCTTGAGGTACACTCCGGATTTCCCCATCCTTTCTCATCACCCACCAAGTGCACCCTGGTCCCTGAGCAAAAGCAATCCCACACATGGCCTTGCCTTCGCCTAGAGCAGGGATAACCCAAACTGTTTTACCCAACATATTCTTCATGCGCACTACAGGAACTTTATCTCCTTCTCCTGGGTGTGGAAATTTTGATGGGGCCGGGCCAGCTCGATTGGCAGATCCTCTAGTGTTAACTAACCAGGTGGCCTTTGCTAAATGTGTCCCCCAGTGTTTGAGGGCCCCACCACCCATTGCTCTCAGGGTAGTTTTTAGCAGTCCATTGGACCTTTCAACTTTCCCAGAGGCTGGTGCATGATAGGGGATGTGGTACACCCACTCAATACCATGCTCTTTGGCCCAGGTGTCTATGAGGGTGTTCCGAAAATGAGTCCCATTGTCTGATTCGATTCTCTCTGGGGTGCCATGTCGCCACAGGACTTGCTTTTCAAGACCCAGAAGAGTGTTCCGGGCAGTGGCACGGGGCACAGGATATGTTTCCAGCCACCCAGTGGTTGCTTCCACCATTGTAAGAACATAACGCTTGCCTTGGCGGCTTCGCAGGAGCGTGATGTAGTCGATTTGCCATGCTTCCCCATATTTATATTTCAACCACCGTCCTCCATACCACAGAGGCTTTACCCGCTTGGCTTGCTTGATTATGGCGCATCTTTCACATTGATGGATGACCTGTGAGATGGCGTCCATGCTCAAGTCCACCCCTCGATCACGGGCCCATCTATATGTCACATCTCTTCCTTGATGGCCTGAGGTGTCATTCATGGGCCCACCGAGCTATAAAGAATTCACCCTTACGCTGCCACTCCAAATCCACCTGAGCCACTTCAATCTTGGCAGCCTGATCTACCTGCTGGTTGTTCTGATGTTCCTCAGTGGCTCGACTCTTGGGTACGTGGACATCTACATGACGTACCTTTACAACCAGCTTCTCTAGCCGGGCAGCAATATCTTGCCCCAATGGGGCAGCCCAGATGGGTTTGCCTCTGCATTGCTAGTTGCTCCGCTTCCACTGCTGTAACCACCCCCACAGGGCATTGGCCACCATCCATGAGTCGGTATAGAGGTACAGTGTTGGCCACTTTTCTCTTTCAGCAGTATCTAAGGCCAGCTGGATGGCTTTCACCTCTGCAAACTGGCTCCATTCACCTTCTCCATCAGCAGCTTCCGCAACTCGCCGTGTAGGACTCCATACAGCAGCCTTCCACCTTCGATGCTTTCCCACAATGCGACAGGACCCGTCAGTGAAGAGGGCATATGGTTTCTCATCTTCTGTTAGTTTATTATACGGTGGGGCTTCTTCAGCACGTGTCACCTCCTCCTCTGGCGACATTCCAAAACCTTTCCCTTCTGGCCAGTCTGTGATCACTTCCAGAATCCCTGGACGACTGGGGCTTCCTATTCGAGCCCGTTGTGTGATCAGTGCAACCCACTTACTCCATGTAGCATCGGTTGCGTGATGTGTAGAAGGAGCCCTCTCTTTGAACATCCAGCCCAGCACTGGCAGTCGGGGTGCCAAGAGGAGCTGTGCTTCGGTGCCAATCACCTCTGAAGCAGCTCAAACCCCTTCGTAGGCTGCCAATATCTCCTTTTCCGTTGGAGTGTAGCGGGCCTCGGATCCTCTGTATCCCCGACTCCAAAACCCCAGGGGTCGACCTCGAGTCTCCCCTGGTGCTCTCTGCCAGAGACTCCAGGTAGGGCCATTCTCCCCGGCCGCGGTGTACAGCACATTGTTGACATCTGGTCCTGCCCGGACTGGCCCAAGAGCTACGGCATGAACTATTTCTTGTTTAATTTGTTCAAAAGCTCGTTGTTGCTCAGGGCCCCATTTGAAATCATTCTTCTCCCGGGTTACGTGGTAGAGAGGGCTTACTATCAGAACGTAATTCGGAATGTGCATTCGCCAGAAAGCCACAACGCCTAAGAAGGCCTGTGTCTCCTTTTTGTTGGTTGGTGGGGACATGGCTGCTGTTTTGTTGATAATATCCATAGGGATCTGACGCCGCCCATCACGCCACCTTATTCCTAAAAATTGGATTTCCTGCGCAGGCCCCTTCACTTTACTTCGTTTTATGGCAAAGCCAGCCTGCAGCAGGATTTGGATTGTTTTCTTCCCTTGCTCAGAAACTTCCTCTGCTGAGTTGCCCCATACAATGATGTCATCAATGTATTGCAGGTGCTCTGGGGCTTCACCCTTTTCCAGTGCAGTCTGGATCAGTCCATGGCAAATGGTGGGGCTGTGTTTCCACCCCTGGGGCAGTCGATTCCAGGTGCACTTGTTCCCCTCCAAGTGAAGGCAAATTGTGGCCTGCACTCTGCTGCCAAAGGGATCGAGAAGAATGCAGTAGCTGTATCAATTGTGGCGTACAACTTGGCTGCCTTTGACTCCAGTTCATATTGAAGCTCCAGCATATCTCGCACGGCACCACTCATCGGCGGTGTGACTTCATTCAGGCCACGAGAGTCTACCGTCAGCCTCCACTCTCCATTGGACTTCCGCACTGGCCGTATGGGACTGTTAAAGGGTGAGTGGGTTCTGCTGATCACTCCCTGACCCTCCAGTTGATGAATTAGCTTGCAGATGGGAACCAGGGAGTCTCGGTTGGTGCGGTATTGCCGCCGGTGCACAGCTGTAGTAGCAGTTGGCACCTGTTGCTCTTCAACCCTCAGCAACCCTACAACAGAAGGGTCCTCCGAGAGACTGGGCAAACTAGACAATGGCTCCGTGTCCTCCGCTTCCAAGGCAGCTATTCCAAAAGCCCACCGGTAGCCTTTTGGGTCTTTGAAATACCCTTTCCGGAGGTAGTCTATGCCCAGGGTGCACGGAGCCTCTGGGCCAGTCACAATGGGGTGCTTTTGCCACTCATTCCCAGTTAGACTTACTTCAGCCTCCAACCGAGTCAACTGTTGGGATCCCCCCGTCACACCAGAAATAGAGATCGGTTCCACCCCTTCATAGTTCGACGGCATTAGGGTACACTGTCCACCGGTCTCCACCAGGGCCTTGTACTCTTGTGGGTCCGATGTGCCAGGCCATCGGATCCACACAGTCCAATACACTCTGTTGTCCCTTTCCTCCACCTGGCTGGAGGCAGGGCCCCTCTAATCCTGCTGCTCATCATATTCGCTGCTCATCTCTTGCAGAAAGGACTTAGAAGTCCCTTCAAGAGGATCATAAGTGCGATCAGGCCCTCGACTTGATCTGGGGGGCTGCCCGCTGGAAACTGGAGCAGCATCCTTTCTAGCCGAGACTAGGGAGGAGGAAAGGCTCTCTTCATACTGCCGGAGCCGGCCAGCCACTTCGTCCACCGTGGGTGCCTCTTCACTTTTCCAGTCGATTACTGCCAGTGAGTTGGCATACGAAGATGGTGCACTTCGCACAAATTTTCGCCACATGGGTCGGGTACAGTGGACTTCATCAGGGTCTGTGGGCAACTGTGCATTGTCCGGATCATAATAAACCATCTCCCGCACAGCTAATTCCCTCAGATATTGAATACCTCTCTCCATAGTGGTCCACTTGCCTGGCCGACATACGACATCTTCGCTGAAAGGATACCTTTCCCTCACACTTGACAGGAGGCGCCTCCAGAGGCTAAGGGCCTGTGCCTTCTTCCCAATTGCTTTGTCAATGCCCCCTTCCCTAGACAAGGATCCTAGCTGCTTGGCCTCCCTGCCCTCCAGTTCCAGGCTACTGGCCCCATTATCCCAGCAGCGGAGCAGCCAGGTAATAATATGCTCCCCGCTGTCTACTATCAAGCAGTGTTTGATAGGTGGTGGCCAGGGCCCAGCACAGCGCAGTAAGTTGTGTCTCCTTAGAATCCCATCCCCACAGCATTTTCCTTTCAAATATTCTACCATTTTATCAGGGTCTTGCAATTGTTCAGGAGTGAAGCTCCAAACCATTGGGGGTGAAAAGGTCTCTAGATACCCGCCCATACTCTGCCACATGCCATGCCAGCCCTGACCATTCAGTCTTGGCGTATATCCCTGGGTAATATTCTTGAAACAATTTTTGCTGACCCTGAACAGGACTTGGAAAACACGCAGGAGACCTAGCAATAGGAATATACTGGCCTGAACATTCCAAGGGTATTCAAAATTCTCCAAAAATTGTCGTGACCAACCAAAAAGGAAAAGGGGAGGTGAAAGAGTGGGAGAAGGTATCCCCCCCTGTCTTCCCCATAGATCGGGTGCAATTATTAATCAATTCTGAACGATATTGACTGAGGTACGGGCCTGACCGAAATGCTACATACGCATACCAGCTCAGACTCATGACTGTCGATGATATCTTATCATAAGTCATTATCACACAATACAACAACATGAGAACATGAACCCCTCTCCCAGAGGTGACAAACAGCACCGCAGGGATTGCATAGACTAAACACGGGTTTACAAAAGAGCCATGTGACCAAACAGAACATCATTATGACCAGCGCCTGTTTCAATAACATCATAAATTCTTATGACAATTTTTTCTTTAACACACTTGGGTCAGACTTGTCGTTATCACAACCCCTCGGGCCCCACGCTGGGTGCCAAAAAGGACTTATGTGGTTTAGGCCCAGCCGGCAGCTGAGCGCCACGCGGCCGCTCACTCACTCCTTCCCCAGCGGGACAGGGAGGAGAACAGGAAAAAACAATGGCAAAGCCTCGAGGGTTGGGATAAGGGCAGTTTACTGGGACAAGAAGGGAGAGGGAAAAAACCAATCAACAACAGTGCTGATAACAAGTATTAACAATGGGTGATAATAGAGAACAATTTACCAAACCCACGACCGACCGACCCACCGACCAGACACTCAGCCCATCCTGGAACCTCGCCGAAACTGCACCGCCCCTCCCCTACCGGACTAGTCCCCTTTTATGGTGAGCATGACGTCACATGGTATGGAGTAGCTCCCGGCCAGCTTGGCTCACCTCTCCTGGCTCCTTGTGAAATTAACTCTATCCTTGCCAGAACCAGGACATTATCCACCCCTTATTCCACACCATCTACGTCATGCCCAGCTTATTTCACTGACACCATTCTCTGACTCCATGGGCCATCGCTCTATAAAGTCTCCATTGAGTTCATTTAGGCCATGGCTTTGGGTTCCATCTGCCATTACAGTCTCTCAGGGCAGGAACAATGGTGCGTACTGCTGGATTGTTGCGCGCTGCATCGGGAGTATTTTTCATGGCTGGTGTATCTGGTATGGTCCATGCTCGCAGTCTGGACGTCACAGATGTAATTTTCGATGAAGTTCCTGGGCACCAGTTGAAGGCAGTTCCAAAGTCCATCCTTCATTAGTTTTGGGTGATTCTTATGGTTATACCATTGATACAGTGTATAGCTATTAATATCATGCAATTTAATTTATTGGCTATTTTCACACAAAATCAGATCCCCTTGAGGTACACTCCGGATTTCCCCATCCTTTCTCATCACCCACCAAGTGCACCCTGGTCCCTGAGCAAAAGCAATCCCACACATGGCCTTGCCTTCGCCTAGAGCAGGGATAACCCAAACTGTTTTACCCAACATATTCTTCATGCGCACTACAGGAACTTTATCTCCTTCTCCTGGGTGTGGAAATTTTGATGGGGCCGGGCCAGCTCGATTGGCAGATCCTCTAGTGTTAACTAACCAGGTGGCCTTTGCTAAATGTGTCCCCCAGTGTTTGAGGGCCCCACCACCCATTGCTCTCAGGGTAGTTTTTAGCAGTCCATTGGACCTTTCAACTTTCCCAGAGGCTGGTGCATGATAGGGGATGTGGTACACCCACTCAATACCATGCTCTTTGGCCCAGGTGTCTATGAGGGTGTTCCGAAAATGAGTCCCATTGTCTGATTCGATTCTCTCTGGGGTGCCATGTCGCCACAGGACTTGCTTTTCAAGACCCAGAAGAGTGTTCCGGGCAGTGGCACGGGGCACAGGATATGTTTCCAGCCACCCAGTGGTTGCTTCCACCATTGTAAGAACATAACGCTTGCCTTGGCGGCTTCGCAGGAGCGTGATGTAGTCGATTTGCCATGCTTCCCCATATTTATATTTCAACCACCGTCCTCCATACCACAGAGGCTTTACCCGCTTGGCTTGCTTGATTATGGCGCATCTTTCACATTGATGGATGACCTGTGAGATGGCGTCCATGCTCAAGTCCACCCCTCGATCACGGGCCCATCTATATGTCACATCTCTTCCTTGATGGCCTGAGGTGTCATTCATGGGCCCACCGAGCTATAAAGAATTCACCCTTACGCTGCCACTCCAAATCCACCTGAGCCACTTCAATCTTGGCAGCCTGATCTACCTGCTGGTTGTTCTGATGTTCCTCAGTGGCTCGACTCTTGGGTACGTGGACATCTACATGACGTACCTTTACAACCAGCTTCTCTAGCCGGGCAGCAATATCTTGCCCCAATGGGGCAGCCCAGATGGGTTTGCCTCTGCATTGCTAGTTGCTCCGCTTCCACTGCTGTAACCACCCCCACAGGGCATTGGCCACCATCCATGAGTCGGTATAGAGGTACAGTGTTGGCCACTTTTCTCTTTCAGCAGTATCTAAGGCCAGCTGGATGGCTTTCACCTCTGCAAACTGGCTCCATTCACCTTCTCCATCAGCAGCTTCCGCAACTCGCCGTGTAGGACTCCATACAGCAGCCTTCCACCTTCGATGCTTTCCCACAATGCGACAGGACCCGTCAGTGAAGAGGGCATATGGTTTCTCATCTTCTGTTAGTTTATTATACGGTGGGGCTTCTTCAGCACGTGTCACCTCCTCCTCTGGCGACATTCCAAAACCTTTCCCTTCTGGCCAGTCTGTGATCACTTCCAGAATCCCTGGACGACTGGGGCTTCCTATTCGAGCCCGTTGTGTGATCAGTGCAACCCACTTACTCCATGTAGCATCGGTTGCGTGATGTGTAGAAGGAGCCCTCTCTTTGAACATCCAGCCCAGCACTGGCAGTCGGGGTGCCAAGAGGAGCTGTGCTTCGGTGCCAATCACCTCTGAAGCAGCTCAAACCCCTTCGTAGGCTGCCAATATCTCCTTTTCCGTTGGAGTGTAGCGGGCCTCGGATCCTCTGTATCCCCGACTCCAAAACCCCAGGGGTCGACCTCGAGTCTCCCCTGGTGCTCTCTGCCAGAGACTCCAGGTAGGGCCATTCTCCCCGGCCGCGGTGTACAGCACATTGTTGACATCTGGTCCTGCCCGGACTGGCCCAAGAGCTACGGCATGAACTATTTCTTGTTTAATTTGTTCAAAAGCTCGTTGTTGCTCAGGGCCCCATTTGAAATCATTCTTCTCCCGGGTTACGTGGTAGAGAGGGCTTACTATCAGAACGTAATTCGGAATGTGCATTCGCCAGAAAGCCACAACGCCTAAGAAGGCCTGTGTCTCCTTTTTGTTGGTTGGTGGGGACATGGCTGCTGTTTTGTTGATAATATCCATAGGGATCTGACGCCGCCCATCACGCCACCTTATTCCTAAAAATTGGATTTCCTGCGCAGGCCCCTTCACTTTACTTCGTTTTATGGCAAAGCCAGCCTGCAGCAGGATTTGGATTGTTTTCTTCCCTTGCTCAGAAACTTCCTCTGCTGAGTTGCCCCATACAATGATGTCATCAATGTATTGCAGGTGCTCTGGGGCTTCACCCTTTTCCAGTGCAGTCTGGATCAGTCCATGGCAAATGGTGGGGCTGTGTTTCCACCCCTGGGGCAGTCGATTCCAGGTGCACTTGTTCCCCTCCAAGTGAAGGCAAATTGTGGCCTGCACTCTGCTGCCAAAGGGATCGAGAAGAATGCAGTAGCTGTATCAATTGTGGCGTACAACTTGGCTGCCTTTGACTCCAGTTCATATTGAAGCTCCAGCATATCTCGCACGGCACCACTCATCGGCGGTGTGACTTCATTCAGGCCACGAGAGTCTACCGTCAGCCTCCACTCTCCATTGGACTTCCGCACTGGCCGTATGGGACTGTTAAAGGGTGAGTGGGTTCTGCTGATCACTCCCTGACCCTCCAGTTGATGAATTAGCTTGCAGATGGGAACCAGGGAGTCTCGGTTGGTGCGGTATTGCCGCCGGTGCACAGCTGTAGTAGCAGTTGGCACCTGTTGCTCTTCAACCCTCAGCAACCCTACAACAGAAGGGTCCTCCGAGAGACTGGGCAAACTAGACAATGGCTCCGTGTCCTCCGCTTCCAAGGCAGCTATTCCAAAAGCCCACCGGTAGCCTTTTGGGTCTTTGAAATACCCTTTCCGGAGGTAGTCTATGCCCAGGGTGCACGGAGCCTCTGGGCCAGTCACAATGGGGTGCTTTTGCCACTCATTCCCAGTTAGACTTACTTCAGCCTCCAACCGAGTCAACTGTTGGGATCCCCCCGTCACACCAGAAATAGAGATCGGTTCCACCCCTTCATAGTTCGACGGCATTAGGGTACACTGTCCACCGGTCTCCACCAGGGCCTTGTACTCTTGTGGGTCCGATGTGCCAGGCCATCGGATCCACACAGTCCAATACACTCTGTTGTCCCTTTCCTCCACCTGGCTGGAGGCAGGGCCCCTCTAATCCTGCTGCTCATCATATTCGCTGCTCATCTCTTGCAGAAAGGACTTAGAAGTCCCTTCAAGAGGATCATAAGTGCGATCAGGCCCTCGACTTGATCTGGGGGGCTGCCCGCTGGAAACTGGAGCAGCATCCTTTCTGGTGCTGTCTACTATCAAGCAGTGTTTGATAGGTGGTGGCCAGGGCCCAGCACAGCGCAGTAAGTTGTGTCTCCTTAGAATCCCCACAGCATTTTCCTTTCAAATATTCTACCATTTTATCAGGGTCTTGCAATTGTTCAGGAGTGAAGCTCCAAACCATTGGGGGTGAAAAGGTCTCTAGATACCCGCCCATACTCTGCCACATGCCATGCCAGCCCTGACCATTCAGTCTTGGCGTATATCCCTGGGTAATATTCTTGAAACAATTTTTGCTGACCCTGAACAGGACTTGGAAAACACGCAGGAGACCTAGCAATAGGAATATACTGGCCTGAACATTCCAAGGGTATTCAAAATTCTCCAAAAATTGTCGTGACCAACCAAAAAGGAAAAGGGGAGGTGAAAGAGTGGGAGAAGGTATCCCCCCCTGTCTTCCCCATAGATCGGGTGCAATTATTAATCAATTCTGAACGATATTGACTGAGGTACGGGCCTGACCGAAATGCTACATACGCATACCAGCTCAGACTCATGACTGTCGATGATATCTTATCATAAGTCATTATCACACAATACAACAACATGAGAACATGAACCCCTCTCCCAGAGGTGACGAACAGCACCGCAGGGATTGCATAGACTAAACACGGGTTTACAAACCAGAGCCATGTGACCAAACAGAACATCATTATGACCAGCGCCTGTTTCAATAACATCATAAATTCTTATGACAATTTTTTCTTTAACACACTTGGGTCAGACTTGTCGTTATCACAACCCCTCGGGCCCCACGCTGGGTGCCAAAAAGGACTTACGTGGTTTAGGCCCAGCCGGCAGCTGAGCGCCACGCGGCCGCTCACTCACTCCTTCCCCAGCGGGACAGGGAGGAGAACAGGAAAAAACAATGGCAAAGCCTCGAGGGTTGGGATAAGGGCAGTTTACTGGGACAAGAAGGGAGAGGGAAAAAACCAATCAACAACAGTGCTGATAACAAGTATTAACAATGGGTGATAATAGAGAACAATTTACCAAACCCACGACCGACCGACCCACCGACCAGACACTCAGCCCATCCTGGAACCTCGCCGAAACTGCACCGCCCCTCCCCTACCGGACTAGTCCCCTTTTATGGTGAGCATGACGTCACATGGTATGGAGTAGCTCCCGGCCAGCTTGGCTCACCTCTCCTGGCTCCTTGTGAAATTAACTCTATCCTTGCCAGAACCAGGACATTATCCACCCCTTATTCCACACCATCTACGTCATGCCCAGCTTATTTCACTGACACCATTCTCTGACTCCATGGGCCATCGCTCTATAAAGTCTCCATTGAGTTCATTTAGGCCATGGCTTTGGGTTCCATCTGCCATTACAGTCTCTCAGGGCAGGAACAATGGTGCGTACTGCTGGATTGTTGCGCGCTGCATCGGGAGTATTTTTCATGGCTGGTGTATCTGGTATGGTCCATGCTCGCAGTCTGGACGTCACAGATGTAATTTTCGATGAAGTTCCTGGGCACCAGTTGAAGGCAGTTCCAAAGTCCATCCTTCATTAGTTTTGGGTGATTCTTATGGTTATACCATTGATACAGTGTATAGCTATTAATATCATACAATTTAATTTATTGGCTATTTTCACACAAAATCAGATCCCCTTGAGGTACACTCCGGATTTCCCCATCCTTTCTCATCACCCACCAAGTGCACCCTGGTCCCTGAGCAAAAGCAATCCCACACATGGCCTTGCCTTCGCCTAGAGCAGGGATAACCCAAACTGTTTTACCCAACATATTCTTCATGCGCACTACAGGAACTTTATCTCCTTCTCCTGGGTGTGGAAATTTTGATGGGGCCGGGCCAGCTCGATTGGCAGATCCTCTAGTGTTAACTAACCAGGTGGCCTTTGCTAAATGTGTCCCCCAGTGTTTGAGGGCCCCACCACCCATTGCTCTCAGGGTAGTTTTTAGCAGTCCATTGGACCTTTCAACTTTCCCAGAGGCTGGTGCATGATAGGGGATGTGGTACACCCACTCAATACCATGCTCTTTGGCCCAGGTGTCTATGAGGGTGTTCCGAAAATGAGTCCCATTGTCTGATTCGATTCTCTCTGGGGTGCCATGTCGCCACAGGACTTGCTTTTCAAGACCCAGAAGAGTGTTCCGGGCAGTGGCACGGGGCACAGGATATGTTTCCAGCCACCCAGTGGTTGCTTCCACCATTGTAAGAACATAACGCTTGCCTTGGCGGCTTCGCAGGAGCGTGATGTAGTCGATTTGCCATGCTTCCCCATATTTATATTT